>NW_026555064.1:15702500-18102500 GCF_021234165.1 Pteronotus mesoamericanus
GTTTGGAGAGTAGGGAAATAAGTTAATCACCAAAACACTCTTTTCTGTTCAAGAGTTAGCAAAGCGTTTTGTATCTGTTCAGCTTGAATTAGTAGTTGTTGACACATTCATTCTTACTAAGTTAGCCATCTAAAAGTACATGTTTTATGAAGTTTTGTTTTTATATTCATTCATTGCTGAGGCTTCCTTAGGGAAGCTGGCAGAGAATTTTACTAGAGAAGATATTGGTATATATTAGTATCTTCAAAGATGGGGGGTTTCTGATTGCTACTGTTATAATGCTCATCTTTTTTTTTTTTTTCCTCCTCTTTACCATTCAGATGTATTTTATGATTTATACTCTGAAGTACTCAAAGTAGGCTGAATTGTAGGCCAGGGTGATAAATACTACAAAATGCTAAGAAACACCGTTGGTGTCTATAGCTTTTTTTGTTAATTCTCTTCCATTTTGATTTAATAGAATGATTAGATAAATTCAGTAGGAAACATAGAACCATTAAATGACAACTGTGATAGTCACCTAATATTAAGTAGCAATATGGAAAACTTGAGGATGGGAAAAGCAGGATAAAAAATACAGTACTTTACTGGAAATACCACCTTTATTTATTAATGTACCAATACCTAATAATGCTTTTAAAATTTATTGTTAGTGACACTTCTGGTTGCATGCAGGAAACTTTTCAGACAATTAGTTTCTTACATTCGATGCACTTTACGGTGCAGTGCTTTCTATAATTCAAATTAAGGTTCATAACTCTTTAGATTTTTATCTATTTAAAATGTTGAATTCTACTCTCAAGGGTACAAATGCTTTTTGACCTGTAACCTTTAATTCCCTAAATGTTTCAAATGTGAATATGGGTATAATCATTTTGCTAACTTAAAAATCAAGGAATTTCCGTTTTTTTCTACTTGTTTACTTCTCATTAGTTCGACAGTAGCTCTCTCACTGACCACTCTGTTGCTCAATTGAGCCAATAATTACGGTTTTAAAATTATTTTCTTTTAATTACCTGTCATGTATGGGTAACTTTCAGACTCATGAAAAATATTTTTTCTTTTTAAAAATTATTTATTTTGGAAATATTATTTATGAGCACGTAATTCTTAAACCAACATTTTAAACAGAAAAATCTCCATGTTCTGCAGCCTAAGATGAAGACAGAATGAACACTTAGAAGGTTATTATAAAAGTAGTTTTTTCAATAGCCAGACTTTACCAGTTATATGAAGTAAATGTTCCCCTCCATTCCCCGGAAGCCTTGCCACTGTTAAGTGTTTGATCTGTATTCTTCCTGGTGTTTTTCATGTATATACAGAGTGTAAAATGTGCATACGTGTATATTCTTTAACTCAAAGTGAATCATCATATATGTACATTATACATATATACATAGATGTATGTACGTGTGTGTGTGCACACGCTCTTCTGAATTGCTTTTTCCAGTAAATACATCATAGACGTCTTTCTACGTCTGTACATATAGTCACCTCATTCTCTTTGATGCTGTATACTATTCCATTAAATTAACATGCTATAATTTTTTTAACCAATTTCTTGATATAGAAAATTAGGTTGTTTCAATAATAGTTATTAGTATTTGTTTTCAACTGAAGTGTCTTTTTAACCTCTATTTAGATGGAGATTTTGGTTACCATAAATGAATCTGTTTAAAATAAAGGGTCAAAACATAGTTTCTCTTTGTTTGGAACGGCAGCTAATTGGTGTGGAAGAAACTGGTTATGCCCCCACCTCACAGGCACAGGCACTGTGCGGGGCATTGCGGAGCCGGCGCAGCCGGGAGGGGCGGTGGCGCTCTCAGGGTCAGACTTGGGGCAGGGCTCGCGGGCAGCGCCGGGACCGCCATTCCTTCCCCGAGAGGGTGCTTCCCAGTTCCTTGGACAAAAGGATGATGATTTCATGTTGGTGAGGACTGTTCTTTATAGCCATGCTGATTCCCAAAAGTAGTGACAAATGAAAGCCATTACATTCTTTAATGACTTTCCTTAGTTTATGTAGATAATTGTGAGCATATTATAGTCAGCAGGTGATTCTTATTTTGAAAATGGGATGTACTTCTGAGGAAACCATTTATTCAGCAAAGATGTGTTGAACATCACCTGGGCCGGGCACTGAAGCAGTCACTGGGAGTACAAAGATGGACTCCGTCTCTGCCTCACAGAATTGCAGCCTGCACTGGACAGGAGGAAAAAAGGGTTTTAGACCCACAGTTCACTTGTGTCTTTGTATAGTACTTACCCAGTGGACGTTCTGTCAGTTAATCTTTATATGCCACAATTAATTAACAGCAATCAGTAAAGCATCACTCGGAAGCAAACTGGCTTCCAAAGCTAATGGCTCAAATTTCCTATTCTCCCTAATACCTCGAAGTCTTCATCTTTGAATACAAGCCTTGGGGTATCTGAAATAATTGAAATTTAAGGGTCAGATTATCAGTGAAAAGTTTTACTTTGGTCAAAAAGCAGATTTCCAAGAAATTTTTTCTCATTCTCCCATCTAGTATCTGTGCTTGTTTTGAAATTAAGGCTGTGTACCATATACGAGTCATTATGAGGTTTCTTTTATTTTACTTTTTCCTTTGAGACAGTCTAGAATATCGTTAGGTAATCTAAATTAATTTCTTTTTTCCCTCCAGCGGGTCCATATGGAATATTTGCTGGTAGGGATGCCTCCAGAGGACTGGCGACATTTTGCCTAGATAAAGATGCACTTAGAGATGAATATGATGATCTCTCAGATTTGAATGCCGTACAAATGGAGAGTGTTCGAGAGTGGGAAATGCAATTTAAAGGTACCTTCATTTTGTTGGGTTCTTTGGAAATACTAAATTTATGGCCAAAAAAAAAAAAAAAAGAATGCTGTTTCACATTCTTTCTGAGCCTAAGGATGTCGTATGTTTTCATCACCATCATTATTTGATATAATATAATTGTTACATAGGATTTATAAAATCTGTATTTAAAAATGGACTTGTTACAAACTATAAGTCTAACAAAAAATGTCACTTTACTGGTATAAGGCTTGTTTATTAAGGTACAGTTTTTTAAAATTACAGGTTTATATTTATAACTGAACTGATTACTACTAATGTGATACTCTAATTATAACTCACTCTAAATGATTGTCTTACCTTTGAACTGTAAGGAAAAAATGTCATTTCTCTGTATTACACCCTCATGACATCAGTTATTACCACCTGTGAGATACTCTGGACCTGGGTGACCTAATGGACCCCTTCTGGCTTCTTTTTGCTTGTGCTGGGTTCTACAGGATAAAGCAGTCCTATCTTCTCTTGGTCTGTCAGTTAATTCAGTTAACCTCGGTTCACATTCCTGACCAAGAAACAACTGAAGGTGTATCAACATGGAAATAAGAATCTTCTACATTAAACACCTGCTGACATGAAACCAAGCAGTGGAACAGATCTAAGGAGAGAATGTGATAGAGGAAAGAATAGGACATTTTATTTCATCTCCATTCTATATCAAGTTCAATATACTTATAGATTTTAAATAACTTAAAAGTGCTCTGTGTTGCCAACTTGTTTCTTTAATTGTAATACTTTGGGCTATTAAGATTTAAGGAACTATTCAGAGACTCACAGTGCACAACAAAGACCAGTTTCAGATTACGTCTCCAAACCTAACCCAAGAGCCTGGGATACGGAGCTCTGAGGTGGGTCCCGGACATTCATATATTTTTAAAAATTCTAAGAGATTCTGATGCTGCATCCTTGATTAATAAGTGGTAGTCTGGAACAGTCTCTTGCAAAGCACAATTCCCAAGCTTTGTAAGTTCCCTAATCTTGTTTTCTTTTGTTCAAGCTTTACATGAATACAAAGACCAGCCAAGGTGAGCAGTAGGAAAAATTTAGTTTATTCTGTGTGATTCCAGGAGAGGCAAATGCCTTCCCTGCTGTATAGTAGAAGAGTGAAACAAACTTGATCACTACTGATTTTCTTTTGATGTGTCTTTCAGAAAAATATGATTATGTAGGCAGACTGCTAAAACCAGGAGAAGAACCGTCAGAATATACAGATGAAGAAGATACGAAGGATCACAATAAACAGGATTGAACTTTGTAAACAACCAAAGTCAGGGGCCTTCAGAACTGCAATTCTTACTCCTTTTCACAGAATGTCCAGCGTCTTTGGGTTTGGTTCACCTGCTGCAAAAAACATTCAACAGATTGTGTACAAACTAAATGAGTCTAAGAAGATTTGAATACTAGACATTATTTATGCTGCCAAACTCATTTGTTGCAGTTGTTTGTAATGTCTGGTTGGGGCTTCATGATCCTGAAAAGGAGACAGGGATTATTTTTTTTTTAAAGAGCAAGAAAGTTACTAGGTTACTTTTTCTTTTAGGAAAAAAAAAATCAAAGACAACCAGATGTGTTTGCTACTTAAGTGTACAAATCTCAGAAACAGCAAGGGATTCCCGTTTCCTGTGCTGTGTTTTGTTCTAGTATTGGGGGAAGGAGGAAATCTGGGCAGAAGAGGCAGGGTGTGCATCCATTTGAGTAGTTTAGGCTACTGAAACATTACAGAGTGAATCCCAAAACTTTTCTTGTTGGGTTTTATCAGGGAAAGGGGGGAAAAACCCCTTTATTTCTAAAGAAATCTTTGGATACTAGGAGACGGGATTTCAAGTGGATTTAATAAGTAACCCCAATAGTAAGATCATTTGCAATAGTTTCCGTCCTGTTCCTTCCACTAGATCAAATCAATATTAATTGTGCCTTATTTCACTTACATAGACTTGAATTATTTTTAGGGAAAGCCCATGTATGAATTCAGAAGTCACTACAAGCAGCATTGAGACCGAAGTTGGAATATTCTGTTAACCATAAACCTTGATGTCATTCTGTGTATATAGAATGTAAAAGGAACATTCAGTGTTACTGCCACATGTTAATACACACAAACTCAATTAGCATTGTAATGGCCAAATGCAATTCCCCCATGCTTTCCTCTTTTCAAAAAATTGAAAACCAAATCGACAACTCCATCCCCCAACAGCTGCCTAATTTTAGGATTCTGACCCTCACAGCTCACTGGTGTGGGTGCATGGGGCCGTGGCGTGACTGTTGTATGGGTGTGCGTGAATGTATGAGAGCGCTTTGGAAGGGACTCTGCAGATACTGTACATACCAGTACCGTTTTAATAAAGCATGTATAATAAACCAAAATAAGCTTGAGTTGGACTTTCTGTACGGACTGTACGCCAGGGCATGATGACGTGGCAGTCAAGACTGAGCACTTGATTCCAGATAAGGAAGAGTCTCGGAACTGAAAAAGCAGGCACTGGTTAACCAAGCTGTACACATTGTACCACAGTCACTGTAACTAGGAAGAAATTCCACTTTGTGGGACACTCGTAAGAGATCTGAGATTATTCAGGTAAGAATCGATATATAAAAATGTACATATTTTTACTTCATATTTTGATGCCAACTGATTATTCTAGAAGTAATAGCACCCCAGGTGGTAGTTACTGGACTCAAAACAGTAAAGGCTGTTATACCAACAGGTATTAAAACCTATTGTTAGTTGGAAAACAAAAACGTGTCAGTTGCCCGATTTCATCATGACTGTTTGGTTCTTAGTCGGGGACAAGTTACACCAAAAAAGACATTTTATTTGTAAGTCATCAGTTAAAGTCAAGTCTCTGCTTTATGAGTAGAATTCATGCAAAAGCCATCAAAGAAAGGGGAACTTGTAACTGCAATAATAAGCTAAAGTATGTAAAATACAGCAGGTCGTCAAATAACATTTAATGTCATCTCATGATAAAGGAGATGTAGGAGCTTCACTCTTGTTTATATGTTAGCCTGTGGTAAAAATTGGTTTCATTATATGTCATTTAAAGTGGTAGAACCTATCAACGATGTTATGTGAGGACTTGCTGTACTACATCCTATTATATTCAGTCTCGGAATATTTTGTACAAAGTGATGAATTTCAGCCAAATCTTAGCTGAAGACTGGTTGTAAAGACAAGAGTATTAGTAAATGCTTTGTGTGTTTTTATGTAAAATATTTTCTAAACAAATTTGTTAAAGTACATGTCCTCTGTATTAAACTGATATATATATATATATATGAATCATTTGAGCCTAAAGTTCAGAAATAAACTTGTGAATACAGAAACTCTAAATATGCAGTAAAAATTATACAGTATGTTAAGAAAAAAGTAATTTTGTGTTTTGGACTTGAAATAAACCGTGTTCTATAGACAACTCCTCATTTTCAGTTGAGTGTTTCTGGTTCTCAGGCAGTATGTTGGGCAGGTGCGGAGTAAGGGCATGGAGCTGGGCAGGTGTTGCTATTGTTTTCCCCCTTCGCCACTACTTCCTGCCTGATTATCTGAATGACTTGGGGAGCTAAAAATATAAAACCTTAGTCCCCAATCCAAACCTACCACCCACTGAGCTAGAATCGAAAGAGAACAGATCTCAGAAACTCTGTGGGGAGTGCCTTGGGTAATTCTTAGGATCAGGCATGTTTGAGAAACACCACACTAATCTTTCATATTGTGCATCTCTGTCATCCATGTGAAAGAGAAATGGAAATGGAACTTACTCTTGGATAATTTTGATTTGGCTCCCTGTTAATTTCATTTTGTAATTATTCCCTAAATTATTTTTGTAATCATTCCCTAAACTTACTTTGAGTCAAAAGTCAGTTTCACATAAAAATCTAGTATTACTGAAAATAAACTTTTATTCAAATTTTTACATTTTGATAGCATCTCCAAGTTGGCATATTTCCCAAATAAAATCCTGTGTTGTACTAGACAGTTTCTCTCTTCAAGGAAATGAACCCATTCAGATACAGATCAAGTTTTTAAAACCTTGACATATTCTAAGGCTGCTCTTTTTTTCCTGACAGTAATTCTACGTGCCTTTTTATAAATCTGCATAATCTGACATGATACCTACCTCTACTGCAAACCTAGAAAACTAAGATTAATTTATTGAACCAGTACTGGAGAAAAATGGTTCTCCAGTAAATTTGACATTGAATCAGACTTCGTATCCAAGTATTCCGTTTCCCTCTTGGTAACTGAAAAGTAAAACAAATTGCTGGAAATATATGCCATTGTTATGGTAACAGTGTATAATCTTACAGGGCCATTATGGGTCAGAATAAACTGGCAATGCCACAATAAAGGACTTAGAAAATTTTTAAGTTGCTTTGAGCAGAGTGGAAATACGAGTCATAGAACACTGTAGTGATGGGATCTTTTTTCTTTAATGAATTTAAAGCAAATCCTCCCAAGATAGCTCTTGAGTATATATGTTTCATTGAAGTCAGCTATCAATTTTGTAGGTGATAATAATCACAGATTATGATGTATTTGTTGTGGCAAGAAAGTTCAAATGAAGACCACCCAATCTTTCTTTCCTGATTTTAGGGAAGACTCATCGTCCCCAGGCAATGCCAGAAAAGCCTGTCTCTCCTCTCCTCTCCACACTCCTGTGAGTCAGACTTTGAGACCCAGGGCTAGATTTCAGCTTTGCTACATTTGTTCTACCATCACTAGAGACAGAACGTTGGGTAGCCTATGATTACTCCACTCAAGAGAGCACTCAAAGTGCTATGAACACTGGTTTAATCTCCAGAGGTTTTTTTCTATCTTGCTGTATCTGCATAGGACCCAACTATACCAAATCATGAAGTTTGCTTAAAGAAGACTGGTAAATATTGGCGTATTTCTTTTGAAAACATGATTTTAATGGCTATGTGGTGTTGTTCCCAAATACCATATTTTGCTGTGTATAATGCACACTGTTTTGCCCACATTTTTGAGGGAAAAAAGGATGCACATTGTACATAGGCAGTACTAATTCATATCTATATAAATGTTTTTATGCTTACACATTAAAAGCTTAATCTAGAAAGAAGAATGATATCTGTATGCAAAATAATGCTCTGGAATACGATAATCGGCTTTGTTTCTAAATATAAATCACTGAATTAAAAAATTAAAACATGATTTTTTTCCCCCCTGAAAGTTTGGGCCAAAAACGTGAGTGCGCATTATATACAAGAGCACATTTATACATGGCAAAATATTGTATAATTTTTAGTGAAAGTGCAGGAAATTCCATATAGGATATGGTACCAATTTGTTTTAAAGAAAACGGGGGGAAAGCAAAGTCTGGAAGATAAATCAACAGAATTTAAAAAAAATATATGCTTTTGCCTAGTTATAAAGTAATACATGTTCAGTGTACAGAAAAGTATTAAGAAAATAATCAGAAGTCAAGAGTAAAGCAAAGTTAACCTTTTCCTACATCTCTCTCCATTCCCCCTCCATTTTACAGGATCATCACATGTTCTCCAAGGCTTCAGACGTGAGCTCTCCATCCAGTCATGCTGGACCTCTATCTCTACCTGGAACCCCAAAATGAAGCATAATGTTACCTCCAAATTGGCCCCTGCTCTTGACACTCTTGTCAGAGAGCTACAGGTAGGTCCCTGTCACCCTGCTGCTTGTCATCAAATTCATAGTCCCTGTTGGCGATCGCAAGCATAAATTTGACCTCACTGACCTACCTAAAGGCCTTGCTTGAGTGGCTCCCTATTTCCTGAAGACTCAGTACAAGGTGTAGGCCCTCTTCTCATTTCCCACTGTATTATCTGCTGCATAAAACAACTCGCACCTTCCATAATGTACCCCTAGCTACTAACCCACTCCATTCTTCAGTCTGGATTACACTCTTCCCCACACCTTCCCAAGTTAACTGCCCTCTGGGAAATTTGCTCAGTTTCAGAGACCCAGGCTCACAGTGATTCCAGGCCCCCATAATATGAAAGGTCCTGGCATTTCACTGAATCCACTATGTTGTGTTGTAATCATCTGTCTCCCCCATAAGCCAGGGACCAGAGGATACTCCTACTTTAGCCTGATATTTTTCCTAAGCCTAGTACAATGCTAGGTACCTAGTACTTGCACAAAATGTTATTAAATTTGTAAAATGAGTGGTAGACCAATATTGATAGCTTCTAAAAGGGGCTCCAAGGAAACACAAGGGAGCAGCATAAGAGCAGCTTTTGTTTTTGTTGGGTTTGCAAGTCAGAATTTGAAAGGTTTTAAAAATGCCATTAATGTTTATGTTGAATCATTATTGCTTAAGTAAAGAATTTATCTGCAGCCTAAAACTTTAGCCCACATTTTATGATGTGAAAGGACTCAAGTCTTTTTTAAATTAAACCATTTCAAGGAATTAACAGATGTTGTGCTACCAAAAAAAAAAAAAAAAAAAAAAATTGGAAAGCCACTGGGCTAAATGATTCCTAGTACCCTTTCAGTTTGTGACTCCAGCTCAAGGGTAGAGCCGTGCCATCTTCCACATACCTAGCATTATGATAGGAGTTGCCTTCATGACATATCCTGTGCACTCTTCCCTTCCTCCACTTTGCAGTGGGGTAAAGGGACATTTTCAGTATCTTTTTAGGTGGTATATAATTTTCTAATTTAGCAGCGCCATTGGAATAACCTTTTGTTAAAGTGATAGTCCTAAATCTGAAAAGTGTTTACTAGCTTTCCTACAATTTATCAGGAACAAAGTATTGATACATTTAGGAACAGCAACAATGTCATATTAAAGATCAGTTAAAATGTCAGGAGCCGTAGATCACATTTATTAATATTCTCACATGCCTAGCTCATAGTTTATTGAGAATGTGGACTCGCATGGGGTGGAGGTTACCCTGAAGTCATTTGCATAACTTACTCTCTGCATGAGACCTCAGCGGTGGAACTGTGGACTGTGGTACATTGAAGCTGTCTCATCACTGGGCACCTTCACTGCAGAACAGTAGACACATGGGGAGTAAGTCAACTTTAACTAGGAGCAAAATCGAAAATGCTACATTGCAGCAGTGAATCCAGTGCTGTTTCACAGATCTGTCTACCTTGTTTTAGTTAGCTTTATTTCTGCTGCCATACAATCGTTCAGAAACATCTCATAACCCAACCTAAATGAAGCAAAACTAGTGAGTAGAATAGCTAAAGTGTATTGCAAATATACTATTCAGAGACTGAACCTCTAAAGGAAGTTAACACTTCAGTCATCCTAAGTGAAAAACATCACAGACTCACACGTCTAACATATTCTCGAGCAGTCAGAAGTTAGTTCAAATTGGAATTCACTTATGATGGTTAACCATGTGTCAGCTTGGCTGTTCCATGATGCCCAGTTGTTTGACCAAACACTAGACCAGATCATCGCTGTGAAGGTACCTACCTGTATGTGTGATTAACATTTACAATCCGTAAAACAAATTACCCTTCACAATGTGGGTGAGTCTCGTCCAGTCGGTTGAAGAGAGCAGCGAAGACTGAGGTTTCCCAAAAAAGGAAGCAACTCTGTGTCAAGACTGCAACATGGAACCGCTGCCTGAGTTTTCAGCCTTCTGACCTGCCCTGTCAGTTTCGGGCTCAGCGGCCACATCAGCACCTGGATTTGCAGCCTGCCAGTCTCAAAAATTTCAGACTTGTCAGCCCCTACAGTTGTGTGAGCAGTTCCTAAAAATACTTCCCACACTGCCTATACTCCACAAAGAGTTAGATCTAGCTTCAAAAATTTAGATGTATCTATAGTCATATCTATGTTTATGTTCAAAGATTTAGGTCTACCTAATCTATTGGTCTGTGTCTCGAGAACCCTGATATACTACTATTTCCTATTTGTAAGTACATAAGAGATTTTAGTTTTACTCCCTTTTTATAATTAAATGAAAAATTCTGTCTTCAGTACTTAATACTTGATCTGATAAAGCCACCTGGACTTCAGTTTCTGAACTCGACATTTCAGCCCTGAAATGTAATACTTTTACCAATATGTCTCCCATTGTTCCAGATAAAGTCTGAGATAACTTTTCATCTACTCTCTGAAATAAGATTTCATCAGAGGTCACAAGACTGCCCAGGAGGGGAGATGAACCCAATCCTCCCGCCTGCAATGAGAGCAAACTCAATGTAAAATTAGTGGTTTTATTCAAAGTCACTTAAATTTAACCTAGTGTTGACTTCTGGAATATTTTTTTTAGATTGTAAAGTTAACAGAAATAGCATAAAATAACTTTCTCTGGAAGTGGGAACCCCTTAAATATTGCAGCTAATGTAATGTGGAAATGACCCTGCCCAACCTCCAAACTCTAGTTCCTGTCCAACGACAGCCATGGTTTTCAGTTTAGGTGCAGCTTCCTGGCCTTTTTTCTAAATATTTACGTTCGTACAGCTGTACTTATGGAAGGAGTGCAATGTTAAGTTCCAGAATCTGCAGACAGACTTCTGGGTTTAAATACTAGCTGTGTGACTTTAGGCAAGAGACTCAACTTGCCTTGTGCCCCAGTGCTCAAATCTGTAAGAGAGAACCATAGTACCCAATTCACTGGGCTGTTTTCAGGATCAAGTGGGTTCATTTCCGCAAAGCACTTAAAAACAGTGCTTTACTGGTACACAGCAGACACGATAAAGTATTAGCTATTATCATTTCCCCTCTCCTTTTTTTTTTTAAAAACAAATAACATCCTACTGTGTGTTACTTTGCAAACATGTTTAAGTCATTCATGTACTTTGAAGTTATTTCCATAATATTACAAATAAAATCTACCTTTTTAAAACTACTTTGTTTCATTTTCAATTCAATGATTTCAAGCAGCTACTTAGTACGTAGAATATCTACATTTACCCCTCAAAATTCTTTTTCAATATGATTCATTGAACTAAAGTGGTGGTGGGGGGGGCAGCGCTTGATAAGCTGAAAAGCAGAGAGATATTTGTACAGATATCTTCCCTGGGTCTCAGTGAGTCACTGCCTCACTGCCTTAAATGAACTGAAGCTGCATGTGTGTTTAAAGACAAGGGGTACAAATGACGGGCCTGGGTGAAGGTGATGTTGCCGCTGCAGACCTGCTTCCTTTTGAAGTTCCCTTTCCAGGGCACGTTCTCCTTTGGACCCAGATAGGATTAGGGCTGCTGCGCAGGGGAGGGGGTGAAAGGACAGCCACCAGGGAAGGAGGGGGCGCCGGGCGGGCGGGCAGGCGCTTCTCTGATCTTCCCGGCGTTGCCCTCGGGCTGCTCCTTACGTGTAAACACAGCACCTGAGGGGGAACCTGGCAAGCAGCAGGCATTCAGCAAATACTTTCTGCTTAAATAAATGGATGGATTAAACCTTTACTTTCCACAGCAGGGCAAAACGTATTTCACACTTTGAAAAGGTGGGGGAAGGGTTTCTAGATCATCAACATCTTTTTATGCCTCCATTCCCTCCCTTAGATGCTCTCAGAGTGCAAACGTGTTTCACGCCTCAGGGGAGGTGAGGGATCCTCACTCTGTTGCATTCTGTATTATCGACATTTATGTGTCTCATCCCTCCCTCTCTTAGATGCTCACCCCGTTGCAAGAGCTCTTAGAAGTAGAGATGGAAGCTTTGTGTATCTAGCCCTAGATAGTATCTGCTCATAAATATGAAGGAATGAAGAGCAGAGCTGAGTGCTGTCCTAAAGCAGCACTTCGTCCTTAAGCTTAGCTCCAGAAACACAAGCACCCAAGGATGCTCTGAAGGCCCTGACCTGAGGTGAGGGTCACTCCAGCCTCCTTCAGGGCAAAACCACCTTCTGGAGGCTTGGTCAGATCGAGTCAGTTTCCGAAGTTTGTAGGAATTGGGGACCAAGGCAGATGTGCCTGGGGCATTTGGGCCTTTTGCCATCCACCAGGCTGGGAAGGACTTCCACTTAACCAGATGGTCTTTGAGCTGATGCAATTGTGTTCCAGAGGTCATAAGAGAAAAGTTGGTGGCAATTGCATCTGGAAGAACCAGGGCCTTGTTTCTGTTTATGTGGGAAAGGTTTTCACAACAATCTGCCTTCTCAAGAAGTGTACACACAGCTTGCCTGACCAGGCCCCAGCGGGAGATGGAGCCGGAGCTGTGGTCAGGCGGGAAACACATTTGCACTCAAGAGAATAAAAACATCACCATCAGGACGCTCATCAGGACGCTCACCAGGGCGCTCAGAAAATGACAAACAGACCGTGCCTTACAAGAGAAAAGAAAAGAAATCCCGAGTCCTGGTCAATTTTCAAATGGATCCCAAGACTAAATGAACCTTGCGTTTCTTCATCTCAATGACGCTAGTAAAGGATAGGACATTCCAGTGGGCCCAGCACAGAGACCGAATTTTTCCTTTTTACAAACAGCCTTGTAGACGTGTCAGCAAAATCAGGATGAAGGTTAGAGCGGTGTACTTACGATCAGTGATTGCTTCCTCTGCTCAAGCCTCGTAGTGCCCGCATCTGTGTAGCTCAGCTGGCAGAAAGGAAGTCAGCAGCAAGCAATGGGCCCTTCCCCCAGATGCGAGTTCCCAGAGCATCCTGGGGAAGACGGGGCTCCTCTGTCAGGGCACAGCCAGGCAATGCCAAGAGAGCAAAGGGGACAAGAACATTTTTTAAAAAGAATTCTTTTCCTGCCTTTACTCTGAACAGCACAGACTTTTGCTTTCCTAAAAACCGACTGTGTCAACTCCAAAGCCTTAGGCGTCCGTTCCTCAACGGTTACAAGTTCCTCCTCGACCCCGCCTCATCTCATCCTGCACAAAGCGTTTAATATGGGAGCATTCCCAAGGCTGCTCCACCCTGGCTTCCTTTCTGAACAGTAATGCCCAGTCAGCAGGACTTTCCTTGCAGTTAGGTTCAGCAGGCACCTTTTCCTGCTGAAACAAACCATGTATGCTAAACTTCGCGTGAAGAAGGGGTAATTTCAAAAAAAGTCCTACCTATTTAGGATTTAGATCAATTATGGCCCTAGGTTAAGTCGTACTCTTTATAGGCCTCCTCACACAAAGCAGGGCTAAGTTTATGGAGCTCTAAAATGAGTGTCTTACCTGGGGTTTTCATCACGATGTTGAAGCAGCCAAGAAATAACTTGCTGTAAAGAGCCAGGCAGCCCATCCCCGGAAGCTTTCCGTCCGTTTGTAACAGCCCTCGCAAAGCTGTGAAAACTCTGTCCATCACAGTCCCTTTGTAACTGTAAGGAGAGGGCACATACTCCATCCATGTACTAAGAATACAACAGACAGAACTTCTTCCCTTTCCTTGTAACCCAACTTGATCTCTATTTTGAACTTGCATTTCCCTTGGCAATGGATGTAGAATGGCTCCAAATTCTTTGCAGCTCCTCGCATCAGGAGGTGAAATCTATTTCCCCACCTCTCACACCTGGACTGGCCCTGTGACTTGCTTTCACCAACATGGTATCCGAGAAGTGCCATGTGACTTCCGAGCCCAGCGTCAGCAGGCCTCACAGCCTTCGTTCCTGCCCCCTTGGAAAGCTCCCACCCGTTGTGTGAGGCAGACTGGGACGAAAAGCTTGTGGAGAGGGCCAGCTATCCCGTCTGAGGCACCCGGCATGTAAGTGAGGCCGTCTTGGATGGTCCAGCCCAGGCAATCCCAGCTAAACCCCGCCCAGTGCCAACCCACAGAAACTGTAAGCAAATGAAGGATGGTCATGGAGTACGGTAGGGTAATGAAGGGATGTAAGGAAGCCCCGTTAGGGTGCTGCATTGGAACCAGCACTTCATAAGACCACCAGAATCAGGGTTCTGGTTCCAACTCTGCACTGAAAAGCAGCCAGTGACCCTCAACAAGGCCCCTGCCTGCCCAGGGCTGTTTATTTCTGTTTGCACTGATCTATGAAGACTAGACTAGACCCCTGCGCTGCGTGCCTCAATGAGTGACAATGCCTGTGGCAGTCCTTGGCGTACATGGAAGCTGTTACGACGCACATGACGACCGCCATCCACCCACCAGAGCTATGAAACTGACCGTTTTTATGGCCAGGTCCTGCAAAGCTGTTAAGTAAGGTTTTCTGGTCATAAAAGGTCAGCTACTCCCAGGGTCATCAGTAAGGGTTTGTCTCGTTTTCGTGGACAGCTCTTTAAGCCATCACGCTTCGTGTCAGCCACCACGAGGAAGTTGTGCTCTGCCACAGACTGCTTCAGGTCCCCTATGGAGATGAAACTCGCAGGCACCGGGAAAAATTCTCATTCTACCTCCTGAACGTGAAAGGAAGTACACCATGGCTTATTCACTTACAAGGGTGCCTTTGGCGGGTGAAATGGCAAGGGCTACTCAGAGCAGGGGTCCTTTAAAAAAGACAAAACAAGCAAAAACAGCAAAGCCCTCCCCATGAGCTGTTGGTTTCACTTAGGAGCAGCTGCCAGGACTCTGGCAGCACGTCGTTTGGGTCCTGACAAGATTCACACGCGATCCACAGAAGGTAGATAGAACCCTCCTCATCTCTGCATGTTAATTAAGGAGGACAGATGGCCCTGTGATTATTCAACCATATGTAGGTCAAGACTAAATGAATTAATAAGCAACTTAATTCTCAGCTGCCTCCAAGAGCTTATGGGGCATCTATGAGCAAACAATTGCCACAGTATCCTGGGAAACACGAGACGGGAGCTGGGAGAGAGATTACATCTCCCTCATTGCATGCTGAGGTCCACAACCTGGGAAGGAACATCCTGGTTTCTCTGCCGCACACTGTCTTCTGTATTGGACTTGGGATGTTAAAACGAGTAGGTTATCTTAGTTTCCCGCATGTGAACCGTATAACTGCAACCCATAGATCTCAGTCTCTCTCACTCACGTTAGGCTTTCCTTAATCGATCATGTTAGGGCTGATAAGCAAAGGTAGTGGAGCCTCCAGCCATAAGGAAAAATGTAACAAGACAGGTAACACATGCCTGGGACCAAAGGAGGAGCTGGAAAACAAGTTCTGAACGGCCTCTGAGGAGCCAGGGCTGCCAGAGGCAGAGCTTAACTCTGGACCTGAAAAGGCAAACAGCAATAACTAGGGCAGGGGGGAGGTGCGGTGGGAGGGAGGGGGACCAGGAAAACCATGAGCAAAAGGCAACAAGCTGTGCAAGGTATGCGAGAGATGGCAATCCAGCCAGTATGACCAGGTGATGACAGGGACTGGGAGAGAGCAGCAGGGCGCCCTGGGGGCTGCAGTGCTGGGTCCTTACAGGAGGAACCAGTCTTTCCTCTTCCCAGCATTCCCTCCCAAGTCCACAAACAGAAACTAAACCCTCCAGGAGTCTGTACGGTGCTGGGAAAGTGGTTTCCCCCTCCTCTCTGCTCTCCACTCTTCCCGTGCAAGTGAGTGACAGTGAGGCCCGCAGCCCACTAAGCTGCCTGCCCCAGCCCCTCTCCCCCTCCCTCTTACCAGACCCAACTCCCTGTAGACCTAAGGGCCTCTCCCTCTTCCTCTCTGCTTCCTCTGCTCATTGGCGCTGAGGACAGGCCTGCATTTATCCAGCTGCCTCTGGATGGGCAAGGTTATTTTTCTGAGCAGAGGGCTGCGTGTCACACCCGGCGGTCAGGTCCAGGGTTACTGGGGGGTACTACGTATTTTGCCCCTTTCTGTCCGACTCCTGGGTGTATGTGAGTTGGTCTGCAGCACTGAAGGGGAAAAAAGAAGCATAATTTCTTATCTCCTGCTTAAAATCCAAACATTGAGCTGCTCTAATGATTTGTCTTTACAGCAAAAACAAAGGGATGTTAAGATCAGCTCACAGCCCTGGCGGGTGAGGCTCAGCTGGTTGGAGCACTGTCCTACAGACCGAAAGGCTGTGGGTTCAGTTTCTGGTTGGCACACACCTACGTTGTAGGCTTGGTCCCCGGTGGGGACACATACAAGGCGGCAGCCAACTGATGTTTTCTCTCCGCCTCTCCTCCCCCGCTGCCCACACCCCTGCAAAAACAATGAAAAAGAAAAAGGTCCTTGGGTGATAAAAAAGAAAAAAAAAGATGAGTCAATAGCAATACATCTTGATTTGTCAGCCTTGTGAAGCTTAGGAACTTTATTTAAAAAAAAACCACTTTTAAAAATACACGTACAGCACAAAATTCAAAAGGGATAAGGCAAAAAGTCTTCTTCCCACCTAACACTCCAGTTACCCAGTACTGCCCATGGGCAACATGATCGCTTTCGTATTTATCCTTCTATAGTTTGTCTACAAGCAGATAATGTATATTTTTAAATCAAAAGGTAGAATTCTAGACACAATGCTGTGTGCCTTGATTTTTTCATTTATTGTATCTTGGAGATTATTCCTTAAAGAATATCCCATTATTCCACATCAACCATTAAGTTACTGCGCTTCAGAGAATGCCATCTTATAGCCATACTATAACAACCAGTCTCTTATGGATGGATAGTCAACTTGTTTCTAATCTTTCTCTATTGAAAATGCTTTCATGGCTATACTAGAATATACACCTTTGCATATGTGTAAGATTATATTCGTAGGGTAAATTCCTAGAACTGATATTGCTAGGTTGAATAGTAAATACACTTAAAATTTTGAAAGCTATTTCTAAATTTTCAACCATAGAACTTTCGTACCAATTTATACTCTCCAAAACAATGGCTAACATTTTTCAAAATATTGTTCTCTTTCTCAGATCCGTTCCTAAATGCAACTGTAGTGTAAATCTGAATTTTAAGGTAGCTAATGAAGTAATAAAAGGTCAGGTGACATCAGGTACTGTTTTAACTGCCTCTGCCCTGTTTGCCAGGCATGAATTCTGCATGTTCCATGGACTTCCTCAGCTTCCTTCTGTTCCAGGCACGACTACTGCCATTCATCTGGTGGCTTAATAGGTCCACACTGTACTCACAGGTATTCTATTAGGTAAAGAAACTGCCATACTAATGTCTTGAATTCTCTAAAGGAAACAAACATTCATCTGGTGGTTGGTGACCTAGTTAACTCTCTGGTATCACTTTGGAGCTACTTAAAATAGAAGTCATGTGGAACACAAAGAGGGAGATTCATAAGGTACATGCTATTTATGGTACATATAAAATAATTACACCAACTTAAAAGCAATCTTTTGAGTAACTTTAAAACCTGAGAGCTATTTTAACTTCACGGTTGACTGGAATCAATTTAAGTTCAAGCATACTTATGCTTCCTCCTCATTTTTCCTTTAAATACGGCCTGGCCATCCTTCCTAGTGTTCTCCCAGAAAAGGCCCCTTCCCAAGCTGCCCTGCCACGTAACGGAGCTTCTTCCTTTGGTTCATGCCTCACATTCCAAAACTATCTCTTCTCCTCCAAATGGAGTTCATTCTTCTCTGCACCTAATTTTTCAAGATGATTTACTCTTCACCTGACAGGCTTGTTTCTTCACCTTCTAGAAATACTTAAGTTTTTAATAATAATAGTAAAAACAGAGTTGTGACAGATTGTAATTTACACGTATATTAAATGCTGTGGTGGAGTTAGGGCCCACAGATTAACCTCGCTTGCCTCGCTTGCCACTTCCCTGCCTTCCATCAGTCTTCAAACATTTTTGCTTGAAAAACCCCCAAAGTGATTTTCATAAACTTACATATTCCTCATGTTTTGACATGTAAAAATTTTCATTTTAATAGCTGCAACGGTCATAATTTCCAACGTCATTATAAACACTGATACTTGTAAGTAAAATTATAGACATTAACATCACTTTTTAAGTGAATCCAGTAAAACTCAAATGTAACATTTAAATCCACTGAAACATTTGAGTTTTAAAATGTATGAGTAAGGTCTTCTTCAACATTTAGAAAACTTACACCTTTCCCTTTTCTCCTTGAACTCACATTTCCATTCCACTTTCTCCACTTTTTATCCTAATATGTTTTAATGTTTAAGTCTTATTGAACACCAAATATGTATCTGCAACAAAAATAACTATATTAATTTAAGTATTTGTTTTCCTCTGACCCTAAGTGGTTCTACTTGATGTTTTTTTTCTTCTGGATTGAGTGATAATAATTGTTAATACACAATTGATCAAGAGAACGTATATACACATTTTTAATAACTATTAAATGCAGGCACTAAATTTTTTAAAAGGTAATACTAGCTCCTGTAACAGATAAACCCCAACTCTAGATGGCTTAAAACAAAAAAGATTATTTCTTGATAATCACAGAGTCCCAGAAGGGAGTGGGTGGTGGGTTGGGGCTGGCCCTGCTGACTTCAACACGGGGGCTTGCGTGGAGCCAGAAACAGAGAGGAGCAGGAGGGAGCTGGCTGTAGGTGGGCCTGGAAGTGGGCCCTTTGCTTCCTCTGCCCGGCGATGCCGAGCCCGTTATCCCGGCACACCTGGTACCGCAGCGGGAGCGGCAGGCAGTCTCACAGTGGACACCGCAGGGAGGAGACGTGGGCTGGATAAACAGCTTGAGAATCTCCACAAGTTTATTGGAAATGCTTGTCTTGAAAAAAATCGTGATCCAACTTTTTAAAGAAATCCAATGAAGGAATATTTTAGGCTGCTAAAAATGTCTGTCTGGCAGCTGTTTAAAAAAATAACTCATAAATAGGAAACAGAAAATTTTAAACATTTTATCAGATGATATGAGACTCAGTTATTTTAATACATATTTTGTTTGAATTAAGAAAAACATGTTCTAACTTTCTCATTGAAAAACACACTGAACACCAAACAAAAACACCCAATGCCTTACCCTTAGAAATATTTATAAAGAAGAGAAATTCATCAAGTCTTATAAGTTTATGAGAGCTCACTGGATCATTACACAGGGCCTCGCCTTTGTGTGGCTTTCACTTCTCGAGTGATATTTGGGGTGGGTAAGGGCAATGCCTTCCTTTTACAAAATGGGAAGAAGACTTTTAGGAACTTGAACATATTAGAAATCAACTTTGGGAAACAATACATAGGACGTGGATTATCTGAAAGTTAATTCCTTTAAAATGATCTACATGTGTGGAAGCTTCTCGGAAAGGATCCACGCACTCCTGGCGTACCTGCAGCCTGAGCACCGCTGCGCTACCCCGCGGGGCCTCGCCACAAAGGCGTTGCCAAAAGTGTGTTTTTGATAAACTCGCGAGGTATCCTGTTGCTTCCCTTGGTCCTCAACTACATACCCTGTTTATGCAAAAAGGGAGTGTGTGGCAGTGAGGAGGCCACTGCAGGGCCACTGAGCGCGGAGAGGCCGTAGGTCAGGGGCAGGCAGGTTCTCGCAGCCTCTGCTTTAGGGGCTGATGTTCGTCATGTGGCAAAAGTAACAGACAGTAGTGATGCTGGGGAAACGTGACGTACAAACTGTTCACTGAATAAACAAAAACGGAGACATTATAGTAGTGCAGCTGCATCGCTGCTTCATAGGAATTCCTACCTGTCCACTGTCTGGTCCGTAGAAAGGGCAGCAGCTGAGCACCCCACTGTGTGTCACATGGAGGTGAGCCACCGCCTCAAGGGCAGGTAAGTGTTCAGAACTTGATTATCCTAGGACCACCGGACGAGTATAAGGAATCCAACTTTTCTTCACTAATTACAATGTCATTGATTTCACATGAAGATTTACATCCCTGATGATGATAACCTGTCCAGTGCTTGGTCTTACTAACAGCTCATGTTCACTGAGTGCGGAGGGCACGCTGGACAGTGTGTCACATGCTTTACATATAATCTCCAGGACACTGGAAGGTAAGTGCATTTTGTAGATCAAGGACTATAACTTAGTGAGGGGAGCCAAAATTCAATTCATGTTTCTAGCAAACAAGTCAAATTTGGGATCATAAACCCTAGTAGGAACCTGATCAAAACTAAGGATTATCTCCCCAAAGAACCCATGGATGTACCAAGTTCTACATACTCAATTCTGGGGTCTCTCAGACCCTACCTTCTCAAAGCCCTTCTGTTGACTCATTAAAAGTCAGCCTTACCTTAGATTATACTCAAGGGCATTCAGGTGGAAACCAAGATAGTTTACCATTAACCACCACAGTACCATGATCATGTTCATGCTGTAGAAGGTCTAGTCTTTAATTTATCTTAAAGTATCCTGAGAAAGGTATTCAATTTTGTGGACTTGGAATATTATCTGAAAAAGAAAACCAGAATCAGAACAACAAACAGCACATTCTGTTGGGTTTTTTTGTTTGTTTGTTTTACTGAAACAAATACACATGTTGGTAGAAACCACTCTATTAACCAAATCATATCCTACTTGTCCTAGTTAAAAACAGGCTCATTGTAAAAAATATCATTCCCAAGGGTCTTCCCGTTAATTGGCCACGTAGCAAATTTCCTTCAAGCTTTAATTTTTAGAGTATCTTATTATTTATGAATAGTACTATAATATCTTCATTCACAATAACTCTAAAGTAATACACAATTTCTAAGCACATCCTAGATAAAATGTTCAGTTTAGCTTTTATTTTACCTTAACTAATTATGGGAAACCATTTATAAGAGTTAACATCTAGTATTAAGCTTCTCACATTTCAGGCAGGACCTGTTCACTGACTTACTATGTGATTTAGCTATACAGCTTAAGTTAGCCAGCCATTAAACGTACCTTACAATTTTCGTGTGTTTACATCCCGAGGGTTCATCAAAAATAATGCTAATGAAGCACTTCAACCTCTTAAGTGAAAGGACAAAAAAATAAAGCAATAGTATTTTCACCTTTAACAGTACACAAACCTTACTGTTGTTACTTTATTAGAATAAACTTAGTAAAGATTTATTTACTAATAACTAAGCACAATGTGGCATTGCCCTAACAAGGTAGTCAGGACTTGTTAGGAATGCAAAAGTAATGGATATAATTATATATCACCACAAGATGGAGTTAGAGTTCTCCAACACACACACACATAACCACACACACACACACACACACACACACCCCTGTCACACACACACACAAACACACCCCGCTCCCCCATCCCCACCCCCCCTTTCTGTCAAAACACTACAGATCTGACTTATTCCATTCTGCCATCTAGTGGCAATATAATTAGGCATTATGCTATTGAATCCGTCTTCCTATACAAGAAGAATAAAGACATGCAGTTGACAAGAGCTAAGAAATTAGGTGAAAGGCAAGATTAGGCACAGGACAGAAAGTGGTAATACTTAGTATAATGGCAAGAAGCATGAGATAACGTCAGAAAGGAGTATCAAAGTGGCAAAAAAAAAAAACCCCAAACAAATTAAAACTCTCTTCCCAGCTTCCAGTGAGAGGCATGGACCTTTGGAAGCCTCCCTTCATCAGGTGACTAGCACCGGGCCCAGCAGCTCGGGCCCAGCACTCGCCGACACTGTGGCTTGAGATTTACATTTGGAATTTAAGGGGCATACTTTTAAAAAATTTTACCAAAAAAAAATATACATACCATGTCAAATGTAAACAAACAAAATTAGAAAGCAAAGGGTTAATATTTCTGATAAGTAAAAAATAATATAGTTAACAAATACTATCACTCAGTAGTGTCCAGATGAAAATGATGACAGTAACATTAAAATAATACATTTGCTGCTCAATCTGTCAAAGAGAAAGATGTATATAATAAGCAGTGTTGGTGAGGATGTAGGAAAACAGATGCTGGTGAAAGTATAAACTGTGCGATCATCTTAGAGTACATTTATTTAGAATTTCAACTTCTAGGAATTTAAGCTCAGCAATAACTTGAAGTTTATACACAAAGATTTATCTGTAGGGATATTATTAAACTGCTGATTATGAGTCCAAACTTGGTCACAAGCTAAAGTTCAACAATAGACAACAGCTAAATAAAGTGTGTGCATCCACCTGCTGGAATACCATGTACTGTAAAAGTCCTGGTGTAGAGATATTAATGGCATCAGAAAAGGCTCACCTTATTATGTGAAAAAGCAGGTATTTATGTTCTATGTATAGCATGATATCAACTTTGTTTTTTTATGTCTCAAAAAGGTTATTTTCTTCATTTTTTTTCCTCCTTTAAAAAGGTTTTTCATTTTCTTCTATACGCTTTTCTAAATTCCCCAATGTACACGCATTAATTTTATAATCAAAATAATATGATATACATTTCTTGGCACCCGACCAGATGGAGGCATAGGTACATATGCTTTGCTTCCTCGCACAACCTAAAGAAGGATACCAACCAATTTAAAAACAAAAAACCAGACCACCAGAAAATCGAACTGTATGGAAGTCTGACAACCAAGGAGTGAGAGCAGCGGCATTCACCCGGACTGGTGGGAGGGCTGGAGACAGGCAGCCAGGACAGAGGGTGCATAGTGAGGTGGAGGCTGGCGGCCCGGGCAGGCTAGGCCACAGCGGGCGGACCGGTGGTCCCACATTTGCGTGTGGATAAACCAGGAGGAACAACTGGGGAGCCAGGGCTCCAGCGTGGGGAGATAAAGCCTCAAAACCTCAGGCTGCAAAAACCTGTTGGGGTGGCAGCAGCGGGAGAAACTCCCAGTCTCACAGGACAGTCTGTTGGAAAGACTCACGGGGTCCTAGAACATACTCAAGCCCACCCACCTGGGAATCAGCACCAGAAGGGCCCAATTTGCGTATGGGTAGCAGGGAAGTGACTTAAAGTGGGGTGAGAACCCAGCAAGTGACACTCTTCTCTCTCTAATTTTTCCCCCACATCTAACATCACAAAGCAGCAAAGAGGGTTGCTCCGCCCTGTCAAATACCTAAGGCTCCACCCCTTACAATGTATCAGGAGCACTGAGACAAAAGAAAGAACCAATCAAAACTCCAGAAAAATAACTAAACAATGAGGAGGTAGCCAACCTAACAGATGCAGAGTTCAAAATACAGGTAATCAGGATGCTCACAGCAATGATTGAGCACAGGTGCAAAATAAAGAAGTGAAGGCTATACAAAGTGAAATAAAGGAGAATATATAGGGAGCCAACAGTGAAGGAAAGGGAAGCGGAACTCAAATCAATGATTTGGAATAAAAGGAAGAAATAAACATTCGACCAGGACAGAATTAAGAAACAAGAATTCAAAAAAATGAGGAGAGGCTTAGGAACCTCCAGGACAACTTTAAATGTTCCAACATCCAAATCACAGGGGTCACAGAAGGAGAAGAGCAAGAAATTGAAAACTTATTTGAAAAAATAATGAAGGAAAACTGGCAAAGGAAATAGACATGCAAGTCCAGGAAGCTCAGAGAGTCGCAAAGAAGTTGGACCCAAGGAGGAACACACCAAGACATATCATTATTAAAGGAGACAGTTACCTACAAAGGAGTTCTCATAAGACTATAGCTGATTTCTCAAAACCTTATAGGCAAGAAGGGGTTGGAAAGAAGTATTCGAAGTCACAAAAGTAAAGGATCTACATCAAGGTTATTCTATCTAGCAAAGCTATCATTTAGAATGGAAGGGCAAATAAAATGTTTCCCAGACAAGGTAGAGTTAAAGGAGTTCAACATCACCAAGCTCTTATTATATGAAATGTTAAAGGGACTTATGTAAGAAAAAGATTAAAACTATGAACAGTAAAATGACAATAAACTCAAAACTATCAATACTGAACCTAAAAAAAACAAAAACTAAGCAAACAATTAGAACAGGAACAGAATCCATTTCTGGGAGGATTATCAGTGGGGAGGGGGCAGGGAGACAATGGGGAAAAGGTACAGGGAGTAAGAAGCATAATTGGTAGGTACAAAATAGACAGAGGGAGGTTAAGAGTAGTATAGGAAATGGAGAAGCCAAAGAACTTACATACATGACTCATGGACAGCAACTGGGGGGTGGGGAGGGAATGCTGGAGCGAAGGGGGGTACAAGGTGGAGGGGAATAAAGGGGAGAAAAAAAAGGGGCAACTGTAAAAGCATAATCAATAAAATATACTTAAAATTAACAAAATTACTAATTTATTACATCATAAAACTCTTGATTACTATTTTTTCATATAAAATATGCAATTTTTCCAATCAAATTTGCACTTGCATTTTTAGGTGAGTGCAAAGTCTTATATTAAATACAGGTTTCAAATATATGTGTTCAATACAAAAGAGGATATTGAGAAAAAATTTCAGAGCATTTCAAGAGATGACTTAAAGCATGGTTTGGAAATTTCTCAGAGAAAAACCAGAACTACATATCCACTTAAGAAAACATTAAAAAATGTATTATTCTAATTCATTAGTGGTTTTACATTATCTAGCCAATATCCCTTTCCAAGTAAAATTTTCTAAATATTCAAATCTAAATATAACATCAAAATGACCCCCCCAAAGATAAAATATTATCACTTATGCAGGAAATAACCTAATGAAAATCTCTCTTCAAATAGCCCACTTATCCAAACAAGATTATATGTATTTCAATGTTGCTGTTCTGTAAGAACAAGACACCAGAAATAAAATGATAAATTAGTTTATTAAACCAATACAAGAAAATATATGTGCTAAATAACAATGGTTATAAGTTTATAACTAAAACTTTATTCACAAAATATAATGGTCTTCTAGAAGCAACATTTGAATATTACAGCTTTTCAACTATATTCTAAACAATTAAAAATCAATTCAAATAATTTAGGGTAAGTGCTTTATTTCTTAATTCCCACAAAAAACTCAAACTATCATTTACATCAGTTGCAACAGCAATAAAAATCAGAAATCACTTTGCTGTAACTCTTGAAAACACGAGCATAAAACAAAACTAGAAGAAACAAAAAGGAAAAACTAAGTACCCCTCTTAAATGGAAATCTGTTTGTGACAGACCCACCTGCAGATGTACAAACAGCAGATGCATTCAAAACAGTGCAAGATTTAATTAATTTAGGACAAATTTCAACCGATTCCAGTCCAGTTTTTACTACTTTTCAATTATTTCTGCAGGTTAGTGTAGAGTCACAAAAAATCACTCCTAATATGTAACCAGCTAACGCCAGTTCACATCACTCCACACTAACAACTGTGGAAATCATGAGGTATAACTAGTAGGAGAAAAAGCAAAATCTAGCATTCAAAGTGTGTATATTTTAATTTAACTGCAATATATTTCCACTCCTGTTTAAAAAAAAAAAAAGGTTTCCTTTAAACTATGTCTAAAAGCAAATGTACCATTTCATATTCTTTTTCTGAATTAAAAAAATATACGTAATCTTCCTTTGTTTTTGATAAGTTCAAAATGAATTGATAGTGGGGTAATTGGATTATTTTAAAAAGTACTACAGAAGAGATGAATACAACATACTATATCTTCTTTAAGAAGTATGAGCTGAAATATTAGGCATTCCTTGTGTTGTTTTTGAACATATTAGGGAATGCTGTTCTTGTAAACAATGGTTTTGAAAAATAAATACTGAGACCAAATATATTACTAGAGGATCTCTATAAAAGGTCACCAAAACTATCGTTTGCTTTTAAAATTTATCTTGCTATGAAAAAAAGTGCTACCACTTTTCTTCCTTTTTCTTTTTTCTAATTATCACAACTAAACATCAGAAGATTTTCCCAACTAAATACTGATGTAAATGTTGATTTCAAGGGCAAACAACTCTCATAAGCATCTACTTCTCAGACACTTCACCGTTTGTGGAGACTGAGGCAGCACTTGAACTGTCACTGGGCGCTGGTGACGTATTCCTTCTGCGAGAATTTATTGGAACCTGAGGCTGATTGGCAGATGGAGGTTTAGCAGCATTTGGTGACTTTGTGGAGGGATTAGATGGAAGTCTATGACGATTACTCTCTGAACCAGAAGCAGATGAATGTCTTTTTCTTCCGAATTCCTCACTAATAGGGGGCTGCAAATTATGACAGACAGACATGAAAGAAAACATGGCAACAATTACACTATTTTTTCCTCCCTCTAAAATCTAAGGCCAGACTTTCCCAGTAAAGGGGAAACTGCTGGCACTTCAGCAGCTTTTTATTAGTATAATAAAACTTAACAGCAATTTAAGGTATTAAACTTAAAAGTCCTTCCCATCTAAACCAGCTTGCTAGTATTTTTCATTCTTTTACTCAACACACATTAAGCTTCTCTTATGTTTTAGGGCTTGAGCTACACTGTAGGGCATAAGCATAAGGCTGGGTTCCTTGCCTCGGAGAAAATGTTTGAGAGAGGCTATTCTCTGTCCTCAATCACCTTCTGTTAACTGCAAAGCATTTAAAACTCTAAAGCCTTCCTCAGCCCTAACCTCCTATCCTAGGCTTGCTTAAATGGTAATGTTTAACAAACAGAAAAATGAAAGCAGCAGGGGGAAAAAGAGATATCAAGTCAAATAACCTTTAGCAAGTTTGAAGGTTTATCTTGGATTTCTAGGGTAAAGGTACTGGAGAGCATTGTTGATGGTACTAAATTTGAACACTTTCAGTCGTTAAGTACCCATAAAGCTCCCCAGCCACCTCAGGCTGCACGCACACAGCAGGCAGGCGGTAGAAAGGCATACTGCCTTCAAAAACAGTCAGCCTTTTGGGCCTTCTGGTTACAGAGATTTGAGAATGATATGCCATCAAACATTTTTATTTGAAGACAAATTAAAATCATAACCCTTTTCGCCAATAGTACTATTTAAAGGTGGAGGCCTGAACTCTTAGCTTCTGTTCAGAACGGGCAAAAGTCAATATTACAGAGCAGGGACATCTTTGTGATAGATCTGGCCAGGCCCCTCTAGAAACAGAGCTCTCAATTCCATTAACTCCTCCTGGGTCATCAAATCCCTTTAGACACAAAACTTCCAGACAAACAAATCATACCACTAAGTAGAGGGGAACCTAGCCTTCCTTTCACCTCTCTTTTCTCTCTCCTTTGTCCTTTATCTTCTTAAGGCTTATCCTATTCCTTTTTTTTAAATGGTTTCCTTTTCCTTTTGATACCACATTGTTTAAAGCCTACTCTGCTGTTTCTATGTATGCATTAACATTCTTGCCTAATTTTATTATGTAGGGAACCTTAAATTCATGGTTTATCAGCCTGTGTTGAGAAAACTAGAGGATAAAAGGTGAAAATTTTTCAAGCTGCTAGTGAGAAATCAGCAATATAGCCACATAAAAGTTACTAAATGTATAATATGTTTAACTATACAGGCATATCAAAACTGAAGTGAATTGATAATTGCATTGTGGTTATGTAAGATGTTAACATTTGGGGATTTTGGGTAAAAGAGTACATGGGAATTCTCTGTACTGCTTTAAAGTTTGATTTCAAAACTAGAAAGTTAAAATTTCAAAATAAAAAGTTAAAAAATGAAAATAGTAAAACTACAGTTAAGAAAGTCACTGATAGCTCAAAACATAAGGGAAATTAATACAAAGAACACAGAAGAAAGGACTTAAAACTTACATCAACGCGGAAGTCTTCTAACCTCTTAAAGCTACAGAGGTATTCCTGAAGTTTTGGGTCAATAGATTGTGTCTTTGATTGAGAATATTTTAGATATGCCCAAAACTTTTCTAATCCATACAGCTGACCTAAATAACAAAGAAGAATACACATGATAAGTTATATAGAATTTTTTAAAAATGATTTATATTGAACATGATCCTGTTACAATAAACCATTTATCTTCCAATATACACATTATCTAGATCTTGAGAATAACACATTTTAATGAATAAAGGCAGCTAACACTGACTGAGCATTTGCTGGGTAGTTTATTATATAGTAAAGCATATACAGCCCTGGAATGTAGGTGCTTTTGTGTACACTACTGATGAGTCAACAGAAACTTACAAAGCGGCCCTGGGGCCCAGGGCCACAGAGCTACGAGGCAGTGGGAGTGGGATTCAGACCCCGCCAGGGCCTGGCTGTTGCCCACCCACCGCACCGCTCCGGGCCCACCCAGTGATGGTTCACAGGGTTTTCACGTAAGACGACATCAGTGGGTAGCCATGTGTGCCAACTGAATAATGACAAAATACAGCTCCGTAGAGGAAACGTTTGGGAGCAGCTATTTTCCAGCCTCTCACAGGAACAATCTCTTAGTTACCACACAGGGGCCCCATCCTTCATCAAGCACCACAAGAGAGCCTGGAGGTCTTAAGTGGTCTGCCCTGAAGGGGAAAGTTATAAATTCCCTATTTATTGATAGGTGCAGGTTTACAACTAACAAATAGAATAAGCTACTGTTCTGTTTTTTTTTTTTTTACCAGATTCATAGTCTTTTTTGGTTTCTTCTTGGAAATCCTTAAAAATTTCTTGTCTGAATTTTTTTTCCAGTCCATAACTATAAAACCTGAACAGACATTCTAATCCATACCTGTGGAAAAGAAATAAAAATGATTATAATAAAGTTTTTGCTATGACAATGCTAACATCTCCTATTTAGCAGCATTGATGCAAGCAAACATGGCACATGTTGTTTTAACCTTCACAATAACCTTATGAGGGTATGTACCCTAATTTTCCCCACCTTATAAAGAACCTAAAAGCTTAGGGGGATGACAATTTGCCATGGTCACAATAAATTAATGGGCTAGGACTCAAAACCAGGTCTCATTACAAAGCCTTCTGGTGCTGAATCACTGTGCTATACTAAGAAATAGCTAAATCCAGTGTAGCAAACAGACTCAAAATTATAAAAGTGTTAAAACAAGGTGTTAGAAACATACAGAGGAACAGAGAAGAGAAACTGTTCTCTGTAGGAACGGGACCAGAAAAATATTACAGAATCCTGAAGAACAAACACGTTGTTTGCTTAAATAGAAATATATGCTGAAATTAATTATAACAATACCGGGCTTTCAAACTTTTCTAAGTTCAATAGTAAGAAAATTATTTTAATTTGTGACTAAGTCTATACAATACTCATATATATTACATCTTTACATAAAAGCTTTAGTTTTTCAAACTATTCTTAAACTTGTATGCATGTATGAATTCTCAAACAATTTAACCTTACTATCTTCAGTGCTGTCTTACTATATTTGTTAACATATTTTTAAAGGCTAGTCGGAAGCACTAAAATGATTTCACAAACCACGGTGTGAATGAATACATCGAGATCAGAAATGGCAAATTTTGCCTTTTGTGTCAGCTCTGGTAAACTAGCTAGCAGTAGCTATTAAAGTTGTGATAAGAAAGACTATAAATCTGAGTTCAAGAACAGTATTTCAACTGGTGGGACTGATTAAAGATGTCAGCAATGAACAGAGGAGAGGAAAACAGAGGTACAAATGCCACACATCTGTCACTCCTCCTCAAGATAAAGATTCTAGATGAAAATTAAATGGGCTTTGTTTTTATAAGTCAGTGCAAATGTAATTTTTTCAGAAAAATTTACTTTCAGCAAGTTTTTTCCTCTTGAAGATCACAGTATCTGATTAACAATATATACTTATTTGACATTTATAAGAGGAATCCATTTTTAGAACTGGAAGAAGGGTAAATTTAGGAAATATTGAGAGGAAAATTATCCTTTTTCTTCTTTCCATCATTTCTCCCTTCTTCCTTTGCCCAGGAATAAATAGCTTGCACAAGTCCACGTTATGTTCCTTCTCACCTTCTTGATCTGGTCTTAACTCAGCCTTAGAGGCACTCTCACGATTCCCCCTGAACACTTCCCAAAAAAGCAAAGTCCAACCTGGACAAAAAGAACAACTGAGCAAAGCACAGGGAGGAAGAGAGCAAGCAGTTCAGTGCCACCGCGGCCCAGAGGACTAACAGTAGTGAAAAAGTGAGATTGGATAGGTAAGTGAGGGCATACGAGAGGCCTTACTTTTCCTTGGCTCACACATGTACTAATCTAGGGATGTATCCAAAAATACTGGATTGGCCAAAAAGTCCACTATGATTTTTCCATAAAATAAAAGACACAATTTTCATTTTCACCAATAACTTTATTGATTTGGATATTTTGAGTACGTTGGCTATCTCCTACTATTGGCTTCTGGTGGGTAGAGGCCAGGGGTGCTGCTAAGCATCTTCCAGTGCATAAGACAGCCAGCCCCACAGCGAGGAATTATTTGGCCAAAATGTCAATAGTACCAAGGAACTTGGCAAACCACTTCTGACACATTTGATCAATCACAGCACCTTCTCCACACACTGCATAAATCCTTTCTTTGCATTTCAGTTGCATTTTTACCTTTCTTGAAATAATAAAGCAAATATACCAAAAATGTTGTTGAAATAACAAAGCAAATATGCCAAAAGTGTTGCGTATCTTCTTTCGTCTTCAATATTAAAATGGCTGCACAAAAATTCACCAATTTTGATAAGTTTTTTAAAAAATGCCCACTGATACGACAGCTGTTACAATACAATTGAACAAAATTGTTCGGAATGAAATTAAAGACAACCAAGCACTACTAGAGCCATCGTATGGAAAAAATGTAGCACTGACTAACCCAGTACAAGGGAAGTCTGCAATGGTGGGGGCAGGAGAGCGAAATACCTCTCCTTCGAATTTCATTTGGCCTTTATGCGAGCCCCTAAGATGGTTCCAAATGATCCCACCGCCTGGTGTTCACAAGCTTGTGCACTGCCCTCCTACACAGTGTACTAGGGTGGGTCTGTGAAGCACACAATATGGCAGAAGGGAGGGTGTGTCACTTTAAAGTACAGATTATACAAGACACTGAGGCTTCCCTCTTGGAAGTTCTCCCTCTTGTGTAGCCCACTAGCTCTGAGTGGAGCCAGCTGGAGAGGCCTGCGTGGTGAGGAACTGAAGTCTCCTGCCCACAGCCACGTGAGGCAGACTGAAGAGCATGCTCCAAGCCCGAGTCGGGTCTTCAGGCACCGCAGCCCCATCCAACAGCTTGACTGCTATTTCACGAGAGAGCTGACCAAGAATGACCCAGCTACGCGGCTCCTGGAGTCCTGACCCACAGACTAGTAAAAGTTTGCTGTTTTAAGATTCTGAGGTAGGGGCAATTTGGTTATGCAACAGGGGAAAATTCGTACAGCAACCCCCTCCAGTTACATCATGCTACTTTCACAGTTCAAAACAGGGCTACTTTTCATTACTAGTTTTTATTTTTTAAAAACTCTCTCCAAGGGTAAAAATACAAAAATATGTGACCTGTAATTTTCTTTTGCATCTTCCCAAGCAAGTTGCTTGAACTCATCGTACATTTTTTTATTGAAGTGGTCTCTCAGGAAAAAGGACCAGAAACGAAAGAGGGTGTTCATTTCTTGGGACTGGCCAACTCCCAAGCGCTTCCTCTCTGGAAAAAGTTAAAATATTTTAAAATTAAAAATACTTATTAAAGTCAAGACAGCAGACATTTTACATAACTTAAAATAAAGGAAGATGAAGCATATTAATTAATACTCAAAACGTATTTGGGTTTCTTCTACATAAAGGACAAATATTAATCTATTTTCTGACTCACTGCTCAAAGTTAAGCATTTGTCAATAACAACAAGAAGATAGTAAACTTTATTTCTTAACGCGTCTAAGCTACAAAATACACAAATAAGTATATAAATATATTTAAATATTTAATTATAAATGTAACAAATAAAAGAATCTTAACCTGATATTTAATATCACAATTTGAATTTTTTAGAATTACGTTTTAATTTTAAATAGAGCTGTGTAAAGGCAAGCATCTTACCACTTAGGCATCTTCGACGATACTTGTGGTACACTTGCTGGGTAAAGCCATTTTCCTTCAGGAGTTCGTGAGAAGGGTGCTGGAACTTGGGGAATGAATGAGGGGTACATCCATAACTTCCTACCAGTTGTGGACCTTCTGAAGGCGAAGCATTTGAACTGTTGTTTGAGGAGGGGGAAAAAAGCCTTCAAACTAAAGTATCAAGAACCAAGTGTTTTAATGAATTTGCACTATTTGTTCATTACTGAAAATATAAGGAATGGAAGATATTAGTCCCCAAAACTTCCCTAAACTAATGTCATACAGATCTACATATGAGTTGCTATTTATGGTCATCTTAATAAACCATTCCACCAGAGAATTTTCCCTATAGTAGATATTGAAAAAATTTTGTCGAAGGATGAATAAAAGTGTAACCTTCCTATGGTGCACTTAATCTTCAAACTGCAGGAAAAAACCCTTTTTCCGCTGTGGTTAATTAATATTTTACATGTAAATTTCCAAGGCTAATACCACTTTTCTAACCAAGCAAAACTAGGTGAAATTTAGGAGTCTCTTAGTAAAGGATAAGCCTGCTTTGAAATGTCTCTATTAAGATTAGGAATCATGTAAACCAAATAAACCAGAGAAAAACTGGAGGTACGTTTTAGGAGAAGTTCTATACACAGCTCCATTTGTTCACACAAGGTTACATAAGTGCCTCCACATGCGGGAAGGCAGTCTCGTTAACCAGGCCATTTATTGAGTACCACCTATGCCAGGCACTGAGATTCTGCCATCCATGACTTTACTGTCTGAAGAAGACATACACAAAACCTTACACAATGCCTGTAAAAAAACATTTGGCACAGTGCCTGCCTGGGGCATTACTGAAAGAATATATTAGGTGATAGTTAGCAAAATAATTTCACTATAATGACTGTACCAATTACTGACACACATCACAAAAAGCCAGAAAAAAAGACCTTTTAAAAGAAGGGGCAGTGAGAGATAAGAAAAATGAGAGAGAAAGAATTCCTGCCACACAACAGAAGGGAAGTCACCTGCTGAGAAATATGGGGTACAGATAGGCTCAGGAGCCCCACTCCTGTGAGCAAGTCAATTAGAGATCAGTGAAAAAAACTGCAGATGACACATATCAGAAGCAAAGAGTTCCTTTGATGGGCTCATCAGCATACTGGACAGGGCAGAGCTGGGGAAAGAATCAGTAAACTAGAATATAGGTCAAATTTATCAGAAACAGAGTAGAAAAGAGATTCATCATCCAAGAACAGTTACTTTTCCCTCTTTGGTTTCTTTTTAGTATTTTCATTGTTCTATTATTTGCTAACAAATTAATGTTTAAATATTTCCAAATGTCTAATTTGTAACTGTTTCAACAAACTTAAAATCAAGAACAAAGCAATGTTGGACAAGTACAGTACCTGACAGAGGATGCTCTGGGCCCATGATCTCTGGAATCCATTACCCAACCAACATGACACTCCAGAGGGGGATTTGTACTATGTCTTGTTTTTCTCTTTCTTGGACTCTAAAGAAAAGTCAAACATCGCAATTACTTTCAGTAGTGTGAACTTCCCAAGTAAATTAAAACCCTCTGACTGTAAACCAACTCAAACATTTTCATACTGTGGATGACACATTATGAAATCACATGAAGTCACAAAACTCAAACGTATCACATACAAGTTACAAAAACTTAACAAACAAGGCCCTTGGCTGGGTTTCAACCCAAGGATTAAAGAAAATACAACTTAGTATAATTCTTCATTACACCTTCTGATGATCTTTAATTATACTCCCCAACTGTAAAGAAGTTATTCCTTAACCTGAGAAAACATCACTATGGTAAAATACCATTTTTTAACAAATTCTTACATTCTAAAATATTTATCTTTGAATGTGATAGAAACTAAAAAGACTCATTTCGTAATGTTACAGGGCACAAAGCACAAACTTTAGATTCCTGGTTGTTTTGTGTACCTTTACATCAATGGCTTTTGGTTCTTTAACAACAGGATAAAATCTTGGTGTTCTGTTTGGATCTTGCAACCTGGGTGTTCTAGGTATTTTGGATATCCTTGCAGGATAAATTCTAGGAGATTCTGGAACTGCTGTTGGCAGTGAAGAGGCCATTGTTGCCGAAGATACTTCTGAAACAACAAAGAGCTTCTGAGCTAATTCATCAGTTAGATCTGCAAAAGTAAGTAGTGTAGCAAGGTCTCATGGACAAAACCAAAGGGGAAGGATTGAGGGAGGGAGGGGGGAGGGGGCAGGGGAAAGTGGTGGGCGGAAGGCAGAGACAAATGTATTTGAAAAAATAAAGAGAACAAATTAAAAAAATAAAATAAAATAAAAAAAGTTCTTAAAAGTATTTAGATTCTAGGATAATATTTTGAGAAAAAGGATAATTCTTACATATTCTCAAAGGATTTCTTCTTTAGAAAATTTTAAATATATAAAAATAAAAAATAAAAAGATACTTGTCTACACATTACCTAGCTTTTCTAAATTTTAATTTTACTGTCTCTGACTTTTTTTATTAGGAGAAAAAATAAAATAAAAGCTGTCTCTAGCTTTTTTTATTTGTGTGTCAGCCTGGAGCCCACTGTCTAACCTTCCCTAATCACATTTTGCTTTTCCTCCTCAGAGATAACTTAGGGTCTTAAATTTGATATTTTTATCTATTATTATACATGTAATAACATTATTTTGCATAATTAACTTTATATAAGTGACATCATTTTGAAAGCTTTTCTGTTAATATTTTGTGACTTCAATATTCAAGTTCTATTTACTTAGCTTTGGTTTATTCATATTACTGCAGAATATTAAGCTGTTATACAGATATATTAAAATACATCTATTCTCCTGAAGATCCACCTTTATGTTATTTCCAAATCTTTGGTATAATGAACACTACTACTATAAAGACTGTTGAACATGTCTCCTGGTACAAGTGCAAGCATTTCTCTAGGGTTTATGCCCGAAATGGAAATGTTGAGACAAATGGCAAAAGCATTTTCTGATTTACTGCAAGCTGCTTTCTGTAGAGGCTTTACTAATGTATAATCCTGCTAGCAGAATGGAAAAACCCCAGCAATTTCTCCTGGTCAACATTGGGTTTTGTTCAGACTTCTAAGTACTCTTCCATCTCATAAGATTTCAAGGATATTTGTATTTCCTTTGTTATTAGTGAGGTTGGGCATATTTTCTATGTATCACTCTAAATTTCCCCTTCCGTGAGCTTGCCATTCACATCCTTTGACTGTTTTTCTACTGAGCTGATTCACTAATTAGTTTGTGAAAATCCGATGGTAAGATAGTAAGTAAGCAAGCACGTGAATCAAACAGGGGCATCAAACATGTAGGCTCCCTTTCTATGATTTTCCTTCAGACTTAACAACTTTAGATTCCCACAATAGCCTTTTGTTCATTCATTCAACAAATACTGAGTGCCTACTATATATGTCAAGCACTGTTCTAGACACAAGTTTGTAAACTCAAAAATGAAATTATCCCTCTATTACCTAATCTCCTTCTCTTGCTATCTCCCCTCCTAATCCATTTTCCTTATGTTCCCAGAATGATTACTCTAAGAAGCAAATTAAGTCATTTTGTATTTCTGTTTAAATTCTATCAGTGTTTCTCCTTTGCCTCATGTTGAGGTCTAGGCTCTTTATCATGAAGTGTAAGACTTTCCTGATGTTGCCACTTCTGCATTTTATCCATTTATTGTTTAATTTATTAAACTGAAATTTATTTTCTTACATATCATCCCATTAGATGCTAAGGGGACCTCCCTGAAAGCAAGGACCACAGTCTCAGGTTAGTACACCGGTGCCCACAGTAGAACCTAAGAAAAAGTATGCTCCCACCAAGTGACTGATCAGCTTAACTAATCTGTGTTAACGGTGTCTGTCCTTGCACATTAAAAAAACAAAAAAACAAAAAACCCTCAATGATAAAAATATAACCCTATACTGAAATATATGTAAAATCTGGTGCCTCTGTTAAAGATCTAGGAGCAATAACAACCTAGAAACAGTAGGGTTCCTAGCAACCAGACTATAGTCTCTAAATTCCATTTCCCACTGACTTGGTCTCTAAAGGAAACAAGGTCTGGAACACAAAGTATAACACAAGCCTGGGAAATCCTGAGCCAGGCAGCAATGAAGTTAAAAACGAAAATGCTAGCTTAGGTCATGAGGACACAATAGAAAACTTTAGGGGATTGCACCAGTAAAATGAAGTGATCTGGCCACTGAAAATAATGACTGCAATGAATTAAACATATCAAATAAATAAGCTCCGTAAGTTCATAATGGCACTTTAAACTGTAAAGGTTAAAGTTCATATTTGTAGGTTGCTGAGGCACTAACTCACTATTCTGAAAATTGCCCTTCCTTTCCTGTAAAAATTGAGCATCAGCGTAACCACAAAAAAACTGATTGAAGAATATTCTTTACAGAACTGAAGGTAAGAGATACAGAAGGAATGACAGAAAAGGAGTACTGAAAGTCCTCACTTGACATTATTGATAGGTTCTGCAACTTTAATCGAAACAACATATAACGAAACCAATTTTAGCAGAGGCTAGTTGATAAAAACAAGAGTTAAGTTCCTATGGCATCTCATCAACATTATAACAAAATGATGTTGAATGAAATGACATTATTCAAGGACCTGCTGTATATTGCAACTTAAATGAAATAGAAGATATAGGGAATATTCACAATGACTGCTTATGATCATTTGGTAAAATGTTGAAGGGAAATTCAATACCAAAGACATGACCCAGGAAAGAAATAATTGATAAGATGGGCTTCATTAAAATTAAAAATGTCTGCTCTGCAAACGGCTCTGTTAAGAGAATGTGAAGACAAGCCACAGAGAGAAAAATATTCACAAAAGACACAGCTGATAAAGCACCATTATCTGAAATAAACGAAGAACTATTAAAACTCAACAATAAAACAAACATCCCAATTTAAAAAAACCAAAGATCTGAACAGAAGACATCAAGATGGAAAATAAGCAATAAAAAGAAGTTCCACATCATATGTCATCAGAGAAATGTAAATTAACACGAGATACCACAACACACCTATTAGAATGGCCAAATTCCAGAACACTGACATCACCAAATGCTGGAGAGGATGTGGAACAATAGGAACAAACTTTCTTTCATTGGTGATGAGAATGCAAAATAGTACAGCCAGCACGGAAGAGTTTGGCAGTTTCTTAGCAAAACTAAACATACTCTTACTATTCAATTTAGTAATCGCCCTCCTTAGTACTTACCCAAAGGAGCCGAAAACTATGTCCACACAAACCCTGCACATGGACGTTTATAGCAGCTCTAGTCACAATTGTCCAAGCTTGGAAGCAACCAAGATGTCCTTCAGTAGGTAATAAATACATTGTGGTACATCCAGACAATGGAATATTATGCAGGGCTAAAAGAAAATGAGCTATCAAGCCATTAAAAAAAAAATGGAGGAGACTTAAATGCATATAACTAAGTGTAAGAATCTAATCTGAAAAGGCTACATACTGTATCGGTCCAACTATCCACCGTTCTGGAAATGGAAACTATGGACAGTAAAAAGATCTGTGATTGCCAGTGGTTGAGGGGAAGGAGGGATGAATAGACAAAACAGGGTTTTTTAAAAGGGCAGTGAAACTATTTTGAATGACAAGGATCATGGTAAATACATGCCATTATATTACATCGAAAACTCAAGGGATGTACACCACCAGGAGTGAAACCTATGGATACTACTAACTTAGAGTGAAAATGCTATGTATGATACTATAATAATGGGTACATGCCATGTAAATTTGTCCAAAGCCACAGAATGTACAACAGAGAGAAAACACTAATGTAGACTATGGACTTTGGGTGATTTTGACTTACCGATGTAGGTTCACTGATTTTAAGTCTGATGTAGAATGTTGCTATGGGGAAACACCCTTCACCAGATGGGTGATGGCCACACAAGCTGGGGACAGAGAGTACATGGGAAATCTCTGTGCCTTCATCTTAGTTTTGCTGTGTGGCCTAAAACTGACCTAAAACAAAAAGTCTTAAGAAAAAAAAGTTGAAGGGAAACTATGATGAATGGATCAGGCTGATCACATCCAAACCTAATAATCAATCAAAACAGGAGTAAAAGGGAGCCTGTAAGACATTGTGTGATACAATAGGCAGGAAACAACTTCTCTGAAGAGTCTAGCCAACAGAAAAAGAAAAATCCTGATTATACCATATCCTCTATTATCTAAGTAACAGTTCATAAGAAACAAAGGAAATAGACATATTAAATGATATGAGGATACAATGAAGTAAATCGTAAGAAATCCTATGCAAATTAACCTGTTTCTTTGACAAATCATTGGCACAGAAACACAAAAGAAGGGAAAATGATTATAGATTAAGAGTGACTTCATGGTCCTATCAATCAAATACAATGTGTGCACCTTGTTTGGGCTAGATTCAACCAATCTGGATATATTTCATACAAGCAGGGATAACCAAACATAAACTGGGTAGTAGATAATATTAAAAATTAATGCAAATTTTATGTGAAAATAATGGTATCATGAAAATTTATATATATATTAGTTTGCAACATGCAATGAATATTTATAGAACAAATGGTATGTTTGAGATTCATACAAAACAGATGAGGAACAAGGTACAGATGAGAAAAAGAATATGAAACGATTAACACTTGTTGAAATTAGGTGAGATAAGGACATGGGGGTTACAAAGCTCTCCCTGCTTTAATTTATATCTTGACACTTTCCTATCAAAAAGTACGATTTCAGTTTTGCATTTACGTTGTATCAGGTATAGCTTGGTGTGAATTTTACCCATCTTTAGAGTGAGTACTTCTGTTATCTCAAAAGAAATATTTTACAGAATTTTGACCGCATATCATAGACCAATTTACAGTATCTTGACATATCATCAAAAAGTAGTTGAGACAGTAACAGGTATAAAATATTTATAGATAAAAATTTAATTACTAGAAATGTAAGTAATTAAGAAACGTGAACATATTAAAGTTTTTTTTAATCAACTATAAGCCTCACATGGCATATGAACATCTAGATATTATAACTTTTTAATCAAAATCATGGGATATCTCTTGTACATGAATGTTCCAAATAGCATTTTTCAAAATAGTCAAAACAAGAAAAAATCCAAATATTCATCAACTAGATAAACAAAATGTGCCACATCCATGCTATAGAAAACTACTTAGCAATAAAAAGGAGCGAAGTACTGACATAAACCATGACATGGATTAACCTCAAAAATACATTTATTGAAAGAAGCCAGATACATGATTCCATTCATATAAAACCTCTAGGAAGCAGAAAAACATACACACAGAACACAGACCACTGGTGACTTCAGACTGGAGTTCAGTGTTGAGGCTGACTGCGAGGGATCACAAGGAAACTTTTTAGCAGGATGGAGCAATCCTAAAACTGAACTGTGGTGATGGTGCACAACTATACAAATTTACTGAAATGTATCAAGTTACACACTTAGTGTGGGCTAATTTTATGATATGTAAATTATGCCTCAATAAAGCTGTAAAAACCCTAGGCCATCTGCCCCTCAGGGAACCTCAATTGTGATTCTTTATTACACAGTTTCTGCTAAAAGTTTATCAGGGAAGTCTGATATTTCAGAGGACTAGGCTAAAGCAGTGATTTTCAAAGTGCATTTCCCACCAGTGGTATCAACATGACCTGGGAACTCGTGAGAAATGCATGCTCTTTGGTCCCACCTCCACTTACTAAACCAGAAACCCTGGGTACAGAGCCCTCTGATTCAACAAGCTTTACAGGTAAATCTGATACTTGCTAAAGTTTAAGACCTAGTGGACTAAGGGGCGTGCTAACTATTCTACTACTTAAAAGATTTTCCAGTCCTGGCTGGTGTGGTTCAGTGGACTGAATGCCAGCCTGCAAACCGAAAGGTCACTGGTTTGATTCCCAGTCAGGGCACGTGCCTGGGTTGTGGGCCAGGTCCCTGGCTGGGATGGGCAAGAGGCAACTGATCAATGTATCTCTCACACATGGATATTTCTTTCCCTCACTTTCTCCCTCCCTTCCCATCTCTTTATAAATAAACACAATCTTAAAAAAAAAAAAATTTCCAAAGCTTATTGCGACCAAATCAAATTGCACAATTGTATACCTGGGCCATATGAACTTTGCCCATAGTCCTCAATGGCTTTATAAACAGGAATTGCCTTTCTAAAACAGAACACAATAGTATGCTGTTTGTGTTCAATGAAGGCTGATAATAAAAATGCTACATGACAAATGACACTTTATTTTTTTAATAAATAAAATGCAAAAATTTCTGTAAATGCCACGTTAATATTTTTGGCTTTTCTGGTCATAAAGTCTCCGTTGAAACTGCTCAATCCTGCCATTGTAGCACAACTGTAAACCATATGTAAATGAAGGGTGTGGGTAGATTAGATAGACCATGATGTTCCAGTTTTTGCCTATGGATCATAATTTGCCAACCACTGAGCCAGAGTAGTCAGCAGTTATGGGTCCAAATAACAAATTTGCACTTTGTCTGCAAAAAAAAAGCCCCACACCAGGTGGGTTGAAAAACAGAATAAGCACTGCAGAAGAAAGAATAATCCACTTGAAGACAAAGGAGTAGAAATTACCCAAAACATAGAGAAAAAGAGACAAACAAAAAAAAGAACATCAGTGAGCTACAGGACAACTTCAAGTAGCCTAACATACTTGTAACTGGAGTCTTAAAAGAAGGCAAAAGAAAAAAGTACAAAAATATATATATTAAAAAAAATCAATGAATTGATTTATTTTTAAAAGCTTTATGTAATTTACATACCATACAATCCATTTATTTATATATTTATTTAATTTTTATCCTTACCCCAGGACATTTTTTTCATTACTTTTAGAGAGGAAGGAAGGAAGTAGGCGGGCGGGGGGGAGGGAGGGAGGAGGAGAGAGAGAGAGATTGGTATGAGAAAGAAACATAGATTGGTTGCCTCTCATTTGCACCCTGACCAGGGACCAAACCCACAACCGGGGTATGTGCCCTAACCAGGAATGTAACCTGTAACCTTTTGGTTTACGGGACAACACTCAAACCAACTGAGCCACACCAGCCAGGGCAAAATGTTATTTTAAAATAATGGCTGAAAGTTTTCCAAATGTGATTAAAAATACATAAACACAGTGATCCAAAACTAAAGTCTGAAGCACAAGAACATGAAGAAAATTACACAAAAGCAACCACAATTAAACTGCTTATAATAATAATGAGAAAATATTAAAAGGCGCCAGAATCAACAGCCTTTAACTAATCTGAACAAAGAAACAACTGGAAAAATTAACCTAGCCTCAGGAACCTGGAGGACAACCACAAAAGGTCTTAGGAGAGGAGAAAGTGTGCAGATTTAAAAACAATTTTTTTTTGAAGATGTAAGAGCTCAGAAACATCATACTCTAATTGCTGAAAACTTTAAAAATTCTTCCAAGTGGCTAGAGAAAAATAACTCATTTGTGTAAGGAAACAACCTGAATGATTACATTTTAAAAAAAATCAGAAACCACGGAGGCTCGAGAGAAGTGACTGACCATTTTTAAGTGCTCAGAGAAAAATGCTCTGTCTCCAGAGTTAAATCACCAGTGAAAACATCCTTTTGGAATGAAAGTGAAATAAAGACTTCATCAGATGAAGGACTAAGATAAATCGCAGCACAATTATTCTTAAAAAATTGCTAACGAAAATAACTCAAACAGAAGGAAATGAGACTAGCAGGAAATTCAGAATACCGCAAAACAGAGTAAGAACAATAGAAACAATAAAAAAATTTTAATATATAAGCATAAATATAAAATTTAAAATCTATATATTTAATAAATATGTATTAGACTATTCTCCTTTTAAGTTCTTTAAAACATACCAGATAATTAAAAGTCAAAAATATAACACTGTCTCATGGAATTGTCAATGTACATATATATTCCACTGAAATGATTATAGCACAAAAATACCTATATGGAAATAAGGTATCTATATTCCTATTGAAATAGTGAAATACCGATTCTAAATAAACTGTGAAAGTTAAGTGTGTATTCTGCAACCCCTAGAGCAACTACTAAAAAAATTATATGAAATGGATATATGGGGCCAAACTCACAATAGATAAATTAAAATAGAAATTAAAAAATTTACAGATTACCCAAAGAGGGCAGAAAAAGGGGAAAAAACAAAAAGCAGAGAATAAATAGAAAGTGAGTAGTGAATAGTGGATCTAAATCTAAACATATCAATAATTACATTAAGTATATGCAGTCTAAACACACCAAATTCAAAGACAGTCAGACTAAACTTAAAAAATAACCCAACTATATGTTCTCTATAATTAACTCACTTCAAAGATAATGAAATAGGTTAAAAGTAACAGGATAAAAAAATATATATATATACACCATACACCATAAAAAGAATAATCAAGAGAGAGCTGAAAAGGCTATATCAAAATCAGAAGAACTAGATTTCAGAGCAGAGAAAATGACCAGGAGAAAAGGACAGTTTATACTGATAAAAAGGTAAACTCGCTAAGAAGACACAGCAAACCTGAGGGTATTATACACCTAACAAAAGAGCTTCAAAGTAAAGCAAAAATGGCTGACCCTAAAGGAAAAATAGACATATTTACAGTTATAGCTGAAGACTTCAATGCCTCTCTCAGGAACAGAGGTAGCAGACAAAAAAATCAGCAGAGAATCATTAATACCACCAATCAACTGATTCTAATAGACATGTATAGAACAGTCAGTCCACTTAAAACAGCAGAATAAATATTCTTATTAAATGCACATGAAACATTCACCAAGAAAAAAACATATTGTGGGTCATAAAATAAACCTCAACAAATTTAAAGTAATTTAAATTATACAAAGCATGTTCTCTGATAATAATTGAATTAAACCATACATCATTAAGATTGGTTACAAAAAGACAGGAAATTTTCCAATTATTTGAAAATTAAACAACCTATTACTAAACAACCCATGGATCAAAGAGGAAGTTTTAAGAGAAATGAAAATATTTTGAAGGGAAGGAAAATTAAAATAAGACATATCAAAATCTGTGAAATGCAGTTAAAACAATGCTTAAAGGAAAATTGACATGATTAAATGCCTTTAACAAAAAAAGTCTCAAATCAATAATTTAAACGTCCCTCTGGCCAGTGTAGCTCAGTTGACTGGGCATTGTCCTGTAAAGCAAAAGGCCACCAGTTCAATTTCGGGTCAGGGTACAAGCCTGGGTTCAGTCCCTGGTTGGGGCGCCTACAACAGGCAACCAATGTTTCCCTCCCTTCCCCTCTATCTAAAAAATAAATAAATAGAATCTTTAAAAATATATCAGGAAAATATCCAAACAGAAAGAAATTAAAAACACTTCTAAATAACTGATGGGTAAAAGAAAAAATACACAATAATTTAGAAAATATTTGGAATTGAATGAAAATGAACACATACCAAAATCTGTGAGATGCTCCTAAAACAGTGCTTAAAATTTATAGCATTAATTGCTTATAACAGAAAAGAAGAAGGCTTAAATCAATGATCTAAGCTTCCGTCTTAAGAAACTAGAAAAGGAGTAGCAAAATAAACCCAAACCAAGCAGGAAGAGGTATTAAAGATGAGAGCTGAAAATAACACAACTGGGGAAAATAAAATATAGGGATCAATAAAAAGAAAAGCTTCCTTTAAAAATATGTATCAAATGCAAAAATTTGAGCCCCAATATGATTAAGACTTTGCATCAAAATAATACTTACAGAAAACTGAGGACCAGAAAACAGACTGAATGAACCCATGAGGATGCAATCAGTAAAATCCAGAATGTGAAAAATTCTACAGGATAAACAATCCTGTTCCTTCAACAATAAATTGCAGGGAAAAACAACAGTATAAACCTACGACTGAAAGAGCCATATCAACCTACTGCAATGTTTGGAACTTACATGGATACTAATCTTTTTTATAAAACGTGATGAATGAGGAAATTTGAAAATGAGTTATTTGATATTAAGAAATTACTGGGTTACTTATGTTAAAAGAGATAGTCCTAATATTTTAAAAGACATTTACAGAAATATTTAAGGACAAAAAATATGAATAATATGATTGGGAGTTTGCTTCAAAAGAATCAAGTGCGAGGTAAAGAGAAATGAGATGAAGCAAAACTGACTATAGTATGATAAAGTAGCTAATGATTAGGTAGTCTAAGTATATGGAGGTTTCTATATATAACTTGCTCTATTTTTGTATATGTTTGAAGATTTCCAAATTAAAAGCTTTTCTTTAACCTGAATTCAGAAAAGACTATAACAAAATCACTTACACTTGCCTGAAAAAGATTAATTTTGCGATCATTCCAAATGTACTTACATTTTTACACAAAGCTAACACCTTAAAACAAAAGAATGAGCTAGTAGTATATTCTTAAAAATCAGCAAGTCACTGAAAAATTTTCTTTAGTTCAAGAAGAAAAACATTCCCACAATCTCCAAATCAAGAGAGACACATAAAGAACCAACTGATTCTGTCTCCTTTTAAGTAAGCATCTGGGTGTGGTCTAGTGTTGTAACACATGGCTCCTATGTCACCTCTGTAACTACCCATCTATCCACCAAGAGTAAGGTGGGCGCCCAGGCGGGTGTGGTTAAGTTGGTTGGAGGGTCATCCCGTACACCAAAAGGTGAAGGGTTTGATCACCAGTCAGCGCACATGCCTAGGTTGTAGGTTTGACCCCTACTCAGGGTGTGTATGGGAGGCCACCAATAAATGTTTCTCACATTGATGTCTCTCTCTTTCCATTTCTCTCTAAAATCAATAAACATACCTGTCTTCATTAAACAAAAACAAACAAACAAAAAAAAGGTAGGATTCAAACTCTGTCCATTTACTACAAGCCTATCTTACCAATTTTACAATCTTCATTTTTACATCTCTATAATGTTTTGAAGTTCACCAAAAGATTAAAGAATTGAGTTTTAAAATTCTAGCCTTTTATCAGATACCTAAAGGTTTTCAATAAATAAAGGAGCAAACCTTAAAAATAATTAGAATTGCTTTAGTAGTATTCAGACACTTACACAAAAGCATATTTACATACCTTGCCTGGACTGCGAAGGTGCTACAGGAACTTCTTGGTTTGGCTCAAAAGGAAGTTCAGGTGTTAGGTTTTCAAACTGCTCTTTACTAATGAGATTTAGCTTCTTAAAGTTCTCAACTTCTTGCTGAAGTAGAATGGAGGAATCTAATTACTAAACTGGCTGACAGTGTAACCAACAGACAACAATTGATACCAATCTCAAAAAATGAGTTTTTAAAATAGATTAATTGCAACAGAATAAAAAAGATGTTCTAATAAAGAATCTAGCATTCCACTTAACAATATTCAGAGTCTAAAGAGCTACAGAGAACCCTGAAATATTAATATATTTTATAATTAAAATACATTATAAGAGCATACATTCTAATCATTATTTGCTGAGCATTGACACACTAGACCACTAGGGTATTATAACGGTTACTAAGTAGCCTAACACATGTTCCCCACTCATAAAGAATTTACAAGTTAGAAAGAAGGAAATGTAGTACATACAAAAATATTAGGCAGTACATGAAAAGTGATAACATTTGGCCTAAGAATTGAGATCAGGGAAGTATCACAGAAGAAATGAGACAAAAGCAGCTTTTGAAGAATGAGATTTTAGAGAAAAAGAAAAGCGTGCTAAATTAGGCAACGTGAGCAAGGATGAGAAGCTTGGCATAAGCAATCATTGATTAGAAGTAATCCAGTGAAAGAGAAAATCTGTGTAGACCCAGAGGCAAAAAGGCCTGCTAAGCTGGAGTAAGCTACTAGATTTTTAACACCTGGCCAAAAGTTTTCACTTTATTTTCTACCTATTTATTTTCAGGGAAACATGTAATAAAAGATAAATCTAGATGGCCCCAGAGATTCCGCTGCAAACCATTTTTATAAGGTGAGCTAGCAGCAAAGAGGTTCAGCAGGTCTGAGCTGTTAGTGCACAGGAAGCAACCCTGCCCCCCACCCCCCGCTTTAACTCTTGTTACACGGTCCCTTAGCTCTTCCCTGCCCTGACCTCCATGTACGTACAGCATCAGGGAGGTGGAGGCCATTCTCTACTGGAAGGCCACTCGGCCATGCTGTGTGAAGACCATCCACATCTGGCCTAAGCTGTGGAATAAAAAAAGAGAGGAGCTGCTTGCACTCTACTATTTCTTATAATTCCCCCCCACCCGAAAACCCTATGTCCCATCTACACCACTCAGTGCTAATGGGTCTATGACAGAGGGTTTAAGCAAGTTTTCTTTTAAAAAAGCAGGAGTTGTCAGCTGAAACAAATTAAATATTACAAAATGGTTGTAGTCCTTTGCTCTTAAGAGCTAATGGAACAATGTTTTCCTTCTGTCTTCAAACATGAATTGTTACTTGAGCTGTGACACAGTTTACTAGAGCCAGTTCACATTCAAACTAGGAGCTGTCTTCTTCTTATAAAAACGCCTTAAATGATTACTTCATTTCTTAACTTGTTTACCAAAATTACTTTCCTAAAAGTCTTCAATAAGCTCTTTGAGCTAATTCAGAATCCTTACTCCTCACTGTCCCTTAATCTTGCTACAGAGCTTGCTATTAGTGACTCTCACTTCAGTAAACATTTATGTTTATCACATGCCAGAGATAAATAACATAGCTTTTACTCTGATGGAAACACCAACGGTATGTTTGTTTTCAACTTTTAAAATTAATTCATTAAGATAATACATATACACAGAAGCATGCACACACTAGAGAAGTGCATAAATCGTAAGTATACACCTCCACGCGTAGTCAAAAGTGACTGTGTGACCAGCATTCAGGTGAAGATATTACTAGCACCCTAGAAGTATACTTCCTGTCCCTTCCCGTCACTATTCTCCCACTCTCCCTAAGGATAAGCAGTATGTTGACTCCAACACTATAGGTTCATTTTGCCTGTTTTTGAAATGTATAAAAATGCAATCATGATGAATGACTTAGTTTATGTAAAATTATCTTTATGAGATTCACTCACAGGGGTGTCCAACTGGTGGCCCACAGGCCACATGAGGCCCTGGATGGCTATGAATGCAACCCAATACAAAATCAAAAATTTACTTAAAACATTGAGATTTTTTTTGTTTTCATTAGTGTTTGTATATTTAATGTGTTGACCAAGACATGTGTTCTTCTTCCAGTGTGGCCCAAAGACACCAAAAGGTTGGACACCCTTGCATAGTTTATGGTTCTACAGAATAGTTAAGAAACTTGGCTAAAATAGACATAAGTGCATGCAATGTCTGCAGAATGCACATTTATCCTTATCTCACACAACACACACACACACACACACACACACACACACACAAACTCGAAATGTATTGTAGTTCTAAATGTGAAAGTCAAAATAAATTTCTAGAAGATACTACACCTCCATGATATTTAAGTAGGGAAGGGCTATTGAACAAAACAAACAAACAAACAAACAAAGAAACAGAATAAGGGAAATGATTGACAAAAATGTGAACAAATTTCTTTTCACCAAAAGACAGTGTAAGATTGAAAAGGCAAGTTATGCAGTTGACATTCTTACAAATCAGTAAGAGAAAGAAATTCTATAAAAATGAGCAATAGAATTGAATAGTCACCTCACAAGAGAAGCTATCCAGATAAAATATATTAAATATATAATATTTTCACCATTATTAGTAATCAGAGAGATACCAATTAAAACCACAATGAGGTAACACATTTACCAGAGTGGCTATATATTTAAAATTTTGGATTTTTTGAGATAATTATAGGGAACATATTCCCTAGGATGTATAAATGATCAAATTTAATAAATATTAAACTGTTTTAAAAGAAGATTGTATCCATTTAAGCAGTGGAATCTGTGGATCAAAGCACTGTGAAGTCCTTGGCTGAAGGCTGAGCCACATGCTTGGAGGACAAGCTCCCCTGTGCCATATCCAAAAGTGGCTGCTATGGGGCTGAGCTGAAGAAACACACTAAACGTCCAACAGGGTTGCAAGATGGAGCATCCTGACCCAGAATACAATAGAAACCTCTTGTTAACCATGCATTGAAACCCAGATATGATTTAAAATTTAGGCCATGCTATAGAATAAGGCCATCATCCTATAGTAAGACATAATTTAGATTCCCTAGCAAAGCCTAACACAAAACCTGACAAGATGTTGAGAGGGACAGAGTCTTTTAGTTGTCAAGTCTTTACAACCCTATGAGGTAGAGAGGACAAGAATGATCCCCATTAAATGACGTTCAGAGAAGATACTTTTTGGTCCAAAATTGCACTTAGTGGAACTTGCACATGGGCTGACTCCTGGTCAGGAATAGGCCCCAGCTTTGCCAAAAGAGTTCTCAACTTGGTGTTCTTCTCTGGTGAGGTGAGGGGGAACTTTGGGTACTCTCTTCTTGCCAAATCAGTTAGTTGCCACTGTGTCTGCCTGCCAGGTGATGATGTGGCATCTCCTGGTGAATTTGTACATCATTTTCATTTATGTACCAAAGACTCTGCACAAGTTCCTCTCACCGTCTGCAACAAAAGGACCTGCCTTCATTTGTAAAGGGAGACGCAGCAGGAAACAAATGCAGACAGCACCTGTGCACATCGGTAAGGGGGATGCAGCAGAAGACAGCAACATGGTCAGCAAAGTCAGAGTGGGTAACAGTCCTCTGGTCTCCCAAGACTTAAGGGCTCCGCAAACTCCAAAACACTGCCCAGGTCAAGGCAGAAGAGAGAGAGCCCACCTCCAGTGTAGCCTCCCAATAATGTGCCTCTAGATAGCCTGGACCACCCAGCAGCTGGAGATGTTTTCTCATGCAATACAAAGCCAATAAATCCAAGGAGAACTCTGGGACTTGACACTTAAACCACAGGCGGTAGCTTCACGTAATACTCCAAGGACCAGACAAAAGCTGCACACTGCGTAAGAGCAGATGCTGAGCCTGAAGATGAGGTTAACTGCCTGACCACTGAATTCAGAAGCACCCAAGTTGAAGGTTTTTTTTTTACCTGAAATTCTGAGGAGGGGAAAAACCCTGAGTGCATCTGGGTTTCCACACAAGCAACTTGGACAGAGGATACAATGACTAAGGAACTGGTTGTAATGGTTTCTCTCCCTGGTTCTGCAGATTCAAACTGAAAGTTTCTACTTATGGGGAGGTATCTGGAGAAAGGGACTTGGCAATTCCTGGGCCTCACAAGCCCAGAGGCGGCCCAGCAATATGAGTGATAAGATGCAGAGGCCCAGCATCCCTGGGATGGAAGTCCTATAGGCATATTCTCAGTTAATAGAGCCTTCAACACCGTACAGGTTCCTAACACCCTCTGCCCCCCCACCCCCGAGAAGACCACTGGACAGGAAGACAACTGGGTACAAAAACACAAAGACAGGTTCAACCTACCTTGACTTTAGCCCAAGGAGCAACAACCCTGAAGCTTCTAGAAGTAAGTCGGCTTCAGCTTGCTCCTTCTAGTCCCACATAGCCCCGTTCATGCTAGTTTTCAGTATTGCTATGATATGTGTCATACAGGAGACTGTGTTAAGCGTACATGGGCAGCAACTACTAGAAACACAACACTGTTAAGCATATTAGAACCCCTGCGTGTCCTACTCCTTTCCCTCAAAACCACCCCAAACCTGACTTGCGGTCATCATTCCTGGTTTTTCTTTGTATTACCTTCTATATATGTATATAGTTCTGAAGAACACATTGTTTGATTTGACATATTCTTAAGCTTTATGGAATCATACTCTGTATGTAACCTTATTTAACTTCTTGCACTCTGCACTGTTTTCTAGATTCATTAGTAAAGATGTGCATAGCTGTCATTCATTTTCACCAGTATATAATAGCACATTACTATACCACAACATATCCAGCCAAAATGAATGACATTTGGTTATTTCCAATTTGTGAATTAATGAACAATTCTGTTATATTGTTATATTATTTTTTTTAAATTTTTTATTGTTGTTCAATGTTATATATTATTTCTGATGAAGAACACTTTTAAGTTCCTCTAGGGCAGTGCTGTCAAATATATACATAATGAGAAGCACAATTTTAAATTTTCCAGTAGCTACACTAAAAAGTTTTAAAAAGATGAAATTTTAGTATTTCATTTAACCAAATATATTGTTTCCATATATAGTAATGATAAAAATTGAGATTTTATATTCTTTGTTTCTTACGAAGTCCTTCGAAATCCATATTGCACATTAGAGCACATTGCATTTTAGTCCAGGCACATTTTGAGGGTGCAATAACCACATGTGGTTAATGGCTACCATGTCTAAACAATGCAACTCAAGAGCATATTACTGAGCAGAGATGGTGAGCACAGGGTATGGTTTACATTTTTTATTCCCACACAGGTTAATAAAATTCTTGTTCCAAATACTCTCAGGCACTTCTGGCTGATATTTTAACCTTGCTTATGTGAGTTTTATAAAATAGTTCATTAAAACTCTTAATTGCACCTTCTTGATTAATGCTAAATACTTTTTCATGGTTTCAATAATTTGGATTTCTGCTTTTGTAAAATGCTTGTTCATGCCTTATAACAAGTTTTTTTTTTTTACTGAAATCTTATTAATTTGTACTTCTTTATATACAAATTAGTGCTTCAACACCCACAAATTGTTAATAGAAAACAACTTTGTGCACTATGTGTCCACTTTTTTTTTATGTTTAATGAAAAATACTTTATGGTGCATTTTTTATCTTGCCCTTTAAGATTATGCTTTTTTGTCCACTTAAAAAATGTTCCCCACTCTAAGATCATGAACATCTTTAGCTGTTATCCCTTGACACTACAAGGCAGAGATCTATAATTTTGCCTCTTCCCTACACAACTTTTCCAGAACCATGTATTCAATATTAAAAACCAGATCTTCTCTTTGATCAGCAATTCCACCTGTTATTTACCAAGCATGCATATATACATACAACTGTTTCTGGTTTTCCTATACCATTCATACAGTCTACCTTATACCTTTACTCTGCAAAAAAAGTTGTTGTGCCTTTAGGAGTGTGAGGAGTTTCTTTTCCCTTCCATTTCCATATAAATTTTGGAAATCAGCTTATCAAACTCTTAAGAGTTGAGGGAGGGAGGGAGGGAGAGAGGGAGGGGGCAAGGGAAAGTGGTGGGGGGAAGGCAGAGACAAATAAATGTAATTGAAAAAATAATTAAACAAAAACCAAATCTGTTAAAATATTTACTGGAATTGGAGTTTTGAATCAATTTGAGGAAAACTACCCTCTTTACCACAAACATTTTTATATTTTTCTCCCTATTTATGTCTTTACTAACACCTTTCAATTATTATAATACTCTCCTTAAAAGTGTACTATATCCTTTTAAAGATCTACCCCTGGGGTAGGCGGAAGTGCCCCTCATATATGTCCAGATCCCAACTCCTATAACTGTGACTACATTAAATACATGGCATGAAAGGATTTTGCAGTAAGTATTTCTAATAAGTGGCCTTAAGATAGGGATCTTACTGTGGATTATGCAGAGACCTTTCTCCAACCTCAGGCATAAGAGATGCAGAAGCAAATGTCAGAAAGATGCAAAGCAGGGCTCCTCCACCAGTTCTTGCTGATTTAAAGACTGAAATTTCACCTAGAATGCAGGTGGCCTAGAGGGGCGGGGAGGCTCCAGACAACCATAAAGAAAAATGAGACATCAACTCTACCTGTAGCCATAAAAAACTGAATTCTGCAAACGAGAATGATCTTGGAAGTGATTCCCCCATAAAACCTATAGTAACAGCCCAGGCAGGAACACCCGCATTTCAGTTTTGTGCACCCAGAGTAGAGAAACCAGCTGACCTTACCTGGACTACACACCTACAAAAATTAACAGTAAATCTGTTCTTTTAAGATGACAAATATGTGGCAATTTCTTATGGCAGCCATAGAAAATACACAGATTTTTACTATTGTTTTCCATTATTAGAAATAGTATCTTTTAAGATCTTATTTTCTAACTCCTGCTTAGTACAATTTCCTGAATTTAAAATAATTACCTAGAAAACTTATTAAGCATTTACTAATTCTAATCAGTCACCTGTAAGATACTTTAGGATTTTCTATTGATGTAAGTTTTTACTTCTTCCTTTCAAGCTCTTATCTTTTTGTGTTACTGGTCTAACAAAGATATTCAATATATTAGAAAGATTTGACAGCGATGACAAGATTAGCTACATTTCACCATTCAGAATGTCCTGTTTGTTTTGTTTGGGATTTTGCAGAAACACTTTATAAAACTAAACATATTCGCTTTTATTCCTATGTTGCTAAAATCTCATGTATGCATGTTGACTTTATCAAATGAGTTTTCTGCATTTATTAAAGTGATTATAACCTTTCTTCAATCTGTTCATAATTGTATTGACCAATTTTTTTTTAATGTTTATGGACGCTTTATTCAGATGGCTGGCAATCTGAGAAGACAGTGGGTTTGTACCCTAACAGACCATCTTTGTATTGACTGACTTTTCTAATGTACAACTTGCATTATTGGAACAAAAACTTGGTTACTTATTTTAAAAAAAAATACAGTGCTGATCTTGTTGCTAATATTGTTTTACAGTATTTGTACCTAGGATTACCTGTAATGCTTGATTCTCATGAACTGCTCATTCATGTTCTCTTATCAGTATAAAGGTTATATTCTTCTCATAAAATTAGTCAGGTATTCCCTCTTTTCTCCTCACTCATTCAATAGCTATTTGAGTCCTTATTATTAGCTTTATTCACTGGAAATATTTGTGCATGGCTACACTTATTCCGATATTTAGAACTTGCTAATAAAGCCAGTTATCTTCAGGCTTAAAGATTTTAAAAAATTGTTTAAAGCAACTATTTTCCAGTCAGTTTATTAAGTTATATATGTCTAGAAAAGTTTCCTATCTAAATGTTCAAATTATTGGTCTAAAATACTTTTAAAATTTTATCATCAGTAATTGCATTCTATTTTCATTGCAGAGATAATGTGTATTTTCCTTTTTGTCCTAAATTTTAGTATTTTCAATGAATTAAGTGTTGGTATGATTAATCCTCTACTGTGTTAAATCTAAGTAATTAAATTCTACTCTTCAGTTTTTCTTTCTTTTTTTTTTTCCTTCTTGGAGTTTCTAACTTCTAACTCCTTGGAAGCTGTCAGAGATTATATTATTGTTCACAGCCTGCATCCCCTAGATTATGGGATTATGAATATCTACCCACTGTAATCACCTTTCATGTCTTTTGAGAATATACTACAGCCCCAGCCCATGGGCATAACAATGTGATTTGTTTTTAGCCAATGGAATGTGATCAAATGTACATAAGAACATCCAGGCAGCTCCTCTGAATACAATTCTGCACTGCAGCTTAGCCTCTTGTTGATCTCCTCTGCTATGTGAATGAACAAGTGCGGTAGTTGGGCTGGTCTTTAAGGATGAAACCCCAAAGTGAGAAGACAGAACTCTCTCCTCGCCACCCCCCGCCGCCCCGTCTTTAAAATGAGAAGACAGCGCGCGTGCACACACACACACTCACTCACTCACTCACTCCCTGTCTGTCTGTCTCTCTCTCTCTCTGCTGCAACAGTTAACCCACAGCTGCTGTCAAATATCTTTAAGCTTTTGAGATTTAGGGAAAATTTTTTATACAGCTAAGGTAATATTGGGGATTGACTTATTTCAAGCATTTTTTCTAATATATTTTTGCATTTAAGCCTATGTCTTTGGGAGCACCTCTTAAATTCAGTTATCATTCTCCTTAGACTTTCTTATCTCCACTATTTCTTCTTTGGTGAGTTATTTAAAACGTATCTTTGTTTTAAAACACAGTTTTATTATTTTGCTTCTCAATTTAAATACTAACCTACTACTTATGTGTTTTACGTAATATCGTTGCTTTGAAATTTGCTTTATAAACTACGCTGGGTAAAGTACTATAGACATGCTCAAAAAGAACATGTATTTGTAGTTGTTAGAGATGATTCTAAAAACAATTCTAATATTTTGTTTACTTAAGTGCTAAATTAAATCACTCATTATGACTGGATTTTTTCTATCGGTTTTGCTTCATACATTTGAATATTTGATATTAAGTACATTAAATTTTAAGTTACACTCCCCCTCCGTGAAAGTTACACTTTTCTGACGGACTTCTTCACTTGTAATCATTATGAAAGGACACTCTAGCACTAGTAATATCTTTTGTCTTTTAGTCTACTTTGTAAGCTTGCTCTTAACATCATACAACAGCCTTTCCTGGTTACCGTATTTGGTAAGTAGCTCAGTTATCTTTTATAATTTATACTTTTAATTGGGTAAAAATATGTAATGTAAAATTCACAATCTTAACCACCTTTAAGTATACAGTTCTGTAATGATAAAGTGCATTCATTGTTGTGCAACAGATCCACAATTTTTCCATTCAGCAAAACTCTACCTATTATACAAAACTCATTTCCCCCTCCCACCATCAACTATGGTACTGTTTCTCTGAATTTGACCCCTTTAGTACTTCATTTAAGTGTAATCATACTGTATGTCTTTGATGATCTTTGAAGAGAAGCGAGTCACAATGTGGCATATGAAAGATTTTTTTCCTTTTTAAGGCTGTATAAACAACATCTGGGTTACTCATTCATCTGATGATGAACATCTGAACTGTTTTCACTTTTCAGCTGTTGTGAATACTGCTATGATTATGGGTTTACAAATCTCTCTTCAGTTTTTTGAGGAACTAGCATATTGTTTTCCATAGCAGCTATATGTTCCCAACAATGAACAAGGGTACCACACTTTCTCTATATCCTCTACAGCACTTACTTTTGAAGTTTTGCTTTTTGTCCATTTTTGTTTTATTACATGTACATTTGGTGCCATGTCCTAGAAATCACTGACCAATCAAACGTCTTCAAACTTTACCCCCATGTTTTCTTCTAGAAGTTTTATCATTCAAGTTCTTCGGTTTAAATCTTCACACTTTTTTACAAGTGGTCCAACTTCATTCTTTTACATGTGGATACCCAGTTTCCTCAACACCATTTGTTGAGAAGATTTTCCTTTCCCCATTGAGTGGTCTTGGCACCCATGATGAAAACCACTTACCATATAATAGTCAATTCAAAGGTTTATTTCTGGTCTCTCTATTCTATTACCTTCGTTTTTGTCTTTATGCCAGGACCAGTGTTTTGTAATATGTTTTAAAATCAGAAGTATGAGATTTCCAACTTTATTCTCTGTAAAGATTGTTTTTGACTCTTATGGTCTTAATTCATGAGATTACATATGAATTTTAGTACTGATTTTCCTATTTCTGAAAAAGATGACTGAGATTTTGATAAAGTTCCTCTGAATCTGTCAATTGTATTGGGTAGCACGTTGCAGATTCCATGTACATGGATTGGTAGGACTTCCAATCCATGTACACGGAATACCTTCCCTTTTACTAGTTTTTCTAAAAACAGCTTTAAGATATAATTCACATATGGTACAACTTACCACAGTGCACAATTCTGTTGTTTTTAGTATACAGTTTTGTAACCATCATCACAATCAGTATTACATTTTCATCACTCCAAAAAGAAACCTGTACCCATTAGCAGAAGCAACTAATTCCTGCTAACCATCCAACCCCAGCCTTCCCTCTCAGGCAACCCACCAACCTAATTACTGTCTCTTCTAGTCATTTCATATAAACAGAATCATACAATATGTGGTACTTTGTGAGTGGTTTCTTAATGTTTTTAATTAATGTATCAGTAAATTCATTTCTTTCTAGTATCAAATACTTCATTGTGCGGTTGAGAATGCATGAATGTGGGGTCAATTACATGTTGCCATTTTATAAAAGGAACTTGAACATCATGAATTTTCTATCTGCAGGGGTCCAAGAATCAATCCCCTGCAGATACTGCAGGACTGCAGTTAAGTTTTACATGGACTTTCAAATGCACAGAGTCAGCACCTCTGATCCCCAGAACCAACTGTATACTCATCCCAGTAGTTATGAAACGGTATCTCATGAGGCAGTTTTCATTTTAATTGGGTTGTCTTCTTATTGAGTTATAAGAGTTCTTTATCTATTATAAATGCAAGTCCTTTATTAAATACACGATTTGTAAATATATTATCCTGTTTTTTTAAAATAGACAATCTTAAAGCAGTTTTAGCTTCACAGGAAAATTATGCAAAAAGCTATATATTTACACTCGGTAACTTCCCACACATACAACTTACCCACTACCAACATTCTTCACCAAATGCTACTTTTTCTTACAATCAGTGAACCTACACTGACATATCACCAAAAGTGCACAGTTTACACAGGTCTCTTGTACACTCCATGCATTTTGATACATGTAAAATGACACATATCTACCATTATATATACCATACAGAATAGTTTTACTGCCCTAAAATTCCTATTCTGCCTATCTGTATTTCTCTCCCCTCAACCCCTGGCAATCACTCATCTCTACTGTCTCCATAGTTTTCCATTTCCAGGATGTTGAATAACTGAAACCATGCAGTTCATATTAATAATAGCCTTTTCAGAATGGAATCTTTCACTTAGTTATATGCGTTTAAGGTTCCTCCCCTGTCTTTTCTGGCTTGATAGTTCATTTCTTCTTAGCACTGCATAATATTCTATTGTCTGGATACATCAGTTTATTTATCCAATCACCAACCTGAAGGACATCTTGGTTGCTTCCAAGTTTGGGCAATTATGAATAAAGATGATATAAACACCCATGTGCAGGTTTTAGTGTAAACATAACTTTTCAGCTCCTATGGGCAAGTACCAAGGTGGGTGACTGCTAGATCACATAATAAAGAGTATGCTTAGCCTGGTAAGAAACTGCCAAACTGTCTTCCAAGGTGACTCTACCATTTTGCATTCTCACCGCAAATAAATTCAAGTTCCTATTGCTCCACATCCTTACCAGCATTGTGTGTGTCATTGTAATAGATTTTGGCCATTCTATGTGTAGCAATATTGTGTTTCAATTTGCATTTCCTTGATGACATATGTGGAATATCTTCTCATGTGTTTAATTGCCATCTGTATAAGCTATCTGTTCAGGTCACTGGCCCATTCTTCAAGTTGTTTTGATATTGTAGAGTTTTAAGAGTTCTTTGCATATTTTGTATAATAGTCTTACTGGATATATCTTTCTGCCATTCATTGTGAGGCTTTTTTTCTCATTCTTGACAATGTCTTCTGCAGAATAGTTTTTGGTTTAATGAAACCCAACTTATCAATTTCTTCCTTCATTGATTGTGCTTTTGGTGTCCTATTTGTAACGTCACTGACTAACCTAAGCTCATCTAGATTTTCTCCAAGGTTACCTTCTAGGAATTTTATAGTTTTGTGTTTTACATTTAGGTTTGTAATCGATTTTGAGTTAAATTTTGTTAAAAAAAAAAAAATAAGGTCTGTGTCTAGACTCATTTTTTCCCCATGTGGATATCAAACTATTCCATCACCTTGTTGAAAAGACTATTTGCCTTTGCTCCTTTGACAAAGATGAGTTTACTATATTTTTGAGGTCTATTTCTGCAGTATTTTGTTCCATTGACCTATTTGTCTGTTCTTTCAACAATACCACCCTGTCTTGATCACTATAGTTTTACAGTAACTTTTGATGTTGCCTAGTTTTGGTCCTGACTGTTCTCCTTCAATACTGAACTGGCTATTCTGGGTCTTGTGCTTCTATAAATTTTACAATCAGATGGTCAATATTCACAAAATTAATTCCTGAAATCTTGATTGGGACTGCACTGAATCTATAGATCCAGTTGGGGGAAACTGACAAGATTAAGCATTCCTAAATGAAACAGTTCTCATTTACTTAGTTCTTCTTTGATTTCTTTCATCAGAGTTAGAATATTCCTCACATGAATCTTGTACATATTTTCTTTCTATAAATTACCTCAGTATTTCATGTACCAGAGTGGTAATGTAAATGGTATTGTTTTTATTGTCCTTTCACTGTCTTCATAGTGTACAAAATTTTAAAGTTTTGATTATATTCAATTTATGTATTTTTTTTTTTAATTTTATTGCTTGTGCTATTGTTGCCATAAGAAACCACTGTCAAATGTTTTCTTGCAAAGAGTTCTATAGCTTTTGCTTTTATATTTAGGTGTTAATTAATTTTATTGTTGACACTTTTACAGATGTCTCTCATTTCCCCTGCTCTACCCAGCCCCTGGCCATTCCTGGCCTTCATACTGTTGTCTATGTCCAGGGGCTATGAGAGGTGTTAATTTGAGTTAATTTTTATGCATGGAAAATTACAGGGGGCATCTAACTTATTCTTTTGCATGTGAATATGTACTTGTCCCAAGACTACTTTTTCCCTATTGCATGGTTTAGGCACTTTTGCCAAAAGCTATCTGACAACAGACACATGGGTTTATTTCTAGACTCTCAATTCTCTTCCACTGATCTGCATGTCTACCCTTATAGTAGTACTAGTGTAATTAAGGACTGTGTATAAATCCTTTAACTTTGTTCTTTCTCAAGATAGTTCTGGTTATTCTAGGTCCTTTCCTGAATTTCCAAATGAATTGCAGATCAGCTTATCAATTTCTGCAAAGATGCCAGTCAGAATATTGATAGGTTACAATGAACCTGTAGTTTAATTTTGGTTGGTTATTACCTTATGGTACGAATTTTTCCAATCTTTTCCTTTCAATGTTTCTACTTCATTTTTTTAAAAATATGGCATATGTAAATAATAAAACTTGGCTGTATTTAATATACATTGACAATATTTATTCACTCTTTTACTTAAATATTTGAGCTTAAATCTACCACATTATTTTTGTGCTGAAGGTCCTCTTTCCCTTTTTTCTTGTCTTATTCCATTTTCTCTTTCGCCTAGTTTCAATATTATTCCCTCTAATTTTATTTTTATATGGGTGTCCTTCAAACAGCAACATAAAATCTTTAAAAACAATCAATCTTCTTTCCAGACTAAAAAGTACCTTTAAATACTACTAATTTATTGTTCTCATTTATAACTGTTCATGATACTGTAAATCTCTGAGACTTAATTGCGTAATGCAGTTAATATTTCTTTAGATTTATTCATATATTTAACACTTTCTTTGCTTTGCTGTCTGTTCTGTATCTTTGGTGTCTGGAATCACTTTTATACTACCTTTGGAATTTCTGCTGGTTGCAATTACTCATATTTCACCCTCTTACTTGAGAGCTATTTTTTAAAGCATACAATTCTAGGGTGATAGTTATGCTTCCTTGGTATATTAACACTGTCCACTCTTGCATTCAACTGCTGCTGGTGGGAAGTTGGCAGTTGGCTGGCTGCCCACTCTCTTTATACCTGGCTGTCCTATTCTGATACCTCCCCTCTCTTTCGAAAAGGTTCTATCTACTACCTCTTAAAATAATGACTCTGGCCTATTTTCTTTCTCCTTTCCTTCTAAAATTCTGATAAAGTGTCTATCTTAGGCCACATTTACCACTTAGTATTTCTCATTTTATGCCTATTTTACCTTTTTTCCAACAATAAAAACCTTTAAATAAAATCGACTATGTTAAATTATACAACTTAATTTGCAGTATACCAGACTATCTATACTATCATTCCATACCCTCTTTTGTATATGCTATCTCTGCCACTCTGTGCTTGATTTCTGAAGTTTCTTGTAAACTGTCTTTTAAGCTGTTCACTTTTCTTATAAAAATAATGAGTAAATTCTTTCAGGTCTAAAATAAAGGTGACTGTCTTCACAAAGGGAACTACATTTGTTTCTGATAGGATTCTGGAAAATTAACAGGCCAGAATCATCCCTTTAAATTTACAACTAGTGGTTACGTTCATAAAATAAAGACCCATGAAAGTAAAAGAAAAAAAGTTTCAGAAAATATAAGCAACAACATACAATCAAGCCAGAGTATCAGCAGAAAGTTGCTGGCCAGACACAATTACCTTTATGGCTGTGTATGTGTTTTCATTTTCTTCCATCCACAGATCCTGTTCATAATAATATAAGCCATCATTGATAACTTTAGCAAGTTCAGATGTAATTTTTGCCTGAGACACGTGGTTGCCTGTTCGATCTCCTCCAGGATGTTTTCTCAAATAAGGTGGTGTTTGAGTTACAATCAAAATCTTGTTTAAATCCTGGTCATCGATTTCATAATCTGAATCATTATCAGACCAATCAGTACATGTGTTTTTTCGCCCTTCTATTTGTTCCATCTCATCATCAAATAAAAAATCAAGTTGTTCTTGTTCTTGTTCGTCTGGAAGGTGTAGTTGATTTGATGTCTCTTCAAGTAGAGATGCTGGTTCCTGAAATAAGGAATTGGTATTGTGAATAGAAAATTTTCTATCGCTTTGAAGATGTCTCATAACAACGTAACAAATAATATCAAGCTTATGTGCTCAGTGACTAGTTCAGCAGTCAAATTGCAAAAGAAAATCAGTGTTACTTTGAACTGACAAATGGGAAGTAGTGTATTTTGCCCATGCTATGCAATCATCACTCCCATGTATACTGTGCATCCTTATTTTTCCCTCAAAAAATCTGGGCAAAAAATGTGCATTATACATGGCAAAATACAGTAACTGAATAGCACTAAAGAAAAAAAAGTTGAGCAAAGAATTAAAGACTCCATTAGAGTTAGAAAGATCCTTATGCTATCAATTTTAAGATGAAGCATTATTTTTATTTTCATTTTTGCAGAGAATAAGTTTTTATTTTTACTTTCCCAAGGAAGCTGAAGCATTATTTTTAAAAGCAATGTTTAAATGTGAAGACTCTGAATACGAAGGAAAAATGTAGCTCTTGGAATAAATGAAATAGGGTACAAATTTCTGTCAATGAGCCCAGGACACTATTCTCCCTCCCTAGTTACCCAGGTTTGCCATGACAGATAAAAAAATTCATTTGGGTCTTTAGAAAATATTGTTTGGAATAGCTTTGTTATGCTTTTAAAATGCCCCCAAGGAAAAATAAACATTTAAGTATGCTACATTTAACTACCATTGCAAATTAAGAAGTTACCTTTGATCAAGATTTCTCAAATTTTACACTACTGACATGCTGGACTTGGTAACAGTGTGTGTGTGTGTGTGTGCAGGGGTGACCTGTGCACTACGGGATGGTTAGCAGCTTCCCTGGCTTCCTCTCCCAAGATCAGTAGCGCTCTCCCACCCCAGTCTGGAGACCACCAAAAATGTTTCCAGATAGTTACCAACCGCACCCTGGTGAGGCAAAATACCAACATCTACCAGTCCCTTAGAGGAGAGCCACTCTTAAATCCTGCGTGCCTCCCCTTTTCATGCTTTGATCTTAGGCAGAAGGAGCCCTGTTCACAATAATCTTCAATATGAGGTGGCCTTCTTCATCTTTTCCCCATCTATGCCCAAATATTTTTAGTGAGCTTTTCCTGACACAACTTATTTTCAATATTTGAATCATCTGAGTGGCACTGTTTACAGGTTTACTTCTAGTAAACTTCTTTAAGATAAATGTACATTCGCATACAGTTATAAAAATCAGTGATCTCCTCCATTCTTTACCCAGTTTCCCCCAATCTTGCAAATTACTAGAGTGCCCAACCTGCAGCGGCCCACAGGCCACATGCAGCTCAAATGGCTGTGAATGTGGCCTAAGGCAAAATTGTAAATTTACTTAAAGCATTATGAGGTGTTTTGGATTTTTTTTTTTTTTGTGATTACATGTCACAATGTATTTAATGTGTGGCAAAAGACAACTCTTCTTTTTCCAGTGTGGCCCGGAGACACCAAAGGGTTGGAGAGCCCTGCTGGTATTGTACAATATCACAAACAAGATGCACATTGATAGAACCCATCAATCTTATTCAGATCCCCCCCCAGTTTTACTTGTATTCATTTGTGTTTGTGGTTTTTATCATCTTTTGAGACTTTGTGTACCCAACCACCAAAAATGCAGTTTTACCACGAGGATCTCCCCTACTGTTTCCTAACCAGGAATGAGACCCATCTCATTTCCTCATATGCCACCAATAAATCAATTCTCTTTTGCTTTCCTATTGTACTTCACCAAAACACATATAAAACTTGACGTGCACCCTTTACAAATGGTTATTTGTATAAGAACTTTACAAATAATTAACAAGGTTATGAATAACATAGGGTTATAAATTCAAAATTTAGACTGTCATCTTCTAAGAAGCTAAATTATGGAAATTTAAATTAGTCACATGTAGAAAGGCCAAACCTTACCCAGAAAAGATAAATTTTAAAAGCTGATACCATATAATTTATTTTTAGATACTGAGTAACCCACAAGTTTTTACTGAAAGCCAATAGTACCAATTTTTACAATTTCTAAAAACTTTTTGTAGTTTTATAGATGTACCTAACAAACTCCACTAGAATTTATTACACTTCACTTGGTTTACGACAACTTACCTTCAATTTCACTGGGGATGGACGATGTCTTTTTTTTGTTTCTATCCAAGGTTCTGAGTCCAAGTCAGGCAAACTAGTAGACAAAACTCTAGATATTGATTGAAGATTACTTGTTTCAGTATTTTTCTTTGGGTTCAGTGGACTTCCAATTCTTGGAGAATTGGGAGCAGACTCTAAAATTTTAAGTTAGTTCTATAGTTAAAATAATAGTTTTATTACTTATAAAACATTTCATTTTTTCCCTTGGGCTTGACTTTTTTTTACAAAACATAAATCAATTTCAACTATAACCTTCCCAATGATTTCCAAACCTGAAGACCTTGTAAGATGTATTCAAGTGAAACCAATGAATAATAAATTACTGCAACGTCACCAACCCGTACAAAGACCACACTCATTAAGCTTCAAGAATATCAATTAAAGTTACTAATTTATGACAATGTATCTCTTTGGGAATCAGTTCTCAGAATCTATTAATTACAATGAAATTATGGAATCTTCAATGCTGTTAAACCAGTTAGACTAAATGCCTATCTTATTCTAGGTAAAAATCAGTCCTTCATTGTGTTTGCCAGGATTTATACGAAGGCAGCCATTACTCCTACTTTTCACATTTCCTTTGCCTAACAAGGTTTACCTGAATGCAGAGGGCACACTTAGCTCATACTAAATAAAGAGGTAGAATGTCGTTTCATTAAAGTGTACTGCCTTGGTGATAACATTTAAAATGTTTTAAAACTCTGTTGGAATTAAAAAGGCCTCTTTCCACACTATCTTTGTTTTTAATCAACATATACACTCAGAAGTAAAACCCAAACTGATTCCTTTATGAATTTCTTTTCTAAAAGTCAAAGAATATTTGTTATAATGCAGTACAGACTTGCTTTGGACAAACAGTGTTTTAAGAACAAATTTATACCGTAGAATTCAAAACATTATTTACTCCAGCTAATTCCTTAGGAATTTTGCAAAGTTGAGTATATTACTTAGAGAAAACGGACGTAAATGAACAATTTTCATTTTATTTATTAAATGAAAACGCAAAGTCACACTCCATGAACCCGGGTTTGAGAAGAACATTCCAAGACTTTTTCATTTACTACATGATAGAGTCAGATAAATTTATCTTCTCCATGGACATACAGTTAGATCCTAGATTCAACCACTAGATTACTATTACTGGAAAAAGAATATATTGTTGCCCTGACTAGTGTGGCTCAGTAGGCTGGGTATCATCCCACAGACTGAGGGGTCACCGGTTTGATTCCCAATCAGGGCACATGCCTGAGTTATGGGCTATGTCACTGGTTGGGGCAGTGCTGGCACTTAACGTGACTAGTCCTCAGGATAAGAATAAAATAACAGATTTCAAAGACACAATACAAAAAAAGTCAAATTGAACCATAATTATTATACTAATGTTATAGTAATATTTAGATACATTAAAATGTTTAAAATATTAAAATTTCTTTTTGTAGCTTTAAGGCTATTAAAATCAGTAGGATCGCATGGGTAATAAACATTAGAGTTCTACTGAACATTGCTACTCTATACATTCCTTAATTAATGGTACATGTACCATCATTTGATGCACTAAAGTGGTGTGAATAAAATACTAGTTTTGGGCTGTCATCATTATCAAAGTTATAGAGGGGCCCTGGCCAGGTAGCGCAGCTGTTTGGAGCATCGTCCCTATACGCCAGTCCCCAGTCAGGGCACATGCAAGAATCAACCAAAGAATGCATAAATGAGTGGAACAACAAATTCATGTTTCTCTCCCCACCCCAATCAATGAGAAATAAATTTATAGTAAACCCTGTTTCTAATACTATAAATCATCTATGTGCATGCAGTGAATAAAGTTTTTAAAGTATACTCAGAACCACCACCTTAGAGTGAGAATTAAGTAAAGTACCATTATGCACAGTGCATGTATAAATAATTAGAACAGCACCTGGCATGTGCTGGGGAAATCAGTTGACACTATTTTCAACAGAGAAATGTAATCTTTAAACAACTACTTAAGTTTATTACATAATCATCTCTAAATGCTTTTTAAGCTTGAATGCTTCTCCCATGAAGTGTTTCACTATATTCGCAGTATGTCTGCTTATAAAATAAATGACGTTAAAACACCAAAGAATTTCGGTAAGACATGAAAATTTGGTTTTTAAAGGGCTTCACACTATAATTAAGCTACACATACACTATGCGTGATTGCTTTCTCTAATCATGAAAAGATTTTAAACCATGTGTGTTAATTTTAATGGTAATAGCAAAGCCCTAATCTTCCAAGACCAAAATAAATATGAATGTGACTTTGACATTAAACTTATAAGCAAAAAAATTAAGACACATACTCTGACAGTTATGGCTTCTTGTTTATAAGAACTCAATAAAAAAAAATTCTTGCTATTTCCATTAATTGCCAATTGTCAACATGATTCTCCAGAGAGAAATCACCTTATACAAAGTGGGGCTAAAGTAAGCTCTGACTGGTGTGACTCAGAGTTGAGCATCATCCTGCAAACCAAAAGGTCACTGGTTCGATTCCATGTCAGGTCACATGTCTGGGGTGAGAGCCAGATCCCTAGTTGAGTGGTTCAAGAGACAACCTGATGTTCCTCTTGCACAACAATGTTTCTCTCCCTCTCTTTCTCTCCCTTGCCCTCTCTCTCTAAAAATAAATAAAATCTTCAAAACAAAACAAAACCCAAAACAGCAAACACACACCAAAGTGGGGTAAAAGTAGGTTTAAAGTTAGTGTGGGAAATAATAAAAATAATTTAATAATGATACAAGAAAATTTCATGTACTCAACAACTGTAAACCTACTTTTTCCCTACCCTACACATTCCATGATATTTACCTGACATGACTTTTTTATCCACTCTGAATCACAGCTCTGGGTAATTATATAGACTGCTTTAAAAGGATTCTATATTTTATGTGCAGCGCATTCAAGAATACTTCTGAAGATCAGTTATTTCAAAGAAAATCTCACAGTTTAGTTAACAATTATTAAAGATCCCATTATACATTTTTTAAAGCCAAATACAAGCAAGCAAACAAACAAACAAAAAAACCCCCAAGATTGTCAGATACCTGACGTCTCAATTTTGGTGAACGAAATTGTTTTACTGTTGATAAAATATCTAAATTTCGAAACACCTTACCATTCCCATAATCAACCTTTTCTGGTGTATTATGGTCCTCTGTTCAGCACAAAGGTCAATCCGTGTTAGACAATTCAAGCTCCATAGAGGAAAAAATAGAAATTTTATTTTTTTTGATGAAAAGAACGAAAAAATTAAAAAAAATTTTATCACATGAATCTCTCTAGGTCTATACAAAGGGTTATTATGTTTTTTGAAATTTAAGGTCTAATAATGTGAGTAAAAAGGGTACAGATAAAAGTTTCACTAGTTTATCTGTACTCATGGGTACAGATAAACACAATCCATATTTCCCATTCCATACTTCTGTTTCAAATATTTGGTGACAGTACTCTCTACTGAAGTTAGGAAATTAAGTCTTTTGTATCAAAGGGAAATCATTATGGTCAGAAATTTTGGGATTCGCAGGGAAAGGCTGCATTTACATAATTATTCCTATGATGCGATGTGCCAGCATAACTCAAAAAACATCTTTCTATAATGCCTCATCATCCATCTTGTTTCTGATGTATGATGTATAATCTAAAAACACAAAATTTTTTTAACATTTTACAGATGGATTGGTTTTTTCCAGGCAATGTGTATGTGCATGTAAATGAGTACATATTTTTAAAAAAAACACAAAAATGTACAAAGACATTGTGGTTTTATTCCTGTAATTTTATTAATAATGCATAAATGGCTAATAGGCAGGCATCAGCAACTTGACTGACCTATCTTAGCTACTCTACGGAAGAACTGTTTTCTATTTTATATAACTCAACTAATGCCTGTTCACAGGCAGGTTAAAAATGTGATCTTGGACCCCACGTTTACACAATAAATTAATCTAACTTACATAGATATCATATCTTTATTTAAAAACCTAAAAAATGTCACTATTCTTCAAATTTTAAAACACTTGCCCAAATTGCTTTCTAGGTTTAGAGGCAGAGGGCTGACAATCAAAGAAACAATAAATAAAAATGTGAGACTGTCCCCATCAGTGCTTTACTGATGGCATGTGTCTCATAATAATGTATCAAAAATAAATTTTTTAAGAGTGAAAAAATACTTTTGTTCATTTCTTAAATTTATCTTAGTGTCCACATTAATAAATCTTTTTAAAGTCCATGTGAAATATTATGACATCTAGGTTATACAACATACACTATATTGAAGAGCAAATTAAATAGCAAAGGACCTAACAATCTGGGAAATGCCACTCAAGCCTCTCTATTTTGGCTTTATTGATCTGGACACAAGTACATAAGTCTAAGAGGAAAAGACAGAATCTTGTAATATTTCCAGAATGAAAATGAACTTTCCCACCGTGAATAAAAGTAGCACATGCAGCCCAGGCTAATTACACACAAATGGGCAGCTCCTATAAAAACAACAGCAGTCCTCTGGTCTGTCTCTCATCATCATCACAAAGGTGTTTATCTCCACTGCAGTGCTGGCCCAACTGCCTCCACAAAGAGTTGGGAGTAGACATTCTTGCACAGAAGTAACTCTGGTCGCTTTCATTTCTGCAGCACGATTTGTTCCAATATATTTAATGATATTTCAGTGAGTCACCTATTCCTCTGCATATTCCGATCAAATGACATCCAAGAGCATCAGTAGATCATCACCCTGACTGAAAAAAGTTTAAGCACACATATTTTTTTTTCCCAAGAGGGAATGTCTTTAAAATGACCCAGGAAAAAAATCTTAACATTAAAGCAGTTTTTGGAAATCCTAAATACCACCAATTCTTTAATCAATAATTATAATACCTTCATAAGAGAACCTCAATTCTGCATTAGAATATAGGTAGGTCATCTCACCCTTTCAAGACCAGGTTGAAGCACATCAGTAAGAAAATTAAAAGAAGTCTACCCTAATCTTGAGTATAAGATGTTTAGACTATCCCAATCCTACTATTTCAAGCTTACGAGTGGAAAATGGCATAATATATCTATAATCATATAGTAAAATTAATGACAAGATAGGTAGAAACTCCACACATAGCAAAGTTCACAAATAATTTTAGGAACAGAGCAGAGCTTCACTCATGACTCTTAAATCCCTATTTAAATTATAGCTCTGTGTGGCAGACAATATGAATAGAATTTAGAGCATCAAAAGTTATTTAGTTATCTTTAATTTTCCTACTGAATCTAAGTAAACTTTATAAAGATAGGTAAAATGCACCAGAATCCCACTGCTATGCTGTTTGCTCCAGAAGAAAAGCAGTTACCTGTATGTGAACAAAAGGCTTGGCCTGGTACAAACTCTGGGCAGTCAATCAACTGAGAGAAGTCTGTTTGTGGCACCCGACGTGGAGGAGGGCCAGGAATTGGCCATTTTTCTGGTTCTATCTTTTTTCTCATTTTCTCGTCCACAATTTCCACTTCTGTGCTATCTTTCAGTGCCTATAAATAGGAATTTTGATCTATTAAAGAACTTTCATTAAAAAATTTTACTTGCACATCCTATACTTACAAGAGCCTAAAATTCTAAAAATTACTATTTCACAGATGAGGACACTAAAGGTTAAAGAAATAAAAATAGCAGTCCCCTCATCTGTCCTCTATCTGCAGCTTCACTTTTCACAGCTTTAGTTACCTGTCGTCAACTGCAGTCCAAAAATATTAAATGAAAAATTCCAGAAATAAACAACTCATAATTTTAAATAGAACACACTGCTCTGAGTAGCATCATGAAATAATCGCACTGGACGTGAACTGTCCCTTTGTCCAGCATATGCACCCTGACTTTTAGTCACTCGGTAGCCATCTGCATTATCAAATCGACCCGGTTAACGGTATCACAGCGCTTCTTGCACATCATTCTTATTTTCCTTAAAAATAGCCTAAAAGCACAAGAGTAGTGATGCTGGCGATTCAAATGTGCCACAGAGGAACCACAATGTTCTTCCTTTAAGTGAAAAGGTATGTATGTATATAAAAAATATAGTACATAATATAGGGTTCAGTACTAACTGCAACATCAGGCACCTGTCAGGGTCTTAGACTGTATCCCCAGAAGAAAAGGGGGGACACCACGGTAACTCGATAAAGAGCACAGATTTAGTATGAGTTGATGACAGGACTCAGATCATTTATCTGTCCACCAGTGAGCCTAGCCACTAGGCTAGGGTGTTTCTTAAATAAACTACAAGCTGTAGTTTAAGAATAAAATAAAACTAGAACAAAATTTTTCAAAATAAAAATTAAAGGTTTTTGACCTGAATTTTAACTAAAAGTCAAGGGTACTCACCTATTAGAAATTAAAGAACAATGAAAATATGACACAAAATTTCAATATACATACTTGCTAACTTTAAAAAAACTCATTGTATTGTAGTTGGTGAACATATTTCATTGTTTCAAAAGTAATAAAGATATCAGCCAACTTTCCTCAAAAAAAAAAAGTCTTACATTTGTATGCCCTTAATAATAGTATAGTAGTTACTTCTCAAGCTGTATTTTCCATAATGAACTTTCTTTACTTTAAAATCAGTATTATTTCTTAATGTATCGACAGTAAATGTGTCAAAAATGCTAAACCTAATAGTAACACAGAAGTTCTTTTAAACATTCCTTCCCTCCTGCTGTAAATTTTGAAAATATTTGATCTGAAAATGCTGCGTGAGGACTTAATGGGAATAAGAACATACCAAAAAGAAAAAAGAACTGACCCAAAAAAGTATACAATACATTTACAACCAGATCCTTACAGAAGTAAGGAGTGAAGGAAATTGGTAACTTCACTGAAAATGACAGCTGAGCTGGATCTTCGCTACAGCACAATGGCAGCAGCAGTTAATAAACTCATTCTACTATGAACATGATCATAATATTTTGCTATAAAACTAAACATAATTTTCTTCAAATTGTAGTATACAGAACTTTATTTAAATACCATCTATAAATAAATGCAATAACAACATTGCCTGAAATATTTTTTTTTCCACAAAATAACCCTTTAATCACAAATCAGGAAATAGAAAATCACTGGTTTTTAGTGTTTTGAAAACCTGGACTTTTCTATAGCTAATTTTTAAAGCATGGAGTACATGTGATCAAAAAATTTGCTAAAAAAGTCTATTTAAAATGTGAAAGGATGACTCAAAGACTAGGAAAAATTATTTGTTAAATACACATAAAGGATTTGTAGCCAGAATAAAGAACTCCTGCAATTCTAGTACTAAAAAAGAAAAAACCACTCCAATAAAAATAGGCAAAAGATTTGAACAGAAGTTTTAGTAAATAATGTATACAAGAAGTTTCAGTAAATAAAGAATACACGAAAAGATGCTCAATTTCATCAGTCATTAGCGAAATGCAAATTAAAACTGCAAAGAGAAACCACTACAGGTTATTTAAAAAAAAAAAACAACTGACACTACCTAGTGCTGATGAGGTCATGGAGCAAATGAAACTCTCACACAAAATAAAACAGTATACAAGATGTTCAAACTCACTTTGGACAATAGGTCGGCAATTTCTTATAGTATAGATCACTTACCATACATCCAAGCAATCACAATCACCATTATTTATGCACTAGAAATGAAAACATATGTCTACACAAATACCTTTATGCTTTGCTCATAATCTCCAAAAAGCAGAAACAATCTAAAATAGCTAAACACAAGTGATTGGATAAATTGTGGTACTGTGGAGTTAGTCAACAATAAAGAGAAAACTACTGATAGATGCAACAACATGAATCAACCTCAAAAGCACTAAGAGAAAGAAATAAAAGGCTACAAAATAGAATTTATTTAAATGATATTCTGGAAAAGGCAAAAGTAGAGGGACAAAAATCAGGTCTGTAGTTCCCAGGTGCTATGTAGAAGGAAAGGGATTGGCTGCACAAGAGCACACACAAGGGTGTAAATCTGTCAAAGCTCACAGAACTATACATCAAAAAGGGCAAAATTGATTATATGTACGTAACAGAAAACCAAAAACATTGAATGCATTTCTACAACCAGACAGACAAGAGACTTAATAAAAAACATTAAGAACATAACTGGAGCCCTGGCTCATGTGGCTCAGTGGATTGAGTGCCAGCCTGGAAACCAAAGCGTCATCAGTTCGATTCCCAGTCAGGGCACATGCCTGGGTTGCAGGCAGGTCCCCAGTGGCAGGCGCATGAGAAGCAGCCACACGTTGATGTTTGTTTCTTTCTCTCCCTCTTTTTCTCCATCCCTTCCCTTCTCTAAAAATAAATAAATAAAATCTTAAAAAAAAAAAAAAAGAAAGAACGTAACTGGAAAGACTTTTAAATTAGCTTTTCTGTCTCACAAAAAATTCTCAAAAATTTAATACATGGGAACACTATTATAGAACAACCTGAAGAAGACTAAAGAACCAAGAATGGCCAAGATGTTCAAGTTTTAAAGGATCAGGGTAAAAATAGGTGGAAACATCATTAGCAATTTCAGAGGTTTCTAAGGTTAGAAATTTATTTGGGCTTTATAAAATGGAAGAAAGCCATAAATACAGTCTAAGTCTTAGGCAACTACAGGTTGTTTTCACCTTTTTTCCTTAAAAATGTTAATAGAATTTCTTTAGAGTGGTTTTAGGTTCACAGAACAAACAAAAAAATGCTGACTGCATCATTTGTTTTGTAAATGTGTCATTACCTCTAGAATGAGGCTGAGGTTTGTAGTGAGAGCCTGGACACGGTGGAAACCAGCAATCAGGGAAATGGGCAAGAAGCCTTGCTCATCCATCTTTCTCCGAAGAAAGAAGTCCCGTTCCAAATTCTCTGTGCTGAAGTAATACTCACTAAAAAGGGAAGTAAGGCCATAAATATAAATTCACCCATTTATTCAATAGGAAACAAAAATATCTATTGCTTTTAACATCAACTACTAAAAAACTATTTTAATTTATTGGTAACATTATATATTCAATACAACACAGGGAAAATATAAGAAATAACAGCACTTACATGTGGAATCTAAAGAACAATATAAATGAACAAAACAAACATGCACTGATACAGAGAACAGACCGATGGTTGCCAGAGGGTAGGGGTTTAAGTGACTGGGTGAAAGAGACGAAGGGATTGAGAGGTACAAATTGGTAGTTAAAAAATTGGTAGTCACGGGGATATAAAGTACAGCATAGGGAATATACTCAATATTGTAAAAAATTGGTAGTCATGGGGATCTAAAGTACAGCATAAGGAATATACTCAATAATATTGCAATAACTGTGTATGGTGTCAGGTGGACACTAGAAATATCAAGGGGACACTTTGTAAAGGATATGATTATCTAACCACTATAATGTATACCTGAAACGAAATACAAAATAATACGCATGTAAACTGTAACTGAGAAAAAAAGAAATAACAGCAAAACCTTACTGAGTTAATAAATCCTTTTCCACATGAGAAAAAAGATTAGAATACCAATTATCTTCCAAAAATCTTAACAGTAACTTCTATTTAGATCACCTTCACCTAAGTATAAAGACTGGGAGTAGGGGGGTTAAGGAATGAGCAGTGGGGGAAAAGGCGGGACAACTGTAACTGAACAACTTAAAAAAAAAAAAAAAGCAAGCTGGTATGGCTCAGGGGATTGAGCACCCGCCTGTGAACCAAAGGGTCGCCAGTTCAATTCCCAGAGTAGGGCACATGCATTTATTTAGGGAGATACAACCACGCACTGATGTTTCTCTCCCTCTCTTTCTCTCTGAACAAAATCTTAAAAATAATTTAAAAAAAGGATTAACCAGCATTTTACTTTAAAACTTCAATAACTGGTTTTTTAAATGAGTCAATTAAGTGAAAATTTCCATTACAAAGGCACTTTTACTTGCTTTGTTTAAACACACCAAATAACAATGCTAAATGCATGTCAACAGACTGCCTTCCAACTTTTTCCCCTCACTGAGAAGAATGTTATATTGGAAGTAATTTTGCTAAATTTAGAGTAGATTACAGTTTGTCCTGTTTTCTAAACTGACATTGTTTAATACTCTGAACCCTAGTAATTAGCACAATGCTTAGTTAAAAACTTAGTGACTGAAGGGACATGGGTGCACACACAATTATATCTGAACAATTCAAAAAACTCTCCTTTCTTTGATGGACAGGATTATAAACGACATTAGGAATAATCAGCAAATAGCTAAACAGAGACTATCTAGACACCATGAAGTACATGGGGTGAAAATAAAAAAAAAAAAAATGCTTAGACACCTTAATCTTTTCTAGGAAAGTACAGAAATGTAAATGGACAAACTGTAATCAATAACAAGTTTCAAGATAGAAACATGAAAGCATATCACCTCTTATGTTTGGGTATAAGGCTGGGTGACTAAAGATACTCTTGAAGTATTTAGATCAAATCTAACTTTGAAGAAATAATTACCTATAAATGAGAATTGGCTTTGACCTACTTTTTACTGGGGGAAAAATATCTTATTTTAGAAATGTAAATACCAAAGTTGTTTCTTTATACTCTGATATTTATCCAACTATCACAGTGCAAAGCTCCCTTAGGTCAGTGAACTATTACTGACATCTCAGCAACACTGGTAAACCATCTACTCTTATCGAACATTTAAGAAAAAACCTAAGTCTTGAAAGACTGAACATTCTGATTTTTTTTTAATACTTCAGTAGCCCTTTCCACAGTTCCTGGAATGTGGTAGGCACTAATACATATGCTCAAATTCTAAATTTTCAATCATTAAGACATTTACTCACAAGTCAAAACTGTTCTTTAGACAGAAGCTTCTCTGACTCATTAATATCTTTTAATCTAGTACTGTGTGAAAACCATGATATCTAAATAAAATCATAAACCACCCTATTGCCTATAGCATATATATTTTAAATCTTCTTATAAACATACTCATATCTAAACCTGAATGCCAAGGACTGCCCCAGTGAGAAATAATCAAAAACAAAAAATAATATTTTCAGTTAAAATTATTTTAAAAACTCAACCACACATAATCAGCTAAGCCCCTTAGTTCAAAATTCATTTAGCATAAATTCCCACAAGTGTAAATTTTTCAGGAACTGCTCAAAGGGAAAAATCTAAACCCTAATCAATAAGCCTGCTATGTATGAGAAACCTCAAAGACTCTTCAAATCCAGATGTCCCCCACTCGAAGAATGGTAACAGTAAAGAGCCATTCAACTGGTGTTCTACCATCTGCCAAAAACACTACTGCTAAAACAACAACAACAAAAGGAGTTATGCCCAATGCCACGTCTGACATTTCCTTCACTGTCCTTGGGAACCTTATCACATCTTTCCGTAAGAAGTGGATCCTATACTGCATGATCAGAACTTGTGTCAACAGTGAAGTAGCTTTGCTCCTCCCTCACTAGTACGAGCACATGTGAGGCTGATTATCCTGAAAGAGTACATGTCCACTACTGGGTCTCAAAAGGGACCTGGCAGCAAGAGTTACAAAAAGACAGGAATAGTGGTTTCAAGTTGATAGCCACACACTAGGCACTTGCTGCCAATAAAAAGGCCCTTTTCTTCCGTGTTTGCATAACTGTAACAAAGAACAAAATAAACCTGTTGCTTCATAGTGTAAGGCAATCAAATCCACCATGAAAGCATCTCAGGGAGGATGTCTGAGTGATGACGATGAAAAAATTGTTTTCTAGTGACAGTACAGGGTCACCATTTTCGTTCTTAAAAAAAAAGATGTTTTTAAAATGTTTACGTCCTTTATAAAATAGCCTTTTACCTTCACCTTGCAAGGATACAAAAACTAAAATTTCAGCAAACTGGTTTTGCAAATCACTTTGAAAACATTTTTTCACCATTAGATAAATACTATATAAATACGCAAAACGTGCTATACTCTACCAACATGCAGAGGGGTTATATTTTCTTAAAGACAACAGGAACAAACTAATATTCTCCTAACCAACTTCAGTATTCAGAAAGCTACTACTCTGAGAACTAGATAGACTAAGGAGTCTGAACTAAAAAAATTAGGCAGTTCTTATTTAATGTGTCACAAAGAAAGAGAACTTGATAGTTAAAGAAGAAACTTAGAATCCTGAAATCAATTACTAAGAAAATCAAAAGACAATCTCTCTTTGTGTAAAGTATATGACTGTCTAACCATGCTGCTGTACACCTGAAACTAATACAAAATAATACTGAATAAATGTAAACTGTAACTGAAAAATAAAATTTAATTTTTACAAATTTTGCCAGTCATTTGCAAGTTTTAATGTTAACATTTATTTGCAAATAAGCCAAACTTCACTTACACAGTTTCAAATATAGTCTCATATTCTTATATTTAATCACTCATTTCCCACAACATTGTAACTAATATCTGGTAAGCACAGAAATACCTAAACAATAGAAAAAGCAGTAGTCATATAAATAACATGAACCAAATATAAATTTTATAAAGTACTTATTTTACCAACATTTCCTAGAAAAAATATAATACAAAAATGCTATAAAAATCCTCCAATTTTATTTATGAATAAACAGCTTCGAACATGTGTTAGAACATATTCACTATCAGTGATGTTGAAGTTTATTATTGCAACAGATATCACTCCATCTGCTCATGTCTGATGAACTTACATTTGGCGCTTTATATATTCTTTAAGCAATGCTTCTTCCACAGGATATACCTGTACGCCTGTACCATCATCATAGAAATACATCATACTGGTATTAAGTTCTGTTTGAAATAGTTGATCAGTCCTTTCACCATGTTCTCGATAACCATATGAATAATCAAAGTTCACTTGATGTAAATAAAGAAAAAGAAAGGTGGTCACACATTTTTTAAAAAACAGAAAAAAGAGTTACTATAAAGAAAAATCCAAAGTACAGTATTTCAAGGGGTAACAAATATAAAATCACCTGTATTATTGGATCAAATAACTTAGTTAAATATGAGATGGTGGGAAAAACTAACAGAGAGGCCTTGCACACTTTTTTCAAAGTTCATCTAATTTAAATTTTAAAAAATCATGCCATACGTCTAGAATGTCCTCTGCCTCGTCCTCTTCCCCGCCCTCGGCCTCGTCCTCGGCCTCTAGAGGAACCGCGGATATTGCCGCCTTCACTTCTCACACTGGAAACTTCATCTTGATCATCTCTCTTTTCTCTATCACGTCTCCAACCTTTTAAAAATAAAAACAGTTTTACACATCCCAATTTGCAGTTATGAATAACATGATTATCTTTAGGAAAACATAGTTAACCACCCCTCCCCACTTTGTAACTAGTTGTTAGTAACCTCGCAATCGTTAGATAGATACAAACTTAAGAGATCTCATAGAAATTTGTCAAAATATCTCCAGCATAAAAAAAAAAAGAGCCCATAAAAGTACTGACAAATTAAAAAAATACTTTATTTATTTATTCCTTTATTTATAGAGAGAGGGAAAAAGAAGGAGGAAGAGAGGGAGAGAAACATCAGTGTGTGAGAGAGATGGTACATCGATCAGTTGCCTCTTGCATGCTCCCAACTGAAGACCTGGCTTACAACCCAAGCATGTGCCCTGGCAGGGAATCGAACTGGTGACCTTTTGGTTTGCAGGCCAGTGCTCAATCCACTGAACCACTCTGGTCAGGGCACCAAAAAAAAAATAAATAAATATATATATATAGTAAGTAAAAATAACATACTAAAATGATAAAGAAGTCCCTAGCTAAGACTGTACTTTCAAAGAATCAAAAAGTTCTAAGACAACTAAGTTTATATTATATGAACCTTTTAAAAGTACTTATTTTTCACAAAATGTGGAAAGGTTGTTTATATTTAAGTAGAAGACATTTCTTTTAAAGAACAAAGGAAACAAAGGCAAAAACAACTGAGATAAGGTATTTGCACTACAATGTAAAAATTATATCCAGAACACAGAGAATTTATACAAAGCTCTTATGCACAAAAGCACAAATACAACAACATACAAACGCACACTGCAACTCATGGGAATGTGGCTAAAAAGACAGGTAGGGCAAACTAGGAAATGCAAATAAATAATAAATATAGAAAATGGTGCTCAGCCTCATTGGCGTGAGAAATGCAAGTTAAGACAATGAAAGAGCATGTCACCACTCTGACAAACACATTAAAGTCCTGCAATATCAACTGTGGACCAAGACAGTAAAGACAGTGCATTGGAACACTACTAGTGAGAGTAAAAATAGGCACATCCTCTTTCAAAAAACGATGTGAACTAATTAATATATTGAATGTATATATATCCTAAAGGGTTTTCCAACTTTGGCACTAGTGACATTTTGAGTAGCTCTTTTGAGTGTGTGTACGGGGTGGGGGCGGGGTGCTACCTTCATTACTGCAGAATGTTTAGCATCATCCATGGCCTCTACCTACTGAGATGCCAGTAACACGCACTCACCCCCGCACCCTCTGCCTTCCCAGTGTGAAAACCAGTGTTATCTCCAGAGGGTGACAAATGTCCCCTTAGAAGAGAGAGAAAAAAAAAAGAATCACTCCCATTAAGAATCACTAACCTAGGTCCTGCAATTTCTCCCAATAATAGTCTTTCCCAAATATTTCTGCCTGAATCCATAGTAAGCCTATTTTATGCCATATCGCTGTTTAAATTATAAAAAATGTTTACTTGTTAACACAATTATCATAAAAAATATTTACTATGTGAAGTACTCTATCAATGTTTTGACACACTTGATCATGTCCCAATACACCATTTTCATAATGCATCTCACTAGCTGCAGTCTGAAGAAATTACCCTAGAGAACCTCTTGTACATGCTTACTGGAAAACATGCATAAGAATGTTCATGGTTGCACTCTAATATCAAAAAATTGGAAACAATTCAAAATATCCACTAACAGAACAGATTTTATCAAATAGTGAAATATCCTTTAGCAGGTGGGGAAAAAACCCCAAATCACAGCAATATAACCATCATGTATAAATCTAAGACTTAGTATTTAAAAAAAAAAAATTAAGTGTCAAAGAATATGTAAATAAATCTTAAGAAATTAAATGAGGTAAAAAAAAAATTAGTACCAAAGAATATGTAAATGGAGTCATACTAGATGTCAATTGCAAAAACAAACAAACAAATAAATAAATAAAATTAAAAAATAGCCAGACTTTTTCCCCACCTCTGAGAAGGGCGGCAAAGAGATGAAACTGCAGAGGGCACACAAAGAATTTAAAGGTAATTCTAATATGGATTTCTAATGTTATCTTTCATACACTTATATACTGGGGTGGGCAGAAGTAGGTATACTGTTGTTAGCATGGAAAAATATATAATACAAAAATGAATAATAATATAAGAATAAACTGTTTTGCATACTCACGACTGTAAACCTACGTTTGCCCACCCTGTATTTTCTTATATACTCAGTGTTTAAGAAAAAAATTTTTAATTATGAATATTACTTTTAGAATAAAACATTAAGAAGATATAGTTGGGAAACAATGAAACAAAAAGTAAATTTTTCTATAGATAGCTTTTATAAATTTAAAGCCATATATTGTGAAAAATTAACTATAACTACTAAATTTTATTTTCATGACTAAATTTTAGATGAAATTAGTCATTTAATGTTGATTTCCTTAGATGCTGCATTTTCTTAAGACATCAGTGCTTAAGTGTCATGATATTTGCAGCAAGGTACTTTCAAATGACTCAGCGATGGATGAATCAAATATAGCAAACTTACTAAATCAAGGCAGTGGTAAAGCATGTATTCATAGTACAATTCTTTCTACTTCAGTGTATTTAAAGCTTTTCATAATACAATTATAAACTTTTACATGATATGTTTCTAAAATTTTCTTAAGTCTTCTCCATTCACAGGGCAACATGCCTTAAAAATGACCAGATTTAAAAGATCTCAGCAGAAAACTATAAAAACCCCAGAAAATGCTCATCTAATTGCTGATATTTTCCTGTCTTCTTTCAGAAATCTGAGCAATCCCTGTTGAAATAATATATCTGAGGAATAATTTTTAAATGAAAAAATTGATGGGACACTCTTATGATGGGTGGATAAGGACAACACCACCTGAATCAAGTCAACTTTAACAGAACTGAATGTGAGATACTTGAACATATTATTCCCACTGCTGTAATAAACCAAGGCACACACACTGAAGTATTCTACTAAAACAAAAACAAAAATAAACCTGAATCTAACCAAACCTCTGGTTCTTATTACCAGTAATAAGTGGAAAAGATAAAGGCACATGTTAAAGAATATCATGACCAAAGCAATTAGCCAAATCCAAAATATGTGAAGTTCTCTAAGACACATGACCTAACAAATAGCAATGGATGGGAAACATTGATGGCAGGAATGTAAAATGGTACAGCCAATTTGAAAAACAGTCTGGAAATTTTTTATTAAGTCAAATTTTCACTTCCCATAGCACCTAGCATGCCACTCCTAGGTGTTTACCTTTGTGACGCATATGCTAACACAAAGACTTTTACACAAATGTTCACAGCATCGTTACCCCTAATTATGTAAAAACTGGAAACAAGTCTAACATTCATGAATAGATGAATGGATAAAGGGGTGTATCAATTCAACAAAAAACTATTCCACAGTAAAGATGTAGGAACTACGGACACATGAAACATTACTGATGAGTCTGAAAAACATTATATTGAGCAAAAGGACACACGAGAATGTATACTATATATTATATAGTTCAATTTATATGAAATTCTAGAAACAGCAAATCTAACCTAACAGAAAGTTAGATTTGTGGTTGGGGGAAGTGACAGTAATGTCAGTATATTTTAATATACATAATTTATAGCTCAGTAAAGTTCGTTGTTTTTTTTAAAAAAAAAAAGACCAAAAACTATTTAGTAATGGCTCCCACTAGCCATATCTGAGACAATTTGAATACCAATTGAATAATCATGGTGATAGATCATAATTCGTAGAAAAAATGAGAGTCCATAAGTCCACTCTGATCATAAAGGGAAGTTGTTCTTTAGAGTAGAATGTCAACTAATATAGAAGGAATAATGCAGTAAGAAAATCAGTATTTGCAAGTATCATGGTAATAACTCAATCAGGTAAGACTCATCAATGAAAGCTATGGCTCATGTGAAAAGTGTTATGACTTCTCACATCTCAAAGTCTCGCCCCACAAATAGCATTAATTACAAAGGAGAAGAGTATTTTTAAAGAAGCCTGGAATACATCAACTTAATTAAGTGTTCAAAGTTACTATCGCCAATAGGATACACCAAGATTGCGAGCAGTTCCATGTAATACTCTGAGAAGAGAACCATTTAACTTTCATAGTATTCCTGCCAAAAACTCATGAGCCGATCCAGTCATAAGGAAACACCAGAAAACCCAAAGTGAGGTGTATCTGTTCTGCAGTCTTCAGGAAAAAATTTCAATGTCATGAAAGACAAAAGCAAATGAACTATTCCAGACTAATGAGACTAAAGATGAAAGTCAACTAAAAGCATGTGTGATACACATGAGAGCCTAGAAAAGAGAGGGGGAAAATCATAAAGGACATTATTGGAAAAATCTGCCTGTGGATAGTCACATTGTATATATTCTGAAGGTACTCAGGGCTAAAGAGGAATTGATGTCTGCAACTTTCAAACAGTTTATACTATATATGGCTACTAAAATAATAAGCAATAAGACAAAGTTCTTCAGTCATTTTTTTTCTCTTAGAATGTAACTTACTTCGTGTATCATTTCTTCGATTGTTATGTGATGATTTATTTGTTTCAGGTTGACATCTTGTGCTGTTGCGTGATCCTGGTCTTTCTTGACTATCTGGTCTTACATCATCTAAGTGGAGTGGTACCCATTTGTGCTTATTAGCTTGAAGGAAAAAAACATAAAATCATTAAATGACAATGCACAATTTTGAATGAAGCTCTGTATTTTGAAAGGACCCTAAATTTTAATTAAATGAAAGACAACTTGTCTTTAAAGGGACTACCTGTAGAGTATCAAAATAATTTTCTTCTCAAACAGCTCCTTAATAATCTATTCTGTGCAAAGAATATTCCTAAAAAGCAAGTGAAAAACCAGTAATGAAGTATCATTGGAATTCTTTTGCTTTGAAGTGGTATTTCACTTTTCTGTTTAATTTTGATGAGTAAGTTATTCAAAAATAGTATGTGTACACACTACTCCCATCTAATACTTGATTCTTAGGCTTCAAAATGGGATGTCCTGAAAAGACATTATAATGTACACACTGCAAAGCTTGGCTAGTGATTCAAAATACTTTGTTTCAAATCACTGTCTAAAGTACTGATTTATCCAGAATTACTACTAATGAAAGAGGTTTCTGAACATTAAGTTTAAGTGTAAAATGTGTCTAACTGCATTTGATAAATCTTTTTAAAGCTACTACACACATTTTCTTAACCTCGTTTAAAAATTTTTAAAATTTATTTTTAGAGGGAGGGGAATGGAGGGAGAAAGAGAGAGAGAAACATCAATGTATTTCCCTCTTGGATGCCCCCTATTGGGGACCTGGACCGCGATCCAGGCATGTGGTCCGATTCCCTCACTGGGAATCGAACCAACGACCCTTAGGTTCACAGGCCAGCACTCAATCCACTGAGCCACGCCAGTCAAGACAAAACTTATTAAGAGATATAGGTAATTTAACTTTTCTTGTTGACTAAAAGATAGTGTAATTGTTATAGTATAATTCTCAAGATTACCTATTCACAGACTCCACAGTTAAGGTTTCAAAATGTTCAGTCCTCTGACCAATATATATTTTTGACTAAATAAAAAGACTCATGAGCAAGGGAAATACTACTAAGATAATTAAGGGAAAGGGAACAGTATTAGTGCATAACTACAGTACAGATTCTTTGGCACAAACCAGCTTTTAATTTGAAGAAAAAATTGTGTGCTCTGAGGAGACTCAATTCATGAAAGGAGTATATGAATTACTCTAAATATAAATACCTGGATTTTAGTGTTGGTTGATAGTTTTACTGAAGCAATGAAAAAGAAGACAAATCTTAGAGCAGGATGACAGGTCTGCCATCTATATGAATTCTAGACAGCCAAAAAGACTACTTATATGTCTAAGAAGCATGAAAAGGGTGTAAGAACTGAGGAAATTCTTTTCTAATAACCCTATGTTTGTCCTGTTGGCACCACTTTTGAGCAATTAGCCTTGGCGCACTATACCAAGGGAGCCTAATGCTTCCTCTGCAGCTAAGGATTAGATAAGCATTAAAATAAAAATCAAGTAAGTGCTCAAGACCTGTTAGGTTGCTACTTCCCCTATTAAAGCAGCTGGCCGGCAACTACCGCATCATGAAAGTCCCCTCTCATGATGTATAACCTCCGTAACTTACAATGCTACAATATCTTTCCAAGGAACTCAAAATGCTAATTCCAAGTTTGAACCCCGCATAACATGGACTGTGCCTACCTCTCCCATAGCATCTCCTGCCACTCTCCTTAATGCTCAAGACTTTCTGCCAAAAGGCACCTGCAGACACTTTTACCTAGGCTCAGAACACTGATGAGTATATGGTTTTACAAAGGGGTTAAATCGTAACATGTCCCTAGGCACATGAAAAGCTCTGGAAAGAACATGGAGGCAGTATTTTTTTTTTCTTCAAAGTGTAATTTAATGAGGGCATGCTATGAGGAAAAAAAGTTGACCAAAATTGTTCTCACTTTTCTCTTAGAAATCATGTCCTCCGAACTCCAAGAAAGACAGGGAGCAGTTCCAATGCAGATTTAAAAAACAATAGTTATCACATAACTTTCCAATCATATGTTTACACTAATTCCTGTAAGTGGACACTCATTCCATTCTCACATAAAAAAGAAGCCAAAAAAAAGAGGAAAGCCTAATAGTTCAGAAATGAATGTTATGAAAGCAAATCAGTTACCACTGCAGATGGTATCATGAAGAAATCCAAAAACACTCATTGGTGACTACGAGGAATCAATTGATTAAATATATTTCTTCATTTCTACAACTTTCTTACAGAAAATAAAACTAAAATGAACATATAAACTAACCTCTCTTTCATCAACTACTTGACAGCCTCATCCTCACTGATATTTTTACCAGTACTATCTAATTTACAATAGTCTAGACATGGAAACAGTCCACTGACAGATAAATAGATAACAAAAATGTGCTGTGTCTATAGAATGGGATATCATTCAGCCAGGAGAAAGACAATCTGGTCATTCACAACAACAGAGATATACCTTAAGGACATTATACTATGAAATAAGTCAGACAGAGAAAAACAAATACTGTATGACTTCCCTTATACGTGGAACTACAAAAACCAAACTCAAACTGAACACAGGAGGGGGATGGGAGGAATGAATGAAGAGGGTCAAAAAATACAAACTTATGGTTATGAGATAAATAAGTTCTACAAGTACAGTATATAGCATGACAACAACAGTTAACAATACTCATATATTTGAAAGCTGCTGAGAACAGATCTTAAAAATTCTCATCTCAAGAAAAATATTGTAACTGTGAGGTGATGGATGTTAACAGTGTAGTAATCACTTTGCAATATACACATACATGAAATCACTGTGTTCTATAACTTAAACTAACACAATTATATCTCAATACACTGGAGGGGAGGAGACAAAATTATAGATGAACTAACCTTTCTTTCGTTGATTACTTGACTGAGCTTCATCCTCACTGACATTTTCACCAGGACCATCTAATTTTGTTTCCCGGCTTTCTTTGCTTTCACTGTTATTTCTCTTTTCAAATTTGTCTTCTCTTTCTTTTTTATTTTGCAGCTTTTTATTTCCTTGGTTGATGACACCCTGACACTGAAAAAAAGTATTACTGAATGAAATAATTTTCAAGAACATTTTCACTAACATATCCAGAAATCTACGGCATTATACCTCACCTAAACATGGCAGGACAAATGCCAACTTTTAAAAAGTAAAAAAACTACTTTTCAAAAGAAACCATTAAGAGAAAAGTCAAACCACAGACTGGTAGAAAATATTTCCTAAATATCTGATAAAGAACTTGTACCCAAAATATACCTGGTTAGGCAAAAGTAGTTGATGAAAGAGAGGTTAGTTTATATGTTCATTTTAGTTTTATTTTCTGTAAGAAAGTTGTAGAAATGAAGAAATATATTTAATCAATTGATTCCTCGTAGTCACCAATGAGTGTTTTTGGATTTCTTCATGATACCATCTGCAGTGGTAACTGATTTGCTTTCAGGTTTACAGTTGTTCATATGGAAAAGAATACATTAATAAATAATAAAACCAGAGTAAACTCTTACGTTTTGCATACTCACAACTATAAACCTTTTATCCCATCCTACGTAATGAACTCTCAAAATGCAGTTGAGAAAACTCAATTTTTGAAAAAATGAGCTAGAGTTAAACAGGTACTTCATTAAAAAGATGCACTAATGGCAAATATATATGAAAAGGTCCTTGACATCTTTAGTCAGAAGAACGCAAATTAAAACTACAATGCATTACTACCATATATCAAGTAGAATGACTAAAATTAAGACTGACCAAAGAGTATTAGTGAGTACGTGGAGTAAGTAGACTTCTCATACACTGATAGTAGGGATGAAAAGTTTGGTAGTTTCTTGAAAAGCTAAACAAACTGCTACCATACAATTTAGCCATTCTGCTTGTAGGTATTTACCCAAGAAAAATGAATGCATATACCCACGCAAAACTGTTACATAAATGTTTATACAACAATTTTATTGCTAACAGGCAAAAAACCAATTAAAACGAACACAAATGTCCAGCAGTAGGTGTGAACAAACAGCATTACATCCATACAATACTGCTACTCAGCAATGAGGAATGAATTACAGATACACCTAATACAAATAAACCTCAAAATAACTAAGCCAAATGAAAGCCAAAAAGAAAAACAAAGAACATACTGTATGACTCCACATATATAAAATTGTAGAACATACCTGGGATGATGGGCAGATGTGTGACAGGGAGAATTACAAAGGTGTGTGAGGAAACTTTACTAGTAGTGGTTAAGTCTTACAGTGATTGTGGTGATGGTTTCACAGGTTTATGTAAGTTAAAATTATCCAATTGTACACTTTATATATTTGCAGTTTATTATATGTCATTTATATACCAATTAAGCTGTTTAAACTAATAATATATATCATCTATAACCACACACCAATACTATACAAATTACAAATAGCGAAATATGCTGCCAAATGAGAACATGTATAACTATATATGCTACTCCTCTAAAAATCCACTTGATAAACTATCTCAGAACCATCTTTTACAGCATCTTTCATAGTTAAAATTAAAATTCCATTCATTAAACATTTCTTGACATAATACATATGCATATATGTACAAATATATAGCTAGCACTTAAACACATATTGAAAATATTTTTCATAAATCAGAACACATAGCATAAATTCTGAAACATAAAATAGGCTTTAATTAGAAACAAAATAGATAAAACTATGAAAAGGTAGCTGCTGAGTTTTCAGCATCTCTTTATTAATGTAAGTCTCTAAATTTGAAGTAAAATAAATTCTGCATGTTGAAATAACAATTCTTTTCCCTCTATATAAAGAAAGCCTTAAAGCAATACTTACTCCAGTATTCACTAATTCACTTGGCGTAGGCCAATTCGCCATATCACTGAAATCACTAGCCTAAAAAGTAATAAATAAGTGTTATGTCTGCAAATTAGATATTTTAAATAGAAAAAAATATTTTCTAAAAGTGAAAGCAACTTTAAAAAATCACCTACAGCCCTTGCTGGTGTGAAAAGTTGCCAGTTCAATTCCCAGTCAGGGCACATGCCTGGGTCGCAGGCCAGGTCCCCAGGTGGGGACATGCAAGAGGCTACTGATCGATGTTTCTCACACACATCGATGTTTCTCTTCCTCTCCCTCCCTCCCTTCCCATCTCTTTAAATAAATAAATAAATAAAATCTTAAAAAAAAAAAAAAAATCACCTACATTCAATTATATGCAAGCATTTGCCAAATTAATCCAAAAGCTCCTCCAAACAAAAGAACACTGAAACAAGAATGGCTTGGTCTTATGATCTAATTTCTAGCACTATTTGATGACACTGACTAAACTGATATAAACAGGATAACAGCAGCACACGGTGGTTTGCCTAAGTGATACAATTCTCTAGCATATTAACTTAAAATTACCATCAATAATACAACTAGAAGAAAAGCATGCAATAATCTAAGAGCATAGCGATTTTCAAAATTTATAGTAGTTAAGAACTACTTTGTGTAAAGACATACCTTGCTGGACTTCTTTGTCTTGAGTTTTCCTGCTTTTATAATTTTGGGGGAACTGAGCTCTAAAAAAAAAAACACACACACACACACACACAGAATTGTTTTTACAACCACTTCATTCAATATATTTAACAAAGTAACCCTCTTGCACCTCCGCCAGCAACATGCCATCCAGACTGAGGAAGACCTAGAAACTCTCGGGGCCACGTGAGCTATGGCCACAAATACATCACTTTGTAATCCTACAGGCAAGCACAGAAAATACCCAGAAGGCCAAGGTGATGATGGTAGCTTACATTATTACAGGATCAACTTCAACAAATATCACCCAGGTTACTTTAGGAAAAGTCGTTATGAGGCCCTACCACTTAAAGAGGAACCAGAGCTTCTGCCCAGGTGTCAACCTCAATAAATTGTGGACCTTGGTCAGTGAGCAGACAGGTAAATGCTGCCCAAAACAAGACTGAACTGCTCCTATCATTGATGTGCTATGATCGAGCCACTACAAAGTTCTGCAGAAGGGAAAGCTCCCAAAGCAGTCTGTCATTGTTGAAGGCTAAATTCTTTAGCAGAAGAGCAGAGAAGACTCGTGTGTGTGTGTGTGTGGGGGGGGGGGGGTTGGCACAGGATGACACTGTATCCTGGTAGCTTGAATCCACATGGAGGGAAGTTCATTGAATGCTGACAAGTGCTTGTGAATAAAAAGAGGGTAACTATTATAATACTTATTTCAGTAAGTCAGTAGAGAACTGTATTACAAAAAAGACATGTTTTTTCCTAAAAAAAATTAATACATGTTCATTAAGGAGCATCCAGAAAATAAGTCAGACTTCAAACTCTTTGTTCTTAAAAACACATGTTTGGCAACTCTAAGTTTAGCTGTAGAAAATAGGTCTCTGTAAAAGTTTGTACAAGACTGTCATGGAATCACCACTTGTTCCTATCTGGAATAAGAACACAGTGGTTGAGATATATATAAATACTGTCTACAAATGAAGTTTTACATTGTTTTTTAGTTTAGTTCATTGCTTAGCAAGATAACCAGATGGCAGTATCATCTAGCTAAATATGACCCAAAGTAAACATTAAGTAGAATAAACTTGGGATCTGCATTTATAATAGACACAATAATTCAACAAAACATAAATCCCAAAAACCACACAATGACCAATTCATAGAATACAATATCTGAGTTAAAATCCAGAAGCAAATTTAAGTAAGATACATATGGCGCTGGCTCAGGTGGCTCCGTGGATTGAGCACCGGCCTGTACGCCAAAAGGTCGCCTGTTAAGATTCCGAGTCAGGGCACAGACCTGGGTTGCGGGCCAGGTCTCCAGCTGAGGGCCTGCCAGAGGCAACGGGTCAATGTTTCTCTCCTCCTCTTTCTCCCTCTCCCCTCTCTCTAAAAATAAGATCTTTTAAGAGGGTTTTTTATTTTTTAATTTCTTAAAGATTTTACTTATTTGAGAGAGAGGGAAGGAAGAGAGGGAGAGAAATATCAACGTGGTTGCTGCTCGTGTGCCCCTTACTAGGGACCTGGCCCACAACCCAGGCATGTGCCCTGACTAGAATTCAAACTTGGGAATTCAGTTCTCAATCCACTGAGCCACACCGGCCAGGGCAAGAGTTTTGTTTTGTTTTAAGTTTATCATTCAAGAGAGAGGAGAAGGGAGGGGAGAGAAGAATGAGGGGGAGAGGGAGAGAGAAACATCTATCTACTGGTTGCCCACCCCGACTAGGGATCAAACAAGCAACCTGGGCATATGCCCTGAGCAGGAATTGAACCAGTGGCCTTCTGGTGTACAGGACAATGTTCCAATCAACTGAGCGACACTCAGGGAAATTATTAAGATATTTAAATAAGATAGAGATTGTCCCCGAATTATAATGGTTTCACTTATGGTTTTTTTTCTTTTTCATGGTACAAAGGCAATAAGCATTCAGTACAATTATACTTCTGATTTTGAATTTTGATATCTTCCCAAGGTAGTGATATGCAGTGCAATACTCTTATGATGCTGGGCAGTGAACTGCAGCTCCCAGTAGCCAAGCAATCACAAGCGTAAACAACCAGTACTCTATAGTGCAGTATTGAATGCTTTTTTGACAATGGTATTTTCAACTTACAATTGGTATCGGATTATAACCCCATTGTAAATCGAAGACCATCTGTACTTATCAAAAAAGAAGAGATGAAGGACAAAAGATGAAGATGTCACCAGAGATGACCTTAAATATTGTACTAATTCTAATTTTAAAGCAGAAGAGTGAGTACACAGGTATTTGTTTGATTCTTCTTTATACTTTGGGTATATGTATATGTGTGTATGTGTAGACATTTGTAAATGTGCACAAGAATAAAATACTTCATTATGAAAAATTAGATACAGTAGTAAAAAAATATGGGAGGAGGAAAAAAATACAACTAAAGAATATTTTCCTGAACATTATCGAGAATTTCATTGAAATATGTTCTATAAATACTATGTATATTTTATGAAATATAGTATAGAACATTTGGGGAACTTTTCCTGCAGCAAAATGAAAAACACGTCCTAAAATATTGCTAAGTTAAGTAAATAAAGTGCCTGGTAATTACAAAATACATTCTTATACAAACTATTTGATATAATGAAAAGTAATAAGGAATAGACCACACAAGCAAGTTTTACATGGCTTTATTACGAATAAATTAGACATAATCACAAAATTAAGGTCAGGAATTAAAGACAGAATTTATTCTCGCCATGTAATTTTCCCCTTTTTGTTTGGGAGCTAGCCGTCTACAAAAACAAGTGTTGTGGTCTGTTCCTTCATGCTGTCAACTTCTCAGGGGCAGGCTCCCCAACAGAGATATGCCACTTGTGCAATGCCAACTGTGTCAACACGTTTGTCTAATTCCAAAGTTCCACATCAGGAAGTCCTTTGTGCTGCTTGCTTGGACCACCTCATCAACCCAGTCTTTTGGAGTTAAAAAGATGATAAGGAGCTTTAAAAAAAAAATCTCAGTAAAAAATGAAAAGATGATTAAAAAAAAAAACACAAATAGTCAAACATAAAATGGTAATCAATTGCACTAATAATATGCAAACTAAAACAGCATTTTTCATCTACTGTATCGACAAAAAAGAGAATGCCCAAAGGTTGGCTAGCCTATTAAAAAATGAACATTCTTCTCATGGTCTTGGTCTTGGCAAAAGGTGGGTAGTAGTATAATCTTTCAAGGATAATCTGTCATTTAAAATGTATATACCTTTTAATAAAGCAATTCCATTTCTGGGAAATTATCTGGGAATCAAGACAAGGCACACAGATGTCTGTATAAATGTTTACTGTAGCTTTGCTAATAGCTGTATTTAAATAATTCCTACATTCATTAATATGGAAAAGTTATGCTATAGTACATCTATATAAAATAATGTAAGACTTTTAAAAAAGATAAATCTGTATGTACTGACTGATATGGAAAGAACTTCACCGGGTTTTTTATTTTATACACACATGTAGAGGGCAGGCAAAAAAGACGAAGGGGTTTGGTTTTTTCATTTTCCCATGTTTTAACTAAAATAGAAGAATTTGCCCTATATGTCAAAACCTAAAACTGGAAAAAGCCAACCTATAAAATTAAATTTATTTTTTTTGAAGATTTTATTTATTTATATGTCTTTAGAGAGGAGAAAGGAAGAAGAACGAGAGGAAGAGAAACATAGATGTGCAAGAGATACACTGATCAGTTGCCTCTCACATGCCCCCAACTGGGGACCTGGCCTGCAACCCAGGCATGTGCCCTGACTGGGAATCGAACCAGCAACCTTTTGGTTTGCAGGCTGGCATTCAGCCACACCAACCAGGGCATAAAATTAAAAATTTTTATTTAAGAAGATATATATCTCACCCTGGCCAGGTGGTTCAGTTGGTTGGAGCATCATCCTACACACCAAAAGACTGCAGGTTCACTCCCTGGTAGGGCCCTGTATGGGAGGCAACATTTATGTTCCTCTTTCTCCCCCCGCCCTCATTCTCCCCCCATCCCCACAAAAATCAATCAACATATCCTCAGGTGTGGATTAATATACATCTTTTCACCCAGGCTGGTGTGGCTCAGTGGATTGAGTACCGGCCTGCGAACCAAAGGGTTGTGGGTTTGATGCCCAGTCAGGGCACATGCCTGGGTTGTGGGCCAGGTCCCCGGTAGTGGGTATGCAAGAGGCAACCACACACTGCTGTTTCTCTCCTTCTCTTTCTCCCTTCTTTCCCTTCTCTAAAAATAAATAAATAAAACCTTTTTATACATATATATATATATGTATATATATATATATATATCTATCTTTTCAACAGATGAAACCTAAGAAACAAATTTAAGCTACTAGTGGCTCCAAGCATGTGCGCGCGCACGCGCATAAACAAACAAGTATGTGATCTTCATATCTCCATCTTTCAAACATCATTAGTGAGATACTTACTATATCAGTATAACTTCTTTGATTAGGATTCCAATACCTTTAAAATAATATTTGGCTGCCCAGTCTGAGCAGTAGCCTATTCTCTATCTCACTACTTCACTAATAAACTCACTTTCACTTTTAAAAAAGTATTATTTAACCCTGAGAATCTATAAGGAAATAATTCTAAACTGGTAAGAAAAACAATTGATTTTAAGAGCTTGGATACTAAAAACAAAAAATGCAACATAACCAACAATTTTACTCACTTTAATTTTCATTACCACAATCTTTAGCAAAGTGTTATTAAGAAAACACATCGACAATTATAAATATTTCACAATTTTATTATGTTTAAGACAAATATCGAGCAAAATGTCATTTCGCTACGCTGCTTTAAAAAAGGGGGAAGAAAAACCCCCTTAATCCTCACTTTAAAAGTGTGAGTATCCATGTATCCATTTGTACAGTCACTTTAGAGAGCAACTTGCTAACTAATAAAACCCTGTGATCTAACAATCCCATTTACCTAGCCTAGAAAGTCAGACACAGAAGAGGTATATATAAAAAATGTTGTTTGAACCAGGATGCTGCTGATCAACAGATAAATGGCTAAGTTAACTATGTCAGTTATACTTATAAACCACTTCTTGGCAGTTTTTAAAAGGGGTTTAGATTAAAAAGGACCAACCTCATTATAAGGAAAAGTTGATTTATGTATGTATGGGGCCATTATAATTAGGCTTATTGTGGAGATCATTTTGCAATATGTACAAATATTAAATCATTATGTTGTACATCTAAAACTAACATTATATGTCGATTATAACTCAACAATAATTTTAAAAACCCCACTAATGGTAATGAGAAAAAAAGATCAACAAACACTCTAAATGACAAAAGAATGGTATTACGTTCTAAATGCAAACACAAAACACTATTTGGAAATACTGGCATATGTTTAAAAGGACATTTGGTAAACACTATTATCTCTTTTTTTAATCTTTCCTGAAGGATATGTTTACTAATTTTACAGAGAGATGAAGACAGAGAAACATCTATGTGAGACAGAAATGTTGTCCGGTTGCCTCCTGTATGCGTCCCAACCAGCGATTGAACCCGCAACCTAAGTACATGCCGTGATCAGGAATTGAACCCACAACCTTTTGGTGTATGGGATGACACTCCAGTAAACTGAGCCGCCAGCCCAGGCTGATTATCTCATTTTTGAAGGGGACATCAAAAGTTCTGTTTTTACAAGGAGAATATATTTATGCATCATTTATATAACTAACTTAAAATGTTACCAGGATGATAACAGCTGGGAAGCAGATGGAGGGAGAAAATAGGGTTGAGGGGGTCAGAGAAAACTATAAGTAAGTGATTTTAATAAAAGTTCCCAAAATAAGTAAAACGAGGTTAAGACAGATAGAGAAAGGCTTTGTTTTAAGTTTCCTGACTAAATTCAAAAATGCAGCGACACTATTTTAGGTCTCTTGGGTGGGCCAGGTTTAGGTTGAAAAGAGAGACTTATCTGGATTACCAGAAACAGCAATACACAGGCTAGAACTAGCCCCAAAGTAGACGAAAGTGTCTCAAAAGGACTGAAGCAGCAATAATGCCTCACCTGCAATTCCTAACATAGAAATTTCATGATTAATCCTGAAATACTCCTACATTTCCTATAATGTTTCTGTCTCTGGTAAGTAACTTTCTGGCAGAATGTTGTGGATGGAATCCTCGTGTCTTATTAGGAGGGTGACAGTAAATCCAGGTTTCGCCAAGACATGGTTTAAGTCTGTTATTCCAGCATAATTAATATCCTTCTCTTTCCCTCTCAAGAATATCCTGGTCTGCAGGAAAAATTATACAGGCCTACTAACAGATTACTGTACTAATTTAACACTCCCCAGTTTTAACCTACTCTGGACACTAAGGGTCCTCTGCTCCTATTTCATCATTCTTGAAGTTAAAAATTTACTTAGGAAAATAGGAGGCCAAGACACTCAGTTAAATGGATTGTGCTCTGGTATTAGGAACCCAGAGAGGTACATCTACTTCATTTACAGAGCCCAGAAATTTTGCCCAAAGTCCAGCTAGTTAGTAACAATATCTGGACTAGAACCCTAAGTCTTGAAGAACAGTGCATTTCCACACCAGTCTCTTATCTAAGCTACCTAAGTATTCAACTGCAAATAAAGGTTGTGATAGAACAGTGCAGAGTCAGGATTGGAGAGGCTTTAAGTTACTAAACTACTCCAAGTCTGAAGACAAATACTTATGCGGGAACAGAATGGATTCCAAAAACAGAATGAGATGCCTACAGAGAGACATCAGCAACGTTCCCGGGAACTGCACACCATACATCAAACATCAGCTTGCTCTTAATCTCCAACAAAGATTAAGATACTCAGTGAAAGCACCTGTAGGTTAATTATATTAAACTGTTAAGGCCCTGAACGGGTAGCTCAGTTGATTAGTGCTTCCTCCAGATATACCAAGGTTGAGGGTTCAGCTCCCCCATCAGGAGACATGCAATCAATCAATCAATCAATCACTGAATAAGTAAGTGGAATAAATTGATCTCTCTCTCTCTCATATCAATAAATGAAAAACAAAATAAACTCTTACATGTTTTTCACGAGGCCATTTTCAATTTAAAACTCCTGAGCCTTACCTTAATGGTTTAAAATCCTGTCAAATTGATTTTACAATGAATAAAGACTTTGGGTTTTTTGGGAATTCACTAAATGTGAAACTGTAAGTCTCAAAGTGGGGAGTTGAGATAGCCATTAAGATTCACTAGGGCTTTTTCTCTTAGCTAAAATTTTATGGAGATTTTGTGTTTAGATTTTTGTTTTCTTCAGTTAATAAGAGTAGTAAACAAATCTTTGCAGCTAGAAGAGAATGATGGCAATATTAAATTTAGAACTGTTTAAGTAGCTTTTTTTCCTGCAAGTGTCAAAACTTATTAACAATGATTAGTATTACTGTACAAAAACTAAAGAAATCAATTAACACTTATCTCACTTCACTGGAGTTCCTCTGAAATGTTACATACCTGGAATAATACGTATGTCTACAATAATTACCTTGCATTTACACCATCTGCTTTATCTGAATTAATCTTCGCAGACCTACAAACGTGCTCAAATTTTCCCTATCCCCAACGTTAACCTTTAATTTTAAGAAAAAGTGAAGATTTCCAAGTAAACAGCTATCATTTCTATATAAAAAGTTCAATTAATTGGCTGCAACTTAATTTAGAAAGCGAAACTAGGAGATATTGCTTGTCTTGATTTGTATTTGCTATTTCCATTTAAACTTTCAAAAGAAAAAAAAGACAAGGTGCTACCATCAAAATAAAGGCAGTGACAATCTAATGTCCTCTAAAGGGAGATCTGAATGTTAGACTACCATTTACTTACTTCAATTATTTTCCACAACCATCGTAACTCAAAGCATTTTAGTAGCAACTACGGTCTAGAGCCTCACTTTTAATCCAACTACTTAAGTGTTTTGAAAACACTGGTATTTCCAGCTTATCCATTATTTCTCAATAAAAATAAAACAAAATGGCCCTCCCACATATAAATAAATCCCCTGGCTCCCCCTCTTTTGAAAAAACGCCCATAAAAACGTCTCTGGGGGGGGGAGTTGCATGCAATAACTACCTAAACTTAGCTCTCCCGAGTCCCCGCACCAGCGCGGGGCACGACAACCGAGGCCGCGCCCGCCAGCCGCTCCGCGGCGTTCCCACCCGTCACGGAGAAGCGAGGTCCCACCTCCGCCGGTCGCTCGCGTCCAGATGTCCATTTATGTAAATAGGCAGAGTGAATGACACCTTGGAACAAACACCTCTGACGGACAGGGAAGGAGGCCTGCCCTTCCCCCGCCAGCCTCGGTCTCCTCGCGTGCCGGCCGCTGCACACACCCCCCGTGCCCACCACCGAGGGGCCACAGACCTGCTTCCGGGGATTCCAGCGGGGGCGGCGGCTCCGACCCGGCCGGGGACAGGTGCTGCGGCGGCTTTTTGGTCCAGGGGTTCTCCTTCGGGGGCAGCAGCGGCTGCGGCTTTTCTTCAGGGCCGGCCGCCGCCTCCTCCTCCTCCTCCCGGGTGTCTTCGGCCGGCGGCTCCCGCGGCGGCGGCGGTGGCGCCAGCGACTCCCCTCCGAAGGGGGCCCCCGGCCCGCGCGCCCTGTGCGCCAGGTGCAGCGCCAGCGGCCTCACGGGTACGGCCGCCTGGGGCACGCTGTGCCCCAGCACCGGCGCCGGCGACGGCTCGCCCCGCGCCCCCAAGCTGGTGGCGGTCCCGGCCCTTTCCTCCCTCGCCGCCGGCTTGCCCTCCCGTTCGGGCGTGGGCACCCGCTCGGCTTGCCTGCTCGCCCCGGGCGACGGCGGCTCCTCAGCAGCCGCCGCAGGCGGCTCCTCCCCAGAGGGAGCGGCAGGCACCGGGGCGCGAGCAGACATCGCCCCCTTGCCCCAGCCGCCCCAGCCGCGGGGTGCTCGGGGCCAGGGAGCCCGCGGCCAGGGAGCCCGCGGCCAGGGAGCCCGGCTGCCCGTCTCTCCGCCGGGACACCCGCTGGCTCCGGCCCGGGGCACAGAGCCCGAGAGCCCGGCCGCCGTCGCCGCCGCCACAGCCGCCCGCGTCGGCCGAGGCCGTGCAGCGCCCGGCGTGCCGCCCCTCCCCGCGTCGAACGGAGCGCTAACCGCCCGTCGGCTCAGCCCGCCTCGGCGACGCACGTCCCGAGCCAACCAACCCGCGCCAGGCGCCGCAGCCGCGAGCCGCGAGCCGCGAGCCGTCAGCTGGGACGGACAGCAAGAGGCACGGCGAGCCGGGCTGGAGGATCTCAGGCGAAGTGCGGGAGGCGCGCGCCCCTAGAGCCAGTAACTGCTCGCGGGGAGTGAGGAGGCGGTCCGAGGGGACGGCGGGGGCGGGGCCTCCGGGAGCAGCGTGACGTGGCTACTCACCGGCTATCGCTGTAGCCCGGCCGCCTCCCGCGGAGGCTGACGGACGAGCCCGCCCTAAGGGCCGGGCCTACCTCAGCGGCCCCCCGAGGGGAGGGAGGGCGAGCTGGGCGATTCCGGGCTCGCGGGCTGCGGCAGTCGGGATGCGGGCACTTGGGCGGGGCGCGCCCCGAGCTTCTGTGACTGGGGAGGACTCCCACGGCCGCGCCGGCGGGCGAAGGAGGGGCGGGGCGGGCTACGCACGTGGCGCCCGGGCGACGCTTTGCCCGGGGGCAGAGGGGGGGGGTAGTTCCGAGAACTGGCAGGGGAACCGGGGTCGGCCGCCTTGGGCTGCTCCAGAGTGGGCTGGGCCCCACCCCCACCCCGGCCAGGTCGCACAGTCCCCTGCGTCTGTCTGCTCGCCGGGCCGGTGAAAAAAAAAGCCCCCCCCCCCGGTGTTTTGGGGTAGCGTGGCGATCAGTAATCGAGTCTCGTTCGAAATGAAAACGGTGTAATCTGTAGGTAACGGATTAGGAAATCTTTGCCCAGGCATTTGGTATAGTGCGCTTCCCTGCCCCTAGTCCCGCGCACGAAATGAAATTTTTTTCAAGGGCTATTGAGTAAAACAAAAAGTATTTAAAATGTCTTTTAAAAAAGTAAATTTGTAAGGAGAACACTAGTTTACAAACTAACGATGGTCCAAATATTTTTCTAGGAATGGATCTATGTTAAAAAGGTATAAATACGTTTTGATTTTTAAAATCCGCTAAGAGCTTTACAACTGGCACTCAGATTCAACAAGTGACAACATTGGTTTCGCGTGCGCGTATTTTTATGAGTTAACGACGTTTCTGTTCTGGGTGCATGGTTGCTGAAAGCGGATTCAGCCTCACGGCTATCAAAGTAGCCGTTGCTACAGGACACCTCCCTGCGTCTCACTTCAATCACGTTAAAGTCGAGATTATTTCATTTCACAAAGCTAATAAACTATGCAAATATTACAACAGTATAAACCAGGGGTGTCCCACCTTTTGGTGTCTCTGGGGCCAAAGAGATTTGGTGTTTGTAAATGTACAAACACTAAAGAAAACTGATGAGCAAAAAAAAAAAAGGTCCGACCATAACAAATAAGCAGAGAAGCCCTCAATATAATACCCTAATTATGCAGTGGTCCTTTTCAATAATCTTTTAAAATCGTCAAACGGGTCCCAAGATTGTGACCACCAGCATAGAAAATGCACCCCATCCTCATTGCCTAGGAACAAGTTATTCTGTTCAAAACGCTGGCATCAAGGCAATGAGGATGGGTAGATACATAGAAAATGGATCTAAATAATACAACTTAGTAATTAAAGTAAATAAGGCTTTAAGTAAATTTATGATTTTTGTGTTTGGCCGCATTCTTGGCCATCCTGGCTGCCCGCAGGCTCGCTGGACACCCCTGGTATAAACAATAAAGCCTCCCTTGTTTTCTATATAACTAGTGCCCAATTTACCTGACCTAAGCAACCTCCTAAACCCTTTTCCACAGGTAAGTAGTGGTTTTTACTTCTACCCAGAGGGGCACCATCTTTCCTAGCCCCTTTATTGGTGAAGGTTTGTGTTTTTAATGACCAACCAGCTTCTGTTCCCTGTGATCAGCCTTTGGGAATCCTGCCGGGTAATTCCTGACCCTCTTTTACAAAAGCCTATATCACACACTGTACGAGACTCAGACAACACTTTCCAGTTTCCCTGTACCTGCCGAACTACAAGCTGCGTGAAGATGGGGATGTGTTCTGAGAAACGTGTCATTAGGCAGTTTCATCATTGTGTGAACATCATGGAGAACACTTACACACCTGGGCTGTGTGGTACAGCCTTTTGCTGAGAGTACAGGCTAACGATAAAAAGTATAGCGTAGTAAATACATACACCAGTAACATAGTCATGTATTATCAATATTATGTATTGTAATAATTGTATGTGCTATGTTTTATAGGACCGGCAGTGCATTCGGTTTGTTTACACCGCGTCGCCACAAATGCAGTGTTCCGCTACGTGATGATGATGGCAGTGAGGTCACTGGGCGATAGGAATTTTTCAGTTCCATTATCATCTTAGGGCACCTCCTGCGTACGTATGGTCAGTCATTGACAGAAACATTGTTATGCAGCGCATGACTGTACGTGAGGATTAAAGGCTAATTCAGTCGAGGAAAAGGTGATGTGGAATGACTTTGCAAAGTTACATTTACATGGGCTACTTAACCATGATTGGTGGTATTTCAAAACAAAGTACAACCAAGTAAATATGAAGATCTAATTAGCTTTATTAAGCAATTCATGAATCAGGCAGCACCCCATCTGACAGCTAGAAGGGCATGCTGATGGGCTTGGGTAAAATGAAAGGCTTTTATAGGAAGAAGGGTGTGGCAAGGAATTAATCACCAAGAGAAATGGGCCAGGACCCATTTCTTTTTTGGAGAAAGCTTTTTATCATGCAGATTGCCTCTTCCTTCTTTGGTATTGACCAGGAAATTCCAGAGAGATTCATTAAGATTATGTTTCTGGGAAGCTGGAAACTGCAAGTAGATCAGATAACTTAATCTAGGTTTGGTATCACAGGATTTTGTCACAAGTGACACCATTTGGGGCCTGTGGTTTTCTCTTTAATAGTAGTTTTGTGTTTTGTTTTTTTTTTTAAGTGAAAAATCATAAAGGTACTTTATTGAAGACACACAGGAGGACTTTCTTGGAAATAGGGTGTGCTTGCAGAGTGAGAACTGGAGGGTAAATGCGTTCTCAAAAGGTCTCTGCAGAACACAGCAGTAAGTGTTTGGGGTCTTTTTTTAAAAAATTAATTTATTTATTTTAAGAGAGAAGGGAAGGGAAAGAGAAAGAGAGGGAAAGAAACATCAATGTGTGGTGGCCTCTTGCACGCTTCCTATTGAGGACCTGGCCCACAACCCAGGCATGTGCCCTGACTGGGAGTCAAACCTGCAACACTTTGGTTCACAGGCCAATGTTCAATCCACTGAGCCACACCAGCCAGGACGTGGGAGCTTCACCCTAGTGCAGTACCTATACTGTTAGTGAAAGACATTGGCTACTTGTCAGTATTTTAAACACATATTAACATCTCTGCTTCCACATCACTGCCTCTTGGAAACAACTTCACCTGTCTTCTATTTGTCCCTCCGGATCTACTCTCCACCCCCTTCCTGCTTTCATGCCAGGGAAGGCTGACGTGTCAGTTTGTGCAGAGGGACTCCCTCGTCCTCCTTTGTATCTCCGTAGGTTCAGGCGGTAGGAAGTATATGCAGGTGATTGGAGGCTAGAAGATAGGTCACAGTCCTTATTCCCCCCAAGTCATTATCCATCCCGTGGATTATCTGTCCTTGGGTAGGGTCCTCACTATCTTGGAGGAACAAGTTATTCTGTTCAAAATGCTGGCATCAAGGCAATGAGGATGGGAGAACCAGATGTCAATAGGAGAGTGAGAGAGCTGCATCCTTTAACCAGGTTTCCTTCTCTTTTCTCAATTGTTAAGAAAAAGAAACTAGGTGGTGCCACTTGCCCGCCCTCCACCCAATAACAAGCCAAAACTTAATTGCAGTTTTCAGCCCCGCCCAGGAATGTGACCTTAAACCTGTCTGGTTTACCTACACCAGTGAGGTAATCTGCCCTCTCAGGACCAGGGCTACCCTTTCCCAAACAAAGATGACCCTGCCAGAAAGAATTCTCTTTTCTCTTGCTAATGACTTCCTTGTCCTGCCCAGTTTCAGCCTATAAAAACCTTCCAGTTTGTACTTCTTCGAGCACCTTTCTGTTTACTAGAGGGGATAGTACCCAATTCCTAAATCTTTCAGTCCAATCAGATCGTTAAATTTACTTGGTTGGATTTTTGTTCTTTAACAGATTTGGTGACAGCAATGGTGGGATTTAAAGGGAAGTTCTGACGGCATCTGGGGATATGAAACACAAGTGTGATGCCCCAGAACTTCTTGCGCTCTCTGCCTTTGCTGTTTCTAAGGGCTCCTGGTGTTCTGCTCCCTGCTCGCTTTTCCTGGAGCTCCGGATCTAATAGCTGTCCAATCCAGGCATTAGCAGGTCAGCTCGAGCTGGCCGATTATTTCACCCAAAACACAAGCCCCCATAGCCTCTGGTTCAGTCCACAGTTCCCCAGTTGTTTGAAATTCCCATTCCCATTCACTGGTCTGCCTGTTTACTCCGCACTGGGTGCTGCTGATCCTGTACACAGCCTTCTATCAGCCAGTCCATAGTAACATTTCTTTAGTTACTGCTGGTGGGTTAATGTGTATGTTTGCTTTGTTTTGTGTAGATAAAGCCTAGTACAGCATTTTCCACATTGAGAATTGGTGGTGGTTACCAGCTAGAGTTGGACTGGGTCCAACTTGAAAACCAGACTGGTTTTGGGATCAGATAAAAACCTATAGGAGACCTCAGGTGAATAAAATTTTCTTTTAAATAAAGGCTAGTTGCTAATGGGAATCTCAGAAATAAAAACAAGCTGCACACATTGGTGGGCACAGGTCCAGCATGTAAAGGTTGTTAGAGCTCTCTTCACTTTGAGAAGACTCCCATGATAGGCTCCCTTCCATATTAGTTTGGCTCTGGAAAACCCAAATGCCTGAGCTAAGGAAATGAGATTCTTTATATCCAAAGAGTTGAGCACGCCACATTCCAGCTTGTTTTATATTTAGTAACTACTGTTTAGCCCCAGCTGGTGTGGTGCAGTGGACTGAATGCCAGCCTGTGAAACAAAAGGTCGCTGGTTCGACTCCTGGTCAGAGCACATGCCTGGGTTGTAGGTCAGGTCCCCAGTTGGGGGTGTGTGAAGCAAGCAATCCATGTTTCTTCTCTAGCACATCTTTGGTGTTTTTCTCTCTCCCTTCCCTTCTCTCTAAAAATAAATAAGTAAAATCTTAAGGGAAAAGAAAAAAACAAACTACTGTTTAATGCCAGAAGCTGCAATATATCTAGAAAGATGGCAAAATTTACTGAAAATCTAGAATTATGATGGCCATTATGATAGAGTCACTCATAGGCCTAAGCGATTAATGCACGTGGAAAGCTGTTATGCCAGGAACTGGAATGCATGACCTGCGTGACTCCAGGAAATGGACAAGCAACTCAACCTCGTGCCCAGACGTCTGCAAGGGGAGGAGATGGTATCTGAGCCATTGTGTTCTGGGGAGGGAAGGCAGATCAAGGATTGTTGACCAACAGATAAAGAAGTGCTAGGAAAATCTCTGACGGACTGGAACTCTTATCCCATTAACCTTTTTTCTAAACCCCTTTTCCCTTTCCTCCCCTTATAAGAAGGTCAGCTTGAGATGAGATCTTTGAAAGTTTTTGTAAATGGATTACCTTCTGAGCCTAGTTAAGAGAGAGAAGTAAAATTTCATGTTGTTTCTTCCTTTCCAAATCCAGACCAACTGATTATTGATCCCTTCTTTACCACCCATAGTTATTGCCTTCTTGTTTTGTTTTTATGACTTAAGGACTTGGCTTGGATTTCTGCCAGTTTGGGACATGCCTGTTTTTGGTTCTTTCTTTTTGCTATTTTTGGGATTGGCTCTAAGTCTTATGAACATCATATCTTTTTGATCTCTTTGAGGTTGCCACTTGGGTCAACAGGGTTGTGTAATACTGTGAGAAGTATTTGCAGTTTGTCTTGGCTGAAACCTGGTAAAATATTTGAAAACATTTAATAACTTTATGATAAAAAATTTGGCCAAATTGGAGGCCGATACCCAAAGCCTTATAGGATTTTTTTAGGCCTTCTCCCCTAAGCTAAATATATATTTATGTATACCAGAGGTACATTACAACATAGGTGAATGGAAATACTGGCTGTGTTACCAAGGTTTTGAATGGATTGTCATATTTGAGAGATGTGAATAGTCTCAGAAATGACCAGACAGTTTTAAGGCCTAAGGATGACTTTATGGAGCCAGTAACATACCTTGAAAAAATTGGCCTTGTACCATGCTTACTGTGTCCTAGCAAAGCAGTCCTAAAAAAGAACTTATATAGTTAATGTAAATAATCATGCCAGGTTTTATGTAAACAAATTAGTTTTACTAAGATAATATTTGGTAAAAAATATTATCAAAATAATCATTTGCAACTTTCTCTATACTAGTTCTATTCTCTTTTGAGTTTTGTTACATACCTTTAACCTGGACTGGATCCTCAATTATTCTAGTTTCCTCAAATATCTGGCTATTTCTCTCTGAACTACTGCTTCTACTTTTCTCCCACTTTCTTATTTGAAATCAGTGAGAATAAAGACTGTCCTTGAGTCTCCTTGGAAGGGACTGCTAGGAGTCCTTCTCACTACCCAGATGGCAGCCACACCTCAGGACTTTGAACTTTGTGTGCATAGTCACAACTGAAGACGACATCCCTGCCAGAGGATCTTGTGAGATGCTGGACACCTTCAAACCAAAGTGAAGCAGCTGATATCGATGTGGACTACTTCCACACAAGATGCTGGCATAACACTTCCTGTTTGAGCTAAACATGAAATTCTTCTTTTCTTTTTCTTTGCTCTGGTGTTGGCCTAGAAAGATAACATCAGTGTTGCCCAGGACATTACTAAAGGAGGTAACCTCTAGAATTCAGAGTAACTTTTTATTTCAGGCTAGGAGGCTTACTTAGCAAATGTGCTAAGAAATCTGACCTCTGGCCCTGGCAGGTGTGGTTCAGTGGATTGAATGCCAACCTGCAAACCGAAGGTCACTGGTTTGATTCCCAGTCAGGGCACATGCCTGGGTTGCGGGCCAGGTCCCCAGTTGGGTACATGCGAGCTCGCACATTGATGTTTCTCTCTTTCTCCCCTCCTTCCTCACTCTCAAAATAAATAAAATCTTTTAAAAATTAAAAAAAAAATCTGACCTCTGGCTTAAACGGACAAATGCAATAATCTCTGTGAATGACTGCAGTAACAGTGCCACCTTGGTGGAAGTGGTTTGTGCCCTGGTAGGATTTATCTTTGTGTTGATTATTATTCTCCTTGGGCCTATGAATACCTAGATGGTTGGCATGTGACCAGGTGATCCTCTTAGACCCACTGTGCCCCTAACTTTTCATAAAGGAACTAGGCCACTTCACTAATCTACTCATCTGGATTTACATCCTTGAGTTAGAGAGGACCTATCAGGAGACATTCAGGATTCAGAATTCGCTTCTTTTGGCAGGGCCCTACTTCTCTAGTTAGGGATAAATGTAAATGAGGTTATTATCAGGAACCTCTCTTTAACTATTAAAGATATTGATCCTTAGACTCTATGGGCAAAGTTGTTCTTGATAATAGGATAGACCTTGATTATCATTTAGCTGAGCAAGGAAGTGTCTGAGCAGTGGCCAGTAAGTACCTTGTGCTACACTTGGATTAACAACACTTCTGGATAAATTGAAACTCCAGATAACTGAACAAGCCCCTTGGCTTGAAAAGGTGACCCCTTCACTGGAGTCTTTGGTTTATTTGATTCTGATTGGTTTGGGTCTTGATGGCTCTGAAGTATAGTGTAAACACTGGGAATTATGCTGCTTATAGTTATAATAATCTCCCTGATGCACTGTATCCTTTCAAAAGCTTTAAATACATGTTCAGAGCTGTGGGGCACCAGGTAAACGATCTCCTTAAGACTGGAACGTCAAAAAAGAACAAAAACAAAAAAGAACCTGAAGCTGAACCTAGATTTTTTCTTTTTTTCTTTTCCTTTTTGTAATGGAAAACTGGAATACAGAGCACAGGTATAGGGTTGTCTTTTCAAAGAAGGGAGATGGTTCTCTAGGCCCTCACAAGTTATGAAACACCAATTATCCTCATACAAACTCGACATTCAAATGATTGTTCAAATGAGCTTTTAAAAGATAAATCTTGTTTTTCCTGTTGAGAGTATGCTAATGCATCATCAGGTGATTGAACCACTCCTTCTCTACCTCCCCTTGGTGTTTCAGGAAAGTAATGTCCCACAGGTACATCAAGATCTTTGCTTTTATTAGCAGTGCAATTTAGGTTCAGGCTGGCAAAAACCCAATGTGCAAATGGCTGTACTTTATGCTGCAGAGATTTCAAAGAATGCATTATATATAATCTGTTCCAAAGTCCTACCATCCAAGTAGAAAACTGAACCAGAGTTTTTAACTTCCTATAAAATATGACTCTAAAAGAGGCCAGTTTTTCAACAAGATATACCAAACCATCCAAGTCAAAGTGCCTTGGGTCCTGTTCATCATAATGAATATGAGCAAAATGCTTGGATACGTACTAAATACTTTAAATTATCTCTAACTTTCGAGGCAGGGTCAATGCTAACATGCGTTTGAAAGGCTTTACATGTACCTTTCCTTCAATAAATACACTGACATATTCAATCTTAGATGAAATGAGAGTAAAAGCACCTTCAGGAAATTTTGCTTTTTTCACTTATTTGTATTATAAAAATAGGAAAACAAATACAAAAACAAAAAAGCAAACCAGCCCACTGTGTTTGCTATGCAAGGTTGCAAACCAAATCTAGGTTACCTTTCAGTCAGACAGCTTTTCCTAGGTAGCCCTCTTTACTGGGAGGCAGGTAAAGTTTTAATGGTCCAGTTTAACAGAAGTAGGAACTCTCTCAAATGTCTGTCCAGCCTAAGAACAATCCACCAATAGGTAGGATTGGTACTTAACACTTTACTTTTCCTCCCGCACTATTTCAACTTTTTTCTTTTACAATGCAAATGAAAAAAAAGGGTGGATGTTCTGTGGAAGTAGCCTCACAGGGTGATCTGATCATAAATTCCTAACTTGGCAGGCCCTAGTGGGTATTAACCCTGGAAGGGGGTATTGACTCTCAAGTGCGCACATAATCTTGTTAACTATCCTGTAATCCAATTCCTGCCTTGTTTTTGTCCGCTGCCCTGTAATCTTCCTTACTTCCCTCAACTTCAAATGCACAAAAGCAGCTGCAAAACTGTCATTCCAGGGGCATTTGAGACCTTAGCCATGCATGCTGTCAATTTGGCTCAAATAAACACAAATGTTTTCCCTACAGGTTTGGATGTTCCTTACATTGACCAATTTTACACCCTGTTGTTTGAAGCTCTCTGTTCTTTGAATACTGGAAGAGACAAAGTTATGTTTCTTTGAACTTAGTTTATTTTTAGGGTATTTTAAAAAAATGATTAAATATTACTTATTGTTACTGTGTTGTTGATACTACCAATCTACTGACCATACTTTGAGCAGCAAAGTGCTAAGATACCACTTCTTTCTTTGTGGAATTACCCAGGTCCTATACGTAGAAAAACTGTTTTAACCTCAGTCAGAGATTCGCCTTTTTACCTTTGTTTACTTTTTTTTTTTTTTTTTTTTTTTTTAAACCAGACCTGGTGATTCTGCACAGTAGCTCTTTTGGTCCTGAGAAAAGTCTTTTCGATTCTTTTGTTACAACATTTTCTAATTAAAACTGTTTCAAAATGCTTCACACAGTCTTTTCTTTCCTAGCCATTCTGCCTGTATGACTATTTCTAGAATTAGGTTACCTACCCAAATGTACCTCTTTTCCCTTTGTCTCATCTGCCGTAAGTTTTCCTTTTATATCCAAACCTAGTTTCTATAGCAGTCTCTACCCAGGACCCCCATTCCCAGTCCAACTGTCCTATAGTTCAGTTCTTATTTCTCAATTTCAATTGTGCACAGTACCTTTAGCGGCATAGATAATCGCCTCCTATAGTGAGTTATGCGACATTTGGATAACTACAGTCTGTCAGAATGCTGGTTTCTGGGATCACAGCTACTTTGAGGGAAACTGGGGCTCTTGTTGCAGATACTGAATATAATGCTGGTGAAGCCTCCCTACCTTATTTATGCTTTGCTTTGTTTGGGTCATACGGAGGGACGCATACTCAGTTCAAGTTTGGATACATTAATCAAATGTGACACTTTTTCTATATTTAAAATAATACCTCTTGAACATAAGTAATTTTTTAAATAAGCATTTATTACGAGTATAAAATATTTCAAAATTTTTAAAATTTCAGTTACAGTGTTAACAATTCAATATTCTTTACAAGAAAAAGCACCACGTTAAGAAATTACATTCATAAGAAAAAATCTAAAATGCATATGCTACAATTTAATAGTATTTACAACATTAGGTAATCATTAAAATTCAGAGACTTTTTCTAACCATGAATCTCAGGGATCTGAACCTCAGATGTCTTTAGGGCTAAGTAGGAAACACAAAGTAGCCACATGGTCTGACATGAGGGAGTCCAGTGGATTGTGGCAAACTGGGATGCATGCCAATCTGAACACAAATTCTGAAATATTACACACACTGGATAAAATGACTGTGGGCCAAGCTGGCCTGCATCGACTGCCAGTTGGCAACTCTGGCCTAAATGAAATTCTAGCAGTTTATGTACCCAACTGTCAAAATGGCAGACAGCACTGCTTTGTGTGTGCATGTGTGTACATATATATGTATATATGTATACACACATATGTGTGTATATATGAAGCTTAAGTCATCCTTTTGGGGGGAGTGGGTTAAAAACTTTAAGGAAAGGTGTTTTGGACTTTGAATTAATCAGTTTAGGTATGTGCATGGATATATATACATATATACATATACATATATATATATATATATATATATATATATTGTTTTTTTAATGAGAGTTTTTTTGAGCCAAATGATGACATGCTGGGAAGCAAGATCTCAAGTGCTCCCCCAGCAATTTAGTCTTAAAACATCTGGTTAGGAGATAAAATTTTAAAGATACCTTCTTTCACATTTACTTGGGAAAAATTAGTTACGTCCAATAATTAATTAAAATGAAATAAAATTTCATTCTTTTACCAGTACTTTTACTAAGTCACACAACATAGTACATTATTGCTTAGTAAGAAATATTTATGTGAGAATTAAGTACTGGTTTTACTAAAGCCATTAGTCAGTATTCAATCATCATATTACCTCACAATATACAAAAGAAACGGATTTAGTTGACAATAACCTTTACTTTAAAGGGTATATTATTGAGTAACTTTAGGTTTTTATACTTTCAGTTAAAAGTAAAGGTTCTACTCTGAACATGTAAAATTGCGGTAGCTCAAATGGCTATAACCATTTTCGTTTGTTATGCCAAAGCAGTTTTACAATATTTTCAACTGTATGCCATCAATGACTTTACATTAATAATTTAAAAATAGTTTTAAAAAATTGAAATGATGTGGTTATTAGACGGACAACTAAAGCTTCTTTATAAAGCTTACAAAGGCACATTATAATTCAAATATCCTTACTAGACTAGGAATACATATTTAATTTAAATATAATCTATAGATAACACAGATTTCAAATAAATAAAACTCAAATACACGTATTCTATGGCTTGACACAATACCCAAAAATATTTTCTACTTTTTAAGAATATTTTAGCTCTTTGCTTAAGAAGTTTATCATAAAAAGAAAGCACCAAATCTAGCCATGTAATCTTCCAATTTTAAAAAGTCAGTAGTTAATATATTTTCTGTAAGATAAAGTTTATTTGCGACAGACTTAGGATTTCACTGTGGCCATCAATTTTTGAAATTAAAAAGTCAAAGTTGTTACATACTTGGCCTAAAGTGAAGTTGGGTGTTTTGCAAAGCCAGAGTCATAGACATGTAAGAAATGTTAAGACATAGTATCTATTAATTAATTCAACAGATATTTCCAATTTTCATGAATTGAAAGTTCAGTAGGGGAAATACATTTGGCATTTTTTAACCTAATATCTGGCAGTTTTTGAAGTTTAGCCTGGTCTTATGCATCATGTTTGCATTCCCACATTCATTTTAATTATTAAAAGCGCTTACATACAAAATAATCAGGATTTTTTTAGAATTCAAAGTTAACAGTGATTTCACATATCGTAAATATTTCCATAGCAGAAAATTAAAGGTGAAAATAAGATTATAAATTCACTATGGATCCATAAAAGAAATAAACATATTTCTCAAAGCAAATTAGTAGTAAAAATATGTAAGGGTATACTGATGTATTACAAACTTCTGTTTAGCAGTTCTGTAAAAACCAATGCGGTTTCTATGAATAAATTTATTTTAAGTTAATAAATTATTCATAATCAAAAATTTAAAGTTTTCATAAGTTGCAACAATAGACTATATACTGAGTATATGGGATTTCCACAAACAGTAACAAAATACTTCATCATTTTATCCAAATACTGGTTTAAAGTCATTCAAATGCATTTAAAGGTTATAGCTGACCGACCTGTAACACTGAATGCCAGACGAATGAGGCAGCAGTTAGACAGACAGTGCTGCCCGCTTGCTCGTCACATCATCAAAGGATGAAGCTCCTTTTGTAAGAAACATGACGGCCACACTGGTTACATACAGTGATCCAATTAGTTAGCGTATTTATGGAGAAAGCGTTCAAACGCATCATAGATGGCTCGTCTAAAAATAAAAAGGAAAAACTACAAGCAATTAGCAAAAAAGGGGAACATAAGTTATTTCTAAAATTACCTTTGGCTTGAAACCTGACTTCCTTTCCAAATAGATGAGAAAGAGGCAGGTACCTGAAGGTGGGTGTTTGGATCCCTGGAACTTCACTGCTGGAAAACCTCAAATACATTTCCTCTGAAGATGTGTGCCTTAAGATTAATATAATATGTATGTATACATATATGAATAATTCATAAAATGATAAAAGGGGCTGGTTTTTTATTTTTGTCACTTGTTGAATATTAAGTGATTAACTGGCTACATAACTTTTCAGAACATAGTATTATATCTGTCTCATTGATTAGTATATAGATACTTTTTGTTTATTAAAAAAAATGTCCCTAGCAACTGAACTTAAAGTCAAAAGCTTTAGTTTCCTACATTAATTTTATAGGTATTTTAATATTTAATTGGAAAGGAATAGTCAAATTGACATGGCCTAGGTTTAAAAGATATTTTTAAAACTTATTTTGTTTTTTCATATTGTGAGAGTCTATATTTTCATTGTAGAATGTTCAGAAAATCCAAAACTATAGAAAGGGGAAAAAGTCATAATCTCTAAGGTACCTACTGTACCACATATTGCCTACAGGCTTATTTTGTTTAAATGCATACATCTGTATTTTCACCCAGTTTAAATAATAACTGAGATCATGCTAATTCTGTATCCTTCTTGTTTGACAAAGCATTTCCCCACATCCTTAAAAAGATATTAAGGTTATTTTTAAAACTGGCAGCCTGCTAATAGATTGACTTCCAATATGTTGGGCAGACATAGGTTTCCATCACACCTGTGTTTGTCTCGGAAATGTGTCCCTTGTAAAATGTAACAATGTGAAGGGAAACAAACCAAAGCTGAACATTTGGATGTTGGTGTAAGCACATACTGAAACTTTGCTTAGGGCAGGTGTCAGAGCACTAATTGACCGCAGGTAAGAGCATGCAGCTGGAGATGTTTGTACACTGGACAGCATCCCCCCGGCCCCAAGTTAGTCCTGCATACTTGCTCTGCTGGAAGGAATTTCTTTTACTTCCTGATTTCTAAGGTTGCAACCTGGTCCTGTGTACACAGTATGAGGAGGGTTAGGAAAGGTACACATATGCCTTTTCACTTATTTGCATAGTCTCTTCCTCACTTATATTACCAATTAGTTCTAAATAACACAAAATACAAGAGCTCATGCAGGAGTGCTTTGGCTTACTCCTGGTGAGTGAAAAGAATGAATTTTTAAAAATTGTATTCCACTGTCATCTATACTTCATTAAGTTTCAAAGTGACTGGTGGGATTTAGGGAGACCAAATAGCTGGTGACTCCACCTGAGCAAGTTGCTTACCCTTTTTTGCCCTTGTATTTCTGTGCAAAGCAATTGCTCTGGTACTTGGCACATGGTAACAGCTAACATTTATCTCTTTCTCAAGTGAAGCCTTTAAATGAGCACTTTTGAGTTTTTACAGTTATGATCATATCTGGTCTTCATAATTCCTCTCAGCTACACTCCCACTTAAATGCATAAAAGTGAAAAAGAAATTTGATACTGATTTACTAAAGCAAGCATGTGGGTTCTCTGATTCACAAATATAACAGAACTTTAGACTATACTTGAGCAACCCTAGCAACCCCCTCACAATTTTTGTTTGCTTTTTTTATTTGCTTGTTTTAGTTTTACTGTACCAGAAAGTCACACCGGGTAGGTAGATAGTCTGCTTACTTACTAACAGGGACTCAAATTCTGAATATTTTTTAAAAGATCATACAATAAAAAGAAAAGTTTATTATATGCTTCAGGACATTACAGACTTAAAGAATTAGTCTGTGCCTCAAAAAGGTGACATCAGTAAGTTGAACTAATTAACAACATATAAAGAATTATTTCTTATTTCTTAAACTAAAAAGAATTAAAAATGTCAAACATATAGCACACTTAATTTTTCTATTATATAGTGATCAAACTGGAAATTTTGGAATACTTATTATGCACAGGGCACTTTATATGAACTAATTTATTTAATCATTAATGATAAATATATTCCAATAATACTTTTTACCATCAAATTTGAATAAAAGTAGAAGTAACACAGGATGCCAAAAAACAAGTTATAGCATAAAAGTTTTTATAAGTTCTATCAAATATTGGAGTCACAAAAGTTATTAACATTAAAACCAGTATTTCTCTTCTCACTTTGAGGTTCAATATTCATTTGCTTTTGAAAACTATTGCTAGATTATTCCACATATGCTGAGGCCATTCTGAGGAGAAAACATCAGTGTGGAGTGAAAAACTCCAGATGAACCAAAGCAAGTTTAACTAACCCTGGTGTTCCTACCCATTCCCTAAAGTGCCTGGCCGTTGACATCTGCAGAGGGTAAAGCCACATAATAAGCATGCCTATCGCACGCAACTCGGCAGTTCTCTCGAAGGGGACAAGAAAGAGCACCACCTGAGAACTGAGGGAAGCAGGGAGGAAATAAGAGGACTAAAACATATAATAAAAATACCCAATATTTTGTATTTATTCAGTAAAGAAAAAAATCCCAAAACGAACAATACATAGACACCTGTTTAGACCAATCATCTTACCTGAAGAGCCCTTGTTTAAAAAGATAAGCACTAATATGACCCCCTTCTAGATATCGGATTTCGCAACCAGGCCAAATTTCTTGTAGACTTCGAACTCCTGTTCGTGGAATATAGGCATCTTCTTTGGCTTGAACCACTATAATGAGGCTTGGGTCAACTGGAACTAGGTACAAGATTTAAAAAAATGCAACATAATACTTTTTAAAAATGTTAAGTACTATTAATTGTATTAGAAAATTAAATGTACCATACAATGCATCTGAAGCATTTGTCAAACCAGAATTTTTGAATGTTAGAAATCAACTATAATATACTATAATATATAGTAATCATCTCTAGTACAGTCAGATAAATATTCTAAAAATAGTCCAATATTTTTAATGAACTAATAACATGGTCTGATGTGGCTCAGTGGGTTAGGTGTCGTCCCTTGAACCAAAAGGTTGCTGGTTTGATTCCCATTTATGGCACATGCCCGGGTTGCAGGCCAGGCCCCCAAATGGGGTCCTGCGAGAGGTAGCCAATCAATTTTCTCCTGCATATCAATGTTTCTCTCCCTCTCTTTCTCCCTCCCTTCCCCTCTAAGAATGAATATATAAAATCTTTAAAAAAATGGTCTTAGATTTTCATTGATAAAATATGATACATTTAAATAGCCAGTTTATCTTAAAAAACACATTCTGGAGCAATCTGGAAAATACAATATTAACTTATAAAACATGCTTAAAAAATACTTCACAAGTTTATACATCATCCAATAGTCTCAGTTTTATGGAAAGATTCATACCTGAGAAATTTGCTACATGAGTACATTCATCCATGACTCCTTTCATAAAGAGTAAAGATTCTTTCTGAAGATTCCTTCTTCTTTGTTCTTTACTGAGTAGGTGGTATGACTGAGGATTACAACTGGTATAACTACTTTTGTTGGTTGAAAGTGTTTGATTGAAGCACTCCATCTTAGAGGTGTCTTGCAACAAGAGTCCTTCTGATGTGGCACTAAAAGATGTTTTACTCGATTTATGGCGCTCGGTAGGTTTTGAGGACACAACTCCGTCTGTCACATCTAAATTTAAAGTTCTAGACACAAGACTAAGGTCAGTGAGCTTGTCTGCGGTGCCAGGGAAGTGTTTCACAAACTCTTGTCCCATTTTGAAAGAATCTGTCTGAATATTTGGAAAAAAATAAAACATCATTTAATATAAAATACTATTTTATTTAACAACCTTGTTAAAACAAAGAGAAAGCACAAATGTTCATCAAGGAATAAATGGAGAAACAAAATGTGGTATATATATGATGGATTATTAACGAAATTCTGACACATGCTAAAACATAGATGAACTTTGAAGACATTAAGGCAAATGGATAAACCAGGCACAAAAGGGCAAACACTGTGTGTGGCACCCTACCCACTTCTATGAGGAACCTAGAAGAGTCAAGTTCAGAGAGACAGAAAGTAGAGTTGTCGTTGCCAGGGCGGGGAGGCGGGGGGAATGGGGTGTTGCTGTGTAATAGGTTAGCATGTCAGTTACGGAAGATGACAAGTTCTGCAACTGGAGGGGGTTGCTAGAGGGAGGGGTGATGGTCACACAGCAATGTGAATATGTGTACTTAATACTACTGAACTGTATGCTTAAAAATGGTTAGAGTGGTACATTTTATGTTGTATATATTTTATCCCAAAAAACAAAAAACAAGAGATGTCAAAATTTAGCTTAGGATTCAGGCAGATTTATATTTTATTGCTAAATGTTTCCTACTCAACAGCAATGTAAAGGGTATAATTTATTCCATCTCATGTTTTTATTGTCAAAATTTGGAACCCCGCGCAAGGCCCGCTAGAGCTCCCGAGCGGCCTGCTGAGCACGTCCCGACAGGAACACAACAGTCACTCCAACCCCTTCTCGGGTTCAACTAGGGGGCGTTAAAACTTATCAAGGAATAAATATTGCCTATTAAAATCTCTAAAGTGTGAACTAAGTTTAAGGACTTATAACACAACAATTTACGTAAAAATAGATTTTGTAAAATACTAAAAACAAAGTGAAAAGACAAAGTTGATAGTATGAGAAAATATATTTGCAACCTATATGACAGAGAACTAATTGTTTTGATTTATGCTATGTAAATGTTTTGATTTACAGAGTGAAAAGAAAGCCCAAAGTCATAATAGAAAAAATGAGCAAAGAATATACATATAGGGTTACAGAAAATAAAATAGAAATTGTTCTTAAACTTATAAACATATTCAATTTCACTAAAAATTAAGCAATGTAACAAAAACTATACTAATTTTCACTATCAGTTTAAGAAACACCCTTGTAAGTTTAATAACACAGTGAATTTGTGAATTTATGGGGAAAAAAACACACGTGTTCCTGCTTGTAGCATAAACTGACACAACTAGACTTAGATAAAATCTAACCTTATTGCAAATGCACATGCCCTTCAACTCAGCAACATTACTAGGAATTTACATTTGCGAAATAATGTACATACAAAGATACTCATTGTAGTATTGGGTTTTTTTTTTTTTAAGATTTTATTTATTTTATTTTTAGAGAGAGGGGAAGGGAAGGAGAAAGAGAGGGAAAGAAACATCAGTGCGAGAGATGTCGTTGGTTGCCTCTCAGACACCAAATAAGAACCTAGACCACAACCCAGGCATGTGCCCTGACTGGGAATCGAACTAGCAACCTTTTAGTTTGCAGGCTGGTGCTCAATCCACTGAGCCACACCAGTCAGGGCCAGTATTGGTTTTTAATAGTGAAAGATGAAGAACAACATAAAATGTCCACCAACAGGGTACTAGTTAATAATTCATGCTATATCCATTCTGTAACAGACTATTATGCAGCAGTAAAGAAGAAAAAAGGAAACATTTGTGTATAGTCCATAAATAAAGGGAAGAGAAAAAAATCATATTTCTATTGGTTTGAAAACATTCCTTCAAATATTAAACAATAATATTGTGGGCTATTTGTTGAAGGAGATAGGACCTAGGCAAATTGGGAACAAGAATAATATCTGTTTCACTATATATCTTTTTATACTTTCTGATGCTTGAACTATGTGGACATATAATCTATTTTAAAAATTAAAGAATGAAAAATTGGCTGAAGGAAAGAAAAAAAACAAACCAACAATCCAGTTAACAGAACCAGTCACTAAAGACACCTAGACCACAGAAATATAAAAGAAGAGATGAAGAAGTTTAGTAATATTGGGAATTGTAAGATCAAAGCATCCTAGAATTACTCAGCGTGGTACACCAACAAATTTAACTCCTTCTGATAGGGTAAATGCAATTTTTATAACAACAAAGGAAGGAAGCCAGCTTGACATTTCCTGAATATTCATTACTCTGAACTAGCTCTAACAAACAAAAAGGCTCTTGCATACAACCACCAAGTCAGAGGCACAGAGAAAGAACTGCTGGTTAAGAACACAATGCTACCCTGGCTGGAGTGGCTCTGTGGATTGAGCATCAGCCTGCCAGTGAAAGGTTGCTGGTTCGATTCGTAGCAGGGGACATGCCTGCGTTGTGGGCCAGATCCCCGTTGTGGGGATGCGAGAGGCAACCAATCAATGTTTCTCTCTTACAGTGATGTTTCTCGTCCTCTCTTCCTCCTTCCCTCCCTCTGTCTAAAAAAGAAAAAAGAAAAAAGAAAAAATCAAATCTTCCAAAAAAAATTCAAAAAAAGAATACGTTGCCATTTCATATGACCAAAATTTATGAACCTCCTTTATAAAAATGCATGTTAAAAGTTTTCTCATAAGCTCTCAAGTATAGGTATCTTTCTGATTGTATGTGTAGTGGATCACAAGGAACTAACTAGCATGTAGAGCTATTTTGTAACAAAGTTCTTAGACAAGTAATTAATATCTTTTGGGGTTATACAGGGTAGTTTGAGGTGTAAAAGTGATGTAAATACAAATTATATTCCTCATCGATACTAGAAAGATTCCTTTTCTTTCTGAGATTTTTTGAGATTCTCAGTAATTTAATAGTGCAAAATTTTAAAATTCATGAAAAAAATTGGTCATGTTAGCAGAATAACACGGTACCAATTCATTGTCCTGAAAATGGGAAAATTGAAGGAAAGACTCAAGCATTTACCCCGCTTTTCCTACATGAACTGAATTAATAGGTAACCTAACAATAGATGAGAGAAGTACCTTTTTATAAAAGTACTCAAACTAATAAATGAAAAAGGACCCTAGCTGGTGTGGCTCAGTGGATTGAGCACTGGCCTGTGAACCAAAGGGTCACTGGTTCAATTCCCAATCAGGGCACACACTTGGGTTGCAGGCCAGGTCAGGCCCCCACTGGGGGGTGTGCGAGAGGAACCACATTGATGTTTCTCCCTCTCTTTTTCTCCCTCCCTTCCCCTCTGTCTAAAATAAATAAATAAAATCTTAAAAAGAAAGAAAGAACTGTAGGGGGAAAAAAAGAGAGAGAAAAAAAAAAGAATCAGGATATCAGCATTCTGCAACCCTCAACAAATGAACCGACACAGGAATTAAAGCATCAATGGAGGCTTACTCCACAAAAAAGAGACAGCCAGATAAGATACTATGTGCTTCCCAGGCTCTTTCCAAAGAAGGAAAAACTGCATTTAATCAGCCTCTAGGCCTAGTTGCCAATCAGCAGGCAATAGAGAGCAGGGAGGAAGATGCCGTACTGTACCATGAGAATAATCAGAAAAATTCAGCCTGTGAGAAACTACAGGAAAAGAGCCCAAGTTCTTCAATAGAGAAGGTTTAAGGGAAAGAAAGAGATGGGCAGGAACTTACAGGTTGAAAGACAAATATCATATGATCCACTTATAAAATGAATCTAATGAACAAAATAAACTTAACAAGCAAAACAGAGCCAGATGTGGAAACAGGGACAGACTGACAGGTGCCAGAGGGGAGGGGAGAGGTGGGGAATGGCGGAAAGAAGGGGAGGGGTTAGCCCAAGAACCTGTGTGGATGGCCCACCGACGTGGACAACGGTGCAGAGACTGCTGCGGGGGAGAGGGCAGAGAGGAGGGGGGCCACGGGGGAAAATGGGGACAACTGTAATAGAATAAACAATCATAGTAATAATAACAGGCACTTAAACATCAAGTAAAAGAAATGCAGTAATTATCCCCCTTATCTTCATCTAATTCTCTTCTCTCCATCAATCACACTATCTGCCACATGAAAATAAAATAATACAAGAACTGTAGTGTCTAGATGTGTACATTTGGACAATCAAATTATTTTAAAGAAAGAAGAAAGTAATTACTATAAAAGTCAGAATCATGGTAACTAATAGTAGGGGAGGAAGGCCCTTTGGTCAGGACATGGAAGCGGATCCTGGGTTGGTTGGTCAAGTTCTATTCTTGACCTCTTATGAATGTGTTTGCTATGTAATAAAGGTAGTAAAAAGGCACATTTTCTTTGAAGGCTTTTCTGTATCTATTTATTATTTTATTATTTTATTTTAAAATAAATTTTTAAAAGTAAAAAAATAGTACTGCTTTTTAAAAAATTTGCAATTCTTTTAAACACTGGAATCATTAAACAGTCAACCTTTTCTCTAACATTATGAAGAAATTAAAAATACTTACTCCACAATATTCAAGCATGTGAATAATTTCTTCCTCATAAACTGTCTGTGTATAATACTGCTTTTCCAGCTCCCTCCAATTAATCGATTTACTCAGCACACCCTGAAATAACAAACTAAATTAAGATCGAATCATACCTTACCACTTTGTCCAAAAAATAGATCATTACTGAGTTAACATTGCAGGCTTGAGGTTTCCCATCTTTAAAAAGACCTGCTTGGAAGGTTGGCCTGTGACTAGAGTCTGGGAACCTAATGGGTAAATAGTTCTTCTCCCTGATGTAAAACTTCTACATGATAAAGTGGGTCTCTGCTCCTAAACCACTCGCACAAACCACGTGGTTTCTGCGGAACACCTGCTTTCCTTCTGGAATTTTGGGACATGCTAGGCAGAGGGTGCCTACATGACTGACCCCTGATAAAAACCCTGGACTTGTGGGCTCAAGTGAGCTGCGCTAGTGGACAACACTTTGCACATACTGTCAACAACGCACAGGTGTAGGAATCAAACCACCCTGTGAGACTCCACAGAGAGCCCGCCCTGGTGCCCTCTGGACTTCGCCCAGGTGCCTTTCCTGCGCTGATTTTGTATGGAGCCCTTTCGCTGTCATGAGTCTTAGTCATGAGTACAGTCATATGCTGAGTCCTGGGATTCCTTCTAGTGAATCACCAAACCTGGGAGTGGTTTTCGGAACCCCCAAAACAATTACCTATAAGCATATATAGCTATCTAAATATTAACTGCGCCCTGGCCGGGTAGCTCAGTTGGTTAGAGCATCATCCCAACATGCCAAGGTTTTGGGTTTGATTCCCAGTCAGGGCACAAACAAGAATCAACAAATAAATAGACAAATAAAGGGAACAACAAATTGATGTTTCTGTGTGTGTGTGTGTGGTGTAATCAATAAATTAAAAAAATTTAAAATATTAATTGTAATTAAATACCGTAGTGAAGACACCAGATGCCGTGGACCAAGACAGACATGGAATCAGTGGCATGGGCTTAGGCCAGTTAGATACCGCTAAGGAAGCCATCTGTAATATGTTAACACAGTCAGTCAGAGAGCTTCTGTTTCAACTTTCTATTCATTAAAATAAAAATATTTAATATTAACAAGCACTTTGTGCAGTAAGTACTTGGTGAGATAAGGCATGAACACAAAGTCTCTGAACACTATGAGAATGTCTAGAAACCTTTTCAAACTTCCAGTCATAAATTCAACAACATATAACTTCCCCCTTTGAAAGCAGTGAAGTGTATCAGAAAATTCCAAGTAACCTCAAGACTTTTCTTATAGAGAGCTACTTTCTACTGGGTAGATACAGAGCAAACATGCTGAGATGTAGGTGCTGCTGATGAGGCTGAGCACACTCATTACCCAAGTGACCTCAGGTACGGCAAAATCATAAATTTAAAATCTCAGATCCTTGACGTTGACTGAAGATGCCAAGAAACTGGTAAGCTACAAAGCATAATATATAACTGATATAAAATGATGTAATGTGCATGTTTAGAGAGAGGAAGAGTTATTTTTGACTAGAGGAATCAGAGGCAGCTTCTTGAAATGGTTGTCTTTTGGGGAAAATGAAAGATTGGGTCTTGTTTTCCATATAAAATAGCATGATCAAAGGCAAGACGGTGAGAAAGCACACTATGTCAGGGAGGGGAACAGGGTTGGGCACAAGTAGGCTTACAGATGTTCATACGGAAAGTAACACAATAATGAATATATAATAATACAAGAATAAACTGTGTTTAACGTACTCATGAGCGTAAACCTACGTTTGCCCACCCTTGTACTTATGCTCCGCTGGTCAATAGTGCACATGTGGCCACTGGGGTCATGGAAATAGGTCGCACGGGAAAGATCCATCAGGATCAGATTAGAAGTCCCTGTGTTCTGTAGATAATGGGGAATCAATAAAGAGGCCTGGGCAAAGAGTGGCATTGTCAAAGAAGCGATTAAGGAAGCTAAAATGATAGCAGTTTATAGGACTGGTTAAAGAGGGTGAAATTTGGGAAGGAACACCGTAAGAGGTAGCAGTCGGGGTGAAGCTGCAAGGTCGTAACAACGGAAACGCTGCTGGGCAGGCAAAGCAACCCTCTGCCGCCTGCACTTTCGCCATCTGGTAGTTGTTTTGAATTTGAATAAGTTCTTGAAGTTAATTTTACCAGCTTCACTCTTTGGCAACTGCTTTGAATTTTAAGTTTCTGAACTTAATTTTATAATTCAACTGACTTACAGCAAATGATACATACAAGGTCTGTCCAGAAAGAGTCCAACCATTGTTAATATAATGAGGGCAGTTTGTGCAACATGGATGGAACCTGGGAGCGAAGAAGAGTGGGCTGGAATGCACATGCGTGAACAATGATGACTTCACTGTACTAGTCGGTGGGGGCAGTAGACGCTGTTGAGTGAGCTTGTGTAGTGTGTTGCCATTGCATTCAAAATGACTGAGTGAGTAGAGCCACGAAGCTACATCAAATTTTGCGTGAAGCTTGACCACTGCTCTATGGAAACTCTTTGGAGGATTCAGAAGGCCGCAGCTATGGGAAACTGGCGATTGGCAGCTTCATCATGACAACACGCCCACTCATTTATCATGTCTCCTGCAGGGTTTTTTGGCGAAACATCAAATCCCTCAGGTGACTCAGCCCCACTACAGCCCAGATTTGGAGCCCTGGGACTTCTTTCTGGCTTTTCCCAAAACTAAAATCACCTTCGAAAGCAAAGAGGTTTCAGATGGTCAATGAGATTCAGGAAAATACGATGGGGCAGCTAGTGGCAATTGGGAGAACTGTGTGAGGTCCCAAGGTGCCTACTTTGAAGGGGATTGAGGCATCATTGTTCTATGTATAATGTTTCTTGTGTGTTGTATATTCTTCAATAAATATCTCTATTTTTCATAGTATGTGGCTGGATACCTTCTGGACAGACCTCGTATTTTGAATGTATTGAGTAACTATTATGTCCAGGTCATGAACCAGAGCATAATCCTGGTCCTCACTGATCAACTGCTTCATGGAGCAAACAGACTGCTGAATAACTACTGTGAAATAAGCACTAATGGGAGATGAAGCATAGTGCGGAGGAAGGCTGGGAGTCGGGGAGAGCTTCTCCTAGGAAGCAAGCTCTAAACTGGAACCACAGAGCAGGCTGTTATCCCACTAGGTGAAAGGGCACGGACGGGCACTAGAAGGATGCCAGCACCTGGCACAGTTACAACCAGTGCAACAGCAAGCCTTTGGCAGGCTTTAAGCAGGACAGAGCAGAGACCAGACTGAGGAAGGTGACCAGGGGGTGGAGAAAAACTGTTAAGAAAAAGATGAAGAGAAAGGGCACAACAAGGAAACCAGTCCGAAGGCCATTCTAGTACACTCGAGAAGAGAAAGGGAAAATAGGGTCGCGGTGCTGGGGACAGAGGATAAGAGGTGAATGAAAAGTATTTTCCAAATGAGCTATTTTTACCAATATAAGACATTAATACTTGAAATATGAGTTAAGTTTTATAATCAACTTTTAATAAAGTATTAAATTCAACACCTGAGATATAACTGTGGGATAAGCACAATCAGTATCTCCATAAATCACACACACAAAAAATCATTACTTTCTAATTGGAATGGCAGTTTTGAATCTGTTTCTGCTTTCACCAAAACTAAAGTCAATCCTATACATACAGCGAATTTTGAAAATAACTAGATTCCCTAGATCTCATAAACACAATGGCAAGTAAGTATCAGTTGAGATGAAAGGCTTACATGTCCGCCCATGGATATCCCGGTCATTCCCAGAGGTCCATAGCCCTCTCTCTCTAGCCAGTGCAGGAGAGCTGCAGATTCTAAAACCAGAGCTCCTCCCATCACAAACAGGTCAGACACGTTTTTTAAGCTGGACCTTCTACCCTCACAAAACAGAAAAGAAAATTATTTATGTATTTACATCTTAATAGGTGCACATTTAAATCAGGCAGTCAGAATTAATGTTTTTCTTTTACAGGACCAGATAGCTAAGTAAAACAATGGACTGAGTTGATGTAATTAAAGTGTTGCTGCGCTGGCTGGTGTGGCTCCGTGGATTGAGCACCAGCCTGCAAACCAAAGGGTCGCTGGTTCAATTCCCAGTCAGGGCACAAGCCTGGGTTGTGGGCCAGGCCCTCAGTTGGGGGTGTGGCAGAGGCAACCACACATTGATGTTTCTCTTCTTCTCTTTTTCCCTCCTTTCCCCTCTCTCTAAAAGATAAATAAATAAAAATTGTTTTAAAAAAGCGCTAATATATTTCTCCATATTAATCACCAAAACTTATTTTTTTAAACTTAGCTATTGATTTCTAGTGAGACAGAGGTCGGCGGGGGGAAGAAAGAAACATCAAACCCACAACCTTGGTGTATTGGGACGAAGCGCTAACCAACTGAGCTACACGGCCAGGACTCATGTAAATCACATTTTAAAAAAGTTATATATGCTGTATAGCACATAACCTTTATTGAATTTCATATATTTAACTACTCTGAAGTTCAGAAAAAAAGAATAGCTTATTTAATGGCACTTAAAAAATTAAAATGTTTAATGGGAAAATAATATTTCTATGCTGCCAATTTTTACTTAAATTTCCATGACTGATATCAATGTAAGGAAAAACAAACTTATAGTTGTCCCCTCTTAGAAAAAACTTATTACAATAGAACTTAAAGCATAACATTTAAAAAAAGCAATGTAAAAGAATTTAACCTAATACTAGTTTCATGTATTACCAAATACATGTTACCAAAATTATGTTGCTTGTTTCTGCAAAATACAGAATTTACAAATATAATACTGAAAAAATAAATTTTTATAAAAATACATGTGATTAATTTTTAAAAAGACCAATTTAACTGAAATTTTTTGTTCTTAGATACTTATTTTATATGAAAATACATTTCCTTATAAGAAGTACTTAAATACAGCCTTTTAAATTCCAGAACCACTCATATATAGTGATAAAAAACAGTATTATTGTATGACTAAAGTGACCAGGTTAGAATCTATTTTTCAAAACTTACTTCATACACCCTGGCAGAGTTGTGCAGTTAGTTAGAGCATCATCCTGATACACCAAGGTTTTAGGTTCTATCCTCAGTCAGGGCACATATAAGAAGCAACCAATGAATGGATAAAGAAGTGGAACAACAAATCAACATTTCTCTCTCTCAATCTCAACCCCTACCTCCCCACTACCCCGTCTCTTTCTCACAAAATTAATAGTAAAAAAACCTTAATTCATATAAAGACATACTCACATAGTTGGCCAGTGGGTAAAATCTTGCCAAAGTGTACAGAAATTCATTTTATCAATGGTTATTCATTATATGCTTAGGTAAAGTAACACACACACACACACACACACACACACACACACACACACACACACACACACACACAAAGAACTGGGTGCCGCAGGAATGCCAAGTTGTTAAAAACCGAATCCTGGCCCCCAGAAGCTTAAGCTCACTGTCCTGTCAGAGCTGCAAGTCCACAAAGCAGGACTTCTCATTATGGAAACTATGGTATCTTATGTCGAAATAGAGGATACTCATGCTTCATCATAAAAGAACCCATTTATCCTTTCATTTGTTTCCTATCCTCATTCCAATTTTCTACTTACGATCACACAATTCTGATTATTTCTTTTCACCTGATGTGGAAGTTTGACCTCTCAGACCCACCTCAGTTTGCTCCTTTACACAGCAGATGCTGATGTGAGGTTCTGGGACAATGGTTCTCTGTAACTATAAACGCAGTCTCAAGGTATCTAACCACTTTTAATGAAAATAGGTTAAGATATTTAAAAAGATAGAGAATTGTTTATTATCATTTAAATTGCAAGCCACTTCTTATGAATTATTTGAGAAAAATCAAATACATTTAAGCATTATTATATTTCCTGGGTACATAATAAAGTGACAGGATATTTTATGAACATAAGTCTCACAATTCTGCCCAGGAGAAATTATATGGTTTTCCCACTTTATAAATGAGGTGACTGATACTTAGGCCAAGGTGATACAATTAGTAAATGGAAAGTTACAATTCCAGCCTATGTATATATGAAGCCAAAGTCATGAATGTTTCTTTTTTAAAAACTTTTTAAAAAAGATTTTATTTATTCAGTTTTAGAGAGAGGGGAAGGGATGGAGAAAGAGAAGGAGAGAAACACTGATCTGTTGCCTCTCGCATGCCCAGAACCGGGGACCTGACCCACAACCCAGGCATGTGCTCTGACTGGGGACTGAACCAGCAACCTTCCAATTTGCAGGCCGACGCTCGACCCACTGAGCCACGGCCAGAATTAATGTTTTTCTTTTACAGGACCAGCCAGGTGAGCCATGCCAGCCAGAGTGAACGTTTCTACCTTTCAGTATAACTCAATAAACTCTTTTTGGTGTTTAAACACCTGCAGACAGGGTGAGAATGACACATCTAATTCTGGTTTCAGAGTAAGAATTCTATTTAGTCTGGACTTATTTTTTCACAAGGTTTCACAAAGTTCATTCTAAATCTAATCATAGGATATAGGTTTGCCTCCACCACACCCCACTTTCATGACTGCTTTTATGACCACATACACATGTGATTTCTAAACCTACCTTTCCACCACTTTCCAAGTCTCTACTTGATTTCTCCACTCGCAGGTCCAACTTGTTTAAGTCAGAACTTTTGATTTGCTACTCACAATATCCAATTTATCAACCAGTCTTATTTCAGCTTCTAAATTATATATCTCAAATCCATCAGAATTTCTTTTCATCTCCACTTCCACCACCTTAAAGTCACTTTTCTTTTTCTAGCATGTGGTAATAATAACTTCCTATTTGATTTCTCTGCTGCTACACTTGCCCAGTAAGCAAAACTAAGCCTTTAAAAACATAAGATCACTCCTGTGTTTAAAATACGCCAAAGGTTCCCTACTGCGCGGGCGGTGAAACTCTAACAGGGCTCTTCCCAGCCCGCCCCGGCCGGCTTCCCTGACCCCATCTCGCCCTCTCGCCCCCTGGGCTTCCGCTGGGCTTCCGCCGGCCTTTCGTCTGCTCTCCCTCCAGGCCTTCACTCTCCTGGCTCTTCTTCTTGACATCACGCCCTCAGATCGGACACTGCTCCAGCCCTGCACCCAAGCTCTCTCATTCTTTATCCCTTTGCCCTGCTTTATCTTCTTCACTGCATCGATAAGTATCTACAATTACCTTATCTCCTGTAATACAATATAAGCTCTGTTAAAGTAAGGACCTTATCCTCTTGTTGCTGTTTTCCCAGTGTCTAGGGTCAAATATTTCTTGAATGAACCAAAACTAAACACAATATAGATAACAAAAATACAAAAAAATTTCCTTCAGCATTCATCATTTTAAAAGACCAGGAAGAGAAAGTTTATCTTCTGATTACCTATAGTATGCACTGTAAGAATAAAAAGAATAATGTTTAACTTCACAAAGTAAATGTTCTTTATTTTTAAAATTAATTTATTTTTGCCTTTTTATTGAGTTTATTGGGGTGACACTGGTAAATAAAATCAGGTGCCCAATCCTACAGCACATCGTCCGCACACTGTACTGTGCGCTTGCCACCCCGAGTGCCCTCTCCGGCCAGCGCCACTCACCCGCTGCACCCTCCTAAGCTTCTCCACCCCTCCGCCCCGGCAATCATTTAAAATACAAAAAGCTTACAGCAAAAATTTACGTTAACATTTCTACTGTAGCTTTACAACAGAACTTCCTCCCAATAACATTTGGAGATTAAACTTAGACATGGTTAACCAAAGACTACCAAAAATTTTAACATTGCTGAAAATTCAGTATAAAGACTGCAAAAATGAAGGTGACATATACTTACATTTGGTCCTTGGGTTTCCTGCAGCCATTTAAGAATGTGGGTCAAAGAGAAAGTTTTAAAATAATTAAATATACTCTGTGTATCAAAATACAGTAACTTAAAATAATTTAAGTTGAAAGAGAAGTTAATACTGAAATAACTATTTTGTAGTTACCTCAAATATGCTGTTGAGCAGTGCTCAGGCTTCTCAAATCAATAATTGTTTTCTTTTTTTTTTCTAGTTTCATTGAGATAGTATCACATACCACACATTTTACACATTTGAAGTGTACGATTCAATGTTTTTAGTGTATTTGCTGGGTTGTGCAATCTTCAACTTGTTTATTAATTTTCCGCACTCATGTATTTATGATAGAAAACTCAGAAGAAAGTGTGTGAGCTCTTGCTCTGCAGCATATATTGTCAGGCTGGCTCAGACAAACTCATAAAAGTGACAAAAACCTTAGAAAATACAGAAAGGCTTACTAGAAAAAAAAACTACTTAATTTATAGACAACTGTATTAACATCTCACTATATTTTCTTCCACTATTTTTTCTTTGGCAGTTTTTTTATTGGATTTTTTATTTTTAGGTTTTCTGTATACCTACGCATAAATACATTGCTGTAAACTTTTTAATAACTGTTAAAATTTACTGAACACAATATTTACCAATGTTCCAGACAGTATTAACTATTTAATACTCTGAAAAATCTACGAGATTATTTCCATTATGAACAAAAAAATGATGTACTAAAAGGTTAAGTAACAAGTTCAAGATTATGCAGGTAATAAGTATTAGAGCAATATAAACATTACACAGCCAATTGCATCATATTCCAATATTATGTTTTCTCAACAGTTTTCTCAACCATGTTGCTACTTTGGACATTCAAGCTATTTCTAATATTTCACTATGATAAATAAAGCTATATAGATATCTTTTCTCTTTTCTATCATTTTTCTCTTTTCTTAGTATTTCATCCTTAGAATAATTTCCCAGAATGAAAATCACTCTGCCAAAGGATATGAAACTTTTTAACGCTCTTGATGCAATATGGTAAAAATGTTCCCCCAAAGGGTTGAACTGATATTCACTCATCAGTAATGAGAGTGCCCATTTCACAAAAACCTCATAATTACTGTCTTGTTTTGAAATCTTTGTTAATTGTTGCTTTAGCTTTACATTTCTCTTATTACCAGCAATGGTGAGCATTTCTTTAATAACAGTGCATCAGTTTCATTTCTTCTTCTGGGCACAGTCTGCCGTCATCTTGAAAATTAAGTTAAGAACTGTTCTAAACCTCCACTGATACTTAAACGTAAAGCATTTAAAACTTGAGGGTTTCCTTAATAGCAAACATTTGAGTTACCAATATTAAAATGCAGCGTAAGTCTCACAGCCAACAGAAGTACAGTTTACTTCTATTGTACAACACAAGAGAAGAACCATCCTTACTTCAGTTTTTAAAAGGCATGAAATAATTTTCTACTTCATTCTTGCTTAAGTATTTTCGGAACTGATGGCTAAATTTAATGGATATAGAAAAGTTGGCAAAGTTGGCTACTGTCTATCATTCCTTTTGATGACTAAATCTATAAATAAATAAGAGAAAATATTTCCCAGTATCACAAAAGGATATAATAAGGGTTTTCTAACAGCAAAGAAGCCATCCGGGCCTCTCTAATCATAGGACGAGCCATCAGGGTCCGCCGTCTCCAGTAATACTGGGGGGGGAAGAGACAGCGGGCGTGAGGCTCTGAGAGCCACGTCTGCTGAGGAGGGGGCGCGGGCAGCCTAGGCATCGCATGGTACAATAAAGCCTTACATGGTCTCCTGTTCCAGCCAGATGGATGCACACGGGTCTGTATTTGCTGTTCCATTCTCTAGGCACAATAAATTGGAACCTATTTAAAATAAAACATATCAGTAAATTAGCTCTGAAGGGCTTTTGATACAAACTTTCAATTCTTAAACATTGCAAAATTTAATTATTTGGGAGAAAAGATCTTCTGAATTTTGATACTAAAATTGTAATTGACTAATTAAACTGATGTTTACCTAAAAGTAACAAAGATACTGTAAATTTGCTTTATGTATTCAGTTACAACAGAAACACAGAATTTACTGTAATTATTTTTTACCTTGTTTAACACTACAACTTTACAAATGCATAATGAATTTTCTTATGGGAGAGACATCAATGTATATGATTTATTCTTAGAAAATATAACCCTTCAGGGGTTGCATTCTCAGACTACAGGAACTGCAATTCTGAGCTTATTCTGCTTGGTAAGGGACAATATCACTAGCAATCTGTTGTCAATAAACTGTTGACTAGGACATAGACAATTACATTTAGGATGGTTTCAATGATTATTTCTGTTCTGTGCTCATGGGAACAAACTCTCAATTTTCAATCTCATAATAAAAATTATCAATGTTAACAACTCTCCTTCATTTTGCATTCTTAGCACTATCCTACTTCTTGATATTTTGAAGATTTTGGGGAAATACACACATTAAAAAATGTTTCCTATATAAAGTGGGACATCTCTGTGATTATTTGTACTTTTATTTTGTCCCATGGCAATGGATTTAGAGACTCCATTACTGGAGAACAGCTTGAAGTTAACAGAATTTCTTATTATAGTACCAACTGACCACTCATCTAGTACAGGCTCATTAGTAAGTTTGCTCAGATTATATCATCTTTTCACAGGACGAATGGGTACAGGCCAGAAAGGACTGGGCCAGGTGTAGGCCAAATCAGGGCAGTAAGATTCACTCTTTTGATAACCAGGAATTAAGACAGATGCTAATTAGAGTTCTGTGGGGCTGTGAAAGCTATTTTCTTGTCAGTTGCATGAAAAACAGAGAAAGGTAGCCTAACCACAGAAAAATGACATGCACATGAGTCATAAAGCAGAGATAAGACACAATGAAGCACCCAGCGAAAGGACGTATCTACTAGGGGGGACCCCCCAAAAAACCCAGAATTATCTTCTGGAGGGCAGGCCCCTTGGTAATACAGGCTTCCCCGCCTAAGTGAACATTCTAGAAACCCACTGTATCAGCGTACAAGCTGGTGTTGTTGTGAGAGGCCTCCTTTGGCTTCAGTGAAGTTTCTTTTTGAAGACTCAACATACTTGCCAATTCACAATGGGTGATATAGGAGCGCACCTGCCCACGCCACGCTGAGTGTTCGGCTGTGTTTGACCAAAAACAGCATGACCCCTGTGCCCCACCCTCCCTGAGTGACTTTTTTTTAGTTTCCCCAGATGAAAAAAGTCCTCAAAGGAAATGTTTTGCCGATGTGGAAGAGGTAAAACAAAAATGTCAGAAGCACAAAAAGGCATCAAAATTGACGAGTTCAAAAACTGTTCTGAGCAGTGAAAAAAATGTCTTGATAGATGTTTATCAAATGGAGAGTACTTTGAAGGTGACTGAAGTTTAAACATGTAAGAATAACTACACAATTTTTTATAAATAAATTCAGGGTTTTTTGGGAGGGGGTAACCTTTTGCATGTAGATCTTGATGGCTTCCCATTTCCAGCTTCCAAAAATTTTTGGGTTTTTTTAAGGAAAAAAAAGATATAACTGACATTTAACATATTACTTTCCGGAGTATAACATAATGATTCAATATTATGTATATACTGTGATATGATCACAATAAGTCTAGTTAACATTTATCAACAGTTATAAAATTCTTTTTTGCTATGAGAACTTTTAAGAATTACTTTCTTATCAATATTCAAATACACAGTACAAAATTATTAACTATTGCCACCATGTTGTACATTACACCCCTAAGACTTGTTGTATACCTGAAAGTTTGTACACTTTGACCACCTTCACCCATTTTGCCAGCCTCCCCATCCCCCGCCTCTGGTAACTACCAGTCTGTTCTATCTATAAGTTTGAGGTCTGTTTTTTTCAGACTCTACATGTAAGTGAGAGCATATGGTATTTGCCTTTTTCTCTTGGCAAATCTAGCTAAAAGTTTGGCTCCTTTGGATCTTTTCAAAAAACCAGCTCTTAGCTTCACTGATCTGTTATATTACATTTATAGTCTTTATTTCATTATGTCTGCTGTGATCTATGCTATTTTCTTTCTAACTTCGGGATTAGTTTGTTCTTCTTTTTCTATTTCCTTGGGGTGTAAACTTAGGTTGCTTATTTGAGATCTTTCTTTTTTCTTAATATGGGTGTTCATCCCTAAGACCTTTGGTCTTAGAGCTGCTTTTGCTATATTCCATAAGCTTTGGTATGTTGTATTTTCATTTTCATTTGTCTCAATGTATTTTTTAAAATCTTTTAAAAAATTTATTGATTTGAGAAAGAGAGAGAGAGGGGGAGAAGTTGTGGGGAGGGGAGAGAGATAAATGCTGATTTGCTGTTCCTCTAGGTTGTGCAGTCATTGGTTGCTTCTTGTATGTGCCCTGACCAGAGATTGAACCCACAACCTAGGTATATCAGGACTATACTCTAATCAACTGAGATACCTGGCCACGGCCTAGCTCAGGTATTTTTTTTATTTATTCTTTGACTCACTGGTTTAGTATTACATTGTTTAATCACCACGCATTTGTAAATTTTTGAGATTTCTTCTTATAACTGATTTCCAGTTTTATACCAATATGGTTAGAAAACATTTCTGATATGATGTTAAACTCCTTAAATTAGTTGAAAGTTGTTTGTGGCCTAACATATGACCTATCCTGGAGAATTATCCCTATGTACATGAAAAGAATGTGTATTTTCCGGCTGTTGGATACAATATTCTCTAAATGTCTGTTAAGTCCATCTGATCTAAAATGTAGTTTGAGTCCAAAGTTTCTTTATTGATTTTTCTGTCTGGATGATCTATCCATCCTTGAAAGTGGGGCACTTTCCCTACTTTAAAATAGCAGTTCCCTACTATTATTGTATTGCTTTCTATTTCTTCCCTGAGGTCTGTTAATATTTGCTTTATATATTTTGCTCCTATGTTGGCTGCCTATATATTTACAAATGTTATATCCTCTTGTTAGATTGACCCTTTCAATCTTTACCTTTTTTTTTTTTTTGTCTTCACCCAAGGATGTGTTTATTGATTTGAGAGAGAGAGAGAGAGAAACATTGAAAGGTTGCCTACCATATGTGCCCCAACTGGGGACAGAGCCCGCTGCCTAGGTATGTGCCCTGACCGGGAACTGAACCTGCAAAATTTTGGTGTAAGGGGAACTTTCCAACCAACTGAGCCACTTGGCCAGGGCGATGCATTTCTTATGTTTCTCTTTTGTTCCTCTATTAGAGATTTTAGTTTTGTGGTTATCACGAGACTATACAAAACATCTTATATTTATAATATATTTTTAGCTTATAACCACTTACGTTCAAATGCATACCAAAGCTCTATGATTTCACTCTCCCTCTACCCCATGTTTAATGGGCATAATGTTAACTAATTATTGTAATTAATGCTAAGTAATTTCAAATAACATGGCATTGATATTAATTTTTAAAAAGATTTTATTTATTTATTTTTAGAGAGAGGGGAAGGGAAGGAAAAAGAGAGGGAGGAAAACATCAGTGTGTGATTGCCTCTCATGCGCCCCTTACTGAGGACCTGGTCTGCAACCCAGGCATGTGCCTTGACTGGGAATCAAACTGGGAACCCTTCGGTTCACAGGCCAGTTCTCAATCCACTGAGCCACACCAGCCAGGGCAATATTATTATAATTTAAATGGACATAAACAAATTAGCACTTTAACTCTCAGAATAAAAATTCTTACCTTGCAATAACAGATTCAATTGGCATGATATCAGGCACATAGTGGGCCATAGGGGAGACAAAGTGTCCATCCAGGATCTTACAGTCTGACTGCTCTTCAATCTAAATGAAAAGCAAAACTAAGATGTATACATGTAAACTAAGATATCTTGGTCTATATTAGATAGAAGTCTTTCCATAAAAAATGTCCATTCAATTCAAAACTTTTCCAAGGCCTAGTATGTATCCTTTTTGCTGCACACATTCCCTTTCCTTCTATATCCTTTACTACAGCCTAGTTGGGAAAGTAAACTACAAATCAACCTCATTTATAGAATGATATGCAATAACTCCAAATAAAGTACTAGTTAGAAGAACATAACAATTTACAATTGTAAAAATAACTTACTACAATTAAATAAAGGTTGATATCAACTGTGTTAGAATGGCTCATTTTCAGGCAATCTATTGATGAAATAGCCATGTCAACACATTAAATAAGGAGAAATGTGATATTTACATATATAGCAAAGGCATTTCCTAATGTTCAATGCCAAAATTTTTTTCCTCTCAAATAGTTTTAATTGATTTTTTTGAGTGAGAAAGAAAGAGAGATTTGTTGTTCTACTTATTCATGCGTTCGTTGGTTGCTTTTTTGCATGTGCCCTGACCAAAGACTGACCCCACCACCTTGGCGTACTGGACTATGCTCTAACCAAATGCGCTACCCAGCCAGGGCCAGTATTTTTTTTTTTTAATAAAATTTTTTTTTATCAGGCCAATAGTCAAAATTAAATTAGCAGTAAAGATCCACATATTTTCATTAAAATAAAAAACAAACAACAGAAAAACATGTGTCTGCTGACATCATATATATCCAGCTTTATTTAAAACAAAAATTCTACCCAATGTGACAACCTAATTTATTAAATAATCCACACTTTTTGCAAGTGACATAAAATGCAACTTTACTCTGAAATAAATTTCATAAATTTTGACATGTTATTTTCAATCCTTTATTAGCTATTAGCCTTGTATTTCTGAACCAATGTCATGCTGTGTTGATCATGCTGAAGCTTTATAATACCCACTGATATGTGACTGAACCAGTTTTTACTTATTAGTCTTCTGTTTCAGGTATTCCTGATCTGATTGTGTTCTCACGACTCATCCCAAAGTAATTTTAGGAGAGTTTATGGACCTAAGTTCTAAACTGAATGTTGTAATTGTGACTGTACTGCATTTTTTACAAATGGTACAAAGACCTAAGATGTGTGTAATGTGAAAATTTTAATCCATCTTTACATTTTAGTCATCACTGTGCCTGCAAGTATAGTTTTAAAGTTTTCTTCTTATGTATTTTAGAAAAACAAATTATTTGTTAAAGGAAGTAGTTTAAACTTACATAAAGGGAATAATAATTCAACAAACAGTGTTGAGATAATTGGGAACTTGGTAAGAAAAAAAGCAATTTTAGAGCCATACCGAATACAGATTTAAAAATTAAGCAAGCTACACCTCAACAGTAAAAAGACGATAACCCAATCAAAAACAGGCCGAGTATTTCATAAATATCTCCCCAAAGAAGATACACGAATGGCCAATAAGCACATAAAATGCTCAACACCAGTCAGTAGGGAAAAACATAACAAAACCACAAAAAACACATTTCACACACACTAGGATGGCCAGGAGAAGTACAAATATTAATGAGAATGTGGAGAAAGTGGAACTTAGACGCTGCTAGCTGGAACGTGAAGTGGTGCGCTTTGGAAAAGCAGTTGCTGTTTGTTAAAAAGTTAAACTTAGAATTACCATATCAGCCAGCAACTTCACTCCTCAGTACAGATCCAAAGAATTAAAAGCATATATCCACAAACACATTTGTACAAGAATGTCCATTGCATTATCACGTGTAATAGTCAATAAAGCAGAAACCACACAAATGTCCATCAAGTGATAAGTGGATAAATGAAATATCATATATCCATTGATTCAGCCATACAAAAGAATTAAATACTGGCACCTGCTTCAGAGAATCCTCAAACTTTGCTAAGTGAAATAAGCCAGACACAAAAAGTGAAATCTTCTAAAGATATCCAATATGTGAAAGTGAGGCAAGTGCAGTTACTTGGTTGTGGGCAGGGAGGGATGTGAAGCCCACCCATTTGTAGCCCTTCCCAGATAGTATCCAAGTACATAAACCTAGAAATATTTTACAGAAAAGCATGTGGCTGCTTAAAAACAAAACTATTTCAAATACAGTAGGCCCTTACCTAATGTTGTGGATAGGTTCTGTGACTTTAGGAAAACAATGTATAAGGAAACCAATTTTAGCTCAGGCTGCTAAATAAGAGTTAAGTTCCTAGAGTATCTCATTACACTGTAACAAAATTATATTATTCAAAGACCTGCTGTATATTTTCTTATCTTCTCTAATTTTATAGCATTTTTCTTTCTACCATTTTCTCAGCAATTAATTATATCCCATGCCACTTCTTGATATTTAATGGTTGTTTTTGCTAATAACTTCTCCTGTAGTAATTCTCCAACTAGAGTGCTTCCCTGTGTTACTTCCACTTCTTCTGAAATGTCGAATAATTTATTTTGACTCCCATAAACTTAAAGATAAAAAATGAGGCTCAAAAAGATCCAGCCCTAAATATTTTCTTTCTTATATTAAGGCAAGTATATGCTCCCAAATATAAATGAATATTAACTATTATAAGCATCCTGTTAGAATACATACAGCATTTTAAAATATTAAAAGAAAAATCTATACTGTACTCGTTTTAATGTTTACTGTTATTATACTCTTCACACTCAACCTATTCTTGCCACATATGTACGTTAAATCAGAATTTCTATAATTACATTTATTTTATGTGCATACCTTATCGATATATACTGGATAATCACTTGAAACCAGATTCTGACATTTTTCTCGATTTCCAATTATCTTTCTGAATTCAAAGAGTCTGTTTTGGTAAGGGGAAAAACGGAAAAGATTCAATATAGCCACATGTTGAGACTGATGAATAGTGAGTAAAAATTAGCAAGCCCAGTTCATAAAACACGTTACAATTTAGTTTCAATCTCAGAGAAAAAATTAGGCTCTTGATTTTTTGCAAGCTGGACATTTTATCTCAGAAAAACATGTGAGAAATACCATTGTTCAGAAAGTAATTAACATTATGACTCAAAATTAAAGGCACAAAACTTAAAAATTTATTTTCTTAAATCCAGATATTCCCATGAGCTACAGCTTTGTAGTCATTACAAATTCAGTTTACCCAAGAATGCTCAGTCCCTGGAAACTCTAATCAACTAGAAATTATTACAGTTAAAAATCTTGTTTGTGTTTCCACGAGCTCTTTATCTTTTTACAATCAAATTACTTTTAAAATAGTTCAATTTATATGGGTAAAATAAGAAAAATAATTAAAGAGAAAAAAGGAAATAATTTGTTTTTATATTGTTTAATGCTTAATTTTTCAATCACTTTATATATATAGCAAAGGACTTTAAAAGTGAAATAAAATTTTATTTATTTTTATTCTTTTTTAAAATTAGTTTTAGAGAAAGAGAGAAGACGGGGAGTGCGAGAGGAAGAGAGAGAGAGAGGGAAGGAAAGGAAGGAGAGGGAGAAACCCTGATTTGTTGTCCCTCTTGCTGATGCCTTCATTGGTCAATTCGTGTGTGTGCCCTGACTGGGGATCGAACCTCCAATCTTGAGGTACTGGAGCGGACAACACTCTTAACTAACTCAGTTACCTGGCCAAGGCCAAAGTAAAATTTTCAAAGTTTACTAAAACAAAGTCAGAACAAGCATTCAGAAAAAAATGCTTACCTTTTAAGATCCTCTGGTCTCCCCCATCCTCTGATAAAAAGTTTTGTGAGGAGAAGTCTCCGGTATAGAACATCTAATTTGCTCACACCCATCAGTAGTAAACAAACATCTATGAAATAAAATTTTAAATGACTTTAAAATATTTTATTTCATGCAGCACGTCAGTTTCCTAACCTCTTTACATAGGTAAAAATTAAAGATTGATCCATCCTCTTGGCAACTTTTAAATATATAATATAGTAGTGCTAACTATAGTGACCATGCTATAAATTACATCTCCAGAACTAATTTATTTTATAGATCCTAATAGTAGTCATCACAAGGAAAGAAGTATCAAGTTTAGTTTAACTAAACTTACAGTAGTAATCATTTCACAATATATACATATATCAAATCATTATTTTATGTACTTTATATTATATATCAATCATATCTCAATGAAACTGGGAAGAAAAATTAAATACTGAGATTGAACTATAAACCCTTAATTTATTCTTTTGCAAATAAGATATGAGGTACAGAAAAGAAGTACATTTGAGATGAAAGTACAGAAGATGAAATAGAACCCTCAGTTTCATTAAACTGTGAATTCCTCTAGCGTAAGAACTTCCCATCCTCAGCACAGTGACTGACAGAAATACTCAATATTTGTTGGATAACAATAGTAGTGGCTAAAAGAAAAGAAAAGAAAAAAGACCAAAAATAGTAGTTGCTAACAGTTATACAGTACTGTATTATTTGCCAGGAACCATTCAGAAAACCACACATACACAAGCACACATTCACGTTTAACACCCCCAACAACTTTGTAAAGAAGGATCGATTTACCCTAAGATGAGGAAACTGAGGCACAGAGAGGATAGGTGATTTACCTAAGGTCATACAGCAAGTGGGAGGCAGAACTGGGCCTGAATCCCAGGCACACAGCTCAAGATCCAATACTATAAACATTGTCTACTACACTCCAGTGCACGCAAAGTAATGCTTAATGCTACTACTTGTGTACCAGCATCTACCTTTCCCAAGTAGTTTTAAAGTTTTTGTTTTGCTTTTTAATATTTACCACTGTTTTTTTCAAATTGAATGGTGTAGTTTTGATTTTTGGGAAAAACCTGATTCAGGTTCAGGGTTTATTCTATTTAAAAAATGAAAGACGGAAACGTGTGTTTCCATCAATGAGCTTTAAGAATTCTCATCTATTTTCTTGGCCAGGTGGCTCAGTTGGTTGGAGCACTGTCCCATGCACCAAAGGGTCACGGGTTCAATTCCCAGTCAAGGAGCACGTCTAGCTTGCAGGTTGTCCAGACCCTCTACGTTATTTCTACATGTCACATTTTTTTCACATTTCCCTTTTTGTGTTCGCGCATCTTCTGTCTGATTAATCTCTGAAGACCGTAAAAATTTTGATTTTTAAAAAAATGCGGCCTTTCCTGCTCCTTGCCAGCACCTTTAACTGTAACCCTCACATCATATGAAACACAGGTTGTTCATTTTGTGAAAGTGGACCAACTTATACTTATGACTTGTACACTTTTAAGTTACACTTCAGTTTATAAAAACTTAAACAGCAACAACTACAATAAACAGCAACAACTACAACAAAGTGTAGTGAACTCCTAAGTTGTATCCTTTGTAATAAAGCTGTAATCATAGGTAGAGTGGTTTCCTGAGTTCTTTGAGTGTTCCAGCAAATTATCAATCCACAGGATGCACAGGAACCCCCAAACTTGTAGCCAAGTCAGAGTGTGGATGGCATCGGAAGCAGTGCATCCGGAGGACTGAGCCCTTAACACACGGGATCTGTGCTAACTCCCGCGGTGTTGATGTGTGACTGATTAACGTTGGAGTTGAACTGAAGCACGCGGGGTGAAAATGGAACAGCTCATTCTTCCCTAATGACCAAAATTCTGAATTAGGGCTCCGTATTGCAATGAGGAAGCCGAGCCCCCTCTTTTTAAAAAAATAAATAAGATATGTAACTCTATTCAGGGGGGTTCTATAGCATAAGGAAAGACAATTCTGAGACATGAATGATACTTCTAATTATTTCACTCCTTAGGTAATTCTGGAATTGTTAAAAAAAAACACGGATACATTTTTGTGTACATTTATTAAACTGCAATAGAACAGTGGCATGTCATTATAACACAGGACTTCGTTGTCTCTTGGAAGTATTATAGGCCACTTATGTTCTCTATAGTGTAGGAAAAGGAAGGGGGTTCGATGTCTTCCTTCGCGACACCCATGGCATCAACGGCAATAAACACACTCCATGTTAGTGTTAAAAAAAAAAGCCCAAATGGCAACATTCATTTTACAGTAAGAAGTACTAAACTGGTCGCGAGACATACCATTTTTCTAGATAATATTCTTCTAGGTTGATAATAGATTAAAAAGAAGTAAGACAAACATAAAAGTAGGAGGTTACAAGGGAAACGGGAAAGAACCTGAGAACAGTGAACTCTTCAAATATTTTGTAAACTACTATAAAATTGTTTAGTCATTTCTAATTCTCATCCCTATACTAGAAAAGCCATCCAAGTCGCTTTCCTTCCATGTGACATAGATGATCGGAGTCAGCTCTCCAAATCTAGAGCCAGCACATCCCTTGCTGTATTTACATGCCAGCAAACCACTGATCATGGAGAACAGAAAGCAAATCAGACACGCACTTAGCTTGCACAGATCTTCTGAAACCCCATTTCAGTCCCAAGAACAACATATAAAGACTAGGTTTTCTGGGGCACTCTAAATGTAGATCTTTCTAGGCACAACCAACTGCTATCCAGTGCCACCATGAAGAGAGAATAATCCCAGCCCGGGGTGAAGATAACACCATTTACCAAAAGGAGGCAACATCTGGAGCCGTACCAGATACTTAAAGCCCCCGCATCAGGCTAGTCTGACACGAGTGAGCTTCTGCTGAAACAGGACCCACTTTTGAAGTATGTATCAAGACAGACTGACATAACTGTCACCTATACTTTCATAGCCAATGAGACAGGGAAAAGGCAAAGTGAAACAGAAACAGAAATTCTCATACAGTGCCAAGGAATAAAAAGTCTTTCCTAAAAATGAGCTCTATGGCGAGTGGCACTCAGCAGCTCTTATGGCATCTAGTCCTTTTATCTCCTATCACTTTGGCACTTAAGCATTCAAACAGTGCAACCCCGATGTTTTCTGGACTTTTATCTTCATATAGTTGATACATATCTCACAATCATAAAAGATTTTTTTAAAAAATACCACCATGTACAAGTCTACTCCACAAAAATAGAGACCTAATTTTTATATTGTACCTTTATTTTTGAATTATTTATTTTCAATACAAGTTTAAGGAGCAATAAAAGGGTTTAGCCACAGCATATATCCACTATTCAAATCTACTCGCCTACCTCAGCGAGTTTAACTCTTTTTAGTCTGATACAGGAGAAGAGTAGGAAGGTTGGAAGTTTATTTTTCATTGTTTAGAGGGATGAATTTCTGTTTTAGGAGGCCATCTAAGAAAACCCATGAGGTGGGTTGTCTCGAATCCTATGTGAAACATTCAGCAAATAATCTAACCTCTTTTCAAACTTAGCTCCTCTTTTCCATGAGCTTTTAAAAATATAATTTTAAAAAGTTTCTTAGAAGTGGTTACTTGGGGTACTATGTGTGTGTTCCTAAGAAATAACTTTTTCTTTTAACAATTGGTCAATATACAGAGTTTATTTAGATTTCACCAAGTTCACAAGCACTCCATTCCATGTGCTTCTGTGGTTCAAAGTCATCTCTTGGAGGCAGCAATGGAAAATAGTAGAGTCAGAAGGCCTAGGTTCTTCCACTTGCTGTGTGACCTTGAGTAAGCCACCTTAATCCATACAAGGGGCATTATACTTGGCCTGAAACATAATAGCAAGTTATTTCACTTATATAAAATTGATTACCTTCTCTGATCTATTTTAAGAGATAATGGAAAATAGTCTTCACATTCTTTTCACTGGAAGGCTGGTGGTAAAAAGCACAGGCTTTACAGTGAGACGTCCTATATTTCTTCTAGCTTCTAGCTCTGTTGCTTATTAGCTGCGTGACTCTAGGTATATTACTTAAGCTCCATGCTTTCAAATTCCCTGCATGCTTGAGACAACCCAGCCTCCAAGGATTGTTACAGGGATGAAATGAGGTAACTCTATAAGCCTTCATTCAACTAGCAACTATTCTGTATGGTGCAATAATGGTTAAAAATCCCTTTGTAACACACACACACACACACACACACCCTCCCCCCATACACTGTACTTGTCTCCAGGGATTAAAAAAGCAGCTGACAATAAGCAACATTATAGCAAAAAGAAATTACTCATTTTTTTTTAATCTATGTACTTTCTTGGAACTAATCATAGGAATCTGATATATTTCTGCGAGCTATGATCAAACAAATTTGCAAGGCTGAATCTAGGTACGAAATGTCAGCTCTGGATTCAGAAGATCATTCTGAACTAATAGACAACACATGTGAAGTTTCACCAGCGGAATGGATCTGATAGGATACACCAAAGGTCACAGACAAGACAAAGATCAGAACTGATGGCACATACCACGCAACGTATTACTAACTAGCACAGCATAGGCTAAGTGCTCATAAATATGTATTGAAAGAAAGGTTCTGCCACTACCGCACCGAATGACTCTGGGTAAGTTATTAATTTCTCTGGACCTTACTTCTGTGTAAAATAGAAATGTGTCACAGGACAGTTGTGATCAAATGAAATCACATGAGAGTGTATTATAATAGTACTAATAAAACAGTAATTATGACACGCATGACTACAGCTACCAATTAGCTTACAAGCCTACTTGCAAGGGTACAATGTTAATATGTAAACATCAGGAAAGACAGCATCAAGGTCTACTGGGGTGGGTGAAGGGTGACCCAGAACATATTTTCTAAAAATGTCACCTTCCTTGTGATGAAGGAGCTGGTCTTTGCTAAGCCTCTGCTGTGCCTTTTCTAAACCCAGGTTAAGGCAGCAGGCTTTGCGGAAGACCCCAGCCGGCGCAGGCGGCGGTGGGGTGCAGATCTGGAGACCTGGAGATTAACAGGGGCTGGACCCCACCTTCTGGGTCCCATCCAGGCCCTAACTAGGCACTGTCGGAGCGCTGCCTTTGTAGATAGACGAGCGAGAAAAAGAGCGCGCAGCCACTTCCACCTTCCACGGGGTAAAGGACCGCGCGCCAGCCCACTCACTCGAGCCGGCCAAAGCACGCCCCGGACCCCGGCCCGGCCCCGTGCGCCGGCCCCCGGGGTCTCCGGCCTGGCCACGCGACCCCACTCCCTGACACCTGGCACGTACGCCGCGCGTCGAGAGGCTGCGAAGCGCGGCCTGGACCCGCGACTTACTCACTGGCCGGTCGGCGAGAGCCTGCTGTTCAGCCGGCCGAGTTTCCCAGCACCGCCGCTGCTGTGCCTCCCGGTACCCTCCTTCTGTCCGAGCTCCCACCGCGGGCACAGCAGCCTTTCCAGGAACGCAGGAGCTCGGGCTTCAGACCAGAGCCCAGGGAAACCCAAGAACCTGGGCGGGGTGGCCGTTTGGACACGCCCCTAAGCACTCCTCCGCTCGCCTCCCGGCGGTCGCTCGAGCCCGACAGGCGCGGACCCAAAAGAGGAGGACTAGGACACAGAGCCCCGCCCCAGAGGCCTCACGCCCCGCCCCGAGCTCCGCTGGGTGCCGTCTCTGACCGGGGGCACTCCACCCACTTTTGGCCACGGAGCGCGCACGCGCACTTGTCTGGATTGTTTTGACAGCTTTGGCTGATTTGGAAGCGAAGGAGCAGTAGGTGTCGCGAGAGTTAGCTTCGTACCTCCAGTCGGTGCTGTAACTATGGCGGGCCTGGGGACCCAGTCTGAGCGGGAGCCGCTCTTAGGCGACCGCACACCCGGAAGCAGGTGAGCGGATGTGGGGGGAAGCACCCTAACCTTCCTGCGCTATTGAGACTGGCTCCATACCAGGCAAACAAGGTTGTGCTGGCCGCGGGGGCCGGCGGCCGGTGGCGCCGGACCGGAAGTTGATCTCCCACCGCTAAGAAAGGGCGGAGTCGGCGCGTGAGCCCGCGGGCTCTGGTGAAGGTGTTGGAGGCACTCGATGTGCCTCTTGGACCTTCACTTTGCAGATGCAGCCGCCAAGCTATTCTGCATTTGGCCTTTTACAGAGCTGAACACTTCGCACAAGTCACAAAAATTCCGAAGTGATGGTTTTGTTACTTGAACACACAGCTCTTACTGACCTAATTGCCTCATTCTTTGTAGCAAGTAAACCTACCTGAAATGGATTCACCTTTGTCCTGTGCCAAATATATAAATAAAAGAGTAATTTTTTTAGCACTTAAGTGATGAAGTGTATTTTGATCCTTACTATTTTGGTTATTTTGCTCTTTTATGGACAGTAATTTAAAATTGTTAATTTGTCTCTTACTGCTCAGATATGTATTTTTGCCTCTAGGAAAACGAAGTTCAGTATCATTTTATTTGAAACATATAATTACCACGTAAATTAACTAGTACACAGTTAAATTTAAGCTGTCTACGTTAATTTTTGCTCATTTGTCCCTATTAAGTAACAAACCTTACTTTACCCACTTAGAAACTCATTGAAAATGTATTTCTCTGGTCCCTGATTTACTAAACGATATATGTAATGAATTTTATCTTGAGATGACAGTTAATATCAGTGCTAAAACAATGTAATAGAGTGATGTTCTTGGCCTTTTGAGGCATTTTGGACTATTTGCTTTTATATCATTTATTATACCCTGCTGTATTTTTTAAGTGTTACGTCTGCCTTTTTAGTTTTTGCCTGCTCTGTTCCTGGCAGACTATCCCCTCATCATGTTTATGTTATTTGCTGGCAACCCCTGTTTTTGTTGCTGTCAGCAACTTCTCTTCTCCAAACTTTTTTTGGAGGGGACTTCTACTTTGGTGCTGGTTTGAAAATCATATATAAACTCAATAGAATTGTGTGAAGTTGGAACATGGAAGTTTGAATAAGTCCTAAGCACCTCTTTTCTGTAATGGCATATATAATGTTAAGAACTTCATACGCATATATTGTATCAGGAAATGACTTAATATGCCTGGCACACAGTAGGTCTAATAAATGTTATCTCTCTTCTTCCTTCCATCTCTACCACTCCCAGTCACATCACATTAGAAAAAAGAAAGTTTCTTTTTTGAAGACTAATTTGAGTCTAAAGTCTATTTTAGAAAACAGTCTGGAGTATAAGAATGTATTTTGTCTGATTTCCTTGTCTTAATTATTTGAAAACATAATTCTCATATTAAGGTAAATTTGTTAACTTTTTGCATATATGAAAATATAATGAGTACACACACTCAGTGTATCACCTGACAGAGGCAGGATGTCTGGTTAATATACATGCCCTTTAGTCCAGGTCACAGGCCTATAAGAAAGATCAGCCCAATCTGGAGCGGCCTTGGTCTTTGAGGCTTGGAACGTCTTAGGTCACGTCAAACCTTCCTAGTGTCATTTTACATTAATTTTGCCGAGATTACCCAGCCAGAATAGCTTCTCTGTCATCAGGTGGAGCAAGTCCTAATGATGGCAGTAATTATCTTTAAATACCCAGTAGTTGTATATCCCACCTGTGGGAGATCTAATTGTTGAAGCTAGTTTATTTGCTTTATTTTGATAAATTTTTATTCATTTTGTCAGTTTAACAAATTTCAACATTCTTGAATAATAAGTTTGACACATATATACAACTCATGGAAATTCAAGGAAATAAAGCGTATTCACAGATGGATTCGTAACAGCAAAAATCAATATTAGTAAATTATACCTCTATCATACCATTTTCCTGACTTTAGGAGAGAGAAAATAAAAGTGTGTCAAAGAAAGAGTTGTGTATAATGAGATAGCTTTGTACTACTTCTTTCTTCTTTACACCTAGAGAATGGGATATTATAGAAACTGAGGAGCACTATAAGAGCCGATGGAGATCTATTAGGATTCTGTATCTTACTATGTTTCTCAGCAGTGTAGGTAAGTATTACAAATTACATAATTTAAAAAAGTCATATAAAATATATTTTAATATTTAAATTTTAAAAATTATTTTTATTGTGGTAAAAACCACGTAATGTAAGATTTACCATCTTTAACTATTTCTAAGATCAGAAATATTAAGTATATCTATTTGGTTGTGTAACCAATATCCAGTGTATTTTCATCTTGCAAAACTGAAACTACCCATTAAACAACTCATTTCTAGTTCCTCCCAGCCTGGGAACTGCCATTCTCCTTTCAGTTTCCATGAATTTGGCTCTTCTAGAGGGTGGCAGAGTAACAGCTAAAGGGCTCTCTAAAATGTTCTAAAATTGACTTTGGTGATGCTTTCACATATTTGTGATTATACTAAATCACTTGATTGTATACTTTAAATGGGTAAATTGTTTAGTATGTGTGAACTGTAGCTTAATAAAGCTTTTTAAAAAAAAAAAAACTTTTCAGATTTTTGATTGGATGTGCCTAGTGTTTAAAATTGACAAATAGCATTGGAGTTTATCACTATAATTCTCAATCAATAAAGCCAAACAGAAATAATGAATTTTCTTTTAAGGTGTGGCCATCTTTGAAGTACCCAGGTTCTTTATAACCACTGTCCCCTTTAGATAATCATTTTATTTCTCCCCAGTCTTTCCTACAGATAATAATTTCTCCCAAACAATACAGATTCTGCTATAGAAACTTAAAAAAGCTTTTGGTAATTTCCATTTATAGTAAAGGCTTGCAAGAAAGGAAAAAATAGGTACTCGGCTTTTATTATATTAATTATGGCTAGGGACTATATATTCTATTGAAGCCTAAAACAACATTGTTTGATAAAATAGACATTTTGGGGGCATAAGTTTGTAATTTCAGAGTTATATTTTGAAATCCATGCTATAGTTTAAAAAATTGTATCTATAAATAGTGATGGAATCATTGAAAGAATAAATAACAGAGTTTGCCTCTTACAGGATTTTCCATTGTGATAATGTCAATATGGCCATATCTCCAAAAGGTTTGTACACTTCAATCTATTCTTCTCTTAAGTAGCTTTGGTAGTATTAACCTTATGTAGTTAAGAGTTTTCTAGAATCTCTTTGATATTCTATGATTTAATCTGCTAGAATAACTCAAGATAATAGTTCCTCCAAAGAGGGTTACAAGTAAGGGGACCGCATGCTGTGCACCAGAACACCCCTGAAGTGAAGGAGTGCTGTGCCCAGAGAACAGGAGGCGCCTGGTGAGACCAGGCGGGGGCACACGGGTGGACGCCTACCCCTTAGCTACTAATGCAGCCTGTTGATACTGCTAACCTAATGGAAAAAAAAAGCTAAACTAGCTTTAGTGTCACATTTGCGTTGCTATTGTGAAAATTATTTTAAAAATTATTTTACCTGAAACTATTACCCATGACACTAAAAATTCCCTACCAACAGTTACTGGAATTGAAACAATATTTAACAATTCTAGAGCAACATCTACTTTGCTAAAAATACATTTCTATATATCATAACTCTTGATTTGTATTGTGCCTGTATCTAGTCTAATTAACCTAAACTTCTCAAAAGGTATTTGTAATAATTAGGTCAACGCAGCCCAATATGTTAAATTTTGGAAAGGTTTACTCCTTTCTTCAGATATTTGAAAGCTCTTCAAAGATAAATGCATCAATTACATAAGCTTATAACTAATTCTTTAGTAATACAAATACAACATTTTCACCAAAAAACTTGATTTTCTCATTCTGGTTGGGTAGCTCAGTTGGTTAGAGCGTTGTCCTAATACACCAGGGTTGTGGGTTCCATCCTCAGTCAAGGCACTCGCAAGAATGAACCAATGAAGGCAGAAATAAGTGGAACCACAAATCGATGCCTCTCTCTCTCTCTCTCTCTCTCTCTCTCAAACCAATCGATAAATAAAAATTAAAAAAAAATTTCTCAATTTATTTCATAATAATATGGAGAGTTCACTATGTGCCAGGCACAATACTAAACCTTTCGCCGAAATCACCTTTTGATCATAATAACCCTGTGAAGTAGTTACTATCACTCCTCTTTGACCAGGGAAGAAACTTAGAGAAGTTAAGTACCCTGCCCAAGGTCACACAGCTAGAAAATGGCAGAGCCAAGCCTATCAGAAACCAAAATTTGACTTTTAACCACTTTACTATGTTACTTACTAGCTTAAAATGTTTAATTCTAAATTTAAGGCTACTATCTTTTTGATGATAGTATGTTACCATATTACTTACCTTAAAGGCCACCTGTTGAGGATAAAAAACTGGGCCAACAAACCAACAGAAAACAAACAAACAAACAGAGTAAACTGTCTAAAAGGAGTTGGCAGTGCTGCAAATCTCAGTTGGATCTCCGGTCAGTGATTCGTCAGCCTGTGCTACCCAGACATGGGACTGAAACCCAGATTTTGAATCGGCATGGTAGGTTATAGGCCCAGGGAGACAGTGGGAATTCTCATGCATGAGTTACAATAAAAAATAATACTGGCATATTAGTAGAAACAATATGCTAAGAAATGCTGGGTTTTATTTTGTCTGGGTAGCATTCAGCGAGAGTATGCTATAGCTGACATCGCCCTCAACACTCTACATGTATTGGCGCAAATAATTCTCCAAACAATTCCAGCAAGTTATCCTCATTTGACAGATAAAGAAGTAAAGCATACCTTTTTTTTTTTTTAATCCCAGCTACTCAAATACAGGGTTTTTCAGAACCAGATAAGTAGAGCATGGTTTGGACACTCCCTGATGCCGGCAACTGCTTACTCATCTTTGTATCCCTGTTGCCTAGCACAGTTCTGTCACAGTGCAGGCCTCAGTGGCTAGTAATTGAATGAATGAGCAATAATCTATAGTAAATAGATGAGGAAGCTTGGAACACCTTTATTTATTCATATCTCAGCTCCCATGGAAAAGCATTAAGATTTATAGAACTTTGTTGATTAACCTGTTTAGAGAAGAATGTTTTGAAATATAATACCATGCACTTTAGTTTATTTTTAATGTTTTTTAAATCCTCACCCGAGGACATTTTTTCATTGCTTTTAGAGAGAGAGAAGGGAGAGAGAGAAGCATTGATTGGTTGCCTCCTGAACACACCCAGACTGGGAATCGAACCCACAAGCTAGGTATGTGCCCTGACCGGAATCGAAACTGCAACCTTTCAGTTATGGGTTGACGTTCCAACCAAGCCACACCGGCCAGGGCACGCATGACTTTTTTGTTTTTTAGAGGAGATTATCCAACTTTCACTGAAATATGCTAAGCCAAACACATTTACAGATAATACTCATACAAGATAAGTGGGTAATGATCTAAAAGTATGTGTGGGGGTGTGGGGGCGAGATTGAGAGACGAGACAGACATATGGACGGACATACAGACAGAGAGAGACATGGGAGACGGGGATGCTGCTAATCCACACTAAAGGGAACCGGGGAGGCGTTCCAAGATCAGGCACACCTGAGCTAAGTTTTAAAAGAAATTGGTTACCTGAAGGCAAGGTGGGGGCCAGAAGTAGAAGGTATTGCTGGTGGCAGTGGAGGAACCTGTGCAGAGGCCCAGGGGCAAAGAAGTTGGCTCATTTTGGAAACTTTAGAAGTTCTATTTGGCTAGAAGTTATAATTGGGTGGAGTGGGGCGGGGCGGGGGGCGGGGGATGTGCAGAGAGGTGAAGTTAGGGAGATAGTGGCTAGCCTGTAAGTTAGAGCTCATCTTGAAAACCATAGGATAAAACAATATCATAAGAATTAATAAGAATTAGAGTGGTATATTATCTTTATAATGTTAATGTGATTATCGTTTTTAACACTATTTTTATGAACCAAGTATTTCCATAATCATTCCAAAAGGTGAAAGCTTTGCAAGCATTTTCCCTTGTGTATAGTGAATTGTTAGCACATTTAATTGTATCAGCAATCTGAATCACTTACTATAAATAATAGTGGCACAAAACTTGTAGAATTTAAAAAATTTTTTTAAACAGGAAATATTACATGGTCAGAAAAATGTATTTATGTTTTAAACTTGACTTTTTTTGGATAATAATTCTTAAAGCATTGTACTTTTTTCTGCAGGTTGATCAGACAGCTGATGCAAGTTTTTTGGGCTGGGTTATTGCCTCATTTAGTCTTGGCCAAATGGTAGCTTCCCCTCTATTTGGTTTGTGGTCTAATCATAGACCAAGAAGAGAGCCTCTCATTGTCTCCATTTTCATTTCGGTGGCAGCGAACTGCCTCTATGCGTATGTGCACGTCCCAGCTTCTCACAATAAATACTACATGCTGGTCGCTCGTGGCCTGGGGGGATTCGGAGCAGGTACTATGCATGCATGTGTGTATATGTTCAGTTGTGTCAGATGCATATTCATCCTGACATGTATGACCCAGTCTCACCTGACATCCCCGCTTCTCCGTTCATACCGCATGGTTCAGCATGGAGATCTGTGGCTGTCAACGTGAAGATACCACCCTGTCATTCTGCCTCTGCACGGGAGGCTCCCATTCCCTATAATTTCTCCCTTGTGCTCCCATCCTTCTTCATCCTTCAAGATTCAGTTCAAGTTTTGCGCCTCCCGTGAACTTCCTTAGGCCGCCCTGCTCCTTGCTTATATGCTGTTTTGCATTTTTTTTAAATCTTGTGTCACCAGTCAGAAGGTCAGCTTTTTGTAATTACGGACAGTTTGACTTTTTCATAATGTTCTGTGCCCCCTAGTAAAGTCTCTTGCACATAGTAAGTGCTCAATAAATTTTTGAGTTACATCACTAGTGGATTTCTTATATTACAAGTCTAAACATGCAGTTTGTGACATCTTTCTTTTAAAAATAGTTGTAGCAATCAGTAGTAGTCCATTCACTCAGTGCTTTCTCAGTATTTAATGATGAAAAATAATTTAACATTCCTAAAATGCCATTTTTAATCATTTAAATATTTAACTGTGTTTTCATATTACTACAAGTAGTTTTTTCTATTAATTGATGTATTTCCTTAATAAGCATGCTTTGTATGATCATAAAGAGGAAACATGGCTATACTAGATTAATATTCCCTCTGTATAAAGCCAGATTAAGTTGAATTTTATCAGCTGAAGGATATTTTCTTCTATTGTGTCTTTTCTTAGGAAATGTAGCAGTTATTAGATCATATATTGCTGGTGCTACTTCTCTTCAGGAAAGAACAAGTTCCATGGCAAACATGAGTGCATGTCAAGCATTAGGTTTTATTCTAGGTCCAGGTAGGTGTTTTTCAAATTTATTACTTGATTTTGACTTGGGAACATTTTTGAGGTTCAAATGTTAAATGAAATCCAAGTATAAAACCTCACAGCTGAAGAGAAAGGGAGGGAAACTGATATCTCCGGAGCCAGCAGTGAGGCTGGGTTCTTTATAGGGTGTAGGCAAAAGTAGGTTCACAGTTTTATGTGAAACACAGAGTTTATTCTTGTATTATTTTTAATTATTGTATTATTTTCCGTACGAGCAACTGTAAACCTACGTTTGCCCCACCCTGTGTGTGAGTTAACTCCTGTACCCTAAGTTATATTAGTCCCCTTTTACAATTAGAGTGCCAAGGCATAGAGAATCTAAGTAAATTTCCAGTATCAGCCAGATAATAAATGGGAAATCTGAGGTTCAAACCTAATGCTGTCTGACTCCAAAATACATGTTCTGTGAAAAAAATCACCTAGCTTGACCTATCTACAAGAGTTTGCTTTCTTTTTCCATTTATTAGAAACAAATTTTTTTCGACTGAAGGATTTAAGGAAAGTTATAGGAGGTTCTTTACTCTTCTGTCCTTTGCCATACCTTTAAGACTTTTCTTGGTAGAAGAAAGTTAAAGAATTTCTCAAAGACTTGGTATTTTCTTCCTCTTTCAAAGCTTTCATCCTTTATCTGAGTATAAAAAAATAGTAATGATATTTAATACTTCCCTGAGGCCAATTTTTTGCTAAATTGAGAAATTAGTAATTTTTATGCCTAGAATAACATTGAAACCATATAACTTTCTCATGCATTGAAAAATTGACACTATGAATATCACCACTTTATTACTTCACAACATGGCACCGTCACCGCAATTTCCATTACTTCTTTCTAGTTAACCAAGAGAAAGCTGAACAGATTTGAATCTAATTCATCATTCACCAATATCTAATATTTCATTTTAGTATTCTGAAGTAAAATAAAGTACAGATGTAGAATAATTGGATCTACTGCCATGATATGAAATACATAAACACATAGTCTGGGTCTTTGTAATTTACTACTCTACCCTCGCTATCCAGCACAGTGCCTGGGATACACTTAGGCTCTCAGTAAATATTTTCACCACCTAAAAAATATTTTCAAGATTATTTCATTGAAACATTTTATTTTGTAGATGAGTAAATGTAAGCCTGGAAAGATCAGACGACTTTCCCAATAGTAACCACATCGACAAGCACTAGCATTTGCTGAGCATATACTAGATGCTGCTCCAAGTGCTTTAGGTGCGGTATCGTACTTTAAACCTCACCTTAAAATTACATGTAGGTTTTTGGAAGAGCCAGATTACAGAATCTAAATCAAGAGAGCACACCAGCATTCTTCCAGTCTGATTTTTGCTGCAAAACCAGATTTAAATTACTAAAATTTAAAATTTTATAATTTTAAATTATTAAAATTGTAAAATTACTAAATACATATACACAGTAATATTTTAAAATATTTACTTGAAATGTGACACTTACTTATAATGAAGTTAGTTAAACTTTCATAATTGATTTATGGAAGAAATTATATAATTTATATTCCTTACGGAGATTTTAAAAAAACAAAGTTACTGACAAGTTACTTTAGATATAATCCTTTGTGAATTCATATACATCAGTGTTTCTCAACCTTTTTTTCATTATTGACTCCCCCTAAGGAGCCTTTTTGGACATTTGTCTCCCTAATCACTCCGTCCCGTAAAATTGTAACACCACAGAGGCACTGTGCGTTGTGTATGTGCCGGATGCGCATCTGCGCTTTATGGAGAGGACGTTCTTCCCCCTCTTCCAGAACCGCTTTTCTCCCCTCTGTTGAGACGCGTGATGCAGATGAATGATTTCATAATGTGACTTCCAATTTTGTGATAAACATCTTTCATATTTTTTATGTCTGTGTCTCCCATATAATAACTCACCTGTGTACATTTTATTTTAATAAGTTTTTCAGACCTGTTTTGCACTCATTGGAGAAAAGGGCGTGACATGGGAGACTATACAACTTCAGATAAACATGTATACAGCACCGGTTTTACTTGGCGCCTTCCTGGGAGTTTTAAATATTATCTTGATCCTTATTATATTAAGGTAATTGGATAGAAATGATAAAACCACTTTTGTAGATTGTGACATTAAGTAGGCATTACCATTGTTTATATACTGTTTGCATATCTGTACAGGTAATTACTCCTGAGGATAATTACTCCTGTGGTATTTGATGCTTATAGTTGTGTTCATATTTTTTGATTAGCCAATACAAGTACTCGTAACTAAAATAATAGACAATTTGATAAATGAGAACAGATTATGAGGTCTTTGAAGAGTCAAAGTTTGTTCTTGATTTATTAACTCTAGGATTCTAAGTAGAGAAATTGCATGAAAGCAACATTTTAAGTAAATTAGTGCTTAGTATCAACCTTAAAAAAGTTAATTCGAATGCCTGTCTTTCATATATTAGAAGAAATTTCATAAAACGACAAAAATGTGGTTACTTTATATTTCTTTGGGGTGCTTTAACCAAGAGTCCAAAAGCATTTATAACTAATGTTGAAAATCACTACAAAACTTCAAATACCAATTAAGGTAGATCACATATACTTTTGGATGAATTTTTTTAAAATTTTATGATAATGTAACAGGAATCATCACTTGCATCTTTTAAATTTTATTCATTATATTTCATTGCTAATAATTTCATTACTTAGAAGCAAGTAAAATAAACTGTGTCAGAATATGAAAAAATAGATGGCTGTAATAAATTTAAACTTTTTTCTATTATACTACCATTGATTCGATATTTTGCTTTTCTTTTTAAGAGAACATCGTGTGGATGACTCAGGACGAGAATGTAAAAACATTAATTTTGATGAAGGTACTACTAACCTGTTTGATTAAATTACAACATTATCATAGTGTTTCTAATAATTCTATATGGTATTTACTTGGATTTTGCTTCTGAAGACAACACAGGGGTGATTGAAGGCAGATCTTCAAAGTTGAAAGTTACCTAACATTTTTTTTTTTTTTTTAAAAAGCATACCCATATCAGCTATTAGGTGTTCATAATTGGCATGGTTAAAACCATTGTTAAAAAGCACTTCGTTTTGTTTTTTAAGAGCCAATCTCCTACAGTTTTCTTTGTATGATTAGAAAGGGAGGTCATGACCCTGTTTGTCCAAGGTACTTGCTTATTTGCCTTAAGTATGGCAGACTATTTCCAGTTCTCATTTATCATTGGAAAAGGAACTCAGAAATCCTGAGATATGAAGGCAAGTACTATTAGGAAAAAACTGTGGAAACTGCTGTGTCTTAGAAAGTCACTGTTCTGCCCCCTGCTGTTGCTACACGTACACTTACAGACAGCATAAATGAACATGTTCTTGTTTTATTACCTGGTTTACTCTATGCGGGTAAGTTTAAAGTAGAGTAACGGCTGTATCTAAGTAGATCTGTGTGGCTTCATGCTTCTCAGTTATATCAGGAATATTTTGTACTGAGTGTGTAGCTTAACTACACAGTTCAAGACAAGTCAGTACCCTCGTTTTGCCCTCCTGATTTAGAATAACCATCCTAACTTGGTGGTTCTCTGCAAAATATATTTCTTTGCAAAAATATAAATAACATAAGGACTTTAAAAATTGTGTTAATAACATAAGGATATTTACTAATACTAATTTCACATACGATTGAAATTAAAAGTAAAATAAATGTTCATTGAATTGAATCATAGAACTGAGAACTGATTTAATAAACTATTTCAGGTCTTCATGAAATCCTCATAAGCTTAAGATTTAGGTAAGATAAAGAAAAGAAAAAAACCTGCAACAGAAATTTAAAGCAAATGTATTTAGTATGAGATCATTTTATAGACTTCTGTAAAATACGTTCCTCTTTGGGACTGAGAGACATCAAATAGACAATCAGAGTATCTCCTACAGATAACAGAATTGAAATGTATTTCCTGGGAAAAGTTACTTTACTTTAAAAAACCATTTAAAAGTTACTTCTGCCTTGGCTGGTGTGGCTCAGTGCATTGAGAGCTCGCCTGTGAACCGAAAGGTTGCCGGTTCGATTCCCAGTCAGAGCAGCAGCCAGGTCCCCTGATGGGGGCGTGTGAGAGGGAACCGGTCGATGTCTCTCTCACACTGTTGCTGCTTCTCTCCCTCTTTCTCCCTCCCTTCCCCTCTCTCTAAAAAGTAAGTAAATAAAAATCTTTAACTTCTGTTATAAAAATTCTTACTTTTAAGCTGTTTGGAAGCCTAAAAATGATTTGAAATGTTTAGTCATAGAATTTGCTACATAAACGTTTTACTTTGTGTCGTAATAAACATACCATGGTTAGGTAATATAATTTTTCTTCTGTTCACTCTACAGATGAGGTTCAGGTTCCCCAAGGAAATATTGACCAAGTTGCTGTTGTGACTACCAATGTTCTGTTTTTTGTGGTCCTATTTATCTTTGCCATTTTTGAAACGTAAGTTTTGTTTTCTTCACCTAAATCAGATTATGTAAACAACTTGTATTTTTTTTAAATGAGTGAGTACCAATCTTTATGCAATCTAGTTAATCAGTAAAAAATTAGTCCCATAGTATTTCTTGATGCAGTATTAATCAGGCATATAGATGGTCTCAAAAACTTTATGTAAGATACATTTTTTTTTTGTCATGATGTAAAAGGTGTTTTATGTTTTTTAATTTAAATGTAGTTAATTCTGCCTGTAATCTTCCTTTAAAGGAATTTGTTTCACTAATCTTTCCCCCTTTCTTCTGAGTTTTATGATAAATACAATTATAAAACTTTGTCTTGATTAAACTTTAAGCTACATAACTCCCTATGTATGTATATGGGTTTAACTCTTGCAATTTTAATTCTGTTTAAGCCCTGATCCTGAAAAAAACAAGTACATTACAAGACCTCTGCCTTGTGTAGGCTTTGTTGACCTTAGTTATCATATGGTTTTTAAAAAAAAAGCATTTCCATTAAAAAAAAATTCGTACATTCTTACAAATATTCTAAGCACTACAACTGCATTTCAACCCTTACTCCTTTCCCTGGAGGTAATCACTGCTGATACTTCAGTATATATTTTTTTGAACACTTTTTCCATAAAATTGTAAGTACTGGGAGGTGTGTGTGTATTAAACCAACATAGGATATGTGATATTATCACTTGACAATTTGGTTATCCCCTTATCAATATATTGTAACATTTTTATGTGAGTCAATGTGGATTTACTTGATGTTTTTAATTTTTAAAATCGTTGAGATATGTGAAAGTTTCAAGCCATCTGACTTTTTGGGCATTCAAGAAATTGTAGAACACACTTAACAAAACCTGCCACCCTAGCTGCGTTTAACTGCACAGCTCAGTGGCGTGAGGCACGTTCACAATGTTGTGCGGCCTCACCACCATCCGTTTCCAGAAGCTTTTCATGGCCGCAGACAGAAGCTCTGCGCCATGAACAGTAAGCGTCCACCCCGCTCCACCAGGCCCTGGTAACTGCTGTTCTACTTTCTCTCTACGAATTGGCCTCTTCTATGTACCTCCTGTAAGTGGGATGGTACCTCATCCCTTAGTGTCTTGCTTATTTCACTTAGCATGATGTTTTCAAGGTTTATTCATGTTGTAGCATATGTCAGAATTTCATACCTTTTTATGGCTGAATAATATACCATTGTATGTATTAATCAATTTTGTTTATTCATGTGTCTGTCCACGGACATTTGGGTTATTTCTACCTTTTGGTTATTGTGGATAATGCTGCCGTGAACACTGGTGTACAAGTATCTGTCTGAGTCCCTTCTTTCAGTTCTTTTGGGTGTATATCCAAAAGAGGAACTGCTGGGTTATATGGTAGTTTTGTGTTTACCTCATTGGTAAATAGCCAGACCATGTTCCATATCAGCTCATCTCATTTAAAAATTAAAAAGTGGTAATATTTTTTTAAAAAAATATTTTAAATACTATTTTAAATATATTTCAATTCCGTTTTGTAGCTAGTTAACAAAAGGAGAAAAAGTAGGAAAAGAAGATTGGCAAGGAAGGAGACAGTCAAGGAAGAGAGACATTCAGAGGTAGGGCGAAAAATACATGCAAAGACAGGGATGAAAGAGACTGAGGGAAAGAAAACAAGTCCCAGAGGATTCTAATACCCTTATAATAGCAATATTATTTCACTGAAGAGAGACCAATTTAAAACAAAATATAACCAGGATTATTTAGTTACAGTAGAGTGGTGGTAGTTTTGGTTGGTTGGTTTTCTTTTTTGGTTCGTCAAACTTTTTGCAATGTGGATATATTACTTTATAATTAAATGTTAAAAAATGAAAACACTAACACCTAAACTTAGTAGCTTGTGCATGTAGCATCAAAATGTGCCCAAAGCTGCCCTGGTTGGTGTGGCTCAGTGGGCTGAGCGCTGGCCTGCAAACCAGAGGTTTGCTGGTTCAATTCCCAGTCAGGGCACATGTCTGGGTTGCAGACCAGGTCCCCATCAGTGGATGTACAAGAGGCAACCACACATTGATGTTTCTCTCCCTCTCTTTCTCCCTCCCTCCCCTTCTCTCTAAATAAATAAATAAATAAATAAAATTCAAAAAAAAAAAAGGGCCCAAAGACCTTGCCAGGCTGCTCAGTTGGTTAGCGTGTCTTCTGTACACCAAAGGGCTATGGGTTTGGTCTCCGGTCAGGGTGCGCATGGAAGTTAACTGATGGACGTTTCTCTCTCACTCTAAAATCAATAAAGTTCTCCTTGAGTGAGGATTTAAAAAAATATACTAAATTTTTGTTTATGTGAACTGGTGCAATTGTTAAAAGGGATACAAATTCTTACATGTGTCAATAGCATTATTAAAGCTTCTATATCAACTTTAAGTAACAATGACCGTGATTTAAATAAAATAATTTCGTTTTGTTTTTCTCAGCATCCTTACTCCATTAACAATGGATATGTATGCCTGGACTCGAGAACAAGCTGTGTTATATGATGGGATAATTCTTGCTGCTCTTGGAGTTGAGGCCATTATTATTTTCATGGGGGTTAAATTACTCTCCAAAAAGTAAGTTATATGTCTTTGGTTTTGTTCCAAGTCTATATTTTAAAAGTGAAACATGAAACATTTAGCAATGTAAATGAATGTGTTAGTAAAATAATTTAAAGTTTTTCTATTTTTATGTATTATTTTTAGTTCTTGGACATTTGAAAACAGATTTAAAGTTTATTAAGAGAGCTTATTTCTATACCATATGGCATACTTTTTAGTAAAGCAAGATATTTACAAGGGAATAATTGCCTTCTAATGTAACATTTGTATATTTTAAAGTATTCTAAAACTATTTCATAAAACATTGTTCTGATGAATGGTAGTATTTTATACAACAAAGATTCAATGGTTAAACCTGGAAAACTCTGGTGAAAATTACTAAACTTTTTTTACTCTAAAACTTCTAAATTTTTGGTGTATAGATACTCTATCACCACCGTGACAAACACAACATGTAGCATTTTTGAAAGTTATTTGTAACTTTGACCACAGAACACTTTATTCAAAGAAGCATTTTGTCAAAGTACAACTGTAAAGAACACACGTTGGGGGAAATGCTTGTATAAAATTAAGTTCATTCATATAGCCTGGGGTGGCACGCTACTAGATGAATTTAGATAGTTTTAACAATTTAATTATTCCTAAAAGACTGTAATGCTTTAGAACTCTAATAAAGTTTTAAAATCAGTTACCGAATATTGAGTTAGTCCGTAGGGTTTCGTGCTGTGAGGGACGCCACGAAGCGTCTTGTAGAGCCAAGCAGAGGGCCAGGACGTAGATGGACATAGACACAGACTCATACTCAGAGTTAAAAGCAGAGGCGTATGTCTGGCTACAGGAATAGAGCAGTCCTGCTAATTGGCATTCTTACTGACCATCCCATTCCATACCTTCAAAGAGCTTGGATTCTGCTGGGGGCAAAGCCAGTTCAGAGGGGAAGTCAGGTAGTGATAAGCACAATGAAGAGGGGAACAGAGGGAGAGACGAGTGGCAGGGCAGGTGCAGGAGAGGGGGAAGCGTTCCTTGGACAGAGTGCCCGAGGAAGGCGTGCTTGAGGAAGTCCCATCCACGCGGGGACCTCGGTGGGGCCCGAGGGCGGCCTGGCCGTGGCCTGGCCTCTCCTCCCTGGGAAGACCGCTTTGCGTGTTTAAGGAGCAGGTAGGAAGCAGGGTGAGAGAAATATGGTAGATCAGGTTGCAAAGATGTGAAGCCTTGGAGGTGTTTCTAACATGATGGGAAGTGTTTGGGTTTCTTTTTTTCTTAATCCTCACCTGAGTATGTTTATTGATTTTAGTGGGGGTCGGGGACAGAAAAAGACACATTGATCAGTTGCCTCCTGTATCCGCCCCAACAGGGGACTGAACCCACAACCTTTTTGGTGTACGGGATGGTACTCCAACCGAGCCACCTGGCCATGGCGGGGCTTGTTTTAAGAAGCCTTTGGTCTAGTCTCTATATTTTCATTTATTACGAAGAATTTCTAACATACACACAAGCTGTAGGGAGCATCCTAGGCGGAATCTCTGTTGTCCATTACCCAACTTCTCCAGTGATAGACGCTTGGATAGTCTTGATTCATTTCTGCCTCTACCTGCTCCACATGCCCTACCCCTACACCTGGATCCTTTTGAAGTTGATCCCGGACATAATTTCATGTTTTCCATAAATATTTCAGCATGTATCTCTAAAAATTAATTAAGACAGCATCACATCTAAAAAATTCTATGATTTTTAAATACAATCAAATATCCATGCAGTATTCAAATTTTCTCTACTGTTTCAAAATTTTTTTTTTGTTTCACTGCTTACTCACTTGACTGAGGCTCTTAAATCTCTTTTAATCTGTTTTTTCTCCATTCAGCTTTTTCCTTTGCAAATTGAAGAATCCAGGATGTTCGTAGTTTTCCACATTGTGGATCTCACTGATTGAATCCTTGTGGTATTTCTTTTTTCAAAAACATTTTCCTGACTCTAATGCATTTCCCCAAAATTGGTATTTTTTTCTTTTTTTGGTACTAAAAGCTCGATGATACTTGAATTTTTTTTGGCAAGGATACTCTATAGGTGGTGTTAAAAGCTTACATGAGGAGAAATGTTATGTTTTATTTATCTTTTAATCATGTTAGTGGCCAGTAACATTCTGTAGATCCATTAATTCATTAATAGATCTTTGCAAGATGCTGAAATTTTAATTCTATCTATCTATCTATCTATCTATCTCTTGTAACATTTTCTATAGAGAAAATTCCTATCACCAAATATTTGGTTATCCTGAGGTACAGTCTGTATAGGAAAGACAGGGTGATTCTTTCCTTTTATTTTAGTAACTGACTTTTAAAATAAAGAGTTGGATCCCAAACATCCTCTAAAAGTGACCAAGAGTATTTTATTTTAATGTAGTATGAATCCCTAGATTATAATATTTTTGTGTATTTCAGTCCATTATTATTACTGTTGTTTTTAGTGTTCACATTGCCATGTTTTGGGCTAGTTTCTTCCAGGTGGCTCTGAGTCCTTTTATTATGACCTCATAGTCACTGATGTCCATGTTCATCTTAACATATTTTCTGTCCAAGACCTAAAATTTTGAGCCAGTTTTTAGAGGAGTACTGGTTCCTTTTAGTGGGAAGAAATTACATTTAGCATTCATATTGGTACATGACTTAAAAGTATCAAAATGTTTTATTTATAGTTTTTAAAATGATAAAAGTAAGGAAACTATGCTATAAAATATAATCACAGAGTTTCTGTTCTCTGACAGGATTGGCGAGCGTGCCATTCTACTGGGAGGACTCATCGTGGTATGGGTTGGCTTCTTTATCTTGCTACCGTGGGGAAATCAGTTTCCCAAAATACAGTGGGAAGGTACAGCCATACATAATTCTATAAAGTTAGCCTGTTACTCACCTAAAATGAACAAGTAATGCACTGTGCTAAATTTGTTTTTGCAGATTTACATAATAATTCAATCCCTAACACCACATTTGGGGAAATTATCATCACTCTTTGGAAATCTCCAAGAGAAGACCACAGCGAAGAACCCACTGGTTGCCCCATCGAACAGGCCTGGTGCCTCGACACCCCCATGGTCCACCTGGCCCAGTTCTTCACGTCAGCAGTGCTCATTGGGATAGGCTACCCGTCCTGCAACGTCATGTCCTATACATTATATTCGAAAATCCTGGGACCAAAACCGCAGGTGGGTCACTCACCTTGGAATCGCAGTTATGCGACATACACTTGTAAGCGCGCACGTTCTGTGCTGCCATTCTTAATTTTCACACACGCTGATATGGGGGGGCGTTTTAAATTGTAGTCAGCATTTTGAATTTTTCAAACACCCACAACTTTTTTAAAAGTACTTACAGGACTTAAATGCTAAAACTGAACAAAAAGTACTCAAAGAACTTAAAGATCTCTTGAACTCAGAGATTATGAGCTCAAAATCATTTTCATAGAAAAAATATCTGAAGCATAAAGTTGAAACTCACTCAAACTAGGCGACAGCTGGGGACCCACAGCTGATATTGAGGCTGCACTGCACACTCTTGGGAGGCTGCACGGCTCGCGTTTGGGTGCAGTGGTTGAAGGAGCGGCCTGTGGTGCAGTTGAAGGTGGCACAGTGGAGTCAGACAAACATGGCTTCAAACCTCTTGTTAGTTACTTGGATTTTCTGAGCTTCAGCTTCCACGTTTGTTAAATGGGAATAACGCCCATAGGCATTTGTGACTATTGGAAATAATATATGTAAAGCACCTACCAGTGTTGAAAGATAGCAAGTACAAGATAAATGTTAGCCTTAAAAGGTAAATTCTGTTGTTCCCAGGGCTTCAGCAGATATTGTTTGTTCCTGTCTACTTCTATTTTTCCTAACCTGACTCTATCAGTAAGTTTCTTGTTCATTATTTTCTGTATTTGTAGAGGCATCTTATATTTAATTCACAAATAAAAGATGGAAAAGTGATCCCTGCGGGTTTCCCATAGCATCACCCTTGTTTTTATTACAACCAAACCTGCATATCAATCATTTTCCCCTCCTCCCTACCTCGCAGGGTGTGTACATGGGCTGGCTGACAGCCTCAGGAAGTGCAGCTCGGATTCTCGGACCTGTGTACATCAGCCAAGTGTACACTTCCTGGGGCCCACGATGGGCGTTCAGTCTTGTTTGCGGAATTGTGGTGCTCACGATCACACTCCTGGGAGTCGTTTACAGAAGACTTGTTGCTTTTTCCGTAAGGCACGGGAGGATTCAAGAGTAACCTGGCTTACTCACCCAGGCGTGGAAAGTACTGGCTGTGTGGGACTTCCTTTACCAGGGCTCTGCTGGGACAATGCTACGAGCCAGTTTCAGAAGTCCGGCTTCGGGTACTGTGTATTTTGAGTAGCAGGAACATGTATTGAATAACACAGGGAATTCTATGAGTAATTGTGAATAGGAAGATAATATGAAAAGCATTCGGGATCATGATTTCTTTTCCTCAAAAAAGAAATATTCTTCATTCAACAACCTTTTTTGGGGTTGTATGAACTCATGAGTGAATGACCAATGGTCTACAAATGTGAAATTGTATTAATTTAAACTGCAGAGTTGTCACTTAAAATAATGAGGGAATATCTATGCAGTGAAACCATAGTAGAATTCTGTGAGAATTACTTATAACAGAATGAAATTATAGAAATTCTTTACTTAAGTAAAGGTAATTTTATTCAAAGATAGCTACTTTTTATTTATTTAAAAATGTATTTTCTGTTATTTCTATGAAGTTTCCCTAAGAAACAAATATCATGACTCTTAATTTTTCTACCTACCCTGACTGCCATCCTACCTTACCTTCTTTAAGTTATTTTTATTACACCTTCTGTCTTCTCTGAGTAACCCTTAAATTAGGAGACGAGTGAGAATGATGCTAATATTTGAGCAATAAAGAAGATGAAGAGATCAAGATGGGTTTCACTACCTTTAGCAGGGCTACCTTTTTCTTTCAAGTGCTAGTAAGTAATTCACTTTAGAAACATAAGCCAGATATGTTATTGTATACATATACTGAACAACAAACTGATTATAATTATTGGCAATTTCAACTCACTTAAATTCTGGAGAAAAACTATCGCTTTAGTTTTCCCACGTCTTAGGGGCGGCAGGGTGGACAGAGCAGTTTTCAGCCTGTCTGCATAGCTGTTCAGATCTGCAGGGTTTCACGTTTGGACGGACCGTGACAGCCCATCTAGTCAGGCTCAGAAATGCTCGAGGCAAAATGGCTTTAACCTTGCCATTTACTGCGCGCACTTAAGTGCATGGTTTCTATGTACACATCTCTACCACTACATAAGTTGAATGCTGATAAAAGGAACTAGCACAGAACTACGTGCATGGATAATCAGTATTTCCAGAACACATGAAGATATTTCTAAGTATTTTTCCAAATGTTTTCTACTCTAAGTTATATTTTCAAATCTGAGAGTAAACACTATAATCTGCACTTTATACTGTTTATGGTACTGTGGTGTTTTGTTTGTTTGTTTGGCTTGAACAACAGAAATTCATCTCTCACAGTTCTGGAGACCAGAAGTCCGAGATCTAGGTGTTGGCAGAGTTGGTTTCTTCTGAGGCCTCTCTCCTTGGCTTGTAGATGGATATATTCTTCCTCTGTCTTCTGTTTGTTTCCAGCTTCACTGAGATATAATTGACATACAGCATTGTGTAAGTCTATGTTGATACACTTATGTATTATTGTAAAATGATTACCATGGTGTTAGCTAACACCCCATCACATCACATCATTACCGTTTCCTCTTTGTGGTAAGAACCTTATCTACTCTTAGTAACTTTTATGTTATGTAATACAGTATTATTAGCTATCATCACCATGCTGTACCTTAGATCCCCAGTCATTTTACAACAGAGGGTTTGTCCTCTTTAACCACCATCTCCACATTCCCACCATCCCCGTCCCTGGCAACTGTCACACCGCTCTCTGCATCTAACGGTTCAGCTCTTTTCCATTCCACACACAAGTGATGTCACACCTAGCACGATGTCCTCAGGGGCCATCCATGTCATCATCACAAATGCATGCTTTCCTAATGGGACGATGCTCCATTATGCATCACTACGTATGTAGGTGTATACACACACATTCACACAAAAAAAGGTGTGAGGTGATATTTCATTGTGATTTTGATTTGCATTTCCATGAGGATTAGTGATGTGGAAGCTTTTTAACGTACCTTTTGGCCGTTTGTATGTCTCCTTTGGACAAATGCTTTTTCAGATCCTCTGCCCACTTTCTAATTGGATTGTTTTGGCTTTTTTGCTACCCGAGGTTTGCTGTCTCTTAAATCTAGCTTCTTCGGCTCTAATAGAAGACTTAACCTGACAGAAATCGTCCTACGCTTGCCGTTCAGAGGTTGTTTTCACTCTTCTCCACCCCTGTGGCCAGACTGTGTCAGCTGGGTTTATCAGAACCCGAGCCAGCTTGCTGGCCGTTTGGTCACGCTCTGGGGTCCCTTTTCCCTGACGTTTCACAGATCCTTCTCTTACCTCTTCTGGGGCCCCGTACTGCACCCTTGGCTGAGGTGCTGTGCATGACAGAAATAACAGCAATCGTAATGATGAAAACGGTAGCAGTGAAAATATAGAGAGTTCACAGCCTGGCTCTTGTGGAAGATACAGTTTAATTCTCAGTTTTATAGGTTAAAGGTATTCCCATTTTACAGGTGAAGGAATAGAGGCACAGAGAAGCTGAAGTACTTGTCTAGTACTTGAAGTACCTGTCTGTCTTCAGAGTCCACACTCTTAACCACTCTATTTTTCATAGTGAGGGAAACAGCCCAGTTTGCAGTAACAGGTAATTTATTGCTAATGGTAGGGTAAATTGAGTTAACCATACCAGTGATTCCAATTAGCAAAAGTATTTGACAAATACAATTTGATGCCCATTGACAGGCTTTTATCTGAGCTCAGTGATGAGCCTGTTCCCTGTAAAAATATGACATAGAAAAGTCTCCCAACTCCTAAAAATGTACAATATTGCAGGTAAATTATAATCTTGCAAAAAGGGCGACCACATTTTGAGAACCCTGCCTACTCTGAGGGATTATACCAGTGTATAGCTTGGCACACGAGAAGATGAGGGAGTAACACGGGGCTGAGGAGAGAGCAGGGGGGTGGAGTTGAGGGAAAAAAATCACCTAGTTGAGGTGTTCAGTGGGACAAGTTGAATATAAACGGAAAAAGATGATAGGAAACCCTAAGGTATGAAAACTCCTAAAAGTAGTATATAGTTAAGAAAAGATGTTTTGAAAACCTAAACTTGTTGAGAGTGATTGTCATATTCTGTAGGGATTTATAACTTAAACTTCTACATGCTACCTTCCTAAGCTTGGCTACATTTAAAATAAACTCCAGTTAAAAATAAATAAACAAATTCTACTTCTTATAAAACTTTGCTCTTGTATATGTAAAATAAAAATGTAATTTGTTGTTTTGAAAAGGATAAACTACTGACCTGCATCTGTTCAAGAATAAATTATTTTAAGAGGATATTTTGGGTATTATTTTTGATTATTGCAGATTTATTTGTAACTTAATGTATTTTACCTTGTGAAAGTACATTTCCTAACAAAAAGATTATTACGTACCGTAAGCCTGAAAACATTACTTTCATACTTATTCATACTTCCAATATATTTAATCACCATGACATTGTTGGGAATGGAACAGTAAACAAAATACAAGCCTCTAGTACAGAGTCAGGCATTTGTCAAACAGTCACCCAGGTGACTACGCTTGAGGGAAGGACGAGGGAAGGGACGTGCAGGGTGCTTTAAGCGGGAGTAACAGGGTAGCTGTCCTGAACAGGAAAGTCACAGGAATGTTTCTCTAGAGCTCACGATTTCAGAGAAAAATGGCTAGGGCATCAGGATCAGAAACGGCTCCACGAAGCCAAGGTTGGCTTGCGTGCCCGGCCCTGCACTGGCCAGGCGGGCAGGGGGTGGAAGCCTCTACCAACCCAGGCCTGGGCCGCGCCTTCACTGTCCGAGTGGGGGCGGGAGGGGAGGAGCCCCGTGAGACCCATCTCAATTACATGCGCGAAACAGAAGTAGAGGGAGGAGGTTTCACCAAAGAACGGTTTGCTGAGCTGACAAATACACATATTTACCCATTACAGCTACATCTCCCAGCTGTTTTCCTATCACTGCAACCTCAAAGAGTGTTACATGCATCATCGTGGGAAACAGCCCAAGCTGCTCGTACCCAGCTTCTTCCGCTAACACAGGCCCTACTAGCAATTCGAACACTGAAGGGATCAGTTTCCCACTTACAAAGATAATGCATTTGTGAGACCAGTATCGGGAGGCAGGGTACTGCACCATGTGAAGTATTCTGGACTTTATTTTAGAGAAATGGGAGAGCATTTAAGGTGACATGGTCTCTAAGAAGAATCTTGGGCTCCTTGCAGAAATGCGACATCATGTGCCAGAAAGCAAGGGGGCTATCAAAGCCTAGAGTCTTGCCAAGAGAACAGTCAATAGAGGGCCTCCTACTGGCCAAAAACAGAGCAGTTAAAGCACTGAAAATAACACGTGCCGTTGAGTCAAACACATCAAGTGTGTAAAAATCTGAGTTCGTTATGATACTAAAAATAAACTGATTGGTCACCTTTGGAGGTTGTTAGGGCTTCATTAACTCTTTATTCTGAAAACCAGAAAATAAATTCTGCATTCCTGTACCTAAACTTTAGGGTAATCAAAAATCGATGAGGAAAAGTTCTATTCTGTAGAATAATTAAAACTAATAAATACAAATGGAATAACAGAGTTAGGCAAATCTCTCTTTAGCAATCTCTAGTGAAATAATAGCTTTGGGCAACAATCATCAATGAATGCTAAAACTAGGTGAAAAGCGAGTGAGGAACTTTCTAAAGGAGAGATGAGATTGATGACATCTGAACCCACTGAGCATTCTTAGCATTAAAAGTGGGTAAGCATCACATGGCTCCAGGTTGCTGTGGTAAGAAGCACACAGATATAGTCAGCTGTGGATACTGTCATAGTCATACTCCTGTAAGCACTGAATATTGATAAACCGCTACCATACCCCTCTCTTGAAGAAAACTGGTAAAAAGAAAGGGATTAAAGGCAGGAGAGAACAAAAAAGGAAAAATGAGGTAGAAAGCACAAATAAGTTGGTGGACATCAATATAATAGAACTGTAATGTCAAACAGTAAAATATATCAAAAGTGACAATAAATGTAAACAATCTACAGGTTATTAGATTGTATTAAAAAACAAAATTTAGCTATGTTATTTATTAGAGAAATACCTGAAACATAAAGACACATTAAGACCAAAAGAGATTGTAAAAACATACCTAAATTCTGTCAAAGCAAAATATTTGAGTTTTTAGCCTTCAAAATTTAGCTAGAAATTATAATTATTTACATTTTTAAAGGGAAACTCTTCTATTCTTTTCCCCTAAGAAAAGAGCCTATATAATTTTCTTCACCAAAGTTGGGTTAACAATGTATTAACATGTTAATTTTAATAGGTATTGCCAAATATCTATTAGATTATCATTTACACTCTAATCGACAAGATAATGCCCTGCTCATTTATTATTTTTTTAATCTATCTCCAGTACAATGAAATAATTTTAATTTTGCAATTCTTTATAAATGTTGAACATACATCCTTTGGAGTTGCTATATGGATTTCCTTTGCAAATTGTTCATACCTTTTGTCCAAATTTCTACTGGGTTATTTGTCTTTTTCTTATTAATATTAACTTTGCAATTTATGTCACAAATTATTTTTTTCTCATTGCCTTAAGCAAAAACTTCCAAAACAATGTTGAATAATTGCGTCATTGGGTATTCCTATCTACTTAATGGAATTGGCTCCACAATTTCTCTGATTATAAAAATTAACAGGAAACATTAAATAGTCTAGATCATAGTTAAGCATGACTGTCCCACTATCAAGCATTCCTTGTTAATTTACTGCATTAAGTTCTTCAGTGTTAAAATATACACATATTTTCAGGTATCAGTAGAGAAACTGTATTTACCATCTGCAAAATTAGTTTTTAAAATTTAATCAGTTCCTCCTAAACAGATAACAAAATTTAAAAACAAGTTTACTAGTAACTTATTTTACAGTAAGTAAGTAAATCAAAAGAGAAGTAACTTATCACAGTATTTATTATCATTTTTATATAAAATGCATCAGCAGAAATGCTTCACCAGAAACTGGTACTACAAAAATAAATATAAAACAAATATACATGTTTACATGTTACGTATAACATAAATACACATTATTTACATGTTCAGAAATTCAAAAACTCCAGCATGTTTTGTTCATGATCCAACATGTCTGAGAAGTAGGTAAAACAACAAAAGCACAAATATATCACATAGCATTTATATTTTTGCTTTTAAAAGACTGTTCAATACAAATATATGTACACAATAAGTGTGAGGGTATGTATATGTTTTAAGAGCAAAATTAAGTGTCCTATTTTAATCTATGACCACTGCATTTCAAAAGTGACTTAAGTTTCATTCTGCTTTGTTCTCTCATTGAAATATATCCACTATGGTATAGATTAAAATACTCTTATATAGAAAGGCTTTCTGAAGGAGTTTTTTTAAATAAGAAAAAGTCACTTTCCTTGAAAGCCAACAAAAACATTATTTATTAAACATATATCTAAAAGGAGCTTTAATCAGTGAAAACTGGAAGTTGGATTAGAAAACATGAAAAGGATGGAAGAAAGACACTGTAATTTCTGTTTGATGTATTCTGGTAATATTTCATTTTCTCCATATCTAAGTGAGGCAAAAGAAAAAAAAGACAAAAACATTAATTACTTGGTTCATATGAGAGTACTGAAAGTCACATTACACTTTTCAGAAATTCTTCAATTGGTAGAAGTATTTCAGAAAAATTATACAAAATTATTTATTAGAGTAGATACCTAAGTTAAGCATAACCAATTTGTTTCCTTTCAAAATAGACTAAAATGTATTTAAATAAAAACAGAAAATTGATTGAAAAACTTACACTGACTTTATAATTTCTAAAGCAACCTGAATATCTGTACTCCTCATTAAATTGCAGGTCCTAATCTAGGAAAAATTCTAGGTTAAACAAGTGTGAATATATTTCTATTAAAATTCTGACAGCTTCCAAATGACTGCATCAATAAATCTGAACTTTCATCTTTGGAACATGGAGAGATCCAAGAAAATCAGATGTATAAAAAATTTGTGTATTTATTCTAACACATTTAATCTTCAGTCACCTTCAAAGCATTCTCCACTTGATGCAATACACCTATCAAGACATTTCTTCCACTGCTCGAAAGTTTTAGAACTTGCTGATTTTGATGTCTTTTAGTGCTTCTGCCATTTTTTATTTCACCTCTTCCACATTAGCAAAATATTTCCCTTGGAGGACTTTGTTCTTCAGAGGAAACAAAAAAGACTCTGGGGACAAGGTCAGGTGAATGGGGAGATAGCGGGGGTGGGGCATGAGGTCCTACTGAACACTCAGCCGGGCGCGGGCAGATGCGCTGGTAAATCACCCATCATGAAACGGGCAAAACTGTTGAAAAGAGTCTTCAAAAAAAATTCACTGAAGCTGAACACAGCCTCTCACAACAATGCCAGCAGGCACACTGACATGGATGGATTTCTAGGACACTCACCTAGTGGGGGAAGCCAGTACTACAAGGGGCCGGCCCACCCTCTAGAAGATAATTCGAGTTTTGGGGGGGTCCTCCTCCTCATTTATCTTCAGACTTCCACTTTCTGGAGCATTTTAAAGAGCTTATTTAAGAAAACCTCTAACTTCGGGAGTAGTTCCTTAAATGATATCGCTGCACAGGTACACATTTCACAAAAAAAGCAATTGGTAGATACCCATCTGCAAGCTATATTTGTCTCAGGTAACTGCTTTACAGTAAGCACTTCCCACAGAGGATCATGTTATATTGGCACCAGCATCACCCTACCTGTTCTAGTAAGTTACGGTTTGAAATGTGGAAACGAAACCACCGCTTGCTTTTGCAATTGCCTGACTGCTCACTTTTTGCAAGGTGTCTGGCATACATTTTTATACAGAATGAACATATACATTCAGAAACGTGTTTCAAACATTAATCACTTTACATTAGACAGAATACAGCTTTTCATTTGAGAAAAACTGGTATCTCTTTAAAAAAACTCTAGTTTCTAAGTTTTTGACATAAATCGTTTAGGTATATTACTTTGAACTTAGAAGTTTGTTTATTTCTGAAAAGGGCTCACCAACACGGTTAGGCTGTGGAATAAAGCTACAAGGAATCTAACCACTTGCAGTGGATTATGCATATCAATTACGCTACCTGCAGGTAGATAAAACATGCATTAAATAGACTATAAAAACTCCTAAGAATAATTAACAGTTTAAATAATATGAACATAGTCAAAGTGAAAACAGTAGCTTTACTAAATCATTTATTTCAACGTATAGACAAAACTTACAGCAAAGGACTGGATCTCCACCAGTGTTCTAAGGACTTACCTCGTTGTCTGACCACCGGGCGACGTGTAGCTGATAGAAGACACGCCTGCCTGCACGAGGAGCTGGGACCCGTCGTTAAACTGAACCCACACCGCTCCGCTGGTTAGCTGGAATGAGATGCGCGTCAGAAGTCACTGCAGGGTAGGTGACTGGGGCTTCCTACAAGGTCCTCATGTCTCACAGGGAAAAAAACCCACCTCTCGGGGAGCTGTGATGGTACTAGCACTGAGAAAATGCACGTCTCTTTCAGACTACTCTTTTAATAGTTAAGGTATTAGAACATTAAAATTATTCTAAATGAATCCTGTTTCCCATTTGTTTCTGTTAGGACACCGGAGTAGTTTTTTTGTTGTTGTTATCCAATAGTACAGTTAACCAGGAAGACTTAGGAAATAACAAAAGCAACACTTGCTTAAATTAGGATTTCCCTCTATTCTTTGTTCTTAGGCCGCAGGAATTTCTCTTCTGCCAGAGACCCTCACAGGTTAGGCTTGAGACCTGTTCCTTTAGTCACTGATATTTATGATGTGCCCTCCAAACAGAGCACAGAGAAGGTGACACAGACTCTGGAATCAAAGACCTGGGTTTAGATGCAGACTCTGCCCACGAAGCTAGACAGCGCAAGCCAATCAGCCATCACGATCCACACTTTAACTGTGTGTCAAAGGAGGCAGCATCAACATTAGGTTTTATTTGGAAGAATAAGGAGACAATACAACTACTCAACATATGCTGAGTTCCCCCCGTTTAGTTCCTATTCCCATAAAGGACCAGGCTGCATTGTACTTCATTGGTAAGTAAAAATTACATGTGTTACGCTAACAGTCTCCAAGTTTCAAGCTATTAAGATAATACACACATATTTTTACACTTACATAAAATTCTGTAAGTTTGAAATTCAATGTGGATTTAACTTTCAAATGCAAAAAACCTTTTCGGCCAAATAAATGTTATTCTAGAAATGCAGATTACAAAGTTTCTAAAATTTAAACTGCCCCAAACATCATTCTAAACTCCTAACAATGAGTCATTACCATGACCTGCACTTTAAAAAGCAAAGGTAAAAACAGGCCGCCTAGGCCATGGCAGGCAATCTGCTATCAACAATACCTAGAGTTTTCCAACTGTACATAAATTAAAAATGTCTAAAATTTTAATGATACAACCAACGCAAAAAAAAGTGTAAAAACTTTCTTGCAAAGAGAAATCTTTAAAATAATTTATCTTTGGGGGAAATTGTCTAATCACTGTGGAAACCAAAGAAATTCATAATGCGAAAATTCACTCTCCTACGAACTTCTCACCTGTGTAGCCCAACCAACATTTTTCACAAAAACAGATTTCAAAAGCTGTGCTGATTTCGGAAGACAGTCTTTCAGACTACTAGAAGGGATGCTTGTTCCAGAAGCTGCAGCCGTAACACCAAGTCCTTCATCTGTAACCATCTACAAACAGTAAAAGACAGGAAGGTACTATATATAGCATTTTTATATGCCAACTTCAGCAACAGTAGAAAATGACTGATTTTTTTATTAGCTTAAATAAGGATTTTTTAAACAACAAAATTTTAAAATTAAAGCATGACCATATTATGAAGATCAGAAAAATAAATATACAGGAAAAAAATCACACAATTGCTGTTTTCATTTTGGTAGGTTATCTTTTCCTTTTCCCCAAGGTATACTTTTTCACAGCTGTAATTATGTATACACACACATCTAACCATGAGCCTATCATGGATATAAAGGTAGTTAATGATACTTTTCAAGTAAAAATAAAACAATATCTAATTTTATATATTTAGCTTTCTCCCTAGGGGTCAGGTTATGCTTGTTTGAGGTATCATTTAAACTGAGACCTGCAAGATAAGAAAAAATTAGCCATTGAGGAGCCAAGGAAGAGGTCCCAGTCACGTGAACGGCATGTGAAAAGGTCGTTTGACTTATATCATAGAATCAAAAGAATGCTTCTGAGGCTCAGGCACAGAAAGTGTGGGGTAAAGAAGCTCAGTATGAGACTAGAAAAGCAGGTAGGTGATAATACGGTACATCAGGTGTGTACAGGAGACGATAAAGGAGTTTCAACCTTACATCGAGGGAATTAGGCAATGACCGAAGAGTTGTAGGTACAAAAAGGACATACATTTATAATACTTGCAGGAGGATTAAGTGCCGGTGCCTGTTTTGGAGAAGCAGCATGACTGGCCATCATTCTACTCATCGGGTAGTTTGGATCCACAGGGCGAGGAGGAGGTGGCAAGGCCGGAGGCGAGCTGGTGCTGCTGGGTTTTCTGCAGGAGAAGAAAATGTCCAAGTACATTCCCTTAAAGCTTAGTTTACAGAAAGGTAAAGAAGGTTCATGATGTAAACACCAACCTGGTTTTTTAAAAAACATTTTCTATCTATTTTAGCCATGTTTTTAAAATTTTCAAACATTTACCTTCCTATGATTATTGGGAAAAAGGAAGCATCTCCACTTTTCTTTTCCTCTTCTGCAATTATGGACTCCAGCGCTAAACAAACACGATGGCCCTGTTTCGAAAGAAGAGTGCTTTTCCGTCATTACTTCCCCTCATTCGCCATCGTTGCTGCTTGGTGTGAAACCCTGTCTGTAGGTACATACCTCATTAGCATGCTCCATATACATTTTTATTTCCTCTTTCAAGCTATTAACTTCATTTTCACCGTTTAAGGTGTAAGATTTCCCAGTCTTTTCAATCACATGAATTAAAGCTTCTGTTTTGTGTATCTTTGCTCCTTAAAAAAGAAGAAAACTATTATTTTCTCATTTCTTTAAATATTCTAGGTTTACATTCATTATTATACCAGTTCATAATGGCTTCTAGATCACAGTATTATTTATATTAATTTACTGACCATTAATAAAATGAGGCTCTCAAAGTATTCAGTAAATACAGGTCATTCATTTTTCTTTTCTGCATATAACTGGCTTAAGTCTGAAACACTTAGGATATTTTAAAAAATCACTGCTCTCATACAAAAACACAATTGAAGGACAGCTATAATTATATGTGTATTGTGTAAGTGTATGTGCAAGGGTCCCTTAAAGAAGGGAGTTTACATATTAAATAATCAGCCCCGACTGGTGTGGCTCAGTGGACTGAGTGCCAGCTTGAGAACCAAAAGGTTGCTGGTTTGATTGCCAGTCAGGGCACGTGCCTGGGGTGTGGGCCAGGACCCCAGCTGGGGGTGTTTGAAGGGCAATCAATCGATGTATCTCTCACACATCGATGTTTCTTTCCCTCTTTCTTCCCCCTCCCTTCCCCTCTCTTTAAAAATAAATAAAATCTTAAAATAAAACCCACAGTAAGTCATTTTATAGAACAGATTTAGAAAATAAGATTCTCTGGTTCAATCCTATCTTTTTGAACATTTATAATTCTCATAATTTTATATGTGTCCATTTGAGTTTCTCAAGTATGTGTGTGTGTCTCTCTCAAAAACTTGCTGCGATGAATTTTAAAAACCCACAACTATTAAATTATAAACTAAAGAGAAAAAAGTTACCATTTTAAAATGTTCTTACCATCATAAAACCAAACCTCAAAATCAGCACCAGGGGAATTCTCCATCAAGACACATTTAGCATATCTTGTAAAATAAGTGATTTTGGGAGACTTAGATCTTACAAGCTGTACAAATCTGGAAGCATATTGGTATTTTCGCCAGTACTTTTCTAGGAAACAAAAGAAATTGCTTATCATAAGAGAATAAAATATTGACTTGATATATAAATTATATAAAAATTAATATTTCTACTCTGCCTCAAATTCAAATTGATAGGTTTGTAATATGAGTACCAAAAAAAAGAAAATTTTAGAGACATAACTGTATTATTTCAATAAAAACTAAATATAATAAAACTTCCAAAAAATACATATAACAAAATCTGATGACTAGTATTATGATTATTTTAAAAATCTCTTTCTTTGAATTGCCTCCTTATTATAACTATGGTAATAATTCCAGGAAAGTTTTATAAGTGAAACGAAAAGACTTCTACCTGAGACACTAGAACCAAATGACTTTCAGAAAAAAAAAATATGGCTCTTTTTATCCTAATAAAAGCATAGTTTTACGGTCCTACCTTATATAAGTAAATTTTTGCAGTTCCCTGTAACTATGGTCATTTATCTACCTGTTTTGATTTCTAATAGAGATAAAATACATAGGTTTTCTTGTTCGTTTCTAATTGTCCCCTCAGTGAAGTCTTACTATTCAGTAATTAACCCCCCAATCCATAATGTCTAGGAGCTGAACTGCAAGTCAAGTCTGCAAATATAAATGATCATTTCATACAGCACAGTCATGATTTCAGAAGTCAAAACTTGGTTCTGCATGTTGAATTTTTAACATGATTCAACATAACTATTCTAGAGTTAGTTTCTACCATTACAACACAGAAAAGGAATAAACACTGGAATAGTACGGTAAATCTCATTTCACTAGATATTTACAATCTATGATAACCGCATATAACTTTACAGGTAGGTAGGTCCATTATCTAAATTTGTTCCCTGGTAAATTTACATACCTGGTAAATTGTCAAAGCTGTACCTACTGATGTTATCAGTAGGTGAAGGTGGTCTGTCAGCAAGAGGAAAACCTCTTCCGTCATTTGGATAATAAATAGTGATCTGTCAAAAAAAATTTTAAGAATTCTAATTATATGCCATTAAGTTAGAACACTATATTTTGTTACTAAAGTTATGAAGAGAACTCACCTGTAATAGTATTATTTTACTGAAAATGCTAAGTATGCTCTAAAAGTAAGTTTTTTTCCTTTTTAACCTTAAGCCTAAAGTTTAGATGTTACTAGTTATGATTATTTTTAAATCCACACAAATTCATTTAAATATGTGTAGTATCCTATTTCAGTTTCTGAATTCCAGAAACACTACCACTATCAGCAAAACTGATCTAAAAAATTTTAAAGCTATCATTATAGAATGAATTGAAAGGCTGAATGCTTCAGTGATAAAATTGCAAGGCAGTAACAGATTCACATTACCATGTTTCCATCACTAGATATATGAAGAACTTCTTTCACATATTCTTGAGATGAATGCTCCTTTAGAAGCTCCACACATACCTCCTCTGAATCAAGTATGCTCACCTACAAACAAAACCAAAATCATTAAGAAGTATCTTGTTTACTGGAATACCTCTGACATAAATAATACTTAACAGAAAAGTACTTAACCATGGCAGAACTACGAATCAAAGTCACAATAAAATAGCTGCTTCGCCCCAACAGTCTGGACCACAGGTGTATATGAGCTCAACTGTGAAACATGAGGAGAGAAGGTGAGGAGGTATAATGCAGTGTGAAATGGTAACCAGTGAGCAGGAAGAAAGCAGAAGGCAGGGCGGAGAAAAAGGACTTTGAAAAGACAACCACATGCCCAACAAAGGCAAGACCAGGTGAGATGGAAAATGGGAAAACAGGATGAAGATAAAGTTTAAAAATAAAAATCACCATTCTCAAATCACACATGACACTTATCTAAACACTAAACTTAATTTTGTGCATATTCCTTTTCTTTTAAATAGTTTCAGATGTTTAAAAAATTATATTTTTTCTATTTTACTTTTTTTGAGTCTGGATTATATGTTAAAACAATAAAAACAAAAGCAAAAGGTAATATTAAATATTACTTTAGTGACTGGCATTGTGAATATATGTTTAACGCAGTAATTGACCAGTACTATTTGCAAATGTTTTTCATTATCAATAATTTAAAATTCAAAACGGATCAGTATCAAGTCGCCACTTTTAGAGTAGTCAGAAGGAAACAAGAGCCATTATCCCATAAACATCCAGCCTAGCTTCTTTTAAACAAGCTTATTATTCACTAAAGTACAGAGACATTATAGGGAACTAAAACAAAACAAAACAAAAACAAAAAACCATTTTAGAGACCAGAAACCAACTTACACAAGGAAATATCACATAGTAATTTTGAAAAATAATAGACATACCACAGCCTTTTTGGTTTTCTGTCTGATTGGTTTTAACCTGTGAGCTGTCAAAGGAGGCGTAATGCTTCGTAACGTACGTTTCTGATAACCCAATGGTGGCTCCAACCCCCTTGTTTTGCTTTGTTCAGAGACAGGTTCTAGGCCAAAAATAGAGTCCTGTTGAATTATCTCAGGTGTATTATGAAATGCAGCCATATGTTTCATGGTATTCAGCTGTTTTGCACAATGCGCATTATCAGAAACATCAGGGTTCTTTCTGGCTCTTATGTCGGTCCAGGCATTTCTTGGTGTGTCCTGCAAATCTGGATGGCCCTGGAAATCTCTGTTTGTGATAATGTTGTGCTCAGCAGTTTCTCTTAAATGAGCTGTAATACACACAGAACAAAGCAACTGAGTGGAATAATGAAAAAGCCAAGCCTACACAAAACAATGTCCTGTTGCTTATAATGGATATTTTTTTTTGAGGAACAATAGAAATTTAGAAAAAAGAAAAAAAAAAAGAGAGAAAGCACGTAACTTCTCTGTCAAATAAGCAGTTTAAGATACAGCCTAATAATATAGTGACATTAAAGGATATATTAAGCCATACTGCAAAGGAATACCTTTAGTATTCTTAACATTAAGAAAGAAAAGACATTACTATGAAATTAAATTTTCAATCAAGCAAAAACTAGTCACCCAGTTACCTACTAATTCTGAAACAAGCAACTGCCAGTGCTGCAATAAATACAGAAATGGGAGAATTTCCCAGGTAATCATTCTATATAACATACAAATGTATTCTCTTTAAGCTAAGGTCTCTATTCCATATTTATTAAAAGCAAAAAACATAATATATAAAATAGGTTTAATATTATTAGTATTTAATATTATAAATGTATTTGCATCCACATTTAAAAAAATTCTTATTGAACTTTACCCATTTATATTCTATACTGTTTTAACATTTACATGAAAACATTACTTTTTTTAAAGCTCTAAAAATGATTAGATGTAAAATGCAGTAAGACAAACTTTCAAATGCTAAAATCTAAAAATCTGTATGGCAATTTTTCCCTTAAATTACTTTTTAGTGCTCTTTTGCACTCTACTCCCATTATGACAGAAATATTTTATAATAAATATTGTACTTTAAAACGGCAGCAGCACTATTAGATTATAAATATCATAATACTCTCAGAAAGGTCATTTCAGATATGTCCATGTGACCAAATAAAAGTATCTATAAATACAGTAAGAAGTTAACTGCAAGATTAAGTACCTGCACTTTTATAGTTTAAAAACATACACTTGAATTATCATCTTCAACAAGTGCACATAAAAAAACTAATTCTCTTGGGCTCCTGAAAATAACATACATTTTAAAAGAAAGGAAAAACATAGACTCTTCAGGTGACATAACAACTCTCTGCTCAAATTACAGCCGTATCATGCACTCTCTGTGTGAGGTAATACAATACTTAGTAAAAAATAATGCCCTCCTCTCCATATCTTTCATTTTTATTCTCTCTTCTTTGGATCATTATTTTCCGACCCACCATCTGTGACTCTGTCAAGTTCATTAAGGAGAAACGTTTAGGTTTTTAGTAGGTGTGTAATTTAGCATATGTGAGATCCCACTGGTACACCATGATGCCCACATCAGCTTCTACTTAAAAATATGGTCAACCATCTGTTGATTATTTTATAGGCTCCGACAGTAGGTGTTTATTATAGAGAGGCTGCAAGAACAGAGGGGTTAAGAGTAAAGTCTCTGTGAAGTAAGGAATCCTTCGGTGGGAATCCTTCTCCTACCTCCTCTATGGGCAGTGTAGTTTGGCAAATAATGCTCCATGCACCACAATTCCCTCGTCCTTCCTAAGGTAGGGCTAATAATTGTACCATTCTTACATGTTTTGTGAGAAGTTAATAATAGATGGTAAGCATAAAGAATAGTGGCAGACACAGTAAATACTCAAAACGTGTTAATAGTTATCAACTATTGTAACATAGTTTATTGAAAATGCATTATAAAGAAAACCCAAACAGAAATGGACAATGCTTACTAAGTGTCCATGTCATTAATTTTTTTTATTGAACAGTTTATTAAATACTCACCATTTTTTTGCAGATTTCCAAACCATTGTTGCACTACTTCAGGCTGAGATGTCTGGTCTGGAAATGGAAAAGGAGTTTTCCCTGGACAAGGATGACTGGAACTAAACAAAGAAAAAAACATTCACATAAAGTAATAATAAAATTATCAAGTAATAACCTCTTAAGATAAAAATTTCAAAAGGGACATCTCTTATTTGAATATCTGAAAAATCTGAACTAACTGTAGAAACCAGAATTTGCGTAACTAAACTATCTCAACTTAAGAAGCTCAACTCCCATGCCAAAATCCCCATGGCACTGTGACGGTGTTTCTGTATGGCCATTGTCCTCTTGTAATTTAAGCATAAAAGTCAAAAATCAGAAAAACCACTGTAGTCACTATAAAACTAGTCTTCATATGAGAAGTAGTCAATAATGCGAATACTCATCACTTAGGCTCAGCTTCCCTCTTTCTCTACGTGTGTGTACTTACAGTTACTATTATGGTACTTTAGAGACCAAACAGGTTTAATAGATAGACCTGCTTTATATAAAAAAATGAAACTAAAAAGTCCTAAGTATTAACATACTCTACAAACACATTCATGGGCACGTACACTCCGTATTAAGAGATTCTTAACCACAATTTAAATTCATCATTCTGATTCTCTTCCTAATAAGATAATTATTTTCTTAACTTAATAAGAAAATATTATTATTTTCATAGTTAAGAAATGCCCCAGGAATATCTGACGTTAGAAAAAGGTAAACCCCCTTAGCTAGAGGCAGCTTTGTTATTGATACTAATACAATGTTTATCAAAAAAGTAAAATGCTTTTGATAGAATCATTCTTACAGTGCTTGATTGTTATCAGGTCTATCCAAAGATCCAGAACTATTCGTTGTCTTTTCTTTAAAGAAGTGAAAAATATTGACATTGCTATTTATGGGCGAGCATCTTTCTTCATTTTCATCAACTCCTGATCTTTTGGATTTTGAAAGCATCTCTGCCGAGTGACATCGTTCCATTGTGCATGTGTTTGCTCGAGATTGACTATTAGAAGTGCCAGATCTATCAGAGGAATGGGCTCTGCGAAGGTATCGAGAATGTGGCCTTTCTTCTGCATCTTGGATCACTCTTCCCCTTCCACTATTACTGGTTTCTTGTTCTTGATTTCCCCATTGGGTATAAAAACTGCTTCCACCTCCTGAAGAAGAAAAATCACTTGAATTCTTATTCTTTGGGAATACAGTCATTTTATTTGGGAGTGGTTGACCAACCAAAAGTCTTCTTCTGTCAAATAAACTACCACTTATACTGGTACTGGAAGAAGCTGTCATTGCAGTAGAAATTGTGGCATGTCCGCTATCAATTGAATCTTCTACAGTTCCTAAATCCTTACTTTTTGTTGAAGAATTTCGGGACATAAAAGGATGGTCTAATACTGAAGACAGACTTAAACGATCTGCTGGATTTCTACGAAGTAATTGGTGAATAAGGTCCTTGGCTTCTCTTGACAAAAACGTTGGCATTTCATAATCTGCCAACACTACTTTATTTAACGTGTTCTTGACTGTGTCAGTGTCAAAAGGGGGTCTCCCAATAAGTAACGTATAAAACATACACCCCAAGGACCAAATGTCAGATTCAAGTCCATGTGCACTTCGAGTTGCAATTTCTGGTGAAATGTAATTAGGAGTTCCACATAACGTATAGTGCTTTTCATGTGGCATTTTCAATTGAGTTGCCAGCCCAAAGTCAGCAATCTTGATGTTCATATTACGCGTAAGTAAGAGGTTAGAAAGTGTGAGGTCCCGGTGTAGTATACCATGAGAATGGAGGTACAACATTCCTGTGATGATCTGGTGCATGAAGTGTCGAGCTGTTGGAAAGCAGAACATAAAACTTATGATTCAGAAAATCTAGAACATTCAGTATTTAGAATAGATTACAAAACCCAGTACATGTGCCAGAGAAAAATCGAACACTGGAGCCTAGTTTGAGCAACTAAAATAACACTGATAATTTCATAATATTCTTTAATTCTCTTTAAGACAACTAGGTGCTCCTTTATTTAATCCTTGTCCTTTCTAACTGATGTGTTTTCTATATACAGTTAAGGGAAGCTTAATTTTATTAGCATTTGGAAATAGAGTCACTAGGTTAACCAGAAGTCTCAAGCAATTAAGAGAAAATATTTATAACTGAGCAAACAGTTCATAAATACATTCTAATTGTTTTAAAAAAGGCAAGCTAAAGCTCCTCTGATGTCCCCTCAAACAAACCCTCCCCCAAAGCAATCACTATTAACAGTTTGTATATATTTGTATACTTTTTCTTCTTGAATTATCACCTTCAAGATGTGCGGTGCATAGTTCTTTTCCCAGCCCCTACCTGTGTGTGCTTACATACGTTTAACTCTACAAAAATTGTAATAATTGCTTTTCAAATACAAAAATGGTATAAAAAATATATACTGGTAGTTTCATTACTTTCTCCTCCACTTCACAATATTTCTTGGAGTTACTTCTGTCACCACATGTAGTTCATTTTATTTAATTGTTACAGATGAAAATTTGGGTCATTTCTGATATTTCAAGATTACAAAAAAATAGACCAATAGAAATTCTCATACATGCTTGTTTTCTTGTGCATATTATAGGGTACTTTTCCATGGTGAATTCAAGAAGTAAAATTACTGGGCTGAAGGATTAAAATTTAGTATTTTAATACCTTGCCAAATTGCTCTCTAAAAAAGGCTGTATTTTTATGCACATCCTTGTGAATAGTAGGTAGTCTCAATCCGATGAATAAAAAAAAAAAATGTACTTGTTATTTAGGTTGGCATTCTTATAATTACTACTGAGTTTGAGCATCTTATATTTATTGGCCATTTGTACTTTCTATCTCCTGTCCATTTTCCTACTTAATTATCTCGTTTTTTAGGCATGACATATACTTTAAAAGATTTTACTTATTTACTGAGAGAGAAGGGAACATAGGGAGAAAGAGAGGAAGAGAAACATCGATCTGAGAAACATCAGTTGGCTGCCCCTTCCACATGTCCCAACAGGGGACCAGGCCACAACCCAGGCATGTACCCTGACCAGGAATTGAACCGGGTACCTCTTGTTTTGCAGAACAACCACCAGCCAACCAACTGAGCCATGCTGGCCAGGGGAGGTATGATGAATATTTTTAATATTCATTTGTCAGTCATATATTTAACAAATATTTTCTTCCTTTGTCTTTTAAACTTGTTAGTAGTCTCTTTTGTCATACACATTCTTAATTTTAAATAAATCTTTTCCTTTATTGCTTTTGCTGCTGTCTTATTTAAGAAGGCCTCATTATTATATACATTATAAAAATACTGTAATTATTAATACTTATATGGACTTATTTTAAGCCAAAGGTTATGAACATTTCTTTTTCTATTTTTATCCTCACCCAAGGACATGCTTATTATTTTTAGAGAGAGGGGAGGGGAGGGAGAGAGGCAAAGAGACACTGATGTGAAGAAAAACATCAACTGGCTGCCTCTCATATGGGCCCCTACTGGGCAATGAACCCACAACCTAGACACCTGCCCTGACCAGAAATGGAACCTGTGACCTCTTGGTTTATAGTGTGGTGCTCCAACCAACTAAGCCATACCAGCCAGCGCAATATGAACATTTCCATAACTTCTAATAGATATGACAAAGTTGTTTTCCAAATGGGTTATATAGATTTGAAAGTACAAAAAGTCTATCAGCAACTGCCTTTCGTAGCTTGCCTGCAATCTCAGCAGAACGAGATAACCTGAAAACAATCTTTTTTGAGATGTTCTATGGACCTTACACTTGAGCCTGAACTGAGCTGCCAAAAGTTATTTATAAGAAACTAGGGAAGTTGAAATTGATTATGTATTTGATGGTAAGGAATTATTAGCTATGGTAATGACTTTGTGGTTAATTTTTTTTAAAGCCTGTATCTTTTAAGGATATATGTCAAACTATCTACATGTAAAAAGGAATCTATGATTTGCTTCAAAATACTCTGCTGGGGGAATAAGGATACAAATGAAACAATTTGACCATGAGTCCACAGTTCTGAAAGCTAAGTGATTTAACTTCATGGGGGGCTCATTACACTACTTTATCTATTTGTTTGACATTTTCTATTGTAAGTCCTTTCAAGAGTTATTTGTGTTTGACTCAGAAACTATTTTATAGTCATCAACAGCATTCTTAAGAGCTTCTTCTAGATTTGAAAGGATACACACTAAATTTAAAATGTAGTTTTAAGGAAAGATAATAAATTTCTCTCTTTACTTTATTCCTGTAATGCTTGCATATTTAATAGGAATTAATAGTTCTTATAATGGGGTGGGGGAATCTCCTTTTGTAGCCCAAAGTAGTAACTAAAAATTTTATTAAATATTACAAAATAACACATTCTTCAAAAGTACACAAGATAAAATTTACATCTACAAAGAAAAAGAAAAAAAGAAAAAGAAAAAAGCAGCAGCCTACCTTCATTTTCTGAGAATGGTTTCCTTCTGTTCTTTAGATATCTGTTCATTTCTCCATTATGGCACATTTCTAATACTAGGTAAACATAATTGCTATCTTCAAAATAGTTATACAGCTGAAATGTAAAAGAGCGTAATAAATTATAATATACAAATTCAATATCCCTGGTGACTTTTATAAAATTTGTATTTTACCTCCAAGATAGAAGGATGTTTCAGTTGGCAATGTATTTTCACCTCATTTTGGACTCTCTGTACCATTCCAGCTTTGTACATGGCTTTCTTGTCTATCTATAAATAACACAAGAATTTTAAATGTTGGTGATAAACTTTCAAATGTGAAGTTGTCAAAAGTTAGCTTGGAAAAGAAAACATAACGCTTTATTCTGAAGTCCTTTTATCGTCTTCTTTATGAGATCAGTTTACTGTTGTCTATTTGCCCACCACACCTAGCACATTGCATGGCATGGTGGACATTCAGAAAAGTTTGTCCAATGCATTCTAATGCGCTCTTCCAACTTACAGAATTTAACAGCACAGCTATTACATCTATAACAATAACAAAAACTTAGCCAAGCTTTAAAACAAAAGTTCCCCTCCCTTCCTCTACTGGTTTAGATAAGTGATTCCTAATTGCTCATGTCACTCCTATTAGACTAATCAAGGATAGTATTTTAGATTGCTATACTGTACTATAGAACTATGCACAAGTGTATTCTTATTAAAAACAAAACATCTGTTCTTTGATTTCTACCAATGGCTCCAAGTATGTAAAACCAGAACAGATGCCAGATCCACCAAACATTAATGAAGATAAAACACTTATTTAGTCATGACCAAGGACCTCCTAAGATATCTGAAAGTTCAACTGCTGGCGGTGAAACTCTAATAGGTAAGGAGTTTCTGACATCACTCGTTAGCGCACTTCTCCAGGAGAGATGGGAAGTCAGTAAGGAGGCTCTTACCATTTTGATTGCAACTTCCAAACCAGTGTGAACGGACTCAGCTCTGTAGACACCAGCAAATGATCCTTTACCAAGCAGATTTCCAACTTTAAAATCCTTAAAAGTTAAAGAATATGTGTCATGGCTCATGGTAGTAGAAAGGAAGATAGGAAGGGGCTGGAAAAAGAGGAAAGATGGATCGAGAGGGGAATCTGCATCCAAAATTGAAGCAGGTATTACACCTCGATACAGCAGGTGCCTGGGGTGGACAACATGCTGACGCCTTGCAGGGCTCCCCGAGAGTGTCCTAGGGATCTGGTTCCTCAACCTCAGTGCAACCTCAGCACCCTCCTCCCACCGCCAGCCAACCCCTGGGAGCCGGCGGCCTGGCGGGGATCCCGCCGCAGCTCCCGCCGGAGGTAACCGCCATCCCCTTGGAGATGCCCCGCTCTAGCGCGGCAGCTCTGGCGGGACCGCTGACTGGCAGCCGTCGAGTCTAAGGACAGACGGGCGGGGCCGTCAGCGACTCACCTGCGCGGCCAACTTCCAGCTCAGAGGGGCGGGCCGCTCCGCCCCCAAACAGCAGAGCCCTAGGCCGTTGGGACCCCCCCAAAGCACCTCAGCGGCGCCCACCCCGCAGCCGTTAGCTTCGCAGGGGCCCCTGCCGGTCTCGAGTCCCGCCACTCCGACTCCCACCCGCCCAACTGAGGACCGCCGAGTCTTTTCACCTCGATCTTCTCCCCGATGCAGGTCGCCATGTTTCCAGGCCCCTGCCTGGGCTCCCGGGATCACCTCCCTTCACGCAGTCCTTTCGCGGCAACGCTCCAAGCAGCCAGGGATTCTTGGCGCCCATCAGGTTCGGCTCTCTAGGCCGCCGCTCCTGGCGACGACAGCACAACCACCGGCAGGTCTCCCGGGAACCTTCCGAGACCTGGGCGGCGCCTCCGCACTCCCATTTTGAAAAACTCCCGCCGGTTGCCGTCCTTGCAAGGCCGGCGATGACGTAACGACGCGGGTGGCTTCTGAGAGGCTGCGCCCAGGCGCGCATGCGTGGTAGGTTCTCCTGGCCACCCCCCCCCCTCCCCCGCACCCCGAGAATTTCTTTGCCTCGGGGCCGAAAGTGCTTGGCTGCCTGAAGCTAGAGCGGAAAGTGTGGGCGCTCCTGCTCGGGGGACACCGTGCGCCACTCGTGGGAGAGTTAACCTAAAGGGTGAGATATTTCCACCCGTTACTTTCCTGAGGGTCTGAAAAACTACGTCCATTCTGTAAGGGGTTTAAAACGATTTAAAATTTTTAAATGTTTAAACTTGACAGTGCAGCACGTGGAGGGGGGGGCATTCCCTGGCTTAATCGCCCTTAACACCTCTGTGTTACTCCCCCGTTTTCATAACAGTAAAGAATGTGTCCGGTCCATTATTTTGGTAAACTCCTCTTAGGTATAATAATGTCATTTGTGTAACAACTTGCGGTGTCACACGTGTAATGATCAGTATAGATGGAAGAGACCTCTGTGAGGGTGGGCCGACCCACTTCGTGCCGATGAGAAAAATGTGATGCTCAGGATATGTAACAGCCGGAGAACTGCAACACACACTTAAATCTGCTTCTAAACATTGTTGACCTAACATTGTTTACCTACAAGTTGTAAAACAAAAAACTCCGTTCAGAGAACAGTCAACTTTTCCCTTTCATTTCTGAAATCATTCCTAAAAGGTTGTATGTTATAATAATGCTTGAGCAGTGGGGTCTAAAGTCCAGTCTTCCAATTAGACTTGCTTTTGCTATTGACTTTTCAGAAATACCTATAATTCACTGTCATTGTGGGGGTTTTCGGCGGGGGGGGGGGGGGGGGGAAGAATTATTTATCCTTTATTCCATTAATGTCAGCTGTGCAGATGGTTATACAGCCCACTAGTTCTGCATCTATGTAACCTTACCCTGTGTGAAGAGGAATGGACTGAGGGGCAGAGCTTGCTGGATTCGCATTGCTGCCTGCAATCTAGAGCGCCGAGTGGCTGAACCTAGTCCGTTCCAAAGGTGAAAAAGTTTGGAGAGAAGGGACAGAGTACCTGGGGGGAGGGAATGAATAATGGGTTGTATAATGAGGGGAATCCAGTATTAACATCTGAGTCTCTGTGAAAGAGGCTCAGAGCAAGAGGTGATGGTGTCTCTTAGTTCAACTGTACTAGTTGCCTGAAAGGGTGAAGACATATATTGCTGACCACTCCTGCTTTTGGAACCCGACAAGATCAAATGGAAGCCTTCAAACCTGACTGGCGTCAGCCTGGGAGACATTTTCATTAGATGGACTGGATAATTTTTAAAGATGGAATGAGATTCTTACTAGTATATTAGTTCTTTTGACTTAGGTGATTGTTTTGCTGTAAGGGATCTGTGTTTGAAGACCAGGGGATGTGATTTGTAAGAAATATATATTGGGTCATTCAGATGATCAAAATATATCCTAATTTCTCATATATATTTGGTCTTTGTTCACAGTTCCTGACTCCCAGCTCCCAAAACCCTTGGAATTTTTTCTCAGTGATGGGAACTTAAAGGTGTCCGTTTATAAGGTGACTTTTGGACCACACCTAAGGATTGGGGTTGACTGCCAGAACCAACCACGTGATTAGAGGGTTGTGAAATTTAGTCCTACCCCCAGAGCTCCTGGGAGGGGAGAGGGGATGGAGGCTGAATCAGTTGACAATGACTAATGATTTAATCATACCAATGTAATGATGTCTCCATAAAAACCCAGAAGGGTAGGGTTCAGAGAAGGGTAGGGTTCAGAGAGGGTGCTGGGTTGGTGAACACGTGGACATTTGGGGAGAATGGTATGCTTGGACAGGGCATGAAAGGGCATGCACACCCCTTCCTCATGTTTTGCCTTATGCATTTCGTCCATTTGGCTATTCTATTTTTTATAATAAACCAATCATCTAGTAAAATCTAGTTCTGAGCCCTGCTCTAACAAATTAATTGGGCCAAAAGAGGGACTTGTGGGAACCTCCGCTTTATGGCCAGTTGGTAAGAAGTATAGGTAACAACCTGAACTTTCTACTGTATAGCCAGTCATTTGGAAGCACAGGTTACAACCTGGGTTTGCAAATGGCATCTGCAGTGGGACTGAACCCTCAATCTGGAATATGATGCTCTCTCCAGGAAGTGTGAGTCAGAATGGAGTTATAGGATGCTCAGCTGGTGGCATCAGGCTATTGCTTGGATGTGTACAGCAGCATTCCCATCCCCTCCCTGGAAATTGGGCCCAGGAACACAAAATACTTGCTTATTTGCAACAAATCTCAAGTTAGCTGTGGTGTATGCTACTTTTTTTTAAAAAAATAAGATTTTGAGAGAGGGGGCAAAGGAGGGAGAGAGGGAAAACATCAATGTGTGGTTGCCTCTCATGTACCTCCTACTGGGGACCTGGCCTGCAACCCAGGCACGTGCCCTCACTGGGAATCGAACCGGTGATCATTTGGTTCACAGGCTGGTGCTCAGTCCACTGAGCCACACCAGCAGGGTTACAATGCTTTTTATATGTTGTTTGGTTTGGTCTGCTAATTCGTTGATGATTTTTTGGATCTATATTCATGAGTGACATTGATCTGTAGTTTTCTTGTAATGTCTTTGTCTGGTTTTGGTATTAGGGTAATTTTTTACATGATTTGACATTTCTGGAAGTTAATTTTGTCAATTCAAGCATATGGGCACATAAGAAATTTCTTTGGGGCTACCTTCATAGGTGACATCTAATCTTATTGCACTGTTATCTAAAATTATGTATGACAGTCTTTGTTATTTATTGAGGTTTGCTTTATAGTCTACGATATGTTTTAGTAAATATTCCATGTGTACTTAATTTTTTTACCTGTTGACTAACAGCTTACATAAGCCTATTAGATCTGACTTTTAAGATTGTATTCAATCCTTTTATATATTTATTGCCTATTATCAATTATCAACTGTTATTGTGGACCTTTTTTTCATAAATGTTAGTTACTTTATATATTCAGATGCTGTTGTTATCTGCCTCGTGAATTGCTCCATTATCATTATTAAAGTTCACTTTTTATCCCAATACTTTTTTCACTTTAAATTTTATCTGATTAAGTTTCAGAATTCTCTTTTGATTGGCATTTTCTTTGTATATTTTCCCCATCAATTTACTTTAAACTACGATGTCATTATGTTCAAGAAGTGTCTTTGTAGAAACCACATATAGCTTTTAAATGTTTAAGGCAAGTTTAAGGTATGTCGATTTACTTAAAACTACTGATATTTGGATCTCTTTTGTGTGATTTCTTTATTCTTTGCTTCTTTGTTTTCAACAGGGTTTTCTTTATACAAATTGTTTCTCTCCTATTTTAATTTGACCCAATCCTTGCTATCGTTAAAACCAGTACACATATTCTTTCAGGTTTATGCTTTACCACCACAGTGAGGTTAAACAGGAGACCAGCTGTCATCATGCAGAAAGGCAGGCAAGGCTGCTGGACACCAACAGTTCAACTTGTCTTTTGGCATTTGCAGGCTATGTGAACCATTTTCTACCTTTAAAAGGGGGGTATTTTTGAGGATAAAGTATTGGGAGTAACACTGAACAAACTTTCCATCTTCACCCCTGGAATGTTATTGTTAGGGACTTGGGTTAAAAAAAAAAAAAAAAAAAAGGTAAAATCCTCTCCAATTTCCCAAACTCGGGATAAGATGAATAGGAATGGACTGCCAATTAGCCTTCTAGACTTGAGAAATCTAGTATCTTGATACTCGTTGTTAGTTCGTTCTGGAACTTGAGATGAGTGCTGAAACCAAGTCCCGAATGATGAAGCATTTTAAATCTCTTGTGGAGCAGTGTCATGACTCACAAAAATTCTAGCAAGTGTAATGAGCCCCTAGCAAGTGCTGAGTGCTGAAACATTTTTTCTCATCAAAATGTGACAAATACAGGGTTTGATGAGTTCTGAAGTCAACGAGTACCAAGGTATAACTGTATTTAATTACATTTCATTGGGAAGTTTAAAGTGTATAAACATATTTCTGGATTGAGGGTCCATTACCCTTCAAGTTCTCATAAACTGTTCAACCCCTAGAAGATGAAGCACTACTCCAGACCAGAGGTCCTCAATCATTTCCTTATCCCAACAGTCTAAGCTCTCTGACACATTTTTGTCAGGAATAGCAATTCTCAGAGGAGGTGTTATGAGACTCTCTGGGGAAGGGGCTCCTCTTTGCCTATTGAAAATTTCTAAAATCTTCAGATTCATTTATTCCTATGTCTCTTCCAATATAAAGCTAATATATTCTCTGGTAACAGTTCCAATATTAGCTAACTACACAGTTAACCCTTGAAAAACACATTTTGTTTTCATTTTTCCAGTAAGTATATATAGTTGGCTCTCTGTCCTTGGGTTTTGCATCCTGAGTCAACGAAGTGGGGATTAAACACAGTACTTTCCATTTGCAGCTGGGAATCCTCAGATGCAGAGAGCCAGTAACTATACATGTTGTTCTATGCCATTTGATATAAAGGACTTGCATCCATGGATTTGGTATATACAGAGGTCCTGGAAGCAATCCCCTGTGGATACTGAGGGATGACTGGTTAAGTTTCAGGGGAGTCAAAAGTTTTGTGTGGATTTTCAGATACGGCAGTGGGTTGGTGCCCCTAATTCCTACATTGTGTAAAAGTCAACTGTGTTTTAGTCTTAAGAATCAGTAACATCTGAGGGCTTGAAAAATCTGCCAGTTTACTCAAAAAACCGTCCTTGCCAAGCAAATTTCTGTAAATGACTCTGATGACCTGTCCACAAACCACCATCAAGTCAATGAAATTCAATATGTAAAAATTAAACCTCAGATGTGCAGAACTCGTGGTTAAAGGAGTAAGTCGATATATATTTATTATCATTACATAGCTTCTTGACAATGTGCACTACCATCCAAAATGAATTGCATTTATTATCAATTGTCATTTGTTTGCTCACTAGTAGGAAGATGCCAATTTACATACATAGAAAATGTTTCATATACTTTGATACTGCCATATGAAAACATTTTTATGGATATGTTTGTGAACCAAAATTGTATGCCAAATACATATTCCTAGGATGTTACCAACGTAACATCACAAACCATTCTCATGCCTGCTCATTAAAGCTAGGGCCTTTCACACGCAAAACTCAGTCATTTTTGCAGACACAGCACACTTCACTATGATTTTCTGCATTGCACTGGTCCCTCTTTGTATTGAAAACAAATCAGGAAATTGAGAAATCAATTTTTAAAAAATTATTATAAGCTAGTAGCAATGAAACTGCCTGAAGTTATTTTACACTAATGACTAGAGTGAAAGTCACTATGTACATAAATTATTTTAATCACGGTTAGAAAAAAGAAGAAATTACTTGGATGCCATATTGTTTGAACTAAACAATCTGGCAACTTCATTAAATGTTGCTTCTATAAACTGTGGTATTAAATAACAATGGCTTCATCCTACCAAATATAAAAGATAGCCGCTTTTAATGTAAGTCTCCTTCTAAGACACTAAGCTATAAAAGCTTATTTCAGGGGAAAAAACAAAAAACTTCAAAGCTTCCATTACCTAGATTTCTACCTCTAATTACGTATTTAACATCTGAATTATGGGTGGGTCAATAGATTTCACTCTCATTTTATTTTAATTCAAGTTCTTGGAAGCAAAATATTTAGGAAATTATAAAGGAAGATGCACAACACGTGTATGTAATCAGAAAGCAGCAAAGAACTGACGGTGTCTGATCTTTAACCACCATGTTGAATTTCTGACCCTTGTTATTTTGTCACATTGATAATCTGGACTAAAAATGAGGGATGTTGGTTGCTTAATACTCAAAAAATTGACCTCTTTTGGTCCAGAACTGCTTAAAACTATTCTAAGGTCAATGTGAAAAATCTACTTCATCAAACCACTATTAAATTTTAAAGATATTATATATGGAAATTTATAACATGGCTTTTCAAGTATGAATTTAAGATAAAAAATTCCTAATAGTAAGATTTGGTATTCAAATAAAAAGGAGACAAAGGTAATCAAATTAGCTATCAAAGTAATATGATAGTGAAACTACTTTTAAAAGCCATGAACAGAGACTTACGGTCAAGATGGCAACATAGGTAAATGTGATACTCGCATCCTCCCACTACTACATCAAAATTACAACTAAACTACAGAACAACCATCATTCACAAACCACCTGAAATCTAGCTGAATAGAAGTCCTACAACGAGGGATTTAAAGAAGCTACATCGAGACTGGTAGGAAGGGTGGAGACGCCAACAGGCTGGTCCCACACCCACATGTGGTGGATAAAATCTGGAAGCGGTATCTTGGCTGTGGAGATACTCCCTGAAGAGTGAAGGGTCCCAGGCCCCCAAGCCCAGACTTCCAGTGCTGGGGAGAGAAATGCCCATAACTTCTGGCTGTAAAAATCAGCGGGGAGTAGGGCTGAGGGAGACAGAGAGCTTCTGGAGTCCCAGGCAGTTCCTTCTAAAGGGCCTGCATGCAGACTTACTCTAGCTCACTTTGTCTGAGCTCCAGCAATGGGACAGCAGCTCAAAAGGCACCAGGGTCATTTGGGGGTGAACTGAAATGTCTGGCATCAGGTAGGACAGCAGCTTTTTCCCAGACAAAAGTACTGGCAGAGGCCATTCTTCCTTTGATGGGCTCTCTCCCCACAGAGATGGCAGGTGAGGCACCATATCTGAGACTCCATCAACCTGGCTAACATTTCACCTCACCCTGGTGATTCCCTGAGACCACACTCTACCAAACTTGTGGCCTGTTAAAGCTATTTCCAGTGGCTTATCCATACAAATGGCCTGCTGTGGCTCACACTTCAGACTCTCCTAGAATCTCTCAAACAAGCAGCATCTGGCCTCAGTGTACACCCTACCTCTCACTAAGTGGTCCCAGGCCCAGCACTGGGAGCAGCCAGTCATGGTTCACAACTTGGTATCTCCTGGGAACCTCCAAGCCCCAAACAAGTTGCACCTATCTGCTGATTACTTTGTGGCTAAAGCTGGGTGGGTGGCCCTGGACAGAACACAGGTGGCAGCAGCTGGGCTTGGCCTGCAGCTCCCAGGAGGCCAGAGTCAGCATACCCAGTGGATAGCTTCAGACCACAACAAAACACCACCAGACCACCTCCACAGCAACACACTCAAGGGACAGACTCAGTGGGCACCGGAGCCCTGCTGAAGTCGGTCCTCCTCGGTAGGGAGGGCCCCTGCACAGCTGGTCCTCCACAGTGGTCAGTGGTTGCAGCGAGCCCATGCAGCCAATTGGCCTGGGGGTAAACCCTTCTCATTTAGGTGCCATTAACAATCAAGCATCAGGAGGGTATATGCAGCCCACCCGGGGGTGGGGCAGTACACCTGGAGTGCCCAGCTTGGATGATTGGGGAAGCTGTGCCACTGCACCCTCCAGAATACCTACTATATCCGGCCACTCTACCAAGCCAGGGAGACACAGCAGTTCTACGTAATGCACAGAAACAAACGCAGGGAGCCTGCCAACATGAGGAGACAGAGCAATGTGTCCCAAAGGAAAAGAAAGAACAAAACTCCAGAAAAAAAGAACTAAACGAAACAGAGACAAGCAATCTCTTAGATGCAGAGTTCAAAACAATGATAACAGGGATGTTCAATGAGCTTAGTGAAGAATAGCTGAATTTAGAAGAGAACTTCAAGAGCATAAAAAGGGACATGGAAACCATTAAAAAGGACATTAAACCCGTAAAAAAGAACCAGTCAGAAATGAGGGAAACACTAAGTAAAACGAAGAATAATTTACAGGGAATCAACAGTAGAGTAGATGCAGGTGAGAATCAAATCAGTGATTTGGAATATAAGGAAGCAAAAAAACACCCAATTAGAACAGCAAAAAGAAAAAAGAATCCAAAAAAAAAAAAGAAGATAGTGTAAGGACTAGGACAACTTCAAGCATACCAACACTTGCATCATGGGGGGTGCCATCACAGGAGCAATAAGAACGAGAAATTGGAAACCTATTTGAAAAAATGACAGAAAACTTCCCTAACCTGATCAAGTAAATAGACATGCAAGTCCAGAAGTGCAGAGTCCCAAACAAGATAAACCCAAAGATGCCCACACCAAGACACATCATAATTAAAGTGCAAATGGTTAAAGACAAAGAAAATCTTAAAAGCAGCAAAAGACAAGCAATTAGTTACCTTCAAGAAAGCTCCCATAATACCGTCAGCTGATTTCTCAATGGAAACTTTGCAGGCCAGAAGGGCCTGGCAAGAAATATTCATGGTGATGAAAAGCAAAGACAACCAAGATTACCCAGCAAAACTATCACTTAGAATCAAAGGACATATAAAGTACTTCCCAGACAAGGAAAAGCTTAAAGGAGTTCAATCACCACCAAACCAGTATTACATGAAATGTTAAAGGGTCTTCTTTAAGTAGAAGAAAAAAAATATCAAAAATGTGAACAATAAAAAAGGCAATAAAAATACTATGTATCAACAAATGAATCTAAGAAAAATTAATGAACAAGGAAAACAGAAACAGACTCATAGATACAGAGAATATCTAAATAGTTGCCAGATGGGAGGGGAGTTGGGGGGATGATGAAAAAGGTAAAGGGATTAAGAGGTACAATTAGTTACAGTATAGTCATGGGGATGTAAAGTACAGCATAGGGGGGAATACAGCCAATAATATTCTAATACTTATGCATGGTGTCAGATGGGTACTAGATTTATCAGGATGATCACTTAGTAAGGTATACAAAGCCTAATCACTAGGGTGTGTACCAGAAAGTAATATAATATTGTATGTTAACTACAGTTGAAAAATAGAAAAAGATTTAAATTTTAAAAATCCATGAAATAAAGGATCTAAAGAGAAATCCAGAATAAAAAAGCAATAGACTTGAGAAAAATATGATTATTTAAGAGTCTAGAAATGGATGTGAGGATAAATAAAACAAGACAGAAAATACTGAAGACCATTTTCATTTATAGTGTACACACTATAATGCAATTAAACTATCTAAAACATGTTGAATTTCATTCATCTCTCTATAGAATGGGTCATTTCCAGGTATCAGTACATTTTCCTAACAATTATCCTGTGACTTAGAACATGACAGTAAATTAGAATTTCCAAAGCAAAGATCATACTATTAATTTCTGTTGTTATGGATGTTGACCTATTTGACAGACTAAATAAAATGTTCATGATTCAATTTTTATTTTTTCTTTGACCTGAAATCTCCAGGTCATTTAATAATGTATTTCAACTCACACGCTTTTCCTTTTAATACTTACTTTAACAATATGCTAGAGGTATTCTTAGGGATCTGAAAGATTAAAGAGCCACTATCACCTATAGATACTGACCACTGCTGTAGATTTAGGTTTTCTTCTAAACAGTTCGTTATTCTAAAAATTCCAGGGGTCCATTTACTGTATGAAATAAGTACTCTTGAATTAGTAAGAAAAAAAAGAAACTTAAGAGCTCTGGTCTTATTGTAAACCCAAAGCTGTTTTCTTGGGCAACATATGAGTACATGGAAGAATATTAATTTTGGTGTATTTTAAATTATAAATGTGAAAGTAAAATAGCTCAAGCTTCTTGTTTCTTTTGATTAAAAGTCTTGGTCTTTGATCTACATTAAATTTTTGTTACCTTTATCAAAAGAAAAGATTATGTGCTTCCCAGGAATTAAACTTTAAATTAGACCTTGAGCAAAAAAAAAAAAAAAAAAAAGGTGCTCTTAAACCTGTTTTTCTTCTTTCATAAAAAGCCTGTATCTTCTGAAATTGAATGAGAATGACTGTTTTAAGAAGACTTAGTTTGCTAAATCATTGACAGAAAACATGTTAAGAGGATAATAAAATATTAGAATCCAACTTTATAAGTATCCCTACATATGTCACTTGAAAAGGCATCAGTGGCTATTTAATTAATGCTCCCAGATTTTAAATATTGATAGAGCAATACAATTAAATATGCCTCTGATCAAATATCACAAAACTAAATTCCACTTACAACTCAAAACATTCAAGATTTAACTACAAAATAACATTTACTTTAGAATTGAAGTTTATTTTGTTATGAAATTCTAAAAGGTGAGAAAGATGAAGCTCTATTTTCCTGGTCAGTTAAGAATCACTTACAAATCTGTTAAGCAAAATTAATTCTAAGGCTTTAATTGTTGTGGACTATCAAATATCATCTATTAAAAAGAAAACCATTTCAGATCCTCTCTCAACCATACTGTTCGTTTGCTTATTACTTAATAAAATAAAAATTAATGTTGCCCTGGCTGGGTAGCTCATTTGGTTGGAGCATCATCCCAATATGCCAGAGTTGTGGGTTCAATCCTCGGTCAGGGCACATATAAAAAGCAAATTCTTAAAAATTACTGTGGAAAACAAAATAAAATCTTTATGTGAATGTTTATAGACTTGTTATTACAGCTCAAATTTATGAAAATGGATGGATGGTTTGATCTATTTTGAATCAAACTGAAAGCTAATTTGATTACTATATTTAATGATCTATTGCCTTTAAATGAGTAATTTTTTCAAAATAGTTAAAAATTTGCTAATTTGGATAAAATGCCTTAACACTACTTTTTTATTACATTGATCACTGAACCCCCAAATTCACTTTAAATAAAGGCTTGTATCAAGGAAATAATCATGAACATACTAAAAACTGACCCCCCAAAGGTCTAAGAAATCTTTATATCTTCTTAATAAAAGTCTAATTACCCTTTTAAAACTGAGATTATCTGTTATTCCAATAGCCTCCTTCTTTGGTGTGCTGTTTCTGGTTTTAAAACTTTAGAGTTCTATATATTGCTAAGGAATTAAAATCTGTTGTATAATTATATTTTTAGCAGTTTTTATTTTTATAATCACAGTACAATGAGCTACCAGGAGCTGGTTTTACAAACCAAATAATTTATACTTTTCTGAAAAGTCAAAGTGTACAAATATTTATTAATCATCCCAGATATCTGAACATAGTTCCTATTTGCTCACTATAGAAAACAGTCTATTTTGCTGCATATTTTTTTTCAAATAACTTCTAAAACAGTGGCTTTTTACAAAAATCCTCACCCAAGGATATAGTTTATCAATTGTAGAGAGAGAGGAAGGGGGGCAGATAGAGAGGTTGTGAGAGAAACATCAACGGGAAACATTGATTGATTGCCTCCCCATACATGCACTGACCAAGGTACTGAACCCACAACTAAGGTATGTGCCTTGACTGGGGACCAAACTCAAAAGCTCCAACCAATTAAGCTACCTGGCCAGTCAGTGCAATAGTGGTTTTTGATTTTGAAAAAAAATCTTTAATTTGTTTCAGTCATTAAAATTAAACTAAACCATACCGCCTACCCAAAACTACATTAAGGAGAACATTCTCTTTTATTATGCAGTCAATAACTACATTATTAAGTTAAAGATCTTTCAAAAATATCATTTACATTGACTAAATGGGTAAAAAGGATACATATTATTTTTGGATGTATTTAACTTATTAAGTGTTATATAACTGCAAAAATTTATATATATTTATATTTTTATATATATATATAAACTTTTCTGAAAAAATACATAACTACATAAACTGATTTAAAAGAAAGAATGGAAAATGGCAGGATATGCTAGACAATTCAGATGAAGAAAGGGTTGTTCCCACATTTATTCTCAACAAGTTTTTGAGGTATATAGCTCCTAAAAAAAGTGGAGAGGTCTTCTTGTCAACTCAAGGAAAAGCTATGAACACTTTTCTTGTACTGTTATGAACTCCCTTTAATACCTTTGTTCTTCCTGAAATGAACCTCTATATTCAACATACAAATGAAAAGTAACTGATACATGCTTTTTAACATAATGTACTTCATCGCTTATTACTAATGGATATAATTATGAGCATTTCATCTTAAGAGTAGAACAAGGACCATTAAAAGGCTATTAGACATAAAAATGTATTGGGGATATATGTGTTGTTTTTTTTTAATGTAGAAAAGGGGCATCTCCCTCAAAAAGGATGAATAAAAATCCCTGGAAAATGCATTCCTCCTCCATACTCCCCTTTCAGTGCAGACTACATTGTAGAAACAAAATCTCTCTTAGAGAACTATTCGTGAGAAATAATGACTATCCCTAAAGATATTAAACTCTCAATTTTTACTACTTAAGAAAAATCAGTATTAATTCTTCTTAATATAAAGATTTAGCTTTGGGAAAAAGTGAGCCTTTCACAATTTCAAAACTAGGTCAATCTATCTGATTGGCATTAAACACAAGAGCCCATGCACTGTCTGTGCTTCTTTTTCTTGCAGGTTTAAAAATCATTTCAGTCTGCTCCCATAGTTTCAAGCCTGTGGACAGAACTGAACAAATGTGAACAAGTCTGGTGATGAAACACAGATTAAGTCCTTAAAATACCTTAATTTCACAGTCCCTTGTCCCATATAATTTATATAAGAAGCACCAAAACTTGAGCCAAGGACTGAACAGGTAATATAACAGCAGGAACTATAATTTAATCACACCATATCATATTACACTATGTAACATTCTATATTTTGCCTGTTGATATGTAACACAGTTAAGTTTATTACAAGCATTATTTCCTAAGACTTAGGGTGTAAGTGCTTCTTTTCAAGTATTACCACTTATTTAATAGTGTTTATCGGTATCTTAACATTAAGTACTTTAGTGATAAATGTACATTATATAATACGTTGTGCCATTTTCCCCTACCCTGTGTTAAGGTATGAACAGAATCAATTAATAAAACTAAAACAACTATTAAAACTGAAACAAGGCTATCAATGTCACAGATACATGTCAGAGGAGGTCTACAGCGTTTCCCACTTAAGATTCTTCATCAAAAATGCTTTCTTTTCTTTAGGCTAGTATTACATAGCACGTCTTCTGGAACACTAGATCAGAAGTTTCGAGTGAAAATGACACTGAGCTACTCTAAGAAAACATCAATCCACATTATAAAAGGGGAAAACTGCTGGCGTTACCTTAGCATAGAATTGTGCATTTTCCCTTTCAACATGTGATTTGTTCATTTATGTGATTAACAACAAAGTTTTGGAGTTCTCATGGCACACCAATGAGATGGACTAATCTGTCGAGGAACCTTGTGTTTGTTTTAATGTTTAAACCAGAACAATACAATCACTAGAAAAAGGTCAGTGCCTCGGTGACTTCATACCACATCAATTTCAATTTTTGTTTTTCAAAATAATGATCAGTTAGTTATATCTATACTTCTGCAACAATAGTGCAATACAGTATCCTTTCCTGAATAAGGAGCTGAAGTTTATCCAAATAGAAGCTTTAAATAAGGTAACTATTGCCAACTATGTATCAATCCTGCATGTGATAAAAAATATATTAGGAAAGCTTAAACTGACTTGTAAATCTATATTCAGCTAAAGCCTCACATAAGCAGCAACAGAAATGAACAGATGTGTACTTAATATAAAACACTTTTCAAAACTACTCCAAAAAACAAATGACAAAAAGTGGTTAAGAACAACTGAACATCTGTTGTGTGTACCAGATGTAAAAGAAGAATGGACCGCATGTTTACTTGCTCTGTTTCAATTGCATGAAGGTAAAATTAAGACTTAGTCAACTTCCATCTGTCCAGAAGATTTAGTATGCTGTGAGCTGTCTTTTGTTGCATCTGGTTTGGTTTCAGTTCCACTCTGTCCATCCATTTGTCCATTGTGTTCACTATTAGCTTTTGCATTGTCTTCTGCAACCTCTACTTTTGGTTTGGGTTTGTAAATGATGGGATTACAGAAATTATCCAGTTCCTAAAGACATGAAGAGTACTGATTACATTAAAAATATTACTGATAAATTCCACATTAACTTTCTAAATTTCCACATAACTCAACATTCACATTCCTGAATTTATGTTAGCTCGATCAGACAACCAACTGTTTCCTCAAGGACCTCAGTGAAGGATGTACCTTCTGGGCGAGTGCATGTCAGTGGTGACAAGATACTGTTCAATCTTTAAAATGCTTTTTGTATCTAATCTTCCTAAAAATTATTCCTCATCATTTAAAATATAGTCTACTTCATCAGGAATAATTTTTATTTAGTTTTAAATATTTTTAAAAAATTTTATTTTTTATTATAGTTGACATACAATATTGTGTTAAGTTCATGTGTACAATGATTCAGTGTTTATATAGCTTATGATGTGATCACCACATAAGTCTATTAACTTTCTGTCACCATACATTGTGGTATCACCAACTACTTTCTCTATGCTGTACATTGCATCTCTATGACTTCTTTATTTTGTAACTGAAATCTGATCTCTTCTTCTTCTTCACTTTTTATACCTACATACCCCTCAGCCCCTTTGGCAACCATTGGTTTTGTTCTCTGTATTTATGAGTTTGTTTCTATTTTGTCTAGTTCTCTTAAGATTCCACACTTAAGTGAAATCATATGGTATTTGTCTTTGACTTATTTCACTTAGCATAAAACCCTGTAGGTCCATCCATGCTGTTACAAATGGCAATTTTTCATTCTTTTTTATGGCTGAGTAATAATCCACAGGGTATATGAACCGCACATCTTCATTATCCGTTCATCTATCAGTAGACATCACATATGTTGCTTCCCTAGCTTAGCTATTGTAAAAATGCTATGAACATAGGGATGCATTTATCTTTTCAAATTACTGTTGGAAATAATTCTTAATTCATTCCTTTAAGTTATGCCTAATGTTGTCTTATGAGAATTATGTCAAATAATGTTTATTTCATAAACTGATATTTCTCAACATTCACATGAAAATATACTAACTTTACTTTTTGAAAATAGCTGAGTAGCCTTTTCTATTGAAGGGGAGAATAAGCCATGAAAGTAAATGCAATTCGATAATTTAGAAGAAATACAATTTATTCCTATATCGTTTTATTTTTCTACATAGGAAAAAGAGACCATTAAAATCTTCTCAAGACCTCTGTCACAGAGACTGGGATAGGGATGGGAAGACAGGGCGCGACACCCTGAAGGAACATTTTAATGGCAAACTGCTCTCATCACCCTTTCCATTTCATTTGATTAGGAGTGGGATATTACTGCTTCTTTGCAAAACTTTCTCATTAGGAGACACATCTTTATGTCAAAATAGATATAGCTCTATATCTAAAATACCTAATGACTATAATGTGTTATATGGATGTATCAATTTATTCAAGTTACCTACTGATAGGTATTTTAGGTGGTTTCCAATTTTTTGCTATTATAAAAAAAGGTATTTAATCTGCATATACCTGTGCAGTGATCAATTTAGGATGTGTTCCTAGAAATGTGATTTCTGGGTTAAAGGGTCTACTCACTTTAAATTTCTATATATATTCTAAAACAATGTCCCAGAAAAGTTGTAGCAAATTTAACCAGTTGCTCAGGGACAGCATTCATTTCTTTACATCCTTGACAACAATGGCCAAGATTATAACTGTAAACACACACATTAGATGGGTAAAAAGAGATTTGCGTTTTGCAGATTTAGTAATGAGAATGAATAATACTTTCTGTATTTTCTATGTTTATCAAACACGCATTTCTTTTTGTCAACTGCTTATCCAATGTCTTTATTCATACTCTTACTTTGATGCTGATATTTATTAAAAAGTTTGTCCCCATATTTTTCACGTTTTCTATGATAAACTGTGACATTTCCATTAGCAGTATTTTTAGACTGGAAAACTTTATCAGAAATAAGATTTTACTATATCTTATGTCAAAGACAGACCTAGACCTATACTGCCAAGTTTTACAATGGAGACTTTAGAAGTCTTACCTAATCAGAAAAGTCTGACATATTTGACAGTCAAAAGATGGCAAGCTATTTTATTTCATTCTGTATTACACTTAAAATGTAAAAAACAGCTTTGAGTATGTGATGGAGTCAAGGAACAGACATGTCCCACCTAGTGTCTTCTTTTTTCCAAAATAAAAAATTATGTCTCCCTTTAAAAAATTTTTGTGCTTGAACCTCATAAAAAGAATTGTATAGTTTCTTACCTTTGACTTTGCAATTATTTCTGAAACTTTCACCACAGGATCTTGAGTAAGACTTAGTTTATTCTGTGCATTCATCTTACTGTTAAGCCAACTCATTGCCTCACTGATAGATTTTTCAACTTTTTCCACTTCAGCAGGATCTAAATGATCATATCTTTCATCCTATTAAAAAAAAAAGTTACTTAATGAAATAGATTTTTCAGTAAGTAAATTATAATAACTTTTATAAAAGATTCATACTCTTACTGAATGTACACCTTGCACATACTCATGTGAAGAAGCCACATACAAATTACATAAAACCGAAGAGACTGGGAGAAAGAAAAAAAATCAGTGCGGGTTCTTAAAAGAAGAGGCTTTCTGAAGGATTCAGATTTGGGAAAGAATGACTAGTGGTGAATTTTCAAGGAAAGGTAATTAGCCAAGAAAGAAGCTTATGGAATTGAATTTGTTAGAGATTAAAGAGAAATAAGGCATACAGAACTAATCTGAAAATTCTGAATATAAGACAAATATAGGAAATTGTTGATAAAAGGGATTACCATAATAAAATTCTGCCTGAAAAAAAGAAATTCAGCTGCCAAACACAGAAGACAATTTAAGAAGTCTTGGTTTAGATTGTCAGCTACAGATTCAGAAAAAAAAGGAAAAGCAACATACGAAAGAGGTTATTGACTGGACATGAAAAATAAAGGGAAAGAGAATGAAAGAACACTCCAAAGCCAAAGAACTCAGAAGACGGGGATGCTAATGTTTAAAACCATAAAGCTTCATCAGATACTGACTCATCTTCCTACTTGTATGATTACAAATTATGTGTCCATCATCTGTGACTTAGTTTCTGGGTGCCCCCACTTTCTTGAATTCCTTCTAACTTCATGGATCATTCCTTAAGTTCCTCCCCGTTCATGCTCCATCTACATGCTTTAAAAAATATCCCCAGCCTTGAACCTCTGCCCTGAAATCCCAACTCTGTATCCAGTTTCCAATTTGAATTTCTATTTGCTAAGTCTGAAATGTTTCAAACACCTGATTACCTCCCTACCAACTCTTCTCAGTTTTCCCCATTTCAGGAAATGGTGACTTCATCCTTCCAGACCAAAATCCTTTGAGTCATTTTGGACTCCCATTCTTTCTGTTATATTTATATAAAATCTATCAAATCTTATTAGCTCTGCCTTCAAAATATTTGCAGCAAATGTACAACCACTACTTCCCCTTCCACTATCTGTTCAGGCCTCCTGTCACTTCTGGCTGTATTACCCTAATAATGCCTTCACTAGTCTCTGCTTCCAGACCCTTCAAAAACTAAGTTAAATCACTATTACCTTTATGCTCAAAACCTGCAATGGATTTCTATACTCAGAGGAAAAGCCAGACTTTTCTAATGGCCTACTAGGCCCTTTATTATCTGGCAACTGCTAACCCCACTCCCCACTGTTTTAAGCTACACTGGCCTCCTTGCTGCTCCTTCAACATGTTCTCCCCTCGAAGTTTTGCAACTGCTATTCCCCTTTTCTAGAACTTTATTTTTGCATCACGCACCTTGAGCCCTCACCTCCTTCAGCCCTCCCCACGCCTACGGCATCTGAGCAGCAGTCTGCCCGCTGACAAACCGCCCCCTCTGGCCATCCCTTAACTGTTGCCAGAGCCCCTCATCACCATCTGACTGCTCTGCAGCAACTCACTGTCTCCCGTTCCCCACTGAAGCGTAAGGGTCAATGTTCTGTTCGATGCTGCAGTTCCAGCACCTTGAAGGGAGCCTGGCACATAGTAAAAACCTCGAAGTCCTTGAACAGAGATGGAGTCTCCCTTGCTCTGGACGATACCTTAAATTTGCACATTCAAGACGACTGCTAAAGCCTGGCAACACCAGGCCATAGTACTTGTATGGGAATCTCCTATATCACATTTGAAATAGTCTTGGTGTTTTCATTTGTCTGCTTATTCCTCCTTATCTTTCCATTATCTTTCCATTCTATTTGTACCTGTAAGGACAATCTGGAGGCTGACACTAGCAGGCACATTCATAATCAGTACTTGAAGTCTTCTTCAGCAATCTTACTTTATAAAATTCACAAATCTTTTTGTATAAGCAACCTCTTTCCACTTGTGTAGGGAAAGCACTATAGTTAAGGGTTTGTGTGTTATCTTTAGACCACTTAGGTTTTAGTCCTGACGCCACCATTTACAATGCGTGTAATCCTTGACAAGTTGCTTAAGCACTGCAGTTTTCTTTTATACTTTTGTGAGAATGAAGTGAGATAATCCAGGTAAAAATGCTTCAAATTCACTAAGTGCTTGATCAACGTAAGCTATTATTAGGATACTCTGCCTGATTCTTTCTGTTGCTAGCCTCTCCTGCCCCCTGATGTGGATTTAACTGCAATTTAAATTCAATGTAATGGCCACGATACAAATTGGGTGAATTACATTGGGTATTTATTTAAAGTAGGAGTCAGCACACTTGTCCTACAGACCAAACTCAGCCTGCCACCCGTTTTTTAATACAGTTACTTTGGAATGCTGCCATCACTATTCACTTACATAGCACATATGGTTTCTTTTGCACTACAATGCAGAGTTGAATAGCTAAGATACTGCTATGAGATTTGCAGAGATAAGGCCTGCAAAGCCTAAAATATTTGTTCATTTAAAGAAAAAGCTGGCTAACCTCTGGTTTAGAGGAAAAAAATGATAAGCTTAATTTTATTATCTCTTACAGTTATTTATATCCAAATGGGGATATCATTTATCTAACTAAATTTCTGAAGCTTAAAATCACTGGAAAGTTGGCCTGGTTAGAGCATTGTCCCAATACACCAAAATCGTAGATACAATCCTCATCAGGGCACGTATGAAGGTCAACCAATGAAGGCCTACGTAAGTGTTAACAACAAAACAGTGTTTCTGTCTCCTTGTCTTTCTCTAAAATCAATAAATAAAAAATTTTCAATCAGTGGAAAAGTCAAGGATAGTAATATAGATCAGGGTATATATATAAAAGAACAATGGGTACAGGGGATGACAAATGACTAATGGACTGGAAGACAGACAGAAACCAAAGGAAAAGGAGGCCACAGGACAAAATAAAAGCTAACAGTCCAGTCTCAAAGAGGCCAACAATACAAAAGGTCCAAGAAAACCTCTCACTGTATCAGTAATAATCAATAATGGATCTGGTCTCTGGATTAATTTAAAATGTGGTTTTAGGAAATTAAAAAAAATTAAAGCCACATACCTGCACCGTATTTTAAATGCATTAATATCATAACTGATAATTATCCAACAGAAAAGTAAGTTTCAAGTTTGATGCACAATGTCCCTAAAATTCGCTAACAACCACCGCTATAGCTTCGTGGCTGAGTACTTTTGGATTTGCCTCACGCTCGCCATGTACCACACGTACTACATGCGCTACATGATGTGCCAGCATCATCAGTGGCTTTATGAATGCAATACCTTGTTTCTGTATGCTTCTATCACTTTCATAACAAGTTGGATCTTTTTTCCCAAGTCGTTTAAAGCTTTTGGTCTCTCTTCATGTTCCATGTATCTCATCTGAATAGGCTGGCCGTATTTCTGTTAACATAAGAATTTTTTTTAAGAAAAATTTACTAACATATAAAAACTTTTTAACAGAAGACATTGAATATTATGTATATTTATTCATTAGATTAAAATGTGTACTTTATTATAAATATAGAGCTTTAAAAAATAAGCTTTTGGGCCCCAGAATGGAGACTTTTCCTGAATGTTAAAACAGCCTCTATAACTTTAAGGAGGAAGATATATTAGAAGAATGAGTAATTATTTTCTTTCAAATTCTTTACACACTTAAATAAAAATCATCTTATTTTAAAATTTCAGAAAAGTTCCAAAGGAAATAATATGAGAGGCTAAGCACCTCTCATTGCTTTTCTCTAATGTTAACATGTTATACTAGCATGGCACGGTTGTCAAGACTAAGAAACCAGCCCTGGTGCTTTACGATTAGCTGAACTCCAGACTTTATTCCAACTTCATCTTCTCTATTCCAGGATATTGCATTGCATTCAGTCTTTTTATATCATAACTTTCATTATAAATATTTTTGAAGGAGAAGCAAGTACTGCATTTTTTAATTCCTAAAAGCCATCTCAAAACGATAGTAGAGCCTATAAAAATCCTGTTAACATTCATTTTTTAATGGTTACTTATATATTTGAGACGAATATCCATTTTGGGGGCTTCTAGGCTTTTCCAGTTATTTCTATTGGCTTTAGTTGACTGGCTGTCCTTATGGCCCATAATACATACATCCTCTTAGGGAAATGGGGAGTAAAACCACCAAGAAGATAAAATATGATAAAGCCTAGTATTGCTATCATAAGCTTAGTTTTTCTAGTTACTTTCGAATTATTCCCTTTGGAAGTAATTTATTAGCATGAAAGTAATTGTTGCAAGATATTAACTCTTTTGCTTTTAATACACTTTTTTACAGCCCCTCTCTTCTCCAGTTAATGCGTTGCTTTTTCCCATACTCTAGAAATCCTTATTAATGCCAATTCTTAGCATGTAGAGGTATTCCCTTGCTTTTCAAAGAATGGTTCAGGGACCAGCAGCATCAGAATTTCTTAGAATCATGGACACACCTCTGTATATTGAACCATAATCTACATTTCATAAGAGCCCCAGGTAATTCATGTGCACATTAAAGCACTGCTATGATCCACACCAGTGAAGGACAGACTACAATTCTCTGTCATCCTGCCAGTCTGAACTTCTAATCAAACCGTTTTTTTCACGATAGGGGCAGGGTTCAGTAGTAAGGAGGAGGGAAGGATTAATAAGTGGTCTTCTCTTAAAATTATACCACTGACCTAGAAAAAGGGAACCTTGTGACCACTTCTTATTTCTTTGCAGGATACTCAAAGAGCACAGGTCCTACTATTGTGGGTTTTTTGCTGGCCAGGTGTCCCCATCAGTTGCAATGTGAAAATACAAAAGGGCAGGCATTGTATTACCCTTCCATATCAGAGCAGTGAAGGAGGAGAGAGGCTGAGGAAGCGTGACTCCTCTGATAAGGGGGGTCCGGCTGACAAATCACTTCTTAATGACATCTCAGAAATACATGGCTTGTTAAAGTAACACTAACACTCTGGTCATCTTATAAATATTTACATCTGAGTATCATGATAGAAAATATGATTACACATTATTTTCTTTCAATTAAATGTAGCATTATTCACCTCTCAAAATGATTTTAAAATGAGAAAGAACATTTCCCCTTACATATATCTGCCTTAGAAATTTCATACATATTTATGAAAAAAATACAGTGTGCTCTTAAACCAGAGAACTAATGTTTTACTTAACACTAAGAGGGACTATAAACAATTTACCTTTAGTTCTTGAAGCTTATCTACATAAATTTGTTTAGGTTGGTCCTCTCCTTCTTCATAAAGCCAATTTTCTGTGTCTTCCAATATTGCAGACAGTTTTTTCAAGTCCTAAATATACATTTAAGAAATGCTCTCCTTAGAAATAAAAGTCATCAGTGAAGGACACAATGTTTTCAAGTATAAAAAATTAAATTTCACATTGATCTGACTTTTTATTCATAAACATATTCTTCCTCATACTTCTGCAAATTGGAAAAATAACTAAGAACCACTCATAAATGTGCTCAACAAGACTGACAATCATGCATTTAATACATTTACATAGTTTTTATTAGCAGTCTCAAGGAAATACTTAAGTAGTTCTAAAATTGTAAAATTTAGACTTACTTCTTGAGTGATGAATTTTTCATAGACAGTGCCCAGCCTGTCTCTAAAATCATAAACATATTCTTCAACAGCATTCTTAGCATCATTTCTTTCTTTCTCCAACTTATCTTGCATTATCATTTTTCCCTATTCAAAAAGTTTCAGATCAGTTGCCATTAAGGATGTTAGGGAGTTAGGGAAATGCAAACCAAAACCACAATGAAATATCACTGTATACCTAACTAGGATGACTAAACCAAAATATAAAAGAAAGTGCTGATGAGAATGTGGAGAATTTGAAACGTTTGTACATTGCTGTCAGGAAGGTAAAATGCTACCACTGTGACAGGAAACAGTTTTGAGTTTCCTCAAAAAGCTAAACAAAGAATTACAATTATGACCCAGCAGTTTCACTACTGATATATCTCCAAAGGAACTGAAAGCAGGAACCCAAACAGATATTTGTATGCCAATGTTCACTGCAGCATTATGCATAATAGCCAAAAGGTAGACACAACTGAATTGCCCATGAACAGATTAATGATAAATAAAATGTATACATACACAGTGGAGTATTATTCTATTATAAAAGTTCTGATAGATGTTACAACATGGATAAATGTTAAAAATACTTTGCTAAGTGCATTAAGTCAGACACAAAAGGACAAATATTGCATCATTATATTTATACAATAAATATTATATAATCACATTCATCTAAAATAGGCCAATTCACAGAGACAGAAACTAGATTAAAGTTTATTAAAAACACCCACTCAGACTGTTATGTCATTGAACATACTCAGGTTCGAATCCTTCGCTCCCCATTTATTAGCTATGAGATCTCAGGACAGCCACCTAACCTCTCCGCCTCAGTTTTCTTATCCTAAATTAGAGACCACACTTGGATCTAGCTCATAGGGATGTTAAGAAAATTGACACAGCACACGGAAAATATTTAGTCCAGCTCCTGGCACATCTGGTGCTGAAAAAGATGTTACCCTGGGGAGGGATTATAATATAGTGGTTGTGATCTTGAGCTTTGGGGAGAGACTACCTGGATTCAAAGGAAAGGTTACTCTCTGCCCTTGGGCGATTCAGTTTACCTGTTCCTGTTTCCTCGTCTGTAAAATGTAGATCTCTAGCATTACATACATGTCATAGGGTTATTTTGAGGATTAAATAAGCTATCAAAGTGTTTTAAGATGTCAGCAAAAATTATTATTGTTATAATCAAAAGCAAAAAAAAATCTGGGGATTGTAATACTTAACAAAATTTTCACTTCAACAAAAGCAGTATTTTAAACACAAGACTTCAGTGTACTGACATTTGTGAATTTTAAATAGTGAGATACTTGAAAACTTAAGAAATAATTCTATACTCAAAGTTTGCCGTAGTTGTGCTTCCCCACAATTATTCCTTTGGGAAAATTAGTCTCAAATCATACAAATTCTCAATTTATCAGGGTCTGCAGGAATGCTTTATTCACATAAAATGCAGCCTTCAATAATTAATGAATTGCTGTGATATAGGTAGGTACTAAAAAGAGTAAGCACGATAAAGTCAATTCTTAGAATAATGTGCAGCAGATGAAAGAATATTAGGGGACTTCAAAGAAAACTGACCTTCTTTAATGCCAGCCAAGCCTACAGAAACCGGGAACCACTACTTAAATGTAAATTTTAAAAATAAAAATAAATTACTTCTTAACAACTACTGGTAAAAAACAAAACTCTTCTTCAAGAGACTAAAATTAAACATTTAGACATGTAAAAAAAATTTCAAGAACAACAGATTTTAAAAAGTACTAAATGAAAGTCAGAAAACATTTGAATAGATCCTTAATCTTTTAGGACAACACATTAGAGGAGAGGGGAGCTGCTAATACTTTCCCATATGATGTCTCCTGGGTGTTACTGCTAAGACAATAGAAAGGGGTAAGAATCATTACTGTCGGAATGGTCTTCCCCTATAGTTAAGTAATAATGTTTTTCATATAATTAAGATGAAAACTAAATTGTACATGACATTAATACAGCTCAGTATTATGCCTAATATAAAATAGTTCAACAATCTATTTAATTCCTTAGACATACAGACTAGTTCCTCCACTTGGGGAATAATCATTGATTTCTACAAAAATCTAAAAATACACTACCACCTATTTCGACATCAACTCAGATTTAGATACCTCATTTTCAATGTAGCTATTCAGAAGATCTTGGCCCAATTGTCTACATAGGCTACTCTGGATAGGTAGATCAATACTCTTGATTCTTCCTTTTTTAATGGTCTGGTTTAATCGGTCTTGTTTGTCTGAGGAAGCTGACTGCAAAAGAAATGCAAGAGAATAATAATGTAAATTTCTACAACTAGTTTAAAAATAGATTTAAAACTAATCTCAGATAAAACAAAAAAGTAAAATCAAACAAAACTTATCATTTACTACACTTTATTTAAAAATACTACTTTAGCCCTGGCTGATGTGGTTGGGCGTCCCATAAAGCAAAAGGTCACCAGTTTGACTCCTGGTAGGGCACATGCCTGGGTTGCGGGTTCAGTCCCTGGCTGGGATGCATATGAAAGGCAACCGATTGATGTCTCTCTCACACATTGATATTCCTCTCCCTCTTTATCCCTCCATTCCCCTCTCTAAAAATAAATAAATAAAATCTTTAAAAATACTACTTAAATCCTGATAGTAGTTTACACTGTGTATACACTAAGTCTTTCTACATAAAAAATACTGGGCTGGAAATACATATTAAAACCATAATGAAATGCTATTTCACACCCATTAGGATGGCTAGAATATAAAAAATGAAAAATGACAAGAGTTGGTGAGCATGTGGAGAAATTGAAACCCCCATTCATTGCTGTCAAGATTGTAAAATATTGTAGCCATTTTGGGAAACAGTTCCTCAAAATATTAAATACAGAGATACCATATTACCCAGCAATTCCAGTCCCAGGTACATGCCCATGAAAAATGAGAATATACATCCACACAAAAACTTGTATACGATTGTTCATAACAGAATTATTTATAATAGTCAAAAAGGAGAAACAATCGAAATGTCCATTAGCTCATCAACAGATAAATGAAATGTGGTATGCATCCATACAACGCAGTATTATTCAGCAATAAATAGGAATGAGGTACTGATACATCCTACAACCAGGGTGAATCTTGAAAACATTAACAGAAGCTGTTCACAAAGGATCTTGATATATTAAAAACCATTGAACTGAATTAAATGGATGAATTGTAAGGTATGTAAACTGTGTCTTAAAGCTGGTAAAAGCAAAAAGTATTGGGTAAAATTAAAAATTTAGAAAAATAGGTTTCAGGTTTTAAAGAGCCTAACTTTTTTTTTTTTTTTCCTTATTGTCCTCTCGTGCCTTTAAGAGCCAGCCCTATACTCAGGACCTCCTACAGAGGGAGATTCTCTTGGACTTCCCTAAAGAGCCTAACTTTTATAACTGAACCTTTGTAACCTCTGGGGCAAAAATCTTATGTGGCTAACTAACACAGAGTAAATTCTGTTCAGGTTAGGAAAATCTGTTGAAGATGAGCGTTTAGAGCAGTAGCCACATTTATCTGGGTGATGGGGCAGGGTCTCTCTCTTCTTTCATTGGCAATGATGTCATTTTTTAAAATTAAATATACTGCAGTGACATTGGTTAATAAAATTCTATAAGCTTCAAGGGCACATTTCTGAGATACATGATCTGTCTGTTTGTTGTATTGTGTGCCCACCACCCAAAGTCACATCTTCTTCCATCACCATACACTTAACTCTCTTCATCCTTTTCTTCCTCCCCATAACCCCCTTCTCTGTTGTCCGTGTCTGAGTTTTTGTCTTGTTTGTTCATTGGTTGCTCTCAGTTTTCTATCCCACATCTGAGTGAAATCATATGATTGATTTTTTCTGTCTGACTTATCTCGTTTAGGATGAGAAAGGTAAGGATGTCTTAGTAAAACAATGGCTCTCAATAACAGAGTTGTTTATCCTTTAAATTTTTACTTTCAAAAATATTTGTTTTTGCACACACAAAAATATAATATGCAGCCAAATGCTTACAGTAGTTAACTTTGAGATGTAGATTTATTGCTAATTTAGGTTTTCTTCCTTTGGCTTATCCCATTTTCTGTTTTCTCTGAGACTGTATGATTTTTAATGAGGAAAGAAGTTACCAAAAAACACATATTTTTCTGACCAAAAAGTTAATTTTACTTGTAGTATTATCTGAGTTCATTCTTTAAAACATCCTCTATAATATAAATCTTTGAAATGTATTTATTCCTGGCTGTGTGCTTTCTATACAGTTCCACAGCAATAAGAATAAAAATACCAAGTATATTAGAAGCATGCATTATCAAGTAAATATATTAACTTGAATTATCAATCTCACAAAGACGCAACCATAAGAATAGTAAAACCAACTTTTGTTTTGGTTCCTGTATGATCAATTTCCTCTTCTGGGGTGTGTTCAGCATGATATTTTTGATGACCTTCTTCTTGGTCAACCTGCATTTTATCCTGAAAAGAAAATATGTAATTGATAGTAATGTTTGTATTGTCTTTATGTTTTAATAAACAGCATCTTAGGCTTCGAGCCTGTTTTGAACTGTGTGAACACAGTAAAAGCAAAACTTGTTTTCCAATGAGAATAACTACAACAGGCAATTAAAATGAAAAGATTTGGTACTGTGAAAAAAATCTTGTTTCATTCATCTGTGACCAAGAAAAACCCCTGAAAAATAAATGGAAAATTTTCAAGTCAAATTCACAAAAGCAAACTTACCAAAAAAACCCCTGTTAACTTTGACATGAAAAAAGTTAATAAAGCTAAATACAGACTCGTAAGAGAGAGAGCAGGCTGACAGCTATGGCAGGAGGCGGGGGAGGGTGGTGGAAGCACCAAGCAAAAAGGAAAAGGGGACTCAAGGACATGGACAACAAGGGGGACGGGGGAGTGAGGGGGTAAATGGCAATGGAAAAAACGCAATAAAAATAAATAAGAAAGTGAAAGCACAAAACAATTAAAAAAGAAAAATGCTAAATAAATAATGTGGGAGAAAGATACACATTTTATGTATCACATAAATTCAACTGTATTTTACAAATGTAGAACAATACTCAAGGATGGGGACTGCATGCACACAGACCAAGGATGAAACCTGGAACCCGGGCGTGCGCTTTGACTGGCGACAGAACCCACAACCCTCCGGCTACCAGCCGCCACTGCAACCAACCGACCCACACTTGCCAGGGCTCTTTCTGTTTTTTCTTGGTTAACCTTTCTTGGGTTTTATCAATCTTTAAGTTTGTTTTCAAAGAGCCCCCTTTTGACTTTGTTAATTTTCTCTAGTGTACATTTGCTTCCTATTTTATTGATTTCTGCTGTTATTTTCTTTGGGTTTAATATGCTGGGGGGTTTTTTTCAGCCTAGCTTTTGAGATAAAAGCTTGTATCCTTCATATTTAGCCTTTTCTTCTTTCTAATATGTGCATTTAAAGTTATGTATTTCTTTTTTGGCATTGCTTTAGCTGCATACAAGTATTGATATGTGAAGCCTTCATTTTCATTTAGTTAAACATAATTCTAGCCTGATTGGTGTGGCTCGTTGTGTTGGGAGCTGTACCACAAACCAAAGGGTTGCTAATTTGGTGCCTGTTCAGGCCACACACCTGGATTGCAGGCCAGGTCCCTGAGGGGCAACCAGTGGATACTTCTCTTGCATATCAATGTTTTTCTCCCTCTTTTTCTTCCTCCCTTCCCCTCTCTCTAAAAATAAATAAATATTTTTAAAAATTACTTTAAAAGTTTCTAATTTCCATTGGGACTTCTGGATTATTTTGGTTACTGTTCTGTTATTGATTTCTAGGTTAATTTACTCTGTGATTTTATCCTTTGAAATTTGTTGAGATTTTCTTTATGGCCCAGTACAAGATCTATTTTAGTAAATGTTCCATGTACAAATGTAAAGAATGTGTATTACAAAGTTGTTAGTTTTCCATATATAGTGTTATGATATCAAGGTTTTAATCACTGTTAAAATTTCATATATCCTGATTTTATTAACTTCCTGGTCTATCATTGCTGAAATAAATATGTTAAAATTATCAGTTATTATTATGAATTTGATTATTTGCTTTATATGTTTTGAAAGCTGTTATTAAATGTATACAAACTAAAAAAATACTCAAGGAAATATATCAAAATTATCAGAGTAGATGTCTATGAATTACCACAATATAAACAAAATTTTAGTGTCTAAAAGACAAACTTTAAACCAGAAAAGATTGCCAAAATGGACCCTCCACTTGGCAACAACCCTATTTTTCTAGTTTTCTTAATCTTATCCTGAACCATCCTCCCAAAGAGAAGAAAGCTTGGAATTCAGAAATTCAGCATAATTTAGGTCTTCTAATATATCTGGAGTTAAGCACATACAGAATACTCAGAAGGCTATCTTGACTAAATGATTATTTGTGCCAAAGAGAAAAACAAGTTGGAAGTATTCTTTGTAGTTAAAACTCAATTACTTTTGATATTCCAACTCTCCCCACCTCTCCGACTCTACAGTTTTTGCAACCCTGTGACTGGGAAGAGGTGAAAAGAGTGATAATGATGAGTTGAAATAGTGTAGGAAGATACAAATACATTATTAACACCATTTCATGTGGTACTAAGAAAAAAATGTTGCCAATTGAATGGCCAAAATGCTTTATCACTTAGGATTTTTATTTTATATTTATTCCAAGAGCTCTCCTAATTTGGAAAATTAACCAAATAAAGTGGTTAACGTAGTTCTAAAACTTTACATTCAGAATCCAGTGCTTCTAAGTCAGTCACTTCAGTAGTTAATGTCTGTATTTTTCTACATAATAATGTCCTTTATATATCATAAAGACCATTTGTTTAAAAATTGTTCCAAAATGGGTCTCCATTATTTCCTTATAAACTACTGACGCCTGTTTGTTCTGCAAGTTTTATAGTGGTGGTGTTCTCTTTTCCTTACCAGGGGTCAGTAGACACTTTCATACAACACCCAGAACTTGTATTCCTTCCTTAACGGTCAGTCCTTACACAACTTGAATTAAAATGTCTAGGGGTTGCAATTGCCTACTCTGCCATTAGGAAGGACCTCTAAGTTCACGCTGTACAGGTGATGAGAAGTGCCATTATTATTGCCATCAACAACAGTAAATAAATATTATCATTTGCAAGACCCATCCCAATTTCAGGTACATTAAAAAGAATCAGCAAATCAGAAATGCTAGGGAAGTAGAAAATGGGTGTCATACTATTCTTGTTTTTAGTGCCCAGGTTTCACTAACTTTACAAAGAGAAAACTGTCTCAGCAGAAAAAAATGAAGGAAATAAAATGGTTATAAATAACTCACCATAAGAGGTATACAGTGTGCTCTCAATTTTAGTCAGAATTAATCTTAATGGATAAATTTACATGTCTGCCAAAAATCATTGTGAACTACAAGAAAGTTAACTTTTTACCTATTATTTTTATGTTAATTTATGAAAAATTGACTATGTTCCTAACACTTCAGAATATTTCCTTCTCAATTCAAGGATGGAAGGACATAACAGCAAAATAACACATGGGAAGAATGACAGAAAATGACATGGTCCTTAAATGAAGTACTTTTTAAGAGTAGTGTTAGAAATCTGATCTAATATGGAAGACTTTTACAGTAATTATTAATAAAAACAGACAAAAGAATCTTTATAAGTAAGAAATTGTCTTGACATTTATTTGTAAAAAATCCATTTTTTTTTACAGCTGGTATATAGTATTATATTATTTTCAGGTGTATAACATAGTGATCAGACATTTATATAACTTACAAAGTGATCTCCCTGATGAGTCTAGTACCCATCTGACACCAAAATCCATTCTTAATATGCACAAATACATGTAGAATTCAGGGATCACCAACTATGATTGGAAATAATCTCACAAACAGTATACATTAAAAGATGAAAACTTTGTGTAATGGATTATAATCATGTTCTCCTAAGATTCTTTCATCTATAGTTCACCAAAAGTACATACAGTGTTAGGGTCACAAACTCTTTCATAAAGAAATAAACTGTCAAAAATATGTGTTTTTAGTATTACTGAATGTACAGCACATTCTTCTGCTCAACTACCACAGACATCCCCTGAGCTCTGAAAAATTCTTTTTTAAGCATGTATATTCAATTTAGAAGGTGTGTGTGTGTACAGTTCAAAACTTATCACACTGAATTGCTTTTATCTGTAAACTGAAAAAGCTAGCCATAGTACATGGTTTTAATGGAAATAAAGAAGGACTGAGGAAAGACGACTCCAAACACAGAAATGCGTGTGCTCCATATAACACCATGAAAGATGCAGAGTCTCTGAAGTCTGTTACAATGAGACAGAGTAGCACATTTCAAATAGAAGTATTAGTCAGTATTTTATTTTAAAAAAAGTTTGTTCTGATTCCTACAACAGAACTTCAGAGCAAAATCTGAATGATTAATGTTTTCAACTATTGAAGTACCAGTTATGATTAGAATACTGCATATTTTATTAGAGGAACTTGAATTTCTACATACCACATCATCTTTGCTTTCATCCTTAAATGAAGATTCTGTCTCCATAGGAGCATCACTGTGATCCCCTTCTATATTTTGCTTCTCAATTACTGATGCACTAGCCACACTGAAGATTCCATGGATGTTAATGCGAACTTTAACCTTCACTTTGGAACTATCACCATCAGACTGTGGAAAAACATTCTGAATAGTGAAGCTCCCTTAAACAAAAAAAAGCTTTGATCAGTACATCGGCCTCAGATTAACTCATTCAATTCATTAAATTCAATAATTTGACTATCATCTTTCCAATGCTGGCAAATAACCATCAAATTATTACCACATCCAGATTAATTACTGAGGGACAGGCATTTTCCCCAGATCACCATTTTCATACCTTAATAAACTTGGTATTAATACTCAGAAAGGTTAAGCAACCTGCTCCAAATCAATCATCAATGCTAGGAAAAAGGAGAGTTGGGATTTTAACCAATGACAATTTGACGCAGGGCAATATAACTTTTAAGTATGTTTTATAATACTGTTTTATAACAAAATTCAATTTCTGGGTTTGAAAACCAAACATAAAATTACTCCTTTTTGCTACAAGCTTTGAAAAACATAATCATCTTGGTAATTTATAAATAAAGCAATTTTAAATTTTTCTGGATTTTTCCTAAAGCAAAAATTGTTGTTATCCAGTCACTAATACCTACAAATGTCATATTTATTTTTCACTTTAAGAAATGTTTTATTTTTTTTAAATCTCAAATACATAATGATATCCATAGGAGAGAGACCACTAGGCAGAAACACTAAGCAGTAAACAATCTCGTTAATCTGCGTTGTCGGTTGAACTGTGCCCCTCCACTTCTCCCCGCTCCACTCATATATTGAAGTTCTATTGTCCAGTACCTCATAAGGTGACCTGATTTAAAGGTAAGATCTTTAGAGAGTTTAATCCAATTAAAATAAGGTTATCAGGCTGGGCTCTGATCCAGTGACTGGTATGTGTGTTTGGAGACAGAGTCACGTACAGGGAGAATGCCATGCGACCATGAAGATGACCATCTACCACACATCGGAGAGAGAGGTCTAGAATGGATCCTCCCCTCACAGCCCTCAGAAGGAAGCAATCCTGCCAGTGCCTTCATTTCAGACTTCTCCCCTCCAGAATATGAGACAAATTTTTACTGTTTACGCCACACAGTTTGTGTTTCTTTGTTACAGAAAAAAACCCTAACAAGCCAATACCTCCTTCAGTAATTTTTATCCACTGATTTAAATAGTGTACTTGAGCCCTGGCTGGTGTGGCTCAGTGGACTGAGTGCCAGCCTGCAAACTGAAGGGTTGCCTGGTCGATTCCCAGTCAGGGCACATGCCTGGGTTGCAGGCCAGGTCCCCAGTTGGGGGCATGTGAGAGGCAACCACACATTGATGTTTTTCTTCCCCCTCTCTCTCTCCCCTTCCCTTCTCCTCTCTCTAAAAGTAAATAAACAAAATCTTTAAAGAAAAAGAAAAAGGGATATTAAATTTAAAATAAATACTGTACTTGAAATATTTATATTAGCTTCTTTCTAGCCTGTCAATAAAAAAAGTACCTAGAGAATCTTACAACTTAAAAATTATCCTTTCTCTTTTAAATTACATAAAATCATGATTGTTTTGTATGGACTAAAAAGATTACTCAATAAAAAAAGTACCTAGAGAATCTTACAACTTAAAAATTATCCTTTCTCTTTTAAATTACATAAAATCATGATTGTTTTGTATGGACTAAAAAGATTACTCAACTACAGTCTCCCATTCTCACTTTCATATTAATTCAATGATAGTCATTTTACTTGTTGCCAATGAGCTTAAGTTTAAAATCAGAATATATAATCAGTCTGGCAACACAATTTCAATTTACTGATTTAGTTTTTCCATTAAAAAAAATAATCCTTACCCAAACCTTTCAGACCAATTACAGAACATTTTAAATATAGATGTCAAAATGAATTAAAAATATACAAACCTGCTGCTATTTCAGAAACAAACGCTGAGCACTAAGAAGTACATGTTTGAAAAAAGGTATGAATATCTTTCTCTTAAAATCCAGTGCTGGCTTAGCATAAATATCAACTGATTTTTTCCTTGATTCAAATATTAACATGTTATTAATTACAGTAAAAAATTTATGAAAATTTTTTTCTTGAGTTCTCTTACCAATTCTTGAATCAGGATAAGGCACTTCATGTAAATTAGTATAAAATGCTTCTAGTTCAAATGGTTCCTTCTTGTGGAAAGTAATGACTTTTGAGAATGGGGCAGGATGGTTCTTACAGAATACTTCACATTCCCTAAAGGAGAGTGGGAAAACTCAGTTCAAAACAAAGAAAGTTGTCCATGAAAATAGACTCCATCTCACTATTAATAACCAGCAATTAGAAAGACTTCTATGTACAAATGCACAGAAAAAGAAACTGACTGTAAAGCTGACAGATTTATGGTTCAATGTTTTTAGAATGTCTGTTATAGTAATAATTCTAAAAAGAGAAGAATTACTGATATCTGAGAATAGCTACATTTTAAGGCCTATACGTATAGGGATTACTTTTTGCTCACATCTGAGGACCAAATCCTATCCACTGGTTTCAAAATACGTGTCATATGTAACCCTTTTTATTCTAACTTCTTTAAAAAGGAACTTTCATTTGAAAATAATTTCAAATTTACAGAAACCTGCAAAAATAAATACAGGACACCTGTATATATCTTTTACCTAGATTTGCTGCTATTAACATTGTATCCCATTTGTTTCATTATTCAAGTGTACACACACTATTTGTCTATGCGTATATTTTTTTCCCTGAAAGAACTGAAGGTGTTGGATACGTTTATGATCCTTTACCCCTAAATACTTTAATGTTTATTTCCTAACAGGGATATTCTCTAATATAACCACAGTACAATGATCAACTTAAAAATTTACACTGGTACTTTAGAATCCATATTTCATTTTTTTCAGTTGATGTAATAATGTCATTTGTATAATTTTTCCTCTCCAGTACAGGACATTTTAAAAGCTACAAAGCAATTCCTATTCCTTAAATAGTTTAACAGGTTTATAACTGTTGTTTATAATGTCCCAGAAACTCACCCTTTAAACACAGCATTCTATTAACTATGCAAGATTTGAAAATACATTCGTGGACCTTTCTCTGTCCAAGTATTCAAGAATCTACCGCCATTACTTACTATTTCCTTATTGTAGTCACTACAATGTATTTACTTTTCAAGTTAGCTCCCCTATGTTTTCCTGTAATTTTTTTTTTCTGGATCATTTATACTTTTAACTGAAATTAGCTTTAAAGAATAGTATTTCTTGCCTCAATACTGACATAAAAGGCATGCCATTTAAATGCTCTGAAAAACATTCAGATCAGATTGATAATCCATATTTTTGAAATTTGTGGAAACATTTCAATTTCTTGGGGGTGCAGATGTTTGAGTATATAATATAGTATACAGAACAAAATTTCAAAGCAACTTCAAAACCTAAATACAGGTTTACTTTATTGTATAAGCTAGCTTTCTGAAAAATAGTAAAATATATTTAAAACAAATTATTTTTGTAGAGAAGCAAGTTATTTAAATCCTGGATAGTTCATGGAAAAGAAAATATAAATGTCAGTAAAAATGTCAGTCTTTTCTATGGAAAGATTATAGTCCACAATAATTAGAAATACGAATTTAATTACATTGTACTATAGTTTTACTATTAGAATGTTAAATTTAAAAGTACAGGAGAAAATAAAAAGAGAACAGGTAGTCGAATGCCCTGTTAATAGGAATATATACTGATAAATCATTTTAATGAATTTGGCAGTATTAAGATAATGTTACACTCTTTGGCTCAATTTCATTCCTACATAGTTATCTTATAGATATACCAAATATAACTAAACAAGGATGTTTCTAAAAGCACTGCTCAAAACAGAAAGAATGTGATTTTAAAATGTATTGGTCAAGTTTTAATTATGGCACATATAGTTGTTGGAAAAACAGTTACTGTCTACTGGCTTGGAAAGGTAATACGCAACATATTTAAAAAAGCAAGTTGCACTGGAGATATACAGATGATCAGTGTATGCATTAGAAAGTGCAAGCTTTTATTCTTGGATATTTTAAAAAATACTGGATAGACAACACAGTTAGCTGTTAACAATGGTTACCTCTGCAAATGGGCTAGGGAGAAGATCCGGTGTGGCAAAGGCAGTTTTTAAAATTTTTGTATTTCTATATTGTGATTTTATTAGAAAATAAGAATGTTTTATTTTTATAGTAAAAAACTTAAAACTATACCATCATGATTTCCAGATTATATATAATTCTTATATTTTTTTCTTAGATTTCATTTAAATGTGTTTGAGAACTTGAAGCATAAATTCCTTTAATTTACAAAAGTAGATTCAACTGGTTATTTATGACAAGTTCTAACCAAGGCTTTAAAAAGTAACTTACCCAGTTCCATCTTCAAAAGAGGTCTTCCATCTTAATGTGATTGAATAGGGAACAATGTCCGTTATGGAAAACTCACGCACTTTAAATGCTGGTGAGAGAATCGCACACTGCAAATAAATGTACACCATATTTAAATCAACAAACACAAAATATAACCTAGGTTATCCTTGATTAAACTGCCTAACAAAGTCTCCATAATAAAATTGTTACATTTTAAAAATTACTGTTTAATGGTTAACTAGTAAAAATTTAAGTGTCACAGAGTACTCTTTCTGTGACCTTACAAAAATTAATATACAGTACTTTAAAATAGCAAAAAGTTTTAAGGGGAATAATTACACAGATGCATAAAATAAAAATGTTCTTTCAGCAGAGTTATAGACATATTGTCTTATGCTAGTTTAAAAATATTAATAGAAAAGACACAAGACTTACTTTTTGGGAATAATTTCAATTTACTTTTAGCCTATTGACGAGTGGTTAGAACAGATAATATTTAAGCTCCTTTTAGGTCTATCACCATATTTCCAGCAAAATATGCATTAAAAAAAGACTAATAATCATACCTGTAATGCACATCCTCTTGCCACAGCTTCATCAGCATTTAATGTGGTACTTATATCTTTAAGGAAGAATTTAGTAATTTGTTCCTTCACTGCAGGAATTCGCGTTGCTCCTCCTACAATTTCTATACTATTTACGTCTTCACGTTGTAAGTCTGGAAAACAAAATGTTTTAATTGAAAAAAACAAGGTAATCTTTCTAACAGTGTGAAAAGTTGATCTTGAAAAGTACTTTTTTACAAGGTGGGTTTTGCTCAAAACAAGAATAAAAGGAAAGAAAACAGGCAAATAAAAGGCAAAATTAAATAAATACTAATGATGTATGTGCTGGGCACGGCACTTGGTCCAGATGGAGTGACAATAAAGACAAGCACCTCATGGGCTTTCAAAGTGACTCTCCAGAGTCCTTCAATATTTTAACTTCCACCTCAAAAATCCCTTCAGAAAGTGACTTTTTTTTTTTACGGTCAAAATACACTTCTTTCCTTGAGAATGCTTTTCAATTTTAACGTTTTTTTACACAGGAGGCACTTTAATTGGTTCCCAAAAACTTTAACAGAAAGCAATCATGTCCTCATTTCTACTTTATTTTCATCTTAGAATTTTCTAAACACCTCAGATTTTACTAGTATTAGTTTTATGATATAAACAATAAAATAAACCAGTAGTTCTTAAAAACAAAGATTTCTGGTGCCCTACTTTTATGAAAAAGGAATGAGTTATAATCCCCTCCTCTAAAATAAGAAATACAAATCTTCAAAAAACACATGAAGTTGTATAGCTTATACCATTTCCTACACCGGCAATTTTCAACATTTTTCATCTCACGGCCCATGTAAGCTAATTACTAAAATTCTGTGGCACACCAAAAAATACATTTTTTTTTTTTTTTGCCAATCTGGGGAAAAAAAAAAACAGGTACAACTTTGATTTGTTCACACTGGACAGCTATTGTGTTGGCTGTTGTAATTTTTTTCTTTGACAATCTAAGGGAAAAGAGGTCAGCGCCTTAGACTAAATAGTCAGTATTGCATGTATTAAAAACTCTTGAGGCGCACGGACTGAAAATCGCTGCCCTCGGACAACAGGGTGCTGACTGCGGGGGGAGGCGGCGGCAGCGAGTATGGAGGGATAAATGGCGAGGAACGGAGACTTGACTGGGGGCGGTAAACACACAATACAGTGTACAGATGATGTGTTGTGGAATTGTGCACCTGAAACCTGTATAGTTTCGTTAACTACTGTCATCCCCCAATAAATTCAATAAAAAAGTGAAAGGAAGGAAGGAAGGAAAGGAAGGAAGGAAGAAAGGAAGGAAGGGAAAATCATTCTCCTACACTATTCAAGTGAGTAACACACCATGCTACAGTTTTGATGGTTAGTCTAATAATTGCCACTTACTAGCTTGTTCCATTACTGCTTTTAATGGTGGTTCAACTCTGGCAAAGAGGGGAGCACATAATTGTTCGAATTGAGCCCTGTGGGAAAATGAAATAAAATTCACCATTTTGAGATCTAAAAACTGAGCACATCTTCCAAAAAACAGAATCTAACAGAAAATAAGCACTTTTCCAACTGAAAACATACATGGTACCTGTTCATTTTACTAGAAACATCAAGGTCATTCATGAAACACTCAATGTTCAGTGGAAGATCTGATGCATTTGCACTCATTAGCTTCTTTAGTTTTTCACATTCCTGATACAAACGCAACAAGGCCCGAGAGTTTTCTTTCACGTTTATCTTGTATTTGGTTTTGAACTCATCACAGAAGTAGTCTACTAAAGCCTCATCAAAGTTCCTGCCACCCAAATATGGATCAAAGGTAGTGGCCAAGACCTGTTTAATTGAAAAACCAGAAATGAATTTTCAGAAAAACAGATGCTTTCAAACAAACCTTTTAAAGTTAAAATTAAAGCCAACTTGTCAAAACTCACACAGGTGCCAATTTTAAAATCACTTAATTTATTATAATTTATATTTAGCCAACATACCTACCCACTCTGAATTATCTGCTTTAGGTTACAGATCAACATATAATTTAAGAATAATCCTAATTCTGAAATAATTGAGTTACAACTTTAAATTTTATCACTTGACATCCGTTGATTCTGCAACAGCACTGAATAGGTAGGCCAAAACCAAAGTTTAACAGAAGAAATAGTCTTAATCATGTAACCAAAAACAAAGCAGCCAAAGATTAAATCTAATATACTACAGTATAATTGGTCAATTTATAGACCAGGTATTAGGCCTTCAGTTATTAAACAAACAAAAAAAAAAGCAAAAAAAACTAGGCTACTTTTATAAAAATATAGAACAAACAAAAGAATACATGAGAGGCTAAAACAGAAAATAGAGAAGTGTGTAGAAAAGAGACAAAAATGTAATATATAGTAAGCTTGTTGAGCAGTAAGTCCCAGCTAGCAACTGGGTAGAAAAGGAATAGACAAGTCACAGAACTTCAACACTAGAGCTCTTGAAATCATAGGACCAAGACATCTAATTTCTCTCCAGGGCAGTGGGCAGAAATCACTAGTTAGAAAAAATGACTACTAAAAAAATCCCACTGTGTGTGTATTTTGTCTGCCTTTTCCCCCCACAAGGATGGGTGGTAGAATGGCAGTAAACATGATAGTTGAATGTGAGCATAATCTGATTGGTATGTCTTCCCATGTACTTCTCACCAGGTCCAGTATTATCCAAAATTAATTGCAAAATTGTGTTTGTATGTTATTAGTGCAAATGTACATCCTTTTGGAGAGAGGACCATAGCTTTTATCAAACTTTCAAAGGTTTCAATGATCTAAAAATTATAGATCACTCTAAAGCAGGGGTCCCCAACTTCCAAGCCTCAGACAGGTACCAGTTAGGAACCATGCAGCAAAGCTCACCTGAGCGCCGCCTTCCTCCCTTAAAAGAATATTTAAGGAAAATTAAAACAACTTTTTCATTCTTAATTTAAAAAGAAATTCAAGTTCTTTTAATTTTCCTTAAATTAAAATGCAAGACTAACTACTAAGGATTAAACCAATTTACCAAAAACTACCCTACATTCATGTGAATCATCTCCATTTAATTTTCCGATTATAAGAATATTATAGTAATAGAAACTGTAAGACAAAACACTCTAAAAGGTGTTGAATCACCCAAAACAATTCATCTTCTGTGTAAATTCTACACATGTGCATAATGGAGAGAGAGAATGTGTAACTCTGGATAAGATAATCAGTGTAAAAATAATATAAAACCAAATACAAACTACAAGGAGATAAGCACATATAAGTAAATAATGTCACACTGTAGAAAAATCTGATTAGGACTCCTGGATGCAAAGGTTTCTAAAAACAATGGAATCATTTTATAAAAGTTTCCTAAGTATATTTATAGATAAATATGTAAATTTATGCTCCATGATAGCTGATGTAACACCTCAACAATACAAACAGCTAACGCATATTATCTACTATGTGGCATTCCAAGCATTTTATATATGTTAATTCATTTTGTCTTCAAAAATTCTGTGAGACAATTACTTATATTAGCCTCAGATGAGAAATCTAAGGTTTAGGGAGGTTAAAAAACATGTTCAAGGCCACCGTTTTTAGGTGGCAGAGCCAGGATCTAAACCTAGTCATTAAGGTCCTATATGTACAGTCTTGTATGCTCTGAACCACAATAGTAAAATACTGCAAATCATTTATTTACTTACTTTAAGTTTTCCTTTGTTAAAAGCACAGACAGAGACCTGGTAGGCAGAATGTCCCATATCAATAAATACTACATTTCTTGGTTTCTCATCTAACGGGGGAAGATCCTGTTTATAAATTCCATATGCCAGTGCAACTGTGTAAGAACAAAAAATTAAGTTAATTCCAGCATAACAATCATGTGGAAAACAGATAAACCACTCTGATGCTGAACACTTTAATACACAGTAGAGAACATGTACAGATCACGTATCATAAAAATGTACACTTGAAACTTACATGATGCTATATACCAATGACATCCCAAAAAACTTAATTAAAAAAAAAATACACAGTAGAATAATACAAATTATTAAGTTCAGAGTAGCCTAACTTTTCATAATTTGCTTAATGTTTTTAATTTTATGTTTTCTTTATCTATCTGTAACTCTATAACATTAATGATTCTTAGAGCCAATGTAAGACACATTTAACTTCTGCCAAATGTTGTACTCCAAAATAGTAAGCTTATAAGAACCAGTACATAATAGTTAAAAAATAAATGCTTTGCATTAATTATAAAAACACTATAATAGTACTTTTCTCACAGTGATTTCAAAATGCAAAGTGCTCACCTGCAGTCGTTTCATTCATCAATCTTAAACAATTTAAACCTGCAACCTGGGCTGCGGCCATGACAGATCTTCTTTCAGCATCAGTGAAAAAGCTTGGAATCTGGTATTTAAGAATAATTAGTATATTAATTTGATGTACTGTATTTTGCTTAAACATTTTATCAGTTGAAAATGAAAAATAATTGCACTAAAACTTGTGTACAGATCAGAGCAAAGAATGGTGTTCTAATTAAATAAATGAGAAAAAACACTTTTTTTAAGTTTGTCAATTCTATATCATAAAATGTTTACCTATAAAATGTTGACCTAAAGTACAAATGAAAATTTAAAGCAATATAAGGTGGAATAAAGACTTCTGGCCAAGACAGGGGCATAGGTAGATACGCTTTGCTTCCTTGCACAACCAAAAGGACAACCAACTTAAAAACAAAAACCACCGCAACAGCCAGAAGATCAAACTGCATGTAAGTCTGATAACCAAGGAGTTAAAGAAGAAACATTTGTCCAGGCTGGCAGGAGGGGCGGAGACAGGCAGCCAGAGTGGAGAGGACGCCTGGCAAGGTGGTGGCTGGAGGATCAGGAGGACCAGGCTGCAGCAGGTGGACTTGGGCAGTCCCACATTTGTGTGTGGATAAACCAGGAGGAACAACTGGGGAGCTATTGATAGACTGCGCAACCCAGGGTTCCAATGCTGGGACAAATAAAGCCTCAAAACCTCTGGTTGTAAAAATCTGTGGGGGTTGCGGAGGCGGGAGAGACTCCTAGCCTCACAGGAGAGTCTGTTGGAGGGGGCCATGGGGTCCTAGAACGTACACAAATCTGGGAATCAGCACCAGAAGGGCCCAACCGGCTTGTGGGAAGCAGGGGAAGTGACTGAAGGCAGGGCAAGAACCAACCAAGTGGCACTCTTCCCTCTCTGACCCGTCTGCCATATACAGTGCAACAACTCAGCGATGTGGGTTGACCCACCCTTGGTGAATACCTAAGACTCCGCCCCTTACAATGTAACAGGTGCACAGGCAAAGAAATATGGTCCAAATGAAAGAAAAGATCAAAACACCAGAAAAAGAACTAAGCAATGAGGAGATAGCCAACCTGTCAGGTGCAGAGTTCCAAACATTAGTAATCAGGATGCTCACAGAAATGGTTGAGTACAGGCACAAAATAAAGAAAGAAGCGAAGGCTATACAAAGTGAAATACAAAGTGAAATAAAGGAAAAATGCAGGGAACCAACAGTGAAGTGAAGGAAACCAGGACTCAAATCAACAACTTGGAACAGAAGGAAGAAATAACCATTCAACCGGAACAGAATGAAGAAACAAAAATTCAAAAAAATGAGGAGAGGCTGAGGAACCTCTGGCACAACTTTAAACGTTCCAACATCTAAATTACAGGAGTGCCAGAAGGAGAAGAGGAAGAGCAAGAAATTGAAAACTTACTTGAAAAAATAATGAAAGAAAACTTCCCCAATCTGGTGGAGGAAAGAGACATGCAAGTCCAGGAAGCTCAGAGAGTTCCAAAGAAGTTGGACCCAAGGAGAAACACACCAAGACACGTCGTAAGTAAATCACCCAAGATTAGAGATAAGGAGAGAATCTTAAAAGCAGCAAGAGAAAAGAAGACAGTTACCTACAAAGGGGTTTCCGTAAGACTATAGCTGATTTCTCAAAAGAAACCTTACAGGCAAGAAGGGGCTGGAAAGAAGTATTCAGTCATGAAAGCTAAGGCCCTACATCCAAGATTACTCTATCCAGCAAAGCTATCATTTAGAATGGAAGGGCAGATAAAGAGCTTCCCAGATAAGGTAAAGTTAAAGGAGTTCATCATCACCAAGCCTTTATTATATGAAATGTTAAAGGGTCTGATCTAAGAAAAATATCAAAACTATGAGCAGTAAAATGACAACAAACTCACAACTATCAACAACTGAACCTAAAACAAAAACGAACTAATCAAACAACTAGAACAGGAACAGAATCCCAGAAATGGAGATCACATAGAGGATTATCAGCAGAGGTGGGTAGGGAGGAGAATAGGGGAAAAGGTACAAGGAATAAGAAATATAAATGGTAGGTACAAAATAGACGGGAGGAGGTTAAGAATAGTATAGGAAATGGAGAAGCCAAAGAACTTATACGTACAGCCCATGAACGTGAACTAAGGTAGGGGAATGATGGAGGGAAGGGGGTGGCACAAGGCAGGGGGGGAGAAAGGGGAGGAAAAAAAATGGGACAACTGTAAAAGCATAATCAATAAAATATACTTTAAAAAAAGATGGAATAATATTGCAGGATTTTCAAATTATGTTAGTCTATATCCTTCTTATGTTGGTCTGACCTATGAAAAAATATATTTATGTTCATCTTTAATAATGAAAAAGTAAAAACCAAAGAGTATGTTAAAATGAGATTAAATATATTATGGTATATGTATTTAATGGGATCCTATGTAGCTACTGGAAAGAATCAGGTAGATGTGAATTGTCACAGAATAGTATCTGTAATACTTTTGAAAAAAGGGAAGTATAACATGAATTGTTTTGTGTGTATGTATATGCTATTGGAAGAATAGAATGCCAAATGTTATATTTCAAAGGGAGAGGGGAATTAGATTTCAGGGGACTTCTGATGAGCATGTTTCTTTTAAGACCACCAAAACCATTAAATATATTTCTATTAAAAATAAAATTCAGGCTTAAACTTCCAACTAAGATTTACATATACTTGGTTCTATTAAACTAAGAAGCACTATGATTTGGTCTACAAACAGATTTCTAAAAAGCTAATTAAGTATATTCCTGTACAACATGACTTAAGGTTCTTCCAATTTTAAGTTTTAAGTGGACTCCTCCAAATTTTATTGCATTTTGAATTTAGAAATTTCATTTAACAGATACTAAAAACCAGAAAGAACTTGGATTTTGATAAGCTTGATTTATCATAATTTTCATAATTTTAGCATTATTTTAATGCTAAAATAATTTTAGCATTATCCTCCTGACGGATACTAAATTATTATGGCTTGTTTAATATTTATTGATCACATATATATCAGGTACTTTTTTATAGCCACTAGGAATATAGTAATGAATAAAACAGAGAAAATACTTCCCCTTATATAGCTCACAATGTGTTTATTGTACTAACTACAAAGTTAATATTGGCCAAGAAGTTTATAATGCTCTATCTACTTTCGTATCAGAAAGTAAAACCAAGTATAATTAAATTAAATTGGGGTAGATTTGAATTTTAAAAAGGATTTTAAAATTTACACCATTCTGACATATATTTTCAACAAATGGCAGTATGATGGGAAACCTCTAAGTTCATCTGGGAATGAACTATCAGGGTTTGATTTCTGTTTTTACCACTGTGCCAATTTTGGACAAGTTATTTAACTTCTCTGCACCTCAGGTTTTTAATGTATAAAACTTAGGTTAATAATATCCAACCTCACAGAGAGGTTCTGAGATCAAATGGGTCAATAGATATTAAATGCCTATAATAGTGCCTGGCCAATTGTAAACTATTATGTACTATTACTCTAAGGCTAGAAAACAAACTATTAAGCTCTAATATTTTTAATTTCAAAGATCCAGTATCTATGAAATAAAACCCTAATTACTAAGTTCACTGAAGAGTTCATAATCTTACTCTATTTGTCTGAGGACATAAGGCTTTTGAACTCACATAGTCAAGTTTAATAGTATTAAAAATATATTCACATTTAGTTGACAACACATAACTTAAAAACTAAGTATCAATATATCATGGGATCTCAAGAGATAAGATACATAATTAAATGTTTTGTTAAGATTCCTTAAAGAAATATCTTTTCTTTCTGAAAATACTGCATGATATCACTTAAATGTAGAATCTACAAAAGTTGAATTCAGAGAAGCAGAGAGTAGGACGGTAATTACCAGGGGCAGGGAGGTAGGGAAATGGGGAGATATTGGGCAACAGGTACGAAGTTTCAGTTATATAGGATGAATAAGTTCAAGAAATCTAAGGTACAGTATGGAGTTTATAGTGAATACTGTATCCTGAAAATTTTGTAAGAAAGTTGGTATCAGGTGCTCTCATCACAAATAAATAGATAAGTGAATGAGGAGATGGATATATTAATTAGCTTGACTGCACTAATCATTTCACTATGTGTATGTATATCAAAGCATCACATTGTATACCTTATGTACAAACAATTTTCATTTTTAAAAGGGTGTAAGGGAATTTTGGGTGGTAATGAATGTCTATTATATTGAATAGTAATGATGGTTTCATGGGTGTATGCATATCACAAAACTTCTGAAAGTACTGGATGTGTTAAATATATCCAACTCATTTTTAAAAGAAAGATCTTTTCTATCTGATATAGAACAAACACAATCTCAAAGTCCCAGAGGGGAATTTTCAACTTTGCCATAAGTCCTTAGAGGTAGGAAGTTCAGTGCTACCTGGGAAGATTCTCAGGGGTAAGTGGCAGTTACAGCAGTTACTAACCACATACTTTTTAAAAAATTTTTTTTTCTATCACAATCAACTTTTGGGAAACTCAATCTTGAACTTTGTCAAATAAGATTTATTTCTTTTTAATGTAAAAGTAAAAATGGATTTAGGTTGTCTTTACTGGATAAGGGCAGACTGTGTAAAAGGGAAGAAAAATATTTTAATATAACATTAATACAGTAAGCCTCCCTTATCCACGGTTTGACTTTCCACAGTTTCAGTTACTCATTGTCAACTGAGGTCTGAAAACAGTAAACAGAGAAATTCCAGCAATAACCAATTTGTAAGTTTTGAACTGTATGCTGTTCTGAGTAGCGTGATGCAATCTAGTACTATCCTGCTCTGTCCTGCCTTGGGGGGAATTGTCACTTTGTTCCGATTACCCACACTCTATACACCACCCACCTGTGAACCCCTTAGTAAGCCGCCTCAGTTATCAGATAGACTGTTGTGGTGACACAGTGCTTGTGTTCAAGTCACCCTTATTTTACTTAATAATGGTCCCAAAGTACAAGAGTAGTAATACTGGCAATTTGAACATGTCAAAGAGAAGCTGTAAAGTGCTTCCTTTCTTTAAGACTTAAAAAAAAGGTACAAATATATAGAAAAAAATATAGTATAGATATAGTTTCAGACATCCACTGGGGGTCTTGGAACTCCATCTGTGTAGATGAGAGGACTACTGTACATTGGAAAATATGACCCAAGAGTATTCATTACTGAAGTAAAACTTACTGAAATCACACAGTCAGCTACTGGTTTCTTCAAAGCATTTTCTGAAGTTTCTTTAAGCTTGGCCAACAGCATTCCAGTAACTTGCTCAATGGCAAAAGGTCTCTCTTCTTCTAGGTAACGCACCTAAAACCAAATGTTGAGGGTTTTTAAAAGATTTTATTTGTTTATTTTTAGAGAGGGGGAAGGGAAGGAAAAAGAGAAGGAGAAACATTTATGTGTGAGATCAGCACGTGCCCTGACCAGGAATCAAACCAACGACCTTTTGGTTCATAGGCCAATGCTCAATCCACTGAGCCACATCAGCCAGGGCCAAAAGTTGGGATTTTTATTAAGTCATTCATTTATCCAACAAGGATTCTGTGCAGATCAACTCTATACATGATGGATAAACAACAGGGAAAAGGCAAAGTCCTTGCTTAAGGAATTTATAGCCCGAAAAGACTGTTCTATTATTGCAATCTCTTAGTTCTGAAGTTTCAGTGTCTAAACAGTATTACAACCAAATTATTTTCAGAAGTGTCTTTACCTGCTCCAGACCTCTACCTCCCACAAAAGCAATTTTTATTGTTCAATTTACTAGTTAACAAGAAAGAAAAAGAGAAAATAATCTTCCTTTTGAAAATTATAATTTTTCCTGGGTTTAAAATGAAAGTTTTAGCCATACGGTTTTGGGAAAGGAAGTGAGACAGTTAAGAGGAAAGAAAACTTCCATTAAAAAGAAAATTTGTATTACTCCAAGGTTTCTGGGGATAATTATTAATTAAACATCAAAGATATATATATATTAAATTTAAAAATTATTTTTAACCAAATAACTATTTCAACTTACACACAAGTTTAAGACTAGGTTGCACTTAAGCACATGAAATAAATAAAACTTTACAGTGCTTCTCAGCCAAGGAATAGTGGAGTATCTCTGCTTACTCAAGTGATCAAACCCTTTTATAACGACAACCACAAAATTTATAAGCAATAAAAAGTTACCTTAGAACCCATATAGTGACTAAATTTAATTTACCGAGAAAAAAGGCAATGTCTTTTTACCTATCAACTCCAGGGGAGTGAATAAATTTTTTCTATGACACTAAACTCTGGAAGTGCTTTAAAGAATTTCTCTCACAAGCAGCATAATGTATGCATGTTTATAAGTGTGCATAAATATGTGTATATAATTATGTAAAATTTACTTTGAAACAGGTCTGAAGTTGATATCCACTTAATCAATTTAAAAGCAAGTTCAACACCAAGTATTATATAAAATTAATAAATGTGGGGAGATATCAATATCAGGGAAGTGAATCAAATACCATGGTGTTTGATTATAGGAGGCACAATAATACAGTATTCTTTTTTATAGTATAAACTTAGATGAAATAAACATCAAAGTATACCCAAACAAATGTCAAAAAATGGATAAAATGCTTAAGGAGTTAAATTCTAAAGATGCGCAATCCTCAAAAGATAAGGAAACTGTTCAACACAGGACTGACTGATATTTTCAAAGCCTCTTACACGCAACCACTATGACTGCATAAAAATGCTATCATTCAAATACTAGGTTTGGCCTTATTAAAAAAAATCTTACTGTTTTTCTCAAACTACTTACAAAGCACGGTTTTCAGTTTCCTTTTAAAGAATAAATGCAAAAGAATTTAAGTTGTTTCAAATAAAACTGCCTCGCATGGTCAATAACCAGAAATGTCTGAATACTATTCTTTATCTTATTTGTTGCTATCATAACCCACCCAGCTTCTTGGTCAGCAACCCTTGACTCACAAATGTCAGCTAAAATATGGCTTCATATTTTGTCTTATCTTTAACCTCTCATGGTGTCTTCTTTAAATTATTTTATTAAATATTTTATTGTTATTCTATTACACTTGACCCAGTTTCCTCCCCTTTGCCCTACTCTGCCCAGCCCTCCCGCACCCCCCGCTCCCACGGTCATTCCCACCCTGCTGTCCGTGTCCATGGCATTCATACATGTTCCTTGTCTTGTCCCTTCCCCTTCTTTCTATTCTTGTCCTCCTTTCCCCTCAACAGACTTAGGTCATATAATTTATCATCCATTCTGTATTTAGAACTCTTTTATGAAAATGAGTATGTGCACAGTCTTGAAACACATATATTAAGTTTAAGATTAGTTATTAAAATAGCTTTGAGATATAATTCATTAGCATAAAGTTCATATTTGCAGTGTGCAGTACAGTGGTTTTTAGAATAGTCACAAAATTGTGTACTGATCACCACTAACTATAGTACATTTTCATTACCCTAACAAAAGCCCTTGCCCATTCCCAGTCACTCCCCATTCCCCCTTCCTCTTTACCCCTAGCAATTACCTATCTACTTTCTGTGTCTATTGATTTGCCTGATTATGGATATCCATATAAATGGAATCATACAATATGTGGGCTCTTGTATCTGTCTTCTTTCCCTTAGGATGTGAAGGTTCATGCATGTTGTAGTACAGATCAGTGCTTCACTCCTTTTTATGTCCAAACAATAGTACATTGTATAGGCTTACCACACTTTGTTCTTCCACTCATCAGTTGATGGACACTTGAGTTCCTTCTACTTTTTGACTACTATGAATACTACTACCATGAACATTTGTGTACTATGTTTTGTGTGTACGCATGGTTCAAATCTCTTGTGTATATACATAAGAGTGAAATTGCTGGGTCACATGGTAACTGTGTTTTGAGGTATTCTGTTAAGTTTTTGAAAACTCAACAGAAACCTGTTTGTTAACAAATATATAACTTACTGTCTCAGGATGTAGAATTAAAAAATCCACAATCCATCTCTTACTTGGGAGTAGAGTTTGCTTTAATACTTCTAGTATGTTATAAAATTATTCTAAATGAGAGAAAACTCATTATGGCAATTAACGTACTTTTGGGGCCTATTTTCCAAATCACATATGCCACCTCTGCCTTCATTCATTAAACACAGTTCATCTCTAAAAGTTCACCCAATAATAATCATTTTTCCTTGATAATAAAAGTATTGTTTGGATTAAAAAATTACCTAAATTATAATTTTTTTGCACTTACTAAAAAAACTGCCTATATCTTGCCATATTTGAACTACTTTCAGAAGAAAAAAGTTAAATTACAAGCAGGCAATATTATCACGTTTCGCTCCTTTAATTTAAATATGTGTTTGCACTCTGGGAACATAAAGCTTACCTTAACTCCTGCACTTCCATTAGGCATCTTCTGCAGCTCATAGGGAAGCCTGATTCTTTCAGTTTGCACAATAGGATCATCAAATGATCGTCCATGAAGCTTTTTGAAGCCATGAATTGTATTTCTTACATTTGTGACTATCTGTTGGGAGTAAACACTTTATGAATTACTTAATGAATGCAAAACAAACACTATGCCAATACTTGAGGACCAAGACTCCTTATCCTCCACATCTAAGTTCAGAATTACACACATGTATTTTCCTGATTTCCAAACAATAGTAAAATTATACAATGAGAACATACACATCTTAACTAGTGCCCTCCCTGCAAATTATCCTCCTTTTCTAGGAATGCTAGATTCAAAATTAGTATCTTCAATAAATAAATAATAAAACTTAAAATTTTTCAAATAATAAAAACCTGTTTACAACTTGTATCTTTGGTTTTCCTCAACACTTTTGCTCTAGCACAGCAATTTTCAACTCGTGTGCAGCAAGAATTTTTAAAACATGCAGTATCTGACTATTTAGTCAGGGGCACTGACTTCTTTTCTCTTAGACTGTCAAATAAAAAAATGACAACAGACAAACCACCAATAATCATCTGGTGTGAATGCTCTGTTTTGAACACAAAATATATAGGTTATATAATAGGAGTTGCATCTTATTGGTCACATCATATAATAAGGTTGTGTTTGTTTGGTTAATTCTTGGTACCAGAAATCCTTAAATAACATAGGCTCCTGATTTTTTCTAAAGTCACTTTGGAGCAACAAGGGTAGGTAATTACTATTATTATTTCTTTGTAAACCAATCAAAATTACACCTATTGTCATATTGGCAAAACATATTTTTCTGGTGTGCTGCAGAATTTTAGTAGTTCATGTGTGCCATGAGATGAAAAATATGCAACATCGCTGCTCTGGTAAATTAGTATCTTTGATTTCTCTTCTTTCTTTCCACATTCATTTCTGGGTTTTTATTTGAAATGTTTTTATTGTCCTATTTTTCTTTTCTTCTGAATATGTAGTTCTTTGTGAAATTTCTCATGTACTACTGTGTTGCTTGAATGGCTAAGAATTGCTCCGAGGCTAGTAAATTTAAACTCCCTCCATGTAGTTTGTATTTTGGCAAAGTAATTTTTTCTTTAACTAGAACATGTAGTTATAACTACAGAATATCACTGAGATATATTTGTTGCCCTCTTAATGACCTTTAAAGGCCAAATAGACCGTATCTTCAATTATGCCGTGAAACCTGCAAATATACTGAATTACCATGTTGGTTTTAGCTTTTTAGGAGAAATAACTGTATAGTTTGCTTCCTTTGGAAACTCTGATATCTCTGATACGCTTAGAAGATCAGCCAGAATATAAGATAAAAACTTTAGTGAAGGGGTCATTTTGACACCAGCTCAACATTTGTTTATGTACAAATGAAAGTGGAAGAGGATATAAACATATTCATATATCGACCAAATATAAGACAACCTTGATAAAAATTGTAAGCAAAATTCCTGGATAAATGAGTCAATTACTCCTACAAAGTCATGAAGAAGAAAAAAGAAACGTCCCATTAAACAAAGTTATCTTGTAAAGAAGAAAAAGAGTACCCAGATATACATTAAAATATAATTGTGAAGGGCTTTTGGCTCAGGGCAATAAACAAAGTCCAGGGAAAATGAAGCTATAGCCTGGAACATTAACAGTAAATGTGCTACCATAAACATTTCAGAAGCCTAGAAATATGAATAATTAAACAGATTCCATGTAAAGTACTGGTAGCCACTAATTATTCTGGAAATTAGTTTGTCCATTTTTCCCCACCCTCTTTTACTAAGACACTGCTCACTTGTTGAAGTCCATATTCTAGATAGAAAGTGATCATATAGGGAAAAACCGATGGCGTATGATAACACACCCTAACTTCACAACTAAATATTTTTAATAAATAACATTTGAAAAATATTTTACAAACCAAAATAAATCTAAAACAAAGATTCAGGATCTGTCATATTTTCCCCACTCTCTTTTTTCACTCTTAGTTACATAAAATGGGAGCTTAGTAACCAAGATTCAGTTAATCTTTCCTATAAATCAAAACATCAACATTTAACAGTTTACCTGGCTCTTAGCTGCATTTCCAATGGCTCGAGTTCTCGATCCCAAAGATATACAGGCCCTAAACAAAAGAAAAACAGAGTTTGTTCCCATGGGCTTTTTTTTATATCAATGTGCTATTATTCTGCTTCGCCTTATACAAAAATAAATTAAAAGGATTAATATAATCACGTACTATTTTAAAAAGGTTACCTAAAAATCAAAATTTTACGTATTTTTAAACTTTCATAAGTAATGAACTAGTGTCCATTATAGATGTTGTAATTTTTAAAAATGTGCTAATAGGTAACAGCACTATGTTGGTCCCCAAAATTATTTTTCAAGATCTATTGGTCTATGACCTACTAATAAAATTAACTGTATTCACTAAGGACAGGCTGTGTGGATCCAAATTATGGCCCTGCCACATAACAGCTAAATAACCTTCTGGAAATTACCTAGGCATTATTTCCTCAGTTTCCCATCTGGAAGATAGTAATGATAATACCTACCCATAGGGTTGTGTGAGGATTAAATGAGTGAATATAGGTAAATGCTTTGAACAATCCGATTGCTGTTTTTATTTCTGCATTTATAGGTAATTCTGCTTATAAAAGCAAGTATAGAGTAACATTATCATCAAAATACCATTTCATGAAATGATTTAAGAAAGTATTCCAATGACTTTCATTGTAACTACAGGTAACTATTAATTTAATTAACAAATAATTACAGGCACTGTGTAATATACTAGCTACAGTCACTTTCTTTGGAGGATTTATAGTTTATTGGAAAAACTCAGAATAGGATTATGAATGATAGTAGCAAAAAAAAAGACTAATTACTTCCAGATATTAGGGTTTAGGAAAGGCAAGTAATAGAAGTGATTTCAGAATTAAGACTTGAAAGAAGACAAAGCATTTTAATATGTAATTATTTTGTTGAGAAGAACATTTTTGATATGTAGGTAAATGTCTATTCTCAATATGATATCCAACTGGAGTAATTCTCTTAAAGACTAAGGTCATGGTCTTAAAACCCTCCAATGGTATCCTGTCTCACAAAGTAAAACTTAAATGCCCCAGCAGCTCTTCAGAGTCTGGTCCTTGGGTGCCACACCCTGTGACTTCAATCTAGGAACACTAGTCTGCTTGCTATTTCTAGAATAAGGAAAGCACATTTCTGCCGCAGGGCCTTTGTACCTGCTGTTCTCTTTCTGAAACATTTCTAAGTATATCCATATGGCTTTTCCTCTCACTTCTTTCACATCTCTGTTCAAATGCCAACTTATCACAGACACCTTTTCTGTCTTACATAAATAGCATTCCTACTCCTTCCCAACATATATCTCTCCTACTTTAATCAATTTTGTTTTTCTCCATAATGTATCACCATCTGATGTATTTTATTTATTTACTGACTATATCACCATACTGGTATGAACTCCATGAGGGTAGATAATGTATGCCCACTGCCTTGATCTGCACTGTCCAATGTGGTAGCCACTAGCCACATGTGGCTAGTAAAGTTTAAATTAGTTAAAATTAAAAAATCAGTTCCTCAACATTAGTTGCATTTCAAGCACTCAAGAACCACATGTAGCCAGCGAGTACACAGAGAACAGATTATACATAGTACAGAACAGAAATACATTAGAGTACAAAGCAGTACAAAGGAGTACGGAATAGAACTGGCCTAGAATATTATCTGGTAGTTATAGTAAAGGTAGTTACTGAATGAATGGAAAGATGGCTCCTAAGGGTAATACTTATTTGGAGACTCAAGAATAATTTGGTTTGTTTCACAGAACATTCTGATAGATAGTATCAGGGCCAAATTATACAAAGTCTCAACTCAAATGACAGATTATAAGTTTGAAATTTATTTCAACAGGTAATGAGAATTCATTAAAGGTTTTTGAATAATGAAGATAACTCTCCATGTTTACATATAATACAAATTGATGAGGAAAGATCCGAGAACAGTGCTTTTCAAGGGTTGAATGAAACACTGTAATATTGGGGGCCAGTGGGTTTTCAGGGCAGTGAAGCAGTTAAGTTCATTTAGTTAATTCAACATATGTTTACGGACCACTTATTCTGTTAGTTACTAGAGATATAACAGAGAGGGGGGAAAAAAGACATGATTTTGATTCTCTTGGAATTTATTATACAATGCCACACACAGGAAATAAACTAGGCGCTACAATAGAGGGTGTAAATAGGGCTAAAAGAATAGATAATCGAAGGAATTAACTGAGAGGAGGGGAATCGGGAAAGGCTTACCTGAGGAAGTGATAAGATTTGAAGGAAGAGTAAATGATGATGAGAAGGAAGTAGGGAGAGTGTGGTGAAGACCATTTTGACTACAGTGTGAACAGATAGGAGGAGGGCTAGCAATTATCAGTAATCTGTATCAGGATGGTGGCAGCTGAGACATCAGGAGAAGGCGTTAAGATATTTAGGAGGAAAAACTCAAAGGACTTGGTGATAGATTAGATCTTCAATGTCTAAAACCGTAGCCACCAGACACCTTGTGGCTATTAAGCACATGAAATGTGGTTAGTAGGAAGAGAGATGTACTTTTTATAAGTGTGAAACATACTGTGGACTTTGAAGATTTAATGTTTAAAAAGGTTTGTAAAATATCTCAATAAAAAAATACTGATTACATGTTGAAATAAGATTTTAGATAGAGTTAAATTAAACATATTAAAATTAATTTCACCTGTTTCTTTTATTATTAATGGAGACAGTAGAACATTTAAAATTATGTGTGTGGCTCACATTACACTCTGGCTGAACACTGTGAGAATAGAAAACAGAGGCGGCAAGTATCAAGAATAATGTCCAGGTTTCCAGTTTGCCTAAGATGGTAAACACTGGTGCCATTCAATGAGACAGAAAACATCGTAAAAGGAACAGGCTTGGGAAGGGACCGTCCCAAATTCTATTTTGTACATATTGAGATTGAGGAACCTTTGAGACATCCAAGATACGTAATTAAAACTAAAATGTTGAAAGAAATGGACAGATGTAGGAGGGGATGAAAGTTACTGTTCTCTAACTGTGAGCTAGTGAAAACAGGAAAATGAGGACAGAACACAAACCAGTGGTTCAGGTGACATCTTCCCATCTCTTGTGAGTAACTGCGGGAATCGACACAGCATCTGCCAAGCTAATGCTGACATCCAACATGGCGATCCATGTGGATGGCTGACATTCCATCCCAAAACTCACCAGGGAAGATACACATTTGCCATTTCTTAACCTACTTGATAACCTGTCTTTCTGTCTACTCCGTTATTTGGACACACTACTGAATACTTTTAATTTTTCAATACTTGACTACCATCACTTCAATGCACAGAAAATCTTATTCTTAGGTTGCTTCTCAAGAGTTTAACTTCTGTTGGAACATTAGATCCAAATAAGATTGATTCACTATCACTTACTAAGTACTAGACTCTTTGAAATATGCTTCACACATATGTCACTTCAGAGAACGCTAAGGCAGTTACCATGATCAGGTTTTCTCTTTAGTTAAGAGTAGACATACAAAGTTAAATAATTTAATGTTATAGCTTGGAAATATCCAGTTTCAATATATAGAAAGCCATCGTCCTCACATAGTTAAAGGTCTTCAAACTCCTTTCTTCAATTTTTGGTAAAAAATTGTATTGCCCTTTTATTTAATTAAATGCCTATCTTCTTGCAAAACTTTTACTTAAGTTTACTAATACCAAAGGAAATAAACACCTTATACCACATATTAAAGGCAGATATAAAAGTCTTTATAGGAAAGGGCATTCAATTGTTTATCCAAATGTAAATCATATAATCAATTTATATTATATTTTTATGGATTATATCAACTACTAGTGAGAAATTCCATTTTATATATAAAAAAAGGAGTATTCACAATGCAGCTTAAATCTATAATATTCAATCTAATGTTGCCATTGCAGTGGGAGTCACAGATTCTCAGAAAATGCCACGGAACTCCAAACATACAAACAGAACTTCTAAATGCCCTACGTTACTTTTAGTAGAGGAGGGACATAAAATCAAATGACAGTATGTTACTTTAAGAAAGTTACATTTACATTGTCCCTTAACACTTAAGGTTAATTTTCTGTCTCTCCTATAAAGCCTGTTTTTCTAAGGCCAAGCATGATGAGCTGAGAGAAAATACATGCTGCCAGGAGACCACCAGACTTCTCACTTCAGAGGCCAGCACTCTAAATTTGTTTACTTCTTTGTCAATCTCCACTAAGGATTCAAAATCCCTTGAATTTACCACTTACATGTTAAAAATAGCCCAATTTAAAAAATTCTGGCTTTCCTTTTCCAGTTTCCTTAACATCACTATTATTTATAGCCTCTTCTGCTATTATTGAGTAGACTCTAAGAAACACAATAGTTCAATTAATAACGATAAAAGTTAAGAGGGCAATCAATCAATTGGTTTCAATTAAAGGGTCAGCTCCTTACACTGCCAGTTCTAGCTATGGTTGCCAAGATGTCCATAAAGCAGGGTTTCTCAGTTTTGGCACCAGTGACATTTTGAGCCAGACAATTCTTTGCTGGCAGAGCGGGGCTATCCTGTGCAATGCAGGATTTCAGAAACACCCCTGGCTGCTGCCTGCCGAATGCCAGGAGCACCCCCTGCCCCCTGCCCTCCAGAGTGAGAACCAAAAATATCTTCAGAGAGTCAGACGGGCCCTGGGGGCAGGGGCAGGGGCAAATCCCTACCAGTTAAGAACCACTAACCCACAGCATCATTTCCCAAATATTGTTCTGTGGAATGTAATTCCTCAGACATTCAAGTAAGTTGGTAAAAGCTTATTACCAAGTAAATTAAGGAATCTGAGAAGTTCTGTAGACACACACACACTCACACACACACACACACACACACCCCCACCCGCCCCCCGCCCCCCACCTGGTTATCATTTCCCAAATTTAACTCTCTGGAAAAAAATTGTTCTAGGAGGAACTGGGGGAAAAATGTTCTCAATGGACTTATTGTTACCATTTGCTTTCTTGGAAAAATAAGATTTCTTTCAGGTCTTATGTTTAGTAATAACAAAAACTTTTCAACCTTTCAGTATGGATAATGGATAAAACATTTTAACATATAAAAATAATAAAAAAATCTTTTAAGAGTTTCCAAATGCTTTTGGTAAGCATAATCCATAAATAAATTAGTTTGTAAGTTGAAACCATTAACAGAAATCACAAATATTTATATAGGTAGACACAATGATTTAAAAGCCGATAATTAGATATATTAACTATTAAATATTAGATTAAAGATATTATTTGAAAAGCTGATTATCTCACTTAAAATCCACCAGTTCAAAGTAGGCACAATAAATTGAACATTCTAGATCAGGGGTTTGCAGTTATTGCTTGCCACCTATCTTTGTAAATAAAGTTTGATTAGAGCACAGCTATGCTTTTGAGTTTGTCCTGATGTGACCGAATACCAAAAAGACTACCAATGGCATTTTAAATACCTTAAACTGAGATATTATGTAATTTGTATTTATCATTCCTTGCTTTCAAGAAACGTTTTAGAATTTTTCTCCCACAAATTCAAGGCAATGACTGGAGATTCATTTTGTTCTGTTGTACATTTTGTTTTGTTGTAGATAGTATTCATACTAAAAGATTTTACAGCCCTAGCTTTGGCATGCTGAAGTGTGAAACATCTGCCCTTCCACCCATCTCGACATAATTTGATTTAAAAAAGTGAAAGATGTTCACTGAATTTTTGTTTCTCAACAGCAAAATAATATTTAAAATTTTCCACTAACAGCAGTGTATCTCAATCAACGGTATACTGCACAGCCATTAAAAAGAATGAGGTAAATTAGAGCCATATGTACAAGTTTGAGACGTTTGTGATACATTTTTTTAAAAAAGTGCAAAATATGTATAATGTAATTCTACTTTGTTTAAAAAAATACAGAAACAATCCTCTTATGTACATACACTCACATACTTGCATTAAACTAGGAACACACACTTAAGTTTAGGTGGTGGTTAAAAAGGGACAAATCGGGAGATTTACTTTGTGTAATATTTCAGCATTTTAAACCAAAGTTGACCTAAGTTCATAGTTAAACATACAAACAAGAGCAAGTCATATAGTACAAAGAATATTTAATAAAAAAAACGTAAAAGCCTCTTCTTGCCACAAATGCTATCACCCTAAAAAGTCCTCCTATCCAACTATAGCCACTGTTAGCCTGTGAAGTTCGGAACATATTTAGTGTTAGTATATTCTTTTAATGAATTTTTTAAACAAAATAAAATTTTACATTATTAAAATAACTTAAAAGCATATTAAAACAAGATGATATTTCTTAAAAACCATCAAAAAGTAAAATGAGTTTGTTGATTTTCGAGCAAAGACACTTCTCCATACATAAATTACCTGCCTAGCCGGGTAATTTATCCCTTTGATCATTACATCCACATTCACCTAGCCTGCGTATACCATCCTCATGTCAATGGGTAATGGAAGAACACTGGGGTTCTGGGGTCAAAGAGGCCTGAAACTGAATCTGTTTCATTGCTTACTAGTTTCTTGGTCAAGATACTTAACTTTGCTTTAGGTTTCTTATGGAAAAATGTTAACTAGTAATACCAAATTCACTGAGAGTGTAAGCACTACTATCAATAAAGGCAACATGTTTTAGTTGACCACATGCTTTAATCTGATATTAAATGAGAATCCTTGGCTGCAGTTTTTTTTCCCCATGTGTGAAACTAATCACTTTGATATACTTAAGGTTGGAATAGAAATTCCAATCCCCACATCTATACTTAATTGAACAACACAAACATATCTAAAACCTTTCGAATGTGCACACAGCAACTCTACTTCTAGAAATGTATTTGAAGACATTAAGGGTCAAAAATTTAGTTACAAAGATAGTTATTGCCACTTCGTTTTTATAAAAAGAAAATATAAACCCCACATACGGGAAAACCATACAAGTTTTTTTTTTTCTGGGTAGAAGAACTATAACTTTTAATTTAACCTTTTCTACAAAGAGCATGTACTATTTGTCTAATAATTTTTAAAGAAAATGTTCAGAAAAATTATGCTAATTTTTTCCTTTTCATTTTATGCATGTTATTTTTCTCTGTCTTCAAGTGATGCCATGAGATGAGGAGAGAGGCTAGGACAAGCACTCTAACTTTACAGAGGTGAAATCTGAAGAACAGGTTAAATTACCTAGCATTGGCCCCTTAATTGCAGGCCAAAATTAAGCAATTATTTGTTTCATTAAATTGTCCTTGGTTTATACGTAGTATCCTCCCACGTATACATAATCAAGTATGTTAAAGAATGAAACAAATGTGAAAATGCATGGATGCTAAAACAAACTAAACCAAGGAAAATCCTCTTTTCCACACAATCCTTTCACAATGTATTTGCATCTTAGAAATACCTGTGTCATATTACCTTGATGTCAGCAAATGAAATATGGAAAACATTTTTTTCTGAAAAGCTAGTTTGCAGTGCGGTGTATTAGAAAACTTACATGCCCCCTAATTGTTATAATGCTTTTTGCAAGACAGACATTCAATAAATAAGTATCCAGGGATCAGGAAGGGATATATTTTCCCTCAATAATTTAAGCTCCACAAAAATAAGTATACAGAGTAAGAACACTGGGCTACAGTGGAGAGTTAATTCAGTAACAATAAAGATACATTCCTGAGGTAAATCATACTACATAGCCAGGGAAGGACGGGCATGGTTGCTGATGCAAGCTAATTAAGAATATGATCCTTCCACCTTGGAAATTTCTAGTTTGTTACGGTCATTAAATCTAGATATTAGCAGTGGCTCTCTTACACACAAACCAGAAATACACTAAATCTCAGCCACACAGAATTAGTCAATGTGCCTCTACAGAATATTAACAGAGAGACCTCTGGACTCAAACGAGCAGACTAATTTTTAAAGAACTCTCTTTGTAAGTCTAGCCAGGATCTTTAAAGAGTTAGGGACTCACTACCAAGATTTCTGAGCCCGGGAAAGGCAGTACATCTTACAGTTCTGGTTCCTGATGTTTTAGAATGAAGTTTTAAGGATTAGGGAAGTCCTACCTCTCATTTCTTCTCCAGAGATTAAGCCCCTGAAGCCAAAGGCTGCCCCCACCTGCTCTGCTGACAAAGGAAGGGTGCGACCTCCCGGTTCTTTCCTGCACGTGCGCGCAGGGTGCACAGGGACCGGGCACAGAGAGCGGACACACACCGACACCGTCCCCAGGGTTCATGACGACTCAAGCGCTGCTTTCATTGTTTGCACTCTTCAGTTTGAGGAAGGCGAGAAATACTGTTTTAAATACATGAGATTCATACCATAAAAAATCTTGTGGAGATGAAGTCATACAACTACTGCTTCAGCCTCTCACTGTGCATCAAAACCAGAAAAACACGTAAAGAGAGTTCTAACAGTACTATGAAGATTAGCTGACCTCTGTTTATACTTGAGTAAAGATCCAACATTTCAATAGAAATATAATGCCTCTAGAAAAGGTAGCATAAAACCTTCTAGAATATTCTTCAAAGAAACCAAAGCAGACTGCTTCAAGTAAGCTACTCTTCCACCTCTTGACATATTTAAAAATTATTCCTAGAACTATAGTAATTTAATCACTAAAAAGGCTTAGATTAACACTGACCTTGGTAAAGATTAGTCTTATATTTAAAGTATTGTATTTTGGACCATTCCGAAGGGTCAAATTAATGTATTTAGCTACCTCTCCATAGAAATTACGAAATGGAAACTTGGTTTCCTCATAAATTGACCGGTACCGGGAGTCGACAATAAGACGTCAATTTGTCTTATCCCTGCCTTAATTATATTCTGTGCCAACAACTTCCCAGACCAGAGAAACAATGGAGCGTGTGGGAACACGTTTCCATGACATCATGCCACTCGTTTTAAGTCTTTCATCAAGTGTTCCCAACAGAATCACCCCACAGTCATGTTTATGCAGGACAGCCGGTCCCGACCCACCAACAACTCCTTCGGCGCAAACACGCCCGGGATGGGCGCTCCCGCCGCCACCTCCCCCGGAGGAGGCCGGCGACCCCGTCCCCGATTCTCCCCCCCTGCTAAGGCACCAGGAACGCACGCCCCTGGAGGCCGGCCCCATCACCTGCGATTCTCAAGGACGCTGGGGTAAAACCACGCACCTCTCAACCGCTTCACCCCCTCCCGCCCCCCAAAAAGAAAGAAATGGGGAGGAGCGCTTTCTGGGCCGGGTGAGCCTATAACTCATTTTCTGATGTATGCAGTCTAAGCTTCCATTTCTTACTTTTCCCCGAAAAAGCTTTCACGCAGAGAGAGACGGGGAAAGGGGGAAGAGCAGAATGAACGCAGGATTCTTCAATCCGCTGGCGACGGTGCCCGCCCGTGGCCAGGAATCTCCTGCAAGCCCCACGATAAGTAACCGGAGCTCTTTCTCCATGTTCGGGACGTCGAGGAGGTCCCTGGACGGAAACTACAGCAGGGCCGCGGGGACCGAGGCGGGGGGGGGGGGGTGCGGGTTCGGAAAGGAGGGATGCGCAAACTATTCAAGTCCCCGGCCCTCGACGGCAAGGCAGCCTTGCGAGGCGGCGGGCAGTCCGCCGCCCACCGGGGCCTGCGTACCAGCGGGCTCTCGAGGCGGCAGCTGGAGGGGTGCACCTGTCATCCCAGGGACCCGCGCGCATCTCGAGGTGCCACCGGGCGGGACCCAGCGTTAGGGCCAGTGTTAGGAACGGGTATGGCACTTACGGGGTACACCTGTCGCTGTACTCATTGGCGATGGTCTCGATGCCGCCACTCCTCGCTACAGCGATGTAGCAGTTGAGAAAGCCGAGATCAATGCCAACCACAGACATTCCGCTGCCGGATGGTCGGCGTGCTGGTGCCAAAGCCTCCCGCCTGGGGACAGCGTCCTCTCCGGAGCTGTTGCTCCTCGGAATGCGACTCCTACAAGAAGCAAAGGAGAGGTGACCCGAAGTCGCTACGCTCTGAATCTAGGACAGCGCCTCGGGCAGCCCCGGAGAGGTAGAAGCCACCGCGCCGCAGCCTCCGTCGCCGAGGTCTCTCCACTGCGGCTCGGCCGCCTCCAACCGGCAGTTACTGCGCTCTGCGCCTGCGCACTCGGCCGCCAGGGAGGCGCGCGAGCCGCTCCTCCGCGCCCGAGGCTGCGCCGGGCCCCGGCTTCGGCCGCTTCCGTCAGCGCTCGGGCAACGGCTGCCCCAGGAGCTGAGGGTTCGAGAAAGATCTGGAAAATGGAGGAGGCTGAGCCAGCCGCGGGGTGGGAGAGTGGGGAAGGCGGAGCGGGGAGGATCAGGGAGGAGGGAAAACGGCGCTGGCTCGCTCGCCCTCGCGCGGCGGCCGGGGGGACTGCCGCTGGGCTGGGTGAGAGGAGGCCCCCCCGCCCGGCGGCCAGCGGCCTCGGGGGCGCCCCTGGGCTGTTGTTGGCAACCGGGGCCACGCCTGGAGCTGCTGGCGGATGCCGCCGAGGCCTGCGCAGGTCGGGCGCGCTGACCGGTGCCACTTCCCAGGGGCTAGCCGAAGCCCCAGCACCCACCGGCCGGCCTCGCCGCCCCGAGGGGCCCATGTGCTTCCGCAGGTGCGCTCGCAGGGTCCGCGGTCCTGCGCCCGACGCCGCCGCTGCCGCCGCCGCCGCCGCCGCCGCCGCGCCCGGCTCTGTGAGGTGGCGCCCATTGTGCGGCGTGGCCGCCTGGCCTTGCCCAGGGGCCCCGCCAGTGGGGGAAAGGAAGCCTTTTCGCTTCCATGTCGTGTCAAAGACAACTGACCAGCTTTTTTGGTTTGTGGGGTTTCTTTTTTCGTCCTTACTAAGGCTTGAAGTACCCAAAACCCAACTCTCAGGACACCAGCGCGCTGACAGCTTTCGTTTCTCGTAACTTCTTTCACACTGTTCTAAAGATGCAGTCCGCCTCCACTAACCTCTGAAAACCGGTTTTACAGGAAAGTGACCCTACGGGTGTCCCTGTCACCATGACACCGGCAAGCCTGGGCATCGCCTCCAGCGTCGGCCCAGTGGTCCGCTGGGTAGGAGCCTGGGGCGGCCCAACCGTCGCCCCGTTCGCCTGGTCGGCACCCGATGCCTGCCTGCCTGCCTGCCAGCCTGAAACTACCAAAGTCATGGTTCACACTTACGGAGCTGGCCCGTCCTGTCCCTGCTGGTTCCGCTCGTCATGGCTGTCCCGTTCCTGCTCATGCCACTGCTGGTGGCTTGTGTGTGTCTTCGCGCCCAGCGCTCCATGTGATTGCTGGTCCTTCTCGCCCAATTCGTGGGATGCTCCCTGTCCTATCGCACCCTGTTCTTGCGATGTTTTCTGTTCCTTATCGACTAATTCTTCATATGTTTTCTGTTCATTTTCAATTGATTCTTCATCCTGTTTCCTACTTGTTGCCGTCTCCAAGTAGAATTTTGTATCAGGTGCTTTAGTACTCTTGTTGTTGCTGTTTGTCCACTTCTTAAAAGAGTTTATGCTTTTGACTATTATCAGTGCTACGATAGCAGCAGCAGCAAGTGTGGCTACCGCGCCTGCTGCTGTTTCTAGGAGGACCAGTAAGTCCATTTTCGAGGGCAACACTGAGGAGCTGAAACGTGCAGTATGGCTTTGCCTCTGGTCTTTCTATGTTAAAGAGTCACACCTTTCCGCCATTTCCCACGCACACCAGACAAGCAGGAGTTGCGCGTGGGCGCCACAGGGAAGGGCACCGAGGGGGGCTCCCGGCAGGCCTTGCGTGAGCACAAAGGGGATTGGTTCCCACAGAGCCCCGCCCCCAGCCCCACCCAGGGGCGGGTGACCCCTCCCAATTGAGTTGCCTCTGCAGCCATCCTCCTCTTGGGCCCCACCACCTCCTAGATTTATTCCAGAGTATCCTGAACCTCTCCTAGAGCCATGTATTTAGCCATGCTTTCTATCTGTAAAACTGGAGGGTGTGAGTAATTTTTCTATTAAAAAAACACTTAAAATTCCGGATTAAAAAGACAGTTGCAGTCAGGAGAGATTATCATCACATTCTTTACAATTACAGAGATGAAGTGTACCTAGTGCCTAAAAGTATGACAGGCTTTGGGGTCACACAGACTCGGTTTGTAGTTGGCAGGCTCACCCAGCTTAATAGCAGTAAGGCCTTACGTTACTTAACTCTGCAAAGAGAATAGTGTATTTCAGGAATCACAAATTACTGGTATGCCTGCAATGCCTAGGAGAGAGGATGTACTGCTGGAATTGAGCTACATCATGAAGGATGACGTGTGCCATGATAAGAATATGAAGTCTTTATCCTGTAGGTTACCTTTTCAAGAATGAGGACTCTCTGTTTTAAAGTAAAAAATGTATCTTTCACTTACTGAAATAATGTCCACAATACTGTAAGAACACTTCATGTATCTGTTTTGTTAATCCCCAAAGCTTATACATACATGAACAAAACTACTACACATATGTAACTTTAAAATCCAATTTTCATTTTTAGTGGGCATATTAACTCATAAATTACTCGCAAAAACTTCTCCCTAATATCCCCCAATTCAGATGACCTATTATAATTCAGGATGTACTGCTATATTAGAGACATTGAAATAGATGCAGACGGACACAGTAAGATTGGAGTTTAAAAAATTTGGTAGCAGAGTTAAGAATGCGTTAGGACAAGGTGAGGTTGGATACACAAGGGTCATTTAGGAGACTGGCACTCTCCTGGTTGTCTTTCAAAATCTGTTATTTTGCCTTGTACATGCGGCTGCTCAACTACACACTATTTCCAACCTTCCAGGATGGCCATGTAACTAAGGTATTAGCAATGTGTATATGTGACATGGGTAACTTCCACCTGCCCTGATTGCTTTTTCTTTTCTTGGAAATGGAAATATAGATTAGCCAGAGACCCAGGTTTAACTATGCAGATATTACAATGCTCTAATATGTGGTTCTTTCCCCTGGGGTCCTCAGGTCCCCACAGAATACATAGATAAATTTAAGGGGTGATTATCTTAAACCTAAATTAACATTTACTTCAATTATGAAGGTAGGCACAAATCACAGTAGTATTAACAGTATGTGAAATTTCTCACCAATAAAAATCAGGTTTTTTTTTCCAGTGCGTAATTCTTGTATTTCAGAAACAATTGTAATTCACAAACTTCTATATTTTTACTATTATTTTCAATTACTTTGAACCCCTTTCGTAACTCAAGACATGATCTAATCCAGTCACTCCATTTTACAGATGCAGAGAATGAAACCCAAGGTTGATTCTTCTGATCTGCCTCCTAGATGCTCTTTGCCCTATGTCCACTTTCTCAACCAGAGGTTTAAATATAATGCACCTGGGTTTTAAGCCAGTTGTCACATTATTCCTTAGGTAACCATCTTTTCAAATAGTGAATTCTACCAGTAATCCAAACCTCCATGATAGGAATCAGATTTTCCTGGACTGAGTATGTCTCTCTGAGAATAAGCAAGCCTCTGTCTGACTCAGAGTCACTTTAAGAAGATACATTTGAGTCCACTTGGCTTCTGGGTCTCATCTGTAATGCATCACTGCCACTCAGATACGTGAAGAGATGCCCATCTGATTTAGCAAACTTGGGTTCTCAGAAATCATATACCACCACACTGTTAATTGTTACACATATTATTTCAAACCACATTGATGGTTATTAATACTATGAAGTTACAGTAGTTATTAGAACACTGATCTTGTAAATGTTAAAAAGTATACTATAACATCACAAATTTGTATTTAATATTTTAATGGCCATATTTAAAAATTTCCTTTAAAATCTAAGTATTTTATTTTAGGGATTTAAAAACTATTATACCAGGTTCATAGGTTTTACTACCGTAACAAAGGTGTCCACAGTATACAAAAGGTTAGGAAGCCCTGCTTTAAGAGATGAGAACAAAAGGCTAAAAAAGCTTAAGTTTCTGAAGGAATTCATGGAAAGAGAACATGCTGTCTTTGCTCACTTCCCAACCATTGTTTAAGGGAAACACATCTTACTTAAATCACTGCATTTTAAAAAAATTTTTAAATTGCAGTTTACTTTGTATTAGTTTCAGGTGTACAGCATAGTGATGAGATAATCGTTTTCTTTATGAAGTGTTTCCCCTGGTATTTCCAGTCCCCTTCTGGCACCATACATAGTTTTTACAGTATTGACTGTATCCCTGATGCTGTACTTTACCTCCCTGTAACTATAAATACCAATTTGTACTTCCCACTCCTTTCATCTTTTTCACCCGGTTCCCTAACCTTCTTCTCCTCTGGCAACCAGTAGTCTGTTCTCTGTACCTATGAGTCTGTTTCTATTTTGTTTATTTTGTTCTTTAGGTTCCACATATAATTATATGGCATTTGTCTTCTGCTGTTTAACTTATTTCACTTAGCATAATACCCTCCAGGTCTACCCATGCTATAAACCACTGTATTTTGAGTCACTTTGTTACAGCAGCTTAGCATTTATGCTCATTGGGGTTATTAAAATAGCACACATATTAGTGACAATGAGTCCTGACTGAAAGCAATAGCAATCAAAATGGAAAGAAAATAATGCAAGAAATTTTAGGAAGTAGAATTTACAAGAGTGGGTGATTTATTTGCTATATGAACTGAGGTAGAAAGAAAGCAAAGATGACTCCCAGATTTCTAGTGTGGGTGACTGGGTAGAATTGCTGTGTACTGTTAATCAAGATAAGGATTATGGAAAGAGAAGCAAGTCTGATTTGAAAAAATGAGTTAGATTTTAGAAATGCTGGTTTAGAGAATGCTGTGAAACATAGAGAGAAAAGGGTGCAAAAGACTATCGAATTGCATTTGAAAACTCAGAGAAATCTGAGCGTCACTGGTATATAGAAGGCATCTGAAACAAAAGGTATATAGCGAGGAAATGAACTGGGGAGCATATGTAGTACAAAAAGAGCTTATGACTAGCTCCCTGTGGAATACTAACATGTAAGATAGTGGTGGAAGAAAAGGAGCCCTTTGAATTTACAGTTAGGTTAATCAGCTAAAGAGGAGCTCAGGTATCATTTCTTACCTACACAATGTTTGTATACGAACAAAGGAACTACGTGTCAGAAGTTTTACTTCAAGCACATTTGTATACAGACAAAGGAAATATTCAGAGCATAATGTCTGTATATGGACAAAGGAATTATTTCACAAGTTAGAGTTCAAGTATACCAAAGTTCTATTACTATAAAGAATGGATCCAGAGTAGAAACATAAAGTAGTAAAAATTCATGAAAAAAATTCTTTATGAGCTTCTGGCCTCTGAGTATGTCATTTTTGTTTGCTTTTTGTTTTTACTCTCTCTAGCAAAACCTGGTGAAAAAAAGATGTGAAATTCAGCAAAGTAAAGGTAGTTTCAGTAGTATAAATGACTATAAATTTAAAAGGTTATCTTTTTATAGAGGATGTATTTTAATGAATTAAGATAAACTAAAAGAATGAAGCTCTGAGAATGAATTTTTTGGCATTATTTGGGATTTAGTCTTAGGATAGGAAATTAAAAGTCCTATCCAAGAAGACACAGCATTAGTCATTTAACACACCAAAAAATGTACACATTTAAATATACTTTAGCATTTTTTAAACATTTGAGTTAACATTTAAAAATTATTTCCTTATGTAATCTCCATTATTATTTTGCTCACCAAAAATCATAATATACATTTTAGATTAGTCCAGGATACTAAGTAACATTTTACTTTTTTTTTTTGGTCATAACTATGTATTTTTCAGGTTTCACAGAATAGGCTTTTGTGCTAGCGATTTCATAGTTAAATTTCTGTTTGTTCTCCATTTGTGCCATTCAGTATTTCAAAGATTTCTTTCCTCTATGCATGTCTCTGTACAAATGTAAAGCTTTCATATTTTCTTAATCAGTCTTTATATGGGTGAATATTCCTAATATTTGATTGTTCTACCCTGTATATTAAAGTCTAGTTTTGATTATTTTCTTTGAAACATACTTTGCCCCTATGCACCAGGAAGTTTACTCACCCCATTTTTGTCCACTCACAACCCCACAAAATCTTTATGTAGTTTATCCCCACTAGCTTAACATTTATTTACCCACCAGAACTTTAAGATTTTAAAGTCCTGGGGATTTTAAATGTACTATTTTCTAAAATATTTCTGAAAAAAACAAGACAGGCTCCTATACCAGATCGTGGAACTCTGTTTTCTGTCTCTAAGCTAATTACCAATTCTGAGAAACATTTGGTTCCTCTATGCTTATTAATAAAGTTAGAATCAAGAAATAAAAGCTTAGATTTAAGTTTTAAACTTCCTTTATTATCAATACAAGATACACAAACTAATTTTCAAGGGGACTTTTTTGTTCTGAGATATATTCACATTAGCAAGAATTTCTTTTAAAAATAAAAGTCAGCAGATATGCCATTTTATAGCTTTTAATTTCCAACTACAGGTTTATAGTGTCATTGAAGTCATTATCAGTTTTTTATGACATCTAGAATCTGTGTTTGTTAAAAGCTATATAATACCAGAAACACTGTACTTAGTAATAAACTAAGCTGTGTTAGGGATGTTAAAGAAAGCTTACTTATGCTCACAGATATAATGATGACATCTTTCAATCAGCTTTTAAGAAATATTTGTTACATCATATGATTTTAAAAGATGAGAAGACACTTATGTTAAAAGAATAACATTTTAAGAGAACTTTCATTTTTTATATTTTAACATTATACATTTTAATTTTTCATCACAAACATAAGGATTTTAAACTAATAAAAATAAAATATACTAATAAGTAAAATATCTCATTAAAGTGAGTTTGAGTCTAAGTCGGAAAGAAACCCACATTTATGATTTTTAGTATTTAAATTTTTGAAAAAGCATATACTTTATTGCAGAATTACCATTTAAAAATACTGTCAGTGATAACAAACTATCAAAATTTACAAATGGCAGCTATGTAATTTGTATGTGTAACAACTTAAATATATGCATTTCGCAATTTAATCTCCTGATGAACTACCTCCAATACCAATATTAAAAAATTCTTGAATTTTATCATATAACACCAACACTAAAGCACCCCCTGTACCACGAAGGATGTTGGAGAAGGCACCACGAAAAAATGCATTGATTCCTTCATGCTGGTATATCTTCACAAAGCAGTCTAAAGTTCCTTTATATTGCCGTTCAGCCTCACCACTCTATATAAAGAAAGACAAATAGTTTCCCATTATCTTAATAGCTTTATATATTAAGACAGATTTTATTCGACACTAAAGACAGATAAAAATAACACTGTTGAGTATATATGTTGGATCAATGACCATATACTGAACATTGTACATCTAGTGGTTGCAGAACGTTCATATTTTGCAAACACACTTGAAAACTGACCAGATACTAGGCTTAACAAATTTCAAAAGATGGCATCATACGCCATGCTTCATCCTCTCACCACAATGCAATTAAGTGCTAAATCAACCGTAAAAAAGATACCTAGAAAAATACTGTTTGGATATTAAGAAAAACATTTAAATATTTAAAACCTAATAATAACCATAAAACTCCTTGACTAAATTTTTAAGATGCTGAGTGATAATTTATAAGGAAATTAATAACCTTGAAATACTAGAAAGATTGACAATTAATGAGCAACCTAAACATTTTTAGACAAAGAATAATTCTAAAGGAAGTATAAATAAAAAATAACCAGAAAAAATAAAGAAAATTTACAACAGCCAAGTGTTGGAAACAACCTAAATGCCTATCAGTAGATGACTGTATCAAAAAATCATGGTACATTTACACAGTGGAATACTATGCAGCAGACGTAAAAAAAGTACTACTACACTTCGCGACAGCATGAATGGAACAACAGAGCATCATGCTAAGCGAAAGAAGCCAGGGGGAGAAAGACAAATATCATATGATCTCACCTACAAGTGGAACCTAGCCAACAATACAAAGATGCAAGGAAAATAAGACCAGCAACACTGACAGAGAAAAGAAACCAACAGAGGCAAGAGGGAAGGAGGGAGGGGTGGGCGGGGAAAAGGAAGGGAAGGGGCAAGTCAAGGAACATATAGCAAGGACTCATGGACCAAACCAAAGGGGAAGAGCTGAGGGAGGGAAGGAGGGAGGAGGCTAGGGAAAGTGGTGGGGGGTAGGCACAGACAAATGTATTTGAAAAATAAATAAATATTTTTTTAAAAAAGATAAAGCAAATAGAAAATGAAAGGGCTCCCAAATTATCAGAAATTATCAAAATTATTAGAGATGGCAAAGGTTAACATCATTGCAGATGATCCAGAGATTAAGAGCAAGATGATATTACAAAAAATTCATGGCAATTATTTTGGAAATTCAGAAGTAATACATAAATTCCTTAAAAAGCATAATTTACCAACAGAATAGAAAAAATTAGAAAAATAAATGCATTAAAGAGATTCAATCAGTTGTTGAAAATGTTCTCATAAGGAAAACTACCTACCCAGATGGCTTTATATGTAAGGTCTACAAAACATCCAATAAACATTTTTTTAAATTTAACTTATTTTTAGAGAGAGGGTAACAGGGAAAAAAGAGAGTGAGAGAAACATTGATGTGAGAGAGAAACATCAATCAGTTGCAACCCAGGCATGTGCCCTGACAGGGACTGAACCACCAACTTTTAGTTTTGGGGAACGATGCCCAACCAACTGAGTCATATTGGTCAGGGCTATCCAATGAACATTTAATTCTAATTTTATACAAATTATTCTAGAGAAGAGAAAATTGAGAAGACTCCTCAATAATATATTTTATGAAGCTTACAGAGCCTTGATACCAAATAATGGAAGGACAATACAAGAAGAGAAAATTCCAAGCCAATGTCACTGAAACATGAATGCCAAAATCCTAAATGAAAATTAGGCAATCCAACCCAGTAAGGGACACAAAATACAACGTATCATGACACAACTGGATATATTCTTGGCATGTAAGGTTGGCTTAGCTCTGGAAAATAGATTAATGTAATATAATACATTAACAAACGAAAAGAGAAAAACAATATGATCATCTCAATAGATATAAAAAAAAAAAAAACCATGACTGCCATGCATCATTACTATCTGTTATAACCCAAAGCAGAAAGGAAGAGCCACAGCTGGACAACAAGTAGCTACAAAAAACCCTGATCTAACATTAAATTATGTAACACTGAAGGCACTTCTGTAAAATTAGAAGGTTGCAAGTTACTACTTCTTTAACATAACACTGTATCAGAGGTCTCAGCTAGCACATACATGCGAGAAAAGGAAATAAAGGATTTAAGTATTGATTAAAAAACGGGGGGAGGGGGTCAAACCTGGTATTTCTTCTTGCAGATTCTAGACCTGTGTTTAAAAAGAAATCTTGAAAGAGTGTATGCATAGATTAGTGTTGGCAATAGCATTTAAGAAGTTGTGGGACATAAAATAAAAATGCAAAATATTGAGCAGTATTGAATTGTGTCCCCACGAAATTCACTTATTGAAGTCTGCATCCCCAGTATACGTCAGAATGTGACTATATTTAGAGGTAGGGTCTTTATAAAGGTAATTAAGGTCAAATGAATTCACTGCGATCAGTCATCATCCAACATGGCCATCCTAAAACAAGAGAAACAGAAAGGACCATAGGAAGACATAGGGAGACGAGGGCCATCTACAAGTCAAGGAGACATGTCCTCAGAAGAGACCAACCCTGCTAACCCTGCTGGACACCTTGACTTGAATGTTGATCCTCTGAGATTGTAAGAAAATAAATTTCTGTTGTTTAAGCTACCCAGTCTGTTGTACATTATTATGGCAGCCCTAGCAATACACTAAATACACTAAAATATAATTTTGACAAAAAACTGTAGATATTATGACTCTTATCTTTGAACACTTCAGTGTACATTTTCTAAGAATATTTTCTTACATACTCAAAGCACAGTTATCAAAACCAGAAAACAACATTGGTACAGTGTCATTTACTAATCCAAAGTCTATATGCAAATTAATTTTACATTCTAAAAAGTTTTCAATGTATTAAACTAGAACTAGATATAGATAAAGAGGAAACAAAGATTTAAATAGAGTAACTTTAAGGATGGTCCAAGAGTGCTTTAATAGGTTATGTATGTTTTGCCCTTTCAGGTGGCCTAGTGGGTTCTTCTAGGACCATTTCATAGACATAAAATGAGGATAATGATAGTAACTACACCTCATAGCATTGTTTTGAGAATTAAATGGGTTAAACTGTAAAATGCTTAGGACAGTATCTGTCACATTAAGCAATACAGTACTTTGCTAGCTTTATGGCCTCATTATTTTCACTTGCTCTCATGAAACCTATCATCTGGGTATACTGATCCACACTTCTCAAGTATTTCTTTATGTACTATGTTTTTTTCACTCTTCTTAGAAAGCTCACTCACTGGAGAAAAAGCCTATTTACTGAGCCTCATCTCTCCAAGAGGCCACATCTGACTGCTTTAGGCATTTGGACACTCTTCCTCTATTGCATTCCTGGAACCTATGCACATTTCTATTTAAACCAGTAACTATATGCCTTCAACACTATGCTGTGACTTTGGGTGCAGATTCTGCCTTATTTTATTTGTGTCACCATAGTGTAGCATAGATTAAGCAGTCAAATATTTGCTGAATGAATGAATGTAACAAGTAACAGCAATGTATAATGAATGTATCGAAATTCTGGTTTGAAGATTTATACTTTGAACATAGACTATTATAAACAAATTTTCATCTTTGAAGTTAAAATTATTTACTTTTATTAAAATATACTACAACAAATGGTATTACATATGTCAGTGGCTTGTGACTGGGCTTATTCTACTTGGTCTAATATTCAGTTACAGATAGACATACTTATCCAGTCCTACAATCCCTTTCCACCCTTTGAACAATTATGCTACAGAACTGGAAAGCATTTCTGTTCTGATAGCAGAAGAAGAAAAAGCTTTGCTGGATGAAGAGTGCTCAGCAATAGGAAAGAATACAAAGCAACACAACATGCATTTATTTTAAAGTATTCCATTGTGTGAATGTACCACAGTGCCCCGACCAGTGTGGCTCAGTTGGTCCAGTGTCATCCCACAAAGTGAAAAGTTGTCAGTTCGACTGGTTCAATTCCCAATGAGTGCACATGCCTGGGTGTGGGCCTGGTCCCTGGTTGGGGCTCGTGCAAGGGGCAACAGATTGATGTTTCTGTCGTATATCAATGTTTCTCTCCCTCTCTTTCTCCTTCCCTTACACTCTCTATAAAAATAAATAAAAATAAATGCACCACAGCTTTTTTTATCCACTCATCTACCGATGGGCACTTAGATTATTTCCAGGTCTTGGCTATTGTAAATAGCACTGCTATGAACATATGGAATACATAGTAAAAAAAAAAAAGGAACTCTTACCTTTTGTGATAGCACGGATGGACCTGGAGAACATTATGCTCAGTGAAATAAGCCAGTCAGTGAAAGACAAATACCACATGATCTCACTTATATTTGAAATCTAATGAACACAGTAAACTAATGAACAAAATAGAAACAGAAACAGAGACACATGGAACAGATTGACAGCTGCCGGAGGAGGGGGAAGCTGGATGAAAATGGTGACAGGACTAACCAAAGAACATTTATGCATAACCCACGAACAGGGACAATGATATGGGGATTGGCTGAGGGAGGGGGGAGGGGGGCACTGGGTGAGAAAAGGGAGAAAAAGTGGGAACAACTCTAGTAGCTTAAACAATAAAAAATGACCTATGCCGTTCAGCCAAAATTTCTCTAAAATTTGAATAAATTATAACTGAATATCAGAGATAGTGGAAAACTCAGTTAAACTTTCAAATAATAATATAAAATACCTGCATCATCATACGCCTTCTAACTGTGTCAAAAGGATAAGAAAGTATTCCAGAGCATGTAGTCACAACTTGAGCAATGAAAAAGGAGACAAGAAATGGGGTTTCCTTTGGTTTGGGTAATAAGCCCTATAAAAGAATAATGTATAAAGTAACCATCTAAATTTCAAAAGTCTCTTAAATCCTTAAGTCAAATAATAATTCTAAGGAACATATGAAAGCAGGCTCAATATACTTATTAATGCAATTAAAAACAGTTGGATTTAATGTGGAAAAACTAAAATATTAGGAGATCAGTAAGAAAGGAGAATGTCATACATGACTATATTTTTATAATATATGAAAAAGGAAAGCATATTTTCTATTTATTTGATCTGTCATTAATGGCACTGAAAACCAGGGAAGATAGCAGCCAGTGACTAAAAAAGTTCTTCCATGGCTCTTCACAGATTTGAAAAAGATGAAATAATGTCTGCTATTATCGTCAACAGATGATATTTGACAGATTTAAAGCTCTAACTTAGTCAAGAAACATTCCTAAATTTCACAACTACTACATGTGGTAATAGAGAAAAGAGGGAGAGTACTTATAAATTTTTCAGTGATTAAGTAAACATACATTAAGTAAAAATATACTATAAACTCTTAAGTTATATATCCAGATCACAATAAAAATGACATTCAATTACATTTGATGGAAGGTCAAGATAATTTATGAAACTATTATAAAATTTCCATCAACTTTCAATCCTATTTAGTAAATAATACTGATACTAATTTCACTGTTTCATTTTGGAAGCATGATGATATAGTGATTAAGAGCATGGGAATTTTGCTTGCCACTTAAATAAATTACTTAACCACTTCTGGGTTAGTTATCTTTAAAAATGCTAATATTAAAAGCTATCCTAGCCCTGGCTCGTGTGGATCAGTGGATTGAGGACTGGCCTGAGAACCAAAGGGTCTCTGGTTCAATTTTCAGTCAGGGCACATGCCGGGGTTGCAGGCCAGGTTCCCAGTTTGGGATATATGAGAGGCAGCCATTAGATGTCTCTCTTGCACATCGATATTCTCTCCCTCTCTTTCTCCCTCCCTTCTCCTCTCTCTGAAAATAAATAAAGAAATAAAGAAATAAAATCTTTGAAAAAAAAGTTATTCTGGAACACTGTGAGGATGTAAAGAACTTAACAAAATTCCTAGAACTAACTAATAGCTCAAAAAATGGTAGCCATTATTACAATATTTCTTTCCTACCTTTTGAAAATGCTATTAAAATCTGAAATGAAAAGGCAAAATGCTAAAACAATCTGAATAAAGAATCTAACAGTATCCAATAGACAATTGAGCTATAGTACCATTTATTACATTTGACTAATTTCATCCTAGAGGTGAAAATTAATTTGCCTTGCCTACTTTCCAAAAAGTAATGAGTAAATTTACTATTTGAACATAAAAATAGTGATAATAAAGTGAATGTAAAATCAGAAAATTTTGTCAAGAGGCTTTCTCTATGTAAAAGATTTGATTATAAGGCTAAATATGTTTCGTATTTGCAGTATGATGTAAAATAGTGAGTCAGTGCAAACAGCACAAAAACTTAATGTCCCAGTTTATGCTTTATATCTAAAGTCAGATCCACAGTAGAGTTGTAACTTAATTAGGTTATGGCAAGGTTGTGATTAAACAGAATTCCACGTCTCTTACTCCATCATTTATTTTGATTATATAATTAAAAGTAAATATATCTGCTGAACATGTTAGTAATTAGAACAATAAAAAGAAACAAACCATTTGTTTAATATATACTAGTTAAAGCCCCAAATTACCTTAACTGTGTCATAAGCTCCAAAATAAGAGGCTCGGTACACAATGATGCCCTGTACTGAAACACCAAACCCTTGGTATAACCCAACAATTCCATCTGATTTTGCTATTTTCATAATACAGTCACCTAATCCCTTGAATTGTCGCTCTTCGGGACCTAAAATAAAGCCATTTGAAATTTATTAGCAGGATTATATATCAGATAAATACTTTATTTAAACATTTCAAAGATTTAATATATTTGGAATTGCCACTTAGAAATCTAACAAAACAAAGAACACATTAAAATCCTCCCATTCAGTAAAAAATAATTAAGATTTCAAGTACTATCTTAAAATAATTAAGTATTAATCTCTTATAAAAAAATCTAATTCAAGCACTATGATTGGCTTAAAACATTTAATAAAAGTACTAGAAGTGACTAGAAAACACAGTTACAAGAATGTAGAAATTCTAGGTTTCATTAGGAATGAAAAACTCTATGACTTGTTTCCCTTGAAAAGCAAAAAGACAAATAAAGCAAAAAGAAAAAGCTGAAAACTAGTAACTTATGGATTAACATTTTAGATGGGCTGTCATATTTTTCAAGTGTTTGTTGGTTTTGTGTTTATTGTCCCTTGACTTAAACTCTTTGACAATATTTGAAAAATTTTATATGCAGAATATAATCTTTCAGTATAATCTAAATTCTCCCAGTTTTGAGAGAAAATGAACCTACTGAACTTAAAGCAAGATACATGAATTATTTTCACTTCCTTAGCAATAACAAGAAAATTTGGTCTGCCAGCTAAACATAAGATGGAACTCCTACTTTCATTTTTGCTCAAACTGCTAACCCTTCTAAGGTATTTTCCCTGACCACTTATCTAAAATTGATGTCATTCTCTTCTCCTTTCTTCATGGCACTTATTGCAAAGTGACAGCATATTTTAGTCATTCATTCATAGTTTTATTACCTGTGTCTCCCACTAGACTATAAGGTACACTAGCCTTGAGCTCCATGTTTTATATGGGGTGTGTGTATATGTGTGAGACACACATACATCTTATATCTGAGATGTGGCCTGGTTCACAGGTGCACTGAAGAAATACTTATTAAATGAATCTCTGCTCTCTCAAGACATCCTATTAAATGAAAGTAAAGAAATAAAACAGGTTTAAAGCCATATAGGTAAAGAAGAGTACATGACAGAGAATAAAATCCACATATTTTAGCAAGATGGAAAGAAGGTGAAGTGGAACCTCACTAAGCAGAGAAAGGTGATACTTGTATTTTTTTAAAGATTTTATTATTTATTTTTAGACAGAGGGGAATGGAGGGAGAAGAGAGGGAAACATGGATGTGTGAGAGAGATGTATCAATCAGTTGCCTCTCACATGCCCCCAACTGGAGACATTGTCCACAATCCAGGCATGTGCCCCAACTGTGAATCGAACCCCCAGCCCCTTTGTTATGGGATGATGCTCCAACCAACTGGGCCACGTTGGCCAGGGCTGAAAATCCTTTTCTTGTAGAGAGAGATATTGCTGAGAAGTGAGCCACTGGACTCTAACCTCAAAAAAACTTAGAAATTAGAGGAAGTACTATTTTTGCAGTGAAAGCAAAGTAGTGTCTGAATGCTCAAAATCCACCACTCCACCTTGAGTAGCCAAGTGACTTAACTCCTCTGCCATCCTCCAAGCTAATACAAGGCTCCAGACTGAATGGGGCCAGTTAATACTTCCAGTATCACTGAAAAAATACTTACACAAAGATGTATCTTGTGAAATGTCAGATCACCAGGGATATAAGGTGATTAAAAAGAAAAAAAGGCATGTACAAAAGTTATCAGCAGTAAGGGAGCAACTTCTTAAGAGCAATATTAGGGACTAGAATCTAGAGTACTATTTTAAAATTGTGGAAAAAGTTGACTTTAAACCCAAATTTTTCATATGGCCAAGAATCAGAGGGTAAGACAGAGACATTTTTAGACAAGCAAGATCTCAGTTTATCTCCTTTTCTATTCTTCACATAAAGCTCAGAGAACCACCAAAGAACATAATCTACCAAAACAAGTGTATAACAAAAACATACAAAGGCATGATAAATAAATTAAGGACAGAGGAGAAGGGAGGAACCTCTAGGATGAGAGTTGTACACCTAACCTAGACAGGAGCCATAGTTGAGGCAGGAATCAATGAGGGACCTAGGAGGTGGCTCTCTAGGAATAAAACGGAAGTTAGCAGCCTTTGCCTTTGCTCTTCTGTCACTACAGTGTTGGCCTTTCCCCATCTGACTTTTAAGGGAAAAGAAAAAAGTAGTAATCTGTAGGCCCCATGGCCCTACCATTTGGTTGAGAATAAAATTTTTAGACTGTAACTAACACTTTGTTACAGCAAAACAATAATAAATAACATATTGTTCAAAACACAAAGAAGGAAGAGTTACCAGTCTTTCTAAAACTCCCATACCTTTTCCAATATCAGCACCTAATCGGGTTCGGGCAAAATCTAGCGGATATACTACACATAAGGATGTTGCTCCAGCCGCTCCGCCAGAAACCAGGTTTGCCAAAAACCACCTCCAGAACTATTAAATTAAATTAAAAAGTGGTTATTAATCTACAGAATCTGATTGTGTAAAATCCTTATTTTTCTTGAGGTTAAAAGGCCAGATTTACAAACAGCTTTTCTAAAGTAAACATCTGTAACATCACAGATCACGATATAGCCAGAGTACTTCCCCTGGTGCCCACGCAGCCTTTGTTTCTCACCAGGCAGTCTAGGAGGTGCACTCTAGATGGTGACATGCTGGAAGTCCAAAATACTTTAATGGCCTCCAGCAAAAGTAGCCCAAATTAGAGAGAAGTGGCCACATGAGGTAATCATCTCTTTAGATTGTATACACTATGCACTTGAATCTCAGCTAAATACGTCCTTAGTCATAAAGAAGAAGCAACTGACTTCTCAGGGAAAAAATTACCTCAAAGGTAAGAATACGTATCTCTTGACTCTGGTTTTTTTTCTCTTAAAAAAGTAGATAAAATGCTGAATTTTCCTAGTGCAGTAAAATGATTATAAAATATAATTTATAACAACAGTTAATATTTATTCAGAGAAGTACTGTCTTGAGACAAAAGATCTCCTAATTATTAAAATATGTTACAAGGTTTAGAGAAACTTGTAAAGTTAATATAATTGTATTTTCATATATAGTTTATATAACTGAACACACATTATAGATTAACAGTTATTATGTTTTAATTATTATTTTTTCTGCAACTTGAGCACATCCTCCCAATATCACAGGTAAGATAAATCCAACTATTCCTTAAAAATTTTAGAGATATTAAAAAATACTTGCCTGTTTTTCTTTATTAACTCCAGACATGAAAAGTTGTTTGTATTTGTCCTTAAAGGCAAAATTTAGAGCCTGGGTTGGAAAATACCGAATAACATTTGCCAAATTGCCACGCCAGTAACTGAAGAAACCTACAAAAGAAAACATACTAAATATGAACTTATACTGTATTATTAATTCCCATAGTTGTAATAAACTTAGCTATTTAAGCTAAAACTAAATCACTTCCTCATGAGAAAAAATAAAGTTTTGTGTGTCTCCACAGAAGAAAAAAGGCAGTTAACTGCAGGAGCCTCATTCCAATTTTTTAAATTTCCTGAAACCTAAGAACCTATGGAAACCATTATCAGTTGAATATAGGGCTCTTTACTAGCGGAAAAACAGTTCAGGAGTATTTGTCAGAGAACCCTTAGCATCATTTCCAAATCATGATATACAATGCCTATAATGGTAAGGTTGCTAGAACAAAATTGGTTTGTATACATACTTATAAGGAGGAGAAAGGGAGAGAAAAGTCTAAAGCATTCTTATCTTTATGTTCTGGAACCTAGACAGAAAAGGTAGTAGTTTACCATTCAAGGCAGCCTTCAGAGGCTTGATGGAGAGGGTGGAGGAAACTTGAGAGGTCAGTAGCCTTACCACTTCGAATCTCAGTAAACTGACCAATCCTAATATGGGTTACCCTTATAATTCCGAGCTGCCTTTATAATCTACAGTTGCCCTAGAATGGAACTGGCTTGGTCTCCAGCAGCTGTAATTGTTTCCACCAGATTGCAAATTGTCAAAGTGTTTGATCTTGCTACTCTGAACAGGCAGCCTTCTAAAGATGAAGATTCAAATGAAAATAAATTCAGCTGGCTGGAGTGGTACTCAGAAACTGAAAGTTACACACACAGTTAAGTACACAGAGGGAAAGATATTTGTTAAATAAGTACATTTAGTGGGGGGAGAATCCAGAATCTTGGTGAATCCTACACTGAATACAAAGCAGTTGCACAAAGATAATTAAAAAGTGTATTTAACAGCCAAGAAATAATCTCCTGAGTACTCACAGCTGATTCAGTCCTTACTAATGTGTTTAACATGTAATGGTAACAGCCACCACTGACAAAGCATTTGATACATGCCACACACTGGCTAAGGCTTTTCATCTATATTTCATTTAGTCATCACATTATGCTTATGATGTAGGTTCCCCTATAGAACCCATTTTATATACAAACTGAAACTTTAAGAAGTTTAAAAACTATTGAAGGACATGGTTATCAAACAGCCAAACCAGTACTTAGAATCAAGTCTTCTGATTCCAAAGCTCTACTTTGGAGGAACTGGTTTTTATTCATTTAATCATGATAATCACCCATGGAGTACGTACTATTAATCTCTTCATTTTAAACATGAAGAAATGAGTTCCCTCAGACAGATCACAAAAGTCTACTCTCTGTTTAATGAAAGGGTAGGGGAGCAAAATTGGACACCCCAAAATCTCTAAAGTGAAGATTATTCTGGGATGATTGTTTTTAAGAAACAGAAAACTCAGTATGTTTTCTCTCTCTCTCTCTCTCTCTCTCTCTCTCTCTCTCTCTCTCTCTCTTTACCTTCTCCTTAACTACCAGAGATAATTTAGAGTTTGGTCCAGGAAGAGAACTATCACCAGAGACAATGACAAAGTGTACGGGTCAGGTGTGATAAGCTGCGGGGAGCTGGGCAGCATCTGTTTGTTCTCCGTTCCTTCTGTGCCCCACTGTCTCAGCACAGCACAATAAACATTTGCAAAACATTGGTTTTCCCCATCTTCCTCCCACTGGAAGACCCAGACCTCTACCTGCTTCTCCTTTGTTCAGGAGGGCATATAAGCCTCAACTGTCTACCTGTGGTTCTCAGATTCTTTTAGGGCCCTGTACGTAAGCAGTTAAATTTGTTTTTCTTCTGTTAATCTGTATTCTTTTGATTTGATTATTAGAACACCCAAAGAACCACGAAAGGTAGAAGAAAAATTTTTCCTCTCCTACACAAATTTATCCCAAATACACAATGAACATCAGAAATACATGTATGCAAATTTAGCAATGCATACATGATGATTAAAGAGTTACAATGTATTGAGCACTATGCTATAGACATGTGGTTGAATATTTTATAGATATTATCTTGTTTAACCCTCACAATTACCATATCATCAGGTATGCAGCATACAAATAAGGAAATTGAAGCTAAGAGAGGTTAAATTAAAAACAATTCAGCCCTGGCAGCTCAGTTGATTGGACCACTGTCCCATTCACCAAAAAAGGTTGCAGGTTCGATCCCCAGTTAGGGTATATACCTAGGTTGCAGTCAAGGCACGTATGGGAGGCAACCAAATTGGTGTTTCTCTCTCACATCAATGTGTTTCTTTCTCCTTCTCTCTCTAATCAATAAATATATCCTGAGCTGAGGATTGAAACAGAAAAACAAAAAACCCCAGTTCATGTCCTGGCCTGCCAGCTCAGTTGCTTACAGCACTGTCCAGATACACCAAGGCTGTGGGTTTCATCTCTGGTCAGGGCACATACAAGAAGCAACCAATGAATACATGTAATGAAACAAAAAAATCGATGTTTCCCCATCTCTCTCTTTCTCAAGTCAATAAATTAATAAGAAAAGAAACACACACACACACACACACACACACACACACACACACACACACAACAGTTCAAAGTCAAAAGGTAAGGGAAAGTCTGGGGCTTGATTCCAGGTCTGACTGCAGACCTAGAGCTATTAAATCTCTACTGCCTCTCTATAAAAATCCATTCTCAATAAAAACAGTAGTCTTTTTATTTATTTATTTGGCCAGAACTTAAAACAGGGAAAAAGTGACAGTGATGTAAATGTAGGAATATTTTGATTCTTTAATCATACAGAATAAAAGGACAGTTTCTTAATATAAAATCACAAAATTGGTAGAGAAAAACATAGCAATTGTGGTATCTTTGATAATAGCAAAATAGCTAAATTATTGACTTAACTGCTAAAAAAAACCTCTTCAAAACTGGAAAGCATGAAAAAATACACTCTGAACCTAATTCTGAGAAAAAAATTAAAATAGAACTGATGGGAAAATGGCAAAAAGTTACCGGGCCACTTACTGGTCAACTTACAGCCAAGAATGGGAATCTTAGGCACATTTGGGATATATTCCAGACCAGTGGGCCCCAGTATGTTTGGACAGAATGCCTATCAATAAAAATATGAGTATGCAGTTAGTATGACTCATAAATATGTATATGTATATTTTAAAAAGTTACATACCTTTGCTACTCTCATTTTGTACATTTTTAAGATACACCTAAAATAGAAATTAAGAATGAGAAAAAGATTCTTCATTTAAAAAACTTTTATTTGGTACCTAGTGCACAGCAGACCTGCTGGGATAGCACTGGGGACAAACTTCTGGGTCTTTTATTCAAATAGTCTTCTTGTCTCCATAAACTCATCTAATTGAGCAAACATAAATTGTAATGTTTATTATGTAATACTTGAGGATTAGTGCCTGTCATCCCCTCTGCACTGTGTAACTAACTCCTACTCCTTTTTCAGAATGCTTTAGTGTCCTGTGACATGTAACGAACACTCAGCCCAAGCAAAAGTGCCAGTGAGAATTCAAATACTAAATATCAGTAAAGTTTATTTTCACATTTTATTTAAAGAAAGTGAATACCTAATATTTTATTTGCATCCCCCAAAACATAATCTTCAAGATTTTTATAAAAACTTCACTGCTGTAGCCTTCAAAAATAAGTTTGGAGAAGTTCAGATTAAAAATAGTGACTAGGAACTCCTAAATGAGAGGATTTCTGGTTGCAAATATGAGGCTGCATAGTTCATATGTTTGAAAAGCTATTTTACAATATATTAAGTAACAATTGTCTTAATTAAGAATATATTTACACATGTATATTTTGTTCAATGAAGTCAGCACAGAGACCAAAATGTTAACTGTGGTGATTTTAGCAGTGATTTGTTTTTACTTTTTTACTTCTCTATTATATTTTCTAATTTTCTATAATAAACATGCATTATGTGAGTAAAAAATATTTAAGCAGTATTAAATAAAAGTGTACATACAAGTTGGAAGATCAAAAAACTAACTAAAGCACAGAGTAAATCTTTAAGAACAGAATTAGGATAAATCCAGAAGCTTTCATAACTGGAGGAAAGCTTATAAAAAATATCAAAGACAGCCAAAGAGATGTTTAAAGCTATTTTCAGAACAAGAATAAAGAGATTTATCCTTGGGCTGGAAGGAAAGCTTAGAAAAGGTTAGAAAATAGAGAATATCTAGTTGTGAGTTCATGTTTCAGCCTCATTCCATGTTGCCTAAAGAAAGGAAGTTAGCAAAACTAGAGCAAATGTAATAAACAAGAGACAAAAAGTAAATTCCAAAAAGTACCAACCTCAGAATGTGATTGCCTACTAAATGCCAAAATGATCTAACATGGTGATTCTAAACCCTACTAGGCTCAATTCCTCTCTATGTAAGTATCCATTGTAAATACTTTACTATTTTGAAATAGGAATTCAAAGACAATGACCTCTTCACCAATTCAAAACAAAACACCAATATGATGCCCTCATTGCTATATAAAGGAGAAAATGAAGGAATTTATAATAAAGTATGCATTTTAACTAATAAATTGGTGAGGGATGATCACACTATAGACATAATAGATGCTTGCTTTTACTTATAATGAAATAGATGCTTCCTTCTACTTACATTAATCAGTATATTTAAGGTACATATTGAATTTGGAAAAAGGGCTTAAATATATTTATATAAGTGTACAATGATTATGAATTCAACAGTTACAAACGCAGATGATATAAGTGGTGATCCAATATCACAAGCAGAGTTGCTGACATGAGTTTTCACAACGAAGAACAACTCTCAGTAAAATTCTGAACAAAACAAAATACAATCTTCCCTCTACTTACATGGTAGCTGCATTAGTGGAATAAATGTTTACTAGAACTATGCCCAGACAGTTTCAGTTTATAAGTAAATCAGAGTTAGGCTCAAGGCTTAGATAATCATGCACAGGTTTTACTGCCACCTGAAGGTCCAGTGGGACATTTGAGTCTTTTGGGTTGCAGGTTAAGTCTTCGTTCTGTAGGACTGGCCATATGTATAAGCAGCAAGATGTTTGGCCTCCACGGCTTTTGCCTTTCACATCATTACAATTAAAGATTATACTCCTCTATCTTGTGCTAAACAAAAAATTCCCCATAATTTTCAATAAAAGCCCCTAGATGGCAATATTATCCCTGTTGCGAATTACTAACCTCTTAGCATAGAATATATACCATAGTCACAGTGCATTCATAAGAAGACCACGTATGTAAGAATAGAAAACATCTTAAAATTCTGCTGTTATCACCTCATCTTTGAAGGTACAGAAAGCAGGAACACCAATAACAATTCAGAATGATCTCAATAAGAGCCATGTTGAATGTTTAGATTTAACTATTAAAAAGAACATGTAAAATATAAAATAACACTGGTCAACATAGTCTGACCAGAATATTTAGCTTTTACCCCACTACATAGTTTAAGCAGAGTAGCTAATAATAAGGCAACCCCACCTCTCTGAAGAGGTCTTAGCATATAAACCAAGGAGAGAGAACGTTCCTACTTCTCCTGCGAGAGCCTCAGGGTTAATGGGCAGCTCGCTCGATGACGTGCACGGGGTGTGGAGGTGTGAACCACTCGCTATGGAATATCCGGGCTCAGCCCTTGGATGGCATTTTAAGTTCACGGTTTAGATGAGGCCTTAAGAGTCTACCTCGCACCCTAAATACTGCGCTCAGTAGACCAAGAGGAGTTGCAACCACATCCCTAAGGAGACGACACCTTTTTTACGGGCGAGTGGCCCGCCCTAGAGTTAGGAGTGGGGGAAAGGACTGCGCTGGAGGTGAAGCCGCTTCCGTTCCTGTTCAGAATACGGACTCGAATAGGCCTGTTTCCTTTCCAAAGTTTGTATAAAGTTTTCAACTGAATCCTATTATATGGGTGGACTATAGAAAACTTCTGATAAATCTATCCTGGTGTCCACTGAGCTAACTTAGGAGCCGTTCTGCAACAGGACAGCACTCAATGGTTAACAAAGCACTTCCGTTATTTACCCCTTGATATCTTTCAATATTAAAGGAAAAATAACCTCTACAACAAAAACAAGAAAAAAATTAAAACTTTAAATAAAAGCAGGGTCTGAGAAAAAAAAATCAAAAACGGTAACACTGATCCTGTCTTTCTTTAAAATTTTATTTTGTTCAATCTTGGATTTTAAAAACATTGCATTAAAATACTCTTTGTCTTTATTATTTTGCTCCCCCCTCAACTTTGCGCAAACGTGAGTGGCTCTTCAGGCTCAGCCCTGCTCTTACTGATCAGTTAGTACTCAAGGATAAACAGAACCTTTTTTCCCTAAATACGGACCAAGGTACTTGGAGGCTCCAAAGGTCCCGTCTTCGGACTACTTCTCAAATCTATTATTTCACCAAGTATTTAAGCAACTCAAGCACTTGTCAACACACGGCAACGAGCCTAATAGCATCTCCTCTCATCCTGGGCGTCAACCACGGCCGTCTGATTCAGGCCCAGGGTCACCGAGATGTAAATCCTGCCGTAAAGCAGGGATGCAGACCCAAGGCGCCGGTCTCCCCCGCACCTGGACTGGTCACGTGCAGGCCCTCTGGGCCCTGGGCTGGTGACGGTAACGGAATTCTCGAAGGTGAACGAACAAACGCATCACCCACTCGGAGACACGGCCAAGGCTCCCGCGGTCGTCCCCGCCCGACACCCCCCGAGGAGAGGGCGGCACGGCGGCCGCCCGAACGCACCCTGCTCGCGGGGAATCCGCACCAGGCAGTCCACCATGCCTCTGTACTGCGCCTCGGGGCTGATCTGCTTGGACGACGCCTGCACTTGCAGCAGCAACTTCACACGCTCAATGGGCGCCACCGCGGTCTTCGACACAGCCGCCGCGATCCCGCCGGCCAGCAGGTCCTTCCCGAAGGACACAGCGTCAAAGAGCCGCTTTTCCGCCTTCTTTTCTGACTTCTTCTTCGGAGGATCCTGCTGCATGGTGGCGCGTGGGGCGTGAAAAACCAACAGCAGCAGGTTAAAACCAGCCCGGACAGACGACAAAGGGAAGCACAACAGCGCTTCAGCGGCGTCCTGGCGGGAAAGCGGTGCTGAGGACGCCGGGAGATGGGCGGTGCACCACGTGAGGGCCACGAAGCTGCGCACGCGTTTCCAACCGCCTCCCCCAACCTGCTGATGGCCACGTGACTTCCGGCACGTGACTCCCCTACACGCCACTACTCGATGCGGTGTCGGGGTGAAGCTGGGTGCTCTGGCGTTTGCTTGCTGCGAGCGGGGTGAAGAACCCGTTGGAAAGAGGCAGAAGTGGGGCCGGGAGAGCTGTTTCAGTGCAAGGATCGTTTGTGTACCAAGTGGGGATTAATGGGCCGTAGTTTTATTCCCAGGGTTACTCTAAGGCTTTCTCTTAAAAATTGCTTTTATTTCTGCTTCTTTTGTTTTGTAGGGGCCCTTTAGTCACATCATTATTGGCTTTGCTGATTACACCCAGAAAGCATAATTCAACGTGCTCCTTTCTCTCGTTTTATTGAAATTGGTGATTCTATCCAGAGTGGTGCTTCTCAGTCCACATTGCACCTTCAAAAGAGATGGGGAGTAGCGTTTAATTTTAATGCTTGGACCAGGGGAATTGTGATGTGCAGGTTACCGGTGGCCCATTCTAGAACAGTGGTTCGCAAACTCTTTGATTTTAGGACCCCCGTTTCACTCTTAAAAACGAAGAGCACAAAGCAGCTTCCATTTTTGTGTTACATAAATTGGTATGTCCCATTTCGGAAACTGAAACATAATTTAAAACTATTTAAGATAAAAATACACATTTAAAATAATTTATCAAAACAAAAAAATGGAGCGAGAATAGCCTTGTTTGATATTTTTTGGAACTCTCTTTGGTAGCTGAAGAAAAAGACAGCTAGATTTGCATATGAGGGGGGCCCCTCCCAAAAAGCAGTTGTCCTCTGGAGGGCAGGCCTCTTACAGGACAGGCTCCCCTGGCCTGGTGACTGTTCTAGGAACCCCTCTGTACCAGTGCACCAGCTGGTGGTGGTGTGAGAGGCTGCATTTGGCTTCAGTGAATTTTTTTTTTAAGACTCTTTCAAGGTGTTTGCCTATTTCCATAAGGTGATTTATAAGCGTCCCTGCCTGCAACACACGGCTTTCGGCAGTTTTTGACCAAAAACGACATGACCCCCCCACCCCCTGCCCTGTGCCCCACCCTCCCTTATTCACCTGATCTCATCCCAAGTGGCTTTTTTCATTTTCCCAGATGAAAAAAGTCCTCCAAGGGAAATATTTTGCTGACGTGGAAGAGGTGAAACCAAAAACGGCAGAAGCACTAAAAGGCATCAAAATGGATGTGTTCATACACTGTTTTGAGCAGTGGAAAAAAGTCTGGATAGGTGTATTGTATCAAATGGAGAGTAGTTTGAAGGAAACTGAAGTTTAAACATGTAAAAATAAATATACAATTTTTTATAAATAAATTCGGTTTATAAAAAATTAGGTTTCTTGGGGTTCCCCCTATAATTGCCTTCCAGCCAGTTGCAATGTCACACTTCGTGTGGCTGCTGGAAAACTCCACTAAAGAAAAGGCGAGAATGAGAAAGGAACTGGCAGTTGTTGTCTCAGTTATTACATATTAATGAAAGTTTTGACGTTGTGGAGGCCCTGATGTCTGGGTGACACCTACACCTCTCGCCCACCCACCACACTTGGAAACCTCCTCTGAGGCTGATCAGACTCAGGTTTGACTGTTTGGGCAAGAATACTCAGTACCGCATGTCTGTCTCTAGTTCCTTCTGCCTCCCTTTTTAAAAATCCGTGTATCCTAGAGATCCCTCTGCAATCTCTTCCTGGTTCCTTTTTATACCCTGTTGGATGGTTTCTCATAAATGGGGACCCCATTTTATCATCCCTCACTCTGCAGGACCTGCGGAAAACCTGAGTTACTGACATTTTTGAACTTAGGTTTTAATTTTGTCTTCATTCTAGGAAGTGTGTTATAACATTTTCCATGCTAGTGAAAAAACAAATCTGTAGGCCAAAAGGATTCCAGAGTAGGAGTTTTGTTACTATTTTGATTACCTCAAGTAAAACAAGCTGGCAAGTCCTGCTGGTCTGGTGTTTCATGCTGCTTTCCTTTGCAGAGCGGCCTGTTCCACTCGTGACTGGTTTTTCAGCCTGCGTCTCTCTCCATTTGACTTGTTGCCACCAGATTAATCTTTCTGAAGCAATTGCATTATTCATTATTCCTAGGCTTAAAAAATTTAAAGTTGTAAAAACTTCTTTCATTAAAAAATTTCAAGTTTTTCATTGCATTGACCTCAGGATCCTTTGTGAAATCCACCGCAAATTCAAGAAATAAATGGTTGGTGTTATACTTGCAAAAATCTGAAAAATGAAAGGTTTCAATCTCCTTAAAGGGAATTTGAAACGTTAACAAGTACACAGGGAGAAACTTAAGGGGGCGATTACTTGACTCTCACTCCAAGGTGCCAGAGAGGTCAAAGGAAACATCTCTGGTTACAGGGAACCTAAGTGTCTCAGAGGACAGAAAAGCTGCTCCTTAGGGCAGTTCTTTCTTCCTTTCTTGCTTCCTTTTCTCCTCACCCCTGCATTTGACTCTGTAGTTGAGTATGTTTATAACATATTCATTATGATATCATCAAGCTTATTTATGATAGACATTCACTGACAGAAGGCAGCAGAACTGAATGTACTTAGAAATGTAGCTTTTTTGACCTTAAGAGCTTTAGATCAGCTCTTTTCAATAGACTGAGCTGAAAACATTTATTTAAACTTGCTGCACTGCATTTTACTTACTGATTGAGGGAACAAAAACAATGCTGGTGATTTATATGTTAACATGAAAAGTATGGAGTCTCCGAGCCTTGGTGTCCTCACCCCCACTGAGGGCGGGAATCTTCAGCTGTTCTGTTCCCCCCACGGCTGCATCCCCAGCACCCAGAACAGCGCTCGGCACAGAGGAGAAATTCGATAAACATTTTTCGGGCCAATGCATGAAGAGGCAACACAACCACAAACAAATCTCCACACCATCTTTATTAAAAACAATCAATAATGTATAAAAATAGCCGCAATTATGTAGACTATAGAAATATAGCTATAGAAATTCAATCATTTTCATACAGTTTAGTGTATAGACTAAAGTTTTAATAACATTGAACAATATTTTTAAAAATAACCAAAGTATAAAAATCCTTGTTCTCAAAAGTGTTTAGTGCTGAACACTTTTCCTCAGCTTCTTTCCAATACCTTGTACAGTAGCAGGGATGACTTAGCTGACTCCTTGGTTTTCAACCCATGGATATTTGGTAATAATAGTAGCAGCAGCAGCAGCTAACACTTGTATAGCACATAACATGTGCCAGGCACTATTTAGTAGAGGGAACTCACACACAACAAATAATTATTCACAATATTTTCAAGAATGTACCAAGCAGACAAACCTACTAAATTGGTTTCATAGGCTTTTCCCCTTTATATTAGAAATATAAAAAAGGAGGCACTGGAAATTTACTATCTAGTGTGTATATATCATCATTTACAGTCCCTTGGCACAAATAAGAAACTCTCTCTTGCTAAGTACAGTTCTCTAACCCCACAAAAATAAACCAATGACAGTTAAAGGAGGAGGAGAGAGATGGAATTTTGGGGGACTAAAAATATAGGGTGAGGCAAAAGTAGGTTTACAGTTGTGAGTACACAAAATCCAGCTTATTCTTGTATTATTATTTGTTAATTATTGTATTATTTTCCATATGAACAACTCTAAACCTTTTGCCCCACCTTGTATATCATGGTGATAAGACAGTACTTGATATTTAAAAAAAATAGTAGTTATATAATCTATTATATTAATAGTCTTGGTGAAAGAGACCATGTGCAGGATGCTAACAAAATCCAAGTTAAGAATGTTTCCATACCTGCTAGAGAGTACACACCTCCACAGTGTGAGCACTGTCACTTTGTCCACTTTACTGAAGAAAGTGGTGGTAGACAGGCATTTGTTATCCAGTAGTCAGACTGATCTCCTTTCAGATGTGACTATGAACATATTTGGGAAAAAGGGTCCGCTAAGTTTACTTGCAATGTTGCCTTAAAACCAAGACGATGTTTGGTTTCATTTTTAAAAATGTCAGTCTCTACCACATGGACATTACGGTACACATCTCTATTACAGCAAATGATTTCCCCTAATCAGCACCAGTAGTTTACTTTGTCTTTCTATTTCAGTTATTTAGTAGTGGTCAATATGATTCTGTGATACTAGAAATGCTGTTCAACAGACTAAAATTTCATTAAGTGAAACAAACAAACAAAAAGTCCATTATGATAAAACCCTAGTTTTCAGTCTGTTTGATAATCTCAGGTGATCAGTAGCTGCATTTATTAATAATTCTCAATATTAAATTAGGTCATGGTGCTTTGGGGGAAATATCAAGGAATTTAAGACATTCAATAAATACTTTTAAACAAAGTGCCTTCATACCCATGATGCCTTAATGCCCTGAGCTCAGAGAGGTACAAAGACTCGCTCCTGGTCACGGCACTACTTAGTTACAGGATCTGGTCATGCTCCTCAGTTTCATGATTCTTTCACCAGACTCAATATTAGTCTTGAGATAAATACACAATGAATTGGGTACTTTTCCAAGATAAATATTTCCTATATTATTTTTATATAAAACACCTCACATTATTTCAAACTAGTCAATAAATTAATGTTATATACCAAAATGGAAATAAGTTAACAATTCCTTCATATTTTGATCACAAAGCTTTTCAAAAGTTTCACAATAGTACATAAGATCTAGTGCATAAAATCCAACAGCAAATGATCTCAATATTCAACAACACTATGTTCAACACTGAACAGCGAAAAGAAGCAAACCCTTGTCTTCTGCGTGTGGATTTCAGCGATCCTGAGACTCCCCAGTGCTCCACGGACAGTGTTGCTCTGTGGCAACACAACACAGCTACAAGGTCAACCCAAAAAACAACTTAAAAGCCATTTCAATGGCAATTTCTGTGACTGAGTCATGAAAACAGATGTAAAGTTCTTGAACTTTGGGATGAAGAAACAGTCTCCTGTAGAGAAAAGCACTTATTTTAGAAATTCAAAAAACAAAGGAAAAAAAAGTTCACTTTCAATTTACCTTTTGTTTCTGAAAGTATCGGTAACAAATTAAAACACTAATCTAAATCTATAGTAGAGAAGCATGCAGCTAGATTTACTTTTAAATAAATAATATATGCTTAGGTCAATTGTTTTTATTTTTCCAGAGTGTAAAAAGCCTATTTTACTAGTATGTATTACCATAACCCTCAGTTTTTAAGTATTAAATTCAGTTATTATTATGATAAAGCCACTGGTAGTACCACCATCTTAAGCACGACAGTTCTTGTCATTTACTTTCTAAAGTTTAATTATTATTAAAACATTTTATATATATGATAGCTCATTTTACAGATAGTGTTGAATTGGGATTAACAGTGAAACTTTACTTGGTTTTCTTCAAGAGTTAAAATATAAAATTAATACTGCTGTATCCAAATCAAACTATTTAAAGCTGGGCTAGTTCTGCCTGACTTCCATAAATGTCTCTGTTCTATATAGACCTGCACCATCAGAATTCAGCACCTCTTGATTCTTTTTATTCCAGCTGCTGTGAATGCAGTTAAGGCTCCTCTACACGCTTGCCTGTGTGCCTAACGAACTGTTCCTGTCTCTATTCTCTTGTGTATCCATCCACACCATTCCATGTGCTGCTCCCGGCTTAACTGTCCAGTAGTACAGCTCTGATCACAATACACAGAACTGAACTTACGCTGATGCTCCCAAGCTTGGTTGATGACACATCAGAATCACCAGGGAGCTTAGCAGGGTGGCGTGCAGGCATCTCTGATTTTATCACGTGACTCAAGTCTGTCTGCCTATCTATTTATCTAACTATATATCTCTCTATATAAACATATGTATAGCTATATCCATATAATACATCCATAAATCTATAGATACCTGAGCATAGTTTGGTTTTTTTTGCTAGATGCAAGGCCATCAGATGCAATGCATGCGACTCTACCTTTCTGTTTGCCACACCACCCACCTACCATCACAGTTTGCCAGGCACAGCTCCATTTACTAAGTTGTTATGTATTTATTAATATACGTGCTAGGTGCCAGTGCTGGCCAAGACAGACCTCACAGAGCTGACATTCTGGTGAGGGGGAGAAAGACCATACACAAACAAGAAAATAAATAGTAACAGGGTTACATAATAGAGCACCACTCTGTAGCACTTTTAATGCAGGGAAGAGATTATGGATCCTCTGTTTCAGGAGATAACCTGTCGGCACTGGTGTGAATGTCAAGGAGCCAGACGCAAAGGTTAAGAGGCAGAACACCCCCCAGACGAGGAACAGCAGGAACGAGGCTGGATTGTGCCCATGCGCGGCGCAGGTGGGCTGGGGGAGGACAGTGACTGGCGGCGGAAACAGGCGTGGGCAGCAGCCAGTCAGGTGGCGTCTTGTAGTTGGTAGGGGGTGAGAGGGGGGAGAGTGAAGGGGAGAGGGAGAGAAAGGTGGGCAGAAGGAAAGAAGGAAGGAAATAGCCCTAAAATTGGGAAATCGTTGTTTTTTAGTTTATTACTAATATAATTTTGTAAGAGAACTGGCTGAGCTTTTTGTCTTTAGCAGAAAAAGACTTGGGAGGAATTTAAAGGACTTACTTAGCAAATACAATAAAATTCTAAAATAGAGTAAAATAGTATAGTTAGACTAATAATTGCACACCTGTATCTTAAAGCTTTCTCTCCTGGACCACTGCTCTTCTTTCTCTCCCCTAGCACTTCACTCCACTCTCAGATGCTCTTCCCCACTTACCCGACCACCCAGTACGCCATGACCGGCGCCGGTTTCCTCTGGTCGGCCCAGTTTTCAGGTGAGCACTCAAACAACACCCCGTGTTCTTTCACAGGGTTTGGAGGAGAGACGGAATCGATGGAACCCGAAGGGTCTGCAACATTTGGTGCTTTCTTTTTCTGCAAATTAATAGGTGTTATTAGTATTAACGGGTATTAATAGTGTCACTTCAAAATGTTTTCACATAGAGATCTGAATTGGCTGATCCTAATCCTTAAGAGCCTGTAACGACATTCTTCTCCTTACCTGCAGGAAAATTTCTCCTCTTCCTCATACTTAACTAAAAATACTGCCTCCTAAGAGAGACTTTACGGATCAAGTGTCCCTTGACTCTCCCAGGGAACATTTTGGTCATAGCTCTATATTAGTAGTGCATTATATTGTATTAGCAGTTTATAGGTCTGTCTTCCCCAGTACATCGTAAGATTCTTTCTCAGGGCAGAGATGGTCTGCTACTCATCTTTGTATTCTTTTAAAAGTGCTTGGTACACAGTAGGCGCTTAATGAATAGATTACTAATGAGAAGATTACTACGTAGATTATTTTTAAAAGTACTTAAAACACATTAAACTTAAAGCAGTATTGTCTCTTCCTCTGATGTACTCTTTGTAAGTTTCCCATTGATTAAATCACTAGCAAAACGATGGCGTATGTGGAATATAAAGACTTTTTGTAAGGCTCAGGCCAAAACAGTAGAATGGCCCTTGGTTCTTTTTTCTCTTTTAACCCACCAACAGACCCTTTGGCTCACCCTCCAGGACGCACCCGGCATCCAGAAGCCGCCATGCTTCCTGCTTTGAGAACTTCCATAGCCTCCTAACTGGTCCCTCCTGCCACCCTTCTACCCTATAGCCCGGGTCCTCCCGCAGCAGCCTGAGGGAGCCTTTCAAAACTAAGGATCATGGCCCTGCTCTGCTCAGAGCTGTCCAAGAACCTCCCATCTCCCTCAGAACAAAGCCCAAGTCCTCGTCTGTCCGGCCACGCGTGACCCGGCCCTGCGGCCTTGGCCGTCTCCTGCCCACGCGGCCGCTCTGTTGCTCTCGGCCACGCTGACCTCTGTGGCTTGGCACCGCTGGTCCCTCTGTCTGGAAGCCCTGCCTCCAGATTCACCACTGGGCTTGCTCTTTCACTTCACTCAGCTCTCTGTTCACCTATTACTTGACATGACCAGAGAGATCTTTGGAAATAGCAGCCCTCACCTCTCTTCCTCCCCATTTTATTATTCCTTTTGTAACGTGTCCTACTCGACATATTTCACTACTTGCTCATTCGTTAGTGGCTCCTATCAGAATATAGGCTTCATGAGGAAAGGGGGTTCGTTTTGTTCACTGACGTATTGCCAGTACCTAGCATAGTGTCTGGGATAGAGTAGGTGCCTCAATATTTAAATAAAATGGGGAATGTTAATTTATATTACCACATATTACTGAATAAGCTAATGGGATGCTCCCTTATAGAATCTACGAGTTGTGTTAAATAGGAAAGGAGGAACATAAGAATGCAAAGTGTACAGGAATATATGATTAAATATACCATTTTGCTAAGTACCAATTTCTGTTAGCTTGAAGAAAAAATCCTATAAGACACAGAACTTTACTGCTAACTGAGCCCTAAGAAATTTCATAATTCAGCCTGTCACTTTACAGCTGAGGAGAGAGTAAGAGGTGAGGTTCAGTCCAGGATTCCTCTCCTAGCCCAATGTTCTGCCACCTTTAAACCCAATTTTTTCACAAATTTAGATTGCGAATACACATACTGCTCTATACATTATCATTATCTTCAGGAGGTTTTTGCCTTGGGGGGCGTCTATGACAAGTGACCAATCACAACTAAACTTCTGTGTGTCTATCCTTTTCTAGAAATACTTATCCACAAGGTACAATATTAAGTGAAATTTCATTCTGGATGGAAAAGCAAGCAACCAATCAACCAGGTGGCTAAAATATTTGCAACAGCATTGCGTCTACTGCTGTAGCTTATCCCATTATGTTCCAAAATACCCCCATACTGCTGGTTGAATACTTAAAAGAATTACCAGAGTTACCAACTGGTAGATATTACTGTCCCAGTAATGGTTGAGTCATAGATATCAAATATGGGAGCCTAATTTACATTCTAAGCTACGACATTCTACTTCGCTACATAAAAGGACAGGTCCACCATTTCCTGAAACAGTAACCTAGAATATCAAACTCAGGATTATGAAACAGAGCTTTGAAGTTAAGGACTGTGGGTATGATCCTTGTGCAATCAAGTGAGACTGGGTGACTTAAAAAAAATTTTAAATGAAAACGGTCATTACTGGACAAAGTGATTACACAGAAAGGGCTTTTAGAGAGGGTATTTGGAAATCTGGAAATGAAACCGGCAGAAAACCACACTTAGAGCAGCGCCCTACCTCTTCCACCAAGGTCCGCTGGAAAACCGCACGAATGGAGAGGCAGCACTGATGGAAGTTCCTTATTAGCTGAGGGTGGACAGAGCCGCCGAGCTGGGCCACTTCTGCGTGGGTAGGAGTAATGAAGATCCCTTGCACTGTCTCTAAGGCAACATAGTGGAAAAGTGTGTTCTCTGGACCAGACGTCAATCTTGAAAAAAAAGTAAAAGATATTGAAGTAAACTTTGAAAAATTGCTCCATTTTGAATTGTGTAGGCTCCTAATAAGATTTTTTTTTTTAAATCTACAATGTAATATTGGGAGAATAATTAGGCAAGGGAAACTAGGCCAAACACTGAATTCCCTCTTCCTCCTTTACTGAAGTACAGGAGAGGGTATTATCAATTCCCTTAATGGAGGCAAGTATTACATATTATGCAAGGATAAATAAACACCAATTCATTTGCAAGTAACCTAATCGTCCCTTTGCTAAACAATCCAAATTGGCCAACTTCCTCTTTTTCCATTGTTGGTAATGAATAAATCAGCCCATGTCTGGCCCAGATCTCTACAAGTTATAAACATGCTATCAGTTGAGGGTGGTTCACATATTTAAAAAAAAAAAAATCTTCCAATAAATGAAACACATTTAAGTTAGCAGCATTAATACCATGCTAGTTAAATTGACAATCCTGAAGAAAAATAAAATTATTACCAACTGCAGAGCTTGGTTAATATTCTCAAATACTATAGCAATTACTAGTTGTATTCTATTTCCTATTATTACGGTCTTACTTTTTTTTCTGTGTTCTTTTACTATTTTCATTTCTCCATATTCTTCATCCTTTCTCTCCCTGTTTAGGTAGGTCTCAGACAGGCAACAGAACTTACACATACTGCTTATTTCTACCATTAATTAGTGAGCAGAGCCAAAGAACAACAGAATGATAATAATATACTGAATGCTCTCTGTGCACCAGGATTAAGTGCTTTCAAGTATCGAGTCTTATTTCTCGTACTGACCCTGCAGGTTATTAAATAGTACCATCCTCATTTTAACCATGAGGTCCCACAGCGAAATGGCAGAGCTTAGGTGACTATGAAACTTGCTCCACTATACCGCGCTTTTTTCTCTCCACTGCTAACTTCTGACTGAAAGTCTTTAACTCTATGGACAGCAATCCCCCATCTGCCTCTCAAACACTCAAGGTGTCCCATTCTGCTTCTAATGTCTATAGTAAAAAATTCCTCCAGTTGATTACTTTTTCCACTATGAGCACAGAGGCAAGGAAAAGGCCTATGTCAGCTCTGAGCCTAGATCCCGCCTCGGTCGCCCCCGCTGGGCACTGGGAGTGAGCACTCCCGATCACCAGCACCCTTATCTGGGCGCCACGCCACAGCATCTGAGTCTAAAAAGAGTAAACTCGACTTTAAAAATTAGACACATAAAAGGAAGGTTACCTGAGGAAGAGAGAGAAAGGGTGGTTTTCACATTTGAACTATTACTTGGTATGTATGTTTTTTATCTTTTATGCTTCCTATATGTGTTATGGAGATAATTAGGCAAATAGCATAAGTATTATCTTTGATACGTAAGAAATATTGTAATTACAGTTGCTGAATAAAAGCTCTATACATTATGGACTTGTACTTTCTCATTGTCAAATTTCCTTGAAGGCAGAGTTTAATTGGAAAAGAATATTATAAGGAAGTTCCTTACTTCATCGTGTTATATATTTCCAATTCTTTTTCTGAAAGGTCCTTTTTCAAGTTCCCCATATGAAATGGATTTAGAAGAGCAGACTTCTTTTTAATGACCTGAAAAATATAGTTAAGTAGGTCAGTTTATATCTAACAATGGCGTCAAATAGCAGAAATAATGTAAAAATTAATTAGCCTTCTAAGGGAACTAACTATTCACTATTTTGCAATGTTGCCTTTAAACATCTGCAGTGCTAACTTGTGTCTCTTGGGTTACCTCTTGCTGTCAGAGACCCAGGGGCCATGTCATAGCAGGACATGAACGTTCTCCCTGAAAACTTTCCACCAGGGCCACTTGGGAGCCTCTACCAAGTTTTGCCATAATTTATACGAATGTGTCCTCGCCTCCCTCTCCAGACTGCACTCCTCGGAGGCAGGGGCTGTATCTTCTGCATCACTGTATCTCCTTTGTGTCACAGAGCCCTGGGCACAGAGTAGGTGTCCAATCAACATTTGTTGAATGGCTAAAGCTTAGAGATTAATTCGGTTTTTCTTAGGAGTTATTCATGGCTCCTTAATTTGTTCCAAACAGTCTTAAACTGTATTTCCTACCCATTTCACTGACTGGGATAATGAGTGCGCTACCAGTGGGAGCGCCCCCTCAATACCCCCACCTGGGGCTCCCCGAGGGCCCTGTTGTCTGGAATCACGGGACCAAGTCCATGGTTGTTGGTACCATGACATTCAGAATCTCGTACGTCATTCCTGCCCCTTCTCAGACTCCTTCTTCGTGCTTTGTCACCTCCACCCACCCAAATGACAACTTTCAAAAATTTTCAAAACAGCAACATTATTGGAATAGGTAGAAAGCCCCCCGGGGGGGGATTAAGGATAATCATTTCGCTATAGTATGGTGCTTTTATGAAAAAAGAATACACACAGAAAATGATAAATAAGCAGTCTGACAAATGAACATGCTCTTTGCTTAACAGTCACATTTTCAATTCTTGAGTATGGAGACCACATCTTCACAGGTGCAGATTTAAAAAAAAAAACTATAGAAAAATAGAGCAAGACACACCCATCTATTTTAAGTTACTGATTCTCTTTCTGTTTCTGTTGAACCTTTTATTGGCTATGTAGTCAGATCACTAAATGCCCCACAGCGCGGCTGTTCCCTGTTGACATTGTGAACAGAGAGGAGATGACCAGGGAAAGCAGGATTAAAGAGTTCCCCTCCTTGTAAACAGTGTCAAAGCAGATGTCCTGGATATTATTTGTTATTTCTTCCTCTTTTTGGTTCTAAATCACTGGTTTCCCAACCACCACCAGTTCAAACAAAGAATGCTCTGCCGTTAAGAATCCTCCTGCCATTGTAAGACAAGGACTGGAAAGACAACTTAGCTCCCACGGCGCGCGCACGTGAATGCACACACACCCTGAGCAAGGCCCCACTCTCTTCCGAGCCATCAGCCTCTCTCTGCTTCCGTTCTGCATCCGGTGTAGTGTGGGGGCTCGGGCCGCCGCCTTCGCCACCCTCACAGACGTTGTCAGGGCCTCCACTGCTTCGGGAAGGGCTGGGCTTACGTGTCTTTAAGGAGTAGTCACCGAAAAGAGCTCTTCTGCACGTTGGGGAGGTGGCTACTTTGGAAGTACCCTGTAGCCTACTGAGGATTGGTGAGGTTGTCAAACAATCTAATTTCTCATGTGATCCGGCAAGGAACCAGTCAGCACAAGACAAGCAGGGGCTTGGAGAAGATTCCAGCCGTTCATTTATGCGGCAGTCCATTCCTTCCAGCTGGTGAAGAGTTGTTTTGACCTGATCCACGTATATACAATCTGGTCCAGGATTCCCAATAGCTTTGGATGCGCAGCCTCCAGCTTCTAAGAGTACACACAACATATAATGCCTCTATAAGGAAAACAAGTTATTAGGATAAATTTAGCTACATGAAGATATTTATATGCAATACGCATGTATCAATTTATGAATACTGAAGCCATATGGGCATATGGCATAACCATGTGAAAATTATTAAAAACTCCTCCCTCCCATTTCCTTCTTAGTAATTCTCAGCACTTCTCGGTCACCCTGGAAAACAAATTCCATACTGCCTTATCCTGATGTACCATCAGTCACTACTTTTGGCACGTGGAATTCCCTAAGGGAGCTTTCAAAGAGCCTCAATGATTGAAAGTCCTTTAATTTATAATCACATATTATCCTGAGTCCATATTTTTTGTTTGTCTCCCTCTATTCCCCCAAACAAACCAGGGGATAAAGCCACTATAGAAATGGTGACAAAAGATCTGAAGAAACTGCTAAAATCTTATCCTGGGTTTCATTGATATTTCTCCATGAGTATTGAATGGATGCTAAAGGAAAGAAATAAGGGGAATGTATCATTTTCTTGAATACTCATATTGACATGCTCATAATTTTATCATATTTGTGTATTTATTTAGCTAGTAAAAGGCAAAACAAACAAACAAACAAACACAAAAAAAACAAGAAAGAAACCAAGGTAAACTCACCCAGCCGACAATTAGTAAAAAATATCTGCCTGCAGGCTCCGGGAAGGCGTCAGTGTCTGAGGTTGTAGAAGGCTGGAGGTGACATCGAGGGAACACTTCCCTCCATATGACCAACTGGCCGATTCTTTGTCTTGCTGCTAAAGGCAGTAGGCCATAGTGGCGACAGTACACAGTGATATCAATAAGGTCATCCTTAGGCAAGTGGCTGCATATCAAATAGCCCTTGAATTTAACCACAGAGAATACAAGTCAACCAGTAGGATCAAGCAATAATCCCATAATATATTTGTAAGAGTTTTATAGGTCCTTATTCAGCTGGCTTAAAATATTCCAGGTTCAAATGGAATAAAGACATCATAAAAGTAATTATTCCTCCCCCGCCACCCTGAGGTCAACTAGGATCAAATATTTATAATAACTTAAGTCTACAACGGGTAGACAGTAGCACAAAGCAAGATCACCTCTGAGTAGTGTAAAGCCTGAGCATTTGGCAAAAGTAGAACAGAACTGAATTATGAGGATGGAAAGTGGAGAATCAGGAATTAAAAAATGAAAGTACCTAAATTCATTCGATGCTCAACTTTCTTTACTTGGAAGACAACTACTTAACATTAAAAGATTTATTAAAAAGATGCATGGTTATGTCTGAAGATAAGAAACCCGCATACTACTGCAAAAGGAAATCTGGAAAGCACCCTCTCCTCTCTTACACTGTTGGCTCTTTGAGTACAATTGCCCCTTTATAAGTTTTTAGATGCTTTAGAACACAATGAACCAGAAATGTTCATTGTACTTATAAATACGTAGCTACAAGTTTCAAGATGTTAACTTCAGGGTACCCACATTCAGAAAAAAAGAGTACATGTATTTTTCATGTTTGTAAAAGTTTGAGAAAATCTAGGTCCATTCATATAGCTGTTTGATATTCATAAAAGAATCAAGCCTCATCTTACCTTGTAAAACAGAGAAGACCCTAAAATCGTATACAGCCGCCTCATGTCGCAGTGACCCTCAGACTGGGGGAAGAAAACACAGTGGGTTTAAAAATCCTAGTTAAGCAACAACAGCTAAAATGGCAACTACGTTTTTTAATAACTGAACTTTTCATGGTACCTTTATTAGAAATCAATATTAGGGTGAAAGATAATATGCGAAATAAGTAGTTTGAGAGCAGTCTTATTTTTGATTCTTATAGGAAACTGTTGATTAGAGACATCTAAGAATCAACATAAGATTTGTTACACCAAGAGGGATTACCATAAAACAAATGTATCAATACAAAAGCTTCTATACTATACACCATCTAGAGTAGCTAATATTACCATATACTGTTTTTGAAAGTACAAATTGGTACAACCTATTTAGAGACTATTGAGTAGTATGTAAAAAAATGTTAATACATACTCTTTAATAGTAGAATTATTTGTAATATGCAAAATTGGAGATAAAGTGAGTTTCAGCAATGGAGAATGGTTAACGGAACTAGCTATGTTCATAACACAGCATATCATACCTTTGTTAAGAGCTAAGGCTGATCTATAGGAGCAGGTATGAAATGTTTTAGGATGTACTGTTCAGCAAAGAATGCAAGCTGCAGAACAAAACATCACTATGATGCAGCTTTTGTTAAAAAGAGCAGCCCTGAAGATACACGTGTATGTATATATACAGGGGGGTTGGTTTGTACATGGGGATGTCTATAGAAAAAGGTCTGGAGGAATACGTTCCAACCTATAAGAGCAGTTATAATTGGGGATGGAACTGTGGAGAGGGATGAGCAGGGCGGACATTTGCTTTTAATCACCAGGTTTGCATTTTAACCTAACATGTATGCATTAATTTTGTAATTAAAAAAAATAAAACCTAAAGAAAACTAAAAACTGGAAACCTAAATAGCCTTCACCTGGGGAGTGGATAGACACTATGATACATCGTGCAGTGGAATACTACTCAACAATAAAAGGGATCGAAGTCCTGATACATACAACGGGGTGAGGGATTTCAAACGCATTATGCTACATGAAAGAAGTCAGACCCCTGCTGCACGAGTCAACTTACACGACACAGCAGAGAAGGTAAAAACTCCAGGGATGGAAAACAGATCGGTGGTTGCCAGGGGCCAGGGGTGGAGGGGAGATGGGCTGACCCTAAAGCAGCACCCAAGAATGTAAATTATGTCTTAATAATACTTCTTAAAAACTATTCACCTCGTTGATGACACTTGAATCGCTTCCAGTTTTTGGCTATTGCAAACAAAGCTGCTATGAAAACGTTTGCAGGTCTCTCTACAGACCCAGGCTTTCCTTTCTCTTGGACAAAGAGATAGGATTAGTATGTTTAGGTTATTTAAAAATTGGCAAACAGTTTTCCAAAGCGGTTGTAACATTTTATGTTCTGAGTTTATCTTTTTTTTTCTTTTATGAATTGTCTTGATGTATCCAAGGAATCCCAATAGATCCTTTTTTAACGATAGAAAATATTGCTAGTTCCACTGCTCATTCAAATGATGTTCTATAAAGGCATGGATTAGCGTTTTCATTAAACCTATTGGATCTAAGTTCCTAAAACCCAGATATTTTAATACTTTAGATCTAAACTGCTCCTAATGATTAGTATCGATCTAAACATTCTCCATTGGTGAAAAAAAATGTATGACCTATAAAAAGTTCACCATGCTTCAATTTCTATTATTTTCACAAAATACTCTTTTATTTGCTTAGGATCTTAGTTAAGACTAAGTCACCCCTTCCAGCTAATACCCTTTCCCCACTTTTACAGCATTCTTCTTAAGAATGATCCGCCCCACTGCTTCGACTTCCTAACTTCCCATTTACTTTTTATACAAAACTAGAGGAGTGTAAGTAGCTCCTGTGCCCCCATCCCCACCCACTCCAATTACGACCAGCATGTGGCTATTTCTGCCGCACCTACATCCCTCTCCTCCTCCTCCTCGCTTCCTGCTGAATTCTTGCCAGATCAACCCCAGGTGTTATGTCATTCCACTTTTAAATACTTCAGAATGTGTCTCTGAAACAGGACTTAAAAAATATATATCCCTAATAGCATCGCCACATCAAAAGACTTACTTTCACCAAATAGCCAGTTACCAGTATTTACATTGTCTTGATTGTCTCATAGATATTTTTTAAAATTTTGTTTCTTTGAATCAGGATCCAAGTGAGGCCCATATAATGATATGTTTCTTAAGTCTCTTATAAGTAATAGGTTCTCTCTCACCTTCCCCCACCTCTCCCCTTCTAATTTATTTACTGAAGCAGCTGTCTCATCATGTTTCCCAGTCTGGGTTTCGCTGATTGCAACCCCCATCCCTCGAGGCTCACTGAACATGTCCCTTTCCCCTGGTATTCCCTGGAAACTCGGAGTTAGATCTCGGGACCTGATGAAACTCACTTCATAGGTGGCGTGTGTGCTTCCATCTGGACCCACATCCTGTGTGGCTGGCTTTTTGGTGTGTGATGTTAACAGCTACTGAAATCATTGCTTAGGCCCACCGATGCGCTGGGGGAATCGCCAAGTGGTGACATTGTGTCATTCTTTCTTGACACATCAGGCAAACCACTTCCATAGAGAAAACCCCCCTTCCATCTCTATTTGGTCACCTTGAGGTTTGGTTCATATAGGAAAGGCAGATAAATGTTTGATTCTTTTTTCTTATTTACCAGTTTTCACCATAATGACTTGGTTCTCTCACATCATCCCAAGTTGACCAATACATTTATTTTTTTCTTTCATGTTATTATGAACTCATGGACTTAAACGTACCTGATATGTTTCAAGCCCTTGCAGTTATTACCCTTACAGACACGCAGGTGGGAACCTCTCTAAGCTGTCTCCTTATTACTTGAACCCTACATTAACCCTAATAATTTTTGAAAGGCTTCTTGATTCCTGATACAACAAGAAGTTGCCAGGCTTGTCATGTATATTTTCAGGCCCAAATCTGGATTCAGCCATTTCTCTTAAAAGCCTTGGTTCCTTTTAGCAAGAAATATTATTTATGCACCATGGCCTGGGTGCTAGTCACATCCTGGACTTTTTAATTGGGCAGAGCTAGGAAATACATTTTTTTAAATATTAAAAACTGGCAAGGATGCGGAGAAAGGGGAATCCTTAGGCTGTTGGTAGTATTGCAGACTGGTGCAGCCACTGTGGAAAGCAGTATGGAGATATCTCAAAAAAAAATTAAAAATGGAAATGCTTTTTGACCCAGCAATCCCATTCCTGGGAATATATCTGAAGGAACCCAAAACACTAATTTGAAAGGACATGAACACCCTGTGTTCACTGCAGTGTTATTTATAATCACCAAGATAAGGAAGCAGCCCAAGTGTCCATCAATAGATGAGTGGATAAAACAAGTATGGGACATTTAGATAATGGAATTCTACTTGGCCATTAAAAGGAATAAAATTTTACCCTTTGCAACAGTATGGATGGACCTGGAGAACATTATGCTAAGTGAAAAAAGCCAGTCAGAGAAAGACAAATGCCATATGATTTCATTCATATGTGGAATCTAAGGAACAAACTGAACCAACAAACAAAACAGAGACAGACTCACAGATGGAGAACAGATGACAGCTAGTGGGCGGGGGAGGTTGGGGCTGGAGGGATGGAGCAGAAAGGAGAAAGGACTCAGGGACATGGACAGCGGTGCGGTGACTTCTAGGGGGAGGGGGGAATGAGGGGACTAAATGGTAATGGAAGAATATATAATAAAGATGATATATTTTTAAAAAAACAAAAACAAAACAAAAAAAACTACATCAACACTTTCCATTTAAATTCAGATCTACAGGGTTTTTATTTGATTTCATCAATACTGTATATGTCTGGTCTCACAAAGTCCAGTTCTTAATGATACTAATGTTAATTAATCATTATATATACACTATGTAACAATTATTTTTAACTGAGTAGAACATCCCAAGGCGAGCAAACCAGATTTTGTCCATGTCAAGACAGAGACCTAGCGTTCCGCATTTCCAGACTATTGCATGCCCACTTGCAAAATGTGGAGAATAATGACTGATTTGCAAAATGAGAAATCAACATTGTGGCTTTCCTAAAATTCACTGCTTCTCTTACCAGTTCTGCGAAATCTGCAGCCTCCAAGTCACTCAATGCCGTGTCTAATTCCACCTATGTGGAATAAAAGAGTAACACAATCATTTGACTCATAGTTACTTTTCAATAATGGCGATGTAAAAGTGTTCAATAATTACTTGAAGAATTGAATATGTATCTTTCTTCATTGTATTATTTAAGAACTGTCCCAAACATCTTATTTTTAAACTTCCCAATGCAAAGAAATTAACTTTACAGACATTTTTCAATTAAATCACAATTGCAAAATGAGCTTCAAATCTGTATTCAATATAAAAAAATTATGAGATCAAAAAATTGCTTTTACCACTATACTCAAAACAATCTGGTACTGGCACAAGAGCAGACCCATAGACCAGTGGAACAGAATAGAAAGCCCAGAAATAAGCCCAGGTCTCTATGGGCATCTAATATTTGACAAAGGGGGCAGAAGCATAAAATGGAGCAATAATAGCCTCTTCAACAAATGGTGTTGGGAGAGCTGGACGGCTACATGCAAAAAATTGAAATTGGATCATCAGCTGACACCATACACAAAAATAAACTCAAGATAGATAAAGGACTTAAATATAAGTCGCAACACCATAAAAGTCCTAGAGGAGAACATTGGCAGGAAACTCTTAGATATCCCACGCAGCAATTTTTTCACTGATATGTCTCCTAAAGCAAGAGACATAAAGGAAAGAATAAACAAGTGGGACTTCATCAAAATAAGAAGCTTCTGCACGGCAAAAGAAAACATCAGCAAAATGAAAAGGGAGCCAACCATATGGGAAAATATATTCGCTAATGATACATCAGATAGAGGTTTGATCTCCAAGATATATAAAGAACTCACTCGACTCCACTCCAAGAAGAAAAACGATCCAATCAAAAAATGGGCAAAGGACCTGGGCAGACGCTTTTCCAAGGAGGAGATACAGAGGTCCCAGAGGCATTTGAAAGGATGCTCAGCATCACTAGCCATCAGAGAAATACAGATCAAAACCACCATGAGGTACCACCTCACACCGGTCAGAATGGCCATCATAAACAGATCCACAAACAACAGGTGCTGGCGAGGCTGTGGAGAAAAGGGAACCCTAATACACTGTTGGTGGGAATGCAGACTGGTGCAGCCACTGTGGAAAGCAGTGTGGAATTTCCTCAAAAAGCTGAAAATGGAACTGCCTTTTGATCCAGTGATTCCCCTGCTGGGACTATACCCTAAGAACACCAAAACGCCAATACAAAAGAACCTATGCACCCCAATGTTCATAGCAGCACAATTGACAATAGCCAAGTGTTGGAAGCAACCTAAATGCCCATCAGTAGATGATTGGATCAAAAAGTTCTGGTACATATACACAATGGAATACTACGCAGCAGAAAGAAAAAAAGAACTACTAAACTTTGCGACCGCATGGATGGAACTGGAGAGCATTATGCTAAGCGAAATAAGCCAGGGGGCGAAAGACAAATACCATATGATCTCACCTACAAGCGGAACCTAACCAACAATACAAAGATGCAAGGAAAATAAGACCAGCAACACTGAAAGGAAAAGAAATCAACAGAGACAAGAGGGAAGGAGGGAGGGGCGGGCAGGGAAAGGGAAGGGAAGGGGAAAGTCAAGGAACATATAGCAAGGACTCATGGACCAAACAAAAGGGGAAGAGCTGAGGGAGGGAAAGAGGGAGGGGGCAAGGGAAAGTGGTCGGGGGGAGGCAGAGACAAATGTATTTGAAAAAATAAAATAAAATTAAAAAAAAATTGCTTTTAGTTTTGTTAGAAAAATTTTAATGTGGTAAAATTCTTAGAGGAAAAAAAACAATCATACATAAGGTAGCCTATCTATTTGGAGTTGTTTTTGCTTTTTTATCTCCTCTATATTTCTCAACAGATAGATTCTTGGAAAATATCAATGTTCTTCCCTGTCTCTCTTCTATGTTTTGTAACAGAACTGTTAATCTTTATTCGTGGATTAAAACATGAAGGCAAGTGTCCCCTGGAATCTGGCTCAGCTTAACTACCCTACAGAGTTATTAGAAAAATCTTTCACTTAGGATTTAGCTGCTGTTTCTATAGAAATTGCCTGAACTCCTTCATGCATTTTCTTCTCCCTAAGGCATTCACAAGTTAAAAACAATAAATTTAATCAGCAATTTAATCTGTAGTGCATGTACATAAATTAAAAGCTATTGGTAACTGAAGTTTGTAGGACATATACTATTCGTGAAAACAAGTCCCTTCTGTCTTTAAAGTCCAAGGCGCTCTCCGCAGGGCTGGCCCACGCGCTGTGTCTGCCGGAGATGACAAAACCTGGGGAAACGCTAGTCACGCCTTTCAGTGTCTCACACGGTATGACATATTACTCGTTTGTGACCTACGTTTTTCTGCATCCAGCAAATACTTCATGTTCTCCTTTTGGCAGCTATAGCTTCTCTTGAGAAAAACTACAGGACAAAAAGGAAGTGACCCACTTGAGATTTTTGAGCTCAGAACGTTACTGCTTAGTGAGTTGCTATCCCTGCTACAGAGCTCTTTAGGCTAATGTGCAAGGTTGCTCTAACTGCTTCCTCGTGCTCCTTAAGAGACAAAGTAAAGTATCTTCTCTCTTAATTATTCCAACGTAACGTAGGAAAAATAAATTTTGAAAAACAGAACATCTGATAAACAGACAAAATAAAGAAATTCTCAAACGCCTGGGAAAGAAAACTGAAGCCTTCATTGTATACTAAACTCAGAGCAAGTTTTTTTCCAAGTTAAAATAACTTTCTACCTAAAATTTATCAGGCACACGTCCCCGTATATGCAAATATTTTCAACTAGATATTTTAAAAAATCCTCACTTGAGAACATGCTTATTCATTTTAGAGAGAGGGGAAGCGAAGGAGAGAGAGGGAGAGGAATGTCGATGTGAGAGAAAGAAAGATCTATGGGTCGCCTCTCATACGTGTCCCAATCAGTGACTGAATCTGCAACCGGTTTGCAGTCACGTGCCATGACTGGGAATCATACCGTCACCCTTTCGGTTTACAGGAGGACACTCCAACCAACTGAGCCACACTGGCCAGGACACAGCTAAATTTTTTAAGGCATAAAATTCCTTAATATTTTTCATTAGAAGATATATAGTCACCAACCCCTATTATTTTTAACACAGCAAGCAATCTCAAAGAGAAGAAAGTGTGTGAGTTGAGTCTGCTGGTAAAACAAAAACAAAACTTCAAGGGTTATTAGTTTTTAAAACTTTACATTCACCAGAGACCTTTAGATCTCTTTATAGAAGGGATTTATCTCTTTCCAGAAATTCTGTTCTTCATTTTCTTACCCAGACCAGAGAACACAGAAAAAGTCTAAGCTATTTCCACAGTGTTTTCTGTGTATGAATTTTGCCAACCACCTGACTTGGGAGCTTCCAAGAAAGACTCTTCTGGATTCCCCAAAGCACAACACAGATCTGAGCACCTGGCACAGTAAGACTGGTCTCCAGACAGTAGTGCCAGACTTGACAAGGAGCAAAGCAACTAAAGCTCTGGTAAGATAAGCAACCGGTATGATTTGAGGCAACAAATTAAGAAATACACCAGAATTCAGGGTGATTTTTCAACTCAATATTCTTTTATGTTGAGATAAATAAAAGCATACAGTCCTTTTAATCAAATGCACGCTAAGTAGAGAAAAAATAACATTAAAAAAGAAATCTGAATATAAGAGGTTGTCTTCACAAGGAACTTATAAGTCCAAAATAGGCTATGTTTTAAAATGTGTTCAAATTGCTTAGGGGGAAGATAATATTTAATCTTAACGTATCAGAAGTCTAAAGGCATTGCTCCCCAAAACAGTAATTACCTGTAGTCACATGACAAAGAGGCCACCCATTTTGAAGGAAGAGATCGCTCCAGTGAAGATGTTCTGAGATGGTGGCAAGAGCCTGGCCCTGCAAGGCCAGCCTGGCAGGCCTCCTGAGGCTGCACCTTCCCACTCACGAAACCAGCCTTCCCTCGCCTGGGGGAAGGAAGACCCCACGTGGGCGAGACAGAGTGTGGAGCCAGAGTCTTTCTATCCTAAAGGCAACATTTTCTATTTCTGTTTACATGGAACACTTAGGATTTCTTATGAACGCACTGGTGGGGGGAGAGTTACTTAGTGCATGCTTTTTATTTTTAACGTGATTTAGGAAAATGGTAATCATTGGCCTGAGATATCAAAGTTGCAGCAGCAGCAGCAGCAGCAGTTGACAAAGTCAGGGACAAAATACAAATACCAGAAAGTCAGGTTTCTTCGAAACATGATCTAGTCCCTCAACTCTTTCCACACAAAAACTGTACAGTAATACTCTAACCACTGGTGACTGTGACTGTGACGTGCCAGGCTTGCTTGATTCTAACTAAGCTCTTTACGTGCAACAGCACGGGACTCCTCTATGAAGCACCTACTGTTATTGTCCCTGTTTTACAGAGGAGGAAACTCAGCAAAGTGACTGATGTATCCGTGAAATTATTACTGGATGGCCAAAATGGCATGTATTTGATCTTAAAGAATTTCATGAAGAGTAGGATCCTGAACTGGTTTCACTACAACGCAGCTTGGGCTTCTTCAAGGGCAGCAACCTGGCTCTGGCAGCGCTTCATGCATCACTAGTCCAGGCGCTGTGTCTACCAACATCACCGGTGATGGAAACATCTGAGAGGCTCTTTTCAATTATTCAGCAGTGAACTTATTCTCGGTCTCCAGATGTGACTAAAATCACATTGATAATACTCAACCATCACAAAGCCTTACCCTAGATGAGCTATCTAGGGGGGGAGGCAAAAGCTAACTACCTATGTTCATGTAAAGAAAGACTCTGCTATTATTAGTGGAGATCTGTACTTAGTAGAGCTAAGGATATTGCTAGCCAATCATTTCATCTAGCTTTAATCTGTAAGAAACAAAACTCTAACATAATCCTGCATTATAAAATCAAAGACACAAAATTCATAAGGAACATACACCCTATAATCATGATTTCTGGAAAGTATCCCAAGTTCGGACAAAGCTTCAATATTATAATAAGATGAAAGAGCTCTTTTTTATTTAGGAAAACAATGTGTCAAAAGTTCACGCACTGGACCTGCTGCTTCATCAATTAATTGCCTTTCTAACACTTACCCACAATCTTGCAAAGAACGAAAAGCTTAAGGGGAAAAAAAAAGAGAGAGAGAAGATAGAGAAGGAAAAGACAGCTGGTTCTGATTCGTATTTGGTGATGCCTCCGGTTACCTTGATTTCCGGCGGAAGTGTGAGCCACCGTGCCCCAGGGAGGCTGTCCAAAAGAACCGCGCTGGAGGCCTCGTACTGCTGTGCCGGGGGACTGGCCCCGCCACCGCCACCGTGCAGCCTGGCAGGCTGCAGGGCTCTTTGAAAGAACAGTTCAAAAAAGTGATCCACTCGAGGAACGTTGTCTGCCTGGCTGAAGGCGCTGAAGGACCAAGAGCTCTCCGTTAGAACAACACATGGAAATGCTGGTCATCTTTTGCACAGGGCTAAGGGGCCTGGATCTCTCGCACCACATACACTCCCCTCCTTACTTCTGTCCCTTAGTAAGAAGTACCACTATACTGTTGCTTATGGAGAGTGTTAGGAAATTCACCCCATCAATAGTTTTTACCCTGAAATCTACTCTCAGATGCACTGAGTAGATGGTATTATGGATGCCCCATGGGGCTAATACAAGTGGTGTACCTACAACAGAGGGGGCTGAAGTACCCTTTTTGCAAAAAATGTAAATTGTTTCTACCTCTGACTATCACCTACTTACAACTCTCAGTATCTTTCAGGTGATGGGAAAACAAAGAGATGTTGAGCTTAGTAACAGGGCAGATCTGGCTTAGAATCTAATCAATCATTGCTCTTACCAGGTGGGTGTCACAGGAAGATCATCTCAGCTTTCTCTGAACTTTACATTCACATGTAAAGTATCTAGTATATAATTAGTATAAGTACATATTAGGCTTCTTACTTAGGAAGCACATAAATTAGCCTAAATTATTTCCTCCCTTCTTCACTAATGAAGGCACAGCTATTGGGAAACTCTGGAGAGGGAGAGAGTGAGCTTGGCTTTAGCCATGCGAAAGGAACAGAGTAACAGCGCTGCCTGCCAATGCATTCATCGGAACACCCCACGGGACAACACAAAAGCTGGTGTGTGCCGGAGTACTATTCATCGATTCGTTCAGCAATTTACTTGAGTGCCTACTATGCTCCAGGCACTGCTTTCATTGCTGGAGGTACCATGGCAAAAATACCAAGACAGAAGACAAGGCCCCTGCTCCGGTGGAGAAAGACCACAAATGGACAAACGGTGAAAACACGAACTCTTACAAAGGACCCTGCAGAGAACAGGACTGTGTGAATGTGTGATGTAACTGGCTGGGGAAGAGTCCCTTAGGATGGGGCACTTAAGCTGAGATCCTAAGGTCAAGGAGGCCCAAGGACAGGAAAGAGGGCAAAGGCCACAAGGGGAACAAGCCTGGACAAGGCGCCTGCAGATCCCAGCAGCTGGTGGGCGTGGTTTGAGACCTGAAAGGACAGAGGTAGGGAGGACCAGATACTGTAGAAAGACCACTCGACCTCCACCTGGAAATTAACTGAAGTGGAGTTGGGGTGACGAACACACAATACAATATACGGATGATGTATTATAGAATTATATTCCTGAAACCCATATGATTTCATAAACCAATGTCACCCCAATAAATTCAATAAAAAATCAAACTTAAAAAAAAAGAAATGAATTAAAGTGGCAAGAAGGGAGGCAAGGGAACCAGTTAGGAGTTCACTGTATCAGTGAGGGATGGCTATGGCCAGACAGGGTGATGGGGAGGCTGGGGAGACGCAGCCGACGGGCTGATGTGGACCTGCTGATGGGCTGGCTGGGAAGTGGGAGGGAAATGGTGTACCGTGGTCACAACGCTAAACTTTGTTAGTGTATAATCAGTGTTCTGTGGCTCAATGGGTCTTTCATATCTTCCATAATCAGAAAAAAATTCTTGTTATTAAAATGTTATTGCAAAATGACTGTAAACAACATATTGGATCCATAGTGCTTTTTGGTTTTAAGAACTCGATGTGTCTTCACATTTATTGCTTAGTTTCCCTTTCAAATTCTCACTTGAACAAGAAGAAACTAGTTAAATTTGCTGCCAACTTGGAGGTACTTCCAAATCAATGAAAGCTCCTCCCCCAACCTACTCCACTGAAATTTGCAGACAGTTGATTATCTTCTGAATAGAATTCATCGCAGGAATTTATTCTTCAATTATCTCGTTTTATGAAAACACAAAGCTTCAATCAGGACAAAGACGTAGTGAGGTTTGCTTATCTAGTATAAATTTAAGGAGATAGTTTATAACCACATCCTTCGTTGGCTAAAAATTTCCTTATTAGTAAAAAGTAAAAGCCTTGTCTGTGGTTGCCTGGCCTTTTGTAGTTCACACATTTGGAAAATGCTAATAAGTAGGTAATTGGGTTTGAGAGGAACATGGGGCTCCTAAGGAGCTCTTGGGGGAAAACACTGCAAACCAGACAATTTCCCCAGGTGGCGCAGTCACAGAAAATTCCCGATGGCTGCTTGAGAACAGCTACAGCAAAGATCCGCATAGATAAACAGAGAGCCGATACTACTCTGGTTTGGAGAAATGTATCAACTGTCTTTGGATTCATATATTGATATATGTTTAAGGCTCTGAAAGCATAGGTATCATTTTAGCTCTCTGAAGTACTGGGACTTAACAACAATCCCACAAAGAGAAAAATTTATTTTCCACCCATAATTTTGTGTTCAAATGTTGAACAGTTATTACTTCAGATAGCCTTCTTCAGATAAAGAAAGAATCATCACATTATGTTGTGAGGTTAGAAAAGCAAGAGGCAAAAAAAATATGTATAGTATAAGCCCCCATGCAAAAAAATGGGGTGCATTTCCTAACACACTCCATAAGCAACAGTATAGAGACACTCATAACTTCTTACTAAGAGACAGAAGTAAGGAGCGGTGCGAAATGTGAAAAAAAAGAGAGCACTCATATTCACATATATTGAAAATCTATGGAAGATACACAGGAAACTGAACAGTTAATGCCTTCTGTATTGTGCCTTTTCTTTCTTTGAATAGTGCATACTTTTTCACTTAAGTTTTTTTAGAAGGAAGTATCACATTTTAGAATAGTGAATTTGACAATGGTCTTATAATCAAAGAAACACACACACACAAAAACACTTAAAAATCATCTGTTACGAAAATGCTCTTACATTTGCCCCTACATAAATAAATCAAGTCAGAATATAATTGTGGTTATATCTTTATTTCACTAAAGTAACATATGAGACCAAAAAAGAAAAAACAAGGGACCAAATGAAAAACTGCATAGAGCTATAAAATAAGAAAGGGGGGTAGGGGGTGGGAAACACAAACAACTAACTTGCCCACCAGGAATGGCAGTGAAGTGCAAAAGCTGACTTGGAACCACACACTTAAGACTTGAGGTGCAGGGCAAAGACATACTTACCTGTCTAAGGAACCATACATGAACTTTAAGGTTTGGGCAACATCTTCTATCATATTCCTTAGCTGAGGAAGAGGAACTCTAAAAAACGCATAAGCACATGTGTTTTATTTACACTATAATCCCGCGATACACATCGACAAAGAAGTAGATCAAGTTTATAGCCTCTGCTCAGTTCTGTCTCCAGCTGTCTCTGCTGCCTTGGTCTGCCATTGTCTTTTGTTCTGCTGCTCCCTCTGGGCTACTACAGAAGTCTACAGACAGAAGCGTCACCTGCCACTGCATCCTGAAGTTCCTTGTTATGAGTGTTCTACAAGTCTTGTGACCCTACACTTGCAGAACCACCCAGCTTTGCGTGGTCCAGCCCACTGGTTTCAGGCAGCCTCCTAGAAGGGTCCCATGCTACTTCATATACGGGACTTGAGTGTCCATGGATTGTGGTATCCATGAGGGCCCCTAGAACCAATCCCCTGGGGATGGCAAGGGCCGACTGCAGTCCCCTTTCGGACAGAAATGTACACAGTAGCCGTTTAAAGATAGCCACCCTCTAGTGTATGTCACAGCACCATTATCCCTTCATAATAAAAATTTTGAGCCCCACATTTATGACTGATCATATCTCCGTTGAGAACTAAAGTCACTTTCAAAATATATCCTTTTGATATTTCTCACTGTGCCCTACTTTGGAGTTCCTGTTTGTCATGTTAAAACATGCCCATAAACTGATATTCTTCTCCCACAAGAGATGGAGTTAATTCCTTCCCCTTGAGTGTGGGCTGGACTTGGCAACTCACTTTAGCTAACAGTAAATAGTAGAAATGATAGTGTATCTATTTTAAAATCCAGTCGTAAAAGGTCTTGCAGTTTCCCCCGTCTCTATTTTGGATTCTGCTTTGGGGGAGGCCCGCTGACATGTTGTGAGGATGCTCAAGCAGCCCGATGGAGAGGTCTGGGGGCACGGAGCCGAGGCCTCCCGCCGGCGGCCACGTGTGCACGCCTCTCCAGGCTGTGTCCCTGGCTCGCACTCGCCTGCAGCTGCGAGGGGGCCAAGACCGCCCGCTAAGTTGCTCATGGACTCCTTACCCACAAAAATACCCCCAAGATAATAAATCCTTAACTGTTTTAAGTCCCTAAGTTTTGGATTAATTTGTTATGCAGAAATAGATGACTAATACGCAGTGATATAATGAAAGAAATCTGGTTAACAAAGTCATTAGTAATTAGAGAATAGTCATATTCCTGTTCAGAGTAACTGAAAAATTTGTCCGAAATGGTGTTCTCTGAAGTCGTGTCAGTTATATACTATACTATTCATTTTACATTTGATTACTAATTATTAGACAATATATGGTGGTTCTATGGCCCAACACAGAAAACTGAAGTCCATATAATAGTTTAACAGAAATTGCCCAATTACTCCTTAAAATGGGCAAGTGTCTAAAGTACAAGTTTTGCAAATCACTGAACAGAGACACAGACTATTCCGCTCGGAGTGACATCCATCTCTTTGGGGCTGTTCTCCACAGTCCCGCCTCCTTTCTCCCCCGGCCCCTCATGTGCTAAGACATTGGGGAAGTGACGTGGTGCTAAGAATTCAGACAGACGCTTGTTCAATTTCCAAGTCTGCTTCATGCTGATTGACCTTTGGCAAGTTATTTAACCTTCTCTTCATTTTACTTTCCTCATTTATAAAATGGGGCCAGCAATCATTAAGTCTATTTGGAGCTGATTTTGAAGGGTCAACGAGATTAGTGAATGTTAAATACCAAATGTAGTCTGTAGATTCATGTTTGGATCATTATCAATATTAACCCTGCTCTTACCTCAAACCATTAAAAAAAGAAAGATATATTTAAAAAATACTTTCAAACGAGTTAAGAAGGAGACCATGATAATATTTATATATAAGATGTACTATTAGAGAACTCACTTTAGGGTTAAATATTCCTTAGTTTGCCAAAGGTGCTCAAGATCAGGGCAAAACACCTTTTTGCTGACCGTAATTCAAAATCTCAATAGTAAAAAACTGTAAACATGCAAAATCCTAATCATGGTATCATCCAAAATTTGCCCCGAGGATGCACCTGTCCCTCAGTTACCTCTCTGGCCACCTCGCGGAGACGAGTGACTGACAGCACCTCCCCCCCCCGCCCCCCGCAAACTGTCCGACGGGCCTCCCGGCCCCTTTCCGCATAACTCTCATCAGGTGGACACTTGCAGCTCCCAGGCTAGTGCTACAGGCCTCGAAATCTCAGAGCTGTTTAAGGAGTTCGCCATTTGACGAAAATGTCATAATTTGAATGAAACAGACTTTGTTAGCAGTATTTGAGAAATGATTTTGAGGTACATAAAAATCTCAACTTACTCTTCAGCTGGCAGGCCAATTAACAACAACTTGTCCGATTCTTTCCAATAAGCCACATGAATTTGTTTCCCATTTAAAAGAAGGGATGAGCTAAGAAAAAAATAAAGTCAAAATAAAGGTAAAATATCTTTAAATGCTATAAAATTATAGTCATTCAAAAAAGATTGCATATGGTATGATTTAAGAACCGTATGTTTAACAATATTTCTTGGCATATCCCTAACTGCTGAGGAACTGTATGACAACAAAAATATATTCTGACATTTTTTTTAAAAACCCACAAAAACTAAAAAAAAAAAAGTAATCCCATTACATAACAAAAAAGATTAGAAAGGACTCCTGCATCTTGAAAACATTAGGTTGAATGAGAGAAGTGACAAATAACCACATGTTATGATTCCATTCACACAAAATGTCCAGAACAGGGAAATCTCCAGAGGCAGAACGCAGAGGAGTGGTGGACTAGGGCTTGGGGTGGGGTCGGGGGGCTGAACGGCTGAAGGGCTCAGAGTTCCTTTTTGAGGTGATCAAAATGTTCTAAAATTGACTCTTGGATGGTTGCACATATCTGAGAACACACAAAACCACTAAATTGTACGAAATTTGAACTACATCTCAATAAGGCTGCTTAAAAAAAATAAAAGGAGGCTCGCAGCATGATTTTATGAATGCAAATACATACAAAATGTATACACTAAAGAGAACCTCAGTTACTAGTGTCTTGGAAATTAATATTTTCTATATACGCATGATATTAAAAGTCCCACAACTATACATGACTTTTGTTTAGAAAAACAAGAAAATTTTTCTTCCTGTTGTCTTACAGATCCTACTTCTTACAAAACCATACAAGTGTCAGAAAAATGAAAAAAGAAAAGCTGAAGCCTAGAATATCTGACATTTTTATCAGTATGTTAGGGCTCTTAAAATTTGAGATAAACTTTTTTGTAAAGTGAAAAACAGTTGAAATATTAAGGAAGAAAATGTCTTATATTTCGTAAGTTTATTTTATGAAAAGAGAAACCCCTACACAAAACTTAAGAGCTTTGAGCCCCCCATTCCTGTAAGTGAGCTATGGCATTTCAAAGTCAGAGCTGCCTAAGTCACGGTGGAATGGGATATTTTGCTGTGTAACTGATGATATGATATATTTTATTTTTCCAAAAATTATTTGACTCCAGTCCTGCTTATCCATCACTGGAAAAACCTGCACAGTTGATACCGCATTCTGAATACCCCTCTCAAAGTGTATTCTGTATTTTTCGATCATTGTTGTCAGAACTATAGGAAGACAACAGGCATTTAGTCATTCTTATCAATCACAAAGGTATTACCCACCCAGAAAATTAACAATCAAGGTAAAAACAGGAAGAAGCCCAGGCTCCTCACAATGCCATGCTTAAGAGCCATCTATCACCTTCAGGAATAAATTCTAAAGTACAGCTCACTGGTCCAGCGCTGCGACGGAAAGCGCGCCTCAACACCTGGCTCTGCAGGGGCATTCAGAACTACACTGCGGCTGGATGGCTGGTCGCAACAGCGTAGGTGAGAAGCGAAGTATCTGCAGATAAATCTACATCACCGACAACACGTATGTTTGTACAACAGACACCTCTATCGCATTTTGTCAGAATCAAGGTAAAGAACTTGAAAGAAAAACAATTAAAGCTAAATAAAAATCAATTCTTACCTAGTAACTTGCGTTCCAGTTACATTTTCCAGCATGTCACACAGGGTAAGAAATATCCCTCTCACACTTTTAAGTTTCTGAGATGCGTCAGATACTGGATAATGATAAAGAATTTCCTGCTGTTAAGTGAAAACAAACAAAAATGATCACACTCCTAAAATTGCCCAACCATTATTTTTTTGTCATGGAAAATTCAGATTACGTATTAAGAAAAGAACAACAAGAGAAGGAATCCTTTCAGCTTCAGTGGGGGTTTCATTCAAACATAGAAAGAGAAATAAGCCTGGACTTTTAGCACATTACCTAGCATTTAAAACATTGTATTTGAAAATAAGTTAGAGAAGATCAAAGTTGATCATGATACCAAAATATATACTGAGTGGGATACTAATTAACTGGAATAATTTCAACTGATTTCAAACAATGTTTTAAACTTTAATCTCCTTTATAATAAATTCTAATACTAACATTTTATTAAATTTCATTATACAAATATTTCTACCCTCTGAAGTCAATATCTACATAGCCAGCACATGTAAGGTTTAGGAATATTTAAATTTAATCACTTTCACACTGACTTTAAAAAGACAATTTTTGTCATTTTTGGTGAGTTCATTAAGTTATTTAAACCCAAAACACCAAAATTAAAAAGTGAGAACACAGGACTACATTAGAGCAGTGCAGATAGGGAGAAAGAAGTATTATGATATTATAAAACTGTACCTGTCTTAAATTTGAAAGAGTTTGCCCACTACAATTAATCTGAATGAAATCTTTAAAAGACAGCACATGTCAAATTATGGAAAATACCAGCACATTATAGAAAATACTAGATCTATAAGATAATTCACAAAAGGCTAACTACTTTTCTATTTTCAGGAAAAGTATGTTCCCAGGAAACAAACAGTTTTAACAAAATGACAAATTTCAAAATCAGGATGTGCACTGTGCTGGAACTTTTATAAAATGGGATGATCACTCTGTACCTCACTTATTTGCTGTTACTTAAAGCAACACACCATTTTTCTAACAAGGCAAATAAAAAGAAGACAAAACAAAAACTTCCAGATAGAAACCTTGGATGATTCAGAGTAGCTTCCACTAACATAGTTTAATGGCAATATATGTAAATATTAATATGGCCACTATAAAAGCCCAAACTCCTAAAATATTATCAGATCTTTTCCTTGGTTCTTTATCTCTCTAAAAGTGTTCTACATCTTGCTTCGGTCTCTTTTTACAAGAAATAATCATGTGACATGATGTGTATGTCTTGGCAACTTTTACATTAGGAAAAATATAAATAAACTGTACACATCTGCTTTTTATACTTACTAATAAGCACATTCAATATATGCAAATTGCTACGGAATATGTTGGCTAAATACACTGCCTAACAATTCAAATTGTCTCACAGTTATTTCGAGTGTAAAAACATTTAAATACTTTATCTCTAGAAATGAAGTCCAATATCAGTTAAGATCTGTTATGTCTACCTAATGCATTTAAAACTCGGCTAGTAAATAAACTTATTGCATTTAGCCAAATGACAAACACCACTTGAAACAAATAACCATATTTCCCTTGATATTTTTTTTAAGTTTCCAAATCATGTAACTCAAAGAAAACAAGCTTTCCTTAAATATGTAACTCACATGAAAACAAAATGACCCTACGGCATTTTATTGTAAAATAAGCCCCACCAGTAATAAAGGTTCTTTGAGAAAGCCTCTATTCCCACTGCCCGCTGCGCGGCCAGCCGGGGGAGCCGCGCTGTGGAGGGCCTGGCTCGCTCTGCAACTCCTCACCGGCTTAATTAGCTGTATTTTTCAGCCCTTGTTAGCAGCATGCATTTGCAGCGGCTCCCAGGCCATTCAATGAGAATAAAAGCTCCCCGATCACAGTGTTGATACCAGGCTGTCCATGACAGAAACCTGCTCCTTTGGGAAGTATCTACACACTTTCCCAGGGAGAGAAAGGCCCGGGTGTGACAAAAGGCCTCACCAGCACCCTGCTCGAAGGCAGCCCAGGGGGAGCCAGGCTGCGGCCACCCCAGAAATTCGTTGCTTTTTGTATAGTAAATGCTTACATTCCTCATTTGCCTTAAAGATATCAAGGATTAATCACGCATGCAAGAAGTTAGAATAATTAACTCCAGGTCTTTGGGCATTTTAGAACACAGAAAAGTAACAAAAATATGAAAAAGGAAATCTCTTCTTTTCCATTTCAGTTACGAAGTTTTGATGTATGAAGAAGTAACACAAGGAAATGCACCCCTTGGCTAAAATGGCTTTGGCATTGAGAACAGAAGGCAAGGATTTCGAAACAAAGAAATGTAAATTAGGTAAAAACTTTTTAGATCCCACTTCTGCTCCAAGCATTAGGGTAAAGCTGATGCTTTGAGAGGCCCTTGTGCTAGAAAACAACTGGATCCATGGCCAAAACACGCTTGTTTGAACTGCTGGACAGGGGAGAAGCAGAGAGGTTTCCAAGGACGCTGTCCCCCACCTCTGCAAAGCCCTGGGGCCTCGAGGGGAGCGGTGAGCGCGGGCACAGAGGCAGAGGCGCGGCTGTCCCAGGTCAGATGCTACAGCGGCTTTGGCCAGGACACTGGGAGCTGGGCTAGTGGCTCAGGGGGTGAGCTAAGCCTAAGGCCAGTGTGTTAATCCCAGGTCCCGAATGAGGCTGCAGTGCCCCCGGTCAGTGGCAGAAGCAGAAGCAGCAAATTCTCTTGGGAGAAATGCATTCCTGGTTTAGAAACGCAGGACTCCCAACATGAAATCAAACAGTGAGTTGAGCCAATGACCTCTCAGGACATAAGAAGGCAAGCCACCACAAGTCAGAGCCCCCTCAGGACTTAGAGACAGTGGGATGCGCAGACTCAGAGCAGAGAAGAACTCTGCATGAAATGCTTAGAGAAATATAGATTCACTAAGAGGAGCCGGCGATGAGACTGCCAGGAATAGCACTGCGGGTTTTCAGAAACTTCTAAAAATAAAACTGTGACGGTTCAAATAGAAAACACAATGGAGAAGTTAAAAAACAGTATGGACATAGCAGAATCATGAAACTGAACAAAGAAAATAGAAGACATTCCTTACTGAGGAATGACTGACGGTAGACTTCTTAACAGCAATTACGGAAGTCAGAAGGCGAAGGAACACTGTCTTTAAATGGATTAGAGAAAACCACTTTCTACCTGGTTAGCATAAGCAAGACCATGCCTTGACCTCATCCGCTCCCTGGCCACACAGGAAGACCACCCCTCTTTCCTCCTCGAATCAGGAGAGACCGCATAATTAGCTGCAGGCACTGGGACAGGAGCAGAAGCCTCGGTGCTGCTTCTAAGCCAGGCCTCAGGAAGGTGCCATGTGATGCGGCACGTTCTCTCCTCTCACGACGGTCGGCTGCAGGCCAAAGGTGCAACGGAGGGCCCGGAGGCCCTCGGGGACAAGGGGACCACTAGATGAAGGGCTCGAAACACTGAACCCCATGGCCGGGGACGTCCACATTGAAATGAGAGAGAAACTTCCGTTACGTGGAGCCACTGAGACAGGAGGGTTGTTACAGCGATTGGCCTACTCTGATTAATCCAGTGCAGAATTATAAAGCTACCTTTCAAGAAGGGGTGAAAAACACATCAGCAGATAAATAACAAAAACAATTGATCACAAACGTACTTCCACCAAAAAGAAATTCCTAAAATATATGTTCTGGGAAAAAGAAAAAATGATCAAGTAAGGACAGTCTGTGATGTAAGAAAGAACGGTGAGGAAAGAAACGGGTAAGCACATATGTAAATTTAAAGAAGGTTCATCTCTAGGAAACATGTACAAAACATGAATTTTCTAATATATAATTTATATATTTTATAAAGTACAAGATATAATTAGTGGTAATAGTATAATTACGCCCAACTTGTGGAGCTTAAAAAAACGGTGGCACTAAACCCTTGATGACATTGGCACATGGAGGGGGCGGCCGACGGGAAGGCACGCCGGAGGCCTTGGCTCGTTTTCAAAAGGGGTGCAGCCAGCATTCAGCCTCAGACTGTGTTAAAACGAATATAGCCAAATTTTAAGAGTAATCACAAAAAAATAGAAATAGAGTATGTAACGAGAATAATAATGATATCAGCAACCAAAATATCATGGAAAAGTCAGTTTAAATAGAATTTTTACAGAAGACAGCAGAAACAAATTCAAAGCTCTATAAATGGACTCAACTCATTGAGCGTGTCAATTAGAAGATTTCAGTTAGAAGAAGTAAGAGACATACCAAAAACACAGATGCAGAATGACTGAGAAATCACTTATTTTTCCCTGGGAAGCCTCTGCAGGGTCGCTCCGTGCTTCCCGTGCACTTTGGAGGACACTCACCTCCTCCTTCGAGGTCTCGGAGTCCAGCTCCAGGGTGAGATACATAACGACGTGAGGCGTGTTGGGCACGTTCTGCTCCATGCCTTCAGCCTCTTCTCCCCAGAGAAGTCTGACTAAATCACCTTCTGTGTTCGACTGTGCCTTTTTCTGTCTTGGTTGAGTTGTTTCCTTTTTCACGGCATATGCATTTTCAAATGTCAGTTTCACCTTTAAACATTAAAACAACGTGTTGATGTTTCAACGAGGGGAAATCGGCTGCAGCTTTTGCAAAGGAGGCTCTGTCCATGCACATACTCCCAGGCACGCATGGCACACGGAGACCTCATCCCCTGGCGTGGGCTCCTTCACGGCAGGGACTGCGTCCTCTGTCTACGTTTGTGTCTCAGGCTCCTAGCCCAATGTCTGGCCCACATTATCCCAAACATTTATTGAACAAGAATGTATAATTCTCTGTACTCAGATTCATTTGTTTAAACTTAGTCATTGTATTCTAAGTATTGACAAAAAAACCAAGAAATGCTCCAAAAACCCCAAAAATTAGTGTTATCTGACAGTGTGAGAAAGACTAGCACTGCATTCCAAGCACTGTGAGCACTGCCTCATCCAGGGAAAGTGAAGGAGAGATTCGGGGTGAAAAGCGACCTCATACCACCGGAATTGGTGCTCCTTTCAAGTGAGGTGAGGCCCAAAATACCCTTCTTTTAGCCCTCCTTTAAAATACAGGCTGGGGCAGTAAAAAATAATCAGCACGCTGGACCTTGGACTTGGGAAGTCTTCCTTGGACCTAAGGAAGATTATCTATCAGTTTTACCAGGAGAGGTTTCCTTTCATGGCCTGATGTCAAACCAGATTGGAAAGCGTCCAGGATATGGCCCTTTGCCAGTTGTTGAAAGGCAGCTTCCCCTCCTCAGTTACCTTTCCCTGAAGAAGGAGATACGTGTCTAGACGCCCACTGGCCACAGGTAACTCACTCATTTCAAAGCCGGTGTCTACCCTGATGAAAGGTTTTCACTAGGCTAAAAGAAGTTGGCAATATCCTTAATTATGCATAGCCAGGACATCCTCATAAGCTAGAGGGGCACAAAGTATTCTTAATGTTTAAAACCTGACCAGAATACAGATCAGTAAAACAGGACATTCTGATGGTAACAATCCATACAATTTTAAATTTAAATATTAAAATGCAATGACTCTTTTAAAATTAGTTTAAATTTTAAAAGTCAAAAAATAAATTCATGCTTTTCAAGAAAAAAGCCTGGTCAATGTATGTATATTAAATATCACACTGTATACTTTTTTAAAAAATCACATCGTACAACCTAAATATATATAATTTTTATTTGTCAGGCATACCTCAATAAAACTGGGGGTTTTATAAGTATGGTCAATATTTAAAAACAGATAAAATTGTATGTAGCAAGTTGCATTTGTGGGTAAAATATCTAAAAATTATCATCAAGACAACAATAATCCCCATTTTTAGACACTCATAATGACAGGTACCATTTTCAAGGCAAATTTTAAATATATGATAAATACTAACATATCAGTTAATCTTTTTAATAATGAGCTTGATATATTTTTATTAAAAATATTAAGTATCTTATTTTAAAAATTCATTCATAATCCCACCAGCCCATGGAACTGTTGTTTGTATTATACTGTAAAATAAATCTGCCCCAATGAATAAAACATTCCAAAAGAAAAATATCTAGATGTCTTGTTTTCTGTTGGCAAGGAGTGATTATTTATGATGGTGTTCAATGTTGCTCTCTGTAGCTGTCTGTGGCATTTCGGGGACACTAAGTTATCTTTGTCTACTTAAAGTGAATCAAGTTACATAAGCATCTTTTCTAAAATAAGTCTCAGACTTTATTTTAGTAACAAGAAGAAAAGAGACATGAGGTCTAAATTCATCAATCAGAACATCAATCAATATATTCAGTAATCTGTATGGAGAGTAAGAAAGCGGAAGTCCCTTAATGAAATTTTTCTGAGGCTTGTTGATATCTCCCTTTACAAAACACTTAATATCATTCCAAATGGAAAAGATCAAACTGAATTAATTTTTTTGATTTCTGTAAACCGGATACTGAGAAATGGGCCTTAGTATTAGAACACTGTATCAAAAAATGCTGAGTATAAAATAAGTATATTTGGGGAGGGGATATTAAGCAAACTAAAAATATATATATATAAAAAATTACAGATCCTACAAGGGAACAATCATGGGCATTAATACATGGTTAAGGCGAGAAAGAGTTGAAGAGACACTGTTTTAGAAGTGAACTTAGGATGTGGAAAACAGTGTTTGGTGCATGGGTTTGACACAAACAAGCAACATATAAACATTATGTGGCCTAAAAGACTATTTTCTGAAGGTGGCATCTGTTCTGGTAGGTGAGGTTCAACATGTCTGTTCATGAGCACAAATGTAAACGTAAGCCCGACTACACAACTACATCAAGTCCTTGAACAGGCTCTGAGGAAGTGAATGGCGTGGTGGTCAGGGGGAGTCTTTTATCCGAGAATATTCGGAGTGCCCAAAAGAAAATAAATGCGAGCCTTTGAAGGTGTTCCTCCGAAATGTAAGAAATCTAGAATGTGGGGAAATCCGGAGCGCAGACTTTGTGACAGGACAGATGGAGCTCTGAAGACGGGTCTCAGGCACCGGGCTTGGGGGAGGGTGGGCGGGGGCGCGGCTGCAGGGGGCAGGAGAGGAGCGGCACCCCACCCCGGGGGAGCAGGCAGCACCCAGACAGGCTGGGTCGCTGGGCTGCGAGAGCAGAGCACAGCAGGGCGGGGGGCGGGGGGGGCAGGGTGCAGCGAGCAGGAGCAAGACGGTCCTCAGAGAGGGCGACTGCCTCCCAACAGGAAAGGCATCCTTTCCAGCTGAGGTTCCTGCGGAGAGGTCTAAACACAGGGCGTGATTCCCCAGAAATGACAGAAGGAAATGACTCGTAGACTTAAAATAACAACTCACCAATTTTACTTCAGGCAGCAACAGCAAAAGCAACCTAAAATTTAAGACCAGTTTGCTACGCTTCATGAAGAACAGACACTTGAAAACCAACATGGATGTTACACTTGGCAAACAGCAGAGATTCTCTTCTGTGGCACGAGGACCTCCCCCCGGCCATGACAAAGACTCAAGCCGATACACACACCACAGGACCAGCCATGAAAATTCTTTAAGGAACGATTTCAGCCACCATTCTTCTGATTTAAGTCAAGTTGGCTCTATAGCTCAAAAATAACTACACTTTAGCAAGACACGCTGAAAAAGCTCACATGCCCAGTGTTATAAATGTCGGGGAACCTGGTTGCCTTAAGATAATAAAGGGTGAGACAGATAACCAAATTAGGAGTTAAGTGCTATTTTTGAAAAGGGGGTTGATACATGTAAATATTAGGATAGTATGTGTTTTACAGGGAAAAAAAAACTTCTAAAACATCTACTCTAAGGTAGTTTATATGAAGCTTCTTATACAAAGTTTCCGGTTGATCTTCCACAGACATGAACCTGTGACCAGTTTCATGGTTCCTCATCTTCTGTGTCCCTCGAAATGGCTTCCGATTTGCGCAGTCTGCCCATCCTTTCTCTCCTCCTCTCCCAGTTCAGGAGATGTGCCTTTCCTCAGGTCTGAGGACATGTTGTCTGTAACTCATCACTTCCGAAATCTTGCTGCTTTAATTGTCCTCTTCTCTACGTCTGTCTCCAACCCATCCCACTTAGCAAGCACCTTCTCTCTCCTTGATCCTCTCCTCTTTTGGGCAATTTCACTGAATTACTCCAGACGAAACCTGGAAGGCACCTTGGACCCCTCTCTGTTCTGCAGGAAGAACCATCCTCTTCGCTTCCCACATGCCTGAAATGGATTGCCTCCTCTCCCATATCCTCAGCCAACCCCTCCCCTCAGCCTCCCTCACTTCTCTTCTAGACTATTCAACGCTGCCCGCCTGGCGTCCCAGCCTCCAGTCCCATCCAGAGCCATACAGTCTTAAAATGCGAATCTGCCAAGCTTTCAATTTTACATTTCCAAAGATAGCTAAACTGAGAGAGGGAGGGAAGGAGGGCCTGATTGAACAGAAGGCAATGGACATACGGAAATCTTACTTCTTAGAAAACAAGGAATTTCATCACGGGTCCTATTATGTCAGAATCTCAGAATGCAGATCAGATTCTGATTTTCAGGGATCCCGGTCATCCCAATCAGTCCCCAAACCACGTCGCCCTCTCACAGCCTGATGGCGCTTCGCACGGATCTGAAGCACACCATTCTCAAAAGAGAGAAAGCGGATTACTGAAGCCAACAAGAGCAGAACATTCTTAAATAGGAGGTACAGCACTTTCCAAATACATCTAATGACCTGACCTGAAAACATCATCTCTGATACAACATGCCAATGCTTGGAATATCAAAATCACTTATTATGAAAGAGACTTATTTTTGCCTACAAGGAAGGAAAAGCAATTCATTAAGTAGCTAAACAAAAGCTCAAGAGTAAGGCTAAACTAGATAACAGGAAAATCAAGAGAATAGTGTGGTTTTTAAAATAAATAAAACCCCAGAAAAAAATCTTGATAGCAAGAATGATTTTAATAAGCCAGAGAACAGAAAGTTTCATGACTATTTAAAATGACTTTTCTAGGAACTGGATTTTTATCAGCACCTATGGAAATTATAAAGGCAAGCTGGTCATTATATATGTTTTAATTACTGCTCTTGTTCCTGCTTACTTAGGATGGGTTTCATTTGTAAATCCTACTCTCTCACTCTTTTTTTTAAAAAAAATATTTATTTATTTTTTAGAGAGAGGGGAAGGGAGGGAGAAAGGGAAAGAAACACCAATGTGAGAGAAACACTGATCGGATGCCTCCCGTATGTGCCCCAAATGGGGACTGAACCTGCAGCCCAGACATGTGCCCTGACTGGGAATCAAATCAATGACTTCTAGCTTTGCGAGGTGACACCCAATCCACTGAGCCACACTGGTCAGGGCATACTGTTCTCTTTTAAGAACAATCTCCAAAAGCTAAAAATGTTTACAAGATCTAAAATGTTTTAAATACCCAAGTATATAAGTAGAATTCACCAATTAAACATGATAATCTCCAGAGTCTTAAAAGAAGAAAACAGCACCAGATGCACTTATTTTATGTAATTCATCGTAAGACCCAGACAAAGGGCGTCCGTACCTGCATAGGTCCAGGGATGCAAGACAGAACTCTCTCTATGTTCTCAGAGGTCACATCGACATCGTTCACAGCAACAAGGACATCACCTGAAAAAAGAATAACAATGGAGGGTAGCTGTGTGAATATTCCCAAACCAAAAAAATCTAGAACTGGAACATTAAAGAGCATCTGTTCGGACCTCTTTGAAGTCCAGCGGAAAATATGGTAGAGACGACCAGGAGCTTGTGCAGGGTTACAAGGCTCATCAGCAGGAGAGCAAACCTCCCACTCCACCCTCTCTTACACTGTGACACAGCCTCACACTGCACCGTGGCTGAATACAACCTATTAACATTTAAAGAGATGAATAGTCTCATTTTTGGGGGAGAATTATGTATGCCCAAATGACAAACAGAAAATTTGTAGCATAAACCAAGTATTTGTACATAACAAAATTGAATCTAACCACTTACACCCACAGTAAAAAAATTCAGCTGTAATTTTATTAAATCTATGTGGCACATCATAAGTTGATATGCTGTGGTATTTACTGTTATTGATCTGTGTCTACACATAGTTCTTTGTTTCAAAGGCCCAACCATATCAAAGTCCATAGCATGTTTTGGTAAAAATCTCCTTTGCCATGACTTTTCTTTAAATGTGTATGTTTATAAATTTGGGGGCTTCGATATAATAAAGATCAGTCTTAAAAAGGAAATTTACTTTCACAACATAATTAAAGGTAATATCAAAACATCAATAAGCTATAGTAACAGAAATACATATGTAACAAGGTAATTTCTCATCATAAATGTATCATTACGAATCTGATCAAATAATTCATACTCATCCATTCATTAATTTGTCCAACAAATATTTATTGAGCACCTACTGTGTGCCAGGCACTGCAGATAGATAACTGAATTAAACAACTAAAAAAAAAATCTCTTCATGGAGCTTAATATTCTTTGGGAAAGGTGGATAATAAACATGTGTAATAGATAAAAGTGTTGATAGGCAATTCTCCATTGGTCTCCCATGTTCTGTACATCTTGCAACCCAAGGCACTGAAAGTCTTTGTTCTGGATTGTCTTTCCAAGGATACTTACACAAGGAGGGACCCAAATTAAAAAAAAAACAAACAAAAACAGAATAATCTCCTGGAAGGTGGGCCCCTTGCAGTCGAGGCTTCCCTGACTAGGTGAGTGTTCTAGGAACCCATCCGCATCAGTGTACCAGCTGGCATTGGTGTGAGAGGCTGTGTTCGGCTTCACTGAATTTTTTTTTTGGAGACTCTTTCAACGCATTTGCCCATTTCATGATGGGCGATTTATGAGTACATCTGCCCGCACCACACTGAGTTTTCAGTAGTTTTTGACCAAAAACAGCATGACCCTAGTGCCCCACACTCCCTATTCACCTGACCCCACCTTGAGCGACTTTTTTTTGTTTCCCCAGATGAAAAAAGTCCTCAAAGGGAAATACTTTGCCAACGTGCAGGAGGTGAAACCAGAAAAGGCAGAAGCACTAAAAGGCATCAAAATCAATGAGTTCAAAAAAACTGTTTTGAGCAGTGGAAAAAACATCTCAATAGGTGTCCTGCATCAAATGGAGAGCACTTTGAAGGCGACTCAAGTTTAAACATTTAAAAATATGCAATTTTTTATAAATAAATTCTGTTTTGGGGGGGTCTCCCTCGTACAGGGAACAACCTTGGATGACAGAGGTAGTGTCTCCCTCCAAAGCAAAGGTCAAGTTTACTCAATGTATAGTGTAATAATGATAGTGTTCCCCTCAGTATCTTCTTGTCACTCCTTGTTCTTTATAGAAGATTCATGTTCCTTAAGGTCGAAGTTCCTCTCCCTTTAATGCAACTCACAGCAGGTATGTGCGTGTGTCCCCTGGCCCCCCTTCAAGCCGCCCTGGGAGTGAGGCTGGGGATCAGGCTCTGCTTCCCCCACCCCCTGCCTGCCTCCCGCGCTCTCCCTGACACTCCAGCACATGGGGACGGGGCTGGGTGCACGCTGAGCGGGCGGGCTTTGCAGGCCAGCACCCTGACGGCGCTCCACGGCCTGCACTAGGGCCAGGCCGCTCGGTTCTCAGCTCTGCAGGGTGGGCACTGAGGCACCGTGGCGGCCAACCACTGCAGCCCTCTGCGCAGCCTCGTACCTTTTCTAAAAGAACCTGAAAACTAAAATAAACTTCCAACTTCTGTTCAACCTGGGGGCGGGAGGGAAGCAACATACCCCCCGCACTTTTTATATTGGAGAATAAACAAGTGTACTATATCAAATTATTTATAGCTGTAGATTTTTTTTTTAAAGAAAAGAAACAATGAAGGATATTGGAGTAGTGACGCAAAACAAAACCACTTCTGGACCATTCTATCCACAGGTTCTGTTGTCCGTACAATGAACAGAACATCTACATAGTGACACCATTCAAAACCTTGTTCCTTTAAACCAAAACTCCATTGGATAACGTTCCAAATGACTTGTCTCCAAACCCTGACGCATACAGTTCTGCAGCTGAGTGTCCTAGGGAGTGTCAACTGAAAGTAACAAGTCTCCTCAGCCTCTGCAAGTGGGAGACATGTATCATCATAAAAGATCCAAAAATACATTTTAGACCAAGTGTAGTGAAATATTTTTAAATGTCCAGTAGGAAATTTTAGTTCTCTAGCAGTAGTATCACACCCACTTCTCGTTCTCCCAGAGATCTGCCTCCTCGAGTTTTCCTGAGCCTGTCACGAGGGGGCTCGGAGGTGACGGGCCTCCTGGGCGTCGTACCCCGGCAGCCGTAGCTCACCAGCAGAAAGCCCTTTCTCCCCAAGCTCAGGGGGTCACTGGTAAGCACTGTCCCATTTCAAAGGCATAAAGGAACCAAACTGCATGAATTGGGGTGAACTGTTAAATAAGAAATGATCTAGGGATTACTGAGAGGTAGAAAGAAGAAACATTTATCAAGAGATACAGTCAAGAATCAAATACAGCATAAAGGTGAGATCAGTTTATCACAATGCTTAAATCAATTCCTCAATGTAAAGTTAATTGTTTGAGAAAACCTATTGATTTCTCAGCACCTGCTTAATAGCAAACACCAACTGTGTCCTGCAGGGCTACTACTTTAGGCACAACGAGCTATGAAAATAGGCAAAAGTCTGTTTACTGCTCTATTTGTTTCCTGCTCCATTATACTACATGAAACGGGTATACAGTTTAAGAAATGACTTTTGAAACAAATTACATATAAATGTTGGAAAAAGAAAAAATAGATCTTACCAAAACAAACAAAAACCACAAAAAACACCAACCCACTGTGGTAGACAGAAGAACTGTGCTCCAAAGCGATCCACATTTCAGTCTGAACATGCTACCTCACAGTGGCAACAGAGACTCGGCAGCCGTGCTTAGGTTAAGGACCTTGAGGTGGGGACAAGAGCCACGTGCGCCCACGTGAGGGTCTTTATAGGAGGGAGACAGCAGGGGCAGAGTCAGAGAAAGAGGACTTGAGGGTGCTGCGCTGCTGGCTTTGAGGACGGAGGGAGAAAGCGGCAAGGGATGCACATGGCCTCTGGCAGCTGGCCAAGGCAGGGCTTCTCCATGGAAGCTCTCCCTGCAAGGAATGTAGCCCTGCAGGCGCTTTTTTTCTTTTTGTGCTGGAAGAAACCTTTTCGACGTCTGACTTCCAGAACTGCAAGATGATGAATTCATGTCATTTTAAACCACTAAGTTTGTGGTGATTTGTCATAGCAGCAATAAAAAAAATGAATATACCCAACTAGAAACACAAAGCAATGTTGGCTAAGTACCAGTTGAGAGTCAGGGACCATGACTGTTGGAAGAACAGAGATGGATACACCAGGTACATTTGGCGGTCACCGGGGAAAAAATCAGTCAGTCTGCTTAGAAGCGGGGGCTTATGCACAGAAGGACTGGGAAACAGGTATGGGACAGTGGGGTGGGTTCAGATTGTGAATTTAAATTATCCCTTAAACTAAGCCCAGTGTGACTTCAGCAGGGAGAGAACCGGGGTTTTAAAACATAGTTACCATACTGACATTTTACACATTTAAGTTAATGCATTTAGGCTTAATGCATTTACTGACAAATTCTTAGGTTTTAAGAGAATGATTTTTATTATATTTCTTGAGTCTGAATATCAATCCCTTGTCTATAATATGCAAGTACTAAAGGAGAGAAAATTAAAGACTCTCCCACCCTAGCATCTTAGAAGTATTTTACTTGGTCAAATGTTCTGAATGATAGTTACAATATATGAGCTAAGTAAAATATCCCATTCCCTGGTGATACTGGACGAGTTAATGCAATTTTTAATTCTCAGTAAAAATAGAAAAAAAATACTGCAAAAATGATGGAAAAATCATTTTTTTCCCAACCCTAACACTATTGCCATGATTATTTTTTCAAATTAAGTTTAGTCTTTACCTATGTTCACACAAATGAGGTATTAAGGACGTGTAACCTCTCAATATATACAAACTTTTGTACTGGTACAAAGTTTTTATAATTATAACAGTCAAGTAACATGTAGATTTATTAAATTATAATTTAAACAACAATATCCTTGTTTGACATTTTCATGCTTTTTATTATTACTAAAAAAATGGTTCAATAAACATTTCTGGCACATAGTTTTTCCTCCTTTTATATCTGGAGTCAGCAAACTTTTTCAATAAAGGGTCAGATAAGTAAATACTTCAGGCTCTGCAGGCCATCTGGTCTTTGTCACAACTACTGAAATCTGTGGATGCTCAAGTCCCTGACGTAGATGGTGCAGTATTTGCATAAAACTTCACACCTCATCCCGTACACTTTAAATCATCTCTAGATCACTTAGAATACTTAATACAATGTAAATGCTACGTTATTGTGGTTATACTGTATCATTTAGGGAACAATGACAAGAAAAAAGTCTGTACATGCTCAGCACAGATACAACCACCACAGCCCTTACTGCCCAGTGCGCACCAGCAATAAAGTAGCTATTTTTGGAATATCTCCCAGTAGAGGCTGCTTGAATCCGCAGATGTGGACCCATGGACGTGAAGGGCTGAGCGCAGAGAGAGAATACATCGGCTGGAAATCCCCACCCCGTGGGGCCCTACAACGCCGGGGGCGGCTCCAACCAGGCAGGCTCTCATAAGCGGGTGTCCTGGCCTCCTTCGGCAGGACTGAAAGAACAAACTAGACATATGTTGGCCTGATCTTATATTTAAAAAAAGAAAGTTGAGGATCTGAGAGAATGTAAATTGCTGCATAATTTACAGCATTTTCCCCCAAAGAAACTCAATCGCTTAAAACAAAAATCATTTTTAACTATGTGTGGATGTGAACTAGACTTATCGTGGTCGTCACTTCACAGTATGTAAAATATCGAATCATTATGCCGCAGACCTGAAACTGATATCATGTTCTATGTCACCATACGTTAATAACAAAACAAACAGCCACCACGTATCCTCTGTCCCGGTTCTGGGGTCACCTGGGCTCCGCTGAGGTTCTCACTCAGGGCCCCTCATGTTGTGGCAGACGGCCGGTGGTTGGGGCTGGAGGTACCCAGAAGGCTTGTCACGCACATCTGGCAGCTGACACTGCGGTGGCTGGGGGCCATCAGACTGAACCCTATTGAGGGTCTGTTCACGTGGCCTGGCCTCCCTCACAGGAGGGCGACGGGGTTCCAAGTGAACCAGGCAGAAGCTGCGTCACCTCTGCCTTTACGATCCCACCTCCTAAGCACCCAGGACCACCTCAGCTGGCGTGGCAGGCGGGCTGGGCAGGGAGAGACACATGGGCCATAAGTCCCCGTGGGACGAGTATCAGCGTGACACTGTAAGAGGAGAATGTGGGGATCTTGTTGCAACCCTGTGTGACACACACTTTGCCCAGGCATCCTTCCCACACGGGTCGTCCCTGCAAACCCCCATCATGGCACCTGCCACACTGTGTGAAGCCGTCAGCCGACTTTTGACCCGTCCCTCCCACTCCAGTATGAGCTCCATAAGAGCGGAGTTTGGATCGCGGGCCTCTGTATTCCTGGCACGTAGCAGACGCTTGAAAAATCATTTGTTGAATCAGTGAACAGAGAAGTCAAATTTAGAATTTAAAAATAGTTTTAAATGCTTCTAAAGCATCAACAAAAGTTCCTTTGTCTAAATCTCTTAGGCTACATCAACTTAAGACTGTCAGCTTTTAGCATTGTTAATGCCTTTAAGTTTTACTAATATATTCTTACATTTGTCTAATTTATCTTTAAGTAATAAAGGTATTACTAATGCAAACATTACATATAGTACTGCTGAAAATGCATCAGTAACACCGAATGTTCATCTTAATATATATTCGGAATTACTTGGAAACTTATTTTTTCCATGAAAATCAGTGGGATATTTTATGGCAAACACCCTAAAAGGGAATTTTAGGTACAACACCACTGTTGCTAAATATTCCAAATGAAACAGTTAAAACCACTCCAAGATCTTAGTGCACTCAAGTGCAAACGTACAATTTTAAAGTATTTTTATTCATAAATTATATATTTTTGTATCATGTTACTGGATACAGGTCATTCAACCCTAAATTATCACTGTATGATCAACCTATTTTCTTTTACTTGTCAGCAAATGTAACCGAGATGACATAAAATTACGTAATTTAAAGCTTGAAAATCAGTTAGGCTCTCCCCTGGCCTACGCGAGGCGCACACGTGTATTGGAGGCACTGACGGACTTGAGTTTCTTCCCCGGACACCGTGCCTGGCAGCCTGCCACCCCTGGCACTTTCACGGCTGCCCCAACGGCCACCAGGCAGTCCTAAGTCTGGGCAGACTCTGGCTGCAATTCTGTTTTGATCACATCCGCACAAGACATCGTTAGTCATGGATCTCAGCAATCAAGGACGGATACCCAGCAAAGGCACTTACCGACCGATACCTGACCGCTCTTCATGGCCGCGCCCCCCGGCAGCAGGCCGTGGACCACCAGCCTCTCCCCACCGGCCTGTTTCCCAGTCCGTCTCCAGCTCCACTTGGTCTGATGGAGGATCCCAACCAGCACTTCCAGAAGCTTGAGCTGCTCTTTGGCTTTGGTGACCGTTAACTTTTTGGGGTTTACACAGACGTTCACGTCTTTGTACCTCTGCTGGACAATGACTCCTGTTTTCTGATTGGACTGATGCTTTAGAATGGAGACTGGCCCACTGTCTTTGTTATTTTTCTTATTATTGCGCTTGGGTAAAAGTCTTTTACTTTTTAGAATTTTGGTGAACCGCTTGAGTTTGGGTTCACACTTTTTCCCTTCTCTGTAATCACCCTCTTCAATAATGATCTCCTTCTCACTGAACCTGACATGGTTCACCACAGGCGGCTCGGGAAGGAGGCTTTCTTCCTCACCCTCGCTCAGCTCCAGGTAAAACAGCTCTCCATTTTTCTGCACACTGTCCAGCCACTCCGGCTCAAGGTCACTGTGAAAAACAAGAAATGATCATCTGAATAGCAGTAGAGCATACAGAAAACAGTTATGTCTTTCTGGTGCAGGGAGGTGGGAGACATTGAAGTTCTTTGATTATCAGAATCTCATTATCTCTAATTTATTGTTGAGTATCCATAGTTTATTCTGGAGGACGCTTTTGTAGCACCTTGAAGAACAGTGTTTGGAAAAGGAATCTAAAAAGGCATAGTGCTTGAAAAGAAAACAAAAAATTAATTGGTCCCTTTCTAGAATCTAAGTTGTTTGGTTTTTTTTTTAGAAGAAATTTATTTCAGTCCACGGCCATACCACCCTGAACGCGCCCAATCTCGTCTGATCTCGGAAGCTAAGCAGGGTCGGGCCTGGTTAGTACTTGGATGGGAGAAATTTACTTCAGCCCCTGTGTGGTTATTATTCACACTACACAATGTCAGTGGACAATAATTTATGTTAATAGTTGATTATGCAATTGTATCCACAGACATAAGCCATTTGGAAATTGTACATAAAAATACACTATTTGCATAGCAATTTTTCAGTGTGGCTATCATGTTAAAATGAAAGCTAAAGACCAGTATGGATAGACTTTGTTTAATAATAAATTTTCCAAAAAGAAACATTCCCTTCACTGTGAATAAAAATTGTTGCTGAAAACAAAATAGACTATAATCACAGTTAATAACGATCACTTCTATAGCCTATACTTTCTGTAAAACTCCTTTTTATGAGTAATTGTAGTAGGAAAAATGAACCACATATTACAGAATTCATCATGTGATTGTAAAGAAAAAACCCTTTTAACTGGGAAGTAGGCCATCGGAAGAAATAAAATTGCCACTAAAAATGACTGAAACAGCATTAAAAACAAAAATATCCATCTTCAGCTAACATACCTAATCATACCCTCTGCCCTGTTCAATGTTACAAGCATTTACTTTTCAAACTGCCTTCTCTAAAGCAAAATTGGTCACAGTGGAAAAACTACTAGTGGAGAGTCTTTTTAGAACCATGAGCTGTAATATGCTGGCATGAAAGGGCATAATTTGTGCCCTAATCCTCCAATCAGAAAAGACAGCTTGGTCTTCTGCAGTGTGCATTAGCAACTCTCATTCTTTTAACTTAAAGCCTCTTTCTAAATACTGTGAAAATCAATTCCCAAAACGTACTTTTCTAGTACTCAACTCTCAAACTAACCGCTGCCTCGGTCTGTGGCTGGTAATTAACACAGAATTTTTAACTATACAGGAAAGGTGAAAAAAAGGGCACAGCTAACCTCAAATATCAAAACCAGTACTTCTCTGGCACTGGTTGGTTCCCAGCGTGTGGAGCCACGTTAGGCGCTCAGCACCCCCACTGCAGGTTGTTAACTGAACATTAGTGGTTTCAATCAACCCTGTGCACCTACAGGAATCAGCACTTCACACTGCACTCTATCCTGAAGGAACAATCTAAATAACTGAGTCCCCACCATAAAAATTTTTGAAAACAATGTATCATACTTTTAAATGGCACGATATAAACACCATGATTATATACAATTACTTAATGAAACTATGTATCAATTTAAACAGTGAATGAATGTATTTGTTTTCTAATCCCAAACCTCATTCTTTAATCTGGCATGTAATTTATATTAGAGATACAATATAGGTCCCAAAAGAAACATTTTCCAACCCTCCCTGTTCAATGTGAAGTTTATCTTAATCTTGAAAATCTCAACGTGAAACCACTTTTTGGTCACAATGTAAAGCTCTGTGCAGGGTGAGGGGCGGTGTTCCATCATGAAGCCAATGAACAGAGCCAGCACGACTGCAAACTCTAGAACCACAGTGATGAGACCAGCAGTCCCTTCCCTTGCCTCGTGGGGAAGGGGAACGGAGAAAGAATCCGTGGCAATGCACACGGTAAGTGAGGGGTCATCCAGCTTAGCCAGGGGTTGAGCGTGAGGTCAGGGGAGACTTTCTAGTAGATGAGACCGCAGATGTGAGGTTTCTTTCTCACTGGTTTAATCTTTATTGTCATTGTTTTCCATTACGATTTAGTCCCCTTATCCCTCCTCCCTCCAGCAATCACCACACTGTTGTCCAGTGGACGTGAGTTTTAAAAGAATAAGTGACCAGGGAGGGGAGCCTGGGATGCTGATGGGGAAGAGAAGAGAATTCCAAGAAGAAGGAACAGCATAAGCAAAGGCCTTGAGCGACAGTCTCCATGGCCTGTATGGACCAATTTAGGCTCGTGTGCGGTGGCCGGGGCTTGAATCAGGAGGTGGGGAGTGACCGGAGGGGCCGTCAAGTCCTAATTGTGCGAGGCCTTGGGACCACGGCGAAGGGTCTGGGTTTTGCCGTGGAGGTAAGAGGGTGCCGGTGGAGAGACTGGGTTTACACGTCAGCTACCCTTGGATAGACCTACTTTGACAAGAGGGCAGAGGGAGGATTTGAGGTGGACAAGGCTCAAGGCAAAATACCACTTAGGGGTTTTTTTGGTCACCCAGCCAGAGGTGATAATGAAGGCAATGGAAGAAAAAATAAAAAAAGGAAAAACATTTAACAAATGCTTGAAAATCACCCCAATGATGAGGCTGATTAGGTGAGAGGATGCCAGACAGGAAAGGATTAAAGTTGACCAGATTTCTAGTTGGTGACTGTGCTCTCATGCAGGTTCTTATGTACACAGAGGCACCGACTCCTTCTACACCAATGGGATATAGTTTCCACACACGGCATCTTCCCTTCCTCCATTTCATGACAGTGTTAAAAATCTATGTTCTTATAATCACATAAAAACACATAGGGTTGTTTTGCCATTGTTTTTAAAAAGTGGAAACGTGCACGTGTTTGTATCTTTATCACTTATCAATTAACAATACAATTTAGAAATTCCTAATGGTTGCATTAATTGTCCATATCAGTGATATAACACATTTGGTTATTCACCTACTGATGGGTTTTGTGTTCAGTTCTCCACACACACCCGCTCCTCCTTGCCATGGACAACAATACAGTAACCAACTTCATAGGTCTGTGCATATAGAGATCTTTGCCCAAAAGACTATACCAATTCACACGTCCAACAACAACAAATGAGATCCACTTTCTTAACCTTTAGTTTAAAAATACTTCCCTTTAAGAGGAAGAAGTTTTTTTAATAGGAAAATTATAGGGAGGGAAATAGGAATAAAGACAGGAAATGAACCTAAGAGACTCTGTAAAATAAAGTGACGTATAGTGAAAAGAAAAAGAACAGAGAGAAGATACAAGACATTGGTTCTTCGTGTAGATACTCCCTACCCCGGGATCCCCGCCCTGAGCAGGGAGTAGACTTAGCGATGTGCTTCCAAAGAACAGAGTGTGGAGAGTGAAAAACAGCACCCACTGTGAAGCAAGCTGGCTACCCCTACCTTAACCAAGAGATGGAGGTTATGAAAAACAAGGAAGGACTGAGGATTGTCACAGACCAGAGGAGACTAAGGCGACTTGATGGCTAAATGCAATACAATTGCCTGGATTGGATCCTGGAACAGAAAAAAGGCATAAGTAGAGGAATGGTGACATTTTTAAAAAGTCTGGGTTTAACCAACATCAGGGCAGACCTGCTGAAGGATATGCAGGAACTCTTCTATCTTGGCAACTTTGCTGTAAATCGAAACTTATTCCAAAATAAAAGGTTTATTTTGAAAAAGGAATTAAATCTAGCAGTTTTAATTCAGATTTTTGTTAATACATGGGTCACAACTATCAGTATTAATATAAATATTCTTTTCATCTCTTTTCTGAGACTCCCATGGTGCAAGCTGCAAAGTTGTCATTGTGTACATAGCTCTCAATGAGATTCTTATTTTGTTTAGTCTATTTTGTTCTAATGAGAAATAACTGTATAGTTATAGTCGGCTCCAGGTTTGATGGAGAGAGATATATATATATTTTTTCCTGAATTACGAAATACTTTTAATTAATGAATTTTCATAACACAAGGTCCTCAGATTGCTCATTTCCTTGGAAACATGACTAGTTTATTTATCTTTATTCCATCTAAATCGGGGTGCCTCATTTGAAATCAGGTCTCCTAAATTCCTTTACTGGCAAGACTCTGCTGTGTGCCTATGAGCAAATGACAGATTCTCTTCGGGCTAGAAGTGTGTGATCTTAAGATGCAGACAAACGAATACTCTGAGTCTCACACTGCCTATAGCTCCCATAGCTAGCCCAAATGGGTTCCATATAATTCAGACTTCCTTCTGGCAACCGCGACTGATAACCATGAATTTTCTAATTATTTTTAAATAACCATAGCAGTAGATTATGCAAAATATGTGATATTCTTAAATTTGTTCAAGTCTTTAAGAATGCAATCTGTCCTTATTAAGCTTCTAGAGTACATTAAGCAGCTGTAAGTAGTGATTTTCCTCCATGTTTTTAAAGACAATGAAAAATATTTTATATACTTATAGGTGAAAGTAATTGCCAAATAACTGCTAAATACACATTAAATACTAGTAACTGTTATTCCTAAATACACATAAAAATATCATCCTAAACCTGAGAGTCAATATAGGGTTGGTTGGTTGATGTCTGGGCACCTGAACCTTTCCAGTCTCTGTTATCTCAAGCTGCCTCTAATTGACTTTCCCAGAAAGTCCTTAATCCATCGCAATAATGGATAGATTCCTTTAAAACCAAAGGAGCACTGGGTACCATGAATCAAAGTAACTTTTTTATTATTATTAAGGGTAAAAAAAGTGGAAAGCAATATTTCAGTATCCTGTATTTTAAAAATTACATTACGATAAACAACAACAACAACAAGAAAACCATGAGGACGTACAGGAAAATATAGCAGAAATACCCCCCAAATAGTGAGGTTGTCCTCCATTGCGAAACTATGGGTGGGTTTTCTTTCTTTATGTATCTGTTTATTTTTGTAACAGGAAAAAAAAATCGACACACTTTAAATGGTTGTCTTCTAAAACGTGTAAGGTGTCCCTTCTCTCAAAATACTAACGAGGTTGCAGTCACAAAGATCATGATGCTAGAGAAGCAAGAAGACGCGGCGACAGGACAGTTTTATGAACATCAGCAGACAAACCCTCCTGTACCACGGAACCCAGCAAGAGGAGAGCCTCCTCATTTGAGAATCCTAAAAAACCTACATAGCAAAGAATGGCACCGAATTTCCCCTAGGAGGTCTCTCGACTGAAACGTGGCACAAATAAATCCTGCTAACCGCGGAACAGCGCCCTTCAACAGAGGGGCAGCAAGAATTTGTACAACAGGCACTACCTGACGATGCAGCCGGGCACACTGACCTCCTTCCTCTTAGACTGGCAAATAAAAAATGACAACAGCCGACACAACAGTAGCCACCCACCGTGAAAGAAACAAAGTTACACCTATTTCTTCGTCAGACTGGCCATATATATATGCAAATATATATCTATATGTGGTGTGCTCCAGAATTTTAGCAATTAGTTTATGTGTGCCGTCACATAAAAAAGGTTAAAATCGCTGCTAAAGAAGGTCACTCAATCCCAACCACCCAAAACTCCCCAGTCCCGCCAGCCCACGTGCACACTCCATTCTGGGGACTGAAGGGACGGATTTCATTGTCCCTCTCCCAGAACCTTACTCGTAATCGCTACTAGCAGACGCATAGGAACCCGAGTCGCTGTCCCCGTCTTCGGGATCACAATCTTCATCTTCTAGCGGAGCGGGGTCTCCGAGGGGCCCCTCCGGGCTCTGACGGGAACCGCACAGAGCCGCGGACGCCATCAGCAGAGACGCAGCAGCTCCCCCAGACCCATTCAAATCTCGCAGCCTGCACTCTCCAGGGCCGCCATCTTTCCTCCGCGCGAGACGCGGCGCAGGTCACGTGATCACCAATCCTTGGCCGCCATTGGTGGCAGCTCGGGTTGCCAAGGAGACGGGGAAGCTTCACCCGGACGCCCAGGCGGACTGGACGGGGCCAAGGAGATGAAATTTCTGGGAAGGCAGGTCGGAGGAATGGAAGCAGCTGAAACTCCGCGCGTGCTCCCCTAAGCGCACCCCTCTGGTGCAGTGTCACAGTAGACCAGGCGGGGGTCCGCTGTGTTTTCCGCCCTTTCTCCCCAGCTTGCCCTTTGTTTCTACGCCGAACGGCTGCCCGAACCTTAGAGGCGCTCAGCCTGCGTTTCCCTTGAGGTAAAGGAAACTGCCTTCTGCCTTTCCTCCCTTGCGTCTAAGCTGGGAAGGGATGCTGTTTAGCGATACCCCCCAGGTGTTAACGCAAATACGCACCATATCTTCTTCGGTTTTCTTACTGGTTTGCATTTGTAAGCATTTCTACGGTTCTCCCAATGTCAAGCCGACATTGTAGACAGGTGCTTCAAATAGGTGACAATATTGTGAAATCAACTGTGCGTTCATCTTCTAACTCAAAATTTTATAATTTAATGAATGTTCTCATCACCGAAGTTGAGAGTGTAAGCAGGTAAGTTTCACCTGTCATTTGCAAAAACACCGACTATTTTCTTAAGTACAAAATAGTTAGCATTTATTGAGAGTTAGACATTGTTCCAGTTACTTGTTCTAGTCACATACTGTGCTAAATAGTCACATACTATAAAGTAAATACCCTACCCTAAACGGAGCCAACCAAGAACTGAACTTAAAAGGCAATAGCCACTAGATTGTAAGGGATGCAAATAAAATTTATAAAAGTGAAAAGCTGAAAACCATCTAACTGTTCAACAATAGCGGGGAAATTTTAGTACATTTATATATAATATGAATACTATTATGTTAACAGAAATGTTTTCAAAGAGGAATGCATGGGGAAAATATTCCCAGTATAACAAGAAAATGAAGGATATACTGTGATGTTATTTTATGATATCACTGAATGGGTGCTGGGGATTCGATCTAAAGAACAAGGGCAGATGGTGGAGATTGAGAGACTAATGGGCATTTTAAAACATAGAGTGGTAAGTATTATAGGATAAATACAGACTTCTAATGAAATACCTGAAGGAAAACAAACTAGGACGTGCAGGGCCTTAGCCGATCTCCCCGGGGAGGCCTCAGCTTGTTACCGCAGCGCCTAGCGTCCCGGGTGAGGGGGAGGGTTGGGAGATCATCCCCTGGCCCAGAATGGTAAGTGCTCGGAGCACCCAAAGAACCCGGGTCCATTATGTACTTTCAAGTTGCAATTTAGTTTCACTGTCACATAAACCATGTTTATTTGAATACCTGTGTCGCATGGTTTTATTCGTAGTAACGTGTAAATGTGCCTTTTTATATTTGTGTACCAGCTATTGAATTTTATTTTGTGATTGTTTGTATTAATTTGTAAAATTGCTTTTATCTTATATAAGAACTAGAAGGCACAGAGCTTATATCTGTTTAAAATGACGGTTAAAAGAAAGAAATTTAAGTCTTCCCTGGAAATCCCCAGAAGTTTTTTTTCCCTTAAAAGAGGCCCAGGTGTCACTGAAATGGGAGAACCGGCGGACTAATTCATAAAGGGATAATGGCGGAGAGAGGTGTGGGAGGTGGCAGGAGGGCGTGGCACTCAGGCACAGGTGGAGGGCGATGACCTTGTCGACACCCTTTCCTTCACACTGCTTCCCAAAGGAGGGTGCAGGTGTGGCTGTGGACGTGCCCATTCCCGTAAGAAGCTGAGCCAACCTCCCCGTGACCGTGCGTGTTTTCCCTGGTGAACGTAAACGCGGGGCCCCCTTGCCGGCTGGAAGTGACGGAGGAAGGACGGTGGTCAGGAGTTTGAGAGGCGTGGCCCCAAGAAGAAAGGGAAACAAGCATTTCCATCAGCACTGAGGTCCCCAAAAAGGTACTGCTTTTAAAATCAGAGAAACAATATTATTTTAAAGGTAGGAATCGCTCTAATAGTTATACTATGTTTCATGTTAAAACATACATGCTTGCCCTCACCACAATTGCAAATGTTCAAAATTACTTAAGATTCCATTCCAAAATAAAAAATGCTTTAGATACCTCTTTAATAAGTTAACCTTTCCTCTCTCTAAAAGCACCTTCTTGGAATTTTTTAAAAAAGGACAAGTTGAAGCAAAAAAAAAAACAAAAAAAAAAAACATTTTATTCCTATGAATAACAGTTCATTTTTCTATAAGCACCTAATAATTATATACCTGCTCATAAACCTTCAATGCCACCCCATTAGAGAATAAAGTGCAAACTGTGTGGTTTCCCTTTAAAAAAAAAATTCCTTTTGTACAAAAAATTGGCCACCAATTACAGAGTTGCCTTTACTTCCTGCTATACATTAATCAGGTTAGCCAGGTGTGCTCAACTTGCTTGATTAAAAGATGACCTAGGGTCCTTGTTAAACATACAGGTTTTAACACTCCGCCCCACTTCAACAGGATCCGACTCTTCAGGGGCGGCCACCTGGAATTCTCTGTTTTAAACATGGGCCCGCGATGCCTGGGCTGAGGCCGGCCTGGGAACACTGCCCTCCGCCTTTCCTCAGCTCTGCGCTCCGCACCGCCGGCCGGGCCCGCGCCCTGCTCCGGACTTCGAGCTGAGCAGACAGACCTCTGCCTGCTCCAGGACGCACCGCCTGTAGCATCTCCAGCAAACCAGTCTCCCAGCTTCACTTTTCATGTCTGTGAATTTGGATATTGGGACCTGTTTCACGGGACGGTTTGAGGGCCAGTGAGTTAATACATGTAAAATACCTAGCACAGAAAGCATCCGTGAAACTATTTTATGGACCCTTTACTCACACAGTTCTCTCACTGTAGAATGCTGCTTATCAAAATACCACATTTTCCTTCAAGATCCAATTCAAATAGTACCAAGAAGCCTTCCCAGACTCTTTTCCTGTCTCAATAGGAAATTCTGGTTCTACCTTCCCCTCACAGTGTAGCCCATAAAGTTCTTTTATAACAAGTATCAGTCCGCTTAGTATCTAAATTATTTAGTGTCTATCTTTGCTGCCAAATGACAAGCCCCAGGAAATAATGACGGGGTTTTTTGTTTTTGTTCTTGTTTGTTTTTATCTTCTTTTACAAGGTTGAACTGGAGCAAGAAATGCCACAGAAGAGAATATCTTTTAAGAAACGTTTCTTCGCACTAGACATGTCTGAGGTATGTCAACTTCCTTGGCTAATTTATTTCAATGTATTAGTTTAATAGACAAAATACCCTCCACCCCGAAAGTTACCACTTTCCATGATCTGTCACAAAAAAAGAAATACTAGCTGTCATTTTAAATTCCTGGGTATGGTATTAGCTAATCCGATTTCTAACTTTATCCGATCATCTAACTTTAGATGTCATATTTGTACTAATTAATTTGATATGTAACAACCTTAGGCATATTGGAGAGGATGAAGAAAGGAAAAATACGGTGTCATTTTCAGGGCCTTTTTAAGAATACTATTTTATCTGTTTCATAATTAGCAATTGCAGGAAGACTTGCAAGAGTTAGATTGGAGTATATTCTCATTTTCTATTATCTACTTCACAAATGACCGGCCATCTTTTGAGGCCCAAAAATGTTTAGTTTAATATATATGTGACATAAAATCCTTATTTCCATAGATTATGATCTCAATTAGGCAAAAATACAATTCTGACATACAATACACCAGATAAGAACATAATTAAATATTTAGTATCTCTAGCAGGTTCAGGAGCTCTTTCCCTAGTAATAATGGAAGCTAGCTTTGAGAAAGAAATGCAACAGGGCCAAAGGAGGCCATGTCCACAAAATTTTTTACATTTTGTTAGAAATTAATTAATATTGCATTACTCGTAAACATGGAAATAATAATTCATGACCTATGTGGTAATATGGACAACCACAACCATTTTTTAAATCATGAATAAATAACTTGGTAGGTCAGCAAATTAGATTTTAAAAACAGACATGGAATTTTAAAAATCTGGGATAGAGACATAATATATACAAATAACGTTTTGGCAATCCTCTGTTCATAGAACTGCATTATGATCTAAAATTATCATTCGCCTATATAAAAATTGAGTCATCCGTGAAAATGTATGGAACTTGTTCTAAGATCATGCCTTCTCCTTTGGAATAATAATGGAACACAGATGAGAATCCAGAAGTAAACAGAAAAGTAACTAAAGCAGATGGCACGAAGCACAAGGCCCAAACCCTTCATTTCCTCCTGCCTATCCTCACTTGGGATTTTCATTTACAAATTATAACAAATTCAGTGGAATGCCATGCTGCCAGAGGTCAACCGCGGCCAACCAGAAGGAAGGGAGGCCTCCTTCAAACAAAGATACACCAGCCGCAGAAATTGCTGATGGCTGACAATCTGCCGATGAAGAGGAACATAGGAAACCAAAGAAGACAGAAGAATTACAAAAAGTTGTAGCTTATAAGTGCCTCAGTAGCACCTAAAAAAAAAAAAAAGTCACTGCATTGTGGAACCTTGCAGTAACCTGATGGCAACTGTGAAAATGCTTGATGATCCTTAATGCCATGCATTCCCCAATCAGAGAAGCCAGGTTCTCATCCGGGTTCTGGCACTAAACCAAGTGAACACGGACAGTTTCCTCGTCTGAGCACAGCGATAGGAATCCCTGCCGACTATGCAGCATGGCTAAGGACCAAGTGAGACGGCCCTTGGAATCTCATGCCGAACACCTTAAGAAAAAGAGCAGTGTGTGCTACGTGATGTATATTTTAAGTGTTTTGATTATATTATTTCTTTTAGTTTTTACTTTTTGAATTTAAAAGGATATTTTGGCCATCAAATAGTATCTAACGGGGCACACCTTTACCCCTGAGAGTTCTACTTATTCAAGGTATTTTAAATATGCACATTTTTGCTGTTGACAGAAGTATGACATTGAGGTCATCAAACATGTTCAGAGGCTCACCTCTAGGTCACTTTCCCTGCTGGCTTAGGCGCCAGAACACATCAGCACTCCGGCCTGGACCAGCCCCATACCTTGGCCATTAGGCTTTGGCAAAGTCACTTAGATGAATTTTCTCAGAGCCTTCAGGATTAGCTATCTTTGTGTGCTTTGTTTTAATATTTAGGCCAGTTGTTAACATAATCCCTTATTTTCACAGAACTTTACATTTTTAGAGCTCTTACGTATCTTCTGAAATTCACACCACCACCCAATAAGGCGGGTATTAACTCTTCATATTACTGGAAGAACAGGAAAATATAGACAAGTTGAATATTTTGCCAAGGCACACAGCTTTGGCAAATAGGACTCCAAAGAGATGATTAAATTGCAGTAGCCTTGTGCAAAACTTTTAAAAAAATCCTTGCAAAATACTGAGTGCTAATATCATTGTATTTGGGTATTTCTTATAATCAAGATCACAGATGTGTTAATTTACTTAAGTAAAAGTAATTGAGAATTGCAAAACTTTTCCTTGACTTAGACAACCTATGCGTAACTTTTTATCACAAAGCAGGATAGCTGAACTTTTTTTTTTTTGCCAAGATGTTGTTATTTTAGTATTGACATATTTTGAAGCTAATACCACATGCAGAAAAAAGTTTGCAACTTTGCTTCAATTTTGGTTTGGCTGAAGTATCTTTTTTCAAAAGCACAGCAATTTAATGCTTTACGTTTTGAAAACCATATTTACAACATAAAATATACAAATAAAAAATAAACACTCAGAAGACATCCTTCAAAATAAGATGTGAAATCCAAATAGAATAGTCTGCTAGTTTCTCCTGTCTATAAATTTTCTATGGCTCAAGGCTACTGGTCTCTTTAGTGCAATTTCCAACATTCTGTGGGTAGTCTTACAAGGAATGTTTTAAAGGAAAAACATAAATATTTTGTAAAGCTAATCTAAAAAAAAAAAATAGGCCATGCATGCACTGGACTAGACAATGAGAACTATGGTGAATAGATGAGTATGTTTAAGTCACTAATTTATGTTATGTCTAATTTTGCATATATTACAAGCAAAAGATATTTGATTAAATGTATTTGAACATGTGTGATACACCTCCATTAAATGAGAGACCTCTATAGAGGTATCAAAAAATTTTAACCGTTTCAAAACATTAAGTAACAAATAAATAACCACTAACAAAAATAATGCATTGCAAAAAGATTTTCATATACTGTTAAAAATAAAGCACTTGCTCACTATGATACCAACAAACACATTTAAGGTTTCAGATTCCATTGGTTCCTATAGCATGTGGGAGCAGTTATTTGTAATTCAGATAAAGTAGCTTTTCATTTACTGAGCAGGGTTTTTTTTTTTTTTTCTCCCCAGAAACACTCCTCTACTTACTTCTGAAATAATTATCTCAGTCTTGATGAGTACAGTTTGAACATATTCTTTTGCCCTGTTTCATTCAGACAGGTTTGCGCTTTGGATCTGAAATGCTATAGTGTTATTGGTTTAAAAAAAATTTTTTTTTGGCACCTGACATTTGAAACATGAAGAAATTCTGTCACAGGAAGGTCTTAAGCTTTTAAAACAAACGCCCCTTGCAGCTTTATCAAAGTCAGGCTGTGAACGAGTGTCTAGTTAATACTGTTGGGGATTATTTCTGGACTGTAACTTTATCAAATGCAGGGGAAACTGTCATAGGGAATTTAGCAGAATCCGCTGTTAGCAGCTCACTTGATAATATTTTATTGTAGATGGCAGGGGCTCTCTTGGGCCGAGGGGAAGGAAACCAACTGTGGAAAATTGTGGGTTTCCGAAGACAGCTTTTAAATCGGAGAGTCCCAGTTCCTTCCTTGCACAATGTCTTTCTTTTTTACTCACACTTCCAACAGAACAGGGTTTCTACAGCTCATATGGTTTTGTACAGACTTAAAAGGGTCACTTGAAACGTTTACAGATGAGAGAACTCACATAAACCTCCCCCTGACAGTTACTAAGCGCCACTTACTCTTTCTCACCACAAATATATTCAAGAGATCCTTTTGCTATATTTCTAGAAGAGTTTTTCCCATGTAATGTCTTATGAAGGCCAGGCTTTGCTAGAATTGAAGCAGCACTAAATGCCTGGCACTTTATCCCTCCTCTCAATCTTAAAATGGAAAAGGAATTTGTTTTCCCTGTGGATTCTTCTTTCTCTTCTATAAACTCATCACCGTTACCAGGGAATTGAACGTTAGTCTATTTTACATGAAGTATACGATTGGATAAAGGTACCAGCAGTTAAGTTAATACATTAGCAGTCTACGGAAAGGTGGGGGTCTCATCCCTCTAGAGGACCTCTTAACCATCTTTTCTGTAGTTATGCGTGTGGACACACTTGTGCGTGTGTTGGGGGGAGGGGAGTGGGTGTTAAATTTAGATTTCTTCGCAAGTGGCGCGGTCTAACTCCAATCCCAACCAAACCCCAAACAAAACCCTCAGCTATTTTTTTTCCTGGCGAAAGCCTAGGGATGTTTAAAGCACTGCGTCGCTTAATCATTTTTTCGCTTCTTTAGAAAGTGGTGTTTTCTGGAGGGGGTGGGTATGCCGGACCAGCGTGGGACCAGCCTCCCCGCGGCTAGACCCGGCGGGTCGGGAGCATCGAATTGTGGAGCACGTGGGCGCGGACCCCACCGGCTCGCCCGCGCGAGCCCCGCACCAGGAGCGTCCCGGGGAGACTTCCGCGAGACCCCAGGACACATCGCCCCTCCCTCTCTGGGCCCCTGGCCGGCACTGACCTGTGCAGGAGGACGCGCTGCACTGAGTCCAGGTCCTCCAGGTTCCGGGACGTGGGTGTGGGGACACTGGACCTGCCCACCTGAAACATGCCCGCTGGACCCGCGCTGCCAAGGCCCACAGCAGGTACCGGGCGGAAGGCGAGGGGGCGCCCAGCTCTCACCCCTGCGCTCCCGGCGCCGCTTGCCCGGGGTGCAGCTCCGGCTGCTGCTGGGAACCTGGGAGCTGAAGGAAAAGCCGGCCAGCTTCGGATGCCAGGCAACCGGGGACTGGAGGGCAGCGGCTGTGCATCTCCTTCGCCCTCTGGATAACCCACACGGAGCCTGGGTGGGCGCGGCCACCCTGGCGCCGGAGCCCCGGGGTAGATGGGCACCTTATTGGCCGCTACCCCGCCGGAGCTGACCAAGTCCAGAGAGCCCCTCTTTGGAGTCTGGGTCCCCGCCTTTCCCTGTCCAATCGCTCTCGGAAGGAACCTCGCACCAGCGGCCCGCCGTCGAGTGCCTCTGGCCTGGTTACCCAGGGCTGCGCTTTCTCGCCGCCTAGTGCTGGCCCAGGGACACAGTGTCCAGGCACCGCCCCCAGCGAAGGAAGCTCCCACCTGCGGCCCGGAGGGCTAGGAATATTGAGGGGCTCCTCGGAAGACTGGAGAGTGAGTGGGAAGGAGAGGCAAGTTAGGTGATGGTTCTTGATGGGAATTTAAATTCTGCATAAAGACACCATCTCTAGGCATCCATCCCTTCACCCAGGTAAACATATTGATTACCTGCTATGTGCCAGCCTGAGTTCTAGGCTCTAGGTAAAAGGATGACTAAAAGGTGGTTGCTGATCTGTCTAGTGTGGATCCTATATTCTCCTTTGGGGATCTATCTGATTAAAAAATAAAAAACAAAACAAAACGACGACACTGTACAAGATAGTATAGGAGAAAATCTGGATGACTCTGGGTGTGGTGATGACTTTTGAAATAAAACACCCAAAATACAATCCATGAAAGAAAAATCGATAAACTGGACTTCATTAAAATTAAAAACTTCAGCTGTGCAAAAGATGCTTCAAGATAAAAAGAAGATACAATTTGTGCTAAAGCATGGAGTAGTGTCTTATTTCTCCGCTCCAGACCATACGAACATAGGATATCTAGATTTTTTTAAATTATAAAAATATCTTGATTTAGCCTTTACTCTTAAAGAGATTCGCTTTCTTTGGTTTTTGCAATTTACACCTCATCATTTCAGGACGGTCTTTTAGCCTAGAGATAGATTGAACTTGCTATCAGTTAGCAGGAGGGTTTCGCCTGTTGAGTAGGTGCTCCTTTATGAAGAATTTGAGGATGTAATGGTGGTACTACACTAGAAAATGGGACAAAAATAGACCTCAGATCTTTGACCGCAAAAAACACGAGAAGGCTGACCATACCAGAGGCAGGATGGAGTGAGGGAGGAGAGGAGGGGGCTGGGCAGGCCTGAGGAAGAAGACCAGGGCTGTGGGTAGTAAAGAAACGGGGACCCTCTGGGGTCTGTGGCCATGACTGTGTGCCTTCTGCTCATGACCTGTGCTCTCCCAGCATAATGGGGGGCATAATGACAAGGTTATAACAGTGTGGCATCTCTGGCTTTTCCTCATTTATTTAACAAATATTTAATGATCACTTAAATACATATCACTGTGCTATCATTAAATCATTAGACATGACTTAAAAAGCCCTCTATCACTTGGTTCCAGTTTCATCTTCTAATGAGTGGAGGCGTCTTGTTTTACCTTCTCAGGAACTGGCCCCCTGCTCGGACCTGCTGGGCTCGGCCCTGTCCCAGTCGGTTCCCACGGCCGTTCCACTGGAGCAGAGCAGGAACATCTATGTCTCCCTCACGGATAGCCTATTAACGTACACGAGCCATTTCCCAGACCGCTGAATGCACATTTAGATTTTTTTCATCCTAACATTTTAATCAATGTGTGGAATGATACAATTGATTTGCCTGGATCCAAATCCTTTCTGTGTGCAGATCTTTAGAACAAAATGAGTGAGAAGGATCTTTTTTCCACCTAGTCCTCTCCCTGGGGCCCGGCATGTAGCCCCTCTTCAGGAGCTGGGGATCAGTCGAGTGGCATGGAGACCACGAATGACACCCCTCCCTTCTTGGGTTGGAAGATACAACTCGGCCTTAGAATACAGGGATGCATTTTGAACACGCTCTTCTGTGCGCTTGCATGTGCTGCTGACTGTATGTACCACCCCCTTCACTCTACCTTTGAGGGCACCCCACGGGTGAAAGCGAGGTTAGCCATAAGTGTGTGCAGGATCGGGGGCTACCGAAGTGCTCCAAGCGCCTGTGCTTCTGATGAGCACCCTTTAGCCTGCCATGGGCCAAGGGTAGGTAATGGCGTGGTGAAGCGGTCAAGCTAAGGAGGTTGTGTCCACAGAACTGAGAATTAAGCACAGGAGATGAAACCTAAGAGGAAAATCCTCAAAGGAAATAAGGGAATGGCCGCACAGAAAGTCCGCGGTTATCACGCCTGGCTCATGTTAATGTGGTGGGGACAGAGATGAATGAGGACACAGAAACAAGATACAATTTGTTATATTCAAAAAACCTTTCGGGACATTTCCCAGTGCTACAGTGGGATCAGGTGAAGAGGGCAGACAGTTTACAAGGTGTCAAGAATAGGATTAGAGGCATAAAACAACTAATCTCCGGGAACGGCACTGTAAACAGTAGGGGCCTCCCAAAGCAAAGCCAAGGCTGGGTGGGTTCGACAGTTAATAAACAATGGAAAGCAGGTGCAGGCAGTGGCATCTTTGCCCTTGAAGATGTCACTTGTTGCTAAGCTATTTTGGAAATCCTAATGACTATGGCATAAGGTGTAGGGATATTTTGATGATAATATAAAGAGACCAAAAAAGGCACATTAAATTTCAGTGATAGAAAATACATGGGAAATTTATCCAAATTACATCTATTTGTATGATCAGTTATGAGCCAGGCAAAGGGCTGGGCAGCCAATTAGGATATATTCTGAATGTGAATAGTCTAGAAATTCAAAATTTTTAAAAATGTTGATATTGGCACAAAATAAAGGCTATTATCAATTCTAGGAGAAAGATAGGATGTTCTTCTATGAGAGCGCCATGCACAGTTTTGGATGATATTCTATAGTAAAATTGTAAGAAAATCAGCAAAGAATTCCAAAGAGGCACTTTCAGTGATCCTGAAGATGGGCAAGTTGACAGTTTTTAAGGGATTAGGCTGCGGTTTGGGAAGATGGATAGCGAATGTGATTTATTAATTGTTTCTTTATTTTTTATTTTGAAAAATTGCAACCTTACAGAAAAATTGGAAGAACAGTACAATTCACACCCATATGTCCTTCACCTAGTATCCATCAATTAGTGTTTTACCACATATGCACTCTCTGTTTTTCTAAGTTATTTCCCAAATAAAATGCAGATATCATATTGCTTAGCATGTATTCTTAGAGAAAAAGGACATTTTCTCCCATAACCATAATACCATTATCACAATATTACTGATACACCAGTATTATCTAATAAATGGTTTCAAATATCCAAATTGTTCAGTAATATCTGAATAGCTTTGTTAAAAAAAAAAGGAGCCAACCAACAATTATTGTTGTCATGCCTCTTCAATCTTTAATCTTGAACATAATACCAGTCTTTTTTTTTCACCTTGGCCTTGACATCTATGAAGCATTCAAACCAGTTGTTTTGAAGAATGGCCTGCAATCTGGATTTACCTATAGTCTCCTATGCCTGGGTTTAGCTTAAACATTTGGATGTGACCGCTGCGTAGATGATATTGCTTCAGTGCCTGGCAGCAGGAGGCATGTAATGTCAGTTTGCTTTTTCATTGGTGCTCTCAAGTTTAATCACTTGGGTAAGGTGGAGTTTGTCAGATTGCTTCACTATGAAAGTTACTCTTTCCATTTGTAATCAATAACAATCTTTGGAGTGATGTGTCAAATTGTGTTCTACCACAACCTTTTTTTTTTAACTAGAGTTTTGGCGTTGTCGGAGCAGGTCAATGAGAGGATGCGATCTCAGGTTGACTGCCTAGCTGGCCCCGGGCAATGGGAGGTTCACCCCCCCGCCCCCCCGCCCCACTGCTGTCTTCTTAGTCAGCTTGTTTTCCTAGGAGCCACCCCTACCCCAAGGGCACAGTCTTGAGACAGCCATGTGGTGTTGAGACCATCTGACTAAAGATGGACTGGACCCTGTTAAGGCTTCCATATAAGTCCCACAGGTTCTGGTTGGCAGGTGCAGAGGTCATCTTGCAGCTGCCAAGGCAAGCCTTGCAAGTTCCCTTCCTTATTAAACCTCCTGCCACCAGTCTGGGTTGGTGGGTCTCTTTCTCCAGTCTCTCCTTGCCCTCCATGTTCAGGGAAAGTTTACAAAGCAAAAAGCACCCGCCAATGAGCCATACTCCGTTTCTCATTCTTTCGTTGTTCTTCACTCATTAGCTGGCATTCATCTACAAACACAAGCTCCCTCCACCGCCCTGTTAAAGGGTTACTATGGCCTCGTGGATTTTTAAATATGTAACATGTTACGATCCATTCCATAACAATTCTTTCTCATGCCCACATTGCTCCAGCTCCTGTGCTTCTTTCAATGTCTTCATCAGTGTTTCAGGATTCCCTCACTTTCTGACACAGTACGATCTTCCAGACTCACCTGTACTTTCTCTGCCCTAAACTTATAATCAGCGACTTATCAAAGAAGTCTTTTTCTTTCTTTCTTTTTTGTTTTTCTTAAGTGGGGTATGGTATTTAGACACTGGGATATGGGTGTTGGAAGACAATTCTCCATGGTTCTCTCATGTTTCGGTACATCTTGAGAGTGACGCAGCAACTGCCCTCGTTCTGAACTGTTTTCTCAAGGATGTTTGTATAGCAAACAGCTTTAGAAGACATAGATACTGTGTCCCTTCAGAGCAAAGGACAGGTCTGCTTACTGTCCAGTATAACAAAGATAATGTCTCCCTTTGGGGGCAAACCTAAGACAGCCTTCCCATTCTACAAGATTCTAACTTTCCCTCGGTGCAGGGTCCTGTAACAGAACCCATTGTGTGTCTGGACATCAGCTGGCCCCTTTCACGCCACCCTGTGGGATTGGGGCCAGGGAACTGTCACAAATGCTGATACTCTGGTGACTGCTGTTACTGAGAGTAATGAAGTCCTTTGTTGCTGACCCAGGAGTTCCTTGTGTTCTGCTAGTATTCATGAAACTATGTCAGGCGAGATTATTAGGTTGCAAATAGGATAAAAATCTCAGGCCCTTTATGGTTCTTGACACTGGGGAATAGGTGTGTTCACTGCTACTAGTGTGTTGTTGTTTCTGTGCCCTCCCTATGGAAAAGACTGGGAAATACATTATATACATTAAATATATTACATATATAAAAATATGAGTGGATATACTAATACCTCTTATTTCAAAATAATGCCCTAAGGTTCTTCTGCTCCTTCCCCTAGTCCGTATTTATATTTCCCTTCTCCCACAGAGAGGAAATATCAATATATTCATTCCTTTGCTCTCTCCTATTATTCATATAAATTAAGATTAGAATTATTATGTTACGCCTGCTACCAAAGCCAAACCTTTAAAGCAGTTCTTTTGTCCTAAGAGTATGTCACGCTAAGGATACAGTCAGATTACTCTCATACTTTAGGATGCTTTAATTCTCTTTTTCTACTATTATGTTATCATTGCAATATATAGTTAGGTTCATTTGTTTATATTAAAATTCAAAAAAACAAAAACAAAAAAATTCAAAAAAAATAAAAAAATAAAATAAAATTCAACTTTAGTGCTCTAAATAGTCAATTGTGTGCATGTTCCATGGTTTACTCAAATAGGCTCCTATGGATGGACATTTAGATTATTCCTGATATTTTGCTATAACCTGTAATGGCACATTGAATAAACTTTTGTTTGTTGGCTTGTGTTTTTGTTTGTTGGCTTGTGTTGTTCTTTTTTGGGAGAGGCATATCTTCCGGGTAAATCCCTGGAAGTAAGAACACTGGAACAAAGAATAAACACATACACAGTTTCAGTAGATACTGATAACCCTCATCCAGTGGAGTGTGCCATTGCACCGCCACCTGGAAAGTTTGAGAATGCCTGTGTCTCCATAGCTCCAAGTATGTCCTGAAAAGTTCCTGAATTTTTGTCAACATGAAAGATAAAAAAAAATAGCATCCATATTTTGCATTTATATTATGAGAAGTGAAATTGCGTGTCCTTTCATATATTTAAGGGTATTTATTTATCTTTTTTTTTAACTCTCTGTTCAGGTTTTCCCATTTTTCTATTGGGGTTTTGGTCTCTTCTCTGTGCCTTCTTAATTTTTAAAAACCTTTTCCCATACAGTTTTATTGAGGTATAATTAACATATAGTAAATTGCGTACATTTAAAATATGCAATTTGTTGAGCTTTAACATATGTACGATGCACAGACTGATTACTCCTGAAGTCTCCTCACGCCCTTTGTAATCCACCTCTCTCTTCTCCCTCACTCCCATCCCTAGTTACCTCCTTTCTGTCATTGCAGATTTCTATACTGATTATTTCCAGGATTACGTCCAGGTGGGGTCATAAGGTACTCCCCATCTGGCATAAGCTCTGAGGATTGTTTCATCTGCTCCTTTCCCATGGTTCTTTCTCTGGCTTTTGGAGGTCTCCTCACATGCACGTTCTTACCGACACTTAGCTGAGGACTCGAGAGGAATCCTCTGGGCCCTGGCCGGGTGGCCCAGCTGGTGAGAGCATTGTCCCAATGCACCAGGGTTTCAGGTTCAACCCCCGGTCAGGGCACACATAATGAATGCACAAATGAATGGAACAACAAGTCAATGTCTCTCTCTTTAAAAAATTAATTTTTAAAAAAGAGGAATCCTCTTCGGTGTCCGCAGTTCTCCAGCTGCACAGCCCTCCCCTCTGCGTGCTTCCTGCCCCGCTCCGGTACTCTGCCCCACTTTGACCGCCTCCGTCCGTCTCCTCAACTCCGTGGAGAGAGCCTGGCTTTGTTCGGGTTCCCTTGCCTTTGCTGTGGCCTGGAAACTCCCACCAGGCAGTAAACTGGAGCCATCAAACGCATGACTTCATTTGTTTTGCTTCTCTCAGGACTCATGCGCTGTGCTGCCTGTGGTCCAGTGTCTGAAAACCATTCTTTCATGTGTTTTGTCTGGTTTTTCAGTTGTTTGAGACGGAAGAGTAATCTACTCTGCTGCTTCATTATGGCCATGGTCTCCATCATGGGGACTGTCCCCCTTTAGCTTGTATGATTTTTTTTTTACACATTGGTAAGATCAGCTCTTTATCTGTGACATCTTTATCTGTGACGTCCAAATATTTCCTCTTACTTGTCCTCTGACTTTGCTTATGGTATTTTCTTTTCTTCATGCAAAAGCTTTTTCTTTTTTATGCAGATTAACTTAGCATTTTCTTTTGTTGCATCTGGATTTCAAACCACTTTTAGAAAGCTTTTTCCACACTCAGATTATAAAGGAATTTACCTATATTTTCTACTACTTGTATGGTATCTTTGTTTCTTTTTACATTTGGTTTGATATTTTATCCACTTGAAGTTTACTCTGGTGCATGGTGAGAAGTGTGGATCTAATTTTATCTTCTTCCAAATGACTATCCGGGACACCATTTATTTAAAATCTCATCCTTTTCTAGTGATTTGAGATGCTACCTTTGTCACAGTAAGAAAGTAACTTCTGTGTGCATTATGCCTATTTCTGGAATTTCTGGTCTGTTCCTCTGTTCTGTCTGTCCCTGGCACTATGCTCTTTCCATTCTAGGGCTTTCTACTGGATTTCAGTTTCTGCCTTCCTTTTGCTCTTACTTTGCAAAGTTTTCTAGTCTATTTTTCCATGTTTATTTCTGTGTGTGTGCGTGTGTGTGTGTGTATGTGTATTTAATAAAACAAAATGTTTGTATTCGGTCTAACAGAGTCTGCGAACACCCATGGAGAATCACCCTAGAGAGCTGGCCACCCACTGAGAAAATAGTCTCTGCATCAGAAGAGCTGGCTGTATGTACAGGGTTAAAAATATTCTCAGCCCAGAGTAGGAGGAAATATAAAGAAAGCCCAAAGGGGAGGGTAGTGCTCTTGGTTTGATGTTTCTGCAGGTATAACACCCCTACCCCTGCAAGCCCCAGGGGAAGTAAGGGGCGGTAGGCAGGTGTCCTGAGCACCGGAGCATCCCTGGAAGGAGTCCCCACACACACGTTTGTGACTGTCCAGAGTGCCAGGTTTATTGGGGGAGACCGCCCAATCAGCCAGTAGTCACACGGGGGCTACCCACAGAGAGCGGGAGCTTACAGGCTAGAACGGAGCGGAGCAAGCACGGGTGGGGAGTCCGCGGCACTGGCGGGGCCGCAGGTGAAGCAATGGGTGTCGGTCATAAGCCAGGTGGCTACAGGGGGCACACCTCCCGTGGGAGGAAGTCGGGCAGGGCCGCCAGCATGACGCGTGGTTCAGCGCTGAGTTCCCATAGCCTGTGAAAAGCCCAAGGCCCACTCCTGTCGGTGTCCAGGTGGGGCTTCTCTTCAAGTGTGGCTTTGGGTGTCTGGACCCCTCCTGAGGGCGCTCCTTACACGCCGTTACCTCATCTCCCTCGGCGGGTCCTGAGGTTCGGGTTCAAGCGTCCTCTGTTGAGGAGTCTCCCTCCTGAAGTGCATGTTGAGGGGAGGGCACAAGTGGGCAAGGCCGGTGGTCGCAAAGGCCGGCCTGTGCGGGCCAACGACCTGGGCCGTGAGGGGGGCCCTCTGCGTGGCCCCGGAGGCCATTCAGGCCCCGCAGAGCCCCGGGCTGTCTTGGGTGCCTGGCAGTGGTGGAGGGAGATGCCAGCCCTGCCTCGGGCTGGGACAGGGTCACCAGGCCCGGCGCAGTCACCACATGGACGTTATCAGACCTGTCACACTGCACATGCAGGTAGGACTTGGGGTGCCTGTCCTCCACTACCACAGTGGGCCTGGCCCAGGAGAGTCAGGTAGCAGCAGGCAATGACCTCGGGTCCCTCGGACGCTTGCCCTGGCTCTCTAGGAGCAGGGTGGTGGCCTCGGCCAGTGGCCTGCGTCCACCGGGACTAGCCTGGAGCTGCGCAGCCGGCCCGTGTCCGCCGGCTTGGGGCGGCACGGGACCCTGCCCTGTTCATTTTCCTGTATGAGCTTTAGCATCAGATGCCCTAGCCCGAAAAACAAAACAAAACAAATACAAAAACTAACTTTCGATATTTTTATTGGGAACCGTTGCTTTTATATATTTACTTGGGGAGCATTGGTTGATATCTTTATTATGTAGACTGATCTTACTCATCTTGCCCAATAGAAAGATAGGTCTGTCTATTAGTTCAGGTCTGTTTTTGTGTTCTTTAGGAGTGTTTAACAATTTTCCTTGTATGAGTCATTTTAAAAATTGATTTTAGAGAGAGAGAAGAAGGGAGAGAGAGACACACAGAGAGAGAAGAAGGGAGAGGGACAGACACAGAGAGAGAAACATCAGTGTGTTCTTCCACTTATTTGCGTATTCATTCGCTGATTCTTGCATGTGCCCTCGCTGGGGGTCAAACCCCCCACCTTGGTGTATCTATGCTCTAACCAACTGAGCCATTAATGCTAAAAACAAAAAACACACACAAAAAAACCTAACAAAATTTTACACTCCTTCTTGGTCTCCACACCCCAAAAATAAATGATTTTACGTCCTAGAGGAACACGAGAGTCATTGCCACAAAGACCTAGGGCAAAGCAAGGCTGCTCTTTTTACTGGTTATTGTTTGACTCTGTGAGGGCTATCGCCTTTTGCGTGCCAATTTGATAGCCTGCTATATTATTGAGCCTTTTTATTGTCTGGGTTAGCTTTATTAGTGAATCTCCTGGGCCAGTAGGTATACCATCATATCACCTGCTTATGGGAATTGTTTTACTTCTTTTCTGAGTACTATGTTTGCTTGTACCATACTGCCTTATTTAATTGCAATATGATCTTGAATAGCAGTGGAGACCATGGGCATTCTGGCTTTGCTCTTGGTCTCTGTGGGAATGACTTTAGTGTTGCTTTATTCAATAAGGTTCTGTCTTTAAGACTGAGTTGTATACAATCATATTGTATTTATTTTGGGAGGTGGTACAGACTATGTTAGTTCGTTAAGGCGCTCATAACAAAATACCACCGATTGGGTGGCTTAACAGAACTTTATTTTCTCACAATTGTGAGAGCTAGAAGTTTGAGATGAAGGTGTTGGCAGGTTGTTTTTTTTAAGCCTCTTTTCTTGGCTTGCAGATGGCACCAGTGTCGTGACTGTGCCCTCACATGGTTGTTCTTCTGTCTGTGTGTCTGTGTCCTAATCACCTTTTCTTATGAGAACTCACTCTTCTTATAAGGATTAGTGCCCACCCTAACAATGCAGTTTCATGTAATTTTCTCTTTAAAAGTCCCATTTCTAATATACTCTTGGGGAGATAGGGCCTCAACATATGAATGTGAGGGGTACCCAGTTAAACCTATGACTGCCCATATGAGGAGAAGGTATAAAATATTTTGAAAGACTTAAAAAAATTTTTTTATCCTCACTTGAGGACATTCCTTCATTGCTCTGAGAGAAAGAGAGAGAGAGAGAGCGAGCAAGAACACGTGGGCAACTTGTTGCCGTCTCATACGTGCCCCAACCAGGGATCAAACCCGCAACCTGGGCATGTGCCCTGACTGGGAATCAAACCTGTGTCCTTTTGGTCTATGGGATTATGCTTCAACCAACTGAGCCACACCACCTAGGGTTCAAAGACTTTTTTAGAGCATTAATAGCGGTAATCATAATTTTTGTCTTTATCACATAACTAAAGTAAATTATAATAATGGATTTCCTAAATTAAATTATTCTTACATTACTAAGTAACTCTAACTTGATTACAATGTGTTATTTTGTTAATGTAGTTTTGAATTCTGTTTGCAATTTTTTTAATAAGATTTCTGCATTAAAATTCATAAGTAAGATTTGCCTGCTACTCTTTTGTCCTATGTTGATCATGTGTATCAATGTTATACCTGTTTCATGAAAAGGATTTGGGAGTTTTGGTTCTTTTCCCATGCACTAGAACAATATATATGTCATTGAGATTATCTGATTTTTGATGTTTTTAGTCAAATTTGTCTGTGAAACCATTTGTGCTTACTGCTTTCATGGGGGGTAGTTCCTCAATAACTTTTAATGTTACTTTTTTTCTATACATCTTTTCAAACTTTCTGACTTTTTGGAGATAAATTTGATAATTACATTTTCCTGGGAAATTATTCAGTTCATCTAGGTTTCCACATTCATTTACAAAGTAATCCCTTATGAATTTAAAAATATTATCTGTTATAATTTTTTCCCTGTTAAAATATTATTTCCCTGTTATAATTTCTTATTTTTGTCAAAGCTTATTTACACTTATTGTCACATTTCAAATGTTTAGTTTCAACTCTATTCTTTGATGAATACTACTTTTTGATTAGTGACATTATTTCATTCCTGAAAACCCTAACATTAAATTAAAAACAAACCATAAATTATAAAAATTTCTTTGAATTTTGATGAAAAAATTACAATGCATTCTGCCTCATCCCAAGATAACCAAACACTTTTCATAGGTAGTAAAAAATATCAATTGAATGATGTAAGTATAAGTAGTAAACAAGAAATCAAAAGTAAATAAATTCAGATTGTACATAAAACATAGCTTAATGAAGACGTCTTATGTCCTTAAGGGAGGAAGAGGTGATTTGGTGGTGGAGAAGGCGGGTGCAGGGAACTCTTTCTTTGAAATGTGCATTCTTCTTTCTGCAGGATCTTCTTCAGTTTTATTTTTACCTTAAGGAAGTTCATGATTATTTTGTGCTTAAAAATAGAGATATAGTAATTAAAAGCACCTTCAGGGAAAAATAAAAGCTAAACATTATAATGACTTTAAGAAAAATCAGTTTTCATTTTTCAATTATAATCAATGTTCAACTTGATGTTAGTTCCAGGTATAGAACCCAGTGACTAAACATTTATATAACTTACCGAAGGGACCCTGCCCTGGCCTTTGAAAGCTGTGTTTTCACCTTAAACACCCTGCCTTTTGTTTCTCACCTCATTCTCCCTTGCTGAGGAGTCCCAGTTTAACGTTCATCCTTTAGGAAGGTGTTCACTGTCTCCTAGGTTAGGCCAGACATTAACGAGGTTTCTTGGCTGTGTGCTCCCACCCACAGTTCTCTGTATTTCCTTAATCACAACAGCCTTTATCATAATTGCTTGCTTCATTGCATTTGTTCTGATCTCTCAAGCTCCAGAGGGCAGACCCTGTTCATCCTATTCACTCCTCTCTCGTCAGCCCATGCAGGCACTCTCTGTAACTATTTTTTTTTTTGAATGGATGAAAGAATAAATAGGTACCCAAACCATTCGATTAAATACAGTTGTCTCTTGGTATCTGCAGGAGACTGGTTCTGAGACACACAGCCCCTCATACCAAAATAGGGGCTGCCCAAGTGCCTTATGTAAATGGTGTATTATTTGTATAGAACTTACATACACCCCCCATAGGCTTTAATTCATCTCTAGATTACTTACAAAACCTAATAATAATGTAAATGCTATGTAAGTAGTTGTTATACTATATTGTTTAGTGAATAAATGACAGAAAATAGAACTCTATAAATGTTCAGTAAAGATGCAAGAAACCGTCGTAGGCCTGACTACTTGGTACATGTTCGCTAGCCACGGTGGGAAGGGTGTTTTTCCCCCGACCATTTCCCATTGGAAGTCGGTGGAATCCCCGGATGAGGAACTGAAGATGCAGACCCCGAGGACACGGAAGGCTGATGGTGCGTTCCCTTAAGGTAGGGCAACCCTGTCATTAAAAGAAATGTTTTCTTGATACAAAAATTCATTTATTTGTATCTGTACCTGTCTCCCTGCAATGGCAATAAAATAAAAGAATTCCCAGGTGTAGGCACAGAGTCAATGATGCCTCCCAGCGATCACAATTTACTTACAAAAGAGCGTATGTACATTGCGAAGTTAATTTAATCCTTTAGCTTTTGAGAATTGGCAGAGAAAAGTTGTTAAAAATACTATACTTTATCTTGGATAAAAAAGAATGAAAGTGAGCAAATTGGGGGTTTGGGAGAGCATTTTCTGTGGTGGTTGATTTGTTTAAGGATTTACAACAAGATTTAAATTAGGTTATTAACTTTTTCCTTTGAAAGGATGCACATATTTAAGGTAGTATTATTTACAACTTTGAGAGATTTAACAATATTTTTAGTCGTGGTGGTTTTATTTTATTAATATTGCAGTTCGATCTAGTCCGTGGTATTTGGAAAGAAGATACCAGGTTTACGGTGGTGACAAATATGGTGCGAGGGCACGCAAATGATTTTAAAAGATGACTTAAAAGCTATTAAATAATTAGCTTAAGCCTGTATGAAATTTAAGAAAAAAATAGTCTCATTCACTGTTTTAAAAAGCAAAAGAGCTCCACCTGGTGTTGAACAAAACTACTGAATAATTTCTATTTGGTGAGTTAGACTTGTGCCATTTCTAAAAATTGTAATTCAGATGTTTTTGTCAGTATTCTATTCTGTTTACAGTAATGCTGTTTCTATTGTCCCCAAATAACGTGCAATTGGTTCTTTTATGAACGAATGATTTCTGATAAAAAACAAACAAACAAAACAACCAGTCCTTCCCTTCAATGTGTTAAGGGTTTAGAAAAGCTTTTCTCTGCAGCACGGCAGCAAGACGGCCCCTTCCAGGCCCCGGGCTCAGCCGCTGCGTTTTAAAATCCATCCGCCCCTTGGCTTGCACGCAGGCCACACCTTCCGTCTGCTGCTTCCACCAGGGATGAGTGCAGCGATAAGCTGAGGCAGACCGGGCACCTGGGAGACAGGTGGGACTGCTTTGTTAGCCCACGTTGGCTCCCGGACTTCCCATGGTTTTGTGAAACCATTTCTTGGCTGTGCAGCGGTCTTGAATGCATCCACTACACCATCTCTCAGTCTCTCATCCTCTTGAATTATAGTTGCACACAACCTGTCGACTCTACCAGCCTTTCCCAGCACCCGCCCTTTTTTTCTTTTTCTTCCTTCTTCTCTTCCTTTTTCTTCCTTCCTTCCTTCCTTTTCTTTTTTCTTTTTCTTTTTTTTTAACTCAGGCATTAATTTTCCTCTCATGAAATCCTGCCTTGGTACCTGCTTCTGAGAGATCCCAGTCTAACACAGCATCTGTTCTTGACTTTTTAGGGAAAATGTGAAAGTGGAGATATCTGTCTCATTTTGTGATATCTGGGTTGTCTAATATATGGCTTTTATGGATTAAATTAGATTTTGAGATATTAAACTGAGGTCTGGGTCTCTCCTAGCTTGGCTGCTTAGCGCATGTGTGGAAAAGGGCATGTGTCTGGTGAGGCCACCTGGTCCTTTGGTGCCGCGTGGCCAAAGGCCAAATCAGCCAACCATCTTGTTGTTTACAGCAGTCAGTAGGGTATAGAGGCAAGAATGGTATGAATCAAGGCAAATCCAACGCAAATACCTTCATGGATTTTCAAAAAAAAAAAAAGAAAAAACAACACACACACACACACACACACACACACAGAGGAAGGGACTTTAGTGTCCTTGTTGTATACACACAATAAATTATATTCACTATTACATTTTAGTATTAAGTCCCGGTGATTTAAAGGCAGGTACAGATTTGTTTGATTTTATCATTGAAAAGGGACATAGGTTCCTGGAATATTCTAGAAAATAATCCCTACTGTGGAGTGAGGGACACTTGGCAGTTTCTGACTGAGAGGCCGTGAGCAGCAGTTGTTCATACTCCTGCAGGGCGCCCAGGGGGTTTGTGTCTTGGCACGTCCTTGGTTTACGTACATTTCGCCAGCGATGACTCGGAGCTGTAATACAACTCTAGGCAAACAACGCTGCGCACCGCTGTGTGTGTGGCGCCCTGCAATGGAAAGAACGTGGCCTGGAGGGTGGAATGTCTGTGGTAGGTTTGGCTTCGCCACAGGATAACCCTCTTGCAGCCTCAGTTTCCTTGTTTCTCCAATGGGGTGATACAACTTTGACTCTTCCACACAATCGTTAGGTCTAAATGAAATAATTCATATGGAAACATTGGGTGAACTAAAGCACCTAGCATGTTAGGTTAAGTTATCATTGTTTAATTGTATTTGTAGTGAAATGATCTGCTAACGTAGGCAAATAGGTGTTCTGACTTTATATAGGAGTTATGGATTTCATAGTCCATGCCAAGAGGTTTCTTAAAAATGTTCTGAAACTACTTAAATAAACAGAATTGGTATTATTTTACTTTTCTCCTTTACATAAAATATATGAATTACCTAATAAGAAAGAAAAAGATTTTATCATTTAATTATCCTATGAAAGATTCAAAGTAGAAAAACAAAAGTGAGTAGAAATCTAAATAGAAGGATTTGGATGAGATACAGGAGTAATTCTCTCCCTTTGATTTTTTTCGGGTGGTGGCAGAAAAGAGACCTATTTATACCTACGTGACAATTAGAGAGTTAAAGAAGAAAATTTTATTAATTTGTAAACAATAAAATATTTTTGCTCTAAATTTTTTTTATTATACTCTTTTGGAGCTTGTTATGAAAGCACATTAAAATGTAACTTCACAAGTTCTGTTTTAAACTGTAGCTGACAATGTGACTCTATAACAAAATATCCATAAATTATTCATTTATAATTAAAGCGCAATGTAATTATACCATTTAAATTTATTCTTCATGTCTTATGCACCCGTGAGTATGGTAAGGGTAACACTATTATCACGAAGTTGTTCAGTGTGCCATCCTTATTCTGGTTACTTTAAGCAAAAAGAGAAAAAAATAAGACGCTGGAACCTCACACAGATTCCAAGGAAAAGCTGAGCTCCTCGGCCGTGGACGTGCAGGAACAGGCAGGCCAGGGAGCTAGGCGGCGGCCCTTCATCCGCCTCACTCTGTGCAAGATTCCTCCTCCTCGAATTCAGTCGGGCCAACGGTGCCTTCCGGGCCACCCCTGGCTCCCGAGAAGGCTGTAGGTGCCCCCCCATGCAACACGGATCCCAGGCGCTGGAGGAGGGGGGCTGCCCCCAAAGAAGGCAAAAGGACACTGTGTAAGAAAAAATAAATACCCACTACGTGATGTATTCAACTCAAGTATTTCCCAACGCTTTTTTGTTGTTTTTTGGCTTGTGATAATTATAATCATTTTCCTAGTTGCTGCGATGATATGCAGTGATCTGTTAAGTTGGGACAAGCTTGGACGCCCACAGCCTGCTTTTGATGGCCCTGCCTTTGATCTGCTGCTTCTTTCGTCTCTCTACGCACACGCTGCCTTCCATGGGAGGCGCTGGTTCGGGACCACGTGGGCGTCGGCATTTTTTGTTCTTGGTGTAACTGCAGCTGTGTAACGTTAAGGCCAGGTGCTCAGGAACGTTGCAGGTGTGACACATGTCCAGGTAAACTGTGTGCCTTCACTGCTTTCTAGTTTCCCCGTGATATCACCAACAGGGGGCCTCGAGCAGAGGCGGGAGGCAGAAAGTGCCTGTGGAAAGAGTGTTTTCTCTTCCCAGGAGGGAGGCTCTGCGTCTGAACGAGCGTCCCCGTCGGCGGGCCACAAGGGCGGCTCTGGGGGCTGCTCTGCTGTCTGTTCTGCTTGGAGGATGACGCCTGTAAGTGCTTTGGTTTGGAATTATCTAGGGAGGTAGCACTAAGAGGTAGAAGGTGCGTTTCAGGGATATCAGCTGCCCCGCTTGTGAATATTCAGAGCAGCTCTGGTTTCCATCCTCTCTGCGTGTACATCACAATAGCATCTACTGTCTAGGTAGGCCAGCACTTAACCACCTATCTCGACGCTTCATTTTTTGGTAATATTTAAAATGTCGTTCACATTTACATTCTATTGTGAGTTTGCTTCTTAATTAGTTATGAAAATATTTACATACTCAATTTAGTTTTATTATTAAAACTGATATTCTAGCAAGAGACACTAGAGGGCATCCGTTGCTCTGTTGAAAGGCATTTGTGTACTTTATTTTTATACTTTCCAATGCAGTTTGTTCATATGCGTGAGAAATAAGAAAATTTCCATTTTCTAAAATGTGTCACTGAATAATCAAAAAGTAAACAAAAGCAAAAAAATGGGTAAGTGGGCAAGGGGCACAAGAACACCCAATATATACTCAGGTTATCATGGAGACAAGTCCTTAACTAGTTTTTAATGCAACTTAATTTCTCTTAAAATACGTCAACAAATAATACAAAATATCGAGTCTTTAGAATTTCTAAGACAGATAGAAAAACAAATTTGACATAAGTTTAGACCTCTATTTAAATTTAAAAATACCAAAATAAATTATGATGTGGAAGTAACATCGAGTTAAACGAATCCATACATTACTCATTGTCACTTTATTATAAAATATCACCAAAATTGCCCCACTTTTATTTCCATTCTTAATCTTTTTTGTTAAACTTAGCCTTGCTCACTACACAATTTAACTCATTCATTTATGAGTTCAGCTCTTTCATTGCGCACATTCTCCTTGTGCAAATTGGGGCACTGCAATTCTCAAAATGTTGTTTGTGTGCCGCCGAAAGCTGTGCCCACATAATTGAAACTAAACACAAGTCCTCATGAACTGAGATTGTGGAGAGAACCAAAAAAAAGCAGTGCTTTCTTTTAGCCTCAGTTTCTTTTGGATAGGTTTATTTTAGACTATACAGGTGGCTAAATAGTTATTGCTTGATTTTTATACCACAATATATAAAATCAGTAACAATTTCATGCATAGGTAACTTTAAAAAACCACATGGTTTAACAAAGACCCAAGAAAACACTTTCTAAGCATTTTTACCCAAATCTTTGTGTTTATATGTGAAAAAGTGTTTCTTTAATTCAAATGTCATAAACAAAAATCTTATCATATCCCACCCTGCCTTTAGGAACTCATTTTTTCCGATCAAGGAAGAATCTAATGAAAGTGAAGTATTATATGTATGAAATCCTTTAAAAAAGTATAAAGTACTGTTATCTGCAAGAAGTGGTCATTTTGGGCTTTGAATCCTGACTTTGATATTTATAAGCTCAGGGTTTTCATCTGTAAAAATGGGAATGCCAACTTATTTTGTGACTCCCTCCTCTCTTTTTGCTTCAGTACTTGCCTGAGGAATGACAATCCAGTTGATGCATAGTGCCTCGGTACCTCACTTGAGGAACAAGAAAGATAAAAGCAGGGGAAAGTTATGTCAAATAAGGGAAAACAATAGAGCTGGGACAATGATTTTTTCAATTGTAATATAATGTTACTAACCCAAAAGATAAGACAAAAAATTACAAAGGGACATTTGCTTCTTGTTTACATCACTAACCTTACAACAGCTTGGTTGTCAGATTTCTGTGTGAGGGTTACCTGTTTTATAGGTTGTTCCAACATGGTTTGGAATTTCCACCAGCTCCTTCCAATCACCACAGTTTCTAGTCTGGCTCCTTGCTATAAATTAGTATGGGATTAGGAAATGCAATAACAGATTAAGTTAAACATATTTAGAAAAGTATGTCAGTTAGCATTCAAAAGAAAAACATATATGACTTTTGCATTATTCACCTTTTTTTTCCTGCCTTTAGTGTAGATGATTAGGAAGTTTAAAAAATTATCCCTTTTGTGAGTGTGGAATGAGCTCCGAGACAGCACACCACTGTTTATGTAAACAATAGCCCTGGTTTAGGGTCAGTGTTTTTGTTTAAATATTACAGATGCACTTGGTGTGGGACAGGGGAGTGTATTCTGGGAGGTTGCTGGCAGAGACATCAGAATATCCACACAAGCATATTTAGTTTAAAAAAGGATATCTAAATGTATAATTACTGTGATGTATTCTTATTTATTATTTTACATTGAAATTTCAAATAACATTTAAAAAGAGGCCAAGATTTTTTTAGGTTTTTCTTAGAAAAGAGCAATATGTTCAGAAAAATGTTGAGAAGCCCTTGGTGGACAGCTTTCTTAGCACAAATGATCCTTTGTTTTGCAAATGGCAGCACTGCCGGAGTCCTGGGCAAGCAGAATATAATTTGATCTTTTAACATGTAGTTTATCCAGATTTTTGGAGGGACTATACTCACTTTGGAAATGAGGTGTATCTGGAACTATTTTTCCCATCTTGATAACATGCTGGGCAAACTCCTAGTTCTGAGAACCACCAGAGAGAGTGAGGCACTCAGGGTGACAACGTGGGGCCAGCGCCACAGCTTCTCCTGGGACCTTAGACAGTGTTTTGTCTTTTTAAGCTACCGATGTCCTCTTGAACCTCTCTGGCCCCCAGCGTGCCTCTTTCTTACCCCTGATCAAAATCTTCAGTGATGCACCAGCTTATCTGAAATCAAGTCCATATTCTTCAGCCTGGTATTTAGGGCCCTCTGCAATACTTGTATACTTGACCAATATAACTTCTCACTTCTCAGGTATTTTTATTCATTCTCTACACTTCAGTCAAACCCATAAATTGGCTTTTTTCCCCCTAAAATTGTGCCACATTTTCTCACTGTCGCATATTTGTTCCATTGAGTAGGAATACGCTCTTTCCATTTCCATCTGCCAAAACTCTGTCATCTTCAAGGTGCATCCCAATACCTACTCCTTGATTAAGCCTCTCCCCCATTTCTTGTTTGGATGTGACACCTCCCTTTTCTGAATTAGACATTTAGCTTATGTCTTCACTACGTCTTATGACTTGCTTCATATTATAGTTATTTAACATTTGTTGTATACCATTCTGCCCTTGAGGACAGAAACTATCTTATTTATAGTTTTATCTTTTTATGCAGTGTCCAAAACAGGGCTAAGCTCATAGTAGGTGCTCAAAAAATATTTGTTGAATTGAGGTTAACTCTCAGATCTACCCATGAACTTCCTACTGGATCATCTCCCATGCGTTTAGAATAGTGAAATGCCCTGAAATTACAGGTGCTTTTAAAGTATATGTTCTAATTATTAATTCTAAAAATGTGTTTTTTAGGAAATGCTTTTACTTTCACTTGGCAATCAGGAATAAATTTCTTTTGCATTATTCTCTTATTAATTTGGGGTGATTTTAAAGAATGAATTTTAATAAAACACATTGCAGTGCTGGAAACCGTATTGTAAAAGGAATTGTTACTAAGTAGACCCTGCTTTGCACTGGAACGGTATAACTCTCAGGCACGCATGTGTGTTTGATCAAGGACTTTGGCCTCAATGTATATTGCGTTCCCCTTTGGGGAGAGTGTGACACTTCTGGATTTAAATCAAACTTACAAATTGAGGCCAGTACTCACACTGAAGAACGTAACTCCTAAGTAGGTAGAAATCTCGGTATTGACTGGTTGGTTACCTTACTCTCTTCTCAGTAGTAAAACGTCCTAAGTCAAGCTGGGATCAGACAGGTGCTCGAAGATCATAGTGTCATTATGAACAATTAGATGATCCTGAGGAATTTTGTCAAGCTCTGGATACTTGGGACCTTTTCACTAATTTCACGGGGCACCCTCTTTCCAAAGTCTTTTCCTTTAATTTCCCCCCCCAAAATCCATATAGACCACAAAGTATGTCAGAATGGGGAGAACTTAGTGGAAAGGGCTTTCTACCTATATCACCTGTGTTTTGTAGCTCATATTGCTCATCAGAGGGGACGAAGATCAATTCAATCATTGCGCACACAAACTGATGTCTGTAGTCATGGTTTTGGGGACTTTGAACTCTACAACACACCCACGTGACTTCATGTAGACACATTGTAACTGTACTTCTGTCCACCTCACTTTTGCTGTCCATGTCTACGTGTCTACCTGCCGGCTACACAGTGTTTGCACAGTGTTATCTGTGTGCGGCTCGGGCCTCCTCGGCTTTGGTTTCTCAGCTTGTCCGCTCTTCAGTTGCCTAAGCTCTAGTGCTGACAGAATCACATTCATAAACCACCTTGTGGCAACTTATTTCACATTTTGCTCATTATCTTATGCAGATTGCGAATCGCACTCATTTTATAATGATTTCAAATGCTATTCACCTTAGAAAACAGGAGGCACCTTATGAAGAGTTCAATTCTTTTATTTAAGACCAATTTTTAATAGTGAGACTCTAAAAAACCTTAACCCCAATTCTGTAGATGGCCTTCTGTATTGTAGTGGTTGTGCAGTGGCTTTTGCGATGGAAACACAGGGCCAGTTATGTACACTCTGCAGAAAAACAATAAACTGGTTAATTCTTGTAGTGATAGTAGTATCGTGTTTCCAGAATAAGAATAATATACAGGACTTTGTAAGTAATCAGGGTACATACTATTCATCAGTGTGAATTTTTAAAAATGTTATAGCATTTCCTTAATAACCTAAAGTCATTTAAGCAATTCTTCAAATATAAAATTAAATGAAGCCTGAAAAGAGATTGTAGAGAATAATTGAAAAACCATGGACCCCATAAGACAAGATGAATATGGAATATTTAAGAGGTAATATGTGTTTGGGTTTGGTATATGTGTATGCATGCATATAGGTGTGTGTGAAATCTTTTTGCCTGGCATGGGTTTAATGTTACATTATAAATAGAAACCGTCCATTTAAAAGATCAGTCCAATGGAGAGAGCGGTATCACAGAAGTCCGTGGATTGCCTGGATAATGAAGTGTTAGCTGAGACACTCCGAATAAATGCCAAGGGGAAGGATTTGGACCAAGTCTTGGTTACACTTTCTTGAGCACACAACTTGAACAAGTGCCACCAGTCTGGTTGATTCTGAGTAATTTTTCTTAGCCATAAAACAGGTCTTCAGTCAAACATGATTTCAGCTACTTGCTCAATTGTAGGCTACGTGAGATTGGTCAGCAAGCAAGACATCATATTAATATTTAAAAAATTGTGGAGAAAGTTACAAGAAAGAAGCAACAGTAATGGTGTTGTGGACTTTTTAATTGGGGTAGCCTTTGGATGTTGTATATGTACATCTGAGACTGTATACATACAGTCTGTTCACTTTCACTAAAAAACCTGGAAAAGTAAAGTATTGGTTGATAGGCAAATTATTAAATTATGATACATTTACATGAAGGATGCATTTACATCAGGGCTATTATGTTGTTAAAATGATGCTTTAAAATTATATGTATTTTTAAAATTTCATAATTAAAAATCTAGAAATGTGATTATAACTTTTTAATAATTTGAATGGAAGAAATGGACATCTAGCAAATGTTAGAATGGTATCTTGGCATGGTAACACTATTTGTTACCTTTATTCAAATTATCTTTAAGAAGCATGTATCACTTTTCTAATAGGAAGAATTAACATTCTAAAAATGGTTGTTCTGAATTTTCAAAATATCATGCTGGGTCAATGATAGTTTATTTCTATTAAGCCAGTTGATTTTCTAATTTATTTTTGTCAATAAATAAATTTGTTTGTAAAGTTGTTATTTAAGATGTTTAAACTTTTATGCATGGTCATTATGGTAAATTAGGGGGGGACTATATAACCTACTTGATGCCCTTTTAAGAAAGACAGAAAAAAATACAGGTCTCAGATTTGTGAGTATTTTTTATTACAGGTGAAAACAACTTCTCAGGGTAACAAATGCATTCTGCTCTACTAAAACTTGCTGGAGAAAAGTTCAGCATTATAACAGAAGAATTAACACATGTTCTACTTTGTTAGAGTTGGCAAAGACGTCCCTTTCTGGAAATGGATCATGTTATTGCAGATACTGTCACATGGAAAGGTTGTGTGTACCCCGTTAGGGTATTTCATATTCAAATGGAAATGCATTAAATGTATGATTCCAACTATGTATAAAGTGTGCGTTCACATAAGTGTGTATGTGTGTGTTAATATATGTATTTGCGTATGTAGTACAACAAATTGTTAGAGATTATGTGTGGTTGATGAAATTATTGTTACATATTTTTTCTCTATTTTCCAAACATTGTATGTATTACTGTTGTAACCATACAAGCGTGCTTTACAAATAGTCTTCAAAAATTCCCATAGCTTTTAAAAATGTGCATCAAGCTTTTTAAGTATGCACCTGGCATGTAAAAAGCACCTATAAGGTACTGTGGAAAAAAAGAGAACGAGCTTGTTCGTATCTTGTAAGTGGGACTCAGGACTTTTAAAACAAGAACTAAGACTCTTTGGTGTGCAACAGCGGCTTGCAGATCGGCCTTCCGAAGTGCTGAAGGAATGGACGATCTCCACATGCCCCTGCCTGCGGAACGGGCCTCCTACCCCAGTCCGATGGCCGCCCTCCACACCCCGTACCTCCCCCTCGCCCACTCCCGCTTCGCCTCCTGGGCTGAACACGCCCCGTGGGCGGGGCCGCTGCAGATCTGCCCACTGTTCCCAGAGTCTAGCCCAGAACTTGGGGCATGTTGGTATTCAGTAGGGAGTAGCTGAAATAAGTCATTGCATTTATCATCGTCAAAATGGTAAATATAACAGAACGTCAATAACATAAACATTCCTCCTCATGACTGCTCCTTTTGTCTTCAACATCAAGAACTCCTGTTCTTAGAGTAATTAGCAGGAACACTACAAAAAGAGACAAGGACCATGGGACTAGATCATAGTGCTAGGAGTTATTTTTTTAAAATTAAACGTATTGGGGTGACTTTGGTTAATAGGATCATATAGGTTTCAAGTGCACACTTCTGTGACACGTGATCTGTATGTCGCATTGTGCGCCCCCCACCCAAAGTCACATCATCTCCTGTCACCATGTATTTGGCCCCCTTTACCCTTTACTACGCCCCCCGCCCTGCCCTGAAATGGGGTCTTTCTGCCAAAGTCTGACTTTTCTCATGCCAGCAGGGACACCATAAAGTCAGCTCTCTGTTTGAGAGCACATGGAAAGGAGTTCTTGTTACAAATTTTCCTTGGACCTGGAATTAAATGTACAACTCTTGCTTGGACTATTAGAGCAAAATAAACTCAATTCCTGGTTATTAACTTAAAACTTAAAAAAGAAATCAGAAAATTTTACTGTGACTAAAGGCAAACGTGAGTGTATTTCTATGTTACGGGTTAATCTTTATCTTCGTTCAGCTCAAGGTGAAGAAGACTAAGAAGAAATATTGAAGCCCTTTCCCCTTCAGCTTTCCTTGAAAAGAGGAGCGAGCGGCCCACTGAGAGGGAGGAAGGCGGCAGGGCTCAGGGCAGGCAGCGTGGAGAGGGGCTTCCCCGTGTCCCCGAAGCTCTCAGCGCGCATTTCCCCTCTGTTTCCACAGCAGGACCCCGGAGTTGGCAGTCTTCACGAAGCTGACCGAGTCCATTCTGGTCCAGCCTAAGTCCTCTTTCCTCCCTGTCTTTCTACAACCAGTCAAAAATATGCCTGCACTAAAGATGTTTCTCATCAATAAAGCTAGAATAAAAGGTGGGGGTGCGGGGAGTTCCTACCCGGTGAAGTAACTGAGACTCCTAATAGATTGAACACATTTTTTCTTTTTAAAAGAACATAACAGATTAGCCTTTTCATACATGATCCTTTCATTTTTTCCCTCCCTCTCTTCTTCCCTCCCTTCTCTCATTCATTCATTCATACACTCAACTGTCAAATAGTGAATCTTTATTGAGTTGCTACAATATACCAGATATACTTCTAAACTCTGGGAATTCAGGTGGGAATAGGAGCAAATCTTCTCCATCATGGAACACACTTTATAGTGTGGGACGTAAGAATGCACATATGTGTAATGTGTAGAGCATAAATACTGAGGTTGTGGCGATAGAGACCGGTCGCTCGAGAGGGAGAGTAGTTGTAGTCAGGGAAAGCCTTTCTGATAGGAGCCATGCATGAAACGAGGGAGCAAACCATGTGCACATCTCAGGGAAGGATGTTCCAGGGCGAGGGAACAGCAAGTATAAAGGCTCTGAGTTGGGACTGTGCATTGTGTATACAATGGAAGAACAAGGAGACTATTGAGGCTGGGAGAAGAGAGTTTTATGGGAAATGAGCTCAGAGAGGCGTGGGTAGGGGACAAGATCACACGTCTGAGTGTGTGCTCTGTACCTCCCTGGGTTAAGTGGGAGGTGAGGGGTCAGTTGTTACTCATGGTGGCAGGTATTTAACCATGATGATCTCATGTGGGAACAGTTTACAAGTGAACAACACTTGTAACCAACTGTTCTGGTATCTAAATCAAAAAGTACTGTGATTAAATCTTCAATTAGAAGCAGATTTTGTGTTTGCACAGTATTTAAATGTAAGATATTTGATTTCAAGTTAAATTAGAGGAAACTGTAATAATCATCAAGTAACATCTTATTTCATAGATGAGCCGATTGTGATTCCGAAAAAATGATAATATATAATCATAGTTACGTCAAACATTCTTTGGAGCGCTTTACACATTCAGCCCTCACCACAGACCAGTAGGATAGGCATCGGTGTCATTTAAAGATGAGCGCACCCAGGCTGACAGAAGTTCAGAAACTCAGACAAGATCAGAGCCCTGCTAAGCAACAGAACCGAGTCAAAGGCAGACGCAAACTTCCTCTTGTCTGGAGAAACTTTCTGACAATTGATGTTTTATGTTTAGACTCCCCCAAATTCCAGTATCCAGGCTCTTTGAGCTGCGGGACAAGGCCTCTTATTTTCCTGGTGCCTGACTCCAAAACTTGGGCTTTTGACCAATATGTTCTACTGCTTCTGAGTGACAACGTGTTCCGAGTTGATAGCTGGAATAGTTAGGTCGGAAACCATAAACCACAGCCATTAGACTCCCAGTTTGATGTTCTTTACAGGGTGCCAGCCTGCTCTTTGAAAACCGCTGCCCCCACTTCTCCAGCCAGCAAGTCAGGGACCACTCAGGGAGGGGAAGGGCTGTTGCATCCAAGCCTTGCCACAGCCCGGACTTCAGGTCACCAGTTCCTCTGACAGACTGACCATGACTGATTGCTTGAATTTTGGTCAAGGTCAACTTTGCCTTCTGCACTTGCCCTAAATTACTTTGGATGTTGTTCCAAGAATGTTTCCAAATTAAACTACATGGGAAAAATAATTCTATCAGTAATTTTTTTTGAAGAGTTATTAACTAGGGGAGAAATTGGAGGAAAGACAGAACACATTTAATGGTGCAGATCACGCTGTTCTGCCAGAAATTCTTCCTTGTTTTTAATTCTTTTCTCCAGAGACAACATTTTAAAGAACATTTAGAAGGAAGACATAAAAGGCTAACATCTTTGGAGAAGAGAAATATGTGTTATCTGAGCAGAATAACCTGGACCAACATTTGCAAATGACATAATAAACATCAGAAAGGCTGCAACCAAAGACTAGCAGGTTCTAGCCTTCCAGAGTTTTCTCTGAGTTTTTGCTGTGTCTTTGTTTTGTTTTTCTTATGGGAGAAGACCATTATGCATGCATCCCAGAGGACTCAGGATAGTTGGCTTGTTTCTTCTCTATCTACACCTGGCTAAATAGTCTTTGGCACAATACAGCTTGGGATAATACTTGGATTTATCGACCAACAGGTTGCGGGGGACTGTGTGAAAAGAATGCATTGAATCATTTTTCAGAAATTGTAATGAGTAAGAAGATTCTAAAGAGTTCGGAGTTTCGGAAGTTAGAAAATTGACTTAGCTATACCACATCTAGACATTTATACTCAGGAAATGATAGAACAAATAAACAGTTATAAATGCAAATCTGTTCATTGAAGAAACATTTATAATAGGAAAAAATAGCAAATATATACAAGAACATATAGGGGAATTAAAATATTTTAAAAATATATTATGTATGTGATGTAAGCATCATGTTGGAATAAGGTCTTCCGCCTTTCTGTCCCACCCCCTACAGGGATAGTTTAGCATTCATCCATGGACAATAGTGCCTTTGTAGGAGCTGTGAGAAAATCATTTTTCTCTAGCTATATCAAAGTCCGGGATCGTGAACCAGGTGGTGTCACTGATGAATTTTACCAAACATTTAAATAAGAATTAACCCTTGTGCACTGTTGGTTGGAATCTGATTAGGAATAGCTTCTATGGGAAATGGTATGATGGTTCTTCAAAAAAATGAAAAACAGAAATACCGTATGACCCATAATTTACATTTCTAGGTATATATCCAAAGGAAATGAAATCAGGATCTCTAAGAGATATCTGCATCCTCAAGTTAGTTGGAGCATTATTCACAATAATCGAGATATAGAAACAACCTGCAACAATGTACATGTCTCTCAGCAAATGAGTGGATAAAGATATGACTCACATGAGACAGAAGGAAATCCCGTCATTGGCAACACATGGATAGAATTTGAAGGTATTACTCTAAGTGAAATAAGTCAGATAGAGAAAGACAAATATTGTACGCTACCACTTATAGGTGAAACATAAAATAGCAAAACTCACAGAGAGAAGAAGTGTGGTTACCAGGGGCTAGGGGGTGGGCCAAAAGGTACAAAGTTTCCATTTCTACAGGGCTAACTCTGTGTCTTTGGCATCTTTGCTCAAATTATCTTCTCCCTGAGGACTGAACTAACCATTGTATTTAAAATTGCATTCTTCCCCAGGGGGTCCGTTGATCCCCTGGGCTATGGTCTAGTGTTTTCTAATCAACAATATGTTATTACTTAAGTGGAGGATGAAATGGTGATCATCGCATGTAAAACTCTCCAAAGTCCATGTTTTCTTTGACTGACAGTAAATATATTGATTAACATCAGCTTTTGTTAGATTAAATATGTGTTTTTAAGTGTCTGGGGAGGCAGAATAAAATTAAAAATAGAGTATGTATATATAATCCCAACTATTGGAACGGAATAAAGGAATGAAGGGGGAGACTCCTCAAAAAGACATAAAAAAGAAACTAGAAAAAGCAGGATAAAATAAAAGCACAAAATAAGAAATAAATCCAAATGTTTTCAATAAATATATGTATTTTCGATAAAGATAACTTAGTTACATTTTACAGTTAAAAGCAAACGTTGTCAGCCCAGACCCCGTGCCCGTCTTCTCTCACTCCCTCTGTCCCTGTCTCTGTGTCTCTTGTGCGCGCGCACACACTCACACACACACATTGAGGGTATGAGGGTATACGATACCAAAATGTTGGACATAAAAGGGAAAGATAAGCAAACATGTGTGAAATAAAAGCTGGCATAGCCATATTACTATTGGAAAAAATAGGCTTTAATTAGTGAAAAAGCTGGTATAGTCTATTAATATGAAACCAAATAGATGTTAAGTTTAACTAGTGAAATAGATCACATAATTTTGAAAGGTTTAATTTACCATTCCAAGCTTAAATGTATGTAATAATATAGCTAATTATATAAAGCAAAAATTAATGGAACTACAGCTAGAAACTGATGTATGTACTGTGTATTCACCCCTTATGAAATTGGTAAATATCTCTTATCACCATGGAAAATTCTAATAATCCTCCCAGTAATTTACAGATTAAGCCAACAAAATATTCAGTAAAAATATAAAAAGTTCAAATAACACAATTGCTAAGCTAAATCTAATGGACATATAGAGAAACCGGAACCCTACAATTGGTATACATACATGATTCTCAAGTTCATATAGATTGTTTATAAAAACTGACTATATTCTGGGCCATAGAGCAAGAATTCAATAAATCAGTATCATAGATTTTTTTTTTTGTATTTCAAGACAATTGTTAGAAATGAGTAAATCAATCAAACAGTAAAATAGCAAAATAAATCCCCTGTATTTGGAATTTTAAAAGAACCTCCTGTAGTTCATTAATCAAAGAAGAAACCATAATGGAAATGAGAGAAATTTGTTGTGTAATAGCAGAGACTTTGTGGGAAATGTGTAGCTTTAAATACTTGTATTATTAAAGAATAAACTTTAAAAAATATTGACATAATCAGGTCACTTTAGAAATTAGAAAAAGCACAGGAAAATACACATAAATTTAAAAAGGGAGGAAACAATATAGATGAGAGAAAAATTAATAAAATTAAAAATAAATACAATAAAAGGAATCAAGAAGTCAACAGTTGACTGAAATACTAGTAAAACTATCAAATACAGAGCAAGATTTATATCATAAAGAGAAAGGCCAGAGACAATAAAAAATGAAAAAAAAGAAAGTATAGATACAGGAGAGATTAAAACAGATAAAAGAAAATTACAAACCATTTCATGACAATACATTTTAAAACAAAGAGGACAAATTCCTGGAAAAATGTTTATTTTAATTGACTTAAGAAGGTTCTAAAAACGTGAATCAAGCTATAACCATTGAAGAAATTGATTTTTCCATAGTTATAAATCTTTTCACAAACATGCAAGGAAGACGTAATTCCAATCTTTCAAATACTGTCTAATTCATATTGTAAGGATGGTATAACCTTGATATGCAAACTAACCAAAGGGTGGGAGAAAAAGAAATTGCAGGCTAATCTTGTTCATAAAAATAGATGTAAAACCTCTATACAGACTCATAAATCCAGTGGTATAAGAAAAGTATAGTACATAGATTATTCAGTGTTAGAGTTAAATATCTTGCACCATATCACAGATTAAAATATGAACCTATAAAGGAAAAGATTGATCAACATGCTAGTATTAAAATTAAGATCTGTTTATCAAGATACCTATGACAAAGTGACACTCAAGAGTTAACTCCAGAGAAGAAATTTGCAACATGTATAACTGACAAATGTTGCCTAAAATATAAAAATTCCTTTGAAAAGATCAGTAAGAAAAAGGCAAGCAACCCACCAGGAAAACAAGTCAATGACAGGACCAGGTATTACACAGAAGAAGAAACAGGAATGATGGTAAAATTATGAAAAGATGCTCAACTCCATTCAGAACCACAATGAGGTACAGTGAGGTACTCTTTTATACTCATTGTAGTGGCAAAATAATAAGATGCATAATACCAAGGGTGACTGAGGGTGTGGATAAAGCACTGTTGATGTGGATAGAGCACAGAGATTACTTCTCTGATGATTAAAATACAAATTTGTACAAAATCTTAGAAAAGATTTTGGGATCATCTAGTAATGTGGATGACGTGTAAATCTTACAAGTCAGCAATGACCCTGATACTTTCATATCTAAGAGAAACTCTTGCTCCTGTGTGTGGATCAGGAGCCAAGGACAAGAATGTCCATAGCTACACTGTTTCTGAGAGCCCTGATCTGGAAGCAACGCGAAGGTTCAGCGGCAGGGAGGCGAGACAAACACATTGTGGCGAATCCCTGTTGAGGAAAGCTAGACTGCAGTGGGAAGTGAACCGAGTGCAGCTGCTCGCTTTGCCACAGGTGCAGCTCACACAAAAAATGGGGAGTGAAAGGACAGCGGTGGATGACTATGAACAGTGTGGGCCCATTGAAAAATGGTAAAAAGTGGGCAACATTCAACAATACATTTATATATCTTTTTATTTTTCAATTACAGTTTGCATGTGGCATCATTCTGTTTCAGGTTCAGCTGTATGCAGAGTGGCTAGAAAATGATCTGTTTACGGAGGTGGTCCCCTCAGGGTTTCCCGTGCCCCCGGCTCCGTTCACAGTTATTACAGTATTATTCACTATATTCCTTATGCTGTAATTTATGTCTCCCTGGCTGTTCTGTAACTACCTAAATGTACTCCTTAATCCCTTTACCTTTTTCAACCAGCCCCCAGACCCCTTCCCTCTGACAACGATATGCCTTTTCCCTATGAGTCTGCTTCTATTTTGTTTGTTTCAACAGTACATTTGTAGAGTACTACAGATATATGGTGAAATATCCAGAAAAGTAAGATAACGATTAACACAGTTCAGGACAGAAGGGAGAGGTGAGATGGGGGCAGGGCTGCCAGGTGTACCCCCTCGGGGGCACCCTCCCCACTGCATTCTGTGGGGTGACCATCCGGGAGGTGAGACACTTGGTGGCCTTTGAGGAGGAGGTTACAGAGGCTTCAGAGTCATTGCTAAGGTGCAGGTTCTTAAGCTGAGCACGTGATCATATGTATCCTTCTGTAGATAAAAGAAAATAAAATAGAAAAAGAAGTGTAAAAAACCCCTGCGGATAGAGAATGTGTTTTGTTCCAGCTCCACCTCTAATAGAAACCTACGTCATCTTTGGCAGATCAGCCTTCCTGAGCCTCATTTTTCTCATTTTAACAAATGGCTGTAAGAAACCCAGCCCTACCCATTTTATAGGATTGCGTGAGGATCAAGTGTACTCGAACACATTTAATACGCTACTAATGAAATGAAATATTCACATGCAACACACTTTCCTTCTGCACATGAACCCAAGGTTTATCTCTCCAACTGATATTTAAAATCCACATGATGAAAGGTACGAATGTTCAGTGTAATCAGGCAGCTCTTCCCCTGCCAGCTGCAATGTTCAGGAGGGTTATTAGCTACTGAGGGTCTAGTGCCAGGGCAGCGCGTCGTAGCCGGCCTCGGAGGGAATGCCATCCTTGGAGGGAATGCCGGCCTTGGAATTAGGAAACTTAGTTATGAATCCTGACTTTGTTAATTACTAACTCCGAGACGCTGGCCATGCACTTCCCACTTCTGTCCTTAGGTTTCTTGACGGGTAGAATGATGACTTCATGGGCCTTGTTCTAGAGAGGGAACTGCAGTGTTTGCACCCACACAGCTGCATTGCACGTGGGCGAGCGGAACAGCAGCACAGTGTCTTCGCCCAAGGTCATTCAAACTAGCGGTGGCTTTTCATTAGGGTGAATGGCAGGCCCAACCCAATTGTTTTCTTCTCTGTTGGTTTCTTGTGAATAGGCCATTGTTCCTCCGCAGACAAGGACCTCTCCTGCCTAATTATTGACTTGCCTGTGGCCTCTTGGTGAGGCAGACGCATACTTGTCTTTTAAAGCCCTTCCATTTCTCATGCTCCCTGCTCAGCAACATGTCATCCAACCAGGGCGATTCTAATTCTTTTGATGGTAATCATATAATAAAATGCTGGGCAAGGCTATTGCAACCTGGGGTCCCTGTCCCAACTTCATGAAGGTCTTTCTGGGTTAAGAGTTAGTGCCAGTAGATTGCACTATTTTGATGACTAAAATCTAGAGATAATTTTTCAAGAGGAAGCTTCTCATCTTGAGATAATTGTAGATTTAGATGCAGTTACAAGAAATAATACAGAGATGCTGTGTATCCTTTACCCAGTTTTCCCTAATGGTGACATCTTGCAAAACTATGGTATAATATTACAATTAATCCACAGATTTTATTTAGATTTACTTGTACTCCTGTGTGTGTGTGTGTGTGTGTGTGCACGCGCATGTGTAGCTAGTTCTCTGAAATTTATAATCACGTGTGTAGGTTTGTGTATCCCCCATTCCTAATCTTTGGCAACCACCAATCTGTTCATTTGTAAAATTTTGGCATATCAGAAGTGTTATATAAATTGGATCACACAATATGTTGGGGGTTAGCTCTTTCACTCAGCATAATTCCCTGGAGAGCTGTCCATTGTTGTGTGTGCTAATAGTTCATTCCTTTTTATTGCTGAGTAATATTCCACATATGAATGTTTAAACATCCTTTTGTTGAAAGACACCTGGGTGGTTTTCAGTTTTTGGCTCTCATGTTCAGAGCTGCATTAACTATCCACGTACAAAGTTTCCTGTGGACGTAACTTTTCATTTCTCTGTGACAAATGCCCAAGAGTGCAATCACTGTGTCATATGGTACTTTTATAAGGAACCCTCAGACCCTCTCCAGAGTATCTGTACCATTTTACACTCCCCCGGGCAATGTAGGAGTGATCCAGTTTTTATGAATCCTTGTCAGCACGTAGTGTTGTTGCTATTTTTTATTTTTGTCATCCTAATAGATGCACGGTGCTCTATATTATGGCTTTAATTGGCATTTTCCTAATGGTGAATAATGCTGAACATTATCTATCTGCATATGACCTTCAATGAAATGTATTTTCATATCTTCCGCCCATTTTATAACTGGATTATTTTGTATCACAAAGTTTTGAGAGTTGTCCTATATTTTAGATATTGGTCTTTTATTAGACATGTGGTTTGCAAATATTTTCTTGCAGCCTGTAGCTTGTCTTTTCATCCTTTCCTCCTGGTGTTTTGCCCAGCAAAAGTTGTTACTTTTGATGAAGTCCAATTTATCAATTTTTCCTTTTATGGATTTTGATTTTGTTGTCAAGTCTAAAAATTTTTGCCTCGACCTACAGCTCAAAATTTTTCTCCTATGTTTTTACTTTCTAGAATTTTATAGTTTTAGGTTTTACATTTAACTGTATGCTCCATTTTTAGTTAATTTTTATACAAGGTATAAGGTTACGTCTAGTTAATTCTGCCCCCCCCATCCAGTTACTTCAACACCATTTATTTAAAAAGCTATCCTCCCTCAACTGAATTAATTTTGTAACTTTCTCAAAAGTCAGCTGTGAATATTTGTGCATATATGTATAATAAAAATAAGAAAGGAATAAAATCAGGAATTGAAAAGTCACAATAATCAATTTAGAAAATCATAAATATAACTGGAAGTTTTCCACATTAACTTCCATGTAGAACATAATGTTTATTTAAAGATAAGTAATGCAAATATGCTAATTTGAAGTTCACATGCATATTATGAAAGCTAAACAGTAACCATAGCAACTGTGTAGAAGTTAGGCCAACAGAAGATTTTTTGCAGGTAGTAATATTTTACTACTGACATTGTTTGGAGTCGTTAGCTCATGGTGATAAAAAACAGACCAACTTTTTGTTCGCTTTATTATTGTTTTAAAAGCCTGCGCACATAACGAGCCCCTTCGGGGCCTGCGTCTGGGATGGACTGGCACGCTGCGGGCTGCGGGGCCGCGCTGCGCGGGCCTTCCCGGGGCGGCCGCCGGCCGGCTCGGCGGACGGCGTGCTGGGAGCGCCCCCTGCGGCCCCGCGGCCCGGCGGCCGGGCGGGCCAGGCTTCCCTACAGCCGGGGCCAGAGCCTCCGCCCCAGGGGCGGGCGCAGGCTTCTCGGACCAAGCCTCGGCGCTCAGGATTTTACTCCCCACACACTCTGTCGGTCAAGCGCGCCCCTGAGGCGGCTCCAGAGTCGGGGGAAGGGGAATGAGCCTCCGCTTCTCGACAGGAGGAGGAGCAGCAGACCGTTGGCAGCCGCCCTTTATCTTCCGAGGCAGTGGGACACTTGGTACCTAGGGGCGCACCGCCTCTGATCGCCGCATCAATTTTGGCTCCTCTCGCTCCCTTACCTCTTACTCAGGAAGTACCCAAGTCTGCAGGCTCTTCCTCTGTCGGCCCGTAGAACTGAGGAAATTGTTGTGACTTCTGGGTTTCTGATTTGATGGGTTGATTGGTTTTATTCATTTACCTGTAATGGCCCAGTTGAGGCGGTGAGTAGCAGAGCGTAGTATAGGCGCACGGGCGCGGGAGCCACGCTGGCTGGGTGCACGTGACAGGCTTGTAACCTGCCTGGGGCCCAGCGCCCCGGCCGCACCCCGCAGGTCGGGTCGTGATCCCAGCCTCTGCCGTGTCCGACTGTGTGACAGTTCAGTGGTTTAACAGAAGCTCTTAGAGCAGGGTCTTCTCCAAGGCGGTGCTGAAGAAATGATAACTATGATCATTCCCACGAGCCTTGATTTGGGTTTACTAGCAGCAGCCCCTGAAAGAAAGGTCTGATGGCAAGTAGTTAAATGGGAGGGGGGTGGTGGTGATCGCAGGAAGCACCACGGAGGAAGTGAGGATGGGAAGCACGGAAGGGAAGGTGGCCAACCAAGGCAGGTTTCCTTCCTGGAAAACCAGAGTTTCCTCCCACTGGAGAACGCAGGGAGCCTGTGCACCTATAACGCGCTCTGCTACTCACCGCCTCAAATGGGCCTATAAAAGTAAATGAATACAATCAATCAATCAATAAGATCAGAAATCTGGAAGTCCCAGACATTCCGCAGGGATCTCACTTAAGGGGCAAAGCAACTGAATGTCTATACACCAACTCTTACCCATCACCAGAGGATGTTAATTCCCTGATACTTCCTTTCTGTGTGTGAGAAAGCCCTCGGGCAAAGAGACAGATGCTGGCAGTTGGAGGTCAGGCCAAGGGCACGGGACTGATAGAGCCCAGACTGAGGGGACATGGGAAGCCACAGATGGCTTCCACTGCTCCATAGTATTCCATCTGTCTAGGATTCTAAATTCGGTTCCCGTGTGCGTTGACCACCCAGGAAACTGGCCAAGTATAGCTTGGAGAAAAAGGCAGCAGTTTTTATAAGCTTGGGGAGAGAAAGTAGGAGAGGAAGTGGAAGGGAAGGGCGTGGAACAGTGCCAATGACAATCGCTCCATGCCCCCATGGAAGTCTTTATCAGCTCTTCAAGGCCTCCCATCTCTTGGGCTTTCCATATTTATCCTCCTGTTTTTCCCCCTTAATATGTATTTTCTATTGTTTCTTTAGTTAGCAAGTCTGAGCTACTTGCATAGCATACGCAATTCTTGATCATGCCCACTGTCAGTGCGGTACGACAATGTCGCACACGTAGTGAAGCAGGAGGAGAAGCCCTCTTTACCAGCCCAGTGCGAATTTATGGCTGCAGCGAGATCCTGTAAGCTACGCGGAGCATGCATGTTCCTCAGGGTAGCATTCAGTACCCGTAAATATGGAGGAAGCTGTTGTAACCTATATGTCAGTTCAAAATCAGATAAGAGTTTGCAAAAAGGCATTCAAGACTGCTACTGATTAGATAGTAACTCTGCTGTTGGAACCTCTCATTCAGATATTTGAGGTCTCCTCAGAAAGCCACAACGAATTAGACTGAGGTAGCTCTAATGGCATCGTGGCCCAAATCGAAGCCTGTAAGTGCCTCAAGGTTACAAAATTGAAACCTAAGGACAACCAATCACAAACAGCCAATCGGGCATGAAGCTACAGCCAATCGATAATTTCCTTACGTGGTTTTTATCTTTTCTCTATAAATGTGTCTCCCCGGTCGCTGTTGGTAGGGAACTCATACCATGTCTGGTTTGGCGCTGCCCAGGTTGACTCAAGTTTTGCTTAAATGAAGTCTTAAAATATTTTGTGCCTCAGTTTAGCTCTTTTACCGTAGGAAACATACTTAGGAAAAAGTCTGGAGGGAAGGGCATTGTGTTTGGCCTCTGTTTCTGGCCCGCGTCACTTGGGGTAGATGTTGGAGCTGATCTGCGACCCAGGGACAGAAGGATTTAGGGCTTGGCTGGTTGTCATGGAGGGAGACGACCATGTCCTGTTGGAGTGCTTGGGGCTGAGCCACACTAGGACTGTTTTTGAAATGGTAAGCTTGTTAAAAAAAAAAATCAAACCCAGAAGAAATCAGAGGAGCAGAGCCTTGCAGGTCGCTCTGTTTATTTGGGCAGGGTGTCCCCCTGTGCTGGCTGGAGTTTTGCTTCTTCAGCTTGGACCCAGTCCCCTGAAGCCAGAGCTAAGGCCTCATCAGACATTCAGTCGGCAAGGATTGGTGAGAACTCAAGGAATGTTCCAGTGAACGTGGGGCATGTATGTGAAAACCTCTAACACTCTGGCCTGGGGGAGTTTATAGTTTTACAGGTCAAACTAATGTGCAATTGAAATAAATGTAGACTTATAGATGCAGTTATTATGGATGCTCATTCAAGGAGACAGATGGATTGAAGAAAGGGGAGAGTTAAGTAAAGGAAGCTACAAAGACATAGTCCCTGATGCTCCTCCCTCCCCCTCCCTGGTTTTTTTCACGTAGGGACCACCGGCTGATGCACAGCCCCCACATACTTTTGAGGCTACATCCCAAGCTGTCAAAACTCACGAAGGAGTTTTTACATAGGAATGAGTTTGACAATAGCTATACCATTAAAATATCTATTTTCTCTGATTTCGATGCCCTTGTTCTGGGGACTCAATTATAGGGATAGAAGCATCCATATCAAAGAACATATTCAAAGATACTAAAGTAGCATTATTTGTAGTAGCCAAAATGTTGGGAAAAAACTTGAATGTCCATCTGTAAGGGGGTTGTTGTATTATTTGTAGAGTATTTATTCTATAGATTGATTATACAATTATTAAAAAATGAAGGCATATCTATTAATCCAGAGGGATATCTATGACCTATTTATATTTAGGAAAATTTTCCAAAAGTTGGGAATTAAGCAAAAAAGATGATTGCTTGATCTTTAGATTCTGCAATAGCGTTTTCTAACAAGCCAGTCTGAGGGTCATGCAGAAAGACTTGGCCTGAGTCAATGCTCACAGTTGATTAGGGCCCAGCACGCTACATCTCAGGAATGTCAAAGTTTAACTTGTGCAAATCTAATAAGGTGCAATGATTTTTTTTTCTGTATAGAAAAGGAGATAACCCCAAAGGTTATGATTTTATTTCCCGGTAGGACAATGACCAATTTAATATTTAATCTAGCAGCCTTATTTATAGCATTCCTTTCTTCACTGTTTGTATAAATCCAAGCTCCTCATATCCAAATTGAATCAATATTATCATTCTGCTGAGTTCCTCATTAGTGAGTTGAACGGAATTTTGACGTGTGGCCATTACATTTGCTTGAAGCTTTGTTTTAACCAATTTGAGAATTAGGTTTTAACAACTGTGTTAAATGAGAAAAGCAAGTTGCAGAGTAATGTGTATAGATTATTTATTTAATGACGTAAAAATCCTTATTCGTATGTCTGCCTGTCTGTACAGGTTTGCATGAGCAGGGATGCAAGTGTGGAAAAATACAACGAGCCCCAGCTAAGGTCACTCCTGTTCACTTGGGGGATGGAGCACAAGGGGAATTGTTATGATTTTATATATATTTTTATTTATTTATTATGTGAATTTAACATTTAGTAAGGAAAATTGAGGGGGAAATCCTTTTAAAAGATTCTGCAACAATTTATCATCCATCTTATTTCAATAATGTATATAAGATGTTCATAATAAAAAGTTTATATTTATATACAAAACTGGGGTTCTATTGTACTGGTTGCATCCAGCCATGCTTGTATGATTGATAAAACTAGTTTGAAATTTATTAATATGCTTTTCGCTTTTTCCCTCCTGAATATATAACCTTAGTTCTGTCTAGCTTAGAAGCCCATTTCCTTGCGGTGGGAATGGAGAGGAGGTATGGCAGGAACGTAGCTCCTGGGTTCAAAGTTGCTCCAACACCACAGTCTTGCAAGCCAGGCTTTTGACAACAAAGGATTTTGTAAAGTCCTGTATTCTCCCCCTTTCGCATATCAGGGAGCACATTTGGAGCATTCCATTCGTGGAGGGGTGCCACTGCCTGGCCGTCTAGAACAATCTAGAACACGAGTCTTGCTGCTCTACGTCAGAGGGACCGCGGGATGCTACCTGTGGAGACAGCACCAGCTCCTAGATGGGACTGAGGTCTGACCCAGATTCGACATTTAGTCATTTTCCCTCTACTACCTGCAGAGAGGGTGGGGGCTCATGAGAAAAACCGTATTGACTTCAAAGAGGGGGAGCGCCTTTCTCTCTGCACCTTGGGCTGTCATGTGCGTTAACTGACAACGCCCTTACCTTTTCGTGTTTTATGTCCAGAGTCAGGGCTGCAACTGTGAATTGGGGAGGCCTGGGCTTTGAAGTAAGCCTGACCCTTCATGATCATGTGTCCTTTAGTAGGTATTTTCTTGTGACCTGTGAGAACCTCAGTTACCTGTCTATCTATGCATTGTAAAATAATAATGTGCTCATATATAACATGCCTAGTACTGTGCTTGGCACAAGGTAGACTGTCAGGAACAGTGACCTTCCTGTCTCCTAGGGTGAGATGTTAAACCACTCAATTCTGGCGAGTCTATAAAAGAGCGACTTTGCCAGCACAGTGCACATAATGGATATTACCTATTACTGTTTCTTGGCTCGGAGAAATCCTCCACTATTTAATATTTAATAAGACATTTGTAATGGTTGCCACCTGCTTTATTAATAAAATGTTTTCTCTCATTAGAGTAGAGGAGAAAAGCTGACTGTCCTCCGGGGTCAGGGTGTGTCCTGCTGACATCAATAGGATTTTGCAAGGGCAGGTCCATCGGGATTCTGAGTGCGTGTGACTGCGGTTTCGGTGGCCTGAACATGTGTAAGGGCCTCCTTGTATGGAAATCTCTAATAGTTCCATTGGCATAGACGAAGGGACATGGAGGTTTGAAGTAATGATTTAGACAACTTGAGCAGCGTGGCCTTTAATGAGCGGCCTCTCGTCCGTAGACTGCCCAGATGAGAGCCAGCTGCAGCCCTCCGCGGCTGCATTTCCCTCTGCCGCTGTAGCTGGAAGTGCTCACATTTCTACTGCCCAAATAAAGATTCTCCAACGTGAGAGGACTACAGCTTTCTGAGGAACAGTGCTATGAAGAACTCAGTGTTTTATGGAGCCACTGAGTCTTTTGATTGACTCTGAGACGTGTTTGCACAAACTGGCAATGTTCAGTGAAACAATGGAAATGCGTAGTGAGCCAATCAGATTAACATATGAATAATGCCTCAATTCATAAAGGGTTTATTGATTTTCATTAAATGACCTCCAGATGTGTTTGCATTTTTTTCATAACTTATTACAACCCATATTATAATATTTATATATAATACAGAGAATTCTTTGGGGATGATGCTATATATATAATAAGCTGATCTACACCAGATGGCATTAGGTAAGAGGCAAATACTGTTAAACCTAAAGGCCTGTGTGATGTAGGACTTTAAGCAATTCTCAAGCAAGTCGTAAAATACCAGATAGCTAAATTTTAAAAATGTACATCTCTTCTAAAAGGAAAACTTTTGCAAGTTTAATCGGATTTTTCTCTCTCATGTGTGAGACAGCTTTTTGCTGTTCAAGTCAGCTAATGCTACTGCAACCTCAACCTTACTATTGATTCTATAACCCAATAGCAAGCGTTAACATTTGCAAAGGTCACTTACCTAAGCTGCTAAACAAAGTCACAGAAAAAGTCTCGTTTTTGTGTGATGTGCCTATATCATGTATTAACTGAAGATGTACTGTTGCAAAACATATTGTATATATGTAGGTGTACATGCATATATATATATGTATACACACATTAGAACAGCATAATGTAAGAGAGAAAAGAATCTCATCTGAAAAGAATTAAAGAAACTAATTGAAGCGCTATATAAATAGAAAGCAACTTCAAATTTATTACAATAAGAAATGTTGACAGATTGCTGTCAAAAAAAATAAGAAAAGAGAGAGAAAATTCTTTTTGGAAAATAGCAGTTGACAGAATACAAAAGAAGCTCAATTTTCTCTGCGGGGCTCTGCACTCTCCCAGTTTCTCTGTAACAAGTGGTAAATGCCATTTTTGGAGAAGCGGCTAACTTAATTTCAGGGGGCTCATTAAGAATAAAAAACTTGGCCATTATCTTAATTCTGCCCCTTCTGCGATAGTGTTTCCATCGCGCATCACAAGATCGCCAAGGGGCCTGCACAGTTCTGCCGCCGCAGCCAGGTAAATTTGACCTTGATGAGCATCGTCACTAATTATGCTCCCCCCCTTTTTTTTAAAGAAAAATACTAAACCAGTGCTCAAATTCTGAATTGACAAATAAAAATGAAGTTATAAAGCCTTCCTATTGTATAGGTGATTTTTCATTACATTAATTTAATGCTAGATTGAGATATTTTCAGGCTTCAGCATCGTAGTGAGATAACTCCTCTATACGTGGGTGAAGGGTTGCGACCTCAGGTGACTCTGGTACCTGCGCTCCATCCATGTCACAGTTGCCCTCGTTGGACCCTCATCATTTCTCTGCTAGACGACTTCTGTATTCCACTCCCTGGCCTTCGCGTTGGTCAGCCATTGCTCTCTCCAGTCTGCTATGTCCATCACAGACAGAATGACATACGTATTGGAATGCGCACATGGCCATTTGTTCCCAGAGATGGGCTCTGTGATGGGGTGCTCCCAGGAGCTGCGGGTCAGCTTACACTTGGGGAGGGAGACTTTCATACCAACACAGATGATCAGATTGTAAAAATCCACATGGCCCCAGGAGAGCCAGGCTTCACTGCAGCCTGACTGAATGTACCCACTCACTTATGGAAAACTCTGGGCAGTCGTGGGAGCCAGAAAAAGGAGAGTGAGAGGTCAGCCTGCCCCGTCGAGGAAAGATGGCCTCCTGGCCACCAGGTACGCTGGTGCCATTGGCAGGATTAGATCTGCTGTGGAACCAGGCACGACTGCTTTCCTAAGGGACCGCAAAGCCTCTCTTGCTGATATGAGACACAGGCTCAGTGCACTTGCCCTTCCCTTCCGCCTTCCTCCTCCTGGCTCACTTGCATGGTGTGGGCACACTCTCTCCGGGAGCCCTGCTCTCCTGGTCTGTGAAGTGCCCTCCTTCTTCTTTGCGCTCATGACTGGCACTTCGCACACTACGCTGAAGTTATATTTTGTGTGTCTAAGTCTCCTGCACCATTTTTTTCTCTGGGACAGGGGACATACCTGAGAACGCAAGGACAGGGAGTGTGCCTCACTCGGATTTATCACTACGGCTCAGCACCGGGCCCTTCCCCTCTCTACTGTGGTCTTGTGGTGCCTGCCGTGCTTGCTTTTCCACGAGCAGGGGATGAGAGTGCCTGTAAACCTCGGCAAGAGAGCGATTGTTTTCATTTCCGTTTCTCGTTTCGTTGTGTGAGGATGAACATCTTTTCATAAAGCTCAGGGCCATTTTTTTATATATTTTTTTGTGTGTGAATTGCCTGTTCATGTCTTTTCCCCACTTTTCTATAACGTTTTGGATCTTCTGCCTTTTAATTGTTAAGAGTTCTTCATATATTAGCGACATTAGCCCTTTATCTGTGAGATATACTGTAAATATTTTTTTTCTCAGTTTGTCATTTGTCTTCATTTTGCCCTTTTTGCTTCATTTAAGTTGTTAATATTTGTGGAATCAAATTTGTAAATCATTTAAAAATTGCTTCTGAGTTTTTAGTTATGGTTAGAAAATTATTTCCTACACCAGGTTAATGAAGAGCTCAACCATGTTTTCATCTAGTACTTGTTTAGCTTTATTTTTTACATTTAGCTCTCTACTCCATTTGGAGATGCGTGTGTGAGCATGCATGTGTGTGTGCATTGTGATACTGTGGGGTGTGGATCTAATTTTATCTTTTTTTGAAAATGGCTAAATGGTTATTCCAGTTCCATTTATGAAAAAGTCAATTTTTTCTATAATGAACTGAAATGTCATTTTAAGTATCAATTGTCTAGTCTAGTTGCACCTAAAGGGTTGCTGGTATTTTTATTGAGAGATTGTATTGAATTTGTAACTCAACTTAAGGATAACTGACATTTTTAAGATGTTAAGTCTTCCTATCAAAGAACAAAGAATGGTTTTCTATTTATTCAGCTCTACTTTATGTCTTTTAGGAATTTTTAAAGTTTTTCTAATACAAGTTTTGCATATTTCTTGATAAATTTTCCCAAGTATTTAAATAAATCTCTTTGTTGCTATTATAAATGGGCTTTTTTCTACCCTTACAGCCTCTAATTGATTATTGGTTGTTTATATGAAGGCTATTAATTTCTATATGTTAATTCATAAGTTATTAGGAATAGGAAGTCAGAGTGTTATAATCTATAATTGATTGAATATAAATGAAAAGGTTAAAATACATTTTGTGTAAACCTTGACAAAATTAAATTTTATCTGAAAGAAGAAATATGTGAGAACATCCAGGAAATTTCTTAAAATAAATGTTAATGAGGGGACAGTTGGTCACTTACATATTAAAATAATTTATGAAGCTTTAGTATAAATTATGCTACAATAGTCTGGTATAAGAGCAGCCATTTGGACCAATGAAGCAGAATTCAGATATAAAGTTTTGTATATATAGAAAACAAATTTACAATAAAGCTTTCATAAAAAGTGTTAAGGAAAATATAAACTATTTATTGAAACATACTGGCAAAGCTGATCATCATTTGAAAACAGTGGCTGAATTTCTTCTTTTAGTTTCTGCATTTAAATGAATACAGATCCATCAAAATTTTAATTACAAGAAATAAAGCCATAAGAATAATGGAGAAAATATAGTTGAATTTTTTTATAATATGGGGCCTGTGGAAACTTTTCAAAGCATGTTATCTAATCCAGAAAGCAAGTATCTATAAGCCAACAACAACAACAACAACAACAAAATATTGCAACATATTTGCCAGATATTGAGCAGGAAATTGTTTTTTAATTTTAATTTTTGCAGTTAAAGGTTTTGACTTTTGAGATTTCCTCCTGTGCTATAGATATCAAGTGCTTAGTTTGGAACTCAAAGTCAAGAATTTGATTTTTTGGGGTGTTTTCTCCATTTACCACTCACTCTATGGAAGTAATACCTCATTCTCATGGCCTACTTTTAATAGCAGAATGGCCTTGAGGGAAAAGGGAATTTCAAAAATGTAAAATAAAAACCAGCAGTAGATAAGTATGTTGCTAATTTTTAAATAGCTCTTATAAATTGATAGGAAAAAGATAAATCCATCAGTACAAAAATGGACCAAAAGATAAAGATGTTATTCACAAAAGAAATGAAAATGGCCAGTAAATATATGAAACAGATGTTTAACTTTGCTTGTAACCAGAGAAAAGAAAAACTTATTAAGATGTCATTTTCACCTATCATATTAAAAAAGGAGAAAGAATATAATAATGTCCATGGATGGAAATCGAGTACAGGAAAAACAACTTCCATGTAGTAAAAACTGGCATCTCTTAAGAGGGCAGTTTGGAACATGTGGCATAAATGTATAATGTATATACCTTTTATTCCACACGTAGGCATTTTTTTCTAAGAATATAATCTGATATCTTCACAAGTTTTGTTCGAGGAGTTAATTACAACATTCCTCATAATAATGAGAAATAAGGGGTCAGTCACAGATATATACTGGTTGCTGACAATGGAATATTACCTAGTATGGGACACTAAGCAGCTATTGAAAGTAACGCTATAAAGCCGTCTTTAGTGATGGGAAAACTGCCCGTGGCAGTGGGGACCTCCACGGGAACGAGGATAACCCTGGGCGTCTCTTCGTGGGGAAACAGAGACGCACAACCTCCGCGTTCCCATCCACACACGCTGGGGTGCGAATGGCGGCCTTGGTCTTCTGCAAGGTAGCTGCCCTGATAGGGAGGTGCTATTTTTTGTTGTTGTGGGTAAAACAATGTATGCATTTGTAGAGGGAACCTAGTTTTTTAAATGAGGACCTCAGACTTCTTTGGGAGAGAGCAGTGACGGTGCTGGGTGGCGTGCTCGCTTCTGAAGATGCTCCTTCGCCGGCCTGGGATGCGCGGGGAAGGGACGCAGGGAAGGCGAACGCCGCTGCGTGGGAAGCTGAGCGGAATTTTGGGAGTCGACGCGAGCCAGGCAGGGCGGCGAGGGGGTGCCGGGGGGTGGACGGCGACGGGGAATGAATGGAAGGTGCAGAAGGAGATGTCCGTGGGGCAGCACGAGACACCTTCTTCGCAAGAACAGGGTGTGTAGGGTGAAATGGTACATTGCTCTCTCTTCCCCGCGGCCCCCACCGTCGTCCTCAGCGGCGGTCACGCCTGCCACAGGCGCTTCCACGGGAGGCAGTTTGCGTCGCGAAGGGGCAGGGCAGGGGCCAGCCCATCGCCGGGCGGAAGAACCCAGGCTGGGCCGCCTGCCCACGGCGCCAGGGCTGCCGCACGGCTTCCTGGGGGCTGTTCATCAAAATGAAAAACGTTTGTGCTTTTTTTCCCTGCTGGTGGAATTTGGGGTCATTTTTTTGCATCCCCGTGAACTATTTACAATGATCATGATTATTTCTCTGAATTAGGATAACACTATAAGATTATTTTCTTTTCAACTAGCACAACCATGTAAATGCATCTGATGCCAATGAACTGTACTCTTTTTTTAAAAGGGTTAAGATGATACATTTCGTGTTACGTGCATTTTATCACAGTTTGTAAAAGCAGCCTCATTAATGACACACGACATGGATATCCACTACAAATCCTTGTGATGTAGAGGATGAAAGGAAAAATAAAGGTATTTAATAAGTAGATTACAGTTTCTCTGGGGTAATTGAGTGACGCCTGAAATGTTGTGCATTGTTTGCTTTGGACTACTTTCAGTAGTAGGAGAGAAAAAGCACTGAGTAGGCAAGAAAGTTCACCATTACAAAGCTAGTGTGCATTACAGGGAAGACATGCGTAGTTTTTGTTTCAGTTTCCATATTTTATTTTTGCCCTTGTCACTGCCCACATATTTCTAAAAATTGCCACCAGGGGGCAGGAGTGTGCCAATGTCAGGCACCTGAACCAACCAGGCTTGGGTGTTCCTTTCAATGTCCCCAAAGAGGAATTCCTGTTTCTATTGATCAGATTAAGAAACTGAGGCACAAAGTAAGATAAATGGTAGGCACCCTAGCATTTACGTGGGAGGCAGAGATAAGGTTTAACACTAATGTCCATAAGCCATCACTTAGTCCCTTTTAGGGCTCACCTGAGTTTATACCTACAATTTCCATAAGTTTTCAATGTTTTATGACACCCTTTTATTAAAGTCAATAATGAAACTTTAAATAAACAACCAAACAGAAAGAAAACAGGCACGTTTACTTCATGGATGGCAATGCAGTAGCTGGAATTATTGGGAGAAAGTCACAAATAGGAGCTAAAACTCAAGGGAAGAAACGAGGCTTGGCTTGTCCTCTATTCTGAAACCTTTCTTTCAGAGTTTTCACTTGTGAAAACCTTGGTGTTTTTTTTCTTTCTTTTTAATGCCAAAAATGCCTTAAAGATGGCAGCAGCAGGTGAGGAAGGTGACTTATAGCCACTGATAAGAGTTTCTTTTATTACTGTAAGGTTTCTCAAACATCACTGCTATGGGCTGAGTTGTGTCTCCCACCCCAGCCCCCCACCATCAAATTCACGTGTTGAAGTCCTTACCCGCATCGTGCAGAATGGGACTACATTTGGAGATGAGATCTTCAGAGAGTAATTGTCATCAAAGGTAGCCATTAGGTTGGGCCCTAATCCAGCAGGACTGATATCTTTGAAAGAAGAGAAGATTAGGACAGAGACACATGGAGAGGACCAGGTAAAGTCACAGCGAGGGATGGCCGCTTACAAGCCATGGAGGGAGGACATCGGGAGAAACCAAGGCTGCTGACACCTTGATCTTGGGCTTCTGGCCCCCAGAACTGTGAGGAAATAAATGTCTGTTGTTTAAGCCCCCTAGACTGCAGTGCTTTGTGATGTCAGTCCTAGCAAACCTACTTCAAAAAACCTACACCGACAGGACAAAGGAGGCTTGTGGAAAATGAGAGACCTGTGAATGACTGGAAAAAGAAAGGAAAATAGTGAAGAAAATGTCTATACTTTTAGTTTCTTCTGAGAATAGTCAGGGCACAGGGCTGTCAAAAAGATGGCATTGACCTTGTATAATTTTCATTCTTCAGTAACCATAATCACATTACCATGTGAGCAAACCACACAGATTTTTTTTTTTTTGCCTAAAAAAGAACGATTTTCTATTCTTTAGCATACTACAGTTACCTATGCATGGATATAAATCAAAAAAGGCAGCGGCACTTTGTGGATTCAGATCTAGCCAGGGAGGGTGGATCCTCAGACCAAAACCTTGAGAGTAAGACCGCTGACTAGTGGCTGAACACGTGGCTTCTTAAACTTTCCAGCTGGTAGCTTTACAGTTGTTTTTCCTTCTTGTGTATATCCCTAGATACACAAACAGAAGACCCCAAAGCTGTCCAACAAGTACTATTAATTGATTAGCCAAGGAATAACGACTCTGTTATCTTTGCCTCTTTTTTATGGCTAATAATGCTCTGTTTGTCTGTTTGTTCCTCTCCTTGAGGGCTCTTGTTGCCTGGCCTTCCCTTTCTCCCCTCTCTCCTCTCACCTCCTTGTCCCTGTCCCCTGCATGCTCTGTCACTGCTATAGTGCAATTCATAAATCCTTGTTGCTAATTCCATTCCCAGTGGCTACTAAGATGGTGTTCCACATATATTACAATAGATATGTACATGCGGAAAGCAATTAGTGTTATTATTCTCAGAATGTTTTCCTTTAAAAAATTTATAAGTGAAAAACAAAAGACAAGTGTTTGCTTATAAAGTGCACCACGCTTTTTGGTGGCATTAATTTCCCAGCAGCCCTGCAGGGAAAGGAGGGGGAGTCGGTTTTCAGCTCCTCTAAAGGGTTTTGTAATGTTCTTATAAAATTCTCTAAACGAAATAACTCTCAATTCTGTTTAATATTTAAAAGTGGTTTGAATAGAATTTGTGGAATTCCAAAGCCTTTACTCCTACAAGCATATATTATGCACTTCATGAAATTGCTTTGTAGCAATGTTCTCTAGAGGTGATCTCTCAATTTAGGGCTCTGTGAGAAGAGGTACAGCAGAAGGTCCGAAATGACCTGTATCAGAAGAAAAGGAAAGAGGAGGAAAGGCATTTTGAGAGAAGCTGAAAGAGGGTTGGCATTGTGACCTGTGGAAGTGAATCCCCCTCTTCATAGAAAACTGGGGACGTGGAAGCTTGGGGGAGAAGCCGAGGCCGACTGACCTTTCGGGTCCAGCAGGGCCAAGGAGACAAGGCCAGGCGCTCTGAAGGGCGGGGTTTCCTGTGCCCGGCTCCGCGCAGTAGGCTGCCGGGCTGGGCCTGCAGCGCGGCTGAGCTCCTGGCCGCCCCGGACGGGTGCATCCGTCTCGGAACAGGCGCAGCTCCGCACACCAACGTCAGCTCTGGGAAGCTGGGGACTGGAAGAAGCAGCGCGTAGATGGCAGAGTTCTTATGCGAAGGAGGTTTCCCATTGCTGGCTTGAGGAGGGAGTGGGCCGGGAATCCAGAATCTCAGGATCACTTCTAGGAGCCAAGAGGGACCCTGGGCCAGCAGCCAGCAGAAAAACGGGGACCTCAGTCTTACAACTGTGACGAAATGGATTTGGCCAAAGGCTCCTGTGATGTTGGAAGCACTTTCTTCCCCAGAAACTCTAGGTAGAAGCTCAGGTGGCTGAAGCTTGACCGGGAGACCGAGGGCCGAGAATCCATTTGAGCAGAATTGGGAAGGACTTCAGGTTTAAGTAACTCTAGGTGGTTTTAAGCTGCTAAGTTTGTGAAAAGTTATTATGCAGCATCAGAAAATTAATACAGTGATATAATACTGAAAAAAACTCTTTCCTTAAGATAGCCTGATGTTCCTAAATTAGCTTCAAACTGGTTCTGCCTTCCACCTGCTGCCTGACCTTGGCGCTGCTCTGGCCCTGTTTCCTCGCCTGCATAGCCAAGGAAATCACGACTGCTTCTGTAAATGGTTTCTAGGCGAAGCGAATTAATATTAATAAATTCCTAGCAGGCTCCTTAGCATCTGGTAGGCACTCATAAATGTCTTTTCCACTCTTATTCTTTCATGAGTCTATTTGGAGTTTTCCAGAAACTATATGACTTATCATGATAGATGGGATGCAGAAGTAGATATGAGAATCTAGTTGTCTTCTATTAATCCAGACATTAAAGAGACTTACAAAAAAGGAAAAAAAAAACTTGCAAAAAATTAAAGAGACAATGCTAATCTTCCCACAAGGTATTTTTGTTTGGGAAAATATAGTTATCTTTCAAAAGAAAAATATTATTTCTGTTAACATGTAAAAAGTTTATTATATTCATTTTTAAGTGAATTAATAAAAATCTAAGTTTCCTTAGTTTTAATTGCCAGTATGGTAAATATCAAACATCAAAAGCTCTTTGCTGTCCTCGATTAGTTTTAAGAAGGCAAGGGCATCCTGAAACCGAAATATTGTGCTCTATCAGAGGACCCAATACTTTCTGGTACGTGTTCATCATCCAGGGAGAAATAAAAGGTGCCAAGATGAAGAGGTCTGTGGAAAGACTGTAGGAAACACTACAGGCGATGTGTTCACCTCTACGCCCCCCTCACACCACACATTAAAGGGCGGAGGGGTTCTGGAGGCACACATGCACTTCGGGTTTGCTTAACTCAGCGCCTCCCCTCCTCAAGCTGCTCTAGACGATCAAGTTGAACACTTAGCCAGGATTATTTTAGTCGCCACTGAGGGCAAGGCTCAGGTCCAGGCTCAGACTGTGAGAGAGTAATTGTATTTTAAAGGCATCAGAAAAGAAGATACTGACATTCATACTAAGGAAGATAATTTTTTTTCCAAGGAAAAATGATTTTAAAACTGGATGTCTACCAAGACATCAACAGCGTTTTCTGTTCCGAAGTTCAAGGAGCTGCTCCGGCAAAGTCGCCCCCAGTGCATTTCACTCCCTGCTCCGTCCCCTCTCTGCTGTGCTTATTCGCTGTTGCCTCCTTCGTGCAAACTTACTGCCACGTGGCGACGGAAATTTTAAAAGATACCTTTTTTTTTTTTTTTTTACTTTGCACAACCATTGTTTCTAGAAAGCATTTTTCTAAGCCATGTATGTGCCCTCAGAAGGCGAAGATGGCTGAGGGAAGAGGGGAAAGTTAGTTGTTACTAACTGTCTGCTAATTCCTCCTGCCCAGGTGAGTCCCCGTCCCGCTGCCTGGGCCTCAGGCGCAGTGCCGTCATTCCTCTGGGGAGAGAGCTGCCCCCCTCGCCCGGGGGCACAGGGTGTGGTGGAAGGTGTTACATTCTTTCCCTTGTTCTATTTCTGTAACAGCTCAATTCTGAGACATGAAAATCTCCCTTTCTACCTTAAAATAGTCTTTGAAGAAAACCGCAAAGCTGTAAATCATTAAATGTTGCCCCTACTGCTTGCTAAGGAACCTACACATAACAAAGGAGGGTGTTGGGAATTTGAGGAAATTCTTTCAGAGAAGAACAAGGAATAGAATAAAGTAGAAAAACCTCAGCCTGTGATTGGGGAATAGGACACCAAGGGGAAGCTGGTGCTTTTTGAAGGAGACAGGCTATTTTGACGCGCGTTCACGGAAGACCAGACACTCTCAACAGGAGCCTATCTAGTGTGGGAAGCACTTGAGCGTCGCCAAGCCGGGCGAAGGCTCTTCCCTGCTCCGCATTTCCTGCTCTGCCTTTCTGACCCCCACCCCGAGTCTCACTCTTTTTCCCAGTGACTGATCCATAACTCCAGCCAAGGTTCTGATAGTCAAGAGCCGTTTAAAATAGTGTCGGTTCCTTTGGGTATTTATATTTCAAGGTCAGGGAGAGAGGTTGGGAGGAACAGACTGGTAGGTCCGAACTCTGACGCTGGGTGGGTAAACCTTTGGTGTCGGTGTCTGGGGGTCCGGGGGCTCCACTGGGAGCCTCTCAGACGCCATCTCCCCTGGAAGGGCCTACATGGAAGTAGGGAATGAACTCCGAGGCGTGGGCTTTATTCTCACGGTTTGTTGCATTTAGTGTTCGTTATCTGGCTGAGTGCACACACACTCCCTGACAGCAGGGTTTTGTGTCTGCTGCACTCACTGCTGTGTGTGCACCTGCCTACGCGAGGGGCCCTGGACCTGCCTCAGGGAGTGTCTCAGTGTAGCCTTTGTTATGCAGCACCAGACATGGCATTTGACAACTAAAAGCATTTGTCAATATGTGTAAAGATGAGCAATTTCCATTTTCTGCTTAGCTCTTCAGCATTTTCATTATACATGCAAAGTGGCCAGGATGGGCGTCTACGAAAGACTGAGGCTGCCATTTTCCAACAGTATAGCAGAAACCCAGGGGGTGGGTTCCATGCCCTGTACATTAAATAGTGGAGTGAGGACTCTCTGTTGTCTTAATATAAGAATATATTCTTATCTTGACCTTTCTGATGGGGATTTTTGAATTGAAGAGCAACTGTCTACTGATTCCAAATAAATTGGTAGTCAGTTTATCTCCTACACATTTGTAAAAGATGTAGTACCTCCAAATATGTACAAAATCCAATTGTTGTTGTCTAAAGATTGATATTAGCCTGAGAACTGAAATAAAAATGTGGTTCAAGACCACAAGGTCTTTGTACTGATAGTAAATTTTAAAGTTTAGAATGGACATAAAAGGTGCTTAAATTACTGTTCTTGTTCTGTTTTTAAAAAGAATGACCTATTAGTGGATTTCTTTTGGGGGGCTAGTCTCTTGGAAACATGAAGGATACTCAAATTCGCCATTGTTTGTTCTTTGATTAGTACATGCTTTTCTTTAGGAAATAGAAACTCAAAGTCTATTTCTCTCTTTGCCTTAGAGATTTCACTCATCTTTTCTGTATTATCCAGCAGGGTTACGTGATTAGGTACATTTATTTTATGTTTCCTCTCAGAGCGGATTTAAATTCTTTTACTTAGAAGCCATCCCTTTGGGAAACAGAGAGGGCTTATCTTAGCTGGCCACGTGGATTCCTGTGAGCTCTCTCATCCAGCGGGAAAGCAATTCACATTCCGCTGATACAGAGCTATCTTGTGTTGCTCCGGTATTTGGTGAGTTTTCAGTTGCTTTTCCCGCTCTCTAGCAGGTCCTCTTCTCGCTGTTAAACACTTGGATCTTTCTTCATTCTTCAAAACCTTATTTATGAATCAATTCTTGGTGAAGCTTTTCCTTTCCATCTTCTGCTTCCTTGCCCCTACTCCTAGGCCAGAGTTTATCACGGCTTCTTCTCCAGCGTCTCCACACCATGGACATGCCTCCGCTATTACACCAATCACACTCTATTGTGGCCATAGTGTAAATTCTCCTAATTGCATTTCGCTTCCTAGGATTAAAGTTGTTGAACTTCTCAACCTGTGTCAGCTCAGTTCCAGGGTCTCCACACAAGACTTCTAAAAAATGAGTTACTATGTGATGATAACAGCACCTAATATATATCAAGTGCTCACTATCGTATTTTGTCAATTCCAAGAGGCATTTTTCTTTCATATGCAAACATTTCTAAAATCAGGATCTTAAAAGTTGAAGAAGTCTTACGTGAAATACACTGTATACCAGCCACCAGGCCAATTCCTTCATATTTCATTTCATCCTTAATCACCCAGTAAAGTAAGAACTATTACCTTTTGTTTCTGGCCGAGGAAACAGACTTAGAGGGATTCAAAAACTGGCTCAAGGTCACCCAGCTACTAAGAGGCAGAGCAGGACTGAAATTTAGTTATTGCTGTGTTCATCCCTGCGATCTTAATCACTGTCCTGGGGAAGAGTGGAGAGAATGCAAGAAAAGAAACGTATTTAGGACCTCTTTTATATAGCAGCTCCTGCGCTAGTTCCTGTACATACTACTTCCCATTTTATCCTCACAAAAACGTAATGAGGTAGCTATGACAGTCTTTATGTTATAGGCAAGGAAACTGAAGCTCATGTTAGATAGCTTGTTTAAAACCATGTAGCTGGAAGTGCTCAAGCTAGGATTTGAACCCAGGGCTAGTGGTTTCCAAAGTCTCTCTTACCACAATTTTATTTTATACGTAGTAGGCCTCCATAGATACCTAATAAATGAATGTATGAATTAATTTTTTTAAAAAATAAAATAAAATTGTGGTAAGAGAGACTTTGGAAACCACTAGCCCTGGGTTCAAATCCTAGCTTGAGCACTTCCAGCTACATGGTTTTAAACAAGCTATCTAACATGAGCTTCAGTTTCCTTGCCTATAACATAAAGACTGTCATAGCTACCTCATTACGTTTTTGTGAGGATAAAATGGGAAGTACATTCATTTATTAGGTATCTATGAAGGCCTACTATGTACCAATACACTGATACTATGAGAACGGATAGGGGTACAACAGCAGACAAGGTAGGCATCGTGCTGCCTTCACAGAGTTAGAAACAAGAAAAATAAAATACACTGTTTATTTGAGAAAGTGTCCCTAGTTAACTTTTGCAGAAGAAGTCAGTAAATTGACACCCCTTCCCTCGATGAGGTTAAGGTGCCGCTCTTTGAGGTTGCATTCCCCGGGTGTTGAGGAGGCTTTAGAGTCATGGTTCTCCATCTTGGCTACAAATTGAAATGACCTGAAGGGACATCAAAAATGCTGGTGCCTGGGCCCCACTCCTGAAGATTCTGACTTGACTCTTCGGGTGCTGGGTGGGGGCATCAGCACTGTTTAAAGCCCACAGGGGATTCCAGGCTGCACGCGAAGTGGAGAACATGGCTTTAGAGACACGCCCTGTCACCAAAACCAGTAAGTGGTCCTGGATGATGGGGCTGAGCAGGGGACAAAAGAACACTGATCTGGTTGGAATAACAGTCTCTCTCTAGTCTTTGTGGACCGAGAACATGCGTGGCCGCTTGACATATGTGAAGTCAGTTCATAGTCCTACCAGCCAGTGGGGAGGTCACTTGTAGTGTTCTCAGAGAGAGGCGAGAACACCGAGGCGCGGCGGCACACAGCCTGGCTCTGGGGGTTCCGACCTTTGTCACTCTGGCCCAGAGCCTCTAAACACGGCGCAACAGTGATTTTACACCATGAAGAATTACAGCAGAAGAGAAAACTTGTCATAATGGCAGAATATCATTAAACCAGTTAAATACCAGTTAATAACCGAGAGTGGCTGCATAGAATACCTTTGAGCTCTTCATATACATGTGTGTGTGTGTGTGTGTGTATGTGTATATATATATATATATATATGCTTCTGTGATGGATGTGTCTAGAGCTTTAGCCCTGAAAACGCCAGTCTCCAAGGAATAGTTGATTTTGCCTATGTGTGTGTGTGTGTGCGTGTGTGCGCGCGTGTGTGTGCGCGTGCTCGTGTATGTATACATATGTATATGAGAGTGTGTATGATTTTGTCTTTCATAAAGAAATACCCTTTCTCCTCTTTTAAGGAAAAAGCAAGATGGTTTCACAAACTAATTGTAATGCATTCACAGTAAGAATTCAGACACAGTCTTTGGTATAGTCCGTCCTTTCAAAGTTTTCATTCTCTACTTGGGTGACTTCCACTCTGTAACCAGAGTGAATGAATTTTGTAATTAGAGTGGCGGCGCCCAAAAAACGAGTTCCATGAAGAATTAGCTCTAAGAGTGGACCTTTGAAAATGGGTTCCATGGTCAAATTAATTTAGGACACGTAGCCAAGCTGTTCCTCTCAAAGAATTGAAACGTTTCACTTTAAGTCCACGTGTAAGGTCCGGTACGCCTGTTACCCTCTTGTGGAACTAGTGTTCCCATCATACACGTCAGGGGCAACCACCTGGGGGAGAGACTGCAGCTGCTTGCCAGTGTCCGCTCTCTTCTTTTAGTGGGAGAATCTCTGCATTTTAGTTAGGCACAGACATAGCTTTTCAGCTCAGGATGGCCTTCCCCAATTCCTTGCTCAGCAGTTGTGGCTGTGTGAGTACGTTTTTGCCAGTAGTTATGTGGGCAGTTTCTGTGTTGCTTCTGTAAAGGAAGTGGCTAGTTCTCCACTTCCTGTCTTTCGCCCTCCTAGCTGGTGACTCACCTTGGCCAGGACAATACGTTAGGGGATGCAAAGGAAGAAGATACAGGGATCCGGGTCCTGGATGGTTTTGTGGACTAGCCATCTACTTCTGAATTGTTCCATGGGAGGGAAATAAAACTCCATCTTGTTTGAATTATTGCATTTTGGATGTCTTCGTTATATAGCTGCTTAACCAAAACTGTCACTAATCACTGTCCTAGAATTCTCTAAGAATTTTATGCTTGGGTTAGCATAAACTTCCTGAATTCTATGGGCTTTTCTTAATAAATGCTTCTAATGAGAAATTCCTAAATGCTTTAGAGGAAGCTAAAATTTTAGGTCAAATAACATTTAGAATGAAGCTAAGTTGTTGACTTAAGATTAAAATAATGTACATCAAATCAAGAAACATTTGCTCAGAGCGAGCCAGGTTAAAGACTGGACTTTCTAATGAAAGAAGATGAGGTTTTAAATGGCTCATGTTGTGTATAGTATCACTAATTCTTCTAAGTGTGTTTATACGTAAGTGTCTCGAGCTACTGAAATAAATGAATGATTCATATTAGCTTCAAAAAGAAAACCTTTGGGGTTTTCCTGTGTCTGTTCAGTATTTTACTTGCCATTATTTAAAGGCTTATTCAAGACATTTAATAGCAGACACACTGGCAACAATGTCATTTCTGACCTCAGTCAAACATAATAGGAGAGAGCAAATTGTGTTTTCCTCAGAAAAGAAAACCACAGCATATTTTCCTCCTGGAATAATTTGATTTCCTTTTGCTGTAGAGAGTCCAGAGCAAATGACTGCAATTCTACCATGAGCTTCCACAAGTTGAAACCGAATGTCTGTGATTTTACTTCGCATGATGACTTTTCTGCACTAATGCTTGGGTTTCCACTCGAGGGCCCCTGATTGCTGGATGTGCTGTGAGATCTTAATGTAACCGAGCACGCTTGGCTTGGCTCCGCTGTGGGGCAATGGCATCCTGCCGGCTTCTGTGATGGATGTGTCTAGAGCTTTAGCCCTGAAAACGCCAGTCTCCAAGGAATAGTTGATTTTGCCTCTGACATTTATGAAGGACACCTGTGTAATGTCTGACCATGGCCCGAAGCTCTGTATCTCCACATTTATCACGGTACCTGTGTTTAGCGGTGAGCTGGGCAATGAGGAGCCATTTACTAATTGGAAATTGTAACAAGTTTTGACTTTTTCATTGCAACATCTGTGAAGCAGTATGAGATTTGATCGGTGACTAAAAAATCTTTATTTAATTTACTACCAGAAGCAGATTGAATTTCAGATTCCCTTTGCTGGCATTAGAGTCAAGATAAATCTTTTATAAGGGTGTACAGAAATTCTAAAGAAAAAGTGAAACCAATGGCTTTTTAGATTTTCCTTGCTTTATGTTGAGTTTCCTGGAAAATATAATTGTTTCTTAGGAGAAAGTTTAGAAAGTACTTGTGCAGAAGGACAACAGAAAAGGAACCATGATATTTCATACTTTTAGGCTCCTGAATGTTTCTTTTGATCCGTTTCCTGTTCTTTATTGCAAAGTTTGCAGGTCATGTCATCTCTGGAACATTCTCGCTCAATTATCAATGAAAACCAAAAGCATCTGTGGGTGTCAACTATTCTTCCAAAGATTAGCACAGATTCACTATTGACAAAACAAAATAGCACAGTCTTCTACCTTAAAATGTCTTTCGAGATGAGATTTGTGAGCCTTTTGGGTGCGCATGCTATAAAAATGCAAAATGGTGGTAATGGATGATGTAAAGGGGAAAAAAAGATTTCTGTAGGGTCCCTTCCTTAAAGGAAACAAAGCCACGGGTTCTATACAACATCCACAATAGGACACGCCTGCCTCTGTGCCAGGCTGCTCATTTTTCCCTTTTCTCATTCTATGTGCACAGAATCTTCCAATCTCAGCCTGCCACTCCTGACATGAGTCCTCAACGCATTTTGGATGGCAGAGTTGCAAACAACTGGCCATGTTTGTGATGCGTTTTTGGTGAAGAGCTTTAGTGGGTAAAGAACAGAGTGAGTAAACGCTCAGGAAAAAAATAGGCTTTTGTTCACGATATTCTTAGATTTTAGGAAAAAAAACAACCCTGTTTCTTTCAACTGAATAGCTTCAGAATGTATCTTGTTGTTAAGCAAACTGGCCACCTGCTCCGAATCCTTCCTGAAATGAGGTAGGATTACTCACCAAATAAAACAAAGAGATCCGTTCATCAGGGCAACAAGCATTTGCTCTTTGAGAAGGTGCCAACAGAACATCGGCTGGGCTTCATTCTGTCATTGTCTGTGTTAGAAACCATGGGCACAAGCAAGGTCACACGAACTCCAACAGTTCAGATTCTATGAACTTGTGAGAGCCTTCGCCTCCAGAACTCCCTGCCAAGCACATTTTTAGGGTATCTTTGGTGGTGCCTCCTCTGCACTCATAAATAGCCGTTCTGCCCAGTGGTGTCCTCATCTGAGACAATCTCTAAGGGCAGTCACTGCCTGCTATCCCCACACCCCTTGAACTCCCAAAGTGGCAGACGCAGGGGACCAAGCACAGCTCCACAGAGAGCGCATTCTGTCCGCAGGCACATCAAGAGGGCCTTCGGCTGTGCCTCCCCAGGTCCTTTGGGAAAAGAGTTTTGGGTTTTTTTGTCTTCCCGTTTTGGCCTGCAGCACCTCTCTGTAGAGCTCAAACATGAGTCCCTGAGTCCTGAGCAGGATAGTCAACCTGTTGTTCCCTTCAAATCCCAGGTGTCTTCCACAGAGTGCCTTCAAGGGCCCTACTCCCTGCAGCCAGCCCGCGTCCCTAGGCAGATCATTTGGTACAAATAGATACCCGGGGGCTGCCGCTACTTTGTCAGACATGCTCAGACACGCCTGCATCCCAGAAGAGGCAACAACTTTGGCTGAAACCAAAGTCCCTCAACACGCGTAACAAAGTTGCACACAAAATACTATGAAACATAAAGTCTTCTAGTGGAAAATGTCTCACATCAGCTTGGGTCATGCACGCATGCTTCATTTATAATCCAAATAAAGTCCAAGGCCCCATGTAGTCCCGTCTTGGCACCACACCATGGTAACACAGTCTAGCAACCAAAAGTAATTAAAAAGTAATTTCCACGTTTATTGGCGCTTCTTTAAGAACATTAAATGAGTGACAAGTTTGTAATTTTTAGTCGCACTTTTAGAAGCTCTTTTTCTTCTTCCCTGGATTTCTCTCCCAAACTTACTTCTATGTGTCTTACTTTGTCTTCTTTTTTTGCCTTTCCAATTATCCCTTTCCTTCTCAAAATCTAGGAATTTCTGGCAAAATTGAGCTTATCTTAATGGGCCAAAGCAGCAGGGAAACTAGCAGACTGGGACAAGATCCTTTTTAGTGAGCAGAAAGGGTGGAGAGACGTTGACAATTTTTGTTCCTATTACGCTCTCATCCAACCTCTCTTGAGCACCTGTTATACATGGTAGGCACTGAGAACGTAAATGAATAAGATATAGTCTGTGACTTCAGCAAACTCATGCCCATCAGAGGGTACAGGCGTATTAAACAAATGATAGTACTCAGTGGGCAGGTGTAAGGGTGGAGTTAGACTTTAGGCTGTGGATGATGTCAGGCTTGGGTAGGTCAATAAAGACTTCACGGAGGCAGAGACCTTGGCCTTTAAGGATAATCTGCACTTTTTAAAGTGGGTGGTTTCCCAAGACAGAGACCCAAGAGTCATCCTGGAGTCTTCCCATTCCTTTATCTTCTATAAATGCTGTTCGTCCTTATAGCCTGCTGATTCTATCTCCTTGATACCTCTTTTATGCAGCTCTTCCTGTCTGTCCACCTTCTACTGTTTACTGTTAGCACACTTTTCTGCTATGAAAGTATCCAATCAACTTTCTTATTTATCTTCTTGCCTCTAATCAGATACATTTTGAAAATATCTACCATGTTGCTTGTTGTCTAGATAAGTAGTTTTCAATTTTGTTTTTTGTTTCAAGACTCCTTTACACTCTCAAAAATTATTGAGGACCCCAAAAAGCTTTTGCGTAAGTGGGTGATAGAAATATTTACTACATTAGAAATTAAAGTAAGAAATTAAAAAATTTAAGGTGCAAAATAATCCCATTACATGTTAACATAAGTAACATATTTTTAGGAAAAATGTGTTTTACAAAACAAAATAAAATTTAGTGAGAAGAGTATTTCTATTTTTTGCAAGTCTAAAGTGTTGGGCTTAGTAGAGGACCGAAGGATCCACATACTTATTTTGACATTCGATCTGCTGCAGTATCACATGTCGTTAGCCTCCGTAGGCCTCTGCTATAAACTCATAAAAATGAGAGTGAACACTACTATTATGAAAATACTTTTGACCTTGCAAACCTTCTGAAAAAGTCTTGGGGACCCCCAGGCTTCTTGGGTTACACTTTGAGAACTGCTGATACAGATCTTTCTAAAGTACAAACCTGATTTTGTTTCTTTGCTGCTTAAAATCTTTCAGAAGCTCTCTTTTGCCTACAGGATAAAGTAAATAAGGGTGGGAAGACACGAAGGTGACCCCTAGGTTGTAGGTGGAGGTAATTATATAAACAAAATAGAAAATAAGAAAGAAAGGAGAGAAAGGAGAAGCATGTTTTTCATAGCAATGAAGGTTGATGAATTCAGGGTTTTTGTTTGTTGTTTTTTTTGTCAGGTGTTTTGAGGTGAGTACCAGTTAACTTCTGTGCAAAACAAACCACTGAGAAAACACACACACACACACAAATAAAAAACATAGTGGCTTAAAACAGCATTTGTTATACAACACCAAAGACAGGATCTGTGAAAAAAAGAATTGATAAGCTGGACTTCATTAACATGAAAAACTTCCTCTCTGTAAAGGACAAGAGAATTAGAAGACCAGCCACAGATGGAGAAAGGATTTGTAAAAGCCACACCTGACAAAGGACCTCTATCTGAAGTGCACCACGAATCCTTAAAGCTCAGCAATAAGGAAACACACCGCCCATTAAAACAATGGGCCAAAGACCTGAGCAGACACCTCACCAAAGAGAAAAGTACCGGTGCAAATAAACATAGGAAAAGATGCTCCGCATCCTCTGTCATCAGGAAAATGCACATTAAAAGAGTAATGCGGTACCACTACATCAATATTAGAAAGGCCGAGACCCCCAACACAGAGGGGAGCGAATGCTGGTGCAGAAGTGGGGCGGTGCTGGTGGGGATGCGGGCGCTGTGGCTGCGTCGTAAGACAACGGGGTGGCTCCTTACAGCGCTGCCCCTTCTCACCACGGGACCCAGCAACGCTCCTCCTTGGCATTTACTCAAAGGAGTGCGACAACTTAGGTCCGCACAGAAACCTGGAAAAAAATGTTTATAGCAGCTTTATTCACAATTTCTAAAACTTGGAAGCAACCAAGATGCCCTTCAGTAGGTGAGAGGATAAATTGAGAAACCCAGATGATGGAATAGGACTGTGCTAAAAAGAAATGAGCTCTGTATGATATTAGAGTGATCACTACACATCTGGCCAAAGCTGTAGAGTGCACGACAGCAAGGCCGAATGAACTCTGAGGTGAACCATGGACTTTGGGGGATGGATGTGCCAGTGCAGGTTTGTCCTTGGTTAGAGAAGGCGCTACGCTGGCAAGAGATGTTGGTTACGGGGGAGGCGGTGCGTGTGTGAGGCCAGCCATGACCTGGGAAATCTCTGAACTTTCCTCTCAGTTTTATGGTAAACCTACAACTACTCAAAAAAAAAAAAAAAAAAAGTATTGAAAAACCCCTCTAGCCTTTGTTTATTATTTCTCACAGGACTCCAGCCTGACCGGACCGTGCTCGGCTGATTTTGACTAGCTTGCTCATGTTTTGGTTGTCAGTTGGAGGACCGGCAGGGGCCCAGCTAGATGCCTCCCAAATGTTCTGCAATATTTTTAGGAATCCCATGTTTTAATTTATAACATGAGTTTGAGTGTTTTGCCCTGCCTAGGTTTCCTAGCGGTTGCTCTAGGTATCACAATATACGTCCACAACTAACTGGACTACCGATGCCACTGTGCTGCCACTTCAAGTGAAATATTGAAACCCGAACTCCAATTGGGTCTTCTTACATTCCCCAATATTTAAATACAATCGTCTCAAGTATTTCCTATCTATGTGTTGAATACTACCTCAGATAGGAATCAGATAAATAACTTTTATCTTCACTCATAGGTTTATCCATTCTGATTTTCTTTTCTTTCTGAAGCTCCAAACCTCCTTTTGTTATCAGATCTGATTTATTTGGAGAGATCTGTAAGGCATTTTTTTTTTATTGTTCAGTAACAGTTGTCCTACATTTTTCCCCACTGCTCTCCCCTGCCTGTCCCCTCACCCCAAAGTCAATCCGCACCCCACAAGCCATTCTTTAAGTGTATGTCTGCTGGAACAAATTCTCTTAGTTTTCTTATTTCTGAAAATGCCTTCATTTCTGAAGGGTAGTTTCCTACTACTTCCAAACCTGGACCAATCAGAAAGAGTCAAATAGATTCTCCAAACCAATCATATCCTATGCCCTGCTTCTAGGTGGCGCACCTCCAGCTTCCTTGTGCTGACAATCACCAATCAGAGCTTCCCTGAAGCCTTCCCTGCTCCCCACCCACTATAAAGCTTCTTTATTCCTCTGTCTACTGTTGAGTTTTTGCCAAACACAAAAGACGATGACTGGCTCCCTTGATACAGCAAACTCCGAATAAATAGCCTCTGTTTGTAATCACTTGGGTGATCTTCATGTATTTCTACACCAGTGAGTGCAATGGTCCATGGGAGGTAGGGTTGGGGTTGATAGGGCTGAACAAAATCCGCCCTGCACAGTGGGCCAGTCTAGAAACTTTGGGGAAGCCACTTGATCTCAATAGCTTTATAAATTTTAGTAGAGTGGGTGGTGAAGAGTTGTAGTGCATAAATCTTATGTCAGTTGTCATGGTTCCAAATCATTTTTGTAGTTGAGTAAACCACTGAAAGCATTGTTTTTACTGACCTGCTACCCAGCGTTTCAGCCCCCGGGAGCTCTGCCTGCTGGTTTGGCGTTAAGCTCTGTTGATTGCTCTCTTTCTTCTCTGTCCCATGGCCACGGCCCTGGTGCGTGTGTTCCTGATCTCATGAGCGGCAATCATCGGTGACCCCTTTGGGTCTCTTTTCGCTCTAAATTCCTGTGCATGCCAGCTTATGCCACTCTTCCCCTAACTTCCATCATGTTAGTGACTTCCTCAAGAGCTTGCTCTCTTCGTGGACCTCACCTGGCATGGGCGCCCTCCATCGTATGGCTTCCCAGGTAACCTGGCAGCCTTGTGTGCTGCTGCTCCCTGCACATCCTGGGCTCCTACCCACACGGCGTTTCTGCCACCTCATACCTTTGGTCCCTCTGTTGCTACATCTAGAATGTCTTATTTTTTTCCTTTCTGCGTGTCCTTGCTTAACCTGTTCTTCAACCCTTACTTTGTCCTTCAGTAGTCTAACCCTTGTACTAGATCCTTCCATTGGGAACTTATATTTCATTGTAAGGTTCCAGGTTAGAGTTCGCTGTAAGTGACACTGCCGCAGATTTGGGAGGTGGAAGTGAAAGTGGCAGCCATTATGTTTGCAAGGTTGCTTATCGGTTCGATGCCAAGATGCCAGCAGGTTCCAGGTTGTATTCGTGCTTGCCCGCTCCACTCCCAGCTCTCCTTCCCAGTGGCCCACCTGCTACTGACAGCAGCCCCCAGCCCACCCCCAGATGCTTTGCTGTCAGCCAGAGGCAGTAACCCCAGAGAGCCAGCAGTCGGCAACCGAAGGTGCAGGGCTCCTGGATTCAGCCACTACTGGGGAGCAGAACACTGTGCTCCTTTCCCACGGACCTGCTAGCATCTACTACGCACCTGGTCACACATTTCTCTGGTCTTTTTCTTCCTCACTTACTGAATTCTTACCACACTGGGGGCCAAAGATCTGATTTTCTGTTATCAAACATACTTCCTTACTCTGTAGTCATAGCGCATCCATACATTAGGGTCTGGATTCTGATATTTTAAGGGAAGTTACTTTTAGTTTTAATTCAAGACACCGTTTCACTTTCATACACCTTACTGGTGCAGTGAGAGCCAGGACTGTGCAATTGTTGTATCACAGTCCACTTACGGAGGCAAAAGCAAGAACCTGACTCTGTGTTCTTCTTGAATCTGCTCTGGCCGAAGGGCAGTTCACCTACAAAGTCATTGCTGCTCTGTCAGTGCTGAAGGCAGAGACCTGGGCAGCTGTGGGATGGTGGAAACCTTGGTTGAACAGCCCCAAATAGGATCTTGATGTGGAGGAATAAAATTCAAAACTTCTCATGGAATGAGTGGATTGTATGTCCTTTTAGTAATGCTATTTTTTGCATCCAAACTTTTGATAAAAATTGGTTGGTAGCCAATGTGAGGCTGCATTTCCTGGCAAGGAGCCTCAGTTCATGTGTTCTGTGTTCTTGATTAAGAGCAGATCTCTATCCTTAGAAATCCATGGAAAAAAATGGGCAGGACATAGGCTTGAAATTCTGTTGCAAACATGAGAAAACATAACCAGCCCTCTTGCCTGAATAGATGGGCACTGTAATCTTTGTGTTCTAAACAAACAAACAAACAAACAAACAAACAAAAAAATCTTTTTCTTAAGCAAAATGATACTCTACTTTCTGTAACTGTCATCATTTTCTGTTTATAGAGAACGAAAGATTGCTGGAGATATCTGTCCTGACCTTTGACTCAGGCAGACTCTCGGTCTCCCAATGCCCCAGACTCTTGAAACCACTTTTTAGCTGAAACTGGGAGGGATAGTCTGTGTGTCTAGAGGGCCCGATGTTCCACATTCTGTGAACATTCAGTTTGGTAAGTCATTAACCCAGGAGCAGAGCTTTGAAGACCCTGGAAAATGAAGGAAAACATTACCATTCAGTGCTGGTTCCTGCAGAACCATTTTCTAAGAAAAATCTTGGCTCTTCTTATATTTCTCTGGGCAAAGATTGGCCTGTTAGCCCTGGCTGGGTATCGCAGTTGGTTATAACATCACCCTGATATGCCAAGGTTGCAGGTTCGATCCCTGGTAAGGGCACAGACAAGAAGTAACCAATGAATGCATAAATAAGTGGAACAACAAATTGATGTCTCTCTCTTTCTCCCCCCTTCCTCCCTCCCTTTCTCTAAAATCAATTAAAAAGTCATTAAAAGATTGGCCTATCAAATAGATAGTGGTGATGGTGCACAACATTGTATATTAAAGCCACTGAATTACACACTTAATAATGGCTCAACTGGCAAATTTTGTGTTATATATATTTTACCATAAAATTTTCCAACAAATAAAAAAGAGAGCCCATTTCCTCATATAAGAATTCTGGATAAGCATATAAATTAGGTCAATGGATTGGTGATTTATATGATGGCAGAAGAAAGAAGCAAGACTCTATTCACAAGGGAAAAAAAAGATTTATATAAAGTTCCTGGAAATAGATTCTGTGTTACTGTTTTATGAGCAAAGACTGATTTTTAGGTTGCTAACTTGGAGAGAGAGACCAAATTTCTTTTTCTTCATTTCTATTTCTATTTCCAAGGCCGCAATGCTTATAGATTGTGGAATTCATTCATATTCATTCACTCTTTTCTCTTTAACAAGTACAATCTCTAAGAATATGGAAAATTATTTATTTTATTTTAGGAAAGGATATAATAATTTGAAAAGTAACTTGCCTATAAAGATTATGACATGAAAAACATGGAATCAACAACACATTGGTCTTCATAGTTTTGTAAGTTGCTGAACTATCATGACCTGAGATTGTCAAAGGAATTTTCTTTTCCCTTCTTTCCTTCCTTCCTTCCTTCCTTCCTTCCTTCCTTCCTTCCTTCCTCCCTCCCACCCTCCCTCCCTCCCTCCCTCCCTCTTTCCCTCCCTTCCTTCCCTCCTTCTTTCCTTTGCTTGCTTTCTTTCTTTCATATGAAAGTTAGGGGATATGTCTTACTGTTTCTAAACAGTCATAGTATTTGATTCCTTCCATTTCTGTATTTATTAATTTTTTTTCATAACCTGGAGACAAACAGCCTTTACTTACATCACACTGGCATTTTTATAATGAATGAAAAGTCACATACCTGACCTAGCACTCTGGTGTATGTTATCATATTATTTGTGCAGACTTAAACTTTACCTCAACGTAACGTCTTACTAGCTCCATGATAGCTGGATGTGAAATGCTTAATTTTTATATGATTAAAAGTGAATTGCCATTTTGATTTTCTTGAGATCCTCCAGCTGGTGCATCTTTAAAAAAGGAGTCCTATCTTGGTTTATAGAAATTGAAATATAATTCTAGTTTTGCATTTAGCTTGATTTAAATTTGAAGGTTTGAACCAATGGACTATGTCTTCAGGAGATCTTGATTGTGCCAACTCTATAGTATTGAGCTGTGTCAAAACAGATAAAAGACAGTGGAAAGTCAGACAGTTTCCTGTAAATATAATGGTCATATTGTCTGTAATTATAAATGAGAACTGGGTGTTCAAACTATTTGCATTCATATAATCCAGGCATTAGAACCGTCACCGTTTTCCTCCATGAGGACATAACAGATTTTATTCTTGTTCTTTTTACTCAAATTATCTAGACTATTTTTAATCTCCCACTTTAATCTTGGAGGGTAGACGTGATCATACAGGAGGTGCACACAGTGCCAGCGGAGTACTCAGGCTTTCTTCCGTTGCCAAGATGTGATTTATAACAAACGTGCTGATACGGTTTTACATTCTCTGCAGAAATGACTCTGTGGTAAACCAGGTTTTTTGGCCACAGCAGGGTCCCCTGCTAAGAGCTAAATAAGCCTGCTATTGAGAAGCCAGGCCGGAATTTTGCTGTTTAATTGTTTTCATGTGTTTGCGTTCAAACGGCGGTGAACCCTGACCAGTCAGCTGTACAGAGGTCGGAGTCGGAATCCAGGCCTTGCTCTCAACGAGCTGAGGCTACAACACTCCCTTAGTGGCCTGGCTTAGCAGTCGCTCTGTCTCGGGGAAATAAATTCCACTGATTTTGAAGGCAAGTAAAGTTGTTTTAAGATAAGACCCTCTCTCTAGTCCAGTTACACTACCATTTCCTCCTGATATTTCTTAGAACCCTGCAATAATCCAAGTAAATTAACCTAAAACTTTACTACTGAAAAATAGCTTCCAGGCTACCTATGCATCATGCATTTTATATTTTTGCAGATTCCCCAAATCTACTTTCTCAGTTAAGCGTATTATACCATATGCTACTTTTTAACAGCTTTATTGAGGTGTGATTGATATGCAGAGGACTGCAAATAATTAATGAGTACAGTTTAATGAGTTTGAACACACACCCATGAAACCATCTCTACAGCCAAAGTCACACAGGGTCAGAGAGAGAATTTTTGCTAAAGATCTGGAGATAATATGTGATCCAGTGGGGGTTTGAACGCGGGCCTTTCTGACTCCAAAATCCATGCTCTTTCCATTTCAAGGCTGCCCTGCTACGTTTCCACCTGGACCGATGCTGACAGGCTGGCATAGGACTTGCTAGAGATACTAGTGTGGGAGGCCTGTAGCGGGAGGCCCTATTTTCTCCATCGAACCCTAAGACATAGAAAGATGCATGTGAGACACAACAAGGGGTGGAACTGGACTGTTCAAAGACTCCAGAGTATGTTCAGTTCCAAAAAGGTCACTCTACTCTGAGGCAGAAACAAGAGACGCTCACACTGGCTGGTTCCGCTGGTCATTGTAGAGGCCCATGGGGGCGCTGTGAGCTCAGCAGGGGGTGGTGAAGGGCTGCTCCCGCCCCACCCTGGGCCGCAGACGCCTACCTCCCACTTGTTAGGAAGCATGAGTCTCAGTTTCTAGGGGACATGGTGTCATTTTATTAATACCTCTTTTAGGCAGGAGTGAGTTATGTACTTGTGTGTATGAATGGCATTAGGTGTAGTCAACTGCTTATTAAATTTTATTTTCATATATTTGGCTTTTTCCTAATGATGGGCTTACAGCCAGTGAATATGTACTGACTTCTGGAGGTGTTGAAATCACTGAAAAGATAATCATTCTTAACTTTCCAGCATGTTCCATGCAAGGAGATAAAGTTAAATTGTTGAGAGTTTTGATTCCTTTCCGATCATAAAAATAATAATTTTTACTAGAAGTCTTGGCCAATGTAAAAGTGTTCAGGAAAAAAAAAAAGTGACTTTCAACCTCACCAACCAGCTATGACAATTGCTTCAATTTGGAATATTGATAAAGTTATTTAAAAGAAAGCTTTAGATACGTTGCTACATGGATGAAAGAGGAGTGAAGAAATATCTGATATTTTACACCATTCATTACAAAGGGATTAAAGTATGCAATAGCAGTATATTCCAGCATTTCATAGAAGGATAACAGAACAATTGTATTTGTAAGCAGACATTTTCAAGAAAAAAGAAACACAAGTTGCATTTAAAGTATACGTGGAAAACCTCATTTCATATAGCACCCAGAATTCTAGATCTGCAGATTTGACTTCACAGTGAAAAAACACGTGGTTACCCGGTGTCCAACGCAACCCCCTTCCTCCAGCCACAGCTGGGATCCTGGGCTACTGACCGATGGCTCGTGTTACTTCTCGTTCGAAAACAGCTAGAGAGAGAAGCCATATGGAACACAGTCTAAAAATATTGTGTAACAGTGTATTTTTGAAAAACGGATGCAAAATTACGTTTCGCACATCACCCATCCAGAGAGGGAGCCGATTCTCCCCGTTGCCTTGCACCTGGGCGTGGGGAGGCTGGGACTGTAGTTGCTTCACCGGCAGGACGCCGCTGGGAGCCCTTTGCCTGACTTGGGACACCGGCCGAGAGCAGGTCCTGACCGCGCCCTTCCCCTGGGATGACGGCTCTGCCAAGTCAGGCCGCGGGTGCTGACCGACTCCCCGACACTGCTGGGCTGAGGGGGGCCCAGGGTAGCCCAGGTGGCCGGCACACATAGAGAAACTGAGTCTACGTGGGGAGAGAGATGCGTCGGCCACCTGGGCCGCTCCCGCTGCCTCGTGCTCCCGTCCAGCGGCTGTGGGACTCGGGCCAGAACCGCCTGCGGAGCCCTCCCCGAGTCCCCCACCTGCAGAAACCAAGAAAGGCCACTCCAGCGACTCTTGGGGTGAACATTAGGGTGACTCATCACGCAGCACCGGATCAAGGGAGCCCAGGTTGATGCAGAAGTGGAGCGCTGACATAAAACCCTCTCGTGGCCCCGGATTTTGGTCTGGGCCGTGGAGGGGCCGCTCTGGAAGAGATGCCAGTGCAGCCGAGAAGCGCGGAGGGCGGGCGCAGCCCGCGCCGGCGGCCGGGAGGGCTGCCTGGCCGGCTCCGGCTCGGGCTCCCTGCGGAAACGCGAGCGGGAGTCGGGGAGGAGGGACCCCGCTATGCAGCGGGAGGACGCCGGGCAGACTCCTGCCTGTGTGAGTGCGGGACGCGCACAGCGCGCCCTAGGAGCTCCGTGGCCCGGCTGCTGCCTGCCGACTGTGATAAAATGACAGGCGACACTGGTGGACGGGGGCGAACATTCTGTTCTGAGTCCCTAGGAAATGCAGAGGATCCAGTGCAGCCTTTTCAGATAGCAAAGTGTTCTTAAATTTAAGAAGGGTTCTAGGACAGAGGATAGATAGGGCTAGAATATTCGTAAGACCTCAGAAAGATCTGAGGCATCCCATAATACTCGCCACACATGGGAGACCCCAAGTCAGAGCCCCCTGGGTGAGCCCCAAATTCTTGGCCCACAGAAACCAGGGGAAATAATACAATAATCATTGTTGTTTTAAGCCACTCCAATTGGGAATGATTTTTTTTTTTTGGTAGAAATAGATACCTAGAACGTATTCAAAACAAAAATACTGTGTAAGGTCATATGTACTCATTTTTAATTTAAAAAATGAGTTATACCAGCAGGGAGTAGGGTAAACATTATTCAGATATGTAAATATTACATAAAAGTAGCATGTCTCCCCCGGCCAGGTAACATCAGGTTGAAGCGTCCCAATGAGCCAAGGTTGCGGGTTTGACCCCAGTCAGGGCACATATGAGAAGCAACGAGTGAATGCATGAACGAGTGGAACAGCAAATTGATGTTTCTTCTCTCCCTCTCTCCTCCCTCTCTAAAAACAATTCAAAAAGTAACGTCTTCTTTTACTTCAGAATTAAAATATTTAAAACAAAAATAAAACACCTGCTTAAAGATTCAACTGTATTTTATTTGAATATTGAATCATACATATGTTCCTTTCTTTATTAAATCATCATTGAAACAGAATGGTGATATTTTTTTAGACGGGGCAATTTGGCTTTCACACTGCGGGTGTTGCAAAACTCACCTTTTCAGGAAGATGAGTGTTACAGACAGGAGACCCATAAAAGATCATTTTAATTAAGCACTTAATTTTCACCAAGAAGTGAAAGTTTCCATATGTCAGTAAAGTCTCTCACCATGTGGGCTTTTACAATGACTTGTTGAGAAAACCCACTTTTTCTTTTACGTAAAATTAAAAATGAAAGGTGACTGACAATTTGCCTTTAATCAGTGATAGATACATGTTGATTTAAATATGGCAATTTCAATACACTCCACTGATGAAAATCATATGGTATGTACCATTGGACTACTTTGCAAAGGGGTGATATCGCAGAACATTGTTATATTCCAAATCTTCTATATACTGCTTCTTCAGCACATTTTTTTCTCCACCTGTTCTTTCTCCTCTTTCTACTCCTTCTTCCTTCTGTGAATTTAAAAGTTTTCTTTGTGGTAGGTGAAAATATTGTTTTCCTTTCCTGTATAGACCTCTTTATTTTTTGTATCTAGATAACATGTTTAGCTTCATTGCCACCTTTAGTATTTAAGAAGAAAACTCTTCACTGTGTTAAAAATGGGCGACCTGGGTAAATGATGATTTCTGACTTAGGGAGTTCACATTTTGTTGTGGGAAACAGTCATGTCCTGAGCTCATCAGAGCATTCCCAGGAAAGAGGGCGATTCCTGCTTTGGGGGTGAAATGGGGTTTAAGTAGTGACAGGCCGGCGTTGACTTACACTGATTTGGGATGATTTTATGAAGGAGACATCTTTTCAACTTAGCTTTACAAGGTAAGTGGAAGAGATTTTTGCCAGGTTGAAAGGGAGGATGCACGGGCTGGGGAAGGGCAGTCTAAGTGATAATCTCAGCTACGATTGACTGGGCGCTAACTGCGGTCCAGGGACTAAGATACGTTACCATAATTCACCTCAAAATAGTCCTGTGAGGTAGATATTACCAACTCGAAAATGGAGGCTCTGCGATTGGAAGTCCTGTCCATCATCTGAAAGGTTTCCCACTCACAAACAAATAAGTGAATAAGGGAATAAACAGATACATTTGGGGGCAGGGGTTGATGGACTAAGTTTAACAAAACATTATTTCCCTTATTACCCTCTATATAGTCTGCTATTTTCTAAAAACTTAAGGATAGATTTCTCTGGCTGGGACAAACCGGTTACGCAGGAAAACTCGCTGATGAATCAATCCTCTGTGTTATAGAATCATATGGCCCTTTAAGACAGTTTGTAATATATTCAGATATTAAATTCTGGGCAGCAGTGAGTGATAAGGTTGAACCAGTTGACATGTGAAGTCAATTGAAATCATGACCTGCCCAGTGTTGGAATAGGGACATTTAGGTTGGCCTGTCAGGGAGGGAAAGGAATTAGACGAAGTTCACTGGCAGGGACCGACTGAGAGATGACGTTTGTAACATGTATAACCAAGCAGGGTATATATATATATAGAGAGAGAGAGTATATAAGGAACCCCTGCAAATCAGCAAGGATAACACAGGAAAACCAATCAAAATGGTCAAAGTGCATGAATAAGTAATTCTTAGGGAGAAAAATCCCATGTGACCAATGAGTATGTGAAGAGAGGCAAAGCCTTACTAGAAATAGAAAAATGCATATTCAATAACCCAGCCTCCATCCTCCCCAAAATGTATGTTGCAATTTTGGTTAAAACTAATACTCAGTGCTTATATTATTATGATTATGTAAATGTTATTCCTGTCTGTGATTATATTTTATTTGATTTCTAGCTTTTAAAAATAGCTTTACTAAGGTATAAATACACAACACAATAAGATACACATGCAAAGTGGAAAGTCTGATAAGATTTGACATGTGTTTACGCTTACAACGACCATCACCACAGTGAAGATAATGAACATACCCATCGCCCTCAAAAGGTTCCGGTGTCCCTTTGGAAACCCCCCAGAACTGCCCATCACCCTTCTTGCCTCGGGGTGACAAGGCTCACTGCCAGCGACAGGGGAATTCAGTCGGGGCTGGGGTAAGGGCGTGGTCAGGCTAAAGGGTCCCGCTGTTTACCCATCGCTGCCCTTGGCTATACCTGAGGACTTCTAGTCTGAAGTTTCCAAGGGTCAACTTGTTTAGTCTTTCTCTGCAGTGGAGGAGAGCATCTAGGGGTTTAACTGCCTCTTACACTGACTGATGACCAGTCCTTCCATTTTCAGCCCCACGAGTACCCGAACTTCAGGGGTACGTGGTAGACCCAACTCCTGAGCCTTTTCATGGTTCTTCAACATTTTGTCCTGTTTCTCTGCAGGTGTTTAGCTTTCTATTCTCTTCTACGTTAGTTATTATAAGTCGATATACTTTTTACCTTCCCAAATATTAGCTGACAGCTCTCTTTTTTATTTTACTTGCTTCTAGTCCTTTTGTCCTGGGGCTTTGAAACTGGACAAAAAATCCTTTCGCTGTAACTTTCAGGTGTTCTCAGGAGGGAAGAGAGACTAATGAATGGTTGCGATATGTTCTCTTTTGTTTAACTTTTTAAAAAAAACGGGTGAAATGTAACCTATGTGTAGAAAAGTGTATAAAAATGTAGTTTATGATTTTCACAAAGGAACCAGTCAGGGTAAGAAACAGCACTGCAGCCGCGTGAGTTCTCTCTCAGGCAGGAAACACTGACGATGGAAGGATCTTCGCCCCATTCCAGTGAGTGCAATTTCAACGCGCCTGGAATGGATTCGACCATCCCCCAAGGGTGTCACTTAATAAATAATCCAAATTAGCCCAGGTTTCTCTGTATTTTCCTGCTCTCTGCTGTGTGGAAAAAAATATTCCAAATAATAGCTATGATTCCGTGTTGATGCAGAGTACACTCTAACAGATCTTGCTGAGTAAGCTTTACTTCAGCTAGAAAGCATAATGTTCTGTTAGGAACATTTGTGTTCAGGTACAATCTGACTTTATCTAAAAGAAACTTCATCGAATGCAGAAAACTGTTCCTCCCTTGAGCTATTCATTCTGTAAGATGAATCCAATTTTCCAATAGGATTTCTTTTTCTGTGATTTTAGAAGGTCCTGGATAAACATTGAAGTTAGACTATGAGATAGAGCCAGTATAAAATAAGTTGAAAAGTAATATTTCTTGGTAATATCATTTGTTCTCTACTTACTAGAAGCCTAACACCGTTTTTGTACAAAGGCGATAGTTTTCTGTGAACCAGAAAAACTATAAATTTTACCAGCTGGTTTTAACTGAAAAGAAATATCAAAAAATTCCTCCTGTGGGCTCTATAAATGCTGAGATAGTAGACTGACACATGAAATATAATAACCGTACTTATTCCTACCTTTTCCCGCTCTCAAGCATGTCCTAATGATTTGTTATTCTATTCCGTTTATAAATAGCCATGAAGCAGAGTCCCACTAATTGAGAGGCCTGCTAGTTTTTCTTATGTAAAGCGTCAAGTGAGTTGAATATTTTGGGCACAGAAATCTTTGTGTGGCACCTAAGCAGAGAACAAGTTAACGATTTAGCTTATGGAGGGTAAACTATCAAGTTTTGTTCACATTTAGTGTCTTTTTTCTCCTTCAGGAATTAAGTTGAAATTGTTTTGTTTTGGTTTTGTTTTTTGTTGTTTTGGAGTTTTATGCTCTATCTGAGGCTTAAAGAAAAAGATGGGAAAAGTAAACGTGAAGCGCACACCCTCTGCATTTTCATGAATGTGCAACTTTGGGAAGTTCCTGCAATGTGTGAGAGATTCTCCTACGAGAGAAAACAGGGTACTGGGTAGAGTCTCCAACACCTTCCAGTGACAGGACTTGATCACATTTGCTCTCCAGCTGTTTCGTGTTGCCTTTGCCCTATTTAAGTGTCTTCGATTAACTATTGAAATGGGACATCCACAATGTAATCTCAGGGAAAACAATTTGCACCCGCATTCTTTTTTTTTTAAACAATTTTATTTATTTTTAGAGAGAGGGGGAGGGAGAAAGAGAGGGAAAGAAACATTGATGTGCAAGAGATACATCAATTGGTTGTCTTTCGCACACACCCAACTGGGGACCTGGCCCGCACCCCAGGCATGTACCCTGACTGGGAATCAAACCAGTGACCTTTTGGTTCACAGGCCAGCAGGCAATCCTCTGAGCCACACCAGCCAGGCCTGCACCCACAGTCTATGGCCATTTTCTAATCTTGATGAGCATTAGAATCCTCTGGGAGCTCGTTGATCGTATTTCTGGGTCCTGCTCCCAGAGTCGGATTTTCTAGGCAACTTTTAGTAAAGCATGTGGTTTCCGTCCCTGTAACAGAGTAGTGATGGGTGCTTTCCACTGTGGCTTCCCACACTCTGAAGTTCAAAGATAATTTTCATTTGATTGCTTCCCTATTTCATAGAGTAGTGATTTTTCAACAGTAGCATGCTCTCAGGGAAGGAATAGGGACAGATAATTTTGGGGCATGAGGCCCAAGAGAGAAGGGCAGCCAACAGAACTGGGAAAGAAATGTAGGAAGGGAGGGAGGGGGGCACCTATGAGGAAGCTGTTCCAACCTTTTCCACGCTAAGCACACATGTGTGTCGTCCGTCACTCATCCCTCACCTCAGCCAGATGCGTGAGAGGTTCTGCCTGCACAGCTGGAAGCCACCCCAGCCCTGCATCAGGAGGGCAGCGCTACGGGTTCCTGAGGCCTGCTCCACCGGAAGTCGGCTAAGTCCAAGTCCACCAGGTGGATTCATGACTCAAAGACTCTTTAGCCGATGCATGTGGCCAAGGAAAGCTCACCTGAAAGGGGAGTCCGCAGACAAAAGTGCCGGCTCCTGTCCTGTCGTTTGTGACCAGAGCGACTTCCTCAGCGTCCCTGGACATTCGCTGTTTGCCTTATTCCAGGAGGGGTGCTTCAGATGGTCTCTTGGGTCCCGCTGAGCTTTTCAAGTGTTACTCCGGGAGGGCTGAGCCTGAGGCAGAAGGCTGGCTTCCGACAGAAGCTCGGCGGCCTGCTGTGGTCAGGTAACCGCTGCCCAACTCTTTTGATAAGATCCTTTCCCTTTGGAAGCAACCAGTCTTTTTGACGAGGTGGGAAATGCTGCTTACTTCTGCTTATTGATGAGTATTGGCGCACCTTCTGATTTCACACATCGTGGATTGGTCTCCCCATGCTGCAAAGTCTGGAATGAGAGGCTGGGGTTTGGAAATGTGATACGAGCTACAGACTAGTCACTGAACTCCAACCTGTTTGAAAAAGGATTGAAAATATTCTCGGGGGACTGAACCATTTCCTGATAGAGTCTCACGATTTTCTTTCAGTCCATGTTCTTATTATATTGTAGTGATTAATACCAATAGTATTCCAATGATTAGATTCATAAGTAAATCTTTTATTTCTTGGAATAACAAATAGCTGAAACTCAATCTGCCCTAAAGAAACCAATCTTTCACTCGAAATGCGCTTCATTTTTTGTGTTTCCTCACACTGTAGAAGAGAATCCTTGTAACTACTTCGACCCCTCCTCCAGCCCCTTCCACATTTTAATCAATGATCAGTTTTCCGTACAGTGTCGTTGTACAAACTTTACTGCCACTGACTCACGACTTCTCGCTGTTGCTATGGGAGCAATCTCCCCTTTCTCTTCAATCTGCACCCCCGCCAGCTTATCCTTTACGGTTACTAGTGTGACCTGTCTAATGCACCATTCTGGGCATTTCCCTCCCTTGCTTAAAGAACATGAATGGTTTGGCATTATTTACAGAATGAAATCCAAACTTTCTAGTGGGACTGGAACATTTTTCTTTTTGGGACCTGCCTAACACTCGCATATTCCTGTGATTCCCTGCTTCTGCTCATGCTGCCCCTGAAGGCTTGCACGCTGCCTCCCCGGCCCCACCTCGGTCTGACAGTCCTCATCACCCTTCACGGTAAAGCCCCAAAGTGTCCTCCATCATGGATACCCACCTGAGCACTTCACACCCAAATGAAGCTCCCAGAGCAGATCTTACGGCTTTAATATTATGCTTTTCTATTATCTTCATTTGTATTTTTCCTTCAACATTAAGGAATCTTAATAAGCATCAAGGAGTCTTCAATCCTTAAAACTTTTACGTATATGATGTAAAAAAAAAGATGGAACTTTTACATATATTTCTGTATTTCTGTTAAGAGCCACTGTAGCTTTCATTAGATTTTAGAAAGATTCAATGACTCCAAAGGGTTAAGAGACAGTATTATACTATAACTTCTTTGACAGAAAAAAATATATTTTGTCAATTGAAAACTTAGTACTACCTTTGATATAATGAGTAAATAATTTCTCAATAAATAATACATTGAGTAAGAAAATAAATGAACTTTTTTTTCTTTCTTTATGGAATCTATTGGGGTGACATTTGTTCACAAAACCATACAGGTTCCAAGTGTACAACTCAATAAAACATGATCTGCGCACTGCGTTGTGCGCCCGTCGTCCAAAGCGGCCTCTTTCCACCCCCGTTTAACCCTCTTTGTCCACGTCCACTTCCCCCCACCCGCCTTTCCCTCTGGCTGTCACCACGCTGTGGTCTGTGTCTGTGTGTTTTATACACACGCATATGTATTTGGCTTGATCCCTTCAGCTTCTCTCACCCAGTCCCCCTAACCCAGTCCGCTCTGACAGCTGTCAGTCTGTTCCGTGTATCCATAACTCTGTTTTTATTTTGTTCATCAGTTTATTTTGTTCATTAGATTCCACATATAGGAGAGATCATACGCTGTTTGTTTTTCTCTGTCTGACTGACTGGCTTGTTGCACTTAGCACAATAATCTCCAGGTCCACCCGTGCTGTGGCAAAAAGTAAGATTCCCTTCTTTTCTAGGGCCGAGGAGTACCCCATTATGTAAATGTAACCCAGCTTTTTAATGCACTTACCTATTGATGGGCACTTGGGCTGTTTCCAGATCTTGGCTATTGTAAATAATGTTGCAATAAATGCAGGGATGCATATATCCTTAGTGTTTTCCTTTTCTTTGGATACCCAGAAGTGGTATCACGGGGTCAAAAGGCAGTTACAGTTTTAATTTTTTGAGGAAACTCTATACTGTTTTCCACAGTGGCTGCACCAGTCTGCATTGCCATCAACGGTGCACGAAGGTTCCCTTTTCTTTACATCTTCGCCAGCACTGCTGTTTGTTGATTTTTTGATGATAGACATTCTGACAAGCATGATGTGATATATTATTGTGGTTTTAATTTGCATTTCTCTGATAATTAGTGATGTTGAGCAGTTTTTCATATATCTATTGTCCATCAGTATGCCCTCTTTGGAGGAGAGTTTGTTCAGGTCCTACACCCATTATTTAATTAAGTTGTTTTCTTTTTTGGTATTGAGTTATATAAGTTCTTTATATGTTTTTGGAAATTAATCTCTTATCAGATTATCATTGGAAAATATGTTCCCCTATTTGGTGGGGCCCCTTTTCTTTTTGTTGACTTTTTTGTTGTTGTGGTACAAAAGCTTTTTAGTTTGATGCAGTCTCATTTGTTAATTTCTTTAGTATTTCCTTTGTGTTCTTTGCCCAAGAAAATATATTGGCAAAAATATTGCTCCCAGAAATATCTGAAATGATATTGCCTATGTTTTCTTCTAGGATTTTTATGATTTTGCACATTTAAGTCTTTAATCCATTTTGAGTTTATTCTTGTGTATGATGTTAGGTTGGTGGTCTAGTTTCATTTTTTGGCATGTATTCTTTCAATTTCCCCTGCACCATTTATGGAAGAGCCTGTCTTTATCCCACTGTGTGCTCTGGCCTCCTTGGCAAACATTAATTGACCATGAGGAGTGGTTTCTGAGTTCCCGATCTGTCCCATTGACCTGTGTGCCTGTTCCTGCACTAGCGCCAGGCTGTTAGGGTCACTATGACCTTGTAGTAAAGTTTATTATCAGGTGGTGGATCCCTCCAACTTTGTTCTTCTTTCTCAAGATTGCTGAGGCAATTTGGGGTCTTTTGTGTTCCATATATATTTTTGAGATATTTTTCTAGATCTATGAGATATGCAATTGGTATTTTCATAGAAATTGTATTGAATCTGTAGATTGCTTTGGTTGTATGGACATTTTCATGATGTTAATTTTTCCTGTCCATGAACATACTATATGCTTCCACTTATTTGTGTCTTCCTCAATTTTTTCCTTAAGTATCTTACAATTTTCTGAGTATAGATCTTTTACATCCTTGGTTAAATTTATTCCTATGCACCTTATTTATTTGTTGTGATATTAAATGGGATTGTTTCATTAATACTCTTTCTGATGATTATTGGCATATAAAAATGCCACCGATTTCTGATTATGAATTTTGTATCTTGAACATTGTATTTAAATACAGTTTAATGAAAGGATCTTCTAAATTTGTATTCAGAATAATGCATCAGATTGTTGTTAAAACTTGCCCATGCTTCTGAGTATCTAAGATAAGGAGGCTTGATATAGATAGATGCTGTTTTATGGGAAAAGTTAAGTTTAAGTTTAAAAAGTTTTGTTTTCTTTTTCTAACATTCCTTGGATAGAAACTGAACTAGGATTTATATAGTATATTGAGACATGATCAGAAGTCCCTTCTGGTCTTTTGACTTATTCTTACGGCTCCTGAATCAGAAGGTAGCCTAGATTCATCCTCCAGCGGGGACCCAGGAGCTGAGGCGGATTCACATCTGTCTGAACGCTTGCAGCGTGGCTTTGGACTGAAACTAGCCTTGGCTCTCCGCCTTCCCTTAGCGCTCCCTGCACCCCACCCTGTTCATTTCCGGTCAGACACCCCTGGTGTTTCTTCAGGCACACCCACGGGGAGGCGCCCTCGCCGGAGGCGCGCGCTCCCAGCGCAGCAGCCCCTGCCTTTCCCCCAGCGCGCTTTCCTGGGGAGCTTAGAGGGTAGCCAGGCCTGGGGAGCCAATGTGGAAGTGAGACCTGGCCGGCTGGTGGGGTACCTGCTGGTTGGTTTGCTTTTCCTTGTCTTGTCTTTGAAATTAAGGAGGGGGAATTATTTGCAGGTTTGGGGAGGGTTGCCAAGGACAGAGGGGAGCGATTACAGACGAGGGAGAACGTGCCCGCAGCCCGAGAGGGGTTGCACGCACTCCGAGCCACAGCGTCTTCCCGCGGGGACGCCACCTCTGGTGCGTGGCGAGCGCGCGCGTGCGTTTCCAGAGAGAGGGGCTCTCTGGGAAAATGCCTTTCTCCTCCGTAGACTGTTGCTTAATTTACAACATTACCGATAGCACACGGATCTAATCCAAAAGCTTATGGCCTATTTATAAATAAAAGGCATATGCTCAAGAGGAGGGCATTTGGGTTTTATAGTTCGTACTTTTTCATATATATTACCTCTTTAATCTTGACAGTAATTCTGTGAAGTATGCAGGGACAATATTATTGCTCCCATTTGTTTAAAAGAAAACTGAAGCTCAGCAGAACGAATAACTTACCCAAGAACTGGAACTAAAATTCAAATCCCCTAGTCAGATGCTCTTTCAGTTGCATCCTGCAATAGCAGTAGACTATTCCTGAATCAGTGAGAGCCACTGGTAACCTGTGGGTAATTCTGGGTGAAGGAAAATTCCAGCTACAGAATAAACGGCCAAGCATTTTACAATGAGGAGCCGGAAAGGCTTGCATGTCCTTTGGTAATACAAATACAAATATTATTATAAAGCACTCCCATTTAAAAATAAAAAATAAATTCCATATGCTTATACACTAAATATTCTTATTGTTTTGAGTGAAGCAGGGAAGCGCTAAGAACTTACCCTACGGGGATATGTATGTAAAAGTTTTGGGGTATTTCCCAAAAATTTTGAGAGGATTTTAAAGTGCAACCAGTGCCTAGAACCAGTGCTGGGAAGGCTGGTTGGAAGCGTCCAGAGCAATATGCTGGGGGCCTGGGTCGCGGCAGCTGCAGGGGAAAGGGCGAGGCATTTCCGGGAAACAGTTCAGAGGAGCGCTGAGCGGTCGAGTAGAGAGAAAGAAGGAGAGGGAGGAGCCAGTGTTGACTCTGGAGTTTGCCATCTGCTAACAGAAGTAGCTAATCTTGGCAGAAACCTGATGTGACGGAGGGAGGGGATAGGGCACAAAGACGTTGATGAGCTTGATTTTGGACATCAGATACAGTGAACAATGCAAAAATAGACTCTTCCCTCTCTGATTGATTTGTTACATCTGTAATTACAGTAACGAGTTTTTTCAAGTTATTATTCGATAGATGTATTCTTGTAAATACTCACTTAGGCGCATCAGATCTTCTGAATTGAGTTGATGTTTCTCTCCCTTCCTCTCTCTCTGAAAGCAACAAAAAAGGGTCTTCAGGTGAGGACAAAAAATAGATAGATAAATAAAGGTATATTCTGAAGCGCGTGTATGAGCAAGTCCTCGCTTGGCACCCTCCCCAGAGTGAATGCCAAGGACACAGAGCTGCGGGGGCAGGGGTGGCTGGGGGTGGCTTCTCGCCTAGAAACTGTTAATTATCACAGGGGACCTGTTCACATTTCCACTCTGAAGAAACTCAGTTTCTTGGACCATAATTATATTTGCCTTCATGTATAGATAATGCAGATACTAGTTTTACATGTACACGGAACTCATTGGGGCTTGTTATTATTTTTGTCCTTTTTGGGGGGCACAGGGTTAAATTTGGGCTGGGTGGGACCCTATGTGTATATTTTGTGGCTACAGACAAAGCAGTATAAGGCGTTTCCTTCTGTTCAGTTTCCAGGGGTATTTCTGGGAAATCAGACCATGAAGTTTGCCCCAGGAAATTGTTTCTTTGTGGCCAAGACCAGTGTTTACACATTCTCATTGAGGGAATCTTTAATAAGCTGTTGTTTCATTTGCACACAAATTGCCCAAAGAAGATATTTTTACCCTCTTTACTAAAACCATGGTATTATAAGAATATATTAAAACAGTGGCTCAATTGTGAGAGGTTATTATCCAGGGCTGAATGTTTAAGTTTCCTTTTTAAGAATGCTGTACATTTAAGCATCTAAGATGACTTAATCCTGTAGATTTCATGTGTTTCCCTTACTGGAGGGAAGATCCCTTTTTATCTTTTGATTAAAAAAAATTAACAAAATGTTTCAAATCTTCCCAATGTTTTATTTTTATAAATTTTGTTTTTACGGGGAGACACAATTTATGAGAAAAGTATAGGAAGACAATTCAGCTCCATTTTACCAACGAGAAAGGCATGGCTGTGACCTGGAAGGGCTCAGACCTTCTCAAGGCTTCACAGGAAGTCAGCTGTCCAGCCGAATTAGGACCTTGGAGAAGGATCTTTGGCTACTTGTATTCCTTTTCATAAGAAATTCTAAAATACTACATCTTGCAGAAGTTTAACACCAATCTTGAAAATGTCTAACACTATTTCAACAGATTTGGGACGTCTTTGAAAGAGAAGGAAGAAAACATTCGGCCTCTGCCCCTCCCCCCTGCCCCTTTGCATTTGAAGCAGGAATATGACATTACCCACTCACGAGGGAAACCTTGAGTGGTCTGGTATAATGACATTTTTGTTTGTTTGTTTGTTTCTTCTCTGTCTCCACTAATTGTTGTGTAATAGAGTTTCTTTTCTCACATTTTCCTTCTCTATACCATTTTATTATCCTTTGTAACGTTTACGTAGCTTGAGATCTTCTATGTGTATGGTTATATGTCACAGGATAATAGAGAAGAATATAAGGTTGAGAAGGACACAGCTTTTCTCACTGTAGGTTGTCATATGGTGGGAAAGGCTGGTATTGGGGAGAAATAGAGAAGATACAATATTAGGCCGGTTTTCAGAAATGTAATATGCAGAAATGTTTTGTCTACCAAGTCAAGCTTGAGCGGGGACATTTCCCTTCTCCCCTAGGTTGGTGGGAACTATGTGGCCCATAAAATCTCTTAATTCTCTGTCTCCTTGAAGTTACTCGATACTTACAGTGCCCATGGCTACTGGGGAAGATGATCCTGTTAGGAATAACACATATGGTTACAGATTTTTCATCGTGATTAATAATAATTCTGCTGGCAACATTTTTTTCATTCCATTTATATTTGTTGTCATCAAAGAGATTCGCAAGAGCACAGTGAGAATCAGACCCATTGTCTATGTAATGATCTCTTCCTTCCTCTTCATGTGCATCTGCAGGGAGCAAGTCAGGGGCATGTGAGCTGAATGTTAAGCTGGTCACCTGGGACCTGAGCACTATGTTATTTACATCCCCAGCCAATATTTCTGTGTTTCCTGATAGCAATTAATTTTTCTTAATATTTGTCTTCTTGACCACAGAGTAAAATGAAAAAATCAACAAGCGTTGTCTTCCTCCTAGATTAACATAATTTAGACAGGATGTTGGGGAGAAGTGGCGATTTCTATCCTGTTACCAATAGCGTTCTCTCCCTGTGCTTTGCTGTGAGAAGGGGATGTGGTCCATGGATGGCCCAGTGATTTTGCTTCGCACTCGGCTTTCCTTTCTGTCCTCCTTCAGCAATTATTAATTGAGCATGTACCATAATCTAGGCATCTAAAATGAGCGCACAACCCAAAACATATACATTTTATTTTCATTATTAATACAGACACATAGAGATTTAAAAGGAAAATATAGCACTAAATAGAAATAGAACTTCCAAAAACTTCTTACATGTAAAAAACATGAACAGAAGGGTAAATGAGCCCAAGGAATAGGTCTTGGTATCCCATTGAATTAAAAAAAAAGCCTGGGTTATGTGCATACTGTGGCTCATGAAAATATTACCTATGGTGGGCCCCCCAACTTACTGATATAATTTCCATCAAGGCTCATGGCAGTTTTATGTATGGATTTATAAGGGGAGACTCTTAAATACTACTACTGTTCTATATCTAAGGGGCTAAAGTACTTTCAGGAAAGACTATTTAATCTTCTTGTGTTTGAAAAACATAAAATGAGGTGATGACTGGCAAAGGAGAGCAAGCCTGTTTAATATTAAGATTATGACGTAAATTGACAAACGTGCAGGCGTTCCAAGATCAAGTTGCTAGGCACACTCGTCTTGCTCCCATCTGAGTATAATGATATATTGCCAGCCTTCGCTGAGGTACAAAAAGGGCTGTTAGACCGTGGAGTCCATCTGCTACTTGTGCAAAGGAAACAATTGAACTAATACTGCCTGCTCTTTTCCTTGGTTTCTTGCCACCTTAATTATAGTTCATCTGGGCTGTGTGTGTACTTGCTGCCTGAGTAGGACATTTTCCAGGGTTGTAAGAAAGCAGAGTGAAAGCTCAGGTGAGGGAATCGAAGCAGAGTTTGCGGTAATTGCTGGGGAGAAGGTGTTATCTGACGAGTCACCCAGGCAGTCAAACCAGCAGCACGGCTACCCACAATTCCCGTCTCAATGCCGACTCGTGGTTCTAAAGCGCCATGAGTGTTCTCTATTTTTCATGTTCGAAATCATAGAAATTTAGAGCTGGAATGTAACTTAGAGCACATTTGGCCACCTACCCCCACTGAACAAAATATTTTTGGAATTAATTATAGACAGCTTGGAAAATGGACATAAAAAAAAGAAAAGAAAATCGTTACCCCCTGCTCTCACCACCCAGACATAAAACTATTCTTCAGGCTTTGGCGATTGTCCTTCCTTTCTCTTTAAAATATAGGTCTTTAAAAATTGGGAGACTATTGTACCTACATATATATGTTTATAATCTGCTATTTTTACTTAATATATTTGCAAAAATTTTCCATGTCATTAGATGTTTTTTAAGGTTACAGAATCAATGGTTAGGTTTTTACAAAATTGGTCATTTAGATTATTTTCTTTTTCCCTATTATAAAGGACACTGAGATTAACATCTCATTTGAAAATTCTTTGCCTATTCTCTCAGGATAAATTCCCAGAAGATGAAGTTCTGGGAGTACAGTATGTATAATGGTTGTGGGTATGACTCTGAGCCACACAGCCTGGGTTTGTATCCAGGTTTGGCCAGTTACTGATAGTGTAATCTTAGGCAAGTGTCAGTGTCTCAGGCTCCTCATACGTAAAATGAAGTTAATTATTGTACTGCCTCGCAGGAGTTTTGTGAAAATTCAGTAAGCTTGGATATGTAGAGGCCTTAGAGCAGCGTATGGGACAGAGCAGGAGTTAAAAGCTGGCCCTTATCCTGGCACTGGGGCAACGCGCATGTGGAAACTCCTGGTTCCTGAGAGTCGTTGCCAATGTACTTAGGAAACTCCTGTTTGTTTGAGAGTTATTGCCAGTTTTCTCTCCAGAAAGTCTGTAGCATCAGAGCTCCCACTAGAAGTGTTTAGAGTCCATTTCCTTACTCCCTCGCCAGCTGCCAGCCTTTTTTCGTTTACAGACGAAGAAAAGGGAGGTGCAGAGGCACCGAGTTTCTTGGGACGGGTCTTCCTGTCGGATGTTGACAGAGTTGGGACTAGACTACCAATCCGCAACCCCGCACACTCATCCCCATCACAGCTCTGGTTTGAGAAGTTTACACCTGTACGTTTTAATGTCCCTTACTTCCCAGGCTTGATCGGCCTGATGCCCTTTTTACCCTCCTGATGCGATGTAACTATGGGAACAGGAGACCCCAAAAGGAGTCATTCTCTGTGTGCTATGTATTTAATCGATTGTAACTTATACTCTTTCCCATCAGAAGTAGAATTGCCATTTATACATACATATGGGGGGAAAAAAAACTTCCTGAAAATGGATAAGACTGACTTAAACTTTTGTTCTCTGAAAATAAAAGTGCGTCCCGTGAGTGGTCACTAGAGGGCACTGTGACTCTTCAAGTTTTTAAGATGCACTGTTTGGAAAGGAAATTCTTTGAAGGGTATTTTTTGATTTCCGTGAAGATTTGTGCTGGCATCCAGAAAAGTGTAACCAAATATGAAGAGTTTGGGAGGTGCATATGAATTTATATAAGACTCTGTATGAGCTGATCAGGAGGTTACACTCTTTTGGTTACAGGAAAAATTTAAGTTTTAGGAGCTTTTAAAATATGAAAATGATGTTTTGATTTACCTTCCTTTCAGTTCAAGACAGCATTCTGGACTTGACACCCTGCATTTTTTTCCCCTTCTGGAATATTTTATGTGAGAATTATCACTGTGAGTGTTACCTGAGTCACCCCAAGACATAAACCAATATTTGTGAGAAGCACATTTACATTGTATTGATTTTAAAGCCCTGTGAACCATTATATAACCCACTCTACCCCTTCCCCAAAGTGGTCTGGGCCTTTAGTAGGTGCTTTAGGATTTACCGGCAATAGCTTCAACGACATCCTTAGTTGTAGTTCAAGTGATGTGCTGAGGAGAAAGTTCTTCCACTCACGATGGTGCTTCCCAATCGATGGCTAATCTTGGGAGCCAGTTAACTGAACTGGTTAGAAGCATTGCCTTGTCCTTCACAACAGCCCTCCTGAAGGACTACACGCTTAGCTGCCTCTCGAGCAGCGCCCTTGTTAACATTTAAACTATGTTTCCACTCACAGAACACAAAAATCCGGGGACATTTGAACTAGTAGTTGCTGGTTTTAATGTTGAGAAACTTGCAAATGATTTACCATATTTTCTTTTTTATATGTTTGTCATCTCACAGTAGGTTATTTAGGGAAAAAAAGCGCACTCGTCAGTAAGTGTGGGTTTGTTCTAGTCTTTTTAAGCGGACCCGGTTTAAGGGAAGCATGGTCTTGTTTTGTTACGTCTTCAACAACTGTATGCTGGGTTCTTCCTTTACTCAAAAAAAAAAAAAAAAAAAAAAAAAAAAAGAAAGAAAGAAAGTGATAATTTTTTCAAAAATCGGTTGTCCAAACTGATCTTCACCCCTCAAATGAGGGCTTATGTTGGCGAGACGCTTTAGCGTCTCCCCTGCCTCCTCCCTGCCCCCTTTCCCTCTCGATCGTCAGTGTAACAGGCTGCAGGACTCCGTCTGTCCCACCGTGTACACAGTCTATTCTTCCGTTCATTCCCAGAGTGACATTTTCAAAAAAATGGCCACATCTTGTAATAGAGCGTCTCGCTATCCCTCGGGTTTGAACCACATTTCTGCGCGCGGCCCCCTTCCCTTCACTGCGAGGCAGGATGTTTTGCGTAGCGGTGCCCAGTCTCCCCCGAGCACCGGCGTTACTATTTCCTGCGGGGACGGTGAGCGCGACAGTGACGGTGCGTCGCCTGCTCCTCCGTCCTGGCCTAGGGTGGCTTTGGAAATGGGCAGGGAGAGCAGTGGCCAGGTCAGCGTTACGGGCCCCGTGGCCCCGGGGCTCAGCGCTTTAAACACCAGCGCTTTCGCTGCGGTGACACCGGCTCCGGCCCGCAGGGCGCGTTTCCGCAGCGTGGCCCCGAGCGGTCGTCGTCCAGCGCTGCCTCCAGGTGGCAGGTCGGGCCCCTCGCACCCCAGACGGGGCATCTGGGCCTCGGTGCGTTCGCTTGGCCTGGACAGTGGGCGGTTTGTCCGTCAGGGCTTCAGCATGACACGACGTCCGAAAGGCGGCGTCGTGGGCAGTCTCGGAGACTCCCCGGGCGTCCGCGACGAGCGCGATGACCCAGGACCCCGCTGACTTCAAAGGCGGCCTGGCGGGGCGGCGATCGCGGAGCTGGAGGACACGTGCGGGAGTGTCTGAGATGCCTCGGCCACTCGTGTTTGCGAGCCCGTGGGAACCGAGGTGTCCCTGCAGACACCCCACCGGGACGGTCGCCGGGGGGCTCCGCGTGGGAGGAGGAGGGTGGCAGGGCCAGCGCGGAGCCCGGCAAAGGGCTGCGCGGGGCGCGAAGCCGAGGGACCCGGGGCTTCACGCCTGGGAGGCCTGACGGCGGGGACGCACTTTCTCAACCTCGCAGGCACAGCTCCTGTTACACATACACAGAGAAGTAGAATGAAAAACTAAAAAAAAAAAAAAAAAAAGGCTCAATATCTGGTATATGTTCTTCCAGAACATACATAATTGTATGACAAAATGGGGGCCATGCTGTATATGCAATTTCCTGTACCAGCATTTATCCTTCATGCCTAATTTTGAGCCTTTTCCCAATTGTCCGCATACTCAGCGGCTAGACCCGGCCTGCACTCTTCACCTTCCTCCTCGCTGCTCGAATGCTTCTCCGCCCCCGTGCGGCCGCCACTGTCTCCTTTAAGCCTCCTTTACGCCTCCCCTGGCGCGTCGGCTTCCTCTTCTCGGTCAGGCCTGCACCTCGGGGCCTCCGGCGGCGACGCGGCGTCTTAAGGGCCCCGAGGCCCTGCTGCCGCGGCCGCGTTGCCCTCCGTTTGCCAGTCGGCGCCTCCCCCGTGAACAGAGTTGGAATTAGGAAGCCAGGGGCAGGGTGGCCTGCATAGTTCCTTAAACTGAGAATATTTTCTGAGAGCTAACTGTTGAGATAATATGAGCAGCTTTACAAGACAAAAATGCCTGGAACCACCACGAACTGTGTTTCCCCAAACTTCCAGCCAAATCATAAATACCTTTTGAGAGAAAGGAGACAGAGGTTGGCTTAGCTGGGATTAAAGCACCAGGACGGTGGAAGGTGCCCACGACTGGAGGAACAGGCTCCTCCCAAAATTGCTCTTTATCCCCGTCTATGCAGGAGGCAGTTTCATTTACGAGTGAAAAGTTTGTGATTGCTACGTTCTTAGAAAATTTGGGGTTATTTTCATTTTCTCTCTTTACTTGAAGACACTGTTCAGCTATGACTGGCATATATATCAGTAGCTGGTGTTTTCTAGTCTTGGGGCGATTTTTACCAAGATAAGTTTATTTTCTGCCCTGACCTTAATCTATCTCCCTAAGGAAAGGGGTCTTGGATGAATGAATGCCTGAACGGTTTTAGTAGTAACATAACAAGAGCTTCAGTTAGTTATTTTTATATTTCAAAACTTAGAGATTCCAGGTTTTAGATTAGAATTGATTATTTAAAGAACTAAAGAGTTTATAAGAAGTATTGAAATTACTTTTTGAAGAATGAAGCAGGCACTGAAAAGGGAAACATATCCTTCCCCTTCCTGTCTCAGAGCGTAGGGACCCCCTCACAAACACAGCAGAAGCCAAATGTGTTAATACCTTTAAAATTAAAAGGAAGTCATTTTAGGTTTGAAATCTTGAGCAATGCTTATTTGCTGGGGATATATGAAGATGGAATGATAACTTTAAAATAACTAACAGGAAAGGCTTATTTTAAAAACATTATTTTAAACCTAAGCTTATTGTTACTGCTTTTTTTTTTAAAAAAAACTTCCTTCGCAAAGGTAGAGATACTGTTGTGATTTATATTAGATTCAATGACAGTATGCAAAATTATTCTCAGACTGGGCCCTTACATATTACAAATTACATTTTGCAGGTCATTTGTTAGAGCCACGTTACCAGGCTTAGACCAAGGTTAGAAAATTTTTACAGCAATTAGGAATTTGGAGTGATGGTACCCAGGCTGAGAGAGAATCAGTTCATTGTAGGCTGAGAAGTTTCTTAGGATAAGGAGCCCCTGGCTATGCTAACTTAAGTTTTATTTACTAGGGAAAAAGCATATGTATTTTACCTGAATTCAGTACTAAACACAATTGCCTGAAGAACAGATACGTTGCCACGTCTGTCAAGCATGGAATAAGAGTACGTTTGGCCTGGGCGTCTCCTGTATGAAGATGTGACCTTCATTTTATGATGCCCGCCGGGCTATGAGGAGAAGTTGGGAAAAAAGAAGCTGCTTATAAATAATATTGATCACAGGATTAAATGGAAAAGCATCCTGCAATATATTGTAACTACAGAGAACCACATGTAGAAAAAAGTCCACAAAAATTACATCACAATAACTCGAGAAGGGAAAGTTAATAGCAAATTTTACCCTGAGACCAAACGGTTGCATTTCTTCCGTACCATTGGATTTCTGTACATGCATTTTTAAGTGAATTGTTAGGTTCCGGGTTACGTGACCCATTGTTCTTTGCTCCAGAAGAATGTTGTGTCGCATCTTTGGAGAGTTTCTGTCAGCTCGTCAGTAAAAATAATTGTTCTTAAAATCTCTGCTGCCTGGAGCCAGGCTTCAGCTAGTACAATTTTTTTCCATGTTAACCTTGTTGATAGGTAGAGCCTACATGAAACCTAAGCTTGATGCAAATTATGAAGAACAGGAAATAATAGTGAGGCTTATTCAGGCCTGCATAAGTTTTGCCTGAGGAGAAACGATGCAAATTTTTAGTATTACTTAATTATTATTTTAGGCTCCCTCTCTCTCACTTTGTGGAGGACACTGACCCCATCAGCAGTCTGAAAGGACGTTTGACAGACCAAGGGCTACTCAGTATTCACCGTTTTCTGTTTATTATTTATATTGTTAAGACTGAGAAAAAAATCGAGTGAAAGGAATCACCTATTTGAAGAACATAAGACTTTTGGGGATTAAGAGATTAGCCATGCAAATAGAAAATATCCTGAAGCCCCTGAAGAGTCCTTTTGGTGCTCAGCATCTGCATTGGCCAGTCTCTCTTTTCAACTGTTTGTGTTGACAGCACTTCAGAGGAACTTTTTCTCCATCAAACAACCAGTTCTCTAGTTCTCGGACGCCATCTGGGTGTACCACAATTTACTTCAATGCTGACGCTAAGTACCCAGAGTTGGCACGGACCCCACAGGTTAAAGGCTCAGTTCTGCGAGCCTACCTCCCCCACTGATGCCAGGCGGCCACCTGTACCTCTGATCAGCGAGCTAGGTATTAGGGCTTCCCATGACTTCCTCCTAAGGTTAGATGATTTGCTAGAGTGGCTCATAGAACGCAAGGAACATTTTACGTACGAGTGCTGGCTCCTGATAAAGGATGCAATCCAGGAACAGCCAAATGAAAGACAGCCACAGGGCAGGGTGTGAGGGGGCACGCAGAACTTCCGTGTCCTTTGTGGGCCGCCGCCCTCCTAGCACCTTGATGTGTTCGCCCACCCGGAAGCTCTCTGAACCTCATCGTGAGGAGTTTTTATGGAAGTTTCATTGATTGATGAAATCATTGGCCACTGGTGGGGCTGAAAATTCCAGCCCTCTTATCATGCAATGGTCTTTCTAGTGACCAGCAGTGATCCTGAAATTACCTAGAAGCCCACCAAGAACGTCCTCCTTAGAACAAAAGGGGCTCCCATCACCCGATCTTTCAGGCAAACGCAAAGGTTTTAGGAACTATGTTTCCAGAACAGTGGGCAGACTGCATATCAAATCACACTCTCCCTTTCTAACTTTTAATCATAAGACAACCTCCTTTCTCTCTGACCTCTTAGGTATGTCGATTATATTTAACTAAATATCTGGCATGTGTTCTCTCAAAGCTTCTTCAATAAATATTTACATGGAAATTCCAATGAAAAGAATGGAGAAGAGAGACTTTCCCATCTCTTATAGGTTATGTTTTCTTTTTCCCCCCTGATAATCTTGGCACATACCATTATATGAAGGGTATGATAATGTTCACTAAAGTAATGTGATTTAAAATAAATATCATAAGTTACAAATAAGTTTCCTTTGCCAATCAATAAATATGGCAAAGGGAAATAGTAATCTATCTTCACAGAATGCTTTTTTTGGGGTCTACTTTCCTGCCTTGTCTTAAAAATGTTGCTATTTCTTGTTCTGCCTTTGCTAGTACAGGTGTCCTGTGATTGAAATCAGTCAAACATGGTTTCAAAGAAAGCTGTACATTAATGACTCCCAGGTCTGCCTTTGCAATCTAGGGCTGCCTTCTCAATTCCTGATACATGTAGGCAGACATCTCCTACTTTTCCCATAGACATTCCAAACACATTCATTTACTGGTTCACTCAGTGTTGTTGCTGTTGTTGTTTTGGAGGGCCTGCCACATGTTAGGCACTTAAAATGTCCAAAGCCTGTCATTTCCATCTTATCTCCATACGCAACTGCCATCTCCAGATAACTAACATACAAGCTGAAGGACTAATTTTCCCCTCATTCCTTTGATGATGATGATGATGATGATGATGATAAAAATAACCGGTCTAGCACTATGACAGACGTTCAACATATTAATTCATTAAATTCTCATCAGAACTCTGTGAGTTAGGGGCTGTTAGTTTTATTTTAAAGTCAAGGAGAAATTCGAACTGAGAATTACGTATTCTTAAGGTCACATAGCTAGTTAGATGGAAGAACAAAGTCTGAATTAAGGTCATACGTAGCAATGATGCCCAACTAATTCTCCTTTGTGAACATCACTGATAGAAAGCTCCCTCTTCTTGATTCTCACCGTTGCAAGTTTGGTTTGGCCCGTCCTCACCTGGCCTGGCCCACTTAAACTGATTTCCCTACCTTGGTTCATATGTCTCCATTTCATCCTCAATACTTACCAGAGAAATTTTTCTCAGACACGACCATCTTTCTTATTTAAAAACCCTGTGGTGGCTTCTCATTAACTATATGACATGGTGCAGACTTTTTTGAGTGGCCTTCCATTGGCTGCCTCCTGTCTCTCTCTGCTATCGTCTCTTACCAGAAGCTTCCTTGTACTCTGTGCTCCAGGCATGTGGAATTACTCGAAGGTCCTGTATCATGTCGCAGTATGCTTCCGTGCTTTCATGTAGTCTCTTTACTTGTCCCCTGTCCCACTTGCTGAAACCTTATTTCCCCTTTAACTCGTTTCCCTAAAGAAGCGGTTTCTTTGTCTCTGGGTATACTTGATCCTTTATGTACTTTTATTATTTCAGCCATGAAAGTTGATTCACGTAATTGTTTACATGCTGGCCTTCTCCTCTAGAGTCTGAATGCCTTGAGGCAGGACAGCATGCTCGCTTAACTGTTGCGTCTAGGCCAGTGTATGCACGTGGCGAGTCGGGGTTCACTGGCCCCTTCTTGGTGGCCCAGATAACTGCAGAATTTGCGATGGTTTGCTTGGACTCACAGATTATTTCATAGCTATGGGTTACTTTGTTCTTTCTAATTTCAAGATTAAGGATATATAAGAAGTTCATTATTGGCTTGGAATTAGTCTTGGTTGGCTAGGTAATGTTATTCGAGTGGCCAATCCTCCTCCCAACCCAAATTTTCTTTTCAGAAAATATAAGCTTAATTTTTATACTTGATTCCCATTTATCTCTAACCAGGCCCATTCATACGTCTATTCACACATATTATGTAATTCATGATTTCTTAATACAAATGCTTTTCCTCCTTGTGTTGTTTTCTTTTTATTGTTCAAATGCATGGCTGGAAATATCAGAATTTTGTCACATTGTGGGTCTTAAAAATGCAAAAATGGCTATAATTATTTTGCTTTTGGAGCAACCTAACACACACAAACTTCTGAAAAAACAAAGCAAAATGAAAACACCCAAAGCGAGAATTGGGGAAGAATCACTGGGTGAAAAGCGATGGTCTCAGCTAACCATGGCATTCCTGCCCCTGCCTCCCAGACTCTGTATCACGTGACCCCCAGGAGCACTGCGGCGTAAGGGAAGTCAATTGCAGGGACTTCATGGGGAAACTTTTTTATTTTTATTTTATTGACTGATTGATTTTTCAGAGATAGGAGGAAGGGAGTGGGGGGGGGGCGAGGGAGGAGACAGACAGACATTGATTTGTTTTTCTACTTATTTACCCATTAATTGGTTGATTCTTGTATGTTCCCCTGATCAGGGATTGAACCTGCAACCTTGGTGTATTGGGATGATGCGTGCTAATGAACTGAGCTACCTGGCCAGGCCCAGCTTTTTGTTTTCTTAACTGAAAAAAAAAAGATGTAGCTGTCAATGCTCTTGTGTTTCTTCTATGTGCTCTGTACGAGGGATGAGAGCAAATCTGTAGAAGCCACTTTGCAACAAGCCTACATGCCAACAGTAGTGGAATAGAAGGATAGGAGCCTGGATCTTAGATTTGTACCAGCACTGGCCTCTTTCTCTCTTTTTTGTGTGAGAAAACTAACCCCCTTTTTGTTCTAACTATTGTCAGTCAGGTTTCCTATTACTTGCAGCTAAAAACACTCTGAAGAACACAAAAGCTCTGGATTCTTGGATCAGTGTCAATATGAAGCAAGAAATATTTAAACAATTTCAGCTAAACTCTTTTTTGCAAAGATTTTTATTGTGCTTGGTGAAAAATAACACTTCTGTGAAAATGAGAATGTTATCTGGAAATATTTAACAAAGTGACACCTGAAAATAATAGTTTTACATTTTTCAGGATGACCCCTCCACCACATTCCCCAAATACCTACATTCATTGGGGAGATAGCCATAATAGTTTAGATTTTTTTTTTTGGATCTAGATTTAAAAAAAAAAAACCTAATTCAAGAGATTTTGAATAGATTTTGAGAGTAGAAATTGTATTATTTTACTATGAATTACACACTCTGTCAGGCTCGGTATCTAATATAGTGTGTGTAGATGAAACAAAACAGCCTAGGACAAATGACAAAATTGACATAAATGTTGCCTGAGTATGGCATTTGAGGCCCTCTAGACTAACATTTCTGGCCTATGGTATGGTGTCCTTTCTGGCCTTTCTTCTTCACCTGTGATATCATCTTAGAGGACAATGTTTCTGTCTACGGAGAGTTCAAGGCCTCATCCTCTCAGTGATTTGGCTCTAGACTTCTATTTCTACTTCTTCACTCTTTTCTATGGCCACACCCTGGACTTTTTCATAAATTAACACTTCCTTATGAGAAATACTAAATGATGCTACAACTTCCCATGCTTCATGATATAATTCCTATCCTTGTATTAGTGCTATTTCCCTAGAGGTTTATTTATTTATGCTCTTGTGGACCTCTAGTCTGCATTCTCTCCCTTAGTCACTTCCTGTCTTTACTTTCTCTCTTACCTAGTTTAATTTCTATGGTTCATTATTTCAATCATTCCTAAGCAGTTCCCCAAACTTCCTTACATTTCACATAACCTGGCAATCTTACGTTACTTTAGTTCAGCACAGAAGCCCTTTAAAAACTTTTCTATTCTCTTTGGACTTTAGTTGCTTATGCTTATGCCCTCCCCCAATCACTCCTCTCTTATCAGATAAACATGTATTATACTACAAAGAAAATCTAAATATACCAATATTATCTTCATTTCCTCCTGTTATAATTCATAAAGTATCCTTTAAAAAAAAACCCAATATCTTCTCTACCTGAGCTCTGGATCTCATCCCTTACTGTCTTCTCAGGAACCTTACTCAGTGAATTATTCCCATTCTCCTTCTGATACCTTCTGTTAGAATTTAAATATGGCATAAGTTTCTCCCATTTTGTAAACCAACTACACTTAGATTTCTCATCCTTTTCTTGATCCTTTTGATCTTTTTTCACTTCCTTGTAGACATACATCTTGAACGAGTTGCTTACATTTGTTGCCTCCACTCCGCTCTCCTCTTCCTTCTTGAACTCACTGAGATCTGGCATCTACTTTCACCGCTCCACTAGTTCCTTGGCTTGGCTAGAACACCTCCCTCAAAAGCCATTAGTGACCTTACTAAAGATAAAAGGCATTGCTAATGCTTCAATCCTAATGTTATTTGACCTTTTCTGATCTTGACACACTTTCTTCAGTTGACGACGTCAACGGCTCATGATATCATAGCCAACGGGTTTCCTTTTACCTTTTTGGGTGTTCTTTCTTACTCATCTTTGCAGGCTTCTTTTCCTGAGGAGTTTCTCTTATAGCTTCTTTCTCTTTCCATTCTATAGTTCTTTTGCTAGATTGTCTATCTCTGTGACTTAAAAAAACTAACCATATGCGATGATTATGAATCATATGCTGATGATTCCCAAGTGGTTGATTCCTTCTCAACAATCAGCTTCAGAATTCCAAACGAATAAAGTAGCCTCCTGTTACCGATGAGGACATTCCATGACTGCTCAGTGGATGCCTGAAACCATAGATCGTCCAGAATCCTATAAATACTATGTTTTTTCTTATTCATACACACATTTTCACCTAAAGGAAGCACTTTGCAGCTACTTTTTGGCATATCCAGATTTCCAGCATCGCTACTCTAGTGATTTGAGGCCATTACTAAGTAAAACAAGCGTTGCTTGCACACAAGCATTGCAATACGGACGCAGTTGGTCAGATACCCAAGAAGGCCGCTAAGTGACTAATAGGCAGGAGGTGCCTGGAGCGTGGAGATGCCGGACAAAGGGATGATTTGGGTCCTGGGTGGGACAAAGCGGGAAGGTACGAGGTTTCATCATGCCACTCTGAATGGCAAGCAACCTAAAACTCATGAATTATTTATTTCTGGAATTTTCCACATAATATTTTTGGACTGTGGTTGAGTGCAGGTAACTGAAACCATGGAAAGCCAAACAGTAGGCGGGGGGACCACTGTCTATCAAATTGCCTGTTAGATGTTTTCCCGTGGCTATCGCACAGGCGTTTCACAACAACACATCTTACCGCCTTGACCCACAGCTTGCTCATCTTATCTTCTTTTGTTTCCAGTCTCATTAAGTGGCAGAATCCAGTTATTCAAAGACAAAACTTGAAACTCACTTTTGATTTGTCCTTCCCCCTTATGTTCCACATCTGAAGGTAACTGGAACCTATTTGTTCCCCCTTCCAAATATTTTCTCTGATCTGCCAACTTTTTTCTAGACCTACTGGTATTTTCCTAGTTCAAGTTGACATCTTTCTGTCATCAGGATTGATACAAGAGCCTTCTACTTCATCTCCGTGTCACTTCTTTCCCTCTTTCAGCCCATTCATATGCACATATTATACTAGTCATCTGTTTAAAATCCCTCAGTGACTTCTAGTTGCTCTTACAGCCTGCAGCTTTAAGAATGGCTTTTAAGGCCCTGTCTGCTTCTTCACTCTCACCACTCACCGCTGGACCCTTTTTTATTCTAAGCACTAGACATACTTAATTCTTTCCATTCATTTTTTGGTGTCATGTTCTCCCACTTTCACGATACTGCACACGTTCTTTTCTTCCCACTTGCCTCTTACCTGTTTTCTAGGTTCCATCTTAGCTATCACTTCCTCTCAGGAGCCTTTCCCCAGCCTTAAGTTTGAGCAGGTCCCAGGGCCACCTTTATCTGTGTCATCATGGCATTTACACCAGTGTATTGTGTTTACCTGCTTGTCTAAGAGCAGTGACTAGGTGAGCATGGCACTCGTGTCTGGCGCGCTACTCGGTTCTAAGTAGACATTTAACGTATGTCTGAATGAGTAAGTAAATGAATGGAGTGACTTATAACTTATTAAATGTACAGACTGAGTAAAAGTTTGGGGCAAAAAAAGGTACTATGTCAGTTTGAGGTTCGAATCGGCTGATGTTGCCAATTATTGGGGAAGGAGAATCCAGGAAGCGGAGCCATTTTTTGGAGAAAATATCTAAGACATTTATGTGCAGATACCCAGTTAGTAGCTGATTACATATGATTGGCCCCAGGAGAGGGAAATGAGATGGAAACATTGGTTGCTGGTCATCAGTCTACGAGTATGTGAGAGCCCAGGGAGAGGCTGCGTTGTGGGATAGGAGGAAGGCAAGTAGGCAGGTTACGGGGGAACACAGGCATTTATGAGAGGAGGTGAACAACAGGCACCCACAAACACGTCTGAGGGAAAGCCGACAGATGGGTAACAGGGAAGAGCACCCTACCTTGATGTCATTTAAACAAATGGAAGAAAGTTTCAAGGAACAAAGATTAACAGTGACAGTTGACAGATGCGTTAGTTTTTTTGGTCATTAAATAAAGTTTGTACAAATGGTGTAGTGTTGGATGTTATTAGTGTAATTTGCTTCACTACAAGTTTCTTGAATATGGGGACATTGCCTTATTTTTTATTTTAATCCTAGAACTTATTTCAGTATCTGACACGGTGACTTCAATCAGCAGGTGTTAAATGAACCTAATGCAATTTTCTCTGGTCAAGTGATGACTCAAAATATGGTAACACAGGCATAAATAACAACTTTCTTCTAAATCATGCTTAGATTTCAAAGACATCTGGAAAGTGGAATATGGTTATGTACTTCTCATTGTACAATTTAAAAACATGCCAACCCGAGGAAATATTTTCAATTTTAACATCCTTGACTTTTCTGTGTTTCTCACCACTCATTCTCTTTGTTTTTATTGCAGACATTACCAATTATTTCTCTCTTATTCTGAGGAATTAAAAAAATATATCTGGTAAAATAGGTAATTCATATTAAAGAATATTAATTTAAAATGTTAAAAACTCACAGGAATGCATTCATAAGAAACAAGACTTAGTAGAGAACAGAGGTTACTTATCAGTAAGGTAGAAGTGGCAGCAGTGGAGATGGTAGGATTTCTGAGGGAGATGGGGAGGGAGACCTTTTTTTTGTCTCCTTAATTATGAAGAGGTGGTGACTACCTTCCATTCTCGCATATGGAGCTTGCCCTAAAAGGCATGTGTGGAGAGAATGCTGGTTCTCAAATAAGAAACACTTGATTTGAACCCCTACTTCTTACTTTCTAGCTGGGTGCCTTTGAATATATCCCAACCTTTCTGAGCTTTAATTTCCTCATCTGTAAAAGGATCATAATAACTTCCCCATGTACCTCTTGGGTTATGTAGAGGACCAAATGAAGTTCCATATGTACAGGAGTTCACACATGAAAGGCTATTGTTATTCTCTGTAGGTCCTGCATGGAAATGTTTGACAATTGTTGCATTGTGTTTTCAGTATTATGTTTCTACTCTTTGGTTTGCTGTCTGAATACTCCAGAGCTGAAAATAAGTTAATGGTATTATCACATAATTATAACATTATGTAACATAATGTAATATAATTTTTTAGAAGAAGAAATATTGCAGTGCAACATAATAATTTAGAGGTAGGAATACCAACATGCAAATGCGGTAAGCCTCTTCCCTACTTTTTCTTTCTTTTCTTTTCTTTTTTTTTTAAAAAATATAAATGAGCAGTTTAGGACACAAAAACAATCTTACCAGCTTGTTCTTCCTGGAAACACCCAGACTCTTCAGAGAGCTGATCGGTGTCCACGCTTCCCACACAGCTGCGGTTGAACCTGTGCAGCCCCTCTCCGGAGGGCTGGCTTGGCCGCACACCGCTGGATAATCGCCTATTTGGACAACTCTGCCTTGGATAATTTCCCTTTGTCCAACCCTGGGACTCATAAATCCATGCACAAGGGGACAGATTTCAGAAAATGATATTTGGCCATAGATAGTTGCAATTTCAAGACCTTTTCAAAGGGTGATAATGACATATTTTTACTGCGCAATGTAAGTTTTCAAACTTTGAAGATATATTCTGGGATCCAGATCATTTATGTGTCAATATAGAAAAGGCATTGCTTATCCATCAACCTGTTCTAAAATGTTAAGGTCATGAGTAAGAATGTTCCGCAGTCCATAAAATACTCCTGGAGTGAAACTTAACCGGGAGGGGATATTATTAAAAGTGTAGGAGTTCTGCTTTGGTATTCAACAGAGACAGAAAGTGAGCGAGAAAAAGACCCCTTTTCTTCGAAGTATGTTTTTCTTGTAATACTGAATGTTTAGAAAGGGATATGCAGAGAAAGATTTGTTGTTTCTTCTATCCCTTCTTATCTTTGGTTTTTATTTTTAATTTTTGGGGCATTTCATCATGGAAATCTGGCTGAGTGGCTTGAGTGGTATCTCAACTGTAAAACCTATAGGGCATAGTTATGGTTACATTTCCCAGAAAATAGTATGTGCTAAGTGTGGGTCAAAGGCATTAGGTAGGAGGACACAGCTGTATACTATTCCTAGAAAAAAAGAAGCAATGTCAAGAGCCATCGGAGAGACCTAGAGATGCTTTTTGCAGGATTTCCAGATTTCAACAAAATTGTTTCACCCTGAATAATAGTGGGGTTAGTCTTAGCCAAAATGCAACTGGGCAATCTGTTACTTCCCATATGGAAAGCAACTGTTCAAGTAAATTATATAATTGTACATTACAACTTTGCTTCTGTCATACATTATAAATTCTATTCCATCCCAAATGGAGCCCATTTCATAATGGAGCCAAGTTTAGTGTTGCTCTATCCAGCCTTTCTTGTTGTTGTCGTTACATCCAGCAAAAAAAGTGAATTCTCCAGTATGTTTTTTTTACCTGGTTTCTTGGAAGTGGAAATTTTGTTTGGACGTGTTAGGGCATGCCACTTTTATTTGGAGAATCAATCAAGAAGACTTGCTAGAGTAGCCTGTTATAAAATGAAGAGCCTAATAGGAAAAAGTAATTCATTATCCCTTTAGGTTAATTTTTATTTTATTCTAAATGAGATTCTCAGTATTAAAATTCATAGAGAATCTGTAAAGCCTAAAGCCGATGACATGGACCTTTTCGTTTTCTCACGATGGCATTTTGCTGCGAGAGAACTGAGCTCAAGGTCCCACCGAGCTCATGCCTGGGAGGCAGAGCAGAACGTTCCCGTTTTGTTGCGTTGGCAGCGGAAATCACACCGGTACCAAGACGGCCAGAAGGACCCGGCGCCTCCTAGGAAAGGGACTACCTTGCCGCGTAGTCACCGAAGGCAGGCTGCGGGAGCTCGGCTGCGGGAGCTCGGCTGCGGGGGGCAGAGCTCCCTACCGACTGCCCCGTGAGCACCGTGCGGGAACCCTGTGCATTTCGGTTGTGAGAAAACAAAAGCATCGATAAGAAAAGAACAAAAATGCAAATGGGAAAATAAGTATTATTTTGAGGTCCTTTCATGATGCAAAGGGGTGAAGTCTAAAAGGATAAGAAAACTCCTAAAAAAATCATAGACTTCACTGACGGGAGGTGTTGTTAATTTAAATGAAGCAGGTAGGTTACTACTTATGCTTTATACTAGTCAATAGACTAGCTGAGACAGGACACGTCCTACAGTCTACTTAGCTCTTATCAGTGGTTTTGTTTCTTTCAACTCAGTGTGTCAGGCTATGTTATGAATGCACAATTATATTCAACCCCCTCCAAAATTCCAGTGTTTAAAAAATTCTAGGACTCCTCAAATTAAAACACCTTTCAAAATATGGGCCATGATATTAAAATAATAAACTTTTAAATTAATCATCTATTGCATGAGTGATAGCTAACGTAGTTTTTTATATTTAGTTTTTCGGAATATACAATGACCCTTGTTTGGAATTGTCAGATCATCTGCCTATAGCAGATCCACTAAGTAAGCTCATGAAAGTGCTTCATAGAAAAGAAGAAAAAACTTACAGTTTCTTTATTGAACAATGCATTACCTTTCTACAAATGTCAGCATTGGACCATGCAAACAGCTTAATGAGTACCTGAGGAACTCTGAAAATTATTACTTTTTGCCATTATTAATCAATAATTGTCTTCCTATGTCTCGTGTCATTTATATTTAGGATTATAGAGTCTTAGATCTGAAAGCAACAGAGGATTAATTTGAAAGCATAAATTGCAGAAATAAATTAGAGTAACTTTTATGACTTAAAAACTTAAGAATAATAAATTATGAAAATTTCTAAGTAAAGCTACTGTAGAATTTTCAATTAGACATGCTCATTTTTTAAATATTTGGTGCCACTGCTGAATATAATTTATCAATGTATCATTATAAATAAACCTCCAGTGAATAATTGCTATATAAATTATCATTTGATAAATAAGGGTTATAGGTTGGCAGTTTAATGCATTGATGTAGTGGATTGATAAGGTGCCACAACACTGTAGAGAATAGTTTGATGAGTTCTGGAATATTAGCTCCTTAGATAAATAGGTGTGCATAGAAGTCACTTACGCATATTTAAAGAGGTTTTAACATCGCATTTTAAATTGGTAAGCTGCAACTAAAGTTGTTAAGTGCTAATCAATGTGAAAAAATGTATTCTCGAATGCTTCTTGCTTGTTTCACCAAAACCCAGTGCACTCAAAATAGGAAGCATTTTCCTTAGCCAAGCTGTGTCTTCAGTCTGGACTTGCGGACTTCTTCCCCATCTGTTATTTCTTTGAAACTCCTCTTCCAATTGTCTGTATGTTAAGAACCAAACAAAAAAATACCATTTCTATCTTTGAAAATTGTTGCCTTCACTTCTCTTATCTTCACAATTCATAGAAATATATTTTCGGATTAGTTTTTTGAGGGAGAAGGTAGGCAAATGTGAGTTGTATATCTTTCTAATACAAAAAAGTCAGTAATAAATAAGTTAGTAAAGTCCACTCTTCTTATTGGGAAGGCCGAGAAACTTGTACAGAAAGGCAGTTAAACTAATTTTTCTTCTAACCAATCAGCAAAGCAGAGACCTTGTCCTAAGACTTTCTCTTTCCTTCCTCAGTGTTACGTGGCATTCTGGTACCTTGTTTTATATTCAGAAGTATATGCTTTCTCCTAGTTTATGATGTGGAAACAAGGGTGTATAAAAATCTGCCATCAGTGGTAATGGTACTTTGAGGAGGGTAGTGAGTTTTTCCTACAGGATAGCATGAAGTAAAATGACCTCAGATAAATGGTGTTACTTAAGGGACACATTCTCTGATTAAAGGGAAGTTCTTCGTTTTGAAGGAAGATGGAAAGAGTAAACATGAAAAAAAGGAGTCAATTCCTTTTTTATGAATTAAACTTTAGTCTAAAGACTTTCCCTCCTTAAACAATGTAGAGGAGAAATCACAGGAGATTAGCATACACATAAGACAATTAAGGCCATAAATTAGGATTTCCAGAAGCTCTGACTGATTCCTGAACACAGGATTTATTTGGAAGACCTCTTGGTAACCTCAACTGTAATGTTTGCTTCCACAGAAGGCTCAGGGAGCTGGGGAAGGGGAAGGCGTCCACATGGTCCCTTTATGTCATGGCCGGCATTAAAACTGATTTCCAACTTGGGGCTCCCACTTTCGTTCCAAACTTGAACCTTTTGGCATCAGAGCCCATGTTCTTATGGCCAATTTGGATTTTTAAGCAAAGAAGCTGATTTAAAAAGTCTCTTGGACAACAAATGACTTTTAAAAAATAACATTTTAATGATTTAAATGGAAACAAACCAGAAGAAGCTGGATTAAATTTCTCTTAAAGTATACATGTTTAGCGATTAAGAGGAAAAAGTGGCTGAAAAATGCTGTCTGTTATTTTCTTTCAAAACCCCAAATAGCTGAACAGTTGAGTAGCTCAAAAGACTTGAATTGGGATATCTTTGTGGAAAATATTTCTGGTAATAAAAGTATTGCTAATAAAAGAATGAGAGATGATAAACTTCTCTTTAACAATGAATATTTAACCTGTATGGTTTTAGTGGTAAAACTAATTTATTGAAGATTCTTTAAAAGAAGGTTGACCTGATTCAGGAATTTTATGGGCAGAGAAAAAAATAAAAATTTGGGGAAAAATGGTTGTGAATTAAGGTTTTCTCTAGGTGCTACTTGTTGTTATTGTGCTTCCCAAAGCTTTTAATACCAAACTGTTTCTAAGTGTCTACATTTTCTTAGCCACCATAGACATTTCTATATGAGTGAGAGAGGGTGAGAAGACTATGCTTTTTTAAAAAAAAATCTTATTTTTTCTTTTTAGAGAGAGAGGAAGGTAAGGAGAAAGAGAGAGAGAGTGACATCAATGTGTGGTTGCCTCTCATGCACCCCCTGCTGGAGACCTGGTCCGCAACCCAGGCATATGCCCTGACTGGGAATGGAATCGGTGACCCTTGACCCTTTGGTTTGTAGGCCGGCACTCCATCCACTGTGTGATATGTATGTGGTCTGTCCAGAAAGTATCCAGCCATGCACTGTTAAAAAAGAGAAGAGAGACATTTATTGAATAAGATACAAGACACAAGAAACATTGTATATAGGACAATGACACCTCAGTCCCCTTCAAAGTAGGCACCTGGGACCTCATACAGTTCTCTCAATTGCTATCAGCTGCCCTGTTGTATTTTCCTGAATCTCATCAACGGTCTGAAATCTCTTCCCTTTCAAAAGTGATTTTAGTTTTGGGAAAAGCCAGAAATCACAGGGCATCAAATCTGGGCTATAGAGGGGACCGAGTCACCTGGCTGATTTGATGTTTTGCCAAAAAACTCTGCACGAGACATGATGCATGAGTAGACATGTTGTTGTGATGAAGCTGCCAGTCACCAGTCTCCCATAGCTGTAGGCTTCTGAATCATCCAAATAGTTTTTGCAGAGGAATGTTCAAGCTTAATGCAAAATTTGATGCTGGTTTGTTGCTTTACTCCCTCAGTCATTTTGAATGTGACAGCCATACAGTATATATACTCACTCAATGGCATCTACCACCCCCACTGACTAGTACAGTGAAGCCGTCATTGTTCACGCATGTGCATTCCAGTCCACTCTCCTTGGCTGCCAGGTAACATCATTCTCGTTATATCAACAGTGGCTGGACTTTTTCCAGACAGACCTCACAGATTAGAAGATTTAAGTTACTAGACAGGCAGGAGTGTGGTAGTTTGGGCTCGAGGAGCTTCAGTAAGTAATGTCATTATTTTTGTGTCTTAGAATGCACTGAGAAATAGGGATAATGGGAGAGCAAAGTGCAACCTCTGTGTTTCCTAAAGCTGGTGTTGGAGATTGTGGTTTAGCTACAGGAACAATGGGCTTTCTCAAGGCGGACTCCAGAGCTGGGCAGCCTCCCCACCCAGACCCAACCAGCACAGGACCAGGCAGGCGCTGCATGGCAGGGCAGGGCTGCCCCATGCAGCCCTCGGCCTGGGGGGGTGGTGCTGGAGGTTTGCTTTCTCCATTCCACTTGCTCCCAAGAGAACAGGGAGGGGAAATGGGTTAAAAATGCCATCTTATTTTTCTTGATAGTTTCAATCAGTGGGTCTATGGGCCTCTCTTGGGGAGGAGGAAGCAAAGTTTGGGCAGGAGCCCAAGAATGTAACTTTAATGGGACTCCCTTCACATTAGACGGAAACATCGAGAACAGCAAAGAAGTGCTTTTTGTTCTTTTAACCCAGTGCCTCTAAACTAGGATTGTTGCCCTCCCTAAGGAAGTTTTTGTCGTGACAATGAATGCAGGGTACTTACGGTGTTTAGTGATGGAGTCAAAGATGCGAAATGTCCTGCACTGCACAGAAAAGTCCCTTGTAATAAATAATCAAAGCTTTCTAGAGATACCCTGAGCTGAACCTGTTGGGTTCTGGGTGAGGAAGAGATCAACACACTGTCAAAAGCATCTCTGCCTACACCTTCCTGGGACCGCTCTGTCTGTGACACCGACCGCTTCTTGGTGGGTCCCTTTGAGCTATTGGTGACAATATAGATTTCACTTTCAGCGGGCTCTGAAGTGAGTCAGAGCACCACATTATTTAAATGAACTCCAAAACTTCTGTGTACACAAGACAGAAATTTCACACCCTAGTCTAGTTCTCATAAAAACTATGATTCACATATTGTCCAACATAGCTTAGAAGTTACAGAAGGAAATCAAGTTATAAAAGAAAATGAAACCACATTAAGATGTTCATAAAACAAAATGTCAGAAAAGATGTACTAAATTTGAAGGTGAACACTCTTTCCTTATAAATTTCTTGGGGGGAAAAATGGACGTTTAAAGATCCACCCCCTTTCAGGTTAGAAGTCCAGAGGAATTAAGGTTAAATATCAAATTCTTTTGGGCTTGTGAATTAAATTTTAAAGAAACTGAAGTTTTATTTTAACCACAAATTCTTATCTTCAGTCTCAGCTAGAGGGTTTTTAATGTCTGGGTAGAATTGTTTTTCTTTCCACAGCTATAGCCTATTCTATTTCTCACTGGAATCGGTGATGTTTCTTTAAGGTCTTGGAGTTTTACTGATTCTGAATAAATCTAGGATAAACTTTACTTTTATTTTTTAATTTTAACTTTTTAAATCCTCAACTGAAGACACTTTTTTTTTTTTGCATTGCTTTCAGAGAGAGAGGGAGTGAGGGAGAGAGAGAGAGAAGCATCAATGGGTTGCCTCCTGTGTGCGCCCAACCTTGGGATCGCAGGTGCCGGGACCAGGGGTCAAACACACAACCTACGTGCTGTGCCCTGACCAGAATCGGACTTGAAGCCCTTTGGTTATGGGATGATGCTCCAATCAACTGAGCCGCACTGGCCAGGACAAACCTTACTTTTAAAACAAGATTCTGAAGAGCCACCAGGCCATCTAACATTATCATGGCACTGGTTCCTCACTCAGACCCTAAGTTCTGAAAATAACTATGCTAGGCAAAATTATGTTCCCTAAAACCTGTACTTCGTATTTCTGAAGGTTCATGCCGGAAACCCAGTGGTATCTTGATCAGCTAGGGTCCCTGTTAGAAATAGGCGTCATGCTTCTACTTGGGATAATTTGAGGGAGATTTAATAATTTGAGGGCAGTAAGAAGCCCCATGGGATAATGTGCACCCTGGGGCCGGTAGTCAGGAAGGGGAAGGGAGAGAGCAAAGGAACCCTGAGCGGGCGCGCGAGGCCCAAGGTGGAGCGGGGAGAGCGCCCAGGGAGCACGGCCCCCTCCCTCCAGCCGCGGCCGAGGGCGCAGGAGCCCGCACAGCAGGCGTAGTGACTGGAGAGTGAGAGGGTGAAAGGAAGAGGGAGACACTCTTGTTGGCATTGTTTAAGTTGAAATTTTTGTCTCTTTATTTTCGAATTGTGAGAGTCCTTTATAATTCTAGATGTAAGTTCTTTATCAAATAAATGACTTGAAAATCTCCCAGTCTGTATTGTCTTTTCACTCTTGGGATGGATGGTATCTTGTGTAGCACAAGCACTTTTAATTTTGATGAAGTCTAACCTATATTTTTTCTTTTGTTGCTTAATATTTGGTATCATATCTAAGAAATAATTATCAAATCCAAGGTCCCAAAGATCTACTGTTATGTTTTCTTCTGAGAGTTTTATGGTTTTAGCTCTTACATGTAGGACTATGGTCTATTTTGAGTTAACTTTTGTGTATTATGTGAAGAAGGAGTTCAACTTCATATTTTTGCGTGTGTATATCCAGTTGTCCCATCCCCACTTGTCGCAAAGACCATTCTTTCCCCATAGAATTGCCTTGACACACTTCTAATCCTCCTACTTTGTTCTTCTTTTCCAACATTGCTTTGCATATTCTGGGTCCCTTGAAATGCCATATAAACTTTAGGATATGCTTGTCATTTTCTTCCAGAAAGACAGTTGGGATTACAATAAGGATTGTATTGAATCTGTAGGTCTTGTTGTATTAACAATATTAAGTCTTCTGAAGGTCTTTCTATCTATTTACATCCTCTTAAATTTCTTTCAACAATATTTTATAGTTTTCAGAGTATAAATTTCGTACTTTTTTGTTAAATTTGGTCCTCAGTATTCGATTCATTTTGATGCTTTGTAAACTGAATTTTCTTAACTTCATTTTAGATTGTGTATTGTTAGTAGATAGAAATAAAATTGATTTTTTATATTGATCTTACACCCTGCAACATTGTTGCCCTGTTTATTAGTTCTAGTAAGTTTTTATTTTTTAGTGGATTTTTTAGGATTACCCAACTATAAGAACATGTCCTATGCCCCAAAATATAGGTTTACTTTCTTCTTTATTTTCTGGATGCCTTTTATTCCATTTTCTTCCCTAATTTCCCCAGGTAAACTCTCCAGTACCATTTTGAATAGAAGGGGTGAGAGCAGATATCCTTGTCTTAGTCTTGATCGTAAAGAAAGCCACTGAGTCTCCTGTCATTAGGTACGGTGTTAGCTGTGGGCTTCCCCAGATGCCCTTTATCAGCTGAGGAAGGCCTCCTCAATTCCTTGTTTGTTGAGTGTTCTTATCATGAAGGGATATTTAATTTTTTCAAATTCACCCGTCTTCATTTTTTGAGACAATAATGTGATTTTTGCCCTTTATTCTATTGACATAATTTATTACATTAATTGGTCATGATGTAAATACTTTTTATATGTTGATGGATTTAGTTTGCTAGCATTTTGTTGAGGGTTTTTGCATCTGTATTCATAAGAGATGTTGATCTACAGTTTTCTTTTCTTGTGATGTCTTTGGTTTTGGTGTCACAATAATACAGTCCTCATAACTAAGAGGAGCTGTTCCTTCCTCTTCTGTCTTTTGGAAGAGTATATGAAGAACTTGTATTAATTCTTAAATGTTTGGTAGAATTCACCAGGGAAGCCACCTGGCTTTGGGGTTTTATTTGTGGGTAGTTTTAAAATTATTAAACTAATCTCTTATTTGTTCTAGGTTTACTCTGATTTTCTATTTCTTCTTGATTCAGTTTTAGCAGTTTTTGCCTTTCTAGGAATTTTTGCATTTCTTCTAAATTATTGCCTCATTGGCATACAGTTGCTCATAGTATTCCATTGCAATTATTTTACATTGCTGTGAGGAGTAGCAATTCCTGCTGAGTAGGCTTGATTTAGAGGAGGGAGACAGCCCATAAAAACTTAGGTAAGAAAACATCAAGTGGTGGTCAGTCGTGTAGACACTGAAGGAAGGTGAGGTGAAGACAGCGTGTAGGAGGCTGTTTTGGATTGGGCAACAGGGAAAGATCTTGCCAAGAAGTAACGTTTTAGTAGAGACCCACATGACGACAATGGGTCAGCTCCCAAATGCCCACAGCACTTTAGGTAGAGGGAAACCACTGATGCAACAGTGTAAGAGGGGACAAGCTGGTAGGTTTGCGAAACAAGGCCAGCATGCTGAAATACACTGTGCGAGAAGATTAGAAGCAGATCAGAAGGAGATCAGGCCAGAGAGACAGACAGGTCCAGCTGATACAGAAGCTGATATAGGCAGTTGTATAAGGAATTTGGATTTTATTCCAAAGAGAAACGATTGGAAGGAAGAGTTTAAGCAAGGGACTGACATGATCTGTTTTATATTTTAAGAGATTATGCTGGCTCTTGCATGGAACACATTGCAGGGAGTCAAGAGGAAAAGACCAAGTGTACGAGGCCAGCCCTGTCTTGCATGTAGGGGCCATGCAGGTGAGAGAGGGAGCGCCCAGCCCAGGGCCATGGTGCGAGTGGGGAGAAACAGTGGCATTCAGGGTGTCTGGCCGCAGAGCCAGCTTGTCAGATGGCCCAGGTGTCAGTGAATCGGGAGGAATCTGAGGTTTCTCAGCTTGAACAGCTTGGTAGATGGCACGATAGTAGATGATATACATGATTATTTCTTTGCACGGGTGTCCCCACTTCCAGACTAGGAACTTGAGACGGCATGGCGAGTATCTGATTTATTCTTATGTCTCCAGCGCCTAGCAAAGCCTGGGTCGGTGCGGACAAGAAAAATCAGTGATAACAACTCCGTGGGGAGAAGAGGAGAACGTGGAGCGGCATCTCACCCAGCTTAGGGCAATCAAAATGCTTCTAAGAAAGAGTTTTTCAGCTGACTCAAGAAGGAAAGCAGGGGTTGGAACAGGGCAAATCTGTAGTCAAACACAAAATGCTCTGTTATAGGGCCTAAGCTAGTCTTACAAACAGACGTGAGCTCCTTTTTCTCACAAAATCAAGTGCCCCTTTGATGGTCACTTTATTTTGTGAAAGAAAGGGTGACACTAGTTTAGCTTTCTGTATCCTCTGGGGCCAAATGAAGTAGCAGAATGTACCCAGAGTCTTAAAGGTTGGAATGAGCTTTGCCAAATCTGGGCAGTTTTTCCTTGTGTGGTTAGAAAAGTGGGGATGATCAGGGCATTTGCTTACTTTATTGTTTAGATTTAAATGTTCTTTATGTTTATCAGCAGTGTTTGCCTTGAGTTATATGTTCTTGAAAGCTGGAAACTATGTTAGTTTCTGTTAGAACACCTAGTTCAGTGTAGCACGTGTATTTAGATGCTAAATACATTTATTTTGAAGATGATACTTTCCTACTTAGTTCTGCTTTGTCTCTCTGCAGAGATTCTATTTTTTAACGATGTTGGATTGAAATATCTTACCCCTCCCTAGCTTTCGATTTATAAATATTAAAAACCTACGGAAGGAAATCTTACCCTTTGCGACAGCAGGGAGGGACCTGGAGAACATTATGCTCAGTGATATAAGCCAGTCAAAGAAAGACAAGCACCATATGATTTCACTCATATGTGGAATCAGATGAACAAAATGAACTAACAAGCAAAATAGAGACAGACTCAGATAGAGAGCAGGCTGACAGTTGTTGGGAAGGGGCGGGGGGTGGAGGGAGAGAGAAAAAAAGAAAAAAAAAACAGGAAAAACCTCCTGGACTGGGACAACCATGTGGTGACTGCTGGAGGGCACGAGGGTGAGGGAGGGCGGGGGAGGCTGTGGGGGGAGCAAGTGGTGAATGGGGACTTGACTTGGGCTGGTGAATGAGCAGCACAGTGTACAGGTGACGCGTTGTGGAATTGTACACCTGGAACCTGTACAATGTCGTTAACCAGTGTCACCCCAATAAATTCAATGAAAGAAAAAAAATTGAAACTATAGTGCATATACGCTACATCTAGATTTACCAGTTTTAAATTTTGAGACATTTGCTCTGTATCTGTGTATGTACACACAATAAATACATGTGAAAGGAAGTAGTGGACGTTTCCCCCCAAATGCTTCGGCGTGCATCTTTAAGGAACAACAGCACTCTCATACATAAATCTAAAATGTCATTAAACCCAAGAAATTTAACTTCAAGTAAATATGAATTTAATATAGATTTTATATACACATTTCTTTCATTATATAGGCTTTATTTATTTGTTTTGGTCCAGGAGCCAATCAATGATCATACATTGTAATCTGACCAAGAAGTATCTTAGTATGACAAGCATTGTGAGTTAAATATATTATATATCTTGTCTGCTCCTGTGGACTCATTCGCAGTCTTTAAGGATACCACTTTTTGATTCTTTCAAGAAGAGTACATGACATTTATTAGCTGTACAATAAAATGGGCTGCTTTTCCAGCTGCTGCACAGCCCTGAAGGTTAACTATGAAAATGAGTTTTCCAGTAACAGTGCGAGTAGAACTGTTGCTTTTAAAACTCTTTTTAGTGCTTCTTTTCTAGCCTTTGAACTTTTCACTAAGCATTAGTCATTTTTAATAAAAATACATTTTGTTTGTAAGGTCAATAGGATTTTTCCTCATAAAAATATGGTAAGCCACGCCAGATTCAATTCATTGTAGCTATTTAAAAAAAAAAAAGGTAAGTTTTGAGATGAAACACTAAATTACCCCTCCCCCTAAGTTAATAAATTACATAATTACTAAATTCTCTCTCACTGACTTCGGAATTTCCTAGTTTTATAAACTGATGTCAGAGAGGAAATGTTGAAATACTACCACAAACATCAGATTGGCTGAAAAATGCCCCCTGCCCAGTTAAGCTTCTTTAAGTACATGGTAGTATTAACCAAATATTTCCTCTATCCCTGGAGAGAATTTGGAGATTTTTACTTGTTCAGTGACTCATAATCATTCATTGCTGCATTTTTCTGAGGATGAAGCAGAATTCAATGTTACCTCCCCAGGGGGGACTTCTAATGAGATGATTTCGTGCCCTCCAAACCGTGTGGTTCCTTGCCGAGGGCTGCAGTGTGAATGAGGGAAGGGAGGACTGGCTCGTCCACGGCTACGGAGTGCATCTCCACGGTCCTTGTTATTGTAGTGAAAATTCTTACCGTTCTTATTGGGACCAAGTTAGAGATGGTTATTAGCTCTTCTGTTTCATCCTCACCTCCACTTCTTTTTCTTTCCGAGTTTCTCAGTGCTGTGCAGTTTGAAGCTGTTATCTTATTTTAATTTGTACATTGTTCCTGACGTTTTGTGAGTCCTACAGGAAGCTTGTACAGTTTTCGGCTTTCCTTCTCTGTCAGCTCATCTCCAGGCCATTTTATCGTTTGCATGCCTTGGCGTTTTCTCCCCTCCGCTCTCTGAAGGCATGTCAGCCTCCTTTAAACTTTCCTTCTCCTGTAGAACAATGACCTGAGATATTACTAACATGCATTCCGAGCTCTCTTATGTTGATTTAAATGTATCGTATGTGGAAATACCTTTGCCTAATGAAAACGACCTCTCTGCACTCTTCTAACCTAACGACCCCGGCTCTCCTGGAAGCCTCTGCTGCTGTCCACACTCCACCTTCGTCCTGACTGAGAGCCACTGGACCCTAGGCCTCACCCTTCATCGTGCGTAAACTTGCACCTGGGAGGTCTCCAAAATTTGTGCAATTGATGTCTTGCTTCTTGCCCATTTCACAAACCTGTATTGTATTCTCAGTGAAACATTCAATTACTCAACCCGTGGTAATCCTCTCTATTCAATTTCTGTCTGGTTAGCATCAAAAACTAACCCTGTGGAGAGTCTTGCCTGCACTTTTTTTTGGAAAACCATGTTTCTCTCTATTTGAAAGCTCATCGTTAGGTGATCCTGGTAGTAACCCAAATTTAGTGCATCCTAAATAGAACTCGTTGTTAATTGCCCCAGATGAGAACAACAGCTGTGTTTGTTTTGTTTACTGCTGTTTTTTCCATGTTTGGTACATACCGTGCACAAAGTACTTTTTTTGGTTAGATGAATGAACAAATGAATATTATTTCTCTTAGCTAAACTGATTCCCCTTCTTACCTTCTCTCTCTTCTTCCCAATATTATCCCTTATCAGCTGGCAGAGAGAATGTCAAAATCTTCTATGTTTCAGGTCCAATGAGAAGGATGAAGCCTGGAATTATACTTCCAAAAGGGGAGGGGATAGAAACCAGGCTGGAGTTGAAGTAGGTAGAGAGTTTGAGTCCTGGGAGGATATGGGTTATTTGGGGGAATTTCCTAAAGGCTGAGGAAGGGCAGTCTTTGGGGGGAGTTTTCCATGGAGCAGATACGTGTGTGCGTTCCCGGAGGCCCGGAGAGGTGAGCGGGCCGCTGACCCCACGGCAGAGCGGGCGCGCGAGTTTCCGCGTCAGGAGCCTTGGCCTCCCGGTGTTCCCGCGTTGTGCTTGCCGACCTGCGGCAGTTCAGCCACCACAAATGTGGCGCAGAAACACATCTTCGATGATGGAATTATGCAATCTTATATTATGGTTTCATTAGAAAATAATTTCCATGCTGTTCACAGTTTTTATGATGAAAATTCATAATGTTGATGGAGGGGATGTTTTGTAACTTTAAACAATTCCTCTATTAATGTACATTTATGTTATTTCCATTCTTTCTCACTTTAAAATAAAACTGTGATGAATGTCATAATATATAAGGTTTTTCTTCTCTTGGATGATTTTTCAGTACTACTTGTATAACAGTTTTTCCCTCAAGTTTTAAGTCTAAATCATTTTCTCTTTCCCTGAGGGTTTTCTGTCTGTGTTATGGTGTTAATGCCCAGAAAGTTTAATGTTCCTTTTTCTAAGACTCTTACATTTTGAAAGGCTTTTATTATTGCCACTGACTGTAGATTCAATTTATTAGATATTTATTTGAATCCACTCATTACTGAGGATTTACTGATGCTGAAAAAGATTCAGATGTTTAAACCAAGCATAACCGACGAGTATCAGCTTTATTATTTTTTGGATAACTATTTGGTTTTTTTTTTTTTTCTCTGCAGAGCCTATGATTACTTGCCAATTGCAAGATTTAAACAAATAATTTTCGTATCTAGTCTTTTAACTTTTAACCTTAAATTTGAAATCCCATGTACGAGGTAGATGGCAAATTTCGCAGCCCTATGTTGGCTGTGTGGATTTTAAATATTTTTATTGTTTTAAAATTTTAATTTAATATATATTTTTATTTTTGTGAAAAAGCCATGCAGACAGAATGATGCAAACTCAAATGCTACAAAAGAACACACAGTAAAAATGCCTTCCGTTGTTTTTCCCCTTGAGGAAGCGGTCATTGCTGGTTTCCGTGGGTCCTTTCAAAGCCACTCCACTCGTACTGTTTTTCTGTCATATTTACTTTCGCTAACCCTGAAGTGTTCCTGAAAAGGGGCGGGGCATCCTGTTTTCATTCATATTCGGAGTGTCGCAAAAGTAGGTTTACAGTTGTGAGTATGCAAAACAGAGTTTATTCTTGTATTATTATTTCTTAATTATCATATTCTTTTCCACGAGAACAACTGTAAACCTACTTTTGCACCACTCTGTTTTTAGTAATATATTTACTAATTTTAGTAATATATTTATTTGCATTATTATTCACACAGGTTCAAAATAGTTTTGATTATATTTGGATTTTTAAAAAATCCGTAAATAAAACTCTGAGTAAGATTGATTCAGAGAGTCATGAAGTCTTTTGGAGAATGAAATGGAAAGGAATTACTGAAAAGCTCGAGAAACTGAATGAGACCGTGCGAGAGGTAGGGGAGAGGAGGAGACAGGGCTGCTGAGTGTGGCGCCTGAGGAGCAGTCTCTAATCAGCCTATAAATACCTTTCTTCCCTCTTTAGCATAACTATTTGCTTCTGTTATCCTTACTGTTAAATAATGAAATATTAAATTTGGTATAATTGATTTCTAAGCTGGGCTTGGGAATGTTAGCATCTGATAAGATATGAGTGGGTATGTGAGGAAACAATCGGGTAGTTAAAATGTTTAGAAAAACTGCTGTGGCATTAAGAGTAACCTTTTTTAGTGAAATTCATAAATTGCTTTCAAGGTGTAACGTGCTACATGCATCCGTCTGAGCTGCTAAGATATTTTATAACATATTTAGAGTGAAAAGGAAACCTATCACAGAGCTCTATCAGCTTCATGATAGATACCATCTTTGTATTTGGCAGAAGTATTATTTTCCTTCTTTTTCAGCATTTGCAGAATGCAATTTTGGCAGTTCCTGGGGGGAATAGAATTTACTGAGGCAGTTTTTATTCTTAAAATGCAATAAATTGTTATGTCAGAAGCTGCTTTGAAATGCCAGAAGAAAATATTTCCTCTGCCTTTCTTCCTTCATTATTGCCATAAACAATGCAAGTTGTGTACATAAACCATACAGTTATTTACTTTTAATGTTTGATGGAATGGCTTTTAAAAAGTCAGCCACACTGCCAAAGAGTAAAATGTTTATTTATTTGTTTTTCTTTGAGTCCGGAGAATGTGGGAGGACAGCCCCGACCTGGTGTGAAGGGCCTGGGCCGCGGACGCCGCGGGGGCAGCAGCCGCACCGCCACCGTGCCCGCGGTGGCCCCCCGCCCCCCCTGCCCCCCCCAGCTTTCGCGGGAGCCTTTGGTGGTTCAGGAAGAATCCTGCCCCAAAGCCTCTCGTTAGTTGCATGTGCGGTAAACACAAGAAGTAAATGAATGAGAACCTAACGTTCCTATCTTCCTCCATGCTCGCAAATTGTTTGTGAGTTAGCTATGCACATAAACATTTTGAAACTGATGAACAACCCTTTTCCAAGGATTGAAGCTATATCATTTCATGGTAGTTACTTGCGCATCTGGGGATAAATATTATCATTGTCTTAGCTTTGTTTAAATTTTTTTTCTCTCCAGTGTTTGTTTTTACTTTGGATTGGGTATATTGACCTATAAAATTCATTTAAAAATAGTTATTTTAGTCAATAGTTAGGAATGAAACTTTTATTTATAATGCCTTTATCTTCCTCTTGAAAACCAGAGGGTTCTTTTCAAACAGTGAGGACATCTTGCGGTTGCTGAACTGTTGATGTTTTCATTCGACCTCATGCCGAGCCAGACTTCATTAGACGTGTTGAGTCTGTGCTTGTCACCCTCCTCCGCTCATAATGTAACAAACACAAAAAATACAAGAGGGAGCGGAAGACTTCTCTGTGCACGCAAATGGCTCTTATAAAGTTTCGTTCAGGGTGAGGATACATGTACTTTAGGAAATACTCATATTTGTACATAAAATAAATTTTACATAAATGCTATTTGAAAATTTGTTACTATATATTTATATATTTATTTTGTGTAAAATATCTATGTAAAGTATGTTTATTATATAATGTTATATGTTTAGTCACATAGCTATATAAAATATAAAATTCAAAATATAAATAATACATAGCTATATATAAATATACTTTTCTAAATATGTGTTCCTGCTATATATTTATATACAACACTACATAATATAAATATACATATATATTAAATTTTGGGGCTATTTCATAGGGTAGTGTAGTAATTCCTTAACAAAAACTAAAGAACATACATTTTTGGCGGATGCAATGTTGTGTGTTGAGTGTGTCTGGAGGCCTGACGAGGGAATAATGCTTTATACATGTTTTCAGAAGTATTTAAACCAGTTCTGGAGAGGACGAGCGGTTGAGTGAGCGAGTTTTCTCCAGTAAGATAGCGTGCCCCTTCCGCGGCCGCCCAAGTCGTGCTACATTAATATTCTCCACAAATCAGGGTGTCGAGGCGGGTGCAGGGCGGTGGGCTTAATTGTGTTGGTGACAGAAGGCGTTACAAGGCTCAGGGAGGCCCCGTGGCAGAGCAGGGGAAGGGGAGTAGGAGGAATAAGAAGCCAGTGATTCCAGCTGTTTATGGACCTTGCCTTTCTGTGGAAAAGATCCTTCACCCTGTCACTGGGCACAGAACTGGCAGCCGGAGTGTTGTCTCTGACCCCTGAAAACCAGGTGACCGAGGCTGTTGAAGGATGCGGCTGGCTGTGCTCCAACAGCCACATGCCCTGAATAGAAGTCACAGAGAGACGCAGACAGGCCGCTGAGCAGGGCTGCAGGGAGGAGCTGGGAGCTTTTCACTCAGGTTTGTTCAGAGTTTCCAGAGGACTAATGATTAAGACGCACTGAGAGCCACAGTGATGGAGATGATTGTCCTTTGAAGATTACCGTGTTGGGCAGGAGCTTTCTCTTAGGGGTGCGGCCGTTAGCCATAGGCCAAGGTGGCCCCCCGCTGCCGCCCAAGGCTCGCTTTCCCCGCTGGCTCTAGCTGTGGGCTCAGTGGGGTTAGCTCCACCCTCAGCGCACCGCGGCAGGACTTGAAGCTCTGTGACACAGTTGCAGTGCTTGGTGTGGGAAGGGACACAGGACGGCAATGCCGGGCATTTGGCTATTCCCTGGCGGTGCCAGGGTAAGAGCTGGGTGAGTGGTTGCTGAGACGTGGCCAAGCATTGCTCTGTCTCCTTTCCATTTGGATCCAGGCCTCTGGACAGAGGATAAACAATTATGTCAGAACTCACTTAGCGGTAGTGAAACGACCCAATTTAGTTGTCTTCTAAAACTTTGCCTCAGCTGACATGGACCTCTCGGGTCAAAAGAAAAGGAAATGCTTCGGAACATGAAAGTGATAGAAGGAAACACCCTATTTATCTTTCCCACTTCGTCTTAAGACATAAACTCTTTGAAAGCTGAATGTTTGGATGCTGAACATTGTGCAGGGCAACTCTGATCTTCCCCTGACATGTCTGCTCCATTCTGTCAAAAGTCCCATTCCCTACACAGTGTCTCCTCATCGTCTTCAAACACCCATTGAGTGCTTCTCTATGGCGGTGCTTTCCCGAAGCTCCTACCAGGCTGTCTGAAGCGTCTGGTGGTTCACAGTCCTTTTCGGAAAATTTAGAATGATTTAGTATTTAAAGAGTAACCCTTTTATGGGAACTTTATATTACTTTTGAGGCCTTCCTTCTCGGCCAATTCAAGTCAGCAATAGCAACTAACCGCTACGGTGTACCTTGCATGAGACCCGGGCCTCAGGGAACACAGGGGACCACGTGGATTCCACAGATATTAAGCAATTAGAGAACATGACAAGAAAAGATAAACTGAAGGCCCGTTTCTGTGGTACAGGCTCTTCAGTGCAGGAGGAGCCAGCCAAACTGAGTGTGAACCCTGGCACAGCCACCTGGATGGAGAAATCACCACCTCTCTCATCCTCATGTATCTGATAGGGATGCTATCAACTACCTTTAGAATTATGGAAAGGATGAAAGAGCATATAACGAGTGCCAAGCACATCATGGGTACTCTGCGCATGTCAGTTAGACTTATGTAGGATGGGGAGGACTTACAAGGGAACGCGACCTGGAGGAAGAAAGGGGAGGAAGGCATGCCTAGCAGAGAAGAGCGATGAGTCTGCTTGTAAGGAGGGGGGGTGGGAAGGTGGGTAGAGATGGGCAGCAGGGAATGCTTTAGGTGGGAACCCAGGCCTGACCGGGAAGGAGAGTTGCACAAAGAAGGAGATAAAAAATGGCGACGGCATGGCCAGCCAGGGAGTTTCAAGTAGATCCACAGGAGCAGTTGTACATTGTGCAAACACAGCTGTGTGTCGGGGGGAAAGGTTCTTGTTGTACGTGAAGCCAGTGCAGCAGCTCTGTGAGGACGGCGCTCTTATTATCCCCACTCTCCAGGTGGTAAATAGTGTTTGGAAGAACTCTGAAAACACTTCCCATTTGTACTTACTATGTGAATATATTAATAACACTCACGGCAATCAAAACAAAAGGAAAAATTAATTCATGATCCTATCACCGGAACAAACCAGATAGTTCTTATCTTCTCCTGTTCCCAGTTGATTTTAGTTTTTCTCCCAAGGGAGGAAAAATATGTGATAAATGTTATTTGAGTTAATTTCTGTCAATGCGTTAAACAGTGCCTGGCACATAGTGAGCACTCAGTACACGTGGGTTGTCGTTTCCACCTCCGTACAGACCTAGAATTTATAGATGAGACAATCCATGTTACCAGGCAGCTTTGGTAAGGGCGTTTGGGCAGGTAGATCTGGGCCTTCCTCTTTGCCCTCACGACTTCAGAAAGGCTCCTCGTGCAAGCTATACACAAAGAGAAGTCCCAGTCTTTCCTAGAACAGAATGAGGTATGCCCAACACACATAGTACCTGGCCTTGAAGGCTAAATTCTTTGGTGGCCCATCGGAGGATTGCTCTCATTAACCTGCAAATGGTGGGGGAGGAAGAACAAATGAGAAATTTATTGCAAAAATTTATGTTCTGTTCAGTGGGTAATCTGTGGCCGAGATTTGTTGTTGGCTTAAAATGGAGGTCTAATTATTATACTTTTCTTAGAAAAGAGATGAGTTTATTTTTTGATTGTTAATATTCTTGACAGTTTTATTTAATGGGATGAACACTCAAGGTTTTAGTGTGTTCTGAGGGTGAGTCAGGCAGTTCATGTCAAATGTCCTCATTCTTAAACTTTTCCCGGTGGGTTACGGGGGAGTTAGCAAATGAGCGCGTTGTATCAGTTACTCACTTTTCAAGAATTTATTCCTGGGCTAGTAAAACTGCAAACTCTTCTCTAACTGCTAACCCTGATTTATTTTTCTAAAGGCTTTCTGTTCATGTTCCTAAAATCTTAGCTGTTGATACTACTTGGATAGACTCATTATTTTTCAAGTGCTGAGGTCTAAGTTGTTGAATAAGCAAGACTAACCTTTGACATGAAAGAAAATTTAGAGGAAAGAGGGATTTCATTTGCTTTTCATTTTCAAGGCCATGTCTTGTAATATGAATTTGTCAAGAACACGAGTCACATTTTTCACACCTCCGTGTCCTTCGAGACATAAACATTGAGAGGGATCCACAGGCACAAAGCCTGCTCTGTGCTAGGGAAAATAATAAAAAAAAATTAAAAAATCGGAATGGAAAATAACCCTCCTTTGTGCCCTTTGATATAAGTCAGTGAGCTGTGGGCTTTGGGGTCTTCTCAAATCTCCTGTGCAACAATGACGGTGCCCGGAGGAAAGGAGCCTCGTCTGCGGTGCGGTCTGCTGGGCAGCTAACGGCCCTGCGGAGAGCGTGGTGCCTTCCCCAGGGCCGGGCCGGGGCTCAGAGCATCGGCGGGTGGAGGGACCTGGGTTTTAGACTTGCCTTTCGGGGCGTGGAGATAGGAGACATGGAGAAAAATCAATGTGCAAGTGTTCACGGGCTTCGGGTTGCTCTACGCTCTCTTCTCCTCTCTTCTTGTTCTTTATTTCATTCATTCACTTTTACAAGCAGCATTTTATAAGATTTCATAAATAGGTGATTTTTATAGTTGCTGTAGAGAGCGTGTTCAGGCTCTTCTGGAAAAGAGACTCAAACCAGGAAGATAGGTAAAAATAAGAAAACTTTAATTTTGTTGTTGTTGTTCTGAAGTCACTGGAGATATACTGAAGAGAGATTTTTGAAGCATAACTTGTTTGAACAATCTGGCACTAGCATCAGCTTTTATTTCATTCACAGCTTGTTGAGGAAATGATTTTACCATGGAGTTATTTTGTACAACACAAGTCTTTTTTGTCATTCTCTCCCCGCCTTCGTTTTCTTTCTTCCCCTCTATTTCTTCCTCCCCCCTCCCTCCCTCCCTCCTCCTCTCCCTTATTAACCTCCATCTGCCCTCCCTCCCTCCCTCTCTCCCTCCCTCCATGTACTTCCCTTTTTTCTTTAATCACAGCAATATCTGCAACTCAGCCAAAGTAGTAAACAGAGCAGCGGCTTTTGTGATGGTGCATCTGGAGGGCTGTGCTTTGCTCCCCGGGAGCGGTTAGCACTGCCTGGCCTCAGCCTGTTTCCCGTGCGCTGCTGCTGGGATGGTGGGCCAGCGGAGCGGCGGCCGCCCTTGTTACTCTCAGGAGGGCAAGGAAAATATGGAATATTTGGCTTTCTCCTGTTGCTGAAAGTCTCACTGGGTAGTTAATAAAAATAAACTTTATGTTTTGCAATTTATAGTCTTGGCCTCTCTTCCTGTTTTGTCTCTTTCTGATGTCTCAGTATCTTTTAGGTTAAACTTATGTCCCCTCAGATTTCTGTGCCCTTCCATGTTTTCTTCAGGGTGGAGTCTGGGAGCGATTTCATGGTGGCAGGGGAAATGGAGACTTCTGTCTCCTGCGTCCTTGCAGTGGTTTGGAGTTATCAAGCCCATGATGAAGTTGTGATGTCATTGTGAGGGTCTGCAGTTGCTAAAGCATGAGGTTAGTCCCCTCCTCTCGCTTTGGTTACCCTACACTTAAGCGCTTATCTAAAGAAAGCTGCGTAGGTCTTTCCAGCTAGTTGCTCTGCTCGGTTCTTAGGACAGTCTCCCCAGATGACTGTGAGAAGGCCGTGAAGAAGCCTGTGATGTCACGCTCAAACACGTGCTCAGTGTCTTTAACTGGAGGAGCTACATTTTCCCATCTGCGTTCTGTACTTTTGTGGTCCAGGTCTCAGTCCCTAAAATCCAGAAATTCAACTTGGTTCAAATTACGTCATGGGGAATGTTTTGACATTAACAGTTATGTTTTCGTTTTTAGAGATTTTTTAAAAAATGGCCTTTATCTCTATTTCAGGCAGTCTGAGCTCACTCTTTCAGAGAAGCAAGGCCTGGCAGAACAATTGAAAACAAGCCAGCTGATCCCTGCTTTTGAGTTTAAAACTCCTGGTAGAGACAGCAGTTGAAAGAAAGGATCGGAAGACTGGCAAGAATTCATGATAATGTGAGAGTGTTTTTTCTTCCCTAGGCTGGCTCACGGCTCCTGGGGCTGTGGAGAAAGAGCTGGAAGGCAAAGGCATCGGCCTCGGGAGTGGCCTCCGGCCAGGGCGCCCGTGCTGCGCTCTCCCTACACCTGCCTCAGCACGGCCTGGGCCCCAGGAGGCTCTGGTCCCCGTGCCCTGCCTGGTTGTCCAGGGATGCCATGGTCCTCATCTGTGCGGCAGAAGAGGGAGACAGCACAGCGTTGCTAGGAGAAGGGGCTTACAGAGAATCTGCTTCTGCTCTTACGTGGAGCGATGAGTAGCCAACTGTTTCCTCTATAGACAAATGTGGTGTTGATGTGGCCCTGAAGTCAGGCCATAGTGGAGGGACCTTGCGCTTGTCATGAGGGACCACCCTTGGAAGCAGCCCACACAGGTAGACAGATGTCCTCAGCAGATGCCAGCATGGAGGTATGTGTCCCCGACTCAGAGGGAATGAGGTGTGTGTCAGCAGAAGCCAGAATGACCTCTTCCTGATGCCAGGATACTAAGCCAACTGGAACTTAAAGGGGAGGAGGGGAGAGAACCCTAAATTGAGTTTAGTTTGATTGGACTGAGAAAGTACCAGCTTACCTGAGTCTAACATGAATCACTGAGTTTGTTTTCTGCTACCAAGCAGAGTCAGGAATATGTTGAGTTTCAGAAAAAATGGTAAACTTATATTGGACCCATTTGCACGGAGTTCCTAGCAAGTATTAACAATTAAAGTGAAAAAAAAAAGCAAAGAACAGGAGCATATTAAGCAGCCTTGTAAATGTGATCCAGGTTGTCTGAGATCAAGGCTGTTGCTAAATTGGAGCAGAGCTGGTCCAGAGAAGCCCTGAGCTGTCCCCTCTTTAGGCGTTCAGCAGGCGTGGTTCCTATTCTAGGGCGCAGGGCAGCATGTTAGGTAATAAAAAATTTAGTAAGTTCTCTTTCACCAGTATGATCTGCAATTTTCTTAAGAGTTTTTACCACTTACTCAGCCAGAACAGTGCTCTATTTAGTCAGGGGCAGTGACCTCTCTTCCCTTAGATTGTCAATAAAAACATGACAATAGCCAACACAACAATAGCTGTTCAAGTGTGAATGAATCAAATTTATACCTATTTTTTTTGTTAGATTGGCAAAAATATAATATAGTTTTTGGTGTGACACAGGATTTTAGTAATTAGTTTATGGGTGCTGTGAGATAAAAAAGGTTGAAAATTGCTGAGCTACAAGATCTGTAAGGGTGAAGAGATTTATTGGTAGAAGCCCCAGGGGGCATCTCCACACAAAAGAAAGCTCACAGGCTTGGGGTCAGACACACCATTTTAAGTTTCCTATCTGCCCCATAGAGGATGCGTGTCCTTAGTTTTCTGTAAAAAGGGTTAGTGATAGCTGTAGTAGATTTTTGTTCTCTTCACAGTTCTCTGAGGATTGAATGAGGCAGTGTAGGGAGAGTTATTGGTATACTACAGGCCTTCAACAAACATCCGTTTCTTTTCCTCTTTTTTTAGTTGACAGGTTCACTCCTTGAGGGCCTGGAGCTTGGTTCGCCTTTGCGAGCCTGTGTGTTCTCAGCATTTCGGACAGAACCCAGGACGTGGTAGCTCTTGAAGGAAGGACTTGCAGGATGATGAAGGAACTGTGGAATAATTTCTGAGATCTAGCTGATGGTAAGTAGAACCAATTTCACAGGCTCTAACCCTAAACAATTGTGATTTCCAAACCACTGACATCTTGAAGACTGTGGTGGAAATCGGAGCCATGGGAACCCTTCTGCGGGTGCTGCACCAGTCCTCTGTCAGTGCTGCCAGATTGTCACGAGAGCGGCTCCGACCTTCCCTGCCACCGCTGCCCTGGTGACACCCTGTGGTCTACCAGACCTTTCTATACATGACCTCACTTCCTTCTTGAAAATACTCTTTATTTTTAGAACAGTTTTAGGTTTACAGAAACATCGGGAAGACAGTACAGAGAATTCCCATATACCCCACATCCACTTACCCTATTATTAACAGCCTGCAGTGCTGTGGCTCATTGGTTGCAAGTAATGAAACAATATGGATATATTCTTAACCACATAAAAAATTACCTTGATTTTTCTTATTTTTTCTTGAATGTTCCTTTTCTGTCCCAGGATCCCATCCAGGACACCGCGTTCCAGTTTGTTATCACACCTCAGTCCCCCTTCACTGTGACCCTGGTTCAGGCCGTCCTTGCGTTCGATGACCTTGATGGTTTTGAGCAGTGCTGCTCAGGAATATCATACGGTGTCCGTCACTTGGGATTCGACTGCTGTGATTAGCCTGGGCTGATGGGTTTTTAGGAGGAAAACCAGAGATAACGTGCTATTTGCATAATAGCAGAAACACTATTCGCCTCTCTTACTGTTCTTGATGTTAGCCTTGTTAACCTGGCTGAAGCTGTGTTTGTTGGGTTTCTCCACTGTGAGTGTACTTTTTAATCCTTTCCACACTGTGCTTGGCCTCTTTTAATTTTCAAATGATCAGATTTGGGGGGGGGTTTGTTAACCCCCATAAACAATGGTGTGTCATGAGCAGAGCAAGCCAGTTGGCTAAATCATGTTTATTCTCAAGAGCAAATAGGTTGTGTTTCTAATGTGCTTTGCAATGTGTTAATCATCTCCATTGAAACTACCAGTTTTACCGACAGTTCAAAGAACTGAATCTTCAAGCAACGTGATACTCTGGCAAAGGATCGTGAGAGAGGAACGCGGGACAAGGGTCTTCTGATCCATCTCAAATGTTCATCTCTGTAGGTGACTACATACTCTCTTTAAGTGTGAAGGCAAATGATATGCCTTTTTGGAGGACACTTATCAACTATGGTTTCTGATGCAGAAATGTTGGAGCAAAAGCAACAGAAGAGTCGCACTCTTGTTTCTTTGGTATTCAGGGCAACAGCTGAGGGAAAAATGGTCTCCTTTTACTCCCATTTTTTCTCATTCTCTTTAACTGAGCTGGAAAAAAAAGAGAGAGAAAATATGAAGGAAAAAAAAAAGGGAGCGTCAGGGAGCGGGCCGGAAGATTTAGCCTGGGAGTGGCAGCTCCTTGGTGATTTATTATGGGCCAGGGAAAGCTTAGCATTTCTTCCATATTTTCCAGGAAGGATGTGATGAGTTGCAACAACAGTCTGGTGACTATTGCAGACTCGTTTGAATAAGTCCTTCGTTGTGCCTGCTTCCTTTTCAACTCGAGTTGCCTACCTACCTCAGGTTAAATGGCTAATCAGTTTTCTTCTGCCTCCAAGAGGAAGCGTCTCTGAGGAGCTTTACAATTTTACGGGTTCAAGAACATCAACATTCCTCCAGGTTCAGCTTGAAGCAGAGGCGAAGCAATGGCGGTAGTTGTTCTTTGTGAAAATAACTTCTCCCTTCGGGCTTTAAATCATAGCTTTTCCCTTTCCGCCACTGGTTTTCTCTTTTGCAACGGAGTGCTTTCTGATTATTTTCCCACTACCCTCCAGGAATTCCTGCATCTGTGGGAATTTGAGGCAAAATCAGAATGATACTTAATTTTATTTCCTTGTATGGTAGAGAAGTGTACGTCCTGAACACTTACTCTTCGTGTTCATTAGTAAGAAATACAGCCATACCACGGCACTCGTTGGCTTCAGAGCTCGTCAAACCCTGTACCTGTCTCACTTGCTAGAACCTGTACGAGTCACAATGCCGCCCTGCCAGAGAAAATGCTTCATCCCTTGTCGCTTGCTCGGTGCTTGTTGGTCTGGGCACTTGTCCTGAGTTCCGGAACAAACTAATGACGAGTACTGAGGTAGCGCTGTATTTGGTGAAATCCTGAGGCATCCAATTAGATCTTACTTTGTTGATTTCTGGTCCAGAGATGCTCCTTCGGGGTGCTGTTGTGGAGAGAGGGTGTGAGGCCTGATAGGCAGCAGGCTGTCACGTTACAAGGCCGTGAGCTCTGGAGCCAGATCACCTCGATTCCAATCAGGGCTCCACCACTAACTAGCTCTGCGGCTGTGGGCAAGTTACTGAACCCCCCTGGGCCTCAGCGTCTCCATCCCTAAACAGGGATTACGAACAGTTCGGACTCATTAGGTCATTGTCAGGATCAAATGATTTGGTATATGTAAAAACGCCGAGACCAGTGCCTGGCACAATAAATCCTTTGTGTTTACTGCTTATTTAATATGTATAATAATAATAATGAAAATTCATGGGCACATATGCTAATGTTATGCATTTCTGCCCTGACAGTTGACTGTGGACAGCATCACCTGGGCTGCCTTTCCAGCTGGCTTCCTTTTCTGGCACCGAGAGGACACGGGCGAGTAGAAACAGGTGTGGGTGTCTTTTCCGCGCGCCCTTCCTGTGTTGCCCCTGTGGGCAGCCCCTCCCGCAGCTTCGACTCCGACCCCCACTGGGCTCTGTCAGCGCCACCTCCTCCGGCTCCTGCAGCGGTAGGTGTGGGCTGCCTTCCCACGGCCAGGCCCCTGGATGCTGAGTCACCCTTGTTTGTGACCACAGCTCCTCCCGCCCCTTTGTCCTTGGTCCCTTCATTAGCATCGCCTCCTATGAACCGTCTGGGGAGAATTCTGGTTTCTGACGGGACCTTGATCCATAAAAATTCAGATCACTTCATATTTGGATTTGACAACTTTGGAACGTCTCAACGATGAGTCTATTCTTGTCAATATGCTAGGAAATTTTCGCGAAAAACTTGCGATGATCACTTGTAAACGTTCTGCCTCTCCGTTGTTGCATTACATTTCCTGGGACAGGGATCGCTGTTTTGGGCGTGCATGTGTGCATCCATGTGTGTGTGGTCTTTGCAGCTTCGAACACAGTGCCAGATACGTAGTGGGGGGTAAGAAATAACCCCGCAGCACGGAAGGATGTTCTCTGTACAGCAGTGAACATGATGGTTCACTCCAGTGACACATTAAAAGCTTTGCAACCATCGCAGCTTTAGTTTCGATCTCTCTGCAATTACTTATTAGGCTTTAAAGGATTTATGGCTTGTTACAGGTGCCAAAACAATAATACCGAGGAAGAAAATCCCATAGTCTCCTAACAGACTGTGACTGTCCAAGCTTCCTCTGCCTCCTGCCAAAGGGCCCAATGTGGCTGATTGAAAGATTAGCTCATTTTCAACTGAAGTTTTGATGTTCTGGGAGATTGGGCAGTGCACCTCCCCCTAAGGAAAGTCTGTGAAAGAATTAGATTAAGTGTTTTCTCTTTCCAAGGAGTATCTCACAGAGCACCTGCCCCCGCCTACTGCTGCATTCTTAAATGGACTTCGCATTTTAAGGAAGGAACGATTATTCTGTGTTGATATACTTTCATCTGCAAAGGAAGATGCTTGTAAAGTGGGAGCCTGGTCAGCTGCTGGAACAGTTCGGTGGCCTGGCTAATTGTAAACAAGGTCCTTGATGTAACTGGTTAGCACCTGGCATACAAGGCACACACATGCAACTTTAGATATAGATGTTAATCTTCCTCAGGGCAGAAATAGAAGTATCTTTGTGTGAGTTATTTGGGTAAGTGGCTTTGGGAGCCTCGTTTTCTTCATCAGTAAAGCAAATGGTAATGCCACTCACCTTGTAGGGTTATTGTGAGAATTAGAGATGTTTTGCAGAGCAGCTAGAATGTGGTAAGTGCTCAACAAGTTGTAGCAAGGAGTACTGGTGAAAGCTAGACTGGGATTTTTAAAAAATGAAAGTGAATAGAAGTAATTACTATGTTTATGTGGTTCATAGTGTTCTTGTGTTATAGTCTGCTTATTTGCAAGTGGGCCAAGGGGAGGGATGCATCTGAGAAGCAGCAGAGAACCTCTCATGGGTTTGCCAAGTCAGTGTTAGAGTTCAATGATTGCCTTTTCAATACTTCAGAAAAGTTTTTAGGCTTCTGGTGGCGCTTTGACATTTTATCTTATATGGCATCCATGTTTTACACCATCTTGAATATTTTAATAAGAAAGCCTGAAAATATTAGTCAATATTCCAGTATTACTAGCTTATCAGAGGTATTTTGATCATTTGAGATAGTTGGATGCCACCTGCTAATTTATGCAAAATGAGATCATACTCTGTTCTTGTTACGTAAGATGTCATCACATAAAAAATGTTGTTCCATGTTCACATAAAAATACCTGACTTTTAAATTTTTGTTTATCGGGAAAGTCACAATAAGTGTGAGATGAGCACTGTGGGAAGAGGGGATTTGAGAAACCCAACCTGAGTCGGGGGTGGAGGAGAGACTTGCCGTAGTGGCACGAAGGTTGGAACTGGGGCCGGGCCGCTGGGGCTCTCCCAGTGACGGCCGTGCTACTGCATTCGTCAGGGTTCCGCAGGGAACAGAGGCAAGAGGATACGTATACATAGATCTGGAATGATACGTGTCATGAGGAGGTGCTATTGGCTCCTGTGATAATGGAGGCGGAGAAGTCCCGCACGGTGCTGTCCGCATGCTGGAGGCCCAGGGAAGCTGGTGGTATAGTCTGAGGCCAGAGGGCTGGAGAGCTGGTCATGGAGATGCCAGCCTAGATCTGAGAGCTGGAGAGCCAGGGCAGTCGAAGAGCCTGCCCCGGCTCAAACGGCCCGGCAGAGAGCCCGTGCCATTTCCCCTGATATTCTGCTCCTTGTGGAGCCCTCCAGGCAGTGGCTGGTGACCACCACGTTGGAGAGAGCCATTTGCCTTACTCAGTCCACCAAGTCACATGCGCCTCTCCACTAGGAGCTCCCTCACCCACACACTTGGAAGTGCTGTTCACCCAGCGGTCTGGGCGCCCCATGCCTGGCTCAGCCGAGCTCACACTTAAATTTAGCCGTCACAGTTACCTTACCTAAGTTGCTTCAATTCTTGAGCATTGGCTTCCTTGTCTATAATAAAAGGATGTTCCTCCTTACTAGCTTAAAAACTTGGTTCCTGATTCCTTTTGTGCATCTGGTACATAAATAAAGATTAATATTCATTGTCTCATATCAAAAGTACTTGCTCAATTCAGGAAATCTGAAAAACCAAGGAAGACCGCACACCTTCCTCCCTCGGCTGCCACCTGAGCGCCTCGGAAACATGGCTGCCAGTTCTGTGGCACATGCTCTGCAGGTTATATTCTGAGTGTAACTGTACTTGTTCATTTAAATGACTTCTCAGTTGGGCAACTAGGTTTTTAAGAAATCTGTTAATTTGCAAAAACTGTAGGCCTTATAGTTTCCCTTCCTAAGTATTAGATATATTTAAAATAGCAATCTATTGGAAACCATGAAGTGTTCTTTGATGGCTACCTTTCCAAAAAGTAAATCTCACATTGGAGTTCCTGAACAGACCGAAGGCTGGCACTTGCCATAGGAAGGGATATTTTTGGGAAGGAGGTTCTTGGGAGAAGACCCCTTGCCCAGGCACTCAGGGGCATTTTTCTTGATAGGGTTAGATTGTACCATGCTCACCAAAGGACAGGCAAGCCCCACTAGGTGGTAGCATTGCCACATAGCCCAACAAAGCAAACTGCAAGAAACTGGCTGAAAAGTATGTGGATATTAAAGACAAATTCGGACATAAATGTCAAGCCTGCTGCTGAGGGCCGAGCCATATGACTTTTGATTCTTTCTACTTGAGGGCCAGCTGAGGGCTTGTCTGGAGGACCATCGCATCGATCACATGTGTGCTTTCTGATGTATTTATAAACGCGCGTGCACACACTAGAACTAGGGAATTATGCCATCTGGTAACCAAACTAGAAGAGCAAATTTCCCTCAAGGAGGTAAAAAAATATAACATATAATATGATAATTACATAGTGCACACAAGATGTGTTTTGGACTTTACGGAAATAAACCTTTCAGGCTCAAGTTCTGGTGCCAAATAATAATAATAGCCAGAAGAGAACTATGTCTTGTGGTTTTCTTATAATCCCTTCCAGTTCCTAACATATACCAAATTATGCTCACAAAAGTAGGGACAACACATACTTTTCAGGGGAAGTTCAGTAAATTGAACTCTTTGGATCAAAACACTTGCAAAACAACATTGAAAAATCACAATATTTAACTTTCCCTTCAGAGTATATACAAACATTAGGAAAGAATGAAGGTCCCTTCACTTAAAAATTATTTTAAAAGTCCCTTGTTTGAAATAACAATTAGAACTTGGTTTTCTCAGATGTTGTGGATTTTATTTTCAGACACTTCTTTTTTATGGGTTAGTCAATGCTTTATTGTCTTTTCTATTCCCTACATAGCAACAAAATTTTGTTTTTCTTGTTATTTCTCATCATGTCTTTCCCATAATGATGTTTATTTTCCCTTGTGTACTGGAAATAAGATAGGTGGAAAGGGATGAAACTTTTTATGATTCTATTTTACCATATTTCTCCATGATAAGAGATAATGGGATTTAGTACATAGCTCAAAGTGGAATTAAAACATGCACCATAAATCCAACTGATATTGTATGTTGACCCCTAGAAACTATGCAACAAGTAGTGTTCAGTGTTAGAATGAGAACCTGTAATTTTCTCTACAGCTTTTTTTCTTGACTTCTGCTGATGGAACATGCATGCCCCTGGGGTGGATGCTCCATGGAATTTGCCCTCATATGTGTGGCTCCTCACAAGCGGCGCAGATTTGTGAGTCATAGATTGTTGACTTCCGTGGACCTCGGCTGACTGCTCTGACCCTGGGACACGCCAAGGCCTAAGGAGGCCCTGGAGTTTAGGTGGTGGCAGTAGGGACTCCAGCCTTGGGGCCCTGCATTGAGGGGGAAACCAGGATGAACAGCCTGTCAAAAACTTGACGATCACTTTGGAAGCAGCCATGAGCCTAAATATTGTCCTTTCAATTAGGGTCAGAATCAGCCTATGTTGTAGCCACGCCTTCATGAAGTCGGCTTTGGGTGGCAGGGGTGGAGCTTTCTCAGAGCGGGCGTCAGGGGCCCCGGCCCCCAGCAGTGTGTGTGTAAGTGTTCGCGGTGCGTATGGAGGCTTAATCAAGGAGCTGGGATGGGTGTAGTCGTTTCCTTTGAGTCTTCACTTAAAAATGATTTTAAATGCTGTTAGCTGTTGACGTGGGAAAGGAAGAAAGGGAGCAGAGGGTTAATTTCCAGGGCAGACACACACGAAGGTGATTGCCTCAGGGGGTTACAGAGTCACATCTAGATCTGGGTGCCATTCGAAGTATCTTCTTGGGCATTTTCCTTCTTGCCCTGCAAAACTTTTAAGTTATAGTCTGGATCTTGCTTTTGTAGGAGTTTGAAAAAATTCCCGACTGATCAACCTTACCCAATGCCTTTGAAACCTACCTGAGCTGTCAAAAAATTGTCTGTGCTTGTCAATCTAAACTTTCGGAATGAAACCAAATATGAATAAATAAATAAACAAAGGTATAACATGTTTCTGGTCATATTTAACTGATTTGATTGTTCAGCTAAGGAAAAAATTTCAAGACTGGCAAATATCATTTTACTCTGCCTTAAATAAAGAAGAGCGATTACAATCCTTTGTCTATGGATTTTGCAATTTTAAGAGAGTAAGAGCACTGTAATATTTTTTTTGCAATCATGGTGGTCTCTCTTTCTTTAAATTCTGAGAAGGATGCCGTAACTGCCAGTAAATAAAATTTCTTCTGGGAGTAGAGATAGGCTTCCACATAGGATTACTTTGCAGTAAAGTCAACTCTGAAGCACACGAATTAAATGGTTAAGCAGTGCTTGCAAGCCGTGATATCAGAGGGAATGGCTGCTATTAAGTGAAAGCCGAACAGCGGTGTAGAGGGGAAGAAAATTTCCTCATTTTCATCAGCTAATAATCAAAACAGTTTGACACTGGCCAGAGAGAGCCAAAAAATATGGAAACAATTATTGAGTTAAATGAAATATCACAAAATTATATGTTATTTTGCATTTTGGGTTTTTAAGGTAAAAAGCATTTCATGAAGATTCTGTTTTGTATTGACCAAATAAAAGAAAAAGGTTAAAAGTGAGTTTAGGGGAAAAAACATATAGGTCACATAGTGCTAATAAAATGTTGATTAAAAAAAAAGTGGGTTTAAAGGTAAAAGTAAGAAATGTGATATCTTAAGATGCCAGTGGAAAAATGTATGGATTACTCTTACTTCCATGCACACAGCTCTCCTGCAGACCCCACTGCCGACGGCCTGTATCAGGAGGTTGGAATAATCAGTGCTACGAGGGCGTACGAGTGGTTTCACTGCGAAGGAAAAGATGCCTTACAAGTCTGGCTGGGGGTTTGATCAAGTGCATAGAGTTACTTTGTCTTGAACAAAAAAGTGAGGGTGATTGTCACTAAATCTCAAGCTCTGTTTTTACTTTTATGAGACTATTACACACCCTAACTGCATTAACACTACAAAAACAAAATCACGTTTCCTTCTATTTTGAGAAATCTGAAATGGTGATGAAAGACATTTCCTACCAATGATGTCAGTGGTTATTTAATTGCCATTAAGAGGTAATGAAACTCTTTCTTGTCACTTGCCCGTGATGAAGTGCTCTTGATCGGATGTGTTGAACAAAATGGCTACCATTGCACTGGCTGTTCTTTCTGAAAGCTCGGCTTTCGCTCCCCTAATAATGTTAGCAGAGTGAGCTGGATTGTGCTTGGCATTAGCTCTTGAATTGTTACCTCTAAATAGTATTCTTTTTAAAAAAAAATTGGATTACCTTAGTTTTCCATATTAAGGATAACATATACTTTTTAATATTAAGAAAAAGCCCACCTTGTATTATTTGAGGTAAAAATAAATTGCTTACCCTAGATCTCAAATTTGTTCTGCTTTGTTAATTTCAACTACTGGTATCATTTTAATTTTTCCTCCAAACACCAGATCTGTACTGAGGTCACATCCACAGGACATAAAGCAACTGAGAAATTTCTAGATGGTTCTTGCTTTTTGGCTTGAGATATAAATAAAGGTATACATTTGGTTTTGCCATTTATCACATTAATCTTGATATTTCCTTACCTGGTTAGCTGTTCATGTCACTCCCCAAAGTGCACCTATATACTGGGGGAGATTGGGAGACAAAGAAAATAAACTAAAACTCTAAAACAAGAAGGAAGATTACCCCTATCACTTCAGAAGTGGAGGAGTGAGGAGAACCAAGATGATGGAGGGTGAGTGGAAGTCACACTGACCTCCTCCCAGGACCAATCTGGAATTACAAGTAAGTTGTGGACAAATCACCCAGAATAAACAACTGAACAATAGCCAAGGAGGAGCCTTATAACCTCAGACAGTCAGAAGAATCAGCTTTAGCACAACTTAATTAGTAAGAAGTGCGGTACAGACTTGAGAAAGCAGGAGGAACACCCACGGGCGGCAGCACCAGAAGGATATTGAAACGGCCAGTTGGATTCCCCTGAGAAGAGTGGGGTCTAAATCATAAGCGGGGATCTCCAGCCTACAGCACCAGAGTCCAAAAAGTACACAGATAACAGCCAGCTGCGAAAAGCAACAGGGTTGCTCTCTGCCAGAGACAGGTGACTGGGGACGCAAAGAGCTGTTTAAAGGGCCAATGCATAAAGTTTTATTTTCAGCCACTTACCCTGGGTTCTGGAAAAGGTAGGGGCAGAGTGGGCTGGAGACGCCTGAGGAGAGACTGGAGACGGAGGCTTTGGGGAGAGAACTGAGAGAGAGGCTGGGGGGATTCCAGTGCTGACTCCTTTCCCAGAAGGCAGCAGCCATCTGGCTTAGGCAGACCACTCCCCTGAGTGGCAGCAACGTGAGAGGACCCAAAATTCCACCCCCAGGAGGCACTCAGCTCTGCCCTGTGGAGTCTCTAAACCAGCCTGCTGAGTGCAGAGGGACTAAATTAATAGCTGAAGGAGACAGCCACAGACAGTAGATTCCTGGAAGTCTCAGACTGCCTAAGGTTAGATAGGGTCAACATCTGATATCAACAGACACAGATCCAGAAAGAAAAAAAAAAACAGCGGTCTCCTGACATAGAAGTTCACACCATAAAGTCAGGAAATCAAGACAGATCAATTTAAGAAGCAGAAACAAAAGAGAAGAGCCCCATATATAATGGGAAGACAAAGAAACACCCCCCAGTTGAAGGGAAAGGAGGAATCCCCAGAAAGAGAAATAGATGAAATAGAGGCAAGTAAACTATCAGATACTGAGTTCAAAACAATGGTTCTAAGGAAGCTCAATGAGCTCAGTGAGTTCAGAGAGAATTACCAAAAAATGCAGGGAAACTATGAGGAAGTTACTGCAAACTATATCAGCATGAAAAAGGACACGGAAACTATCAATAAGACACAAAAGGAAATGAAGAATACAATTTCTGAATTGAAGAACACAGTAGAAGTAATAAAAAACAGGCTTGATGAAGCAGGGGATCGAATCAGTGAGCTGGAGGATAAAGTAGAAAAAAGCTCCCAGAAAGAGAAAGAAAATGAAAAAAGACTCAAAAAGAATGAAGAGGCATTTAGGGAAATGCAGGATGGCCTGAAACGTAATAATATCTGTCTAACAGGGCTACCAGAAGGAGATGAAGAGGAGCAAGGGAGAGAGAACCTGTCTGAAAAAGTAGTGATGGAAAACTTCCATATTTTGAGGAGAGAAAAACTCTACAAACCTTTAACCAAGAAATGGATAAATACCAACAAGTCATTTAAAGCTTTTTAAAAATAACAGAAATAGGCAAGAAATATACAAAAATGATTTAGTTTCAACAAATAATAAAGTAACAATTAAAATAACACATCATTGTCACAATAAGATTAGTCCAGGAAGCATAGAGGGCCCCATTAAGAGGAACCCAATGAGGCCCACTCCAAGACACATCATCATTAAAATGGCAAATATCAAAGACAAACAGAGAATCCTAAAGTAAGCAAGGGAGAAAGATGTAGTAACCTATAAGGGAGCCCCGATATGGCTAGCAGCTGACTTCTCAACAGAAACACTATAAGCCAGAAGGGAATGGCAAGAAATCTTCCAAGTCATGAAAAGCAAAGGCCTGCAACCAAGACTGCTCTACCCAGCAAGGCTCTCAATTAAAATGGAAGGTGAAATAAAGAGGTTCCCTGACAAAAGAAGGCTAAAGGAATACACTTCCAACCAAACCAGCACTGCTAAAAGGACTGCTTTAAGAAGATAAAGAGTCTATGAATACCCAGTTCCTTCACAGTCACCAATACTTGATATTGTCAATATTTTTAATACTTAGTAATCTTATTGTGACAATAATGTGTTATTTTAATTGTTACTTTATTATTTGTTGAAACTAAATCATTTTTGTATATTTCTTCCCTATTTCTATTATTTTTAAAAAGCTTTAAATGACTTGGTATTTATCCATTTCTTGATTAAAGGTTTGTAGAATTTTTGCCCTAAAAAAAAAAAAAACCCTGCCAACCCTGTTTTAGATGTGTTGCAGATACTTTCCTATTCTATTACTTGTCCTTTAACTTTTTTTATAGGTATATTACTATATAGTCTTAAATGTTTAATATAGTCATACTGTCAATATTTTACTTTATAGCTTTGGGGTTTGAATATGTTACTTCAGGGTAAGAAAAATATTATTTTGAATTTTCTCCGGGAACTGCTTAGATTTTACATGTTGATTTTTAACTCACCTGAATACTTTTTGTATAATGTGTGAAATAGGGCTGTATACTTGTTTTATTTCAAGTAATAGTGGTCCAGGTACCTTATTTGTTGAATAAGCCTTATTTTCCCCGTTGATTTGAAATACCTATTTAATCATATATTACATTGTTTTATATATATATATATATGTATGTGTGTGTGTGTGTATATATATATATATACATTTGTTTCTAGAATGTTCCTTTTATTTCATTGATCTACTTGATTATTTCTGTGCTGGTGTCATGTTGTTTTAATTGCTGAGACTTTATAATGGATTTAAATTTTTAAAAATATTTTATAATGGATCTTAACATTTAAAAAAGTAAGTAAATAGAATCAGTCTGCATTTAAGAAAAGAGAGAAAGATCTCCTACCTTTTGCGACATCATGGATGGAACTGGAAAATATTATGCTAAGTGAAATAGGCCAGTCAGTGAAAGACAAATATCATATGATCTCACCTATCAGTGGAATCTATTCCACAAAATAAACTAACGAACGAAATAAACCACAGGCAAGGAAACATGGAGCAGGCTGAGAGTGACCAGAGAGGATGGGGAATGGGGGAAAGAAGGAGAAGGAACTAAACAAAGAACATGTGTGAATGACCCATGGACATGGACAACAGAGTGGGAATTGACTGTGGGTGTGGGGGGCAGGGTGGGATGGGTGGAGGAGGGCAAAGGGGGAAAAACTGAGACAACTGTAATAGAATGAACATGATTTAAAAATAAAAAATTAAAGTAAAACAGAAAAACAAAGAAGTGGAGGAGCAACATGAACATTGGAATAACAATTTCCCTATATCTCAGATCCGAAACAAGCTATTGATTCTTAAAGTTGAAGATAGTATAGTTAGTTGAAAAAAGGAAAAGAAGAAGTCACAACTACATCAAAGTTGAGTTTACTGTCTCTGCCCTTGAATTGAATGTTGATGCTTGGCTTACCTCGGTTAACAGGACACTGGGTAATTTGATGCAAGCAGAGGTCTGGAGCAGACCTGCATGTTGGAACTTTCCCTACCTTGCTGTTCATTGGAACCCTGAGACTGCTGTGTAAAGAAACCTGAATACCCTGCTGGGGGATGAGATGCCACACAGAGCAGAGATAAGCTGTTCTAGCTCTGCTCTTCCTAGACCAACATGCCAGCCAACCGTTAGATGTGCGAGAGGGCCATCACAGGTTATTTGGTGCCAGCCCAGCTGACGTAGGCCAGAAGATTTGCTCAGCCACCTCACAGAATCATGGAAAATAAAATGTTTGTTATTTCAAACATTTGGGCTAATTGTACATGTAAGCAAAAGCTAACTGATTCAAATATAAAACATAAAACATTTGCTTTTAGGTAAAGAAATTTCTAAATTATTTTGTTGTTGCTTTTTAATTTATTTTTGAAAAAGATGTTTCAATGGAAAATTTAGTTTTAAGTTTTATGAGCTCACTATGGGTTGGGTAGATCACTCTCTAAAGACTTCAACGTGAGTCATTCTGGTGGAAAACTATACATTTCTCTTGAATTCCTCGGTGCTTTAGTTAGCTTTGTAGAACTGATTGCAATAATCTGTCAAGAAATCATCGCATTTTATATGTCTTTTCATTTCAATTTTGCCATTATGTTTTTAAACCATTTTTTAAATGTACACTTGAGAACTTTTGGGAAACAAACACATTTAATGTGACACATAGTTGATGTAAGCAACATTAGTGCTAGCGTAATTTTCACATTTCCATTGGAATTTGTAGCAAACCCTTAAAACCATCCAAGAAAGATTTCAGCTGCATTTACTGTCAATGAGAATTATGTCTCAGGTGTGTGTCTAGAGCACATCTTCCTTCTATCTGCTGGGACAATCAGGATGCCAAAAATTCATTTATGTTAAAGTACGCCCCCTATGTTTTCCAACTGATTGACACACACTGTTGACTGAATGTGAGACTATAGGAAAATCCAAGAAATGGTGGTGCTTAGAAATTGTGAGTATTCATCTTATCCTAGGTGGTTTTTTGCCACTTGTTGGAAATTTTCTTGACATTTGAGTCAAGTACATGAATTGGGTTTGTTTTGAATAGGTTGATTTGAGGTTCACATTTTTGGGGATGGCAAGAATAATTTTTTTTTTTTTTGGTCCAGAATGTTGAGGAGCAACCTGTTCTTTTGGATACAAGTTTTACCAGATGATCCATATCGTTGTAACCGGCTTGCTCTGTAATGCTCCCTGTCAGAGGAGACGCTTTAATATTGCCATCCAAAATTTGGAAGAGTTACCCATGCAAACTAGTAAGAAGTTTGCATTTTCAAAGACTTTAAGTAAAATTTATGTTAAAAGTCATTTTGGGGAAAATTGTATGGAATGAGTAGAGAATTCTTCCTCAGAAGTGAGAAATAAGGAAACATAAAATCTCATATGTCCAGGTTTTATCGACAGTAATTTCAGACTAACTTCTTTAGCTGTGTATCAAGGTAGCTGAGAGGACCAAACAGCCTGAAATACGGAGACTCTCTCAGTGTGGAAGGAAGCAGGTCCACCTAGGTCTGGATTTCTGTTAATGGCTTTATGGTTCTATTGTAACATGTTCTTGTCAATTTTGTATGAAACAAGCTATTTTCTCTATAGTAGGTTTAGACTAATTCTGTTGCCTTTTTGGTGAAAATAAAAAAAGAATGTTTTTAATTTGTTTTTGGTGAAGTAATTATCTGTGGTCACTCTTTGAATAAGGATGAATCATTGACCAGTGAGTACATCATTCAATTCCTCTAGTGCTGATATAACAAACCCCAGAGAATTGTGCTTTTAAAAAAAGTGGAATTTAGAGCTAGGTAATTTGGACCTAATCTGCTGATTTGTTGGGTAGCCTTCAACAAATCACTTAACCTCAGTTATAACATGCTTTGAAATCCTTAGATAAAAGTTTCTATGTTTAAAACAGAGCATCAGACTGGATTCTTATTTTATATGATACTCAGGGGAAATTTCAAGAGCATTACATAGAATGAGAATTTGGCACAGTAGTATTGTTATGGATTTGGAAACTAAGTGAGCATGTTCGATATATATGGTTCTCAGTATTGTGACAGCTCTGAATGCTAGAAACATTCATTTTGTACAGACTTTTCTGAGTGCTGAAGAGACCCCGTGCCATGGAGAGAAATGAATAACGCCCCTGGGCAGTCTGACGATTAAAGTGAAAAAAAAAAAAGGTCACTTACGTGGTGATTTATCAGTTTATATCCCCCACGAGGGCTTCAGAGATAGTAAAATAAATGAAACTATCATTTGAAATGTCTCCTTAAAAGGATACCCTGCTTTGGCTATGTCTGATTCTGGGGGAAGTGCCAGGGGGTGGAACTGAGGTGGCACCTGTTTTCACAACGTCAGGCATGTGCGGCCTGGATGCCTGGAGTCAGGTGCAGAGGTGCCCGAAGTCTTCGTGGGGCCCTTGGGAAAGAGGACACTTTTGGAGAGCTGTAAAATCCTGTTTTGGCTGTTGTAAATTATTTATCTCTTAGATTCTCAAACCAAGGTGTGATGATAGGCAGGATGAGAATAGACAGGATGATGTTAGGTTGATGTTAGATTAGACATTTATCTAAGGCTGTGACCACATATGTGCGGAGGATAATTCCGACACACAGGCCTGACTCTGAACTGCCCGTGGAATCAGCCTGGTTGTCGTTCTGGACGCCTGGATATAATTTCAGTCACGTGGAAGGAGCTCAGTGGAAGAAACCGAAAGCCTTTCCAGGCTGGGTCGTTCCACAAGCCTTCACTGGGCACCGACTGTGCGGGGCACCGTGCCTGGCTTTGGAGACACGGCGGTTCAGTAGACAGATGCATAATGACACGGCTGCCACAGTAGGCAGCCGCCCTTCTGAGTAATTGTTGTTCTTCATAAATGCACTGCATGTGCAATGTAAACATTCTAAACATTGTGCGTCATTTTAGAATGCTTTACTTCGCCAAGTGCTGCAATCTGAGGTGACCCTAAAAAACCTTGTGAGATCAACTTCTTTCCTTCGTTCACTGTGCTCATTCAATTAACCTTTATCTTGAGCCCATTTTTTTGAAGTGCCAGTCACTTTTTCATTGAGTTCAAGTCACACACGTCCTTGGATTAGTGTCTGTAACTGCTCCCTGGGCAGGTTAGTGCTGTAGGTGCAGAGGCTGCTTCTGAAACCTGTGACCGGCCTGAAGCATTTGGTTTTACTTATTCTTGCTGGTTTGTCAGCGTTTATGTCTTGCCTGGCATTCAGCAGCTGGTTGGTTCCATGTACTGTTCACTACCTTCCCATACTCCTTCCAACAGAGCCGTCTTGTTGTAGACAACAAGTTCACCGGCCATTTATTGTGCACCTGAAATGCTTTGTTCTGGGAACACCAGCGCCCACCTTGAAGGTGCCGTTGACCTAGAGAGGGAACAGATGAGTGAACATTTACAGGAGGTGACAAATGACAGCAGATATACCCACGGGATACTGGGGACGCACAGAGGAGGCTCACTCAACTCAGACTGGAGGAACCTCAGATGGAAAGGAGAAAACCCACTTGTATTATTTATTTACAATTGTGTAACAAATTGCTGTACAAACGGCTTAAAATAACAGCAAGCATTTTTTTCTTTCTCTGTTTCTCTGGGTCAGGAATTTGGGAGCATTTAGCTGGGCGGTTCTGGTTCGCGTGTCCCTCATGAGATCGTTGAGATGTCAGCCCCGGTGGCTGTCCTTGGAAGCCCTGACCTGAGCTGGAGGATGTACTTTCAAGGGGGTTCACTAGTGTGGTTTATGCATCAGCTTGAGCTGTTTGTTGGTGGGAGACCCCAGATCCTTCTCAGGGAGGCCTGGCCCAGGGCAGCTCAAGTGTTTCCATGGCCCAGAGGCTGGCTTTCCTCAGGGTGATCTGAGAGAGACAAGGAGAAACCCTGATGTCTGTTATGACCCAGCCCAGGAAGTGTCCCACCCTCGTGTCCTATTGGTGTCACAGGCCAGCAGTTGCATAGTATAGGAGGGACTACACACAGTGTCATGCGGGAATATCAGGAGGCCAGGGTCATTGGCCATGTGTGGGGCTGTCTCCCACACCAGTCTTCAGGGATGCTTAGCACCTGTGAGTTGATGCTAGTGTCTGGAGCTTTAACTTACTTGGGCCTTGGCAACCACCACTGATAATGTGGGTCATGAATTTCATGTGTCATACAGGTTTTTGTTCCTCTTCCTCTTCCTTGAATCATGTGGAGTCACAACAAGATGCCAGTAAAACCCTGGATACAAATGCTTCTTAATTCAATGCTGCTGATGAATAATGTGTCACTGACAGTTAACAGGTTTCAGACAACATCACAGAAAAAAACCCCCATATTTCCTGCTAAACAGGGGGATTGCAAAATAATTATTTTTTCTAATAGTGTTGCTGAGACATTATCATGGGGCTGCAAGTGAGACTCCTTCCTTGGAGGCCTAGACATGAGCCATTTGCATGGATTGGCCCAAAGTGTTTGCAGCTCTAATGTGAGTTTCAAGCCCACCATGCAATGGACCGTTTACTAATAAATAAGCATCCTCTGGGTCCTATCTCAGAAAAGTGAGCAGCCCTAAATATCTGGGACTCGAGGCCTGAAGCCTTTCTTTTGTTGAGTAGGGAATGTGGATGTTGATGAATGAAAATCGATGTTCATTATATTTACTAGATAACAGTGTTTGCTAATAATATTTCTAGTTCTGTGGTGGTAGGACAAGGTCGTTCAGAAAAGGGCTTTGACTCTTTTTAATTCCAGTTCATCCAAAACGCCCTCCACTGCCCATAAGCACATCCTCTAAGCACAATGCGCTCATTATATAAATTCCACTTCAAGATTTTGGATCCAGCCTTTTAATCCCCTGGTGTGTAAAAACCTCAGAGAAGCCACTATGCCAGCTGGAGCCCGCGCTTGTGCGCACTAACACAGCTCCACGTTAGCACGGCACAGGCTCGGCAGCTTGCTGGGTTTCATTGTCAGCATTTTTCCATGCGTAACCTGGCCCTCTTTCCCCAGCTGGTCATCATGGGTGAGCTCCGAATCGATTGTGATCACAGGGCATGTTCTGCCTGTGTCTTGCTTGCCACACAAACTGCTTACCAGCCTTCCCATTTAAAGCAAGACTGGCTGGTTTACTGCCATCCTGACGTGATGAGAGAGTCCGCAGTTCAGTCGGGACGATGCCTGGTAGACCCTGATGCACTTACAGTATTTCCCGTGGTTCGTCCTTTGGTAGAAGCAGGGCTGGATTCACGCGCAAGGTCCGAGGTGCAGGGACTGCTGAGTGCATATAAATGTGTGGGTGTGTGTATTTCCTATAACTCATCTTCCCTTAATCTGCAGGGGCACCCCGTCCCCTTTGTATATAGCCATTCTGCTCTCTTCTCTACTCTGTTTTCAGCCGAGGCCCTGGAACACATGTTCGTCAACTTGAATTGGTTGTGTCACATGGACATGTTCAGTTTCACCTCCTCACAGTCCTCCCAATATCATCCTTCCGTTCTTCCCGGTCAAGGACCATATTCCCTCTTCCTAGGGGTACTCCTTTTTTCTATTTCATTTCTTTTAACTGCTGCCATAAGTGCTAGACTTCTGTTTTAAGCAATTTTGAGAAAGTACGTGGGGCACACGAGGGAAATAGGGGTGCCCTTTTGATATGGGGGACCTGAAGACCCTGCGGCCGCTGGGAACGCTGAAAGGTAGAAGGGGGATATCAAGGAGGCCGAAAAGCTCTGAGGAGCATTTGGGAACTTTGACATAGACTGGCCCCATGAACGTCTTCAGCTCTTTCCCACGCTTCCGTACGCATTCCCTCTGTCTACACCTTCTGAGCTGCCAGCACCTGCTCCTCCTTTTACCCCTTACTTACTTGTACTTCCCCTGCGATCGCTCCGCCCTGAGCAGTCTGAGGAGGGGGTTACCTCCGTCTGTGCCGGCCCAGCAGCGTGAATCAGGAAGCTGCGCTCCAAGAGCTGGTCCTTCGCTCCTCTGGCCATAGGCAGGCCCCTTGCCCTGCTGGTGAGAGAGAAGGCAGCCCCTGGGATTGTCTGAGAGAAGTGTCCTCTGTCCCTCACTGGGCCACTCGCTCTCAGGTAGCTCTGGGGCTCTTTCGGTGTCCGCAAACTACCTGGCCCAGTCCCACCTATGGAGTGTTGCTCAGATAGAATTTCAGGACCGGCCTACTGGCCCTTCCTTCGCCCACTGCCTCTCTATTCCCGAGAGATGGCTTATTTTCAAATTTTACTGAGGTGCGTGGTACATGACATCCCACCTTCCCCACCCCTACCTCTTAGTTCCTTAGTGTAGGGGGGAAAAGAGCTTGAAATTATAAGTTTTGGGATCACTACAAATGCCCAATTTTTCTCCTTAGGACATCCCAACTGCCATGGCTCTGAGCTGAACTTGAGGTGTTTACCCAGTGTTCACGTGGCCCATCCAGGTCCCATTCCCTCACCGCCCCAGCCCCGTCAGCAACTTTCTCAGGGGGTTACACTCTCACGTCCGCCACTCCTTCCTGCCTGTGCTCACAGGGTGGCCGGCATCTGTCGTGAGGGTTGCCTCCTGGTTCAGAGCAAGGGCTGCAGAGCAGACCACGTGCTTTGCAGCATGCAGGCAAAATCTGAAACATAGCTGAGGGACAGGGGGTGGGTTATTCAGGTCTAAAAGCTTCCTCATGTGCAAACTGAGGATGATACCTATTTGATGTGGAAGACTAAATTAGATAAGGCATCTATATCCCTAGCCGAGTGCGTGGAATCCAGCAGACAGTCAGCAAATGTTAGCTTCATTGCTCGCTCCTTGCCTCTTCTCAGCTGGGATGCCTGTCTCTTCGGGGGTCTTGCCATCAGTCCTAGGGCTTAGGGTCCCGCTCCTCAACCTTACACTCTTCATCTGAGAAACTTGTCTCTCTGCCCTGGTTTTCCATTTAGCTGTTGCTCCAGTTCCCCCTCCTTCCCATCCTATCTTGTCAAGATTATCTCAATGTGTCACGTCCCGTTTGCTCCTGCGTGGGTCTGCGATTGTTTGGCTTTCACTGTCACCTGACCCTTGAAGGTTCTAGAACCTGCTGAGTTGCCAAATACAACGGATACTTTTCAATCTTCACCTTGATTTATTTATAGCGTATTGCAGCATTGGTCGTTCTTTGAAATTCTTTCCTGTTTCAGATTCTTCTCTACCTCTCTGAATGTTGTTGTATTCTCCTAATAAACTTTATCCTCCTGTCTACCATTTTATCATCAGTACATCAGTCTCTCCTCTTGTCCCTTCTCTCTCTCCCTTCCCCCCTTCTCTTTATTTTATTTCTTCCTGAAGTCTTTTTCTACCCAACAACTGCAGAACCAAGTGCATGTGGAATGTCCACCAACATAGACAAAAGAATAGAAAAACTATGATTACATAAAACTGCATGGGTGAATGTCAAAAAGACTATTTGAATAGAAGAAGCCAGGTGTATCAAAGACTAAATACTATAAGACTCCATGTACATGAAGTTCATGAACAGGTAGAATTAATATACAATGTCAGAAACCAGCACAAGGGTTGTCTCTGGGGCATGAGGATTGATCTGAATAGTCCCTTGGGAACCTTTTGACATTGATGGACATGTTCTATATTTTGGGGGTGTTGGTGACATGGGTCTGTACATTTTTACAAATTTATTGAATTATATACTTGAGGTCTGTGTGTAATATTTACCTTGAAAAAGAAAAGGTCTTTGAGAGAGGTAGAGATGCAGGTAGAAAGCAAAGGTTACCCCTGGCCTCCATTTTTGCCCCTGCCCGCCAGGAGTTGCAAAGCATTGTGTGTTGAGTAGGGTGGCTTTGCTTCGCCTGAGCCTCCTTAGAAGGCTCATCGGCAGGGTCTGTCCCAGAACTGAAGGTGTGGGAAGGAAAGATCCCTCCCTGTGGCATATCAAGGACCAGCACTCACAATGTCAGATAGTTAATTCATAAAGGGGAAAAATATTTTCTAGGTTTACAGACAATGAAAACACTGAATTAATGGGACTATGTACTTGAAGTCCTTGGTTTTTGTATTTTCAGAATGCTAGGAGTAGTAGAGGGTTGGAAAGGGAGATATGCCAAACTGCCAGATTCTATAAACACAATTATTTGAGAAAGTTCTAGTAAAAACGCACCAAAGGTATGAGTACATGTACTGACATTTCTAATTATGATGCCAGTAAGCTCTGATCTAAACCAGGCAAAGTAAATACATCCTTACCCAAATGGAAAAATTTTATTTGTGTCTCCCAGTAATCAAAATACATTTTTTAAAAGTCAAGAGATCTTAAATTATCTGCGTCGATTCAGTATACTTAGTACAAGCCTGAAATCATGAGACAAGCCATCCTCGCTGGCACTGATGGCCTCTCCCCACAAGGATGTGGACTCAGATCCCCAAGGGGCCTGCCATGCTGCCCTATCTACTGTTTTTTATTTCCCCCTGGAGACTTTGGTCAATAATACCACTTGTTCTTTTTTTTTTTTATACTCGACAGTGACAAGTAGTTACATATGTGTACTTGTATCTTTTTAAGGAAGTAAAACTATACATTGTGATTCTGAAAAATCCAGCACATTTATGTTTCCTGATAAAAGATGTTTCATTTTCCTTGAATTTCATAGAGTAATTTGATTCATTTATATTTTATGAAGCCGCTCTTGGTTATTCCATTAGTTAGTAGCAACAGGGACCAATTTTGTTTAGTCAAGGCGCCATAAAGATAAGTCTAGGAAAACAAGAATGGAATTTTCTGGCTCCCCCTTTATTCTAGTTGTCTTATTTAAAGATGTGTATCCAGGTTGAACTTTCTTCCTTGCTATGCCGTTTTTTTCCTCCTCATAATGTTACTTCCCTGTGCTTTACTTAAGGCAACATTGCCCTTCTCATCGTCATGGGAATGAATTTCAAAGTCAAGGTCTGGCATACTGGCTGCACTTTGCCAGCAGGAAAGGCATCTGTGCTGAGAAACTAATGCTCTTTTTAAGTGTAAACCCAACCAATAATCTCTGAAACTAGGAAGATCTCATAGATATAGAGGCCTCCAATGGATGTTTCAATATCTAGTTTACTCCATGATGAATTTTTGTAATATAAATAAATACATCAGTTATGTGGTAGTAGAACTTTCACCTGTTATGATTGAGATTTATAAGGTCATTTTTATACCACACAGCGTAGTTAGTAGTGACCTCTACGTACAGGCTGCATCATGTGTCTCTCTCTCCCTGATTGGCCATGACCTTAAACATATATACGCAGAAATCAATGGTTCCTGTACAGTTGTCCAAATGGGTCTCCTGTGCATTTTTTCTTGGTGTCTGTCTCTCTCTCCACACACACACATTATGTGTGTATGTGATATATAAATATGCCCTGGGAAAAAAAAAATCGATTGGTTACATAACAGCCTTAGTGTTTTATCACCTCCTCCTCTCCTGTCTTGCTCCATGTTCCTCTTTTCCACCACCCACTCTGTGTTTTCTTCCAGCCATCCTTCTGGAAGAAATAGTGAGTAGGTATGAGTAATTGGTGTGATCGTCACTACCATTAGGTCTAATGAGCTTTTGGCTTTGCCCTTCCCCGCGGCCGATTTTCCCATCTGCAGAACTGGCGTTGTGCGTGCAGGTGGCAGCGGGCACGCAGGAATACATCCCGGGGGCTTGTTTCACAGACCTGTGTGTACCTATTGCACATAGAGACATGGTTCGCAGTTCCCTGTCACAGGAAATGTCCTGCAACATTAGTCGTAAACATTCTAAAAATTGGACCTGATCTCTTTAATATCCTATTTACAATTGCAATGGAAATATTTCCTAATAAAAGTGTGCAGGTCTGCCAAACCGGCGGAGCAATCCCTTGTGTAACCTGCTGCTTTCCAAGCACTTCACAATTTTATGATACTAAGGTCATGTCACCAAACTTGGCCACCAAGCTTGCCCCAAAAAGTTGAACTCCGAGCAAAAATGTTTTTCTAATAACTCTCATTCCCTTGTCCAGACTAACTCTGAAATTATGAAAGCGTCCAAATTCATTATTAATTTTTTTTGTTGGTTCTCATTGAGTACGCTAATATAAACTGTCCACTTGAAGGCTCTTCATCATTTTAGTCTCTTTTGCTTTGATTCATTGTCTTTTGTTTATTTTGTTCAATGCAAATTTTTGTGCAGCAAGGGAGGACAAGTTGAGGATGCACATTTACAGTCCCTTTTTCTTACCACTGTTTGTATTTCCTTAGAGAGTGAGTCAGTGTCTTTGGGAATGGCATGCTTTTGCTTTACCCAGTGGATTTTTTGGTCACGTGCGTGTAAGACATTGATTTGCAGTACTGAAGCCCATGATTCCTCTGTTTTTAATGCTCTGAATCCTAATTGAAGCATAATTTTCTGCAGCTTATTATGAACAGTTGTAAGTTAAAGTAGCCCCAAACCCACAAAGTCCCCGGAAGCAAAATGATGGTGTTTATAGGGGGAGATGTATGAATTTCTCAGGGTTTTGGGGAAATTAAAGAATGGAAGGAAGGTGAAAGAAAGAATGAAACTATTTTTGTTAGAATTAAAGTTTTATCATTTTGCTTCACTATTGGGGTTTATGGTCATTATGAACAGAAACCTAAATCAGACTGTGCTCTCTGTCCCCTGGAAAAGCAGAGGGGCCGCCCCGCCTGCAGAACTGAAATGGGCCGTCAGCACCGCTCCGTCCAGCCTTGGCGAGGCCGCACTGTGGGGGAGACTTCGAACAATCGTTTTGTTCTGAAATCATTCGGTGGTATTGCAGTGTCTTTGGGAGAAGGCATACCTGCCACACTTAATTGGAATTATTCACAGGAATAGTTCAAGGACAAGACGTTTGATGAACAAAGGAGAGAGGCACGGGGCTGGCAGGTACGGGCCGGATGCCTGCAGCTGGGGATGGGCTGAGGCACCGACAACTCTTGGAGTCATCAAAGAGGGGGACACGGAGCGGGAACACTGACAGACTGCCTCGCTCCTGATTTTGCCTCAGGCCAAGTTTCCATTAATTTTTATTCTTTCATATTGGTCGCATAGAGTTGGCCCATTAACATACGTCAGACAGTGTGGAACTTTTATTTCTGACGTCAATGTAAGAGATACATGGCAAACATTTATAAAATTTTCAGTTTTAAAATTGTTATTTATTAATGGATATAAACCTTCCTTGAAATTAACTGTATTTTGGGTCTTTAGTTACTCTGGTGATTTAGTACTTACCGAGAGAAGTTTTCTCTTATTTATCCCCACATTACTTATTTCTGTGCCAAAGGAGCACTTCCTGGTTTGAGTGTTCGCCATGATAGATCTACATTCAAGCCTCACTATCTTGTCTGTAATGTTAATAATTTGATAGAGTGTTATGCTGATGATACGTGGGCAACAAAGCGGACATGGACTACCCCTGTCTGAAGGGCTCCCATTGCTCTTAGGGGGACAACATCTAGGAGTAAAATGCTAGCCAGGCATTGCATGCTGAGAACAGCTGAGTGCCACAGAGAATTACTGCAATGACTTCAGGAAGGAGGCCTCCTGGGGGCTCGGTAGAAAAGGAAAGGGTCATGGGCCAGTCACCCTGGGTTTGCCTAAAATGTGCTCCGGACAGTGTCAGAAAGAAAGGCTTTCATTTCAGCCCAGTGTAATAATTCTCCTCCCTAGATGCACTTGAGGTATATACCCCTTCCTTGTGCTCAGATAATTTCCTTATCACGAGAACACATTGAATTCAAATATCTCTTCAGATTTTAACTTTCCTATCTGGAATTCAGCGTGCAAGGCTTTTATCAGCCTCTTTATCTCTTCTATCATCTGTTACCTTTAGGTGGTCTTTCTCCCTGTTGCTATTTCTTGAAGTCTGGTGTCAACAGATGTATGCAGTAAATGCTGTATGTGAGGCTTTGTACAGGAGAACATGATGTGTTCTGTTTTATTTCAAATGCTCCTCCTTGATTATATCTTGAACTTTGATTTTTTTTTTTTTTAAGAGAGAAATACTGAGTTTGCTCTCAGGGATTGCATATTTTATTTAGAGTATAGTGTCTTAAATATACTTTAGATTTGACTTCTTATTTTTCTATGTTTCCAAGTAACTCGGTGTCATCTAAAATCTTAGAGATTCTTTTGTACACACTCTTTTGAGGTTATATAGAAAGTAAGACCAATTTCAGGGTGTCTTCTTGCAGGCCCTATTTTTCACTTTTTTTCCCTATCCAAAGCAATAATCAGGTCTTTAGCCAAAGCAAGAAAGGCAATTACTCCTCTTCTCCTAAACTTGTCTCTAAGCCCGTTTCCTACACATGACAAATCAGTCCTCCTTGCCACCCTTGACTCAACATTAATTTAAAAGTATCTTTCAGTGTGGAACTTGGTCAAAGACATTTTGAAAGTCAGCATCCAGCATAGTACACTGTATCTAATAGCAGAGTTGTGATAAATATGAATAGTACTGAAGCCTGACTGGGGAGAGATCTCAGAAGTTCTCAAGCTAGGGGTCCCTTTCATCAGAGTAAGAGCCGGGCAATGCCAAGCATGTCAGCGGGCCCTCCAGACAGTCCCTACGCGGTGACCAGTCGAGGCAGCGCGTTCCACACTGCGGGCGGGGCGGGAAGGAGAAGGAAGGAGTGCTGACAAGGTGAAATAGCAGCTAAGGAAGGCGGAAAGCCTCAGGAACAGATGGAGAAGGGAAAGATGAGTACTGTAAACAGAGGCCTGAACGTGCAGCAAAAGAGAAGCAAAGTTTATAAATATGTAGTATTTATCTACGATCTTAAAGTATCTATCTTTATTACTGTTGATTATTTGGCCTACTAATTTGGAGTTCTGTAACTCCGGATCAATTTTTTAAAGGGATTAGAACGACAGTTTAAAATTCAAGTCACAGTGTACCTTGGTATATTTTGGACATTTCATATAAATGGAATCATACGTGTTCTTTAGTGACTGGCTTTCCTCATTTAGAATAAATGTTTTCAAGGCTCATCTGTGTTGTAGCATGTGTCAGCACGTCATTCCTCTTTATTGCTGAATACTATTCCATTGTATGGGTAGGCCACATTTCATTCATCCACAAGTCGATGAGCACTTTGTTGCTTTCACTTTTCCGTTATTATGAATAATGTTGTTGTAAGCATTTGTGTGTTTGAGTGGACGTATGTTTTAGATTCCCTTGGTCATTTACCTAGAAATGGAATTGCTGAGTCACTTGGTAGTTGTAGGTTTAATTTGAAGAACTGCCTGATGCTTTTGCAAAGCGGCTGCATGATTTTACATTCCCATGAGCAACGTACGAAGGTCTCACTTTCTCTGCATTCTCACGGACACTTTGCTGCGTGTATAGTAAAAGATGGCTTTTACTATCGCCATCTGAGTGGATGTGCAGTGGGCTCTCATTGTAGCTTTGATTTGTGTTCCGCTGATGACTGATGATGCTGGGCAGCTTTTCAGGTGTTTGTTGCCTATTTCTATATCTTTCTTTTGGAGAAGTATCAATTCAGAACCTTTGCCCATTTATTAGTTGGGTTATTTGTTTTTTAATTATTGAGTTGTAAGTGTTCTTTATATATTCTAAGTACAGGTCTCTTATCAGATGTATGATTTACACGTATCTTCCTCTGTTTGTGGGTTGCGTTTTCACTTGTTAGATGGTATCCTTCAAAGCACAAAAGTTTTTAAACTTTTATGAAGGCCAACTTATACAATTCTTTCTTTGTTGCTCGTATTTTTCACGTGACTTGTAAGAAGGCTGTATCTAAGCTAAGGTCACAAATACTTCTGTATTTTTCTCCTAAGAGTTTTATAGTTTTAGTTCTTACATTTAGATTTATGATACATTTTAAATTAATTTTTGTGCCTGGTGTGAGGAAGGAGTTCAGCTTCATTCTTTTGTCTGTCCATCCAGTTATTAGCACCGTTTACTGAAAAGGCTCTGTTTTACCCATTGAAATGTCTTGGCGTCCTTGTTGAAAATTCCCAATCCATTATTCCCAAGTGGGACTTCCGTGCCTCTAGTCTCTTGTTGAAGGATGAGGGCGTTCCTCCTCACTCTTCCTTGCATCCCCCCCACCCTGGCCCCAACCCGCCCCCAGGAGGCTTCTCAGCCCCTCCTCCCAATACCAGATTCCTGATCAATCTACCCTGGAAGTTCTCCAGATACTCAGATTTCCACAGTACCCTGTAGCAGGCTCTCCCAGACACATCCTGGCTAAAAATGCCGCGCTCCTTGCTCCTCAGCACACTGATCATTTTTTTCTCCTGATTTTCTAGTCTTTCCTTCTCAGTTTACCTTGGCTCCTTCATTACTACGCACACGATTTCATTTCACTTCCTGATTTCTGTGCTGGCTCCCAAATCTCTAATTTCAGCCCAGACATTTACTCTGAGCTCCAGACCCATATTTCCTGGATGCCCAGGGTTGAAATCAAAGCCAACACTAATAAGCCTGGACTCCTTGTTATCTCTTCTCCCCCAAGCCCACTCTACCCCGTGGATTCCCCATGTCGAGTAACATCACCACTGTTCGGGTGGTCCTCCAGCTGGAAATCCTGGAGTTAGTGGAGGCTCCTCTGCTTCACCCCCAGCGGCCGAGCTCTGGTGCTGCCACCCTGGGACTCCAGTGTCCGCTCTCTATGGTCCATCTTCTGCCTTCCTTAGATCTCGGTCATTTTCCTTTTCATTGTGCATTGGCCTACCTAGTCTTCCAGCTCCTAGTTTTGCATTTTCCAACCTATTCTTCAGGATGAGTCCAAGTTATTTTAACATAAATCCTATTTTTTTATTCTTCTCCACCAACACTCTAAACTTTCATGGGTCCTTGCTGCCTTTCTGGCCCATTTCCTGCCACTTTCCACCCTAATGCATAGCCTCTGGCCATATGAAGTTATCACAGTTGGCTGAATAGACAGACTCTTCCCTTTTTTTGCTGTCATTTTTTTGGTGCACGCTACCCCTGCTATCCAAACTGCTTCAAGTCCTAAAAGATGAGATGTCATGCTTTCCCCAGCTTGTCCAGGCAGTTTATTGCTCTCTCTTTTTGTACATTTTCCCTGAATGCTTACTGATTATAGCATTTACCCCATTGAACAATCGATCATTCCTCAGAGATAGAGCATAAATAGTTTTGAGTCGCTATCTATTACTTAACGTATATGATCAATAGTTTAATTATTGACCTAATAATGAATTCTATGTCACATTTTTCTGGCTTAGTGTACGAGAGAATTATTTTTTTTATCTCACACATTTTATAGCAACTTACTGAAAACAAAGTCAAGAGAATCATAATTTAATAGACAGATTTCTACCAAAGAAACAATGTGGGATTTTTTTCTTTCCCTTAACAGTGTGGGGTTTGGACTTTTTCTTTCTTCTTTTTTTTTTTTCAGTATGATGAAATCTTCAGAGTTTAAAATGAGACACAAGCTGACCAAAGAAAATTCTTTCAAGTCTATATAAAACTTTACTCAAGTTTTCAGAAGCCCACCATGAGCTGAAATTCTACCTCAGACATTATTATATAAGTAGTTGCATGACTTTTCCCTTCGTGCTGTTTAAAAGTGTCATATAAAGTGGTTCTTCACTTTCGTGTCTTGATTTAACACTGACCGTGATTTCTGAATGAGTCCCCTAGCATCTGGTATGTCTGAAGCTGAATGGGGCTTGTGAGTGCCTGGAAATCTGGGGCTGTCTTCTCCACATTTGGCACTGAAGTGGAACTAGATTGTAAAAATGGGGATTAGTACTGACAATAACAATTGTAACTTAACTCTTCAAGGCAAGGCAAGATGAAAGGTAATTGAGTTTATGCTAAATCTAACTACAATTTATTTTCAGATGCTAATTGCCATACTTTGTTTAACTATAGTTTCTGTTTTTCTAGTGTTTGAGTTCAGAGCATTTTATGCCTATGGAGAAATAGCTTAATAATTTTATTGCTTGTTTCATGGAATTTTTGGCAAATACCAGGCTCATAATGAATAATGAACTTTTCTTGAGGAAGGAGATAATTATTTAGCATTCTGAGTATCTGAGGGTAGTTTTATTGGGTTAATTTTCTTCTACATGTTGCATACAATTTGGCTCTTGGCTCTGAGCACAGCAGAAAATAAGACATGCTTGATGTTTAATTTGACGTGTATTAATCATAACATTTTACTTTGTGTCTGACCTGTGCCAGGCATTGTGATAGGGGTAAGGCATAGTGCATGACCTTAAATCGTTTGTACACCAGAGAGGGAGAACAGAGCAATTAAGCAAATGAATTACAGCATACAATGGTGAATGCCCCTCACATTCCATTCAAAAAAGAGCTTTTGGGTAAGTGGGTAGGAAGTCAGATTAACGGAGTCTTTTCAGAGAAGATGTCTTGGGGCTGGGTGTGAAAGGGTGAATTGGAGCTTTTCAGGTCAAAAAAGAGGAAGGTTATTTCATACAGAGGGAACTGCATGCTCATAAGCGTGGATTTTTATGAAATAAAGAGATTGCAGTGGCTGTAAAATGTTAAGTTGCTCCAGTGACTCCTTCTTTGTTGGAGCAAATCTAAATATTTCAACAAGGCCTTTAAGAATAGCCTAGGTAATATCCTCAGCAAATGTGTATCCATTATAGATTCTGCTGCCTTCCTACTGTGTTCCCTGAGTTTTAACGGCATGATCTCCTTAATGTGTTCCATATGTGCCTGAGAGAGTTCCTTGACAAATCTAACACTATTCTGAGTCTTCCTTTACTTTGGACACCCCCTTGCAGTTCTTTAGTTGCTTAAGATACGTGTGCTTAACAATATGAACTTCTGTGGAGTAGAGACTATGTACCTTCTATTCCTGTCATTTATACTGCTCAGCAAAGAGCCATTAACCACAGGAAATGTAACAATTTTTGAGAACTGCTACTGTAGCACTAAATAATTTTTTATGGACTTAAACTGTATATTAATGTTTATTTAGTTTGATTTCCAAGAACATTTGTGTTTTGTAAAGGTGTGTAGGAAAGAGTCATGATGTCCACCTTTGAGACCTGTCTCTGCCGCTCATGTGATATATACAACTACATGTCACGGAATGGGCTGAGTGCTGTACAGGGTCCCCTCTAGTTCAAAACGTTCTTGTGGAGGAGGGTATGGAGAACTGTGGGTGGTTTTCCTTAGGGCATATGTTTATATTCTGTGCCCCTGAGCTCCCATACCCTCCTGTTGTGATGATTCCTGTATTCACTTTGGTGATTGATTTTCCAGTATCTGTGATGACCTCAAATGGTGTTATGAAATTCTCAAGTAAAATTGCAATTCATTCATTTAGGTCTTTTGAAAAATAATCCCCACAGTACACTCTACAGACATAAAATCCGGGAAAGACAATCCAGTAGATGCGGTTGCAGGGACAGTTGGGAAACCAGCCTTCTCGGGTTTGGAGAGCCAAACAAGGCACATGTGGCCAGTGCCAGTTTGGGTTGGGATTCTGGTTATCCATTGCTGCATACTCTGCCCCCTCAACTTAGGTACTTAGACAGGAACAACTATTATTTATTTAGCCTTTAAATGTGCAGGCGTCCGCAGGGGAGGCTCATGTTTTCGCTCCACAGAGTGTCAGCTGAGATGACTTGTTGGGGGGCTGGAGGACCACGTCCAAGGTGACTCACTTTAATGGCTTTGACTCAAGCTGGCGGGAGCGCAGCTGGGGCCGAAGGCCAGGCACCTTGGTTCTTGTCCACATCGGCCTCTCTGTTGGGTACTTGAACTTCCTCACAGAACCGTGGCTGAGTTCCAAGACAGAGTGTCCCAGGAGTCAGGAAATGGAAGCTGCCAGTTTTTTAAAGCCCTGGTGTGGAAACCAGCACATTAGCTCTGGTGTATTCTCTGGGTCTGCCAGTCACAGGGTCCAGATTTGAGGGGAGGGGACAGGACCCCACCTCTGGAGAAGAGATGGTCAAAGCAATTTGATGGAATGTTTTAAAGGTGACCCAGGCTTCCTCTTTGAAGATAGTCTTATTGTTTTTATTCTGATATCTATTTTCATTGTAAAAAAAGCCAAAAAGCACAGAACATTTTCAGGGTTCATTTGACATGAAATTTGGGAAAACTCTACTTCTATTTTAGTAACTGCTATGCTGTGTCTAGTCATCTCTTCAGTCTGTCAACCTTAACGCAACCTTAGTGAGGTAACCACGATTGGTTTTTTATAAGCAAATTATTTCAGTTTGACATTTCGTATGTAAATTCTTTATGCTCCCATTCAAGGCTTTACGTTGATTTCAGTTCCGGCATGGTGGTGAACGTATGTGTGTTTCTGTTTACACATGCGTGTGCTTGGTGATCCTTATGGAACATTTTCACTGCTGCATTTTCAATTTCCCACATGCTTTCACTGTCTTTAAGTTAAGGCCTCTTTTCTACCAGGCTTATAATAGGTACTCAACGGTACAGTGGGGACCCCCTGTTAGGGAACATTGTAAAACCTCTGAGACTATAGTATTTCTATTTCAGAATTCAGAATCTTACTATTGAAAAAGGACTTCGAAGCTATATAGTTCAGGTATTAATCAACCAATTTCTTGAATTGTCCCTGCCAAGCAATCATCTGCTCTATACCAAAATAGCTTCATCAATAGAAGGTTTGCCAGTCTGGCATGGTAAACTGCTTCATCCTCAAACATTTACGCATTTTAAAATCTTTTCTCTTAATTAAGCTAAATTTGTTTCCCTGTAATGTCTTAACATACCAAAAAATTCTAAACCTGCTCACCCATGAGTTGTTTTCAGAATTGAGTGTTTCTCATGGATCCTTCTTACTCTGCTGATTTTTCTTACTCCAAAGTACAAGTCTTATTTTCTTCAACTGTTCCTTTTGACAAAGTTTCATATGACTTCCTACCTCACCACTTACCTCTGAATACACCCTGGTTTGTTGATTTTCTTTAGTGTTTAAGACACATATAACACTATTGGTAAGTACTAAATAGCCTTTAAGAGCTGGACTCGCGTTCCAGGAGCAGTAGGCCAAGGAACGCTTCCATGATGATTTTAGCTGCTCGTTTTCAACTTAGCACAGGTTCAGGGCACCTGCGTGGAGTTCCCGCCATTTCCAAGGCGTGCGTGCCTCTTCCTCACTTTCTGTTTTCTTCACTTTTTGTCTTCTTCAGGACTCTGTCTGGGTTGTGGATTTTAAATCTGGAACAGTAAAAGAAGTCTATGTCATTTAATTCTAATGCAATACACCTCTGATTCTTTCTTCTTCTACTCCCTCCAGAATTTATCAGTTTTGAAAGGTAGTGAAGTATTTAGTGGCTAACTGGCTTTCCAACTTCGTTATTCTTTTTTTTTGGTCAAGTTCTTTTAATTAATTGCTTTAAGGTATATAGACCCTATAACAGCAGGCGCATTTTTAAAAACTTGAACATAAATTAGTAAAGGATTTAGTAAACATACATTTTATATATTTTCAAGTGACCAGGTAACAAATAAAAATACTGCACAAAGACAAAGGAAAGGGGTGATAGCTGTACATTGTTTTCTATGTTTAATTATGTAAATAATTGTTAAATGACTGTTTGGCCCATGCTGGAATATTGAATAATGAGTCTGATTAAAAAAAATTTTTTTTGATGTAAGACAGGATGTGTAACATTCATGCATTCAAGGAGCCTTCAACTCGCCAGGCCAATTAATTTCTAATTGTTTAAGCTAATGAGTTAAATTCCCTAAGTCAGTTGTAGATATGACCCTTCATGGAGACAACATGGAGGCAGGTTTTTCCTGCATATTTGTAATGAGTTTATTTCAATTTACTTCTTTGTAAAGTTTGACAATCCATGCATGGGATAAGACATGTGTGTATGTGTGTGTGTGTGACGTGAAAGGTTCTGTTTTTCTTTTCTATATTTTTAGTGAACACAGGGAACATAAAGTTCCTTCCTTAACGGTGAGTTGATTTTGAGGCTATTTTTAGTTATGAAAATATTAAAAGGGGAGGAAGAGGCAAGGACACAGAGTGGCTGGCAGGCCTGGCTGCTTGCGGTGGCCAGTCCCGGTCTCTCGCGCCACAGGCCTGTGCTCTGCAGCAGTGGCGTGGGTTCGGCACAGGGATCGCGCGGCCAGGGTCTTTTGTAGCATGGATAGAAAAATATTATGACACTGTAACAAGTGAAGTTGTTGTTGTAAAACAAATTTTTACTGCGTCTTTACTGCCCGTGGAATGCAGAGACTCCCGTTTATTATTTTATCAACGGCTGATGTGGAAGCCCCTTCTTAGAAACCTTGCATAAAGCATGTGCCTACCTCCCTTTGTAAACACTGTAAAGGCAGAGCTAAAATCTTTCATCATGGAAATGATGGCAGAAAAACTTGGTTCACATTAATATGAAAACTTCAGCCAACAAACTGCTCCTGTGTCGCTGAGAGGCCATCTTGGATTTGCCAACCCGAAGGCTGAGTGCGCGCGTCTGCCACTGGTTTGTCCTACGCGGCTTTTTTCTGGTTCAGAATGGTGGCCTATTTTTGTAAATTACACATGGAAAATTACTACATGTAACATCTCAGGCTTGAATCCAAGGAGTAGAATTCTAGAAAGGAAATCAAAAGACGAAGTATACAACATTCGGGGGAACCGTCCAGAAGTTTCATTGTTTCTTTTTATACGCAATTACCCTCTGCATGAAACATACTTTAGTTGTAACACATCTTAGGTAGCACTACCCTCTGAGCTGAAATTTCAGTTTGAGATACAAAGAAATACAGAATCCGAGCGTTGAATTCTGTAGCTTTTCAGGCAAATGTCGTTTATGCCTCTTAAACATTTCCAGAGGTGGAAAACTCTCCACGTGGCTAGTTCCCTTTGTGGGGAGTTGTAGTTGAAAGACATTTTTCACAGTGAACTGAATAGGGCACATCCCTTTTACTCTAAGTTTGGACCTGTCTGCATGATGGTTCTTTATATATTTGATGATAGCCGTCATGTATTCTTAAATTTTCTTTTGCTTAAAACAAACAAATTTCCTTCAGCCCTTTTCTTGGACAGTTTTGGTTTCTGTTTTACCACTCTGGCCACCGTTCCTCTTAAAGTATTTTATTGATGTTGCTGTTGGACTTTTGGGATATTCCCATGCAGAGTTAGTGGTTTTCCTAAAAAAACTAATTATGATTCCAATTAAAAAGAAAAAAGAATTTAATTAATTTCATTTGGCTCAGCGTCCACCTTGCTAAGGTGGGAGGCTGGGAATAGAGTAGCCCCAAGGAGAACTCAGGCTCTGCGCAGGGAAACCGTCACTGGAAGCGACGTGCGGGGCCACGCGTGTTGTTTCTCTGAAATCGGAAGTAGAGGCAGCGAGCGCGCCGCGGAGACGGCTCGGCGCGCAGAGGGGTGTTGGCCACCGGGAAGGACTGTTCCGCACGCAACTTTCCTCCGTGGGTAAGTTTAAGTTCTTGAGTTGCCGTGGCAAGGGTCCCTGGCGAGCGGCAGAGAGCGGCAGCGGGCGGCCACGGCAGGGTCAGGATTGCCCACGGGGCAGCGGCGGTGCGCGGAGGGCGCTCCGTTCCGCGTGCGTCCCCCCGGGGCGCGGCGGGAACCACAGCCGTCAGCCCTGCGGCCTGGACGCGCGGTTGGAGGCTGCACATCGAGGGGCCCCGAGGGAGGGCGCTGGCGCCAGCGTGCCCTTGTTCAGAGGCGAGGCTGGCGTTCCACGGCGGGGTCTGAGTCTCGTGCAGGGAGAAGCAGTAGCCCCCTAACTTGCTTCTGGACACCCCTAGTACCTCCAGCAGGATCGACTTTCAATTCTGTACACCTGGCATTTGAAAAGAAAACCCGCATCCAAAAAAAGGTCATAGTGTCACCTGGACTCTTAAGTGTTCAATGAGTTAGATCCTTCCCCGTGAATTTTATTGTCCCGACAGACACGAAGCAGGAGGAGCCCCCGCTTCGGCGGCGTCCCAGGCGGGGCTGTGGCCTCTCTGGAGGGCCCCGCCGAGCAGCGCGGGCGCGCAGAAATGCCTCCGTCCTTCCGGGCTGTGCCGCGGCCAGCCCCTCCCGGGGCAACTCCTTACTTTGTGTTAATTTAAGGGTGGACAGTAAAGCCGCCTCTGCGGAATTTATCAGCGTCACTCCCCTGTTGGCAGCTCTAGATGTTACGTCTGCCTGCCGGTTGGTCTTGCTCAGGAGTCTGGGTTCGCGATGCCCTGCAACGAGAGCTGTGGTTGATCCGAACGGAGAGAGGACGGCAGGCCAGGTGCTGGGCCCGGGGCTCCTGGCTGCGGGAGAACCAAACGGAGTCGATCCCAGTTCAGACTCAGAAGCGTGCGATGGGAGAGTGTTTCCAGTGACCACCGGTTAAAATAATGGTCAGGTATTGACGACCCTGATGTGCAGAAGCTGGTAGGCAAGAATGTTGGACTTTAGTTCCAAAAGGGCTACTGGCGTTAAGACTGGAAGAAAGGCTAGGCATAGAAGATAAGGAAGCAGTTTTTTAAGTAAATTGAAGGTAAAAAGTAATTTTAGCAACTACTTTTAAAAATCAGGTTAAGTAAAATAACAAAATGCATGGTGAGGAATGAATTATAGAAAATAATCACTATGCACTTTCCGAATTCGTGGTAGAATTTTACGGCAGACCATGAATTTCTACCACGTGAGCTTAAGGACATGCAGAGTAGCCACACAGGCCGCTTACAGCTAGACCCAGGACAGACAAGAGATAAATGTTCTTTCACTAACGGTAGGAAACTGGGGAAGTGTGGTGATTTTGTACTGCCTAATAGCAAATAGCTGGCATGGGAACGAATCTGTTATGTTCTGTGTTCACGGGTCCATTTCTTCCACTGCACTGAAGCCCAGCGGGCCATTTTGCTCGAATATCCTTTGTTCCTGGGAAAGAAATCAGCACACATTCTCTCGCTGGGTTCTCTTGAAATAGAAAAGTAAAAGCTTAATCATCAACGATTTTAACACCCCGTGTTCAACTGCTATACCTCTTATTAATTGTCACGCTTCCACTTTGCTAAGACCTTATAGATGACGTTCGCCATGATAATTAAGGTCAGTATAACATCCCCAGATTGCCTTATAATGATGATTGATTGAATTGTATGCGCTGTAGTCTAAGGGGTAAGTCTGTTAACTAGTTATTTATGTTCTAATTCCTTGATTATTATGTCATATGAAAGATAATATAATGTAGTGTCTCCATTTTTGAGAGAACAAGGTGCTTCTATTTATCCTCATAAGCAGTGCAATTCCCATCAGTATAGCAGCACCTTCTGCAAAGCAATGCCCAATTGCCATCATCTAAAAATCTTGAGTCAAGATGATTAGTGAAACAAACTAGAGTTCTTGGTACTTAAGCTGGTCTTAAGGACAGAATTGGTATTTATCATTTCTTTCTTCTGGGAGCCAGTTTACTTTTCCTTTACCTTTGTTTATAACTTGAGCTACTCCAGGTTGTTTTCCTGGTGACCTAGATCTTCATTGCTAAGTGGTCCCTTAGTTACTTTGTTACTTAGCTTCTTTGCTACATCTCTTAGCTACTTGCCTTTCTTGAATTGTGGTTACTGCAGCAGTCACTGGACACAGATATATTAAAAGATGCAGCATATACAAAATAAATCACCGGGCGAAACTGTATCATAGTCATCAGTTAATCAAAGTAGGCAGTGGAAAATTAATTTGGCTACCTCATTATGTAGCACAATGCAACATGACAGCAATTAAACGTTTATGTGAACTGCTTTGATATACAATATCTTAATTTCAGATTTATTTTGTACAATTTTTTGGAACAGTGGTCATTCTAAAATCGAAATGGTCTTAGCCAGGAGGAGGGATACTGCTGTTCAGGGACATACTGTGGAAGAAAGAATAAACCAGGGGGCATCGCTGCGGTTTATTTTATTTATTCTCATGTTCTGTGCCACCGTGCCCCGGCCAAGCAGGTTCCTGGAACTGACCCTTGGGTTTGTGCCCCTTGGCCTAAGCCAACCAGTGCAGTCCCATCTCGTTAGCTCCACTGATAGGTTCGGACTTAACCCAACCATCCCAAGGTGTTTCTGGTCATTGTTTCAGTGGCAATTCAGCCTGAGTTTAGGGTTTTTTATAATGCAGTGAAGGTGAACGAGGAAGCATGTTTTTCAACTGAGGAAAGCCGGCTTGAGGATGAAGCGCAAACATGGAAAAGGGAAGAATGGAGAAAAAAGTATCAAAAGAACTGGAACTTGTACCATGGGCCCCAAGCCCGATCACATCTGGAATTTTCAGTGCTTAAACCTATGAATTTCCTCTATTGCGTGAGCCAGCTCGGGTTGAGCCAACTTCCCCCGCCACCGACGGCCTTCTCCCTGAAGCACTGGGTGAAAGTGCGGAGGTGTTTTGAACTGTGGAGGAGCCAGGGGCGTTAAGTGATGACTCTCTTCTATCTTAGCTGTAAAATTGCAGGAGATTCGGGGGCCTGTGTGAAGAACTGCAGATATGAGAAAAGCGAAGAGGAATTAAAAGAGCCACAAAAGGGAATGTGTTAAGGGAGCCAAATTTAGGCAGATCCCCGCTTCTTCATAACGCTTATCATTACTTTACAGTACATATTTTTACTTTGTCTTTTGCATAAATTATAAGTTTCATGGTGGCAGGGATTTCGTCTGATACATTTATTCATTGTATTCCCAGTGCCAAGACGAGGCTTGCCACGTGCTAGGGGCCGGACAGTTAATGGTACATACAAATGAGGGAACGCATTTTGAACGTGCTTAAGGGTCCAGCGAAGACTGGGCAGGTTGAAAGTGTGGTGAGAAATTGGAGCCTGTATCTTAACTCTTTCAGAGGATACTCTTCAGCCTGGATACATGAGAGAGGACAGGGTTCATGGAGTTTACCCACAACAGCGGCGTGCCGGGCAGTGAGTGAACAGTAAATGCCACATTCACGCTGCGGGATGGGACACAGCGGCTGTGGCAGAGGGTGGCGGCGAGGAACACTGGTGCGCCAGCCGGGTGTTACTGACATGACTGATCGCTGCTTGGTCCAGGCTGGCGGGGAAACAGTTGATTCAAGTGGCTTGAAAGTCGAAAGAAAAACTGCATCAAACTAGCATGATGCTGAAGGCTTGGTTTTGGAGTTCATAGCATAGCTGTCTCATTTTACTGGAGAAAACCTAGGTACCGCCAGACGAACTACTTCAATCTAGCTTTCTTTAGGTAAAGGTGGGGATGGTAGGGCAAAGTAAAGTCATAAGGAACTCAGGGAAAATACAAGGGGCCCAAGGACTCAGAAACACCGCTGGGCGCCGGGCTGGACAGGGTAAGCGCCGAGCCGGGGCGGAGCGGGGGCTGGAGGCGATATGTCGATAGGCCTTTCTAGAAGGATGGAGAGAGGAGCAGAGACGGTTTTGGTTCCAGCCTGCCTTACAAATCGCTGATAGAAAAGCAGCGGAAAGAATCTGGGAAGCTGGCTGCCGTGTTTGATTTTAGCAAGTGGGCCGAAGCAGGCTCAAAACAATGGGCTACACTGTTGTAGCTGCTTATTTTTACTGGGTCTGTTGGCAACACGTCTCTCATTTCTTCACACTTACTTTTCAAAGGCCCCGGAGTCCCAGGTTTCATTTAGCAAAGTAACAGCTTTCAAACAATCCCTGGCTCTCCCTCTCCCTTTGTACCTTTGCCCTCTTGTTATTTTTCTTCTTAATTTCCTCCCCCAGCTCTGACCTTTTTTTCCATTTTCTTCTATTCCTTTTTTTTTTTTTTCCTGGATTACAGAAGATGCCGGTAAAAATTGTCTCATGTGCGGGAAATGTATGATATAGAGTCTGGAGGTGTCACAGAGGATTCTGTGCCAGGGCACCCTTCCTGACCCTGCTATGTAGCATGTTGGTTTTGAGGGTTGGGAGCAACTGGAAGGGACTGAATGTAACTAGTCTCTTGGAACCTCTGGAAACTAGCAGCTACCCTGTCATTCCAGACAGTGTTGTACAGAAAGAAGTCCCTTTGATTAGACGGACCTTGTGCAAATCCTCATTCATTGGGCATTAGCCGTATGATATTGGACAAGTGGCCTCCCCCCTGTGGGTCTCGGTTCCGTCCTCTGTACAGCAAGAACAAAAACACACTTCTCAGAGTCGTTTGTGAAGAGTAAAGGGGTAAACCCCAGAGAGTGGCTAGTGCAGGGTGCCAGGCGCGCGGCAAGAGTTGACCAAGCAGTAGCCGCTCTTGTGGTTCTCCTGGGTCGATTCTCGTTCCACCCACTTTGCTATCAGAGTCTCTCTTGGGCCACGTGGAGGCTCTGCTCTTCTGGAACCTGAACCAGGACTGAAGCGCTCAAGGGGTGTGCCGCCGGGGCTTCTGCGCGGAGGGGCGCCTTTCTGCTGGGATGATGGAGTCTGCAGGACTGCCTTTCGTGTGGGATGCAGGATAGGCTCGCTGGCCAGATTGCTCTGTGACAGTTTCATTGGTCTCTGCTCTGAGCCTCCCCTATTCATTTTTGCATTGGTTCAGTTCCTCGGTACAAATTTATTGAGCGCTTGGCCGGTGTCAGGATTGGATTCGCGGCGATGGATAAGACCTACTTCCCACTCTCATGAGCAACAAAACTCCCCCCTAGGGGAACGTGGAGTTTATGCGGCGTCAATGAGTAAATTACATCACAGATGCACCTGCACAGAGACCTGGTGACCCTTCTGGCCAGTGCTGGTGTAAATCACTTCTTTAAGCAATATTCTGGAGTCTTCATCAGCATCTTAGTTTCTCTTCCATGGCCCTTTATCACTGTGAGTTCTTCGTGATCAGGCCAAAATCTCTCCGAATTCCGAGGGTTTAACTCCTAATCTTGCACAGTTTACACTAGCAAGTAGTGCATCCTCTTACAGAGCCAATATCCTGTTGCAGAATGTAGCGCTCTATATTTTATTGCAACATCATGTGCAAAAAAGCGCGCTGTTACTCAAATATGGGAGAACGTAAAACCTATGAGCTGCTTTATCCTTTCAGTGGGCAGCCCGCGTGACAACATTTTATGGTCATTCTAGGAGGTTTAGAGATATTTTCTCATTTCTAGGTTTTCCCCGAAATCAGGACTCGCCCTGGAGGGTGCAGAATGCGGGGCATAAGTGCACTTTGAATTCATAGCAACAAGACGCTGTCGTGTTTTTCTTTCTCCCATGTTTTCCTTGGTGCACGTCTTAGATGAAATGGGTGAAGTCATTGGTGAGGTGTTCTGTTTTAGTCTTGCTGCACCTAAACCAGTCTTTATTTTTTTTATTTGTTTTATTTTTATTTTTTTCCATAGGAAAGCTCTTGTGACGTCTGCGGCCATACCTGGAGTCTTGTCAGAGTCTCGGCCACTTCCCCGAGTCCTGTCTATTTTTCTGACGTCAGCGTTTGAGAGAGGGAGCACAGAGCAAAGCCTTGTGACTTTCATAGATGTACATGCTGTCCTGGTTAGAACGAAATTGCAGGAGCCCTCCAGAGCCTTGAAATAATGGGCAGTTTATTTGTTTTCAGCCCTCACAAAGTTTATTTTTGAAATGGAATTTGACCTTTGAGTCAAATTTTTTGGTTTTAGAAATTCGTGATTGATGAGAAGTGTAATAGTTTGCCTGGCTTCCAAAACTCACATTTTTCTTAATCTGCTACTACTCGACACCCCCTTCAGTCTTCGTCTGAGTGCTAGTTTACATTCTAGGTACAATCCTCGTGTAAGTCAGGGGAGCTTAATAAGGGCTATGAAAGCAAATCAGTGGCGAAGGCTTGAATAAACATTGCCCTCTGTGTTTGGCACCCTGGGGTCCAAATGATTTGGTTTTCTTTTAAAAATTCCATTCTAAAATATTTGGCTTATGTTGTGTATTCTTTACCCTTCAGGGGAGAGGCTCCTCGCTTTTACTGAATACTTGCCTCTGTAGGATGGGAGTTGTTATCTTATGCGGAAGTGAGCTGAATGTCTTATCCTGAACCTGCGTCTCTCAGTGACTTGGTTCTGACATTTGTTCTTGGCCACTACCAGTGCCAGCTGCCCCTCCTGTTTGAGTCTCTCTTCTCTTTCTCCTCCTGTGTGAGCTCTCACTGCCTGATCCGCCATGGCTTGGATAGTAAGATGAGTCTTTGCTTAGTGGTATTTATATCCCATCTGTTCCCTTTTCTCTTTGAATTGGTGCCCAGAGCTTTGCTTTGCCATGTGGGCCTGGCCTGGTCTTCTCTTATATGAAATAAAAATATTCCCGCAGAGGCCAGGCTTAGCATTTTGTTGCCTTGCCAAAAACTTCCATCAAAACAAATCAACAAATCCAATAAGCAATGTTTCCCTCAAGCTCTGCCGCAAAACCGATTCCGAAAGCATTGTCAAGCGCTGTAGCATTTGCTGAAATTCTCATGGGATGGCAGAATAGCAGTTCAATCACATACCATAATGCAAAACTTCTTAAAATACTCTAATGCTCTTTCTTTCCCCCCCTTGTTTCTTTTGCTATCTGTCCTATTCTTCTTTCTTCCACCACAAGCTGCACCCCTAACCTCCCCTCTTGGGGTGTCCCTCTGTTGCCTGAAGTATTGCGAGTCTTCCCCTCAGCTGGAGCACTTCACTCAGAAAAGCAAGGACCAGAAGCATAGGACTTTTCTAGCCCATTCTTTGGGAACCTTGGTATGTCCTGCTTTAAAGAAAATCCTAAATAAACTGCAGGGTGCTCATGGTCCAGAGGTAGGTGACTTGTGCAAAAGTGTGTATTGTTTAGTCTTCAGGAGTGTATGTGTGCATGCTTGGGTAGGAATGTACGTGCCTGTAAGTATGTATGTTGTACAAAATTGAGATTGTTCCTCATATATTATTCTATAACCTGCCTTTTTACTTAATAAAAATATCATGGACCTATTCTCAATCTTCAAGCTCTGCCACAAAGCCGATTCCGAAAGTATTGTCAACTGCTGTAGCATTTGCTGAAATTCTCATGAAAATATGTCTTCTATTACATATTTTCAGTGGTTTTAAGAATGGCACAGTATTGGTGTTTCATGGTTTAATTAATAAGCCATCTTGTTGGCTTATTTAGTCTGTGTAGAGCTTTTTTGCTGTTGTAAGTTATTCTGCCCTGAATCTGTGCATCGTTATTTCCTTAAGATAAACTAATATAAGTAGAATGTCTAGGTGGAAATGTCTGAGCCTCTGAACAGTGGATCTGCAGTGGGACATTTTCTCCCAGGACATTAGCCCAGGGAGCATCCCACAGCCGTGGGAGTGTGTGGGCACAAGCCCACAGTCCTTGTGCTTCTCTTTCCCTCGTCGTGTCAGGAGGAGAGGATGGAACAGAGCTATTGCTCGCCTGCTCACTGATGTGATTCCTGCTGAGGTCCGATCATTCCAGGGTTTGTCCAGCATCTCCTGCATCCCTTCGCTCCCTAGCCGGGGCTCACCCGCCCCTGGGACTTTGCTCCTGTGCTTGCTGCGCTGGGGTCCTACAGGTGCCTTGTGCTCTGATGCCACGTCAGCCTTTGCTTTTGGTTTACTTACTTTGTTTCATAGTCCTTTTTCGTACTCAGCTTACTTCTCTTTCCAACTCCACTAGTTGACTACATCGCCTAAAGCTTAAAGACCGTCCCAAAGATAATGTAAGAAAGATGGATTTGTTTTTTGTCCCCAGACTAAGTTCACATCAGAATTGTCCATTTAAGATCGAGTCAGTGGGTAGACTGAGGATAAATGGACTTTCCTGGAAAGGTAGAGGCAGAGGTACTGATCAGGGATCCCTGGGTACTGACTCTGATTTCTTCCCTGGATGAGGCTGTAGTCTTGCTGATGATGTTTAGTGCAAGAACCAACAGATCTTGTTAGTTTTTTGAGGGGGAAAGGGGGACAGGAAACAAATAGAATAAAGAGATGTTCGTTGAAGTTCTTTCAGAGTGGCCAAAGAGTGATGGTGCAGCATCATTCAGCTTCTCAGAATCAGTGCACGTGCTGATGCCGATAGCCAGCGCTCTTGTTCCCCAGCCGAACCCCTGAGTGGAGGTGAACTTGGAACTCTGCTGCGCTTCATTGGGTCTGCTCTCGGGGGCCATCTTTCTTCCAAAAAATCTTAGAACCTTGGCTTATTAGTCATGAATGTAACCTACCCTCATGTGGTGGTTGCATGTTGCCTTTTTCTACCAATCCGTAACCTATTAAGGTTACTCATTACATAGGAGAAAATCCATTTTAATAAATATTTGAGTAACTGATAAAAAGGTAATATTTGGGTAAGTAAGTGGGAAATATTTGGACAGACATTTTATCAAAAAGCTATGTCAATGGCAATCATGCCGTGGAAATACACTCAGTACAATTAGTTAAAAAAAAAAAAGAGACCACAATTAAATGCGATTGCCTGACCACTAGAATGGCTAAGTTTAAAACATCTGTAGTTATCCTATGACTGGCTAATTCCTTTCCTAGGTATTTACCCAAGAGAAACGAAAACACATGTCAGTGCAAAAACTCTTTTGTGAATGTTTATAGCTACTTTATTGATGATAACTCTGAACTGGAAAAATCCAAATGTCAATCAACTAGTGAATGGATTTAGAGTGTGGTATATCCATGCAATGAAATACTACTCAACAATAAAATGAAAAAAAAAATCAATGGTGCACACAACAAACATAAATCTCAAAAATACTCTGCTATGTGAAGTAGGATAGGTACAAAAGGCAAGACAATGTGGGATTTCATCACGTATACAGCGTGGGACAAAGGTTTATGGTTGTTCATATGGAAAAATAACACAATAATGAATAAATAATACAAGAATAAATTCTGTTTCATACTCACAACTATAAACCTCCTTTTGCTTCACTCGGCATAATTGGATGTTTTAACAAATGTGTAGCCATGTAATGGCCAAGAAAACCAGGACATATAACATTTCCCTCACTCCGCAAACATTCCCTCATGAATTCTTGCGGTCTGACCCCCTTCCCACAGGCTCATCACAGAGGATTAGTAACTCCCATCTCTTTTATGTCACTTTTTTGCCTTTCTAGAATGTCCTATACTCAGATGACACTCTAATTAACTGGATTCTTTTACTTAGGCAGCACAAAGGCCCAGGCCAGAGAAAGTTTGAAGAAAAGAGTAACTAAAATGAAGACCTTTTATGAATTAGCTCAAATGAAAGGGAGCGGCAGGTCACTATTTAGATAGGACTACTAGGAAGAAAATAATTCTTGCGTCAACACTTAGAAAGGCATTTTGGAAATCTCTGTGCTAAACCACAGTGAAATATCAGGAGAGACAAGCCTGACGAGGGTCGCTGAGCCTCTGCAGGATGCGGAGCCCCGACATGGGTAGGTCATATCGGGGCTCCGCAGGAAATTCTCGAGCTGGTTGGCCAAGGATGGCTTGACAAGCTTTAGTTTGAAAATCTTGGTGGGGAAGCTGGAGCGAAGGCTGTCACGACAAAGAGAACTGTCATCCTTCTTTGACTCACACCGCTGGCTGGGTCCAAGTTTCCAGCCACACTGTCTTGGGCTTCAGCCCATTTGCTGGCAACTCCATTTTTCTCTGCTGATGCGTAATCACTTAAAGTTATTGGTGTGGATATAGGTTTCCTTTTCCGTTGGCATTTTTGAGTTTTAGATGATTAGATTCTATTTCTCAGTGTGAACTGCTCAGTGGTTTATTGGTGTATTCGGGACAAGTGTGGCCACTGCCTCTGAGAGATGCCTGGCGGGTGTCTGTGGGTCACGGTGAGGGTCAGCCGAGCAGGGATGGTATGTTAGCTTTGGCCTTGAGCTCTTGAGGGATCATGATTGAAAGTTGTTCGGGGAGACACATCGCTCTCTTTGGGTTGCCAGGTTTGTGGCTTTCCTGTGGAGATTGACTATTTTTCATCAACAGCTATGGTTAATTTTCAGAAGCCAGGAGTAGCCATTTCAGAGGTGAATCTTCCTGTTTCTTTGAATGAAGTTTTAGACTCCTTGGTTGCTGTGGCGTGTGCTGTTTTCATTTCCTTATGTGAGGGCTAATTAGAAGTGATAGCCTAGGATTTTGTGTGAGCTAAGCAGAGGCCTAAGGGGTGCCTTCATGTAAGCAATGAGGATTCTCACATCAATGGTTGGGAAGAGGCCATATGGTGAGATACGGAAACAACATAAAAGTACCGATGGATGCTTAGTATTGATCCATGTGGGTTTTTGAGGGTGCCTGACACAGTCCTTTATATATGAGGAATAAAGTGGCTGCTTAGTATTTTTCATTTATTTTAGGTACAATTTACATACAGTAGAATTCACTCCATTTAGTGGGTCCACATTTCTGTGAGTTATTATAAATGCATACAGTCATGTAAGCACCACCATAATCAAGACACTGAACCATTCCATTACCACCCCCCCCAAGTTCTCCTGTTCCTCTTTATAGCTCACTCTTCCTCTAATTCTGTTATTTGCTCCTAGTTTTGCCTTTTCCAGCATGTCATAAAAATTCAATCGCATAATGTATAGATTTTTGAGTTGGTTTCTTTCACTTAGCATAACACATTTGAGATTCATTTATGTCGTTACATATATCAGTAATTAATCCACTTACATTGGTAAATGGCATCCCATTATATGGATGTATCACCATTGTTTATTCACCAGTTGAAGGATATTTGAGTTGTTTCCAGCTTTTGGAGATTATGAATAAAGTTGCTATAAACACTCGAATTATGGTGGTCAGTTTTAGGTGCTGACCTGGCTGGTCCACGAACCACCCTGTTACTTGGTCAAGTAATAAATACCCTTGGTGTTTCTATGTGGTTTTGATGAGATTAACATTTAAAAATAGGTGGACTTTGAGTAAAGCAGATCATCTCCATAATACAGGTGGGCCTCATCCAAACACTTGAAGGTCTCAATAGAACAAAAAGACCGGCTGACATTTCCCCCCCTGACCTCCACCCGCCAAGAATGAATTCTCTAGCAGCCTGACTTTGAACTTCATCTGCAACATTGGCTGCTCCTGGTTCTATATCAGATGAACTTGGGACGCAAACTGGAACATTGGCTCTCCGAGTCTCCCACCTGCCAGCTCGTGCTACAGGTCCTGGACTTGCTTGCTCCTGTAATTGTGTGAACCAGTTACTATATACACGTGCACATGGGTTTATTATAAATTTTACATATACACATGTGTATATGTATATATATGAAGATATTTAGTATAAGATTTACACATATATATTTATATATATTTACATATATATATATCTCCAAATACAACCCACATACTGGTATTCTTGTGAATATAAACTTTTATTTCACTTGGGTAAGTACCTAGGAGTAGCATTGCTGGGTCATATGGTAATGCATGGTTAACTTTATAAGAAACTGTCAGACTGTTTTCATATGAGGCTATATTATTTTGCATTCCCACCATAGTATATGAGGCTTAGCATTGCTCTGTATCCTTTCAAACATTTGGTATTGTCACCATTTCATGTAAAATTCTTAGTCATCCTAAATTAGGATGTAGTAGTATCTTATTGCAGTTTTAAGTAAGGGTGTGTTGAACTTGGAGTTGAGCTAGGAGAGCTCTGTCTTTATTTCCTCTGTGATCTTAACATACAGTGTTGACCCTTGGTCAAGATAAGGATAAAATAACTAAATAGTGATTTATAAGTAGCTGTTTTAAATGTAATACTCCTATGGAGTGGTTTCAAATTGTGTTACAAATTAGTTGATATGCCCCTCCTTTAAGAGATACAGCTTACTTCCTTGTCCCCCCGCCCCGCCCCCAAAGGGACAGTAGGCTTGCCTTAGTGATTCAGTACCTTATTGGTTCTCAGAAATAGGCCCCAGTCCCTCCCCACAAAGATCTCCCCTCCCCACAGGGCTTCTTGCATATCTTCCCAACACGACAGCTGACTGGCTTTCCCAGAGAGAATAGCCCCAGAAAAAGGGAAGCAAGGAGGAAACTACATGCCTTTCAGTCTTCAGAGTTGCATACCATCAATTCCATTGTGTGCTAGTAAGTGACATAGCTAGCTGATCCATAGAAACTATGAGATTATAAATGTTTGTTCTTTAAGACACTAAATAATGGGGCAATTTGTTACACAGCAATAGGTAACTAATACAGATTTTGGCACTGGATTTGGGTAACAGATACCTTAAAATCTGGATGTGGCTTTGTAATCAGGCAGAAGCTGGAGGGACTTTGTTGTTAATTATTTTGGCAGAGTCTGGGGTACTCTCCAAATTATTGTTCTTGCATTTTAGCTTTGGTGTGGATATAAGCCTGTACCTGATTTTAGTTTCTTACAAATAAGTAGAATTCACAATGGCTGACTCAAGTTATATACAGAGAACCATTTGTTTTAGGACTTTAAAAATGTCATATAGTTACCAAGTAAAATCATAAATCATGAAACACCCTTATCCAATTTCTTAAATATCTCCCTTTTTAGTGATTACTGTAACAGTAGGAAGTCCTTGTCTCAATTTTTGTTTTAAATTTTAATCGCAGCATGAGGTTTTAAAGTAAAATTTTGGATGGAAACACCTGATTATCTAGTTCCAAAGGACATTTCCAAAAGAGCGCTTTTGGGCACAATCCACATACCCAGGTTCTCACAGAGTAGGAGATTTACCACTTAAGGTGCTCAGTATCGTTGGTGGATATCTTGTATGTATGTTCTTTAAGCTTCACATTTAATTTCTTTGGCAATCCAAGCCTCTCTTTGCGCGAGAGGAGCCAGACCCGTCTTCAATCTGGAGGCCCTCGGCTGCGCTAATATATCATACCTGCCTGCCATCAACCCCATTGTGCTACATAAATTGTTGAGTTCTGATTTTGGGTTTTTTCCTAGCCAAGGTGTTAAGAGGCCCGAGAGAGAGAGGAAAGTAAATCAGAGCGTGTGCACTGTCTTTTCCTCTCAATAGCTACGTCTGACTCAATCCTTGGCAGCGCCGAGGCGCCCTTCCCCCCCGGTTGAGTCTTATTTCTTTCTGCTCGGGGGGCTGTGACGCATACATTTAAACTTATATTGCATCATTAATATCCAAAATTGACAGAGACGGGGAGAAAAGTGCTGTGGAGAAGCTACCATATACCATTTGTGTATGAGATTGGCTGGCACAGTCTGGCCACACTGGAGGTGTTAAGTATTGATCAGGATCTCAGTCAGTCCAGCTAGAACTGCCCGCATTCCTCAGCACAGCTTGGAAGAGATTGTTGAAGGCTATTCTCATGGAATAAATGAAACTGATCCTTTGTGCTTGGATGGAAAAGCTGGCCTCTTTCCTGCGAATCTTCTGGCAGGATATGGTATGCAATATTCAATACAGTTTGAATATTAGCTCTGGGCCCCTGGCGGTCTGTTGGGGTAGGCATCCAAGACAGGTTTGCTAGACCCAACTCTGCTTTTGTGGGAAGTCGGTTACATCGTCCCTTTATTGTCATAAGCTCACTGTTTCTTAATGCCCTTTTCCAGTGATGGGTTCTGTACACGGTGAGCATCCCTGGCACAATGAAACCAGCGTGCACAAGTGCGGAATGCCCTGTGTGTGCTGTGCCTTGTCATACGGTGTGCTGGTTTGGTTTTCCTAACTTCGAGATGGAGTTAGGAGTGCCAGAGGTTGATTTGGGTGTAGCAGCGGTAAAAGGAAAAGGAAGGTCACAGAATTGGGCAGGGCGAGTCATCAGACTGGGAAATGGACCTGTGCGAGTTCCCGCCAGCCCAGTAGGGGTCTGTCACAAGAGTCATCACTCGGAGCTGTTCCTCAGACTGAAACGCCTAGGCCCTGGTGCCCTAGCCTCGATCGGCCATCAGCTGGGCGCCTCCTCGAGAAGACGGCGACTTTGGCTCTAGCGCGGAGGCAGACCCCGAAGAGCTCACTGCTGACGGCTGTCGGTGAGCGGCCTTCGCGGGCCCTGAGACCAAGTCTTTCTTGAAGAGGGGTCTGAGCAGTACATCTCTGTGCTACATGCAGCTAAAGGTAAATCCTGCTTCTGCTGTTCATCAGGCCACCCTTGGTCAGGCCCTGAGATGTAACTGGTGCATAGATGCGGGTGTTCAGAGACGCAGTTAAGCCTTCTGTAGCTGTAGTTTATTAATAATTAATAGTTTCTTAATAAAAATAAAGTCAAAGTAGAAAATGGTAAAATGTTAAAAATACACATTTTATTTTAATTGACTTTATGTTATTTTTATCTGCCAATCTTTTATGTAGAGACAAAACCTTTTCTTTGAGTATGAGTGTTCTGGTTAGAATTCCATTTTATCTTTTACGCATAGGGAATACCAGTAAAACATGATCTAGAATGTGCAGTTTTGTTTTTCTTTTTTTAATGCAAAGCAACTTTATGTGCTGTGAGGAAATCTGAGTACAGGATTCCTTAGATTTTCATTATTTTCTACCAGTATTTTATAGGTGTTCTCATACCAGTTTAATTCACTCATGTTTGAAAGTAATGGGGGGAAAATGGAGACAGCTGTTATTGTAAACAATTAAAAAAATCACCTTTATTTACATTTTTCATCATTTGACCTAGCTTTTATCAAAATATCTTTTTGTCTTCATTTTTATTCTGTCTAGATTAGATTGAATAAAGTTCATTGCATAAGGTATAAATAGGTTAGAGAGCAACAAGACTGCGCCATGCCGTGTGCACGACCTGATCGGAGAGCGCAGAAGCACGCAGGGTTCCTTGGGGGCAGTGCGGGGCGGGGGGTGCGGGGCAGCGGCGGTTGCAGCTCTGAGCCTTCAGTCAGCAGTGAACATCGGCTGGTACCTTTTGTAGAGGGGAAAGAGTATCAGCTAATCAGGCAAATCAAGAGAGCTTTTACAGATAAATCTGTGGCTCTGTTTCTAAGTTCATCTGTAATTGTAGCTGAATTTGTTAAAGGAGTTTTCAGAACAACAAGCATTCCTGTACTAAGGAGGAATACGGGCCCGAGTCACTGCCTGGCATGCTCCTTTGGTGAAGTGGGCTGGGCTGTGAGAAGCCTCAGGATGCCTTTGGACCTGTTAGCATAAAGCCTGGCCTGGGGCAGCAGGAACCAGGCTGTTAGATTCTGGTTCTCCACTGGGGCCCTCTCCTCCTGTTGGCCATCCAAGGACCTGCCTCAGAGTGGGAGTCTTCCCTGGGCTCATCGCTCAGCGCTGCCTGCCCGGGATAATGTGGGCTGAGGGAGAACGTCAGGAAAGGGGAAAGCGTTCAAGGAGAAGAAAGCCTTCCTCCCAGATCAGCTCGGCCCATAATCTCTTTACTGCTCTGCCTAAAAGCTCCTTCCTCATCTTTCTTCCATTAGGTTTCAGGGATGACTTGAATCTGGTTCCTCGAATGATGTTTACTGGTATCTGGCTGGATCATCTCGTTAACCTGGAATTACTGTACCTACCCTCTAGTTTTCATATTTATAGCAAAGAACTATGGAGAGCAGGTAGCTAACGGTATGACCAAGATATCTGAATGATGATTAAGCTGAAAACCCTAGTAAGAGTCTATAAAGTCCAGCTTTAGGTGGCGATACAACAGACATGAAAGCTACCGTGGTCCGATGCCCCTTATCTGTCCCAGAAGTGATTTCTGGGAAGAAGCTTTTTCTCAGTGCCAAGATTTCATAGCCTTCACTATCTTTTCTCACTTTATGGGCACTTCAATTTTACATTTTCCCTTTACTTTACAAATATGCAAATATACCATTGGGTGGCTATTTGTATCAGATAAAATGTTGTAGCAGGAAAAGGAGAATAATAGATGCTTTTAAAATGAAAAAGGAAAATTGATTCTTAACTTGTGCACTGCTGTTTAAGTGGTGCACGGTAATGGTCATGATTAGGCAGGAAGGTTTTCTGTTGTCTTTACATTGGTCCAAGTGACCACCTGCTGTGCCAAGTGCCTGTGCTTCTGTTTAGCAACGTGACTTTGAAGACATTTGAGCAAGGATTCCGGTGTACGGTCAGAGTCATTCCTGGGGTCTGCCTGTGTGTGCCTGATGGACAGAGAGCAGGTATTCTTTGGCGGGGGGAAGAGAAAAATGGAGAGTTTTATTAAGGTTGCCGTTGTGTTACTGTCCTGGTTGTTGCTGTAGTTTTTTTTATGAAAGAGGTTTAGGAAAGCCATCCAGACTTTAAACCACTCCACAGCTTGGGGCTTTTCGACGAGAGTCGCTCTTTAGAGAGGAGCATTTTTTTTTTTCCTGTGCATTAAAGGGTAATTGTTCCATAAACTACACTTAATCAGTGGACAGCTTTTGTTTCGTCAGCGATAAAGGACTTTGGCAAAGTTCGCAAGAAAAGAAAAGTGCGTGTTTGGAGGAAGGGGCCAGGAGCTACGGGCCGTTCCTGGGGCCAGTATATCTAAGTGACAGCCGCCCCGCTCCCCGCAGGAGCTGCAGTCTTTCAGATGTGTAACTCCCGTCAAATGTCTTTGGATGGTCTTTCAGACTTGACCTTAGTCTCAAGGCAAGGCAGCACTTTCCGTGGACTTATTTCTTCTTCCTAGATAACATTTTAATTTTCTGCCTCATTTTACTCGTAGTCAGTATTGCCTTTTTTATTTGGGTCGCTGCATTAATTACATGTACCTACTTAGGGGCAGGTATGTGACAAAGGTTTAGAGGCTGGGTGTAGTTAAAGTGAAACAATCTTTATGTCTTACGAAAATACACAAGTGAGTCATTCTTTATTGGAACTGAAGGCTCGAGTTCAATTTTTTTCCCCCCTTATAATCTTTTAAACATGTGTTCAGCAGAGAGAAAGAAAATCTGTTTAGGCTGGAACCCTCTACTAAGTTAATAAAATGTTAATATTTCCCCATGTTATGGGTTCAGACATTTCTAGAGCCCTAAAGTCACAGTGGCTAAGGCTGTACGAGAGAGAGAGAGCACCAGCGCAGTGCGGACTGTAGGAGAAGGAGAGGCACGCACAGCTTCCCGCTGACCTCGCCGATCTCTCTTTCTCACAGCAGAGCAGGCTGGGCAGTTTCAGCTGCGTAATTAGTCTCCTCTCCAGAAGGCCTGCTTTGCTCATTGCACAGGAAGATTAAACACACTGGTGTGTCGTATGGGGAAGTGGGGGGTGTGTGTGTAAAAGGATCTCACAGACCTTGGAGTCAGAGCAAGCTGACTCTGTATGTATTTTATAGAAGTGCATAAGAATACAATAATGCCCCAGAGAGAAAATTCTCAAAGTTTTAGAAGACGTAAAAATTTGGAATTTAAAGGAAAAATGGTAACATGCTATTTCTTGTGTTTTCTTTCTTTGTTGGCTAGCCATTTTTTTAGAATGCAAAACTTTTTTTCTTTTTTTTTTAAGCCAGTGGTTGGATTTTTTTCTCTCTCTTTCATTGAGAGAGCATTGGATACACATTGACAGCTGAGACTATTATCTGCCTTTCATCCCCAGCAGACAGGGTTGACACCTTTGAGGTCCCAGGCTCATGTATACCCCCAAATCGACACAAATAGCTTTTGGAGCCACTCTGTCAGTGGGACACCTCCTTTCAAGATAAATAGATGAGATAATGTCTGTAAGAAACCTTGAGAAGGCCAAGCACCAACATTAAAATATTTTTAGAAGTTATTTCTTCGGGTGGGTGAGACCTGGAGTGTAATATAAAGCCAAGTGAGAAGAACACAGAGTTATTGTGCCCGTCGAGAGCAGCGCTGTGCTGGGGGCCATGGCTGGGACCTGAGGAGGGAGGAGGGTGCATGGGAGGCACAGAAAGAGGCAGAGCAAAGGGGAGTCAGGGGCTCGAGGAAACGAGCAAACAGAGGCGGAAGAGCCCGGGAACACAGAAGATCACAGCAGCAGATCACAAAGGAAGCGGGGAAGGGGGGGGGCGCCGGCGGGCTTCTCGTGGCCTCCCTTTGAGCTCTGGTTTCCACCCAAGTAGCTTAATTTATGGGTTGTCCCCAAACCTGTAGTGTTGCAACTTATCTTCCTAATAACCAAAGCCAGTTTTCTTCTGTATTGGGTAGTTTTTGCTGCATAACAGATCGCCCCCAAACTGAGTGGCCTGAAACTAAAACCGTTTTATTAGGTCACTGCTCTGTGGGCCGGCCTGGGTGCCGTCCGTTGGGCTCCCGGGTGTCCGTGGACAGGTGGAGGCTGGGCGGTGGCCCGGTGACCTGGGACGGCTGCCTTCACCTGGCAAGAGCGGGGAGCCTGGTCGGTTGCCAGGGCGAGCAGCCGGCACAGAGGGAATGTGCTGCTCCGCTCAGCGCCTCGTCCCATCGCAGCCAGGCTGGGGGGCCCCAAGTCCTGGGAACTCACAGTGCACAGGCCATTTGTTCATCCTCCGCTTGTCTCAGTCGCTAAGGTCTCATTGGCCAAAACTGTTCACGTGGCCAAGACCAAGCCAGTGTGGGGAGGGACACACCCAGGAGCGGGAGACGGAGAGGGAAGCTCTTGGGGTCATTTCTGCAAATACTTCGCCCACCTTCCTAGGAGAAAATTTGTCAGCTGTTAAATGCATGTGTTTTAAACTCTGATCCTTTCTTTCCCCCTGAAGACTCTCTTTTTCATTAGATGAGAAAGTATTTTCTACTTTTGTTTCTCTTTTGAAACAGTAACAACAAAAACAAACCAAAAATGTGGTAAGAATGGGCTTTGAGAAAGGTAAGGGGACTGTTTCTGTTCATACAGTGACCGGGGACCCTCATGGCACTGAGTGGGCAGGGACCAGGACTGCTGAGCGTTGCTCAGTGTGGGGACAGCCTGACACAGCACAGCGAAGGCTCGCCTTGCCCCGCTGAGGAACCCTGAGCTGCATGTACCAAAGGGATGCTTTTCCTTCTGAATGAATTTTCTTCCTTCTTCATTCCTCAGGTGGGTGATTTTGTGGTGGAGGAAAAGGAATACTAGACTGAGTGAGAGGAAACTGAGTCTGTGATAATCTCCTCTGTGCCACACTCTGACTGTGTGACCTGGAGCAAATCACTAGAGAATTCCGGATCTCAGTTCTCACCTTCAAGTGACAGGGGTCGATGAGATGACATATGGTGTATGCTCATTTATGCGCTTATTTCCCTCATCACTCCACAAAGAGTTTGAGATGGCATGTGAAATGCCCAAAACACAAAATAACTTTTTGAGGGAATCCATACAAAAGGGAAAAACTGGTTTACACAAAACATACTTTGATAACCTATACAACTTGTAGAAACAGACCTCAAGGTCGGCTCCAAGCTTCCTGGTAGCCTCAGTAGAGGGGGAAACGTGATCGTTACAGAAGCCGCAGCCACTGTGGAAGTGAACGGAGAAGTTGTTCAGGCCAAACAAACTGCTTTGTTCCTGAGATCTGAGAACACGGTGCCTTAGGATACCAAAATGATGTGTAGAAGACCATATTCTTGGAAGTGTACAATGGACAAGTTAAACAGTCTCTACGCATCTCCCAATGCAAACTGATGCCACAACTGTAAAGGGACCAAAAGAGTGACGTCTAAATATACACGTCTGTTGATTTGACTTGTCTCGATGGTACATAGAGACCATTTTCTAGAAGAATGTTCTTCATAGAGGTCCTTCAGGATGGCCTTCAGGATGGGAGAAAAAGAGACCTCTGGTTTGTTTTAATCTACTAGGACTGCCGTAACAAAATACCACAGAGTGGGGGACTTCAGCAACGGAAATCTATTTTCTCCCTCTCCTGGAGGCCAGAAGCACAAGATCAAGGTGCCATCAAGTTTGGTTTCCAGTGGGGTCTCAGGTTCTGCCTTACAGGCAGCTGCCTTTTCACTGTGTTCTCATGTGACCTTTCTACTGTGCGCGTCCAGAGAGACAGAGAGAGACAGAGAGAGAAATCGATCTCTGATCCCTTTCCCTCTTATAATAAGGACACCTGCCCTATCAAGTTAGATACCCCACTTTTATGACCTTATTTAACTTTAATTGCTTCCTTAAAGGCCCCATCTCAATATACAGTTACATTAGGGGTCAGAGCTTTAACATATGAATTTTAAAAGTTCAGTTTATGACATGGTTCCTTAATTATCAGCTGGCTGAATCATTGAGAGTAAGGATACATTCAATATAGACTTTATTGTATGTCTTTAGTTTTTTTTAAAAAAATTCCATTTGAAGCTAACTCACTCCTTTCATTTTTTTTCTCCCAACATGCTCTATTTTGTGTACACATGAAAGAATTCCAGGGATTTGACATCTGTATTTAAAGTAATAAATGCAAATTATTATAATCTGATGCCCTTCCCTTCCCAGAATGCCAGGTGAGGTAATTTCACCAATTACAGATGAAAGTCACCCTTTGGCCTGTCTTGAGAGGGCCTCACCTGACTTTTAGGACACCTGGGAGACATTGTATCCTGGGAAGCAGATAGGTGTGCTGCGTGCCCACATACCTTGTTTAGGCCCTGATGCTGAAAATACAAGCCAAGTGAAATAAGTGGATGTAAATAACATGTTTATCAAGGGGCGGGGTATACACCTTTGAAATACTTTTTGGCAAAGGACAGAATCTAGTCTGTGGGGTCTTCTTTATTTAATAACAGCAAGCATGGCCTAGGGCGGCTGACGTGCTTTCTAGTTTACCCGAGTGGCAACCTCATTCACTAGTTCTCCAGCAACAGCTGTGTCAAATGAAACCTAAGTAGAGAGGACGAGAAAGAGGGGAAGAGTTAGGGTGGAGCTTGAGGTGGGAGTAGCAATAAAAAGAGAGAGAAAGCACAGTTATGAAGAAAATCGACTCAGGGTGGTATTTTCCTGAATCTTTATTATATTTATGTTAGGGAACATTTTATTGGCTCATAAAATTCAGTCGCATGAGCAGATTCAGAAGGAAAGCAGTAAGCCCTGGTCTATTTGTTATCATTATAATAGTGTGAAACCCTTTTCTATCGCAGGTGTTCCAGAGACCCACAGGGGTTACATGACTTAAACATTAACATATTATTCTAATAACATGAAGCTGCTACCCTTTGACCCATAAGCTTTTGACTTTAATAATTTCCAGGTTATCCCTTAGCCAAAATATGTTTTCCCTTCAATTTTCACACTGGTGCACTTTCTTTAATACAAAGTACTGATATAATAAATAAATTATATCCAGATGAAAGCCTGCCATCTGATACCTCATCCAGCACAGTGCCTGCAAACTCTAAAGCGAGCATTTCCCAGCCCCGGGGCTGCCTGCATCAGGGACAGAGACCTGGGAACCTGGCTGAGCAGGTATTTGGTGAGAGGAAGAATGAACCATGTGGAGAAGGTCAAGGAAAGCTCAGCTTGGACAAAAGTCGGAGAGGTTAATACTAGATCGTTTAATTCTGCCATGAGTTGGGGAGGGTGTTGGGGTGAAGAGAAAAAAGCAGAGTTCATCACAGATTGAAACCCTTTGTGTGAGATGTGGGAAAAGGCCCACCAAAGTGAAGTCTTCATCATGAAGCGCACCATGCGTGTGTGTGCGCACACACACACAATCATGAACTGCGTCATGAACACAAACACCATCATGAAGTGTGCCATGCACACACACACGCAACACACACAAAGAAGGAATGCATGGGGGTGAGATTCATCTGGGAGCGATCGAGAATCATCTTACTCAGCTCCTGCGTATTATTTAGATGCCTGTAGTCAGGTTTTCTAGTTTGGTAGCCATGGGGCCAGCGATTTGTTAAAGCTGTTACTCTTTCTGAGGGATTTCATCCCTAACGGCACAATGTGTATGCAACAAACGGCAAATTACTCAGGTTCAGTGATCTTGCAATCAGTGCTTTCTAAGAAAGAAGGGTGACCCCTACTTGAACATTATATCATACTCTGAACAGCTATTCTGTTCATATTTAATATTATTATGTGCTTCCTCTTTTTAGCGAGACAATCAGATTCTTCCCTTTTCTCTGCTCTCCTGCCTCCCTCCCTTTCTTGCATCACCTCCCTTCCCTCTCCTCTCTTCTCAGTTTTCGGTCAGATAGGCTGCGTGGGAACCACGGGGAGACGAGAAGGACAATCCACGGTCAGTGAAGAGAGTCACCGAGGGGAAGGCCGATGGGCCGTGGGTGGCAGTATCCTTGGAGTGGACTCGGCCTTCTCCACACACGCGTCAGTGCTGCTGCTGTAGGAGCCGGCACTGTCCGAACAGGACTGGCACTGACCGAACTTCCGTGGGCCAGGCTCTCTCAGGTGGCTTCGCCGGAGCCTCACAGCACGCGGGGGTTCGCCTGAGAAAAGCAAGCCTCAGAAAATAAAATCTGTCGGATAGCTGGTGTCAGGGTCTGTTAGTTACAGCACTTGGATAGCACCCAAACTGTCTAAAAAATACATGTTATTTTCATTATACCAAACCTCTCAGCATGTAATTAAAAAATATGTACTAACATAAATATAGTAATACCAGGAATTCACTGTTAAGTAACTCATTTATCAGGAAAGTATTTATGGGTTTCCTACCCTGCCCGGGCAATGTTTTAGGCATTAGAAATACTACCATGAAAAGGGTGGTTGTGGTTATTGCATTACGTGAGGATTTGTGTGTGTGCACATGTGTGTGCATTTATTTGGCTCCTGCACACTGCTATGAAATGGAATTATGCACTAATAATGATAAATAACATTAATTGGGCACTTTCTGTATGTAGGGGCTCTGGTCTGCAAAATGGTGACTGCATTTTAGATTCCTTAGAAAGGAGAATTTTTATGTAGTTTTTATTTTAGTTAATGAAATAATCGTATCCTACCTCATTCCAAAGGCAACCTAAGAAGATTCAAATAATATGGAAAAAGAAAATAATTAAAAATAAACAAGCAAGGTGAGGTAATGGAAAAACAAGGTGAAGAAAGTATAGAGAGCCGGGTGTGAGGCTGTGAAACAAATGACAGGCCACAAATCTCTACGTGCTTTTCACCAGGGACACAGGCAACGTGGCAAGATTCAGGGCCTGCAAGATAAAAATGAACTCATTGTTGAGGGAAAACAATGTCAGACGCTGAGATCGAGGTCAAGTCCTTGCGTAGGCCCCCATGTACAATGCCACCTAAGGAACAACACATCAGCTGAAAACACAGTTCGTCTTCCCTTCTAGGCTGGTGGCCTCAGTACATTTAATTCAAGAGCAGTTCAGTAAACGCGGTTCTTACAGGACCGAAGGAGGGGTTGAGGGTAGGAGTAGATGGAGTTGAAAGGGTAGAGCATACAAGGTTGTCCGTGTACAAAGTTTTCCGATTTTTTCTGGCTTAATCCAAGGAAAGATTGTATCAGAGGAAAGTGTAGGCTGCATACACTCATGTGATGCTTCATAAAAATTATCTCTTTCAGCCCAGTATTTAACAGACATCCTCAGTGAGTTCAAGATTAATTCCAGTGTCGAATATTCGGAATGCAGATATTCTGGATTGGCTCGAGTTTATGCTTTAACAATCAGTCAAACTGGGATGGAGTTGACATCCTACAAGAAGGCATTATTTACTAACTCCAAAAAATCCTTATTATAATGTCCTAATTCCTGTGGTAATACTCTAATCAAGTTGCTTATGTTACTTTTACAGACACATTTATCTGTGCATTGTGTGTGCCCCTCACCCCTTTCAAGTTACAGATGCTTTACTTTAATGGTTCTAGTCATGAATCTTGAACAAGACAATATTTTTAATCAAAATTATATCAACTTTTATGAACTTTTATATATGTGTTCTTCTATTAATGAGTCAATCCATTTTACATTTATAAGACAAAATAATTCATTGTCATGCAAAGTTAGCATTTAGATAACCATCTTTCCATATTTTTCTAGGAATAAGTTTAAAAATAACTTTCACATATTATTTTGTCCCTTATCTTCTTTACTTAGTTTATCCATTTTCCCCCCCCTGGTACAGCATGGTATTTGCAATAGTCTTTTCAGGTTGTATAATATTCTATCCAGTGGCGTATTATAATTTATTTATCTGTATAGTTTACTCAGCCACTTCTAGGTATTGTGGTGTTAGGGGCAGGAGAGACAGACGAGAAAGGGGCCAGAAGAGCCAAGGTGGCTTTTCTCAGAGTTGTGCCAGTGAGAGCCCAGAAACTGCCTTGCCTTTTAACGGAACGGAAGAAACCCAGAGCGTCACAAAGAGCTTTGTGTGATAATAAACACAATATAAAACACATGTTGTATTAAGTGCAAAATACAAAGAAGTTTCTTCCTCGGTCTCTTCCCTCTTTCACGTGTTCTGCTTCACTAGTAGACATGGTAGGAATATTTGATGTAAAAAAATGAAAGAAAAAGGAAAGTGGGCAAAGAGAGGGGACAGAAAGTTGAGCCGATTGAGAGGTCTGACGTAATCTGCAGTAAAATCCTAAACACGCTCTCTTTGTGGGACTTATTTCACTTAGCACAACACTCTAGGTCCCTCCGTGTTGTTGCAAATGGCAAGGACTTACTCTTTTTTATAGCTGAGTAATATTCTGTTGTGTGTGTGAGTGTGTGTGTGTCTCTGTGTGTGTGTGTCTGTGTGTATGCCTTACCCATTCATCTACTGATGGACAATGAGCTTGCAAATGAACAAATAAAACAGAAATAGAGTCGTAGACAAAGAGAATAGACTGATGGTTGCCAGAGGGGAGGGGGTGGGGGTGGACCAAAAAAGGGACGGGGATTAAGAGGAACAAATTTCCGGTTATAAAACTGAACCACGAGGATGTGAAGCACAGCATGGGGAGCGGAGTCAGCAACACTGCCACACGTGCCCAGGGCCAGACGGGTGTGGGCTGTGGTGGGGGTCGCCTCGCGAGGTACAGCTGAACCTTGAAAACACAGGTTTGTGCTGCGTGGGTCCACGCGGGCGGATTGCTCTTCGATAAATCATATAAATGTATTTTGGTTATTATGATTTTCTTAATAACATTTGCTTTTCTCTATATTGTAAGAATACAGTAGGTGATACATATAACATACAAAATGTGTGTTAATCAACTGTTTATGTCATTGGTAAGGCTGCCAGTCAACAGTCGGCCTTCCATTATGTTTTGGGGAAGTCTCAAGTGATATGTGGCTTTTGACTGTGTATGGTTAGCGCCCCAACCTTTGCATTGTTTATGGGCCAGCTGGAGATAACTGTTGAGTGAGTCACTGTTGTACACCTGAAACAAATATAACATTGTATGTCAACTGCAATTTAAAAATAAATTAATTAATAAAAAATCCTAAACTCAGATCTAATATAATCCAACCCAGTAAGGTCTGGATTTGTTTTTAGGGCAGCTGGACATTTCCACAAAATTTCTAAGTGTAGTTTTACTTAAGACAATTTAATGTATTACATTTATTAGTATTTGCAAAGAGCCATAGTCTTGAAGGATATGTCTTGGGTATTCTTAATGATAGACCTGAACTTACAAGGTACTTGAAGATATTGTAATGAAATGTGAATCTGTAGGCATGTGGGGGGCGCTACCTGGTCAGCCACGTTTCTTTCGTGACCTCTGTGATCTAATATATTCATAGCAGAACAAAATAACCATTAGATCAGAAATGTTATCTAAATGCAGAACTCAGTTTTTTCTAGGCTGCGGTGGAGCCTCGAGGGTCTGGGGTGGAAGCACGTGTTTTTCTCTGATAACTGCTTACGCCTGATCCCGCAGATTCTGATACGGCATCAAGATGACAGGTTAGGGTTAGCATTAGGGTTAGAAGGATTGAATGATGTCCTGCCTCTGGCGGAAAGGCAAAGACTTGGCAGGAAAACTGGCAGTTTAAGGACGTGATGATGAAGACCTGAGTCAAGGCACTGGCAGAAGTGATGGAGAAGGAGAAATAGCGTTAACATTTTAGAGGTAGACTTGAGAGGATGCCATTATGAATTAGATGAGGTCAGGAAGGAAAAAAAGAATTCTTCTGCCATTCTGTTTCCAATCCGAACATGTGGGGGTTTCCCCACGCCACCAGGCAATGCTCTTCTACAAGCTGGGCATCCTACAATTCAGCTCAATTCTGACATTATGTACCAGGAGGAAGCCTCGGACTCCGCTCCTCACCGCGATTCCAGATGCTAATCACAAGTCCAGATTGTCACTTGTGCTTCTGACGGGATAGAGATTGGAGGTGCCCTCTCCTTAGGTTTGATTCATTTGCTAGAACTCGGAAACATTTAGCTTACTAGGTATTGGTTTATCATCAAGAGATATAACTCAGGAACAGCCTGATGGAAGAGATGCTTAGAGCAAAATATAGGAAAAGGGTGTGGAGCTTCCATGTCGTCTCCAAGGGCACCACCCTCCCCGAGTCTCCATGCGTTCACCAGCCGGCGAGCCGTCTGACCACATCCTTTCCCTCTGTGGTGGTGGCTTCATTACACAGGCACGAATGATCTAATCATTGGCCATTGGTGACTGATTCAACCTCCAGCGCCTTTCCTCTCCCCGGCTGTCAGGGGGTGGGTCACAGGGCTGGTTCTCCAGGCAGCCAGCCCTCCTCCTTAGGTGCAGCCCAGGAGTCACCGCATCCACGCAGCAGAAGACACCTGTGCGGCTCTCATCACTTAGGAAGGTCCCAGGGCCTTAGGAGAAACAGTGGACAAAGACGGAATGTGCATTTCTTATTATAAATCACAGTGTTTTATGATCCTGATCTTTTATCCAAACTGGGGAGTTTAGGAAAAGAAGCAAATTTGAAGGTCAAGAAGGGACGTGTGGGAAGCAGTCAGGTCTGGTGTCGAGCACCCTGCGTGTCAGATGCCTGTGGGACACCTTAGTGGGAGCGTCTAGCTGGGAGCCTTGCACTGGGGCCCAGGAGATAGGTGTGAGCGGGGAGCGGCGGCTTTAGACGCAGCAACGTGGCAGGTCGGCGTGCTTCTGGGACCTTTCAGGTCTGCGTCTGGAGGGAGCAGGCCGTGGCTAGAAACAAGGCTCCCAGCCTAAAAGCGATTTTTATTTTTATTTTTTTCCAAAAATCTCTGTCAGGATCACAGGCCCCGAGAACACAAAGAGAAATGCCGTCATCCCTGCAACTTTTGAGAGAGGGTGCTCTGTTTAGTGTCCAAGGCAGAGGAGCTTACTTTGAATGCACTAATTAAGTTAGGAAATGTAAATAAGATTTAATTGGTGGAACCTCAGAGGAAGCTTTATCCTAAATAAATCTTGATTTCTTGATGAATTGGCTTGGTGGGATAAAAAGGGAAGAGTAAATAGGATTTAGGTCCAGATTCCTCCGGGTTAGTTCTGCTGGGACGGAATACTTATTCAAATGCACAAGTTGAGGGAGCGTATCACTAAGACAGAATGTGCTTTGGGGACTGAGAACATTTGGGCGGGGTGCACAACGGTGGCCAACACACATCTAATGTATCCCTTATTACTTGGAGCTTTTGTTGGACACACTTGATTTGGGATTAAATTCCAAAAGAAGTCTCCGGCCAGTCAGTGACTGGAGGTCAGTCCGGCCTGTGTCCTCGGATGCCGGGGAGCTCGGGGGACGGCTGTGCGGCGGAGCAGCGCTGTGGCCCAGGGACCCTCGTGCCACGGAGGGAGGGTGGTCACTAAGGCCCGCTTCCACCAGGTGCGGCACAGGGCCATCCCTGCCTAGGAATGTGATTGTTGCCGTGGCCGGTGCTCTCGGATTTTCTCCTCTCAGCATTTCTGATCCTGTTGCCCTTTCCTTCTTTCATCTGGTACATCTGGTAGCCACAAGAATCTAATTTTCTCAGACTCTGGTCTTTTAAAACCTTTGGTCCATGAGTTAATGAGCTAATTTGGGTTCTTACTATTCCGTTCTCTACCTGATTTCATCTTTGCAGTCACCCCATAAGGAGGAATTATTAGTCTCATTTATTATTTGAGGAAGCCAGGTCAGGGGAGGTTTTAGTGGCTCAGGTAGCCCTGTGGCTTGGGAGGTACAGAGCGGAATCTGCCTCGAGATCTTCGGACGTGAAGATAGCACTAGACCTTGTCAACTAGCTATATACACGATGGAATGAAAGGTGAAGAGGAAAGTGGAAGGGAAACACTTTACGCCCAAAGAGTTTCTAACAATCAGAAAAGTATTCTTGAACTGCCAGAAACTACCACTAGTTTTTTTTTTTTTTTTTTTTTGCCCCAGAAGAACAAAAATTCTCATATGATTTCTAGGGCCTTGTTATTAAAGGAAATCACACACTATGCCGTGTTACAAGGTAAAATCCTTAATAACTCAAAATAAAGGGATGCTCTTTGGGGTGGGATCAATGCATTCCTTTTAACTTTTCATGCCCCCTTCAAGGGGCCGTAGCTGAAAGTGCGGAGGTGAGGCAATCATAAATCATGGATGTTGAAACAGTGAAAGCTGTGAACATAAATGTTTCGATAAATACCAAGCGGTATCAAATTCTGCTGTGAAATTCCAAGTGTAATACAATCCTTCAGTGTTGAGGAGAGAAGTCTCCAAGTGCACAAGGCAAAGGTGGCCCGCTCGCCGGCCTCTGCGTTTGGAAGCGGGGCCGAGCCAAGGGCTGTGCGCGGCCCAGTCAGTCCGGAAACAGAGAGGGAGTGGCCTTGCCACGCCTATGCGTTCTTCTGGCCTTTTTTCACTTACTGCCTTTCTTTTCGTTCCATATATATATACACACATACACATACTATATACGTGTTCCGTATACCGAGGCCTTTTGGCCATCAAAGATTCTGCTTCTGCAGCTTGGATAAGCTATAAGATTATACCGACCACAACGTGGCAGGCGCATGCCAGACACTTGACCCCTGAAAGGGAGTCACAGGCCATGGCCTATTTAAACACAGTGAGAAGTGAAGCTCGCAGCCAGCATACTCTTGAACAAATGCGCATTGTTGTTACAATTGGAACCACATGCTGAGTAATATAACATAGGTGCAACCTGACTGAGAATGTGCGGACAGTTGGAACCATGAATGTATTATTATTATTTTTCTTATTTATATTATGTCTGTGGCTCTTGGGGCCCCTCAGTCTGTTTTCTTAGTGGAAGTCGGCAACCTAAGCCCAGCTGTACGGGTGGAGCTGCGTGCTGAAGGACCAGGTCTTCTCTTGCTGTTGGGACCGTGGAAGGGTTTTAGCTGCGGCAGCCACAGCTTAAGTACCTGAGCTTTCCGAACCTGAACTTACCTAAGGGGCTAAATAGCAACCCTCTGAGCCAGACGTTTCTGAACACACAACTGTTTCAGCGGCTGTTTATTACTTTATGGAAAATTCAGCCGTAGACAATTGTATGAAGAGATATTCACCAAACTAAATGTTTCAAGCTTCATTTAGTTTGAAAAAACACATGTTCCTTCTTCTGGGCTCCCATTTTTAGCTCCAGCACATCCATTTTTTGTTTATTAGCAACGTAAATTAAGCCAGGTTAGAGAAGTTGAATTCTCTCTGCAGGCAGATGAGAATGATGAAATAATGATTTATTTGTGTGTTCTTTGTGCGGTAACAGTGTGGGCTGGAAATCCCATTGGGGATTTCTTTTTGCTTCTGTTCTATATCTTTCCTTGTAGTCAGCGATGGAAAGCTTGAGGGGGAAGAAGAAGAGAGAACACAGGGAGTGTCTTCTATGTATTGGCGGCGTTCCCTCCTCTTGGAAGCAGGACCGGGTCTGTGAGAAGAGCAGAAACTCCCACAGGCGAAAGGGACCAGAGGTACCCCCTGCTCCCATTCAGTATATTTTCTGCCCATATCATTTCCAGGATGACAGCTTTCTCCCGGTAAAAGCAAGGGTGCACATTAAATAACCAGTCTCCCTGGTAATAAAGTACTCTGACTTGATTTCACACCCAGGGCCTATTTCACATCCACAGATAGTACTCTTCATGTTGTAATCTTCTACCCTACTTACTAAGTGTTCATTTATTTATGTATTCAACACATATTTAAGGATCTACCTTGTATATGGTAGTGCCCTTCGTGGGGAAGGAGATAAGGAATTATATTACAGTAATTTTTTTCATATGTATTAATTTTGAGGTGAAACACCCACCCACACACAAGGATAAGTTACACACCAAACAATGAGTTCACAAACCAGTATTAGATGAATGGAATAGAAAATGGATTATGTGAATTCAGAGACGAAGGAGAGTCAGTATTTCACCGTGGACAGGGATGACTCTTGGAGCAAGAGGGGCCTAGTGCTGTGTGTTGGTGGGTGGTAGGGCCTGGGTGGGGAGAGAAGACCCAAGTTCTTTCCAGGAACGAGGGGGACTGGAGCCAAACTGCAGAGGTGAAGTGAGGCTGCCACTGTCCGGGAAGTGTGAGCAGATCAGCGAGGCTCGATTGGAAGCTCCACCAAGGGGAATATTGACTTGTTCTTTAATTTCAACAAGTATTTATTGAGTTCCTATTACTCTTTGCCAGGTGCTTTGGATACAAAGATGAAAAAGACAGACATGGTTTCAGTCATCAAAGAGGTTACGATCCAGTAGATGATGTGAACAATAAATAAGGGAACACATTTATGAAACAATGATGAATTAGGTAAGAATTATTAGGAAATATACAAGGGTCAATGAGTGAAAACAGGGGAAAACAAGTGGAAAATAAAAGAGCTTTGTGTGTATTGTGGCCCAGGGAAGGCAATGTGATGTTGTATAGATAGTCAGTTGACCTGGGTTCAAATCCCAGCTCTGTCATTTTTGGCTGTGGGACTTGGTAAATTATCCAACCTGTCTGAGTATAGGTTTCCACATTTGTTAAATGGGAATAACACCATCTACTTCATAGGATTGCCATAATAATCTAATGAAATAACATATATAAAACAGCATGTAGCTTTTGACATGTAATAGATAGTAAGTATGAAAACCATCCTTCATTCATGTCCAAAACACCAGGGAAGTAAAGAAATGCTATTTTTTCTTTTTAGGAAAAGACTCTGGAATCTTTATAATGAATATAAGTTAACAATGTTTGTTGGGCAGCCATGGACTGGGCCTCCTGCTCACTAACCGTACCTGTTGGCAGCTTGGCTGACAGCCAAGTCTTAGTCGCCAGCCTTAGAATATGGTCACTGTCTCAAGAGGCCACACCCATGCTTATAGACTTGTCTTTTCTATTACTGTGGTTGTGAGAAGTATATGCTTTTTTAGGAGTAAATATAAGACACTTTGGTTTAATGACTGGAAAGGGGCAATGGATTGAGCAGGGGCAACTATCCTTTCGATGAAAACAATGCCATACACAGCTGCCAGCCTGAAGTTCTTTCTCTGGTTCAGAGTTGTTGAATCAAGCCCGACTTACATGAGCACGCTGTGTCCTTTAGTGCCCGCCCTTTTCTCATTAAAGTGGAGACTCTGGAAATTTGGCGGAAAGCCCTCGCCCCATTGCCCAGCCTGGCCTGCCGTGCCCCAGGAGCCTTGCGATGCCCGCAGGGTTCCCACGGCGGTGTGTCGGGAGCGTTAGGTGCAGGATGTGGTTTCTGATGCGCTTGGAACAATAGCTTTCTCCACGAAGGCAACATTCATATTTTCCTGTGTGAATATTCATGGTGCCATTATTTTCCTTTTGTGGTGTCTTACAGGAAGTTATTGCGTCTTGGCAAACATGGTTCTGTTGTTGTTGGAGGTACCAAGAAATTGGAGAGGCAATTTCATAAAATAGTGGAAATTTAAAGAGCAATTGACCTTCAAGAATCCCTGAATTCATGAATCTGGGAGAACGTATTATGGTTTCCAAGTGGTCTGGACTAGAGTTCTCAAAGTGGACGTCAAAGATCAAAACACTAAATCAACAAAATACCAGATCAGAGCCGTTTTATTGTCAAAAGAAACCTTCGCTTGTCCTTTGCACAGTTAGATTTTAGTCTTTACTGATGACGGCTCTTGTTTTGATTTGGTTCATGTGTTGGCGTGACACCTCCTCTTTCCAGAAAATATTTAAGGTAGACAGTGGCCATAGATTTTTAAGGCTGTTACCCAGGAAAAGACAACTCAGAACTTCTAAAATGTTTTGTGACCCTGGATACCAGGCCTGAGTCACATTCTTACGTTCATGCCTCATGCTTCTGTTTCTATAGCTTCCTTCAGTGGTTTCCAGCTGTTTTCTGTCCCTTTGGCTGCTTCTCTTGCCTTTTCCATTTCATGTGGTTGCTAACCATGATCTCTGGCCACAGGAAGGGCTTTGTTCTGAGGAAATGAGAAGTGCTCTGAAGTGGACGTCGACCCAGGCTGACATGGAAATGAACCGGCTGCTGTTCTCACTGCAACCAAGAGGAGTAAAACCTGCAAAATAAATGGTAGAAAATAAACGTGGATGAAATATTCCACCTCTAAAAGTTCATACTTAATCTGACCAATAATATCCACGTTAATTATACTGCTGAAATCCAACTCTGAGAACAAAATATGCACTAGAGTATTTTGAACTAACTATACCTGCCAAGAAATAGATATACTTTTCCATCTGTAAGTGAATGCGCTCCACCAGGGCTCAGTCCTGAATGAGGACACGTGGCAGTTTCACCGACCGCCTGCCCTGAAGTGTATCCGTTCTAGACGGCAGATGAAGGCCCTTCGTCCGAACACATGCAAAAGTTAAAATGGGAATGAGGTAATGATGATGAAATAAACACATAATGAGAAGAATGGGTAGGGGTTTCTTGAACAAACGAAGTATTTTAACAAGTCTCTGGAAGGCAGAAAGCAAATGGAGGCGTGATGATTAGGGCCACGGGACGGGGGCTGCAGCCGCCCTCCGTATTTGTAAGTGCTGCTTACAGGGCACCTGGAAGTCCTCCTTGATTCCTTTTTAATTTCCCCACGATCAACAAAGAACCCATGTTACTGGTTTTAGCTCCCCAACATCACCCAGGAGCTGCCCTCGAACACCTCCTGGACTTTCTCTCCTCTGTCACGTCCTGGCCTTGGTTCAGACCTCCCTTGCCCCCAGCTTTGACCCTGGCAGCGGCTTCCCTCTGGTACCCCTACCTCCAGGCGTGGCTTACACTAACCTTTCAAAAAGCAAGTCTTACTAACTAGGCCACCCTCCCGGTTGAAACCTTCAGGAGAAGCGCCTGAGCAGAGAACGCCACGCCAGCCTCATCTTCACCTTGACGCCAGTGTCTTTAATTCCAGTCCATCGTGCCTCTCGCCACGGCTGTTGGCACTGCTCAGCTCCTGCAGCGCCGAACTTGCCTTCCCCTATATACGGGGCAGCTGTGTATCTCGGTGCTGTTATTGATGCCACTTATTTTGATTGGCCTGTCCTCTCTGAGGCCACACCCCTACCTCCATGACTTCTTTGGCTGCCAAATTTCAGTTTATCTTTAAAAATCCTACTTGGCAGTCACCTTCTCTGTGAAATCTTACCTCCTCATACATACTTCTGTTATTGCAGATGTCAATTTTTGTTGTGTTTTTTTGTTGTAAATGGGTGTGTCTCTGATTAGACTGGACTCTCAGGGCAGGGCTTTGTAAGTAATTGCAGCTCCAAGAACTTAGCTCTTGTTTTCCTTCAAATTTAGGAGAATTTCAGCTATCATTCATTTAAATATTTTCCTGTTCTCTCCCTTTGCAGAGGATCTAGCTACAGCTATATTAGGCCACTCGAAGCTACCCACACCTCACTGATGGTGTGTTCTATTTATTTACTTGATTCCTTCTTCTTCCTGCATTTCATCTTATGAAGTTTCTATTGCTATGTCTTGAAGTTTCCTATTTTTATTTTTATTGCAAAATCTAATATTTAATTGACCCTATTCAGTATATTTTCATCTCAGACATCATGGTTAGCATCTCTGGAAGTTCAGTTTGCATCATTAAAAAAGATTAACTTCCAAGTGTCCACTGAACTTTCTGAACACATGGAATGATGTTATTGCTGTTTTATTGTTATTTGCTAATTCCAATATCTTTGTCTGTAGTGTTTTGCTATGAGCTGATTTTTTTTCCTTCTCATTTTGGGTTCTATTGTTCTGCTTTTTTGCATGCCTGTTAATTTTTAATTGGATGTCAATCATTGTGGGTTTTTACTTTATTGAGTGCTAGATATATTTCTTTCCTTTCTATAAAAAAAACTTTAATGAATATACAAAAAAACTGCACATACTGGTGAATACAGTTTGATGAGTTTGTACATATGCATTCACCCTTGATACCATCCTGCGATCAAGGGAATAAACATACCTGCTGCCTCCCAAAGTCTTTTTTTTTTCCTTTGTCACTCTGACTGTAAAATGCCACTTTCTTCTGGCCTGCAAAGCTTCTGCTGAAAAATCTGCTGATGGGGGTTCCCCTGCATTTAACAAGTTGCTTTAATCTTGCTGCTTTTAAGGTTCTCCCTTTAGGTTTAACACTTGATGTTTGAACTGTTATGTGTCTAGATATGGATTTCTGTATTTTCCACATAGTTTTGCTGTGAACCTAAAACTGGTCTAAAATATAAAGTTCATTTAAAATATAGCCCAAGACCATCAACCAAAAGAAATTTAAGCCATTTTAGGGAACCATTTTTATTACTTGGTAACACAATTTTAAAAAATCTCAGATCCCTATTCCATCCCTGTCACAACCCTCCACTTCACTTCTCTCTACCAAACCTACTGCAAGAAGAAATATTTTCTGTCTTTTGTCCGTATTGACACACAAAAAGTACAGAATATTGTGTTGCATTCATGCTGACATCTGATGAAAGGGATTAGTCATTGATTTTTACCTGTTCCTCGTCTGATCCTTTGGTACAGGCTTCATTGAGGGTGTGGCAGTTTTTAATAAATAATACTTAATAGACACCCTATAGGTGAGATGTAGCTGAATGTTCTGCAAAGCATGTTGATGCATAGTGTGAATACTAATTGTGTGGTGCTGAGGTAGCTTAGTGGTAACCCAACCTCCTTTGCATGCTAAATATTGTACAGTGAGGTTGAGGTGGTGTTTTGGTTCAGCTTCAGTGCATTAGCATAGCCTAATGTCATGCATGAATGTGGCAGTAGATTTCTTTCCAGATAGGAGACCAGAGTTCTGCATTGCCACCATTTTATTTTCTATTAACAACTAAAGACAGGGAATTGGCTGTGAGTGAAAGGGGAAAATACTGGTATACTTCATTTTATTGTATTTTGCTTTATTCAGTTTCCCAGATAGTAAGGATTTTATATATTGATGGTCAGGCCCTTTAAAAAATGACAACTTACTGAAGGCCCAGATGATGGTTAACATTTTATTTTCTTTTAGTAATAAACTATTTTTAGAGTAAGGTACATACATTATTTTTTTATATATAGTGCTATTGCACATTAAACAGACTATAATATAGTGTAAATGTAATTTATACACACTGGGAAACCAAAAAATTTGTGTGGCTCACTTTATTGTGATAGCTGCTTTGCTACAGTGGTCTGGAACCAAACCTGCTGTATCTCTGAATACCTGTGAAGAGAAGTAAATGTTTTAGCCAATAAATACATTTAGAAACGTCTTTGTGCTGACAGCCAGCTCTCACATCTGCTTCTAAGGAGCTCTCTCGTGCTCTTTATTCAGAATTAATCTGGGTAGGCTGTTGGAGAACTATTTCTGTATGTGAAAGGTTCGGTGAGTTTCTGAGTTCCTAAGATTCTGAAATAGGTTTGAGACCACAACTGAAATGAGTACAGTTTGTGACATTATATGATCTTATTTACTCTGTTGCTGAATTCTTATCAAAAAGTCCCTAACATTTGTGAAATGTAGTAACTTTCAGAATCTTTAACTAGAATAACACAGGAAGAGAATTTATGCATTGCACTATAGAATTGTTAACATTTTGTGTTGCTGGTCACTGACTACTACACCGGATACTAAATGACGGGGGCATAAACTAAATTTTTTATTGACTAATTTAATTAGTGACCTAGGTGATAGAGGTTAGCCTGTTTTATGCTTAAATTTACATTACTAAAATACATCATCATCTGCATGTTGTGTGTTCACCACCCCAAGTTAAGTCTTTTTCCATCACTATTTATCCCCCCATACCGTCTTCTTATCTCTATAGTTCCGTGACTGCAAGATTTTCAGGGAGTAACTTCACAATAATTATGTTCCACTTTCTATTAGGTAGTGAATTATTATGTTGCTTATTTTATCATAAACCTTTAAGGGAGTCTTGTGGTGGAAGAGGGGGGCAGATATACGCTTCACGGGGGGCCAGGTGTTCCGAAATGGCCCCATCTGCCATTAGTTCAGGTCATACATAGTTAGACCACAGGGCTGTGGGCTAGTTTAGCTGCTGACTATGCCAAAGCTGCTTACTGTTCCCAGAGATGGCTGGATCCCTGGAATGAAGTAGACTGACTGCATACCAGGAGGGGCCAGAATGGAAAATAGAGAACACTGGGTTTCTGGGGTAAGTTTATATAATATGCTTACAGAGCTTGGTATCTCACAGTTGCAGTTTAGAATAAAGAATGACTAAAAGTCAAGAAAACACAACAGTTGTGGAGTCTGTTTTAAGATACCAGTCAAAAACCAAATGTGGAATTAAGAAAAACATTGATTAAAAGTGGTATCATTGGGTCTTAAATCCTAAGTTGGTGAAATAAATTGTAAAGATAGTTTTAAAATGACTGTTTTGTGCATTAGATAGTAATGACCACATTATTAAAGTTAAGTTTGTCTTTTTAAAAACAGCAATGAAGGTTGACATAAACCTTAGGTTTAAGATTTAAAGCAGACTTTGTCTCATATAATGTCAGACTGAGAGCCACATTTTGAAAAAATAATTAATAAAAGTTTGGGAAATTGCTAGTAATTGCCATAAAGCCAGAACCTGTCCCTTAAATTGTTTTTGAAGTCCTGAGTAATATTAAATGTGTTTTAGTCACCCCTTTTAGGCCAAATCACATAAGAAAGGTTTTCCTGGAAAATAGTTAAAAATTTTATTTAGCATTTCCACATGTTTATATATGAAATGTAGGTGACTGTAGCTCAACTAATTAACTGAGACTTAGAAAAAGCCATATGTGTATTTAAAGAGCTTGTTCAACGTATTAAAATTTATTTTTCTCTTTTTTCTACTTGCTAAAAATAAACCCCATTTCTATAAGAACAAAATTATTACCCATCATGATTATCTAAAATCATATCAATTAACGGGATATCTACAATTGGAAATGGGGGAACAGAGATGAGGTGGGCCAAGAAAAGGGATGAATGGAGAATCTGTAATCACCGAGGACTGAGGAGAAGATGGACAAAAGCTATCCTGAAGTCATTTGGCGGTGGCCAAGAATCACACAGTAGGAAGAAAAACCAGGAGTCACAGTGTAATTGGGGGAAAACTAAGGTGGAGGGGAGCTATGAGCATCAAGCAGAGAGGGGAGTGGATACGGGATGACTGAGCAGGCACCTGTTGTTTGACATTCTTGCCTGACAGCAGAGATGGAGAAGTCCATGCAAAGAACACGTCGCTTGTGGTGGAGAGTACTGATATTTATAATTTACATTAAATAACAATATCACATGACATCCAAAAAATTTGAACATATAGCCAACATAAATAAACGAAAGTAGAGCTCTGCGGGTGAATGTAAGAGTTAGAATGACAATAAAACGTTAAGACAAAAAGAGTGTATTTAAATGCAAATATGGGCCCCATATGATTACAGTACTATCACAGAAAAGAAAAAAAGGAGTGCTTTTATGAGTATTTTTGTGTCTACAATATATGACAGGAAGAGAAGAAACTTAAAATTTTGATTCAAGACCAAAGCTCAGTGGAGTAGTTAACAGGACTCTCAAAACTGGGAAAAAAAAATCTATGTTTCTTTAAGTAGTCATTATTTTTGGTTCATTGACTAGAGAAAAATTTTTTTCAGGTAACTGAAAATTTCTTTTATTTATTCAGATGCATCTGTGAAATCACTTGTCTCTTGAAAGCCCTTCCAGAATAGTGTGTAGGAGAGAGTTCCTTGAGATGGAGTATAGAATTTACTATTCTACATGTGCTTTCATGTCAATTTTAAAAAATGAGAAATCAATAGAATGTGTGCGTATTAAGTGTTAAAAAAGGGAACTATTATCTCCTGCTGATTTTCAATGATGAATAACAGAGCCATAGATAAAGTAGTAGATTCTAGGGCTTGGATCTGGTTATCTTTAACACAGTAACGAGCGCAGGCTCTTAGCTCCGTGAACTTCAGAATTCTACCCGGAGGGGGCTACAGAGCTGACGGGAATCGTCTGGTATTATAATTTCATAATGCCTTCAGAACATCAACATGTTTGGCGTGTGTGTTGGACATAATGTTTAACTCATTCTAAATATTGCAGATGTGAATTGCGTTCAAATTGGTCGAAGCCCTACAAATTTATGAATGAGATGGAAGATTGTCCTTGTTTAGATCTCTCTGGCTTCCTGGGAACATTTGGAGAGCATTGCAAAAGCAAGTCCTTATATTACGAATGACAACATGTACACAAAAGCTGTTGAAGTCCCCTCTGGTGTATGAAGTCCAAATATCTTAAATCCAGCAACTGAAAAAAATAAATGACTTCCTATTTTAGACCCAATAATTTTGACAAATTGGCTGAGCCTTGTCTTTCAGGGAAATGATAGATTTATCTACGATCCAAAAGGAAATCTGCTCCTTTCATTTTTCAATGTGTGGTACAAATGTGTTTAGAGTATGCATTATGCATTTATTTTTGGGAATAGTTACCACTGTGCCAATGGGTATGCCTTATATCAAAGATGGGTGTGTCAGCAACAGATGTTTAAATTAAAGTTTCGCTCTGTGGCAAGTAAAATCATTTGTGAGTGTCAAAATAAATACAACATTTTGACTGATATTTCCCAACTGGAATCTAACCTGAAGAACTTCAATGTAAGACAAAAAGAAACTTGACATCTTTTTTGGCAAGTATTACAGGAAGGAATTGCCTGATACACACAAAGGTTGGCCTACTTCAGCCAGTCTAAGTAGGATTGGATACATGTGATCTGAAGGGCACCTGGTGAATGGTGGTCTGAACTTAGAGGGGAATATATGAAAGGACAAGGGTAGGACATTAAAGATAAGTTTTTATAAATATTGGAATCATTTTTGATGGAATGGGCAATGTTCTTGTTGTACCCGACATGTATGTTTCCTTTGTTAGTGGGCACTGTATACAGGGATTAATAAGCTCAAAAAAAAGTTGTTTCTATGCTATCAGTATAGTTAGCACTCCATCGCTCCTCTGTGGATTATCCACTTAGGTATTACTTGTGCCTGTTTTCACTTCTGGATGTAATTGGTCCCAGTGCTTCGTATGCCCCCAGCCACACTCATCTGCTCAGAATATGCGGTGTGCTCTATTGGATCCACTATTTTCTACCATTATTTAGCCATGTGTTCCCGTCCAGAACAAGCAAGTTGAAGACTGTGCGATATGAATGCTTTTTTACTGAAATCAGCAATACTTATATTCAGAACTGTCAGGCCATTGACTTCTTCTGCAAATTCTTTCACTTTAAGTCATTCGTGGTGGCCACTCTCTGAGTAGATTTGGGCTCATTTATTAAAAGAAAAATCCTTAGGAACCTGACGGAGCTTCGCTTCTGCCTTGACATTCACGGGAGGGACAGAAAGTGTGTGGCTGGTAAGATTCAAGGCTTAATTCTAGTTCTCCAGCAAAGAAGTCCCATTTCTTTTTCTTTCTTTCTTTTTTAAGATTTATTCATTTTTAGAGATAGAAAAGGAGGTGAGGGAAAGAGAGAGAGAGAGAGAGAGAGAGAACATTGAGTTATTGTTCCACTTACCTATGCATTTGTTGGTTGATGCTTCCGTGCCCTGACTGGGGCCTGCAGCCTTGGTGTGTAGCGACGATGCTCTGGCCAATTGAGCCTCTTGGCCAGGGCTTAGTCCCATTTCTTTTTAGCCACTGGTCATTGCCAGTGCTTTTATAAGAAAACCATAATGAATACAAATTTACGGGAGGAAACAAACACTACTTTCCAAGGCCAAGGTAGAGGTGACATGGTGAATCTTTTCTCTTTTGACTGTGACTAGACATCAGAAGCATGCAAACAAAGGAATTGTTCTAAAACAATTATTGAATGATAATTTATAAGGGTGCTATTTGAACTACAATTCAGGGTTTGTGCTAATGACATAATTCAAGCAATTATTATGAACTGTAATTGTGTAAATATTTGTGTATATGTGTGTTTATTTATTAATTAATTTAATGGAATGGAAATCAAGAGAAGGCATCCAAAAGATGCCTTAGGATCATAATATAAATGTTGTTGGTATCTAAACTTAGGAGAGCTGATAACTTGAATAGTTAAATCCTGGTAATTCTGGGTAATTGACCTATTTGAACCTAGAATTTCAAGTGTATAGCGTCCAGCTGGTTTTAGGTGATCTGGGTTCTATCCTCAGATCCATTATTTTTTTTTGTGAATAGTATTACACCTCCTTTGGTGCCCATGTGTATGAATATTTTCCTTGATATTTACCTTTTTTTTTGCATGTTTTGTCTTTCAGGGAATTTGCACTGTGTACATGGCTCTCAGTCACCACTCCCAAGTCTTTGCTTCTTACTTTGAATTGTAGACTTACTCAAATCTCTTAACACTTCCTTTTGTGATACACTGTAAAATCATCCCAACGAGAAGGACTTTCTCCACTAGATATTTGGCTAAATGTTCTGAGGTTAGGTAAATATAGAGGCAGTAAAGTATATTCTTTACTTATAATCATTGTAATTTTAAATTGGGAAGTTTTTGCCTTGTGAATATAATTCGTTCAGGATTGGTGATTAGTAGCTCCGGACGCGGGCTGATTGCTGCTTGGTAGTGCACGTGGTTAACCTCCATTCCCTGGGGGCGGTTCCACCCCGCATTCAGCCAGCCGTCTCCGCGTTCATCTGGTCATAATGAGAGACCGTGAGAGAAAGCGCAGAGACCTCAACTCAAACTGTAATTACAAATAGAAAAACAAAAATGTAATACAGTGGAAGGCAGATTGGATAAAGACAATCTGGAGTCCTGTATTCAGTTTCTAGTTTTGTCTTTAGCTTTGGCCAGGGCAAGTCACTTAACTTCTATAATTTTTATTTTCCTTCATGTGCAGTGGAAGAGGTTGAGTTTGTATAACTTCTAAAATTCCTTGTAGTTCTCATATTCTATCATTCTACATTATTAAATACCAAATTGTTATTTAATTGGCCTCCTGCCAATTATTTAAATACCTAGATTTTTAGGCAAGTAAATTTATCGCCCAGTATACTGGATGGTTGCTTACTTAAGAAGTCAGCTATGGAATATTTCAGGATTCTGTTTTGGGCCTTGTATAATTAGGATTTTCCAGAGAAACAGAACCCAGAGGAGATATGTGTATCGATATCTACCTGTCTATCTATCTATCTATCCATCCATCTATCCATCTGCAAGCCAACTCTTTATTATATATATTGTAAGGAGTTGGCTCACAGGATTATGGAGTCTGAGTAGTCCACGCACAGAAGAGCTGATGATATAGTTCCAGTGAAGCCCAAAGACCTGAGAATAAGGACTGTTGATGGTATAAGTGATAGTCAGAGTCTGAGTTCAAAGGCAAGAGAAGACCAATGTCCCAGCCCAGAGACAATCAGACAGAGAGATGTTTTCTTCTGCAGCTTTTTATTCTAGTCAGGCCTTGAACGGATTGGAAGCGGCTCACCTGTATAGGAGGGGCGATCTGCTTTTCTCAGTCTACTGACTTAAATGTTAATCTCATCCAGAAACATCCTCACAGACACACCCAGAAATAATATTTCACTAATATTTGGACACCCCACAGTCAGTCAGGTTAGCACATAAGCTTAACCATTGCAAAACAAGAACCTTCAACTGTATTAGAAAATGTTTACTGAAAATTATTTACTTTACAAGATGATTACAACTTATGTTTTTTCTCCCCTGAACTGTTAGTAGTCATAGTACTAAAAATCAGACTGAAATAAACATTGGGATGCTTGCAGAGAACAAAACAGCATGGCTCAGGAGAAGAGCAGCGGATACCATGAATATTTATAAAAATTAGAAATGGATATGGGTGAAGATAGAAATATTTGCTAAAAAATCAATGTCAAGTAGAAAAAAATTATGTGAAGATTAAAATAACTCTTATGAAGTAAAGGCTTTTAGAAAATTATGAGCCTGAGAGGTAGAGCCGGGAATCCCTGAGGAGTGAGACCCTGTTCTCTTCAGTCGTGCTGGTTCAGAAGGATCACCACTGCCTTTTACTGTTGCCTTCTGGGACTCAGGCAGAGGGCTGTATATTCACCTGTTGTCGTAGCTTGGCATTGTGGGGAGAATCCAGGGCGAGAAGGCAAACAGGCTGATTCAAGGTCTGATGTTTCCACTCAAAAATTTGCATTCCAACATTTCTTCGTAGCTCAAATCTTCATCTATAAAATGGCAATAAATTAAAACCTGCCCACCTGACAAGCCATACACACATAAGGTATCAGTGTTCTTTATTTTCTTTATTATGGCCCTTTTTTTGTTGCTTTACCTTAAACTTTTTATAGTGAGAAGAAGAAACAATGGCATATTATTTGCTTTTTATTGTGTTTATTCCCTCTTGGCATGATAATTTAATTAGAAACATAATGGGATTGAAAATAAATTTAATTTTGCTTCATTTAAAGCTGAATAAGAGCAAAGAAAATATGGCTGTTGTCACATATAAAGAAGGAAAATATGTGAAACAGCCATATTTTCTTCTGGGTAGATAATGTTTGAGCTACATTCGGTATTAACTACCATCTGAAGAATCTCTTTATAACTTTTAGAAACTTACACCTTAATGCTGAAAGGTCTTTCAATTCAAGTTTAGGAAGAAATACGTTGATCAGAAGTTTCAGAGAAAGGGAGGGAGAAAAGGAGCGGTGAGCACGTGGAGCACCGTGAGGTGGCTGATGCAGAAAGCAGGGCGCTGGGCCATCTTCCGCGCTCTTTGAAGTTGGGCTTGGTCATGTGACTTGCTTTGTCTACCAGAATTCAGTTGAGTGACTACATGCTGCTGTACAAGTCCAGGCTTCAAGATGCGTTGTGTGTTTCTGTCTTTCCTCAGCACTTCTGCTCTCGCCACGCACAGGACGTGCGTAGGCCAGCCCCGAGATCACTGTGGGGCGGAGCAGATTCTCCCTAGAAGTGCGCCTTTAATCTGCAAATCTTCTGCTGTGCTCAGAGACAGGGGAATAAACGGCCTTCAAAGCCACTGAGTTCTAAGGTGGCTCCTTATGCAGGAGGCTCACTGCTAGAAGGGCGTGAGTTCCTGCAGGACCAGGAGCATGTTTTGCTCATATTTGGGTGTCAGGAGCCCAGGTGCTCAAGTAACATATTTTGTGAACAATGCAATTACTACAGAAAATTACAAGAATAATATAACACCTCTAGAATTAACAAACATTATTTTTGTTTTCCAATTTTATTATTAAATGATGCCCTTTTGTTTTTCTTTCCCCAGTAAACTACTGTCATGACTTTAAAAATCTTTATGACTCATATTTTTATGCTTTTACTCTTTTTATGCATCTGTAAATAGTATAGTTGTTTTTAAAAATTCATTCATTTTGATTATGCAGTCTTTATTTGTATAATTAATTTATCAGTTTCCCTTTTGATGTATATTTAGGGTGTTTCTAGAATTTTGTAGAAACAAACAAGCTGTTGTGAGTATTCTTTCCCCATCAGGAAAGGACCGTTGTCTGGGACATCGGCGTAGGAGTCGCTGTGGCCTGCGCACCTGGCTAGCATGCTGGGCTGTAGGGTATTTCCAAGGTCAGCTTCGTTAGTGCAAGGCTGCCCTCCAATATGCCTTTACATTGCTACCCAAATATAGAAGATATTCGAAGACCTCACATCCTTGCCGAGTATTTATAGGCTTTATAATTTTTGCTAATATAATGAGTGTGAAATAATATGATATACTTTATTTCATATTATTTTTTATTACACTTGATCTTAGCCAAAAGAGCGAGAGGCAACTATTAGTTTTTATTATTAGCGAGGTCAAGCAACGTTCCATATAAATACTTGCCAGATAAATTTCAGGTCTTCCATTACTTTGCTAATTTCTCCTTTTGGTGGTTTGCCCTTTTCTTTTTGCTTTCTTGGAATTCTTCATGTGTTCTAGGTAGTCTTTCTTTGTTTGCTACATGTATGGCAAGTATTTCCTCCTTGTCCATGTCTTCTCTTTTAAGTTTGTAATCTTGTCTTTGGGAGGCAGCCTCTGGCATGACTCCAGTGCTCCCTCCCTCCTGCTGTTCCTGATCTTGCCTAGTCTCCTCCCCTTGAGTATGGGCTGGAGTTATCAGTTCACTTCTAACAAATAGACCATGGGAAAAGGCTGGGATATCACTTCAAGAGCAGGTTATAAAACAACTCTGACTTCCATCTTGGATTCTCTTCCTCTATCTTGTGCACGCATATTTCATTTGTTCTGAAGGAAATCATGTCATGAGTATTCGTCCCACACAGGGAGGAATGGCAGCCTTTTGTCAAACATCCATGAGAGTGAATTTGGAAGCACATCCTCCAGTTCCAGCTGGGCCTTCAGAGACTACAGCCTGGCCAGCACCTTGACTGTAAACCCATGAGAAGTCCTGAGCCAGCCTCATGGGCCTCAGCCATCTGAGCTTCCTGATCTCAAGAAACGGTGCGATGCAATAAATGTTTGTGGCTTCACCTACCTAGTTTTGGGGGTAATTTGGTAAACAGCAATGGATGACTAATACAATATATTTTCCTAGTAGGGATTTTAAATTTTGGCGTATTTTAATATGAACTTCTGTCAGGTAAATAAATTTTAGCCTTATTTAGGCTAAAGATATTTGTATTTTCTTTGAAAGTTTTTTCTCATGGATTTTTTTTTTTGTTATGTTGCACTTTCAAATTGATTATGGTATAACAGGGTTTTATATTTTTGTCAGATGATCTTGTCAAATTGTCAACAACAAAGCTGACTTTTTAAAAATTTTAATAGCTTCTTGATAGACTCTCTTGGGGTTTCTATGTAAACAAAGGTGATCAGCACATAATGACTCTTTCAGATCCATTCTGATATATTTTAAAAATCAGCTCTTCTGAGATGTGATTTATACTTTGAATTAATCGTTTTTAAAGTTTTGATGAGTTTTCACATATGGGTACAGTATGTGATCATTACTAATCATCATCATATAGGACATTTACATAACCCCAAAAGGTCTTTTATCCCTTTTTGCTGTTAATTGCCTCTCCCTGCCCTGGGCTCCTGGCAACCACTGGTCTAAGTTTTAACCCTATAGATTTAACTTCTAAAATTTCATATAAACAAATATACAACGTGTGGTTCTTTGTGCCTGACTTATGTCACTTGGCATAGTGTTTTGAGATTCCCATGTTATTGAGGTTATTAGTACATGGTTTCTTTTTATTGTTGATTAATACTCCATTTTATGGGCATACTGCAATCTGTTTATCCATAGAAGATTGACATTTGAATTGTTTCCAGTTGGTGGTTTTTATGAATAAATCATTCACGATGGTTCAAATTCAAGTCTTTATGTGGACATATATTTTCATGTCTCTCAAGTAAATACCCAGGAGTAGAGTTTCTGGGTCAAATGGTAAGTGTATGTTTAGCTTTATAAGATACTGCCAAACTGTTTTCCAAAATGGCTGTGTATTTGCCTCTGCACCAGCACCGTGAGTTTCAGGTGTTCCACGTCCGTGCCAGACTGTGGTTTTGTCAGTTGTCTGAATGTTATCCACTCTGATGGGTGTATCATGGTATCTTGTTGTGGCTTTATTTGCATTTCCCTAATGACTAATGATGTTGAGTATCTTTTCGTGGCTTATTTGCCGTGTGTATGTTTTCTTTGGTGCATTGCCGATTTAAATCTATTGCTTATTAAAAATTGTGTTGTGTGCATAAAATTAAGTTGAAAGAGGTATTTATGTTTTATATTTACAAGTCTTGCCAAATTATGCTTTGCAGATAAATTTTCTCCCAGCCTTGCAGCTTGCTTTTTCACTTGCTTCACAGTGTCTCAGTAGTGACTATAAAAGAGGACGACATTTAATTTTGGTATATTTCAATTTATCAATCTTACCTAATTTGCGCTTTTTGTCTCTTATGTAAGGAAGCTTTGACTCTCCCAAAGTTACTGAGATTTCCCCATGTCTTCTGGAAGTTCCATAATTTCAGTTACACTTAGGTTATTTCCATTTCAAGTCAATTTTTGTAAATGGTGGGTACTACAGATCAAAGTGCGTTTTTTTGCATAGAGTTACTTGTGCCAGTACCATTTCTTAAAAGACTCATTTCTCCTTTGAATTGCCTTGGTGTTTGTCAAAAATAAATTGACCAGAGAGGTGTGGGTCTATTTCAGGACTCCCTATCCTGCTCCATTGATATGAGACCAAATATATGTTTTTAAACTGTCAAAATATAAGAAGAAAATTATAGAGGTCTCTTTAAGTCTTTACTTTCATACTTATAAAAACTTTTCCTTCTTGATCTTTTTGGAAATCATAGTTGTCTATAATGTGATGTGAGATGTTAAAACTTTATTTATTTTTAATGTGTGCGAAATTTTACTTTCCAGTTCTTGACTCTGCTATTAACTCTTTCAAACGTCGCCCTAACCGAACCTTTGCGTCCGTGTCTACGCCTGTCGCCCACCCTGCGCGTCCCCTTGAAGGAGCCGTGTTTCTGCGTCTAGGCTCTCACTTTCGTTCTGTTGCCTTAGTTTTCTGTTTCTGCACCACCAGCATCCAGTTTTCACGTACATCAGTGTAGTTCCAATTTACGTAGCGCAAATCTTTAAATATTCCTCTTGTGCAAAAAAAAAAAAAAATTGGCTATCATGTCACATTTACTCTTCCAAGTGCTCTTTCTACATCTTGAAAAAATCTACTGCTCCACGACGTTGTCCCTCAGCAGAGAATCGCTAACGCTTTCCTTCTGAGCGAGGGCATGATTGAATTTTCTCAGCTCGCACACGCAGGGGGAAGGACTCCGCAGGCCGCGGAGGAGTCGGCCCGAGAGGCGGGGGCCTGCCGTCTCCGCGTAAACAAATCTGCCTACAGATGTGGTTCTGGAATAATGCAGTTAATAATAAGGCACTGTCACGTGGTGTCTTGTGGCCCCTAGGCATCCAAGGAACTGTAACTCAAAGTGTTTTTTTTCAAAGCGAAGGGCAGGAGGGTTTAATAAAGACCAGAACTCCGGAACGGCCGGGTTTCCCACCTCTCCTACCATGTGGTTCAGGAATATTGCGTAAGGTATTGGACACTGGAGCTATTTCCTATCTGGCCAGCACTTCCCGACCGCCTTTTGAATGTGGGAGCATGGGTCTCAGTAGCTGCAGAGGGACTGTCCTTAGGCCTTTGCCATCGTTCTCAGTGAGAGGCCTGAAGACCAGCAGGGCTTCCGCGGGGTTCACCGAGTCTTACGTGCGGCGCTACCTCTAAAAGCGGTGCTTTCTCTGGCTTGAGGCTCCAGGGTGTCAAAGCTGGATGCACACCTTCCGTCAGGGTGGGCGTCCCCCGCGAGGCCTCTGCAGAGGAGGTCCAGCTGCAGAGAAGGGGCCGGCGGTGCTGCCCCGGGGCCTGGGCGGCGGGGGCCTGGCGCCGCGAGGCGGGCTTCGTGCGCGGGGGTCCACGCGGGCTCACAGGCCGTGGGCGCAGGGGCAGCGGCAGCACAGGGCGCAGACTCTGAGTCCCGCTCCAGGCAGGGGATCGTTTTGTTTTTCTGCTCAATATGTATCATTGACACTTTTTGTTCACTGAACAACATTATCTGCATGAGCGTATTTTAAGTAACAGACTAATATTCTATTTTGTATACCCACCCTAATATAGGAGTAGGCAAAATTTTGGAGGTTTTCAGCTGTTTGTAGGGAAAAAGGCAGGCAGGTTATGACTGTCATGGTAGCTTTAGTCACTCAAAAGGCTGTGACGGTGGCACCGTGAACCTGCTTTCGCCCACCCCTGTGTGTTTACCAAAAGCATCATTTTCCTATTTAACTGTTTCTAATATTTTTCTCTTTTCAAAATCTGATGAGTATATTCAAACATATTACTAAGTTATTTATCAAAAGTGTTTTGCAATTTTAAGTCCCACCAGAGAGAGTTTTACTATAGCTCTCATTAACATCATATTTTAGCTGAGTATTTTAATTTGATGAATGGAAGTTCTTTGTTTTCATTTTGTTCTTCATTTTTATTACTAGGAATTTCAAGCACATTTGCATATGTTTATCACTCATATTTCTTCTTTCGTTCAGGACATGACAAAAGAAGTATTATTTAATCCAGATTTAGAAGGATGGTTGAGAGTTTGTGGGATAAACAAGGGAGAAAGGATATTCCTGGTGGAGAGCCAAGCCCTTTAAAAGTTCATGAAAATGTATAAAAGATAGGAAAGAAGTGTTAGTGAATAAAAGATTTTAGGTACTATTCTGGTCTTTGTGTTTTTTTATTGATTTGTAGGAACTCTTTATATAACAAATATATTAATGCTTCTCATCTTCGCTGCTGCGCAGGTTTTCCCTTCTTGTATTTCGTTTTTAAGGTCCCACAATGGTTCCGAGGTGAACCATGGGGGGAAGGCGATGGAGGGCGTAGCAGAAGCCGTACATTTGGGTGACTGGTCCTTTATCCCCTTTCTCTGTGTCTCTCCCACAAATTGGGTAGAATCCCTAGGGCAAGACTGTGATTAATTATATACACAAAATAAAGCTTCGCATTTTCAATTTATGTGCTGTTATGCTTTGCTTGGAATTCTGCACGCGCAGGATTGTTACTGAGCGGCCGGCCAGGAGCCCCAGGGGAACCCGGTGAGTTCTGGAAGGGTGGGCGAAGCCGGGGGCGGGCAGTGAGTCTGCCGACTCCCAGGCCTGGTTCTCAGACGACAGACATCAAACTGAAAAGCATTAGCATGGTTTGCGGAGAAAGTCATGCCTCCCTCTCACCCCAAATCATCATAATAAAAAGAATGGATTTACTGGTCACATTCTCTATACTAATGTCAACTTTCTTGACTTCGTGAAATATAAAAATCCTAATATTAAGAAGTTGGAAGAATCTTTGGAGAGAAGTGTTAGGGGAAGGAGAGCAGAGGACAGAATGTTTGGTAACATTCATGGCAACATCTACAAGCAAATATAAATGAAACAAATAAAACTGAAGAGAAGCATGTCCTACTACTCTTACACATAGTTTCAAACTGCCTCTCCTTGAAAAAGCATGACTGAAGTTGGGCTTGATAGAGGGTGATATTTCCAAAAGTGCGCTTTATAGCTCCCGTGGTTTCGAGTTATGAGTACACACAAAAGAGGGTTTTGGGTATTTTCTGGAATTAGAGAATTATATTTATCCTTTTTGCATTTTTATTATTTAAAAATGTCAATTATAGGCCCTGAGCTGTGCTGTTTCATGGGGCCACGAGGACATGAGCAGTTTGCCTAGAAAAGAGTAAGTTGCGACTTGACTTTGTGGTTCCCTCCCTCAGAATATCAAGGACACTGCTTCACAGGACCCATTAGGTGGCCCTTAGGCCCCGAGTTTGCAATCTTCAAGGAGGGTTTTGAGTATATTGTCTGCTGGTCTTGACTGAATTCCGTGGGCTGGCCTTTGAAGGTGCCGAGTGGGCAGCCTGAGCCCTTGGAACTTGAGTACATTGTTATGTCTACAATGAAGCGCTTCTCTTTCTGTGGAAACAACCACTTTGCAGCTCTTGCCTGCAAAATGACTACTATGTAACACACAGTGATACATTGAGGATGGTGTGGCATAGCCAATTATTGTTAAAGGTTCTAGTATGTTGACAGGAACTTAAGGGTATGCATGCAAATTTCCTCTGGAAATGCAAAAATCTTTCATTTGTATGCGCTAGAACTTTTTGCCCCCCTGAAAGAAATCAGCATGCAGGAAAGGATTTGCTTTGTGTGGGAAAGAAAGCTATGCAAACTGTCTGAACTGTCATGGGATACACTACTATCTTGGGAGGATTTTCTTATTATTGGTGTGATTGGCTAGTAAATAATGTAGCATAGACAGTTTAATGACCTATGAGGAGGTGCAAGTGATTAAAAAAAAAGAAAAAAAAAAAAGAAAAAGATTTCGGTGAAGAAAGATTATGGCCAGCAAACTTAAAAAAAAAAAAAAAGACTAAAGGGGGTCTTCTTATGGTTTGGATAATAGGAAAAATGAGACTTGAATTCAGATTTTTAAAATAATATTATCATAGTGATTAATTATACTTGGTGGGTGATTCCCATTGCTTAAACATCAACTGTTATTTTGACTTTGACAAATAGAAACTGAGTTTTAGACATTGATTTTAAAATAAATATTTGCTTTTGTTATTTTTTTAGTTACCTTTAATATGATATGGTGAAAATAAATTCTGTGAATGAATTATGTTGTAAAATCTTTCATTCCTTGGGAAAAACTGCATTATGAAGATAGGGACATAGAAGCTGTTATCTGGATATTTATTTAGTTATAATTGAAAAATCATTGGATTCATGGTTGATGCATAGTCTCCCATTAGTACTTTTTTTTGAGAAAAAGTTTTAAAAAATATTTACTTGGTTTTTAATTATGTGAAAGTGGAAAGATTACGCATTTTATAATTTAAAACAACCAAATACGCATTTTCCTTTTGTGCCTTTGTACGCCGTAAGAAAAAATAACACAGCTTTCACACTTAGAGCTTCGTGGGAGCTAAGGTGCTTACGTGAGGCATCTCTCACTCCCGGAGTTTCTCGCTGCTCCTCCCCATTCAGGCTGAGACATCCAGAGCCTCAGAGCGAAGGAAACACCGGACAAGGACAAGCCAACCACGGTCTGCTTTTAGCTCTGACATAAGTTTTTGAGGCCATTCTAGTGGAAAAAACATTAAGAAACCCAAGTATTTCACTTGAAAAGGCCCACATGTGTTGAGAGGGAAGAAGTCAAAGCTAGAATTGGAGTCTGATAACCCCACGCGAGAAAGACATGGAGATGATAGAGGTAGTTTCCTTCTGCCAGGGAATGAGGAACTGGAGGAAAGGATTGTGGAGGGCGCAGGAAGGCAAGGGAGATGGAGCGCGAGGGCAGCGCCTGACCCCGGCCCACCCTCGCCCCGGCAGTCCACCCTCCCCTTCTTGGTGTTGCTGCCAAAGGGCTGGAGAGAGACCAACAAATGTGTCCTTGAATCCCACAGGAGAAGGAGTTGTCACCACTTCTTGCATGGAATTCTGGGAAGAGAAAGTCTCTAGGGGACCTCACACCAACATGGAGAAGCCACAGTAGAACAAGAGTGGCCAAAAACAGCAAGTAGGAGACCCAGAATTCCACACATGCCCCAGTGGAAGTCAAATAAGGCTGAGTTCTGAGGCCGGACGGGGACCGGTGCAGGTTTGGAGGGCACAGAGCATGGTGGACATCATGACTGGACTACCTCGTCGGATGCCAGCGCTCACCGTCAGGAAATGGGTGACCTCGTTATATCAGGAGGAAAGCACAGGGCTCGGGAGCCAGCACCCCGAGACCAAGCAGAGTGACAGAGTACAGTTGAGGCCAGCACACGTCTAGAAATAAGACTCCATCCCTTTCCTTCCAGGGTGCTCTGTAGTGTTCTGTTGGTACCCAGGTACCATCGCCAGGAAGAGGAAACGAGAGGAGAGAACCCACCGTGGGGAAGCCTAACACTGACGGAGAGGGTTTGAAGTCGGGACTGGCCGCGTTGACATCCTGAATTTACTGGCACACCCCACCGTACGCGAAGGGGCTGCCTTGTGTGGTGGAGCAAACCAGGCCCTGGTTCAGGAGCCACCTTCCCGGGGTTCAGGTCCCAGATCTGCCTCTTACTAGCCATGTAACTTTGCACAAGACTATTCGTCTGTGCCGCAGTTTTCTCACTTATTGAGAGGATTAAATATATTGTTGTCCTAAGATGCTTAGAGCAACGCTTGCCACGTGGACAGCACTTAGTGTCAGGTTACCTCAAAGACATACAGGAAAACTCTTTGTAGAGCGAAGGTGGACGGTTTCAGTCCAAGTATATTTTCTGACAAGACTTGGTTATTTCTACAAAATTTGGCTGGGCCAGTTCTCGGTCTGCCAGGGGCTGAGCCCTCTCTCCAGAGGTTGCCGCTCTTCCTGAGAACAGGAAATGTGACACCGGTAATTGTGAGTGCCGTGGACCAACTTTCTAGGTAGTCTTTCTTATTTACGCCTCTGTGGACTAACAAAATCTAGACCCTGAATTAGAAATCCAAGAACAGTAGAGTTTCTCTAAAAGTTTACCAGTAACTCCTGTTAGAAGATGTATATTAATCACGTGTTTGGTGATGTGCTTTTGTTTCCCTCATGCACCGTGACATTCCGTGCTATTGTTTCTTGTCTAAAACTTGTTTCTTGGCTAAGTGAAAAGACACAGCGGGAGATTGTTCTGTTTAATCATCACCATGGAGTAGCTACTGGTTTGTCAGGCTTTGCGGTAAGCTCTGATGTGGGCTGTGCATATGTCAACAGGAGGGGGAAACGGCCCGGGCCCGGGAGGCTCACCCGCTGGAGCGCCGCGCCGTGCAGCAGTGGAAGTTTCAGCGGTGCCATGGCAGGGTAGGCCAGAACGTGCACGCGTGACGCTGGGTGGCAGTGGGGAGCTCTCCAGTTTATCTTATTGTGTAAAATCACTAATTTGTGTTTCTCCATATCCCCCCCCCCTTTTTTTTTTTGATTCAGATTTTCCAAAGTTTCCCTAAAGTTCCTGTATCTAAAGTTTCTCAATTTTCCTAAAATTGGACTGGTAGGAACGACCATAAAGCAGCTCCATGCTTGTCCATCCACTTGGAGATTCCACTCTCATCCCTGCTGTATTTCTGCTTTATTTTGCACCATTTCACCCAGTTCCTGAGAATCGGTCAAGATGCTGATGAAGTCTTAAATGATCTTTAACAGAGTGGAAACTTAGGGTACTGTGATATCCCTTAATAAAATGTCCCACATATTTTCTTTAGTTCACTCTTCTTTTAAAAGAGATGGATTAGGAACCTAATTTCCAAAGCTTTCACCACGCCAAGGTGAACAGGTGGCTGTCCCGATGCTTTGTTGCCTGTGAGATCCCAGAATGGGCCCCCATTCGCCTCTGCCCTGCTTGAGCTCCCCTCTGCTGTTGCCCAGGACTCGTGACACATAAACTTGGTTCACAATGACTCCTGGCCAAGAGGACCCTCTTCTTTCGCTGCCGCCTGGCTTTGTCTGAAGTCCTTGCAGGGCCGCAGCTACGTTGGATCCTCCTGTGTTTTCCTCCAGATGTTTTTAAAACAGAAGATTTGTGCTGATTGTGACGAGGCAACCAAGACCCTCTGTGTAATGTCTTGGGTTGGTCAACTCCTCATCCCCAGAGAGGGCTTCTTGCCTACCTCCCTGTCAAATAACCGGTCAGACCCTAAGGTCGTGTTTTCAGGTGGGCATACCTATTTCCAGGATGCAGCAAAAATAAGGAGCCGCTTCATTCCATTTTTCAGCAATTTCAACCAATCTGTTTCTTTTTAATGGTAAAAGAAATTTTGTTTCTCAAATTTTTTTCTTCTGTCATGGCACTTAAGGGGACGTTTAGGGTGATTACCACAAGGAAAAATGATTTCAAAATCTGTATTGGTAACCGTAAGGGCCCAAATGAGAGAGAAAAAAATTGACTTCTGCACCTTTGTGTTGGTAGGAAGTGGGGATTCTATTCATAAGCACATCAGAACGTGTATGCCATTAAGGAAGGCTGCTGTGGGTGCTCTGCCCACGTCTGGTGCGGCAGCGGGTCCGAACAGGTTGAATCTGCAAGTTACGGGGACTGGGCCGCGATCAATTCCAGCGTCAGATGGAGGAAGTTCTGCTCATCAGTTTAGTTGGGAGTGTTGGAGGTGGGACTAAATTTAGATTTCTCTGCCCGCAGCTTTTTGTTTCAGGTATGTATTGCATCATGTAACTTTGCGCATCCATAAAATCAGGTTTAAGATGCTGTAATTCCTTGATTCTTTAACCTTTGAATGAAGTAGAGAAATAAAACAACTGTGATACAAGTTGCACTATTATCACTTTACACTTGCAGAATGTTAGAGCTTGAGGAGATTTTCATATCTGGCATCTCCTCTCTGGCCCACGGTGTGTTGCTGTCCAAATGGCCTTGAACTCGTGGGTTTTAGAGCCTGTTGATAAAACCGTCCATCAGGGGCGCCCTCAGAGCTCTTCTTGGCCACACACCCCAGGGCCTCATGAATCTCACGGTGAAAAAGGCTTCTTCCCCCAGCCAAGCTGAGCACCTTCGAACGGACTGCCATGACCTACACTTTTTGGAAGTCTCTTTGGAACGCCCTTTCAAAAAAGTATAGAAAGTCTTCTTCTTCTTTTTTTTTTTTTTTAATTCTTGTACTCAGACCAGAAAGACAGACAATTCATGTCATAGCATTAAAATATATTATTGAGCTTCTGAATTTTAGCATTTTATAATAATTTACTAAATAACTGAAAGCTATATTCAGTCTCTATTATGTTTTTCAAACTTTTAGTGTTCTTTTCCAATCTTTTTTTAACTCCTGTGTTCCTAACTGTGAAGTTAGCCGTCAGTTCAGAACCAGGGCAGCTATTAGAAATGGGTAGATTAATAAAGGTTGTGACATTCATCAGCACTTACCGGGAAAGGCTTGAGGGGTTCTGTTGGTTCCTGGGAGCCTATTTTATATTAACCAGAATGACCAGTGCTGATTTTTACCTATAAAAGTCCAGGTCAGTATACTTCTGATGGGCTTGTCGAGTGACCCCGCTGTGAACACGCACTGGCCGCGGCAGGCAGCGTTCACCTGCAAAACCCGTTCGCAGGGCATTGCGCACTACTTCGTCCCTTTCCCTGGGGGCTGGCGGGTGGCTCCTCAAACCGCTTTCTCATTCTCTTTCTGATAAAGAAGAGCGTATGGCAAATGCCAGCCCTCCCTCCGGGTTCCACGTTTCAGAGCAGCTGAGATGCTGGTAGGTTTTCTTGCGTGCCTGCCTGCCTTCCAGCCACCGTCAGATTCCCTTGCTGCTTCCCGGAGAGGAGAGGCGCAGCAGCGGCCGCCGTCGGTGCCCGTGGACCCGGCCGGGCGGCGGGCGAGCTCCGTGGTGAGCAGCGTGCCCGCCTGTCTCTCCCGATTCAGCGCAGGGGAGGCGATTTGAGCGGGAGCCAGGACATGTGGCAGCCCTTCAGTTCCTTCCACGTTTCATGAGCTCAGAATCTAATGGGGAGTCCACCCTTCTATCACTGGCCTTGACATCATAGAATTTACACTACTACTCTGCCCTTGAAACTTGGAAATTGCCTATTATCCAGGTCATTGCAGGAGTTTGCTGATCGATTCTGAAGCTGCTATTTGGAAACAGCACACCGTGTAATGGAGAGACCCCGACTCCCAAGTCCCGTCTGGTGCGCTCTCTCCTCCACAGCAGGCTGCGATTCTGTAGGTGGTGTGTGCAAATGCCTTTTCCCAGCATGCCCTCATCCCAGCATGCCTTTCCTTGTGCCAGACACTATTATGCTCCATCAGTTTAATATTCTCAGCCTTTAGTTAGGTGACTGTGCCAGGTATGCCTAATTTTTCTGTTCATCTAAAAAATAGCTTTATGTTATTATAAATAGAATGCACATTTGGAGATGGAAATCCAGCGTTCATTAGGTACAACAGTACAAACCACTGGCCCCTGGCCATGCTTCTCTAATGGTGTAATTTCCATACCCCCGGGGATATGGTTATGTATCCTCTCTTTATTTTGAAGGCTGTAATTGTAAACACATGTCTTTGACTGGATACCTTATATCAATAGCCTTCATCCACTCTGCCAGAAGACGTGCACAGCGCAAGGCAACATCAAAGGGAACCCAATGAAATGTTGGTTTATTATTTGAGATATATTTGGTCTAAGCTCATGCTCGCTTTTTGCTGGATTTGAAAATCAAACCTTAGGCTAAGGCCGAGAGGCTTTAGGGGAGCAACGTTAGTACCAAATAGATGAGATAAAAAATTATAGAGTAAAAAGAGTTCATTGTAGTCATCTGCGTGGCAAAACCACCAGCCCTAACATACATAAGCCAGAGTCTATTATCAGTCACATCGATTTAGTTTATTTACATTAAATTTCCCAGATCTGTCTGAACTAATTTGTGAATTTTCAGTGGAAAAGTTCCCCTGGTTTCTCTATTTACTTTCATTTAGAGGGTATCATTTGCAAATCTGTGGCCTGGTTATATTCAATAAAAGCTAGTTACAAGTAAACAAGCAAACACCAGATTCTCTAGTGGCCAGTTGGCTTGGAAGGTGAGTATTAAAGGTTTATTGATGATCAATCAGTCTGGATATTGTTACAATCTTTCTTCATGTACAAATGTACTCCTAAACAAACCCCTACTAAATGGTTTTCCTAAGAGAGAGAGAAAAAAAAATATCTATCAATAGTGAGCAGTAAAAACTGAAATGGATGTTTTGCATTTATATAAACATAGGTTATTCTGCTTTCTCTTTTTTTTTTTTTGTATTATAAATTCTTATATTGGTTAATAAGGGTGTGCCCAAACAATTCAAAATCTTTAAGAATTTTTTTCCTGTACATTAATAGTTCTCATCATAAAAACTAAAGAACTTCTGTTTTTGGACCTGTGTTTATTTTTATGGAATGTTCTTGTAGAATTCTAGCAAAGCCGCAGTCCCCTGTGGGAGCCCGGTCTCGGTGCTTCGTGCTGTAGGAGGCGCTGTGGGAACCTCCCTAACAGCCTTGGGGGAGGTCCCGGGGAACGGCCTGCTGACGGTCACGTGGGGGAAGGTGGGTGTGGAGCCTCCGTCAGCGGTGCCAGAACAGCAGATGTCACAAGCCTTTGTTCACGGGGCACATTTGTGTCAGCTGGCCCTGCTGCATTATGCAAAGGAAGCCGAGTCCCCATTCTCCCACACCCAACCCAGGGCCGGCACATACGATTTAAGGAAGGTCTCTTTTAACCAAAAGAAAGGCTTTTTTTTTTTTTTAAGAAAAATATGGAAATGACTTCAGAATATCTGGCATTCACTAGTGAAGATACTATATTTTCCCCAAATGCTTAATGCATTTTTTAATTAATATGAAACCAAGCTGAGTAACAAAAGCTTCTATAAGGATTTAATCACTTTGTGGCTAGAAAAGAGTATGCACATAATTTAGTTCTAACAGAGAACACATACGGTTGGCCCTCTGTAGCCACAGGTTCCGCACCCACAGTTTCAACCAACTGCAGATTAAAATTATTAGAGACGATACTGTTACGTTGCTGCTGATGTGCCTATGGTGGTTGGGTCTGTACTGAACTTGTACAGACCTTTTTTTCTCATCCTGTTCCCTAAACAATGCAGTATAACAACTATTTATAGAGCATCGACATTGTCTTAGGCATTGTAAGTAATCTAGGGATGGTTTGAAGTACACAGGAGGGTGTGCCTAGGTTCTATGTAAATACTGCATCCTCAGATTTTGGTATTCATAGGGGTCTTGGAACCAATCCCCCGTCGATACCGAGGGACGACTAGATTTCAAAAATTGAAGTGTTTTTCTGGGAAACTTAAGGGGATTCACAAGATGATTGTAGTTGAGGCACTAATATGCCCAATGGAACATACAGGTTTTTGCATCAATATTTCCTTACGTTTTTCGTGTATGGAACCCCCATAAAAGAATACTGTCTCTATGCCTCACCACAGTAAACAGATGTAATCGCTAAGATCAAAGCCTGGGTTGAGCTGCCGCCTGCTCGCTCTGGGAGTCGTGGGGACTGATACCTGTGTGTGCTTAGACAGCACATTTCTTTCCTGCCCTTTTGCGATTCATTTCAGAATATCGGTAGGAAAATACAGATTCACTTTTTATTCTTGAATTCCTCCCTAATTTCAAGCAGTATCAAATTATTTTTATTTCCAGACATTTTTTTTTCAATTAATAGTTCTGTTGCTTTAAAAACAAATACAGCTTATTTCTTTAAAACCAAATCTATGCCCTGGTGTGCCCACAATACCGAGCAGAATACCAGTGGCCTGATCGACATTCACACCGTAGAAACTGATGCTGAAAAGAGCACAAGTAAACCAAAGGTTGGAAATGAAGATAAGACGCTGAAGAACTTGCAGTAATTTCAGCTTTACTCATCCCAAATTTTAATCAATGCTGTACTTTTTGCTATTTTGAACCATAACCCTAAACACTTCATTCTCAGCTGAGGTTCAGGTGACTTAGAACTTGGCGTTTTATATACTAATTCCAATGTTTTGGTTCCCCCCCTTTTTGAAATCCCCCCTTTTCATTTTTCTTTTCTTTTAAAAAAATGTCTTTTCTTTCTGTATGCCCTCACTCCTTCCTGATTTCCTTTCCTTCCTCCCTTTCTTTCTTCACAGAAAAAGTTTCTAAAATTTCAAGCCAGTCCCTAAAGACAAGAGCAAAGGCCTGGCATTTGAGATGTGGTTCGTGCAGGAGAATCATTATAAATACGGCAGTTTTTAGGGTTCTCTTCACTTTTTTTTTGTCTTTTTATTTCAGAACATTAAAAAATATTGAGTTCGTTAAGGAAGACTTTCATGTGGTTACCTTCTGTTGTAATAAAAAAAAATTCATAAAGATGAAAACTCATCCAGAAATGAGCTTTATTTAGATTATGAATCAGGTTAATGTTTTCAGTGTATGTTTTAATTAGCAAGGGTAACCCTTGGCCACAGTTTGGATTCATTCGGTTTCTGTTCTTCAAACGTTTTACATTTAGCAACCTCTAGAGGTTATTATTCGTTTATTTGATTTATAAAATGCACTCATCGCCCTGGCCCCTGGGTGTATTTACAACAATGATGCAAATTTAATTACTACAACATTGCTTGGTTCTCCCCCAACAAGTGATTTCCGCGCCTCCCTCCCGCAGCCACCACGCGTCAGGAGGAGGGCCACCTGGGACGGACTGGCCTTACGACTGGGGTTTAAAGGACCAATGCAAAGGAGAAATGGTGGTTGTGCCGAGAGGGGAAATGAGTCTGGACAAAGTATCCGTCTCTGGCTGGTCAGGTGGATGGGATCTCCAACAAGCGTGTGCGGCTCAGCCGACACAGCTAAGGTTCCACATCCCTCATTCCCCCGAAAAAGTGCCGGGACAGCAAGAAATAAATTTTAGAATCCTCCATTTACAAAGTAGGCAGCCAGGGATCACGGGAACGCAAGGGGCATGCATGAGCCCCGCACCGCGTCTTTCCAACGTTTTTCTGGTTGTTGTTTGCAGATTTCTAGTTATCGTGAATGTAGAACAACATAATTGTTAAACACACAACTGGGGTCACCTTGCTTTGGCCTAAATGTGGATCTTTCCAAGGTTTCCATCTGTAAAATGAGGCTAAAGTAGCACCTAACTCACTAAATTTTTGCACAGATCCAATGAGGTAACGTGGACCAAGTGTCTCTAAGACGGATGGCGCACCGAAAGAGGGCAACGAATGTGAGTTTTAGTTTCTTGTGGAATTTATAATGCGAGAGCTGCTCGTCTTTGGAAGAGGCCTAAGCGACCGGGTTTTGGGCCCTGTCACTCACATTAAAATGGAAGTCATATGCTTCCATCATTGACGCGTCTTCCGTGCCAGATGGATATTGATAAGAATTTCTGGAGAAATTTATGGTGGTACCACCTTCATGCAATGAACATACTGTCATGAGGATTTTCACACAGTGTCGGCAAAAAGTGAACATACAATCTCCGGACCCCTCAGTGTGGGCGGCTAACGCCGATTTGCAAATCGGAAGCCATTTGCGTCGTCCTTGCCTGCCTTCGAGAGAGACATGGACATGTGCCTCTCAGACAATGGTGACTTGGGGGCTACGGGGAACGTACTAATAACTGAGAAACTCTGGAGGGTATTTGTTTTGTCGTGGAAACATTTATTTTTACTCCAGGCAGAAGTCACTGGGTGAGGGCCTGTAATACACATTGCCATCTATTCCCAGTACTTCACCGATAGCTACATTTTGTGTCTATGGGGAGACTGGGGTAGGGGGCGTGTTCATCGCAGCATTTATGGTCTCATTATTTATCTTTTGGTTTGTTTACAACCCAGGTGTAAGGTCCTTTTTCAGCATTACATGCCACGAAGGAAAAAAATAATTGAATAATTGTGGCTTTGTTTATATGGCTCCAAAATATTTATTTTCAAAGAGAAAATGGATGTTACCTGGTTATTTACTGTCTAAAACTGTGTAAGTAATATGAGTGAAATAATTTTCTATCTTGTGCCCACATTTTTTAAGGTACTTAGCCACGGTTCTGTCTTTTTCTTGCTTCCCCGCCAAAGGCACAGTAGAGCCGACCCTTGGGCAGCGTGGCCGTCAGGGACCCCTGCTCCCCTGTGCAATGCGGCTGCTAAGCCCCGGGCCCTTTGACTCCCAGAGCTTCACTGTGACCGGCCTGCTGTTGATCGGAAGCCTTACTGATGACATAACCAGGGGATTAACACATATTTTGTGTTATAGATACTAGGTTTTGAGAATAAAATAAGCTGGAGAAAAGAAAGTGTTACTAAGAAAATCATAAGAAAAAGAAAATACATTTACAGTATGTTTTGGAAAAAATCTGCATGTAAGTGGATCCGCGCAGTGCAAACCCATGTTGTTCAAAGGTGAACTGTAGACATGTATCAGTAATGCCTCTCATCCGAGTTCTAGGTTTTCCTTCCTCTGGTGCTGGGTTTTCTTTGGGATGTCAGGATGACTTGTTGCCTCCTTCCCCTACATGGAGTTGAGAATAATCGCTTTGCTAGATGGCGGCGGCCCTTTCGACCTCCAAGGAACTTGAGCCCTTTCCTGCCCTCACCCGAGGGTCGTCCCCCGTGGCTGAAGCACCCCATTCTGCACTTGACAGGTAGGAGGGCTGCTCTGGATGGACCCACAGGGTGTCCGAGTTAGGCAGAGGGTGCGCTCTCTTTCTCCACGGGTCCGGAAATGGGGGCCTGGCAGTGTCTTCCTCCGCACCCTCCCCCCTCGCTTCAGAGAGGGGCCCGGGGAGGCGGTTCGGCAGGCCGACTCTGGGCATTAGGGAGAGGTTCCCGGCGCTCTGCCCTCCTGGCCGTTAATCGCCTCCTGTCCAGTCAAAGCCTTGGGAAGAAGGCCCCCCTTCCCGCAGGCAGGCGGGGGGGCCGGAGAGGCGCCCCGGGCTCTCTGTTGCAGGTGGGTTCCTTGGAGCCGCCTGGGAAATGGGGTTCTTCATGGGGGGGGGGGCTCTCACTGGAATTCTAGAATGGGTTTTGAGGATGGAAGTGTCTTCCAGTCCTAAAGGCCCCTTGGCCCTGTCATACTGGTAATTGTTGAGCATTTGTTTGTTTGCTACGGGGTGGCTGGAAAGGGGCAGAGTCGGGGCGTTCCACAGCCCCTCGCCAGCCATCACCTTAAAGGTGGCTCCCACATGCTCACCTGTTGCTGCTGTACCAGGGAGCCTCAGCACCTGCTGAGTGGGGTAGACTCTTCTTGCAGTGTCATCATTCGGGAAAATAAGACGAACATTCATTGGCGATTGTTTTTTTTTTTTTCTCTTGCTCAGTAGTCTGCAGAGTATGGGAGGTGCCGCCATTTGATTTTTTATTATCTCCATCTGCACAGAGCGCAGGGCTCATTACTTACATTATAAAGGACACTGTGTGTCTGAACCCGCAGAAAAGAAACCCGTGGGACGACTTCTTATTAAGTTGGAAATGTCTGCAACATGGAGCTGTGGGAATGCAGTAGCCTTTCTGGAGGGGCGTAGAGACTACCTGCTTGGTGCAAATTCTCAGAAGGTAGAGCATTCAGTTGTTTGTGAAAGAAGTGGAAAATTTCCCTCCTGGAATTTAAAATTTTTGTGACACTCCCAAATCCAAAAGAAGACAGAAGAAAGATTATACAAATTTATGAAACAAAATATGTATCCCACGTCTAACAACATCCTTAAACCACCCACAATGCACTGCTTTAACAAACGCTGGTTGGGAGAGGAAGTGACCCCTCAAGGGTTCTGACCCAGACACTCATAGTGAAATGGGGCGATCAAAGGTCTTCCGAGCTCCCCGACTCTTGGGGGCGCAGCTGCGTTGTGGTTTTGGTCGTGAGTGTGCGGCAGAATGCTGAGATGGAGCCTATACTGTGCGCTGCTGTCAGCAAGAACTTCGCCACCATGTGCCCTGGAACCAGGCCTGTTGCTCTGTGAAGTCTTTTGCCATCACAGTAGCGCTGTGCTAATCCCGACAGGCCGGTCAGTGTCGCGTCTGTTCCCAGCCAGTTCCATTCTCAGATCCTCAGGCGCCAGATGGCGGGGGCGGGGTAGGGGGCGAACAGGGTGATGATAGCGCTGCTTCTCGCTTAATTTTTATTATTGTTTAGATATTTACACCCATTAGCATGTATGTAACAAGCCGATTCTCTTGTAGCAGACATGGTTATGGAAAATATAGATACATTTTATTCTTTAGGGGTGGAAACAATTTTTCATGTGAAACTTACATGGAAGCTTAATGTAGAACAAAGGCTGAAAGTGAAGGCGGAGTTGCTGTTGACCCCTCCTTGCTGCCTCCGGCCTGAGAAATGCTTTTCCTAGGAGCGTGATGGTATTTCAAACTCTTGATGGAAAGGGAAGTTATTCAGATCAATGTGAACCATTTCTGCATTGATTAATTTATTAAGTCATTTAACAAATATTTATGGAAAGCCCAGAATGTGCCGGTGTCTCATGCCCCTGCTGCTACTAACAGTAATAACGAGCATTCATTGGAAGTTTACTGCATACATCGGGGTGCATCATCTCAGTTCTCATAATAATTCTAATAAGCAAGCACCATTAGCACCTCTGTTTTACAGGTGAAATAACCGAGTCTCAGAGAAGTTAGGCACGGTGTCCAAGATCACACAATAGTAAATAGGACATGAAGAGATGTTGACTCTGGAGTTTGACCATCATTCTCAGCTCTTAGACATCATGCTTCCTGCCAGCAGTGACATCAAACACTGACTTAAAGCACACTGTGTTCCAGGCTCAACACATTTACCTATATTCTTGTTTAGTCCTCTCAGCATTCCTACGTGAAGACATTATCATCTCTTTATTTTATGCTTAAGGAAACTAAAGCAGAAAAAAAGAAAAGAAAAATCTCCCTAATGTCACAGACCAGGTGGTGGCAGAGTTAAGATATGAACCCAGAAAGTATATGTATATTCATATGCTATTAAATACCATTCTCTAATAGATAGGAGCAGTTCAGGTCCTCAGGAAGCTTATGGTACCTATAATTTAGCTACTAAAATCCAGTGTGAAAGGACAGTTGTCTCAGGGGAGATGTTGGTAGATATTTTGGAAAATGTTCATTTTAGGCTGGGTTCCCCATGGCTCCCTCCCGATCTCTAACCCGCAGAAAGTTTTTACAGATACCCGGCCATTAACTCGGATTCCCCCGTTCTCTCGGTCTCACCCTTTGCTTAGAACTGTCGCTAGCTTTTGGCTTGGGTTTTCTTACCTCCCTCCTGTTGGCTTGTACCCCAAATGTTTCCTATTTTGCCTGCCTCAGAAATGCACACATTTTAACAAGCTGCTTGATTGCCTGTGAGAGCTGGTTCCCCGGTTCACGCCCGCCGTCTGCCTGCCCCGGGCCACGCCCCTCACCTCGCCAGAGCGCTCCACTGGGGGCCCTTCGTCGGAGTGGGCCCTTCCGGGAGCCTCTTGTTATTCAAAATGTGGTTGGTTCAGCAATATCCCTATCACTTGGGAGCTTGTAAGAAATTCAGAATCTTGGTTTCTACCCTAGACCTACCAAATCAGTCTCAGTCTTAACACTATCCCAGGTTACTGGCATCCACGAGGAGCATTGGTTTGGAAGGTCGGGGCTTCCTGGAGCGCAGAGGAAGTTCAAGTTCACTTGGTGCTGTCAGGGAAGCTCACGCAATGGGAGTGGTATTCTGATGATACTAAAGGAATGAGGAAGGATTTTCCAGGGAGGGAGAGAGAGTATCTGTATTAGGGTTCTTCAGAGGACAGAACCAATAAAAGATGTGTATGAGGAGACTTATTAAAGGATCCTGGCTCACGTGATTCTGGAGGCTGAGAAGACGAGGGGCCAATGAAGGCCAGGGAGTCTATGGAATACGCCCCCCCCCCCCACTGGGGAGGGCCCCCTGCTTTGCTCAGTCTTCCACTTTGCATGCTGTCTCTCCTGGAACCCCCTCACAGACACGTCCAGAAATAAGGTTTCGCTGTCCCAGGCCTCTGTGGCCCTCCAAGCGGGGGTAAGAGCTTGTGCAATGGCCTCATTGGCGAACGACTAGCTCAGTTTTTTCTAGAGCATAACATGTGAAAGATAGAGGTGGGTATGGCAGCTTCAAAAGATGCTTGAAAATTCTCCGACACTCTTCCCATCAAGTGTCCCTTGAATCTGGGTGGGCTTGTGCCTGCTCTGTCCAATAGAGTGTGGTGGGATGGTGCTGTTTGACTTTCGAGGTTGTGCTGTGAAAGGCCACGCAGCTTTTACGGGCTTGTGAAACCCCCAAGCTGCCGCGTCAGGCGGTTGAGCAACTGAGGCTGTCACGTTTATAAGTGTTAGGGTTCATCGAAGGGTTAAAATCGGGAAGTGACGTATTTGCAGAACCATCGGCAAGGTAACATAGTGAAAATGTTATTGTAATTTTTTTTGAAGGCAAATTCTAAGGTTTGGAGCCAGGAGCATGTTATTTAGAATGGAGAGAATAAATGTGAAAACTACTTAGGAAGTAAAATTTACTGGACCGAACTGGATCAGGGGTGTCCAACCCATGGCCTGCAGGTCACATGCGGCTATGAATGCAGCCCAACACAAAATCCTAAGTTCACTTAAAACATGATGAGATTTTTTTTGTGATTATGTGTCACAGTGTATTTAATGTGTGGCTCAAGACAACTCTTCTTCTTCTAGCATGGCCCAGAGATGCCAGAAGGCTGGACACCCCTGGTAGATGTAACAGCGAGACAAAAGTCTACATCTGGACTACGGGTGCTGTTACTTATGCAAACAGAAATGTAGAGAGAGGGCAGATGCTTTGTGGGAAGAGAATAAGCGTATGCCTCATGGCATAGCCAGTTACAGACTTAAAGATGGCAGCTGGGTTTTTATTGGTACCACAATTTCATGTATTCATTTTATTGAGTTTTTTTGAGAGAGGAAGAGAGGAGGAGAGAGGGAAACATCGATTTGTTGTGCTACTTATTGATGCCTTCACTGGGTGCTTCTTGTGTGTGCCCTGAGCTGGGACTGAACCTTGGCGCTTTGGGACCACGCTCTGACCAGCTGAGCTGTCCAGCCAGGGCCCCTGCACCACAGTTTCAGAGAAGCCCTTTCACCCACGCTATTTCGGAGTAATTGGCGGTGGCTGCTTGGAAGGTTGAGCTGAGGATTATGAGACTGGTCTTGGCTTGATGGAATGAACAGGCATCATCAGTGATTGATGTTTACCTGGGGCAAGGCCAAGGAGAGCGATTATGTGCCTGATGTGCATTTGCCTGCTTTGATAGTAATTGTAGGGAGGGTCCAGGTATTATAATATTGAGAGGTAATGATAATCAAATGGAGATCCATGGGAAACAACAACATTGATCTCTTTTGAAAACTTCCTATCGTTTTTTGAATATAGTGAAGACTGAAAAAATGTTCAGAGAACCATCCTTGGGAATTACAAGAGCTGGCGATGGTGAGGGAGTATCTTAGGGTCTCTGCTAAGTAAAAGTCATGGGAAGAAGTAGAATCATGGAGCTGTGGGATTGGACAGGCATTTGGACTTCGGTCATTCAGTCCTCTCATTTTACTGAGAAGGAGATTAAAGCTCAAGAAGGTGTGTCTTGCCCAAGACCACTTACCTTCTGTAAGTCCTGCATTTGCTTTGAAATGTGTACAAGCAATTTTTCTTCATAGGATGGAGCCAGTTTTGGGAGCTGGCCTAACTGTCCTGTGGTCATGTTGGCTTTTAATGAACTAGATCAATTGCACAGCAGACAGACTCTGCTATGTAAATGCCCAGGCTGAAGCAGGGATTCCTTCCACATTGAGGAAATCTATTCCCACCCGTGGCTATCAGAAGCTCGTAGCCCAGAGGATACCTTTAAGTTTTCAGGGAAGGATAATAGATGTTTGGGAGATTTTCTAGAACAGCGGTTTTTGTAACATCTGTACCCTCAGAACTTAGGAAGAGCATGCACAAAAATGTGTTTTTGCAATTGTTTTTCATGGATTTAAGACTTAAGCTGTTTAACAGATTGTCTTGCCTAAAAAATATGACTGCTTTTAGCTGACAAGTTGGATTTTATGAACTGATTGATCCCAGCTGCCAATTGTCAAGGCCAGAGGATGTTCCAAATTGGCAGTCCCCAAAGACCTTGAGTTGATTGGTTTAAAGTAGAGAAAGGAAGATTTTGGGGGTGGAGAGAATAGAGTTTTATAAAGCTAATATGATTTTGAAAGTATTTGAAATACAAAGAGCCATTAGAACATACAGAAAGTCAAAATAGCCCAAGCCTCACTCTGCCTGTGGGTTGTTCTAATGCTTTCCAAGCTTGTAGGTGCCCCCTCCTCTTTTATTTGCTCCTTATTGAATTTCCAACAGTAAAACCCTCCTCACATTTAGGCAGTGCAAAGGGTATGAGCGTCTTGACTGCTGCAAGGTTGAATTACGTACATTGCTAAGAAGGAAGCTGTGTTTTGAATTCATGAAAATATCCTCCGTCTTATAACAAAAGCCCCCAAGCATCTATATGTCTTCAGAAAGACATGGTGGAATTTTCACGTGGATAAATTCTTGAATGGTAAATTGGCAGTTGTTTGAAGTTCAGTTTTTAAATTTTATTGTGAGATCCAAGTCCACATCCGAGTATGCTCTTATTATTAACAATGCTAATAATGCTGTTGATTATTAGCCACCACCAGAATGAATACTTTGTGCCTTGTCTCCCATGGATGGCACCCATGTCGTGGAACTGGAAAGATAAAATGAGCTAACCCCTGAAAAGTGCTTAGAACAGTGCTTGTTACATAACTGATGTTTGTAAGTGCTACTCTTATTACAAATTATCACAATGTGGGGATGATTTTACAAAGGTTGTTGCTCAAGTTCATGCTGAACTTCTGAATTCATTGCTAAAGTGCAGCTGAGCTAGAAAAAAAGTCAGTGATCACTTTTCAGAGTTCCGCATGCTTAGTTCTTTAAACAGTGTGTAGAAAAGATCATTTACAAGTGGTCTCACTGCAGGACGAGATTACAATATATTCTTCATGCGTGTGGGCGTTTTCACTTATAACTGCGTTTTGCAGGGACAGTGGCCTTGGTGCTGTGTCCCACTCAGGCCCCGAGTTGCTACAGGTGAAGCTCTGCTGGAAGCAAAAGCTTCTGAGGCACAATCAGATGACGAGTGACCGGGATTGGCGGTACCTTCTTCTCTAGCCACCTCCGATTTATTGCTTAAAGGGAGGGGGCCACCTCTCTCAATAAAACTACGTGGCGCCATTGGAAGAAAAGTCAAACCCTCTGATATTGAATTAGTCAAACAACGAGGGGCACTGTCAGTGCTACTGAATTACTCACTCTTACGTCCTAAAGGGAAAGCACGAAATGGCAGCTTTTCACAAAGAACAGTTCCCATTATGGGAAAATGTTACCAAATCTACTGAACAATAAATAGTTTAAGAAACCAAAGCGTCTTGAGACTCACTCCGTGCAAGGAAGTACCCTGCCTTAAGTGAGATGTAATGTCAGTTAATTGGTAGAAATAAATGGTTGGCTGTTAAAAGGGTATACTCTGAATTTTGTTATCACAACGCAGCTGGTGAAAGTAAAAGCAATGATGAAATTGTCAGAGCAATCCTGGTCACTCGTCATAATCAGACAGGCATTGGTTCAAGTTGCATCTTAGCCACTTTGTAGACTCATGATCTCGAGCTTATTACAAACTTTGTACCTCGTCATGTAGATACTAAATAATTGGTAGAGATTATTTTATTATTAGCAGCTAAGAAAGTCAAATTCCGAGAGTGTGACTAAGTACTTTCATTATTTAAACATAATGTCTGGACTCAGTTTAAGCTTACTCTAGCAGTAAAACCACAATATTTTGGACAGTCAAGGTAGTATTCTAAATCTAAAACTTTCTTGTCTACCCTTTCACCTTTTTTCCTGTCCTTTCCTATCTCGTCTCCCCCACCCCCACTTTTCCTCTCTCAATATTGGGGAAAAAGGTATTGGTAGGCAAAGGAAAATCACACTAACTAATTATTGTCTATAATGTCAAGAGCTTAGATGGAACTATTTCTGGTAGGCACAATCAGGAGGACCAGATGACTCTACTGCCCCTTCCAAAAAGATTTCATGTAAGAAACGTATAGTGAATTCAGACAACAAAGTGTGGATACTTACTCTATGCTAGGTATTATGCAAAGCAATTTGTATTCAGCAACTCTGTCAAAATGGGCACTATTAAGAGATGAAGAAATTGAGACTTCGATTAAGTACATTTCTAGGGTCACTAAAGTATAAAGCAGAGAATTAGGACTCAAACTTAGGTTTGATTCTGTGCTATATTCAGACTTGCCAAATGATGGTCAGACTGTATTAGAAAGTTAGAGATTCAGAGAAAGGAGAAATCTACAAGTTGGTGTGGTCAGGGAAGGCTCAGTGAATGGGGTGAGAAGTCAGCTGTGATTCGGGGGCAGGTCACAGGGTGTTGGGGGGATGGTGGCAGGAATCACAGGTGTGCAAGCTCACAGTGCGTTCTTGCGGTACTCAGGGAATCACAGGTGTGCAAGCTCACAGTGCGTTCTTGCGGTACTCAGGGAATCACAGGTGTGCAAGCTCACAGTGCGTTCTTGTGTTAAAGAGTTGACCACTTTGACTCTGGGATCACATTCTGGAAGGCGAATGTTCAGAGATAAGATTTTATTTTAAACAGCTTTTTTGAGGTATAATTGACACATAATACACAGAAAATACTTAACGTGTACAGTTTGGTAAGTTTTGAACATAAGTACACACCTGTGGAACCATCCCCGCAACCAAGATAATGAACATACCCATCACTGTCAAAGTTTCTTTGTCTACCTTTGTGATTCCTTCCTCCTAGTCTACCTTCCTACCTCTGGGTTCTTGGGCAATCACTGATAAGCTTTCTCTCACTACACATTAGTATAAAATACTTTAGCATGCATTTTATAGAACTTCATAGAAGTGTTTCTGTCTGAATCCTTCCACTCACATTGTTATTCTGAGCTTCTATGTTGCAGTATGTATCTATAATTCATTATTTTCATTGCTAAACAGCATTTCATTGGCCGGAGAGAGCGCCATTTGTCCATTTACCTTTTGATGGGCATTTGGATTGCTTCCAGTTTTTAGCCATTGCAAATAAAGCTACTGTGAATGTTAATTTAAAAACGTTTGTATAAACCTCTGATTTCATTTCTCTTGGCTGAATAATTAGGAACAGAATGGCTGGATCATACGGTATGAGAATGTTCAAATTTGAAAGAAACCGGTTTCCTACGCGGTTGTCCGTGGGCACCTTTCTGCCGGCCCTGTGAGAGCCCCCCCGCGTCACACTCCGACGTGGTGCGGTCGTAGAATAAAAGGGGGGGCAGAAGGTAGAGTGGCGCCCAGATGCCCAGTTAAGGGGCGTGAATTGTAATTTGAAGGCAACAAAAACCCATTAAAAGTGTTAGAACAGAGAGGGGACCAGGTGTGTGAAGTGACTCAGGAAGGTAAGGCGCCTCCGGCGGAGGCAGGGCGGACTGGGCCGGGGGGGGGCGCCCACGGCCGGGAGGCCGGCTCGGCAGGAGTTTGACCAAGTCCCGGTGAGAGAAGATGAACGTCCGAGCGGGCGGGGCGTGAAAATGGGAAGGAAGGGGCACATGCGAGCGGAAATTTGGAGGAACAATTAATGACACAAGTTTTGCTTTTAGTCCGGATAGGGATGGAGGGAGACGTTCACGTGCACTTTTTCAGTCTGAGAGAGGAGGGGGGGGGGTATTAATAGTAACAGAACAGTCAGCAGGCCTATTGCGGGAGGAGAGAAGGAGAAAGAATGAGGAGGAGGTCGAGAGGCCGGACTTGAAGTGTGTTCCGCGCTGGCCCAGGCGTCTGTGTCTTTATGTCCGCGCTCGCAGCCCACTGCGATTCCACGCGGGGCGGGGACAGCAGCAGAGCGGAGAGGGGCGTGGGAGATGGGTCGGAGACAGAGGTGCCGGGTGCGGGGAGAGGCCGGGGGCCTGGGCAGGGGAGTGGGCTGCCCCGGGGCCGTGGCAGCGCGCCTTTCGGGGGGCCTGCCCCACAGGAGGGTCAGTCCAGGCTGGAGACAGGGATGGCACCCCAGGCGCAGTCACGGAATCTGAAGGGGCCGGCGAGGCGCCGCACCGTCGGCAACCCCGTCCTGCTGGTCACTTCCATCATTTTCCCAGGGGTGGGCATGACCTCTCGCCAACCCGCTGGGGCCGGGCGCGGCCTCGTCCGTGGCCCGTGGCTGGCATTGCCCGGGGGGTGGGGGGGGGGCGCAGGCAGGAATTTGACTCTACTGTCGAGTCGTGAAAAGATGCTTCTAGGACTCGCCAGCAGCGTTGCCGGCAAGAACACCGGGCCTTAGGGAAACGCAATTTAACACTTAGCTTTGGGGGAAATTACGCTCTTTGCATTTAGAATTCACATTTAAGTGACGGATGCCAAAAAGCCTCCCCGATTTTTGGAACTACGTCAGTGCCCTGCGGGCAGACCGCGTGCGCGGCCGCGCGGGGGTGGGGTGGGGGGGAAGCAGCTCGGGCGGTCGCTGGGCGTCGCTTCCCGGCCCGGCCCCGTCCCCGTCCCTGTCCCCGTCCCCGTCCCCGTCCCCGCGCCCCGGCTGGGACCGCTCATTTCATCGCGAAGCAGTCACACAGCCGTACTTCTTAACAGCTTACAAGAGGGAAAGTGTTTAAGTGTGATTTTTAAAAAAGAAAACACACTGGAAGGGAGCCTCGGGGGACAAAATGAGCTGGGTTGAATTCCTGCCAGTGCTTTCATTCTAAATCGGTGGATTTAAATATACTGCTTTCTGAGGATCGAGAGAAAAATGAAATATTTCTTTTGTTGACTCTTCTTCCTTTCTCTTTGTTTTAGGTAGAATAACATTCTGTAAGTCAATACGAGCATTTGTGAGCGCTCGGTGTGTGTTACCGTGTGTCAAAATGAGATCTCACACAATTGTCTGACGGCTCCTGACCCCCCGCTCCCCCCTTATTGGCCTTAATGACCTTTGTTCCGAGTCAAAGGACTTGTTCTTATTTCTATATTAATCTTCTTGGATTCATTGCACTCACTAATTAGATCATTAGTCTGTAAGATTAGACCATGAGAGCCGGCTTTGCTTGGGTATGTAAAATACACAGCGGTATTATTAGGGTAACAATTTTCAGTAGGCTTATATTTAGCCAAGTTTGTATTTTTATAGTTCCACTCGAGTCTTGTCATTTGGCCAAAAGCTTAGAACCGAGCGCCGTCGGGAGGCGCACCCACAGCAGGCGGCGGGCGGCTCCGGGGCGGCTGGTCAGGCTCCGCCCCTGGAAGACGCCCCTCCGCGGGCAGTTCTGCTGGATTTGGGCAGTTACTTACTGTACTGCAGTTTCCTGCAATGTGAAATAACAATAAAGTAGTGAATGTGTCCATGGCTTGTTGGGAATAACAGCTTCTAATACAGAGCATGTAGTACATGAATATTAACAAACAACAACAAAAGCAAATCAATGAGAACCGTAAACTTGCTGCTCTAAGCTTCATTAATCACAGATTTTCTCCCTGCACCTGGGTGGGGCACACACCCATTTAGGGCACTGTATCCAGTGCCATGAAAGACTGCTACATCAGGCATCTAGCTCTGTGTAAGAATCATCCTCGACTTCAGTGGTTAAAACAACAAAATGATTTTTTTTTTTTTAAATCTGAGATGACAGTGACAGATGAAGTCAGGAGCGGCTGTGTCAGGCGGTTTGGGCTCGGTCTCTCTTTCTCTCTCTCTCTCTCTCTCTCGTGCTGTGTGGCAAGAGCGTGGGGAGAACTGAGGATCCCTTGAAGGCTTCTTCACGTACAGGTCAGATTTTGAGGGCTGAGGACTCCGAAATTCTGGGGCTAGAACAGTGGGGTCTCCTTGGACATCTCCATCCATGTAGTCTCTTCATGTGATTTTCCAACATGCCGGCTTCGTGTGACTTTTTCAACATGCCGGCTTCAAATGTGAGCTCTGATCTCCCAGGTGAACTATCCTAGAAGAGAGAACACACAGGTGGAGTCCATTCCCCCTTCACCACCAAGTCTGGGGACTCAGGGTCCCTTTCAACATAGTCTGTTGGTTGAAGGTTATGAAGGTCTACCAAGTTCAAGGTGAGGGAACCCAGACCCCACTTCGTGGGGAAGAAGTGTGAGCGTCACACTGTAAGAGAGAGCATCAGGGCAGGATGCGTGGTGGTGTATTTTTGGAAAATACAGTCTGCCCAACTGCCAAGCCTCCTGGTTACTTGATGATTGTCTAACATGGATGACTGATTTTAAGACTCGCCTCAAATTCTCTGCTGCACCGTGCTCATCAAAACCCTGGTTGTGAGAAATAATATCCAGGGAGGGTTTTTAAAAACCCTGCTTTTTGTGCCTGGGTTAAACCAAATCACCGGAGAACTCTTTGAGTCTATATAGAAATGCTTTACCAGACTTGACCTTTGACCTTAAGCCACTGGTGTGTGTTGGAGAAATGACCTTATGAAAAGTCACTAATGCACTGACTATAGAGATGTTGTAGCCTCATCACCTCCTGTTCCACCGATGTTCCTTTTCTCAGCTCTGTACCCCCACTTCCCTGAGTCAGAAACCTGCGTGCATTCCTCGACCTCACCCCTTACTTCACATCTAGTTCATCTCCGAGTTTTCACGTTCACACTATTTCAAATCTGTACCCTTCTTTCCACACATACCTGGGGATGGTATGGTCTTGCACAAGAAGAGATCAAAGCTCAGATTTAGTCTCTTATTTTGGAGTTAAAATCAGAGAGTGACATTAAGAAGAAAAGAGTACATTTTAAGTAGCATTTATCATTGATTTTTTTTTTTCCAACAAATTTCTTAGGATCCTGAACCACAGGCCTAGTAATCATTGGCCTGATATGATTGCATTTCATGTTGAACTATCTTATTATCCTTGTTTTTTTTTTTTTATTTCTTAACTGTCACATTTACATATGAGCTTTGCTGATTATGACTGTAATTGTTTGGTACATAAAGCTGATATAATCATATTTCTTAGCTCATAGCTCAGTGTCATCCTTGATCCATGCAAGGTTTATTTTTTAAAACTTATATTCCCTCTTTATTTCCCACTCTGACGTGCTTACCCACTCCCACAGATAGCTATTCTGAGGCCTTCACTGTTCTTTATTTTTTTTTTATGTTCACTCATTAAATGTTTATTGTTGCTTTGTGTACATGTATTTCACATTTACATAAATGAGATTTTGTTACAGAGCTTATTCTGTTTCTTACATTTAAAAATTTCACTTAGGATTATGTTTAAAATCTATCGAGGTTGTTAAAAATGTTTCTTTTAGCCTCAACTATTCTGCTTTTCTCACACATTAGGACAAGTGTGGGTCTATTGTTCTTTTTATGTAGTTTAAACCTACAGTTTAATATTAAACTTAAAGTTTATAACAGCTTGCAAAAATATCAGTCTTCTCTTTCTAGTTGTGCTGATTCTGTGCTTGTCTTCGTATCTCAAGCCCATCGTCCTTTATCCCTATAGCTGTGCTTTACTCCTGAGAAATCTCCTCCTGTTGGAGGCCCTGGAACCTTTCTGACCAAGGAAAGGTTTAAAAAGGATCCAACCCATGGCCCGCTGAACTCAGGGGTCTGGCTAGTGATATCCAGAACTGATTTCAGGATGGTTTTTCACAGATACGCTACAAATTTGGGTCTGGCATTTTAACGGACTATTTTTCTAATTATAGAATTAAAGCATCAGCAAGATGTGTTTATTCATTGTGACTCTTTACCACCCTCTTGACGGCTGACATGGGTAAAGAGAGGTCATTTCCCGCACTGGCTTGTCTCAGTGCGTATTGGCTGGCTTTGATTAGCAGCTCCGTGGAGCAATCTGAAATAAATTAGTATCAATGGAATGGAAATCTTAGTGGTTTAAGTATCACTGTTGTGTACACAGTGTGTCTGAAACCCTGCATTCCTCTCCTGGCTGCCTCTCCTTGTTCTCTGCCTTTCCAAGCTTCTGTCAATAGCGTCCTCAGTAGTTGACTGCTTGCAGGAGTTCTGGAAATCAAAAAATAAATAAATAAAAAAAAATTAAAAAAAAAATTCCAGCTTTTAGATAGAAGCATCAATTTGTTGACCACTGAAAGTTTAGGTCTTGGTGGGTCCCCACTGAAACAGATTTGAGCCTTAGGTGGAAATGAAATTTTCTTGTTCCTCTTCCTCTTGAGCAGTAGAATGTCGCATACACTGAAGTGGTGAAATGCTACTTGCAAATGCTATTTGTCCAGACAAATAAGGCAGGTGTTACTTAAAGACTTTGCGGGTAGCATGGGGCAGAAGCAAATGGAAACTCAATGTCTTTTTGGTCTTGTTCTTGGCATGGTTCTACTCAAAATAGGTAGCGAAGGCACAAATGAGCTAGATTTAGTATTGTTGACATGAATCAGTGTCTTGATTGTGCCCTTTATCTTCTCTCCTTCCCCTCAGGCAGTTTTCCATCCACCCCCCACACCCACCCCAGGCCTTTCTGCCTGGCCCAGAGCTCTGAGGAGCCATCAGCAGGGCTAGGTCAGGTTAGAATTGCTGATGGCAAGGATATTTGTTAGCAATCAGAGAAGCCATAAACACTGGCCTGCTGGCAAATGAGAAGCTGATGGAAAGGAGAGGGGTCCTGCACATTCATTAGTGCTCCTCTTACTCAGAAAGCAGGAGGCCACTGGCAAGTTAGGAAAAGCACCACCCTCCGCCCCCCCCCCCCCCGCCTTGCCAGGAAAAACACAACCTCTGGAGAGCAGGGGCATAAGAAACTGCTGGCGTAAGATCTTTCTGCGCCTGCTGGCACTTGAAGTCCCCATTGCTGTGGTTAGTCTTGCTGCTCATTCTAGGTCTCAGTGCGCGTGACTTTGGACTGATTTATCTGCCGTTGCTCCAGGACTGCACAACACAGGAGGACCTGAGTACAAAAGCTCTCTCCTGAGATTACTGAGAGGTCTGTTCCTCTTGAACTGAGGCAGAAATAACTCCAGAAGGCTTTGGAATTTAACCAGTGCTTCCACTGTACCACAAGGTCTTGTTTTACCCAAAAACAACAGTAAAGACAACTACCCAACAGTAACAACAGCCACTTCGGTCTGGACGTGTGAGCTTAGGTTGCGTTCAATTTAATTTATATTGTGTCACTTTATTTTTCAATAGGTTTGATGGTATCTGTGTGAACCATGCAACTAGTGAGAAATGGGCTCTTTCTCCGATCAAGATGGAAGATGTGTTTGCCCCCCAGGAAAAGCTACACACAAGATAGTGTAAGCATTCAAATTCTTAATGAGACCCACCCATTATTAGAATTTTTTTAACCCTGTAATTTTATAAGAAATAGGTGAAAGGACAATAAGTGCCTATCAATGAGGACCTTATGCCAAACCCTCGCAGGCTATGACCTCGTGTCAGCGAAGCTCTCCCTCTATTTCTTAATAGCTGTAGCCCCAAAGCAACGGATTCCCCCAAGTATGACCTTAGGGACCATAAGTATCTGAATCATCAAACAGAGATTGAGTTATATTTTCTGTGCTGTAGTTAATAAATCAGGAAAATAGACAAGTGCCTTTGTAAACATTTTTGATCCAGAGGGTTGAAATAGGAAGGATTTTTCTGTCCAGTTATGACTTGACCAGAAAAATTCAATGACCTAGAACATCTCCTTCCCTGAGAATTCCAATCAATTGTGGTTTTGAAGTATTTGCATGGGGTTCATGTTGCACGAGCTATGTGGGATCATATCGAACAGGGTCATAGCCTCATACGCCAGGGAGCCTGAGCCTAAAGGCGCTAGCTTGGTTTTCCAAAGGTGAGTGGGATTGAACTTCTGCCTTCGGAATCAGACCCATATGTGTATTCACGCCGCTGTGAAGGCTCGGCTGTCCCTCCCCACCGCGCCCCGTCCCCCACCCAGCAGGAGGGACATACCAAATCTAGCCCCAATTTAGGCTCCTTTGGCCTCCTTTTCCCAGGGCCCTAGATGTTCTCTCACTAGATTACTTTCTACAGAGATATTAACCCCCCGATGAAGGTTGTATTAGAAACCCATTACAGGATAATGTTCCAAGAAAATGATTCCTCTGAAGTTGGATTTGAAACTCATGCTCCTCGTTGGTACAGGCAGCAGGAGGATGGGAGCCCCGTCTCTGACAAGGGTCTGTTATGAGCCGGGGACGCAGCTTGAATCCTCAGCGTAAAAGTACCGAGTTAAAAGCAAAGCCAGGCAAGAAATGAGATCAAGCCTGGAATTATGTATCTGTTAGTAATTTTAGATCCACATGTCTAGAGAGTGACAGCGTGCTTGTTCTCTAGCAGGTTTTTTTTTTTTTTTTTTTTTTTGAAAGACTGATCAGTGTAGAGTTGAAGCAGGATTTTAACTTTTCATTTTTGTCCTTATTTTGAGATTTCCCTTTTTGCCGCAACTCAGCCATGCAGGTACCCCCGTGAGTGGGAGCACCACCAGCTACTTAACGTATCGTCAGATTCTCCGCTCGGCACAGAGAGACGAGCACATTCCCTTGAGGACAGAGCCCGCTTTGTAGTTTTCTTTTTTAAACGAAAATCATCCAGGCAGAACCTGGTTGTCAGTAAAGATGTTTGTTTTGGTTGGCAATCAGCATGTTTAGTCTGAGAGGTAGGGACCTGGGGCTCAGAGGTAAGGCCTGGAGATGCATTGTCTCCAAACTGAGGAGCGTATAGGCAGCGATGGCTTCTGGTCTCTCTCACGGAGTTATCTGATGTGGACTTACTCCACTGGACTTTGTTACGAGTGTGAAATGTGCACGTTTTTCTTGTGTCACAAGCAGGGCTTGAGGGCAAGGTGAAGAGAGGGGATAATAGCAGAGCGGCACTTCGTTGGGAAGATAGGCCAGAGCTTTCCAAGGCGGAGGACGGAGCGGATCCAGACCGCTCTCCAGAACCCTGTTCTCCCCCAGCATTTCCTTCTCATGTTCTCAGTCTCCTTCCTTCCATATTTCACTCTGTTCAGCAAATATGTATTCAGTTGGTGAAACTCAGCAGAGTAGTCATGAGCACGTGTTCCCATTGGCTCCAAATCCCAATTCTTAAGCTTCAGTTTTTTCATCACTAAAATGGAGATACTGCAGTGGTTATAGTGGAGCTTCAATGACATGATCCCTATTAAGCACTCAGTGCAATGCCTGGTAGAGAGAAAATGCTCAATAATTATTAGCTGCTTATTTATTTTAAATCCCTTTATGACAAAATATAGATATTTAGCAATAAGTTGCATAATTAACTAAAATTATTGTTATTATTGTTATTCAGCGCGGTTTTCTGTACAAGTGATTTCTAAATGAGAGTAGGAGGGAGAGGAGTAAAAATTTACATGAAGTTGCTTTTGACTGAAGTTTTCTCTGGGAAATCTCTCTATCTCTCTCTCTCTCATGGAGAATCTCCCTCACTGAAAGGAAGCAAGAGTCAGAGGTTTCCTGTTTTTCAAAGTGAATACAGTCAGGGAAAGAGAGGGGGTGTCTGGAAGCAGGGGGTGCACATTGGCCTGAGGCCTGGGTGGCCTTGGGTTCTCAGGGGCCTGCTAGGAGGAAGCAGCCGTGACGCTCAGAGGAAAACCTATCTGAAGTTCAGCTGAAGAATCGCCTCTGCGTTGGTGTGAGGTTGTTATGAAGGAGCAGGGTGTTCGGGAGCCCCGCAGGGCAGGGCTGACCCGCTGTCTTCCACGGTTCGGCAGAGCACCATCAGAGGATGGTCAGAAGTTGTTTTTAGATCAAAGCCCTGAAGAGCTTTGTGCTTCCTCTACCCAATATTTAAAAATGAAAACAGCAGTACATCATACAACACAAATCATGATCCCTGGAAGGGAAATGATTTTTTTTTCTGGACAGACTTACAGAAGAGGAGCATTATTTTCGTGCGCCCCCACGCTGTTGGTGTCCAGAGCGGGAGTCGGGGTCTGCCCCTTGAATAGGAAGACAGCATGACTCCCAGTCTTGAAGTCCAAGTCGGGTGGGCAGAGCCGGGTCAGGCCCAGGCCGCCTAGATTCATGATTATTCATTCTACGGAGACGGCTGTCTTAGTTTGCATTCCTCAAAATGCCATGTCTAGGATCACCTACCACATAAATGACTTGCATTCACACCCTTCTCTCCGGGTCAGCTTCTAGAAGAGGTCAGCAGTAGGCAGTGCCAAAGCGGGTCCGAGGAAGCAGACCTTGCGACTGGGATGCTGACTTGCCAGCCAGAGGCGGGGCTTCGCTGCTGAGGACGGGGGTGCTGGTAAGGACCCCTGGGGGCCTGTCGTGCACCCATCGCTGCTACTGCCCCCGGTGTGCGCTGGGATGAGGTATAGGTGGGAGGGGATGCACTGGCTCCAGCAGTAACTCACACTTGAAATATATAGAGACAGCGATGCGGACGAGACCCGTGTGACTGGATGGCAGCTGTGAATGGTCATGGAAGCCCTGAAGGAAGGCTGCACCGGGCTCAGCACAGCCAGACGTCGCCTGCAGACAGGGTGCGAACGCCAGAAGTTTGCTGTGGTAGCTTTTAAAGAGACCCGCATCTCCAGGAGCCAGAACTCAGTCTGTACTAAGAACCAGGCCCAAGATTTGATTGTAAAAAATAGAGCAGTTATGAATTCATAGCCCTGGCAACTCTCCTACCTACGGAAACTTAAGAAAAGGGCCTTAATAGGGAAGGAATAGAATCCTGGGATCTGGGATTAGCACATTTAGGTGACTGGGCTTGGGAAATTTGATGCTTTCTGTGTCCCAGTGGAAGAAGCTGCTCTCTCTCCTGTGTTAAAAGAGAATAGCCTCTAATTGCCTAGAAACTACTTACAGGGGGTATAAGGTAGGTAGTTTGCAGGATTGTGGTTGTCTTCCCCAGGCTATACCCTTTCATCTTTCGGTGGCTTCTCATTGCAGAGATGAATAATAAGTCAAGTCTCAGCATGAATTGAATGGGAAGGCATGACTATGCTATCAGGTAAAAGGAATTATGCATCAAAAAACTGGATCTAACTAATGTGCTTCTCCTGAATCTGGACTGTGCTAGGGCAAGAAGAGAATATAATGCTGAACAGGGAAGAGTTCACTACGCTGAGGAAACACTTCCATAGCTCAGGATTTAATACCTCGGCATGGACACCTGGAACTGGTTCTAGTTCTCTTTCTGGAATGGCTCCTTGACACTTGAAAACAATGAGAATTTATGGTAATTGAGGTGGAGATGTCAGATGTTTTGACAGAGTAGTAACAATGGGACAAAAGGCCCAGAGAGGTGGGCATGTACGAAGAGATTTTAATATGCAGGACTCGGGTCCCACCGGCTGACTGTTCTCTGTGTGGGTTAGAGGTCGCCTCCCTCGGCGGGGGGCTGATGTGGAACGGCAGTGGGGCGGGGTGGGAGCACCGGCGCCATTGGGGGGCCAGCGCGGTTGCCGTCTGCGGGCCGGGCTGATGCTGCCCTGGGGCTGCGCTCTGACAGCGATGAGGATATCAGGGCCCGCGAGGGCAAAGCCAGGGGCTGATGCTTGGCTGTCAGAGGAGAGGTGGCCATGGACACCATGATGGGCCTGCTGGCGACAAGGCTATGGTGGCAACTAAGGGACCCTGACCTGCAGGGATCTGTGGGAACAGCTAACATACCACACTGTCCCTAGGAGGGAGGTGGATGGACAGCCAGCCCGGGCATTGCTGGCTTGTATAATAAAACAAACAAACAAGCAGACAGATCAACAAACAAACTGTTGGTTAGCATAGGAATAGCAATGTAAAAAATACTGCCCTTCGCCCAGGTTCTAGACGTGACCCAGCGTTTAGACCCAGACAGAGCCTTTTGGATGAAGGGTATTAACCTGCACATCGACACACTCTGTGTTAGCATCTTTCTCTGTCTCACTGCCTTACTGCTGTTGTTGGCTGGGAACACAATAAATAATGTGCTCAAATCCTTGCTTCAATTGTGCTTCTATGAACCAGCCGCCTCAAAAAATGTACCTTCGTTATGTGTGTGTGTGTGTGTGTGATTATTCGTACTGAAGGACTGGTGAGAGTTTACGTATCCGTGTCCTGGATAATGCGGGTCGTCCTGTCATATTGACACAAATAGCCATTACGCACTTATCCGGAGTTTTCCTAGCCCAAGGGGTGCGCAGACGCACGTGGGGCAGCAGCTGAGGAAGGCGAAGTGGGGGTTGACGGGAAGCAGGGGACCTCTGGCGAGCTGACGGGTGCATGCCAGTTCTTGGCGGTCCTTCCAGTTTTGCTCTTCTAGAGAAATGAGAGGCCTGGTTTTTATGTAAAATTTTGTGATTTTTAAATGTTGGCAACTAAAACCAAATTATAAAAATCCCCCAGGTCTTCTGTGGGATGCTGTCCAGGGAACCAGCCATTCACAGCCTCTGATCTCCTCCAGTTAGACTCCGGGCAGATCCTCTGACACTGTGTTTTGGATAGAGTCAGCTTTTCCTGCAGTTTTATTTTTATATTATAGCTTAATTTAGAAGTTTTAATTTAATGCAGAAAATAAAATTTATCTTCTTATTTTGTTTAATTCAGGGTGTCAAAGCCAGGAAGCCAAATTTAGTAGAAACTGTCATTTACAAACCCATGTAAGAGTTCACTGTGCATTCTTAGCCTGTACGATGCACATATGAGAGAACAGATTGAATCACTGCTACCAGTCCCCTTGGAACAGGGCTTAAGAAAGCGTTGATTCAAACCCTGGCTACCAATGTGAGATATTGTTATGCTGTATAATATGAATAAAATTAGGCATCGAAATACAGACTTACTGATGACCAACTGCCTAAATCCAAGGCGTTAAGTCAGAGCAGGTCCCCATTCTGCTTCTCCAGCTTAAATTGTGGGTAGGGGTGCTGGGCTTCTCAGGTTCTTCTCCCCTACTCTGAATTAGAGCATATTCCAGAAGTCGCTGACTTATATTTTCATACTTTCCTTAAATGAAAGTATTTCCGATCAAGGATATGGGGATGGCAGGCAACTCTGAGCTTCAAAATCAAAGCCGTTGCCGCCATTGGTTGATGCCAGTTCTCTTACGAGATGAACCTGTGCCTGTCGCTCTCTGGGCAAGTGCTGTTCGGTAGACGAATAACCCAAGCTGCACATGTAATTTTAACTTTTCTAGTAGTCATCTGGAAAGTACTGAAAAAAAATGGATGACAATAATTTTAACAATGTTTAATTTAACTCAATATATCGAAAATATCACTTCAACATGCAATAAACTTAGAAATCATTGATGCTATTGTTTGCATTCTCTTTTTCATGCTAAGTATTTGAAACGTGGTATTTTACATGTAATGCATATCTCAGTTTGGACGAGCTGTATGTCAAGTGCTTGATGGTCATAGGTGGCCTGTGGCTGCAACATTGGTCAGCTGCATTTAGTTCTCTGTATAGTCAATCACTTTTACCCCAGAGATTGTGAACATTTGTCACTTTATTTTTGCACCAAAGACATTGCCACTTGGTGTTTTATGTCACGTAATAATATGTGCCATTTAGGTAAAGCATGTCTTAAATGAATATTGTGAAGTCCTTAAATTGATAAATATTTTATTTTTGAGCTTATCAGCAAGTGGGTGGGAGGGCCGACAGTGCTCTAAATCTCGCCAAGAGTGAAAGGTCCATGGTAGCTTCCGAAGAAGGTGAAGCTGCCTTTTCAGAGGTTGTGTTATGAGTAGGTCCTCCTGACCGAGTTTCCCCATAACGTATTTGGTTCCTGTCCTATGAATTCTCCAACCAGGGGGTTTAGGAGCATAAACGCTATGGTTAGAGGGAGAGAGCTTGGGCTAAGGGGTTTAACTAGTGTATAGCAGGTGGTCAATATAAACGTTATTGAAAGGAACAGAATGGACTTCAGGTTGATGTGTGTGGATGTTAGCTCTCTATCCTTGTGGCGGTAAATTGGGTATTAAAACAAGTTCTATTTTCTAATAATACTGTCTCTTTAGTAATTATGTTATAATGGGTCTAAAACAAAAGATGTAATGATTTACCACTATTAATTTTAGAAGGAACCAGTGAAAATTCTTGGGAAAGTTAGCTCGTTCCGATGACCACCAGCTGTCACCTCCTAGCTCCAGGGCTGTCGGAGCACTGTTTGCATTTCAGCATCACCCACATCTCACTTTATTGTTTCTCTGGAGCTCTTTGCATCTGAGGAGAGCTTACTTCTTCAGCCCTAGTGCGCTGATGTTAAATTGGTAGTTTTCGAATGAAGGAGCGGGTAATAATTTTGCTCCTTATGTTGTGATTCTTCAGTACGCTTTTCCTTCGCTGTTATGTGGGATGACAACAGGGGTTACATCTGACTCTGACTCATGCCGATTTTGTGATGTTAGTTCATTACTATTGACTTTTAACAGGATAGTCAGTTTCTAGATCCATGCCTTTCATGTTCGTATAAACATCTTTTCTTTCGATTTTCTTTTTTTCTCAATCGAACTTTTGCTCTATTTATATATCACTCTAGATTCCTCTCAAATCCCTTTCTTCTTGTTAATTAAAACATCATGATGAAGCATGATGGTCTCATATATGTGTATATAAAACTCTAGCCTTTGTCCACAGATAAGATTTCAGTTTAATTTTACTTACTTTGACTCCCTCATGTTTAAAATTAAAATTAAAATCCAATATATCTCATATATACCAAAGAAGAAAAATAATCCAACTTAATAGTCTCAAAACACTCAAATCCAATTCAGAGTGGTTAAAGCCTATTAAATTCTAAAGATATGAGAAGCTTAATTTTTTTCCTTTCTCAGATTGTATCACTTAATGTGTTTTGTGTGAAGAATTAAACGACACCTGGAATCTACCTTTCATGCAGAACGCATGGATTTTACTTATTTTTATTACTCACGGGACAAGTATAGTATGCATGGGCGTATGTCTAGCATTTTGTTGCTCCTTCTCATTGCCGAAGAAGATGATTGCCACCTTTGACATACTTTTAAGGAAGCTTCCAGACTTGGCAATCAAAAAATCCCCTGACATTCAGAGACTAGTGTTGTAGTCTAAGGGCAGTGGAGGGAGCAGAGATAAACTGAAACAAGGAATAGCTTGTTGTGGCCTAAGTGTCTGGTAGAGTGACAAATTCTCAATTATCCCTGGTTGGTTTAATGAACAGTTTCCATGTCCCCTTCAACGAGAACCGCTGCCACGGAGCTGGGTGGACTGTGTTTCAGCAGATTTTATGTCTCCTGCCCTACTTTGGGTGGGGTTGCTAATGAGCAATGTGTTGTCCATAAGGCTGGGAGCCAGAGGGAAAATAAGAAGAAATCAGTGGCCAGTAGAGTCCACAACTGGATAACCAGCCCTGGAACAATAGAAGTGTGTCCACGAGGAAGAGAGGAACAAATCCACTCCCTTGCGACCCTTGATTGGTAAAGACTGTGTGCCCCCTCCGCACGGTCTCCCACGTATCCCGGTGGGTGAGAGCAGAAATAGGTCTTACGGGGCATCATGGCTAATCTGAAGGGCAGCTTGCCCTTGGAGTGGGCAGTGCTCGGGCTCCGCGCCTCCCTGTGTTGACAGCCCACATCAGGGCTGGTGTGGTTTGGTTCTGAGACCCCAGCATCTCCGCAGCGAGAGTAAGTGATGCAGTTTGCCGTGAAGGGAGTCCCTGCTGGGAAGCAACTGGCGCCTGAAAGGCTTTCCTGTGCGTGGATGAAGGCAGTTAAACGTTGTTTTTGCCTCAAAACAGGGTGAAATTCCAAAATACCACAGAGAGAGAAACATGTTTTGCATTTAAGGGTAAGGGCAGTACTGCATAATCTGTGTACATTCGAATAAACATTTCCCCCCATTTGAACAACTCCTCCATAATTAAATGTAAATGCCCCATTCCCGCAGAAGAGAGACATGCCCGAGCACACCAATAATATCCCCGCGGAGCCCTCTGACGTACCCTCCTTTTCTCCATCCTCAACTGGACGAGGAACTATAAAAACATTCCTGAGCAGGCATGCAATCATCGCGGGTCTCTGGCCTGCAGCCTGACGGAAGCTAGACCGCGTCTAAATGCGCTCAGAGGCGAAGCAAGTGGGGGACACAGGCACGGAGGGCGCGGCAGAGGAGCGCGCACAGGCGCCGGCGCCGGCGGCTCCGCGGTCATTCCGCGCCAAGTGGAGGCACTGGAGACTTCAGTGGAAGGGTTGCCACGGGCTTGCAGAAAGGGCTCCTTTTTTTAGGTTCCTAAGTAAAACCACACGCACATTAAAAAAAACAAACACACACCTGTGTATCCCCACGAGGGGCTCACTTTCCAGTTAAAACACGAACCATGGAGTGATGCTCTGGTGGTTTTATTTTTGTGAAATTTTAATAGAACGCAAACTGTCTTCAATAGAAATGCTTGACTAATCCATATGTTTCGATTCCATTGACTGTTCCTTGAAAATATAATGACTCGTAATTAGAATAACGGAGAGAATATATTTATAAATGACCAAATTAAATCTGGAAGTAATTTTTTAAAGCCACCTCCACCCCCCGCCAAAGGATCAATCATATAACAAAACTTCTAAGGATGGCATGTTTCAGGTTACAGATGGCTCTTGGGAAGGTAAAGCAGGAGTTTTGAGGGGACACAGTGACCTGCGGGACCACTCTGGGTTCCACGGTATCGTAGACAGTGCAGAAATTTTTGCGAAGTGGATGGACTGTGGAGGGTGGAAAGAGGTGAAGGGGAGAGGGAAAGTATAGCTCTTTTAAGAAGTTTATTTCATTTCATTTAAGAAAATAATTCATTTATTTCATTTAAGAAAATGAAATTTTGGGGGGTGAAATATCCAGAGCTCTTACACTGGGAGAAACTTGCTCCTTTTTTTTTTTTTTTTATTTTAAATTTAGGGAAGTGGCTATCAGTAAAGGATGGGTTGAGGAGAGTGGAAATGAAGGACATTGTGTAAGGATGAGAAGGAAACATCAAAGCACATGGGATTCAAGGCAAAGAAGGGCGAGAAGAGCCAGGCTGAGGGAGCAGACGATGCTGTAAAGACAGGACCGCTGGGGGCGGGGGGAGGGGCACTTGAAGGCCCCGAGGAGGCAGAAACAGCCCCGAGGAGGCGGGTCGGGCAGGAGCGGGGTAAGGGCGCGAGGATGGTGGTGAGAGTTGCGCACACTCGTTACAGACGCGGGAAAGTGACCTAGTCAGGGAAGAAGACAACGTTTTATAATGTCAACGCGGGGCCTGTCTGCACCTTGGCCTGGAGGGGGAGGATCGGGATGATCCGGGGCAGGGCCCTTGTCAGGCAGATGTGGCAGGAGGACAAGCAGATGGGAGAAGGTGAGGGTGCTAACGATAAAGGCTGCACGCTTTGGACAGCGCTCCCTGGGGAACGCGAAGGGAGGATTCAAGGGACCGAGGTCTCCGCGAAGTTCAAGTGGGTTTAGTGGGAGTGCAACAGCGAAAGGGTGGGAGATTTTCTTCCGAGTAGAATACTGATGTTTAAGAGGAGGAACTGGGTGATGACAAGGGCCAGCGCACAGCCAAGACAGTGGGTTGCTTCCATCCACATCCTTTCCCGTACATATGGAAAAGATCAGGAAGGAGGAGCCTGACATCATCCGCCTCCGTGAAGGCACCGAGCTCCAGCGCGCTGGGGAAGCGCTGCAGAGACCCGGCGTCCGCCCGCCCTGTGCAGCGCTTGGTCTCCCTCGGATCAAAGCGAGTGAGACAATACCTGTTTCAGGCGTGCCATGGAGAATCAGTTATGCAGGCGCAGGTCCTTTGAAACCTGCAAGGCACTATATACCCATGCTGAGCATTGCTAAGGAACACGTTCTTAAAAGCAGAAGTGACCGCACTGTGAGTTGGGCAGTGAGGAAATCTTTTAACAATAAAATAAGGATCTTAATTATTGGCACTCAATTATTACCAGACGCTGAAACCCCACCTTGAAAGTCCTTTGCCTGACCCCCGATTCCCCATCCCTCATGACCGCTCCCCCCGAGAGAAGAGTAAAGGCTCATTAATTAGTAACTAAAAGGGTCGCCTCATGTTAAAACCCTACCGCCCATTCGCTTGACCCAGAGTGTTGCCACTGCCTGGAAATCCTTGTTTGCACCGTCCACTTGGTAGACAAGGCTCCTGGTGTGTAGGGACGTTGGCTTGGACTGAGCTCCATTTGCTGTGATGCATTGGGCACTTTTATTGGGACTTCCGGTTATCTTCCTGCAGGTCAGTTTCACAGCCTAGTGTCCAAAACTAAAGTCCCACTCTCCCCAGGCCTCCTCTTCTTGGCAGCTGATCTGAGGGCTTCAGCGAGCTTTGTTGTGATCCTATATGGCTGTGATGTTAGAAAATGACTGATGGTTAAAACAAACTGAGGGAAAACAACGTGGATCAGTTTCCTTGAGAGGTAGAGACATAGTTAAGGTTGCAATGTTGTTTTGCCACTTTTCTTTAAAGTGTGCATTTCAACACTATCAGGTGTATAGATTGATAGCGGTATTACTTGATTTGCAGAACTATTTTTGCCATGGATGGAATATTGCGATATTAATTGTCTTAGGATATATTTTTCAAAGTAGCAAAAAAAAGAAAGTACCTGTTATGAGAACAAATTTGGGATGAAATCATAAAAATTTTTGACCTTTTATAGATGTCAGTGGAAATGGGAATAATGAAATCACTTTCTCTGACCTATTCTGTCTTATAGGCAATTTAACATTCATTTGCAAATGTTACTCCAGAATAAACCAATTATATTTGGTGAAACACATGTGGAAGTTGAGGCCCTGCTATTCCATCTCCCTCTTTCAAGAACCCCCCCTCTTCCCCTCCCTAACTTACACACATAGAAACCACCAATAGATTCCAGCTGGCAATCTGCACTGGAATAGTTCAGAAAAAGAAAATCCCAGTTCGAAACCTCTCTAATGATCTGTTTGATAAAACCTTGGAGTTGTAAGTCTCTCTCTCTCTCTCTCTCTCATACACACACACACACACACACACACACACACACACACACACACAATTTTAAAAATGGCCTGGCCAAGTTTTATGCTGATGAAGAGTAGTTTAGATATCTCTTGGACTTGCATCTAACATCAACAATACCACAATTATTAATAGCAAGACCTGTGGAGTTAAACTTTACCTCACTGTCAGCCAAGAATGTGCTTGCTGCAATGTATTAGGCTTTTCTTTGACAAGTTTAAGACACCATAATGAAGCAGTTGCATGGGACAGACAGATAAAGTAATCCATCAGATAAATCAGTTCTTTATCCTATTCATGCTTGTATTCAAAAGCGAAGCCCATGAGGAGAGTAGGTTGGGAGACATTTCTTTGTTAGAGTGTTCTAGACAGTTTCCTCTTTTTTAGGGTCCAAGTCTTTGTATGGACTGTGTAAAGTGTGATAAGGACCAGGAAAAAGACTCGCAAACTGTAAAGTGCTCTGCAAATGTAAGTTAGGAGCAAAAAAAAAAAAAAAAAAAAAAGCCATAATTAAAGCAGATTTCTGGGTCTGATAGTCAGTTCTGCTATGGATTGAATTGTGTCCCCTAAAAATTCTTCTGTGAAAGCCCCAAACTCCAATGTGACTATATTTAGAATCACCTGTGAGGAGGTGAGAAAGGATTAATGAGGTCATAGGGGTTGGCTCTAATCCAGCGGAGCTGGGGCCTTTATAACAAGAGGAAGGGAAACCAGAGCTCTCTCTGGGCAGGCGGAGGACCACATGAGCACCGGGAGAGAAGGCAGCCGTCTGCGAGCCAGGAAGGGAACGCTCACCAGAAACGGAATTGGCCGGAGCCCCGACTTGGGACTCAGCCTCCCGGATGTGAACAGAATGTGGGTAGAAACATGGCTGTTAGAGGTCATTCTGGTGTGGTCTCAGAAATGAGGAACAGGTTATTGGCAATTAATTGGAAGAAAGGCAGTCCTTGTTATAAAGCAGCAGACAAGTTGGCGGAACTGTGCGCTAGTATTTCATGGAAGGTAGAACTCATGAGCCATGAAATTGCATATTTAGTTGAGAGCATTTCAAAGCAAAATGTTGGAGGTACAGTCTGGGTCCCTCTGACTGCTTATACAGTAAACTGCAGGAGGAGACAGAGGGACTGAAGGAATTGTTAAGTTAAAAGGATCAGAGTTTAAAGATTTGGAAAATCCTCAACTTGTCCATATTGCAAACAATCGAGAAGGTGTGTTCAGAAGAGAACTCTGAGGGTGTGGCCTGACTGTCATTTGGCAAAGAGTTTATGGGATTATACCCTTGAAACCCGTCCACTCTGCACTGAAAGGGGATGGAGATGGGGCAAAATGAAGGGCGGAGGACTTATATTCTGCAGGACAGGCTGAATGTTCGCTGCAGACTTGCTCTAGCATTCAAGAGGGGGGCAGAGTGACCCCGAGGGCGGCTCTGAGCTCATCAGATGCCCAGCAGGCAGGGCAGGTTCCCCTGTGTTCCCTCTTCCGTGTTGGCAGACCAGGGTGTCTGGCCCAGTGCATCAGGGAAGAGCTGCCCTACAGCGCTGTGGGTTCGATGCAGCCACCCCGTGGGCCTGGAGGGCGGAGCGCTGGACCAAAGAGGATTCTCCTCAAGCCTCGACATCTACTGGGATTTGCCTTGCTGGGCTTCCCAGGCTTGCTTGGGACCCACCATCTCTTCCTTCTTTCAGATTTCTCCCTTTTTGAATGAGAATAGCTCTCCTTTGCCTGTGGCACCATTGTATTTTGGAAGCACCTATCTTGTCTGGTTTCACAGGATTTTTGGAGAGGGATTTTTGACTTGGGATTAGTTATACCTCCAGTCTCACCCGTATCTGATTTAGGTGATATTTAGCTGAGACTTTGGACTTTAGAGTTGATGCCGGAATGAGTTAAGCCTTTTGGGGCTGTTAGGCTCAAATTAATGTATTTTTGCATATGACAAGGACATGAATTTTGGGAGACCAGGTATGAAATACTATAGGTTGAATTGTATCCTTCCCCGTGCCCTGCCCCGATTCATATGTTGAAGCCCAACCCTCCACTCTGACTATATTTGCAGACAGGTGATGAAGGTTAAATCAGGTCATATGGGTGGGGCCCTAATCAATAAGGCTGGTGCCTTTATAAGAAGAGGAAGAGGCACCAAAGTTCTCTGTCTGTGCTTGCTGAGGAGACGCCATGTGAGAAGGTGGCTGTCTGCAAGGCCGGAAGAGAGCCCTCCCCAGAAGCTGAATTGGCCTGATCATTGATTTTGGACTCGCAGCCTCCAGAACTGTGAGAAAATACATTTCCGTTGTGTAAGCCACCCAGTCCATGGTGTCTGTTATGGCAGCTCATGCTGACTCTACTCATTCACTTCATATTTATTGAGCATCTACAGTGTCCTAGAAACTGGCCAGCACAGTGGTCTGCAAACTAAAGCTCTTGGGCCAAATTTGTCCTGTTGCCCATTTCTGTAATTGAAGTTTTATTGAGATACAGCCCTGCCCATTACTTTATATACTGTCCATGGCTGCCATCACGCTGCGATGATACAGTTGAGTAGTTAATTAAAGAAGAGATTGTATGGCCTGTAAAGCACCCGTATTAGCTATCTGACTCTTTGCAGGAGAAAAGGTGCCTAGCTCTGGTCCAGAATCTTGGAATATAGCTGTCATACTCTACAATTATTTCAGATTCTATGATGCTTTCCTTTCTTCATAGTTGCTTGGGAGAAATAACATGACAGTGATTTTCCCTTTGGATTAAAGAGCCTGACTGACCGAACGACCACTCTCAGACAAGTGTGCTGTTTTCTTTCATTGCCTCGTAGGGAAAGGCTGACTCCCAGTTCACCAGGGTTAGGAAAGACTTTCAATAATAAGAACGGAATATTTTGTTTTTGAGTCTTGAAAATATAATCCCTTATGGTTTATTAAGATGGCAACATAGGAGGCTTATGAGCTTCCCTCCCCCCACAGATGTAGAGCTACATACAAAACTTTCCTTCTGGAAAAGATCCAGAAACTAGCTGAGCGACTCCTACACTTCAGACAAATGTGAAAATATCCACATCAAAATGGGTAGGAAAGGCTGAAAAATCCCACCGCTGACACAGCAGCATGCACTCAAGAGGGAACCCACAACTCCTAGCTTCTCCCTGAGGGGTGAAATGTTTGGATCCCACATTCAGGGCCCCAAATTTTAAGATATTTTCAGGAGGGCTGGGCCTCCAAAACACCGCCCTCTGAAAACCAGTGGGGTTTGTGTTCAGGAGACCCAGAAGACTCTAGAAAATGATTCTTAACCGACCTATGAACACTCCACGAGCCTGTTCCCCCAGGGTTCAGCATCCCAGGAAAAAATCCCACTTGATCATGATATATGATCCTTTTAATGTATTGTAGAATTCAAATTGCTAATATTTTCTTGAGGATTTTTGCATCTAGGTTCATTGGGGATATTGGCGATATTGAGGATATTGGCCTGTAATTTTTTTTCTTGTATTGTCCTTGTCTTGGTCGTGGTGCTTGATGCTTCTAATGCGCTCTTATAGTTAGTTTGCCTACTATCTTGTTGAGAATTTTTGCATCTATATTCATCAGGAATTTAATAAACATATATTTATGCCCTCTCAACTCCCACCACTAGAAATGATTTATATACAAATATGTCATATCTTATAGGATATTCAAATATGTCAGTGTTTAAATTTACATGAGCTAAAGGAAACAGAAAACATAATTAACATTAATTCTTAAAATCTAGCAGCGTATAATTTAAATTAATATCTCTAGGTTCCAGGTGTCCAAAAAAAAAAAAAAAAAAATACAATCCCAAAACAGTATTCCAGCATTCCTTGTTTTGATGCTACCTCGGATCTGAAGTAATTTTTGCATGTAATGGGAATTTTGACCCCTCATATAAGAACTAACCCTCCTTCAGAGGATCAATGAGATCCTTGAAAGCAACCTAGTGCTACTGTGAGAGCACTCGACTAGTTCCCTCTGGGCTCCGTGCTCCCTCATAACGTGACCTGGGGCAAACCTCTGGCCCTCTTATTGCCTCAGCTTCCTAATTAACCAAGAGATGAGTAAATAAAATGCTTCTTAGTCTGTATCCTCATCTCAAACATATGTGCCTAATGGTGAGATGTAGGCAGGGTCCAGTCCCTTTTGTCTCTTTCATGGTTACTACCTTGGACAGTGGTTCTCAACCTTGGCACGTTGAGATCGCGTGGGGAGGTTCAAAATGACCAATGCTTGGCCCTACCCACAAATATTTTTATCACGTGCGCTGGGTTTGGCCTGAGCATTGGTATGTTTTAGAAGCTCCTTAAGCAGAGCCAGGGTTGGAAAGCACCAACCCTGGATCAAGTCACCATCTCCCAAAACTGCATTGTCACAGTTGTCCCTAGGTAGTGTCACAGCTTCCACTTCTCCCTCCCTAACCCTAAAGTCCACTCTCACTGGGACCAGAATCATGTTTCTAAATTCACACGACAGTGCAAATTGTTTCCCATCACGAAGTAAGATGGATCCCCTGGCCATGGCCTACAGATCACATGACTTCAGGGACCATCATCTGCCACTTTGTCCTCTCTCACCATCCTCCAGCACCGCATCCTCCAGTTTTGCCAGACACACCAATCGCATTGCAGCTCACGGGCAGCACATTTACATTTTCCAGTAGCCACATGCCTTTCTCATGTTGTTCATGTCTCTATTGTAATGTCCCCTTTTTTCAGAGAGGCCTTTTCTGAACGTCCACTCTAAATAGCTGGCTCTGATGGGAGATGGCAGGAAAAGAATGTTAAATGGGTCTCTCAAGTTGTGCTGGTTATGTTTCTTTAACGTGGACCAGAGTCAACAAGGAGGGTGACCTTCTGTAGGACATTCAGTGTCTCTGGGTTTCAGTTTCTTATCTGTAAAACAAAGAAGGCTTAACTCACTTTGTAAATATTTGTATGCATTTTGCCTCCTTGTTTCCCAGCCTCCTCTCTTGATGAAACCTGTGAACCAGGACAGCGTTTTTGATGTGGTCAACAGCCACATAGTCTAAGAATCCAATTCTTGGGTTCAGTAAGAATTACTGTGTGAGATGACTATTCCCACTGGATGGCTTATGCTCTTTTTCTTCCTCATATGCTAGTCATGTTGTTTTCAGGTGATTAAGTCAGATGTACTATTTAGATTACAATCGGGACTACTCAAAGGATAATGGATATTGAACAAGTTGAGGAGACAATAAAAATGTCTTTGTTAACATAGTCTGTTTGTGCTAAGTAGGAATTTAATCTGCTATTTGGTACAGCCACAGCAGAAATGACTTGAAATTATATTTACTTATTTGGATTCCTGAATATTTTTATAATTCATATTAATGTTTATGCCCATTGGTGTTCTCTGGGTGTAATTATAAATATAACCAACCATAATCAGAGGGGCATTTTTTTTCTTTCATCTATTTACCTATTAATTCCATAAATACTGACCGAATACCTACTATGTGGTCCTGCTAAATGCTGCAGATACAAAGACTAAAGAAGTGCCACAAGTAACTGCAATACAGCGATTGTAAGTAACAACAGGAAATGCTGAAGGATCGAGGAACTGAGGGTGTTGTGATGGCCTCACGGAGCGAGGTGGGTTTTGTCAGGAAAACTTCAGAGAGGCGCGATATTTGATGTGAATCTTGTACAAAGAGCCCCGATTTGCTACATGGAAAAAAAAAATGGGAAAAGAGGAGAGCAGAGGATGAAAATCTAGTGAAGAAAGAATTTGGGAGACTTGATTTTCTCATCAAAGACACGAAGACCTTTTGTACCAATGTCTTCATTTGCATTTCCACTAGGAAGTCGCTAACCTTGGCCTGCCAACGGAACTCAGCGCGATACTGATGAAATGCCAACTGCGCCCTTACTGAGCTTTGGGAATATTTTCCCATGGAAAATCCTCATAAAGTCTGTTGTTTCTCACAGATTCAGGAGCCTGTAAAGCAAAAGGCCTGTAAAGAGAAACACTTGTTCTCACGAATGTAGAATCTTGTACCCTCGGCTGCGATTCTAGCAGGTTGGCTTGAACCTGAATACACTAAGGGGCGTAAATGCCACCAGTGTTGAGCTCCCCTGTTTAGTCAAGGAGTGCCCCCTGCTTGGTTCTCTTGTGTTTGCTGTAAGTGATATTAAAGACACGGTCGGTCCCTTTGGGAGTGTGTCCACAAAGACCCCGGAGTTTTGTGTTCGAGTAATGAGCAAAACTGTATGAACTGACTTACGCACTTCCAAATTGGATTTGTCACACTTATCTGTGTCTTGTATTTTTCAGTGTTTTTAGGGACTTAATACAAGATATTCTTTTGCTAACTTTTTGACTTGTGCTGCCAAAATTTTTCCAAAAAAATCAATTTAATGCTTGGCAAGTAGAGCTGACACACTGCTTTGTTGGCTTTATTTAGCTGTACAGAGAGAAGAGCTATTATACACTGGACATTGTATTATAGTTGGGGTTTCTTCTATCATAGCAAGGCTGACTACAGCTGAAAGAGATAACACTATCTATTACATCTAAATGATTCTTTTCCATACTGGTATAATTAAAGTCTTGGTAAGTCTCACAAAGTTGTCTGTAATAAATGACATTTTCCTGATGAAATTAAAATAGGTCTCTTTTCAAGGTAAGGACTAACCAATTGACCCTATGAAGAAATAGTACATTCATATGAAGTGAGAAGTCAGCCAAATGCAACGTTAGGGAATGTAGTCCACAGGGGTCCCCTCACTTCTGACACCATGGCAAGGGTGGGGACTCTCAAGACCTCCTTCAGGTTCAAGAGCTTCCCAGGACTGACAGAACTCACTGAAAGCTGTTACACTCAACAGTTGCGGTTTATTACAGAGAAAGGGCACGAATTAAAATCAGCGGAGGGAAGAAGCGCATGGGACAGTCTGGGAATGTTCCAAACACAGAGGTCCCCGTTGCCCTCTCCCTGCAGAGTCCTGGGCAGCCTGCCTTCCTGGCAGGTGTGTGCCGTAATACACGCAGCGCGTTGCTAAGCAAGGACGCTCACCTGGGCCGTAGGTCCAGAGGTTTATGGGGGCTCCATGGCGGGCGGCCCGCATGGCTGGCCTTTAGCCTCCCTCCCTCCGAGAGCCTGTGCGGTGTCTGCAGGGCCCGGAGCCCCATTATAACTCACGCTGCTCCACTGTCGGGGGCAAAGGCCCCGAGTAAATCAAGACATTCTTCCTAGAGGTCGCATGCCGGCTGAACGGGGCAAAGGCAGACTTCTCTTTAAATGAGGTTGATTCTGCGATACCCAGAAACCAATGTGAATAACTGAAAAGAGCTGAACACTTTGAAGGTAAAGTCTGTCTATTAAAAGGTGACCTTTTTTTGTTGCAGGAGCTTCATGAATAGTCAAAAGCGATCTGCTAGGAACCAGAAGCTGGCAGTCCACGTATCCTGATTTGTGTGTATTAAGTGTATGATCCAAATAGCTGTTTTATTTTCCTGCGCTTCAGTTTCATGGATGATAAAACCAGAGTAGTCAGCCTGGCCTATGTCACTGGCTTGGATTGAAACCGAAAGAGTAAGAAGTATGTAAAAGAGCTTCACGGAATTTCATACAAACGTAATTTATACTACGTAATATCTCTGAAAAAGAACTGGCACCTATAAGTGATCACACTGTTTGAGTTAGTAATTTTTGACTTGAAATTGTAAAGAATATTGCTAACAAGGGCCATGATTATTTTACATAGAACTGAGCACAATTATATGAAGAATAAATGTTTAAATATTTTATTTCAGATATGTAATTCCTAGTAATAGACTGCAGGGCATTTTTATAGACAAATCTGTTTTGCTCTACAAAAGTAAAGGTGGGGTAGATGCAGAAGCATGAGCTCAGCGGAGGATAGATGCTGCATGTGATGCATTGGTCCACGCATCTTACATGGCTCGTGGTGTCGTTAACAGTGAAAGATTTAACTGTAGCAGGGAGATGTTCTGCTGATACATTTCATACTTTAAGAAATAATGTCAAATCGAATCAGACATTAGTGGGAAGCTGCCTCTGAACAAGGCCCCGAGCTCCTTGTGCAAATATGCATTATTTTCACTTGTTTAGTAGAATGCAGCTGCTGACAAATAATACTTGTCCCTTTTTGAGGCTGTCAACATTTGAGAGTTTGAATAACCATCAGTTACATTCCAGCTACATGCAGAACATTTCATTTAAAGGACACTTGTAGGAAGAAAATACATCCATGTACACCCTTGACTTCTGTTAGCTGTTATAAACTTGATATATTGTCCTAGATTGTTCCTTCTGTTGGAAGGAAAAAGGGAGGAATTATCCATCTGGCTTTTTCCCTGAAGTTGAGCCCAAGAGGGAGGTGATGTTGGGCCGAAGGCTTAGAGTCCTTGCCCCGAGACCGTGTCTTGCTGACATCACAAAGCCACGTGTACTTGGGGAGCGCCAAGGCTCTCCGCAAAGCCTCTGTCACCCACTTCTTGTCCTTTCACACTCAAGGTCTTCCAGATGTTCTTAAGGAGAATGCGTCTCTTCACAATAAAAGTTATACTGGCCATCATTTTCCACATAGTCCTATGGCACCCATTTACAAGGACGTGTAATACATTCCCAAACATCTGCACGTAGTATCTACATAATTACTTTCGAAATTACCAACCACCTGTCAACACAGGGAAGAATGTCAAATGGGAATAAAGGGTTTTTTTCTTTTCTTATATTAGGTCACCAGCTTTCTACCATAGACATATTGTGGGCAGATAGGAGCATTTCAGCACACAGCTTTATTAGGTGCAGTAACTTTGGAAGCTACATATTTTGCTGTTACTCATATGCATATTTACTCTGTGCATATGTATTCAGCAGTAACTGCAAAGTGCTTAGATGATAGTAGGACCTTGGGGTTTGAGTTTCAGATGAAAAGGAGATATTTGGCTTCTTCATTTCTTGTACCAAAATATATTTGCTTAAAAAGCAATGGGAGCCACTTAGAAAACATTACGCAGCTTCGCCTCATGAAAATGCTGTAACTTTCATTTTGCAAATGAAGAACTGTATCGGAGAGAATGACTTGAAGATTTAGGGAGGAGAGGAGGACCGAGGAGTCGGGACACTGGAGACTAGTTGGATGTCTGTGAGGAAACAGCTATGGCATTTCTCAACATGTCCATGTGAGAAATAAGAGCAAGGGGTACTGGTTTGCCTTTGGCCTTTGCTTACTCTTCAGTGGCTCACAGCCAGCTAAGGTTTGCCAGCTTGTGAGGAGACAAATCCTTTGCTGAGCATTTAACATATGTTATCTCATTGAATTTGCATAGCAGCAGTTTGAATTAGGAATTATTGTCATCATCATCTTCAGACTGAGATTTTGAGAGACCACAAGTGGAAGACTGCCACAGCCACATACATCATCAGTAGTGAAGCTGTGACTTCTGTTGTACCTTCTGTGCTGGGTATTCAAAGTCCTGGATGACCTACACGTTGCTAAACCTGGTGGACTTTCCTCATCCTCATCTACTTGGATCCAATAATAGAACTTTTATAATAACATGTGCTCTTAAAGTGTGTTTTTCTTTTCCTTTTGGCTTTAAGCATAGCATATACTTTCTATTTTCCTCCTTCTGGATACTCCGCCAGGCCTAGGCAGTGCTCCCTCATCTCCCCAGGGCTCATTCCTGATCTTTTCTTTCCTCGTCTCTCACTGGCTGGCTGAGTTCATCTGGTTTCAAAGCCTGGAATAGGCGAGCGGCTTCCCGTGTGGGTCTCCAGCCTGGTCTTCACCAGACTTAGAAGGCAGGGCCTTCTCCAGACTTAGCAATTTTTTTTTTGTCTCTTCCTTTAGTTGGATTGGCAGAGAGAGATGCGACCTCAGGTTCCAGTTTGGACTCAGAGCCCTCTTAGGCCTCTAGGGTACCTCCCAGCCAGTTCTAGCCTCCTAGTATAGTCTTCGCTTGAGTTTAGTCACTGATGGCCAGTGTCTCCCGTGGCCTGCTTCCTGAGGAGCCTTATGGTGAGGGACAGGTGTGGTCTGGGGCAGGGGCCAGACACTTCTCTATGCCCTGGCTGAAAACATCTAATTAAATCTAAATCCTGCTTCTACTTCCTCATTAAGCTACTTTTTGAGGGAAATTCTAGGCATATTGAATCTAGAGAATGCAAGTGCAAAGTGTTTTTAGATGATGGTTTTTCAGTGGCCTTTGAACCACTTCTGTAGGATTAGACATGCTAAGATATAATATGACACGAACACTTCATAAGACTCCATGGGCTTTGCAGTAGAGTTCCCCTGGACCAACATTGGATTTGTTCCCTGGAAATATCAAGGATGGTTTTTAAGAGGAATAAAATTCAGATGGTCTTTAAGCTTTTTAAATAAAGAACAGGAGTTTGAGAGGGTTCCACAGACATGGGGAAATGGTAAGTTAATAGTTCTTGTGGTGGAAATAAGAAGGCACATCTGGGAAGTTGCAAGTAGTGTGGCATGTGTGCAGGGTGCATGTAGGGGATGGGGGGATGATGCCAGTACTGGGCTCCATAGGAAACATGAGGTGCCCTGGACTTTGTGGGGGCTGTAATTGGCATTCTTATTCTTCCAGCATGACTTATAAATAAGTGATAACCTACTGTACCATTGAGTGATACAAGGGGGCCATCAGAAGTAAATGTCGACTTAATTTTAAAACTCATCTGGGAGAAAGTGGCATGGATGTGTGGCCCTCGTGACTGTCCTGTGACTGAAGCCCCAACTTAAGCAGACTTACTCGGGCACAGCACTGAACAGACAGGGGCTGCCACACGTGGAGCTGCTTTTGTGAAACTTAAAGGAGGAGCAGAGAAAAATGTTGGCTGAGTCCAACTGAGAGAGAGGAGGAAGGCATTGAGCTTCCTCAAAGTTTCCAATCTTAAAAAGAATACCACTTCAACGAGGAGGGTTATAGGTGGGTGAAAAGCCCTGGAGTGTTTAGGACACTAGAGGAGTGGAGAAGCAGTATTACCCACACCTCCCCCACCTCGTGCCCCCGGATTGACTTCTCTAGGCAATGGGAAATGGTTGAGGACCTTTAAGTATGAACTCAAGGCATATTTGTTTAGTGGTTGCATATGGGGTTCAGTAGGTAGATATATGGTACGTGGGGCCTTCCATTCTAAGCTACGGGTTTTTAAAAAGAATTCAGTAGGCAGCAGAGAGCCACCCACGTTACTGGGCAGGAAGTTGTTTATCTGGCACCGACGTGAAGGATTGAAGAGATCTGAGATGAACTAGGAGAGGGAGGCCCGACTAGGAAGCAATAGCATTAGTTGAAGCTACAGAGGTGTTTTAGAGACAAAAAAAGAAGGAACGATACAAGCGACATCAATAAGAATGGATCAGTAGCACTTGATGAGTGGTTGGAGAGACTGGGAGAAATCAGACATCAGTCTTGGGTTACGCTGGTGTAAATGAACAGAGATAAAGAAGAAGAAGGTGCTGGTTAGAGGAGAAAGTGGTAGATTCACATGACAGTTGGATGTGAAGATCTGGAATTTGGGATAGGAATTAGAGAGTTTATTTAGTTTTGAAAGGCTTCTAATCAAAATGTGGGTTGAAGATATGACATTGCTACAGGATAATGCATACAGACTGAGCTCTGATGTGTAATACTAGGGAAAAACCAAGTGGGGTAGCAAAAGTCAGAGATAGGAAGAAAAGTGGGGAAATAAATTCAGGCCAAATGTATACTAGAAAATCAGTAGGTAACTGTCAAAAGTGGTGATAGCGGAGTGATGAAGACTACAGATCACGTGAAACCCTTCCTCTGCGACAGTTGTATTGAACGTGGTGTTAAGATGAAGGCTAAATGAGATTTCTGGTGTGTGGTATTGCAGAGTTAAGGAGAGGGACTAGGAAAAGGATACCAGTGAAAATGGAGAGAATAGGTGATTTACTCATAGTAGGAGGGAGACACTCGAGGTCAGTGAAGGAGGAGAGAAGATGGGGTGGAGAGGTAGTCAGGTGAAAAGAAATGGAGATTGAAAAAGATAAGCAATGTAGGCTTCGTGCCAAGGTTGCTACGTGTGAATGACAGATACTTAGAGTGTCAGAGGTTAAGGATTATTTTTTCTAAACTACTCTCAACGAAAGTAATTAAGTGCTGGATAATGATCTGGGTAATTCAAGGAAAGGTGCATCTTGGGAGACTTTGTATGAGGAGGCCACTGTGATTTACTCACACAGTGGACATATCTCCTAGTCTAATGTAGACCGTAAGCTAGTATGCTAGTAACAGAGAAAGGCTGTAAAAAAATTTCTGAGTTGCTGGTTCCTCTCTTATTCCTTTGCTTTGCTTTGCTTGCATGAATATATAAAGCCTACAGAACAAAACAATATGGATAAAATTAATTATTAGACATCATAGTTCTTCCAAGTAACTATAATTGAACCCCAGTCTTGAACTCCCTGAAGAAAAACTGATGAATGATATTTCTAACTATTTCCAGTGTGTAAGCATTTAGTGTCCAGAAAATGAGTCATTCAAATTATTTCTTTTAGCAAGTTTTAAGAGAAATCTTTAATCTGTAATATGGTCGAACCTTGTGATTCTTCCCACAGTGTATTGAGCGAGGCTGCCAAGTGAGGCCGACTTCTACCAGATGAGTCAGAGCTTCGTTGCATATTGGCTTAGAGGGGGTTATAGAAAGCTTTTTCTACCTGTCATTTGGCCTAGAAGAATCTCTGGGAATGTCTTCTTTTTTTTTTAACCTATTAACTAGCAAAAACCAAACAAACAAACAAACAAAACAACAAAACAAACCCAAAAGAAAACACTTAGTATTTCATTTGACACTTTTTTGTTCGTAAAATCCTTTCTTTAATGACAATCATTTGAAAAGGATAAGATATTGTTATAGGTTGGAAAAGAAACTCCCTCTTTCATGAGTCAGAGCAGGCATGTACAGAGCAGAGCAGGGCAGCAATGACCACCCCGGCGGGATTTGATGTCGTCACGTAGAACTGATCAGCCTTCTCTCCAATGCGGGGACCCCTTGTCTAAAGCCCATAGCAGTTAGCTGTCTAGTTTCTGAGTGAGTAATTCTGTTAGGCAACTCGTTTCTTTGGATTGAATCAAAACTTACATTCTAATTTCATCAAATTTAATGGTCAATAGTCGGGTCTACCTTTTGATACCATGATCCAAATTGTTTATAAAAAGTATTTACCACTAAATGAGATCGCTGCCTTGAAGTTCTTGATGTACTTTCTCGATATCTAGTACAGTAGCCTAAGCTCAGCTCCCTTTTTCCTGTGCTATGGAGTATGGCCTCTGCTTCCTGAAGTTCTTTTTTCCATTTGAGCACAGCCTGGCCTAGTCTCCTACCATTATTTTTACCATCTAAAAAGGAGCATTTGATATTCTGACCACTCCTCTTTGTTATATTCCTTGAGTATCTTGTCTACTTCTAATTTTCTAAACATCGCCTCTGTGAGGCTGACTCCCAAGTGTCTACTTGAGTCCTGTTGCCCTGAGCACTGTACTTCTAAATGTTTCTTTGATGTCTCTACCTGGTCATTCTGCTGGAACTTCAACTCAGCATTATCCAAACTCTTTTAATTTTCTTCAATGACAGTACTGCTTGTCACCTAGCTTGGAAGTCACATTTGTCCTTTCTCTGCTTTCTTCTATCTAGACAGTTGCCATTAAGTGAATGGCTATTTGAGAAAAACCATTCTTTGGTTTTCTATGCAGGCTGAGAGACTGGGCAGAACTGTAGAGGCGTGGCCTCTAGATACAGACTTGAGTTCATATTGGGGCTTTCCCACAAACTGGCTGTGTGACTCTGGACAATTTTCTTTCTCTGTGCCTCGGTTTCCTCATTTGTAAATTGGAGATGCTAATCCAGGCATGGGCAAAAATAAGTTTACAGTTGTGAGTACATGAAACACAGAGTTTATTCTTATGTTATCATTTATTCACTATTATATTATTTATATTATAACTGTCCGCCTGTTTTTGCCAACCCCTATAATTTTAGCATATTTCCTTTAGGGTTATTTTGAAGATTAAAAGGTAATGCATGTTCTATCCTCAGCTCAGTGGCTAGACCAGTCATACTCAATAAGTCCTACCTATTATTATTTCCATTTCAAGTGTGGTGCCATCCACCTCCTTTCAGGCTTGTCTTATGTCTAAGGTGACTGCTGTTGTGCTATGTCCCACAATGGATATTCTGGCTGGTGCACAACAGGTCTGCATTATTTTATTTGAGATATAGTTTTAAAGCTTATGTGGAATCTGCTGAATTCTGCAAAGATTTACGCCTCATGTGACTTCTAATTAAGTAAAGGGAAACACTGTCCAGTGAGACATTTTATTCCCATCCTGCAGTGGGGCATTTGGTGCAAGACCAGCAGGTTAGGAGGCCTCTAACCATCCAACAACAGATGCACAGTTTAGAATGTAAAGATGAAACAAACCCAGAGTTCTCACGCAATATCAACTTTGGCAACATTCGTTTGGGGAGAGCTTATGGATCAGAAAATCTGAGGACAGGAAAACTGGTAGCTGTGGTGTCACCTGGGATAGTTAAGCACGGGTAATTTAGTTAAGCAACAGCAGGTAATTCCTCTCCGCAGAGCCCTGTGCATCTGGGCCACGCTGGGCCGCAAGAGGCATGGTTCCCTCCTCTGGTTTCCTCTCATCCTCAGACAACCAGCCATGCTTCACCTTCACTGAGCCATTTGTTCGGATGAAACTCTCATTTATATCATTGATTTACCTGCTGCTTCTGCTAATTGGCAAATTATTTCTCTGAAAGGCATTCACATTTCTCCATTGTCACTATGTATTTAAGATCCTAATTTTAAGAGGTTCTATTTGAATTTCTAAGCAAATGTGCAGTTTCAAGGGGTGATTAAAGCACCGAGAGGCTCCCCACAGTTCCCGGCTTCCTTGCACTGTGGTTTCTTGTACAACGGCACCTGGGAAATATTGACCCGGCCTTACTGCATCTATTTCCTTTTTCCTGTAGCTTGTTCCTGTCTATTTCTGTCAAAGTTAGGAAATATTTACATGTATGTCAAAGAATCATGAAGTATTTTACAGACTCTACAGAAAGGACGATTAAATATTATATGAAGAAGTTAACTTTGTAAGTGTGTAACAGGCCAGTGACAATAGAATTAAGTTTTAAATCTAAGAACCATAGTTCCTGGTTCTAAGTATTATGGAAAGACACCAGCCTTGACTTACTGACATGTCCATATTTCCTACATCCAGAACCATTGGGTTGGCTTTTTTATTGTACTATCAATTGAGGTGAGCAAAGTTTGCCTTTACATTACTCTAAGATCTAGAATTCAGAAGCCATTAAATTGTGATTATCTGATCTAATCCATCATCTATCTATCTATCTATCTATCTATCAATCATCCATCTATCTCTCTCTGCAGTTCTCTGTCCTTTCATGCTGGCGATCAGTGTCTCATTCCTGCTCCATTCCCTGTAACTGCCTTAACTCCCAATCAACACGAGGTGATATAGAATAGTGTGGAGTAAAGATTATGGAGTTAGATTTGAGTCTTAACCGAGGGCTGCCTTTTAGCAGCTGTGTGATCCTGGGCAAATCAGTTTACCTCTCAGTCTCCTCATATGGCATAGGGGAAGGTTGTGAAGTGCTCCTGCAGGTTGCTACGGGAATTCACTAGCGGGGCGAGTATAAACACTTGCCCCTCTGTGATGGAAGGAAGGACAGCATTAAGACCTCAGATTTTTTGAGCCTGTCCTTTGACCTGCACCTGCCAGATATCTCTCTGGATCTGACCGGCTCCTCTGAGGTTTTATTTTTGTTCTGGGTACGTATCACTTCTCTCCATTTACCAAGATGGAGGCTTCCGCCCTCAGTCTTTGGATTTCTCACTTTATCTATCCTTTGCTCTTGGCTAGAGCCTTCAGGAAGCTTTGCTCAACTGCCCAGTCTTGTAAGGAATTTCTGGTTGCAGGGATGCATCTGTGAGAATAGGAAGAGGAGGAAAGGGGGGTAGGGGGAACTTCCTCCAGAGGAGGGCTGTGCAGACAGCTGTCCAATCCTGAGGATGTAAACAGAGCTAGAGCGTCACTCATGGATGATAACTTGCTTCAGTCCTAGGGCAGGTGTATACTAGGTACCAACCAGGGACAATCAGACATGGCACATTCAGGCACCATGTCCTCTCTTTTCTCCCCACAAGTTGCGTGGCTTTCCTCACCAGTTGTAATGTCAGCACTGTCTCCTATCTTCTCTCACCTGACTGAGGGTTCCCCATTTTGTTGAAAGCCACACACTTCCAGTACCTTCTGAACTGGCAACACACGCACCAGTGTCTTTTCTGGTGGCTGGAATTTAGAGAGGCCAGGGGTCAGAGGGACTGTGGCGGATGTCCCAGGGTGCAAGCTGCGCCCCAGAGGCAGCCTATTGCCCGAATCAGGGAGGGGCTGCTTAAGGGGTGCTTTCTATATTTGAGTAAGAAGCCAAGAGTTAGCGACGGTGAGAACTGTGTTATTTGCATGAGCATCTGCTTTGCATACTGAATAATGAGCGTACTGAAAATCGGAAATGAGTTTTGCCTCACGCATAGCGGCGTGCTAACCAGCGCGAGGAATCGGACACACTGGCTCTCCCTCTTAGAAACGCGTGAAATGGAGAGGGCTGCGTAGAAGTGGATTGGCTAAAGGGGCTTTAGGGACACTCCCCACACTTAATCTTCGTGGGGTGGAAAAGCCCAGTGAGGTTTGGAGATTTTACCATCACGGGGTGAAGGGCACCTCAGACTTGATCTCCAATCCGTTACTTGTCCAGCCATTTGACTTGGGGAGGCTGCTTGTTGCCTGGCACTTGTCGTTGAGTCTGTGTCTGTGCCAAGGGCACAACATGCTGCTGGTCACGGGCCCTCACCACCGCGCAGGGCCCCTTGCTTGGAAGGGACTCATGTTTCGTTTAGTGCTTTACTGTTGCCATCTTGCAATTTTTATAAATTTTGAAGAAATTTTTATTGAGCATCGGACTGCACAAATCATTGAGCCCGTCCTGGCTGGAATTAACCTTTCGTGCAAGGACACCTGAAAGGCCAGAGCTGGGACTTCCTCGAATTGATACAACACATTGAAGGGACTGTTGGGTCTGCTTATTTAATCGATGTCCATGCTGGGCAGAACCTGGCTTGAAACTTGCTTTAGTTTGAAGCCAGGAAGTCGTGGTGGATAGATAACTGTCTTCTCCCTTTCCTACAATCTTCTACCAAAAAGGACCTAAAGATATACAAGATCAAATCAGCTTAACTCAGTTCACAATAGTGACACCAAGGTTTCAACAGTTCATTGTAGTGCAGAGAAATAAAATTCCTAATACAGAACTTTTTGTGCATTTGGTACAATCGAACTTATATCAGAGTGTTCTTATACTATTAGAAAACTAAATAAGATCAGATTATGGATATTATTGTTTTACTTCTTTTGCTAAAGGCTATAATTTTTCATCTTATCCCCCGATACCACTGTACAATATCTCTGTATACAGTTCAACTGGAAACAGCGAAGATTGTTTTTAAATAGAGCACATAATTTTTGAAAGGATTAGCTCATGGATTAGGCAGGACTCCTAAACCTCGGCTTTCAGAGCGAGATTTGATTTAAGACCTTGCGCGGGGAGGCCGGCTTCTGCCCAGGACCACACCACTGAGCGAGGGTCTGCTGGCCTGACGGGGGGCCCAGGAGATGGGCCGTTACTTTAAGTTCTGTGTCAGCCATGCTTTTGTTCCTCTCGGTGGCCACTGCGCTTTTCCTTTTGATTTGCCGTTAGAACACAGACGTGTTTTCCCAACGAATGAGAACTCCGTTGGCAGTGAGATGGCAAAGGCCCCTTTATGAGAGGGGCAGCTTGGGGACCCCGAGAGGCCTCTTTCAGGCTGTGCTGGAAATAAAAAAGATTATGCTGTCTGCCCTTGAAGGGACATTCTAGGGACTCAGAAGCTTTTCGCTGCTTGTGCAAATGTGTCACTTCTCTTTCTGCAGAATCACTGGGGGATGCTCTGCCTGTGGGCCGCGCATGCCTTCTGAAGCGCACGTCCCTTTGGTCATTGCCTTTAAACTTTTTTACTCAAGTGGAACAAACATCACAGTCCTGCTGTTCTATGGCTACTTAGGCAGCTAAGACAAACTGGAGTATTTAAAAACGGTATGTCCCCCCCACCCCCCAACTCCCCTGTGGTCTTTTTGTTTAACCGGCACATGGAGGCCTTGCTGGCAGTGACAGCGTGGCTCGGGGACAGGCCCGGGGCAGGCCTGGCCCACGTTAGGGGACGCCCAGGGCGTCCCAAGACTCTTCTCCCGCCCCCGAGAGTCCACCCAGCATTCGCCAGGGGCTGTGGCTGGGTTTGAAGGAGGGCACTCAGCCAGAGCAGGGCGTTTCTTTCTGACCTTGTGAACAGAAGAAACTGTTAGTTTTAGGGGTACCTTTATGTACTGCCTATTGCGTGAGCTATTTCACACTTGCGTGAGTTAAGTAAAAAGCAGGAAAATGAAAAAACCCTCAAGATTCACAACTCAATGCTCTTGATGTCTTCTACTTTTGATTGGCAGTATTGTATTGAGTTATGGGTATTTCCAGTCATTTTGATTAAAACGACACTCTGGACTTTATAGCCAGAGCTGTTTGTTTTTCTCTTTAATCAGCTTCTGTAGATTTTAAATAACAACACTTTAACCTTGCGTTCTTATGTGAATTCTGGAGATGATCACTGCTGGAGTTTTCTTTCTAACATGCTTCCACCACTGAAGTGTCTACACAGTTTATTAGACCTCATCCGCAAGGGCTCTGCAAAGGGGAAACAGAGCTTTGTTTTAGATAAAGGCCACATACTGTCATAAGAAGAGCATGTCACATGTTGTAGTCAGCAATTTTAATAGCAATAATAAATATGGCAGTAAGTCAATGTCAGACACATAATTTAATGCTGGTAATTATATACCCACAAACCTCATACAAACTAAGCTTATACTTCCAGTTCCAACAAACACATATGTATCACTAAATGACTGTGGGCTTTCAAATGTTTCAGCAAAAAAGTATTTTTTTTATTCCAAAGCTGTGTGGTGTCAGGTCAAAAGATTTTCTTCAGGGGTGCATTTTTTAAATAAAGGAAACCTTAATAAATAGATTTTATGAGAAAGTCACAAAGTTGGATGTATTTACAACTCTGAACTGTGACCAAGTTGAAGGAAAGAGCCAGGAACGATCACATGAATGAGAAAACATGATTGTACAATATTCATGGTTTTCATAAAAGTGTTTTTTCACCCAATATTGAAGCTGTTAGGCCTTTTTTGTTAATTTGAAAAAAACAGGAAAATGTAAAGGAACAATACCATAATGAGTTTTCCTAACTGGTCATTTATATCTTTGTGGGATTCAAGATACACACCAAAAAACTGAGGGTCAGGGAGTTATCTGCTGTTGTTTTTCAATGTTTTATTTGAAATGCTTTCAAACTCTCAGCAAAGTGGCAAAGATGGTACAAAGAAATCTTGTTTAGCCTTCATCCTAAGTGACCCATTGTTCACATTTTAACACATTTGCCTCTTGTATGCGCGTGTATATGTACGTTCGTGTGTATCGTCATTGGTCTGTATCATTTATCTTTTCTATTTGATGGTATGTTGCTGATGTGATGTGCTGTTATTCCCAAATACCTGCACCAGAGAGTGTGTGTGTGTATAAGAAAATTAACCTTGGCACAAGAATACTATAGAACCCCCAAGCCCCGTTAAATTGCGGCAATATCATTTATAGCGCTAGACAAAAGGAAGAAGTAAAAGAGGAGGAGGAGGAGGGACGGTGCTGGGGAGGGAAGGGGAGGGAGTAGAGCCGCAATGGAAAAACAGAGCTTCCGGTGGAGAGGCGCGCTCAAGGTGGTGTTCCCTTTAATTGCTATAACTTTTTAATTTCCTTCCATTACAATAACCCTTCAGCCTTTCCTTGTTTCTTGAACTAGATATTTTTGAACTATACAAGCCAATTCTTTTGTAGAATATCTCTCAGTTTATCTAATGTTTCCTCATGCTTAGTTTCAGAATATGTATTTATTTGGCAGGAATATTACAAAAGACATGCTGTTTCTTTCACCGTACTTTATGTCAGGAAACAATATAATTTGTGTTTATACTAGTAATGTTAATTTAGAGTCTACCTTGTTTCTCCACTTTACAGTTCACTTATTTGTATTTTGTACTGATTAAAAACTAATTAGTAAACATTTTATGGGCGGTACTTCAAGTTCACGTAAGTATGCTATTCCTAATGAAAGTTTTACTCACTAGTTTTAGCATTTTTTGCTGGCTTTTGTTTGAATCAGCTATTAGAAGATGGTTGCCAAGTAGTGATTTTCAATTCTATTATCCCTTCTATAATTATTACCTGGAATTTGATAGAAAGGGAAACTTTCTCTCTCTCTCTTCTCCTTCCTTCCCCTCTCTCATCAGTATGAACTTCGAATTCTTATTGTAAGCAACGGGCTATGGACCTCATTTACTCTAATACTCTGGTTATGTAACCGCTGCCTTAATTAAGATACAGCACATTGCTATCGCTTCTAAAAGTTGCCTCGTGTTCATGTGCAGTTGGCCCCTCACCACCCTGCACCTTGGCAACTGCTGCTGATCTGTTTTCCATCACTGTGGTTTTGTCTTTTCCAGAATATCAGAAATGGAATCATACAGTCTGTCTTCTTTCACTCCACATATTGCACTTGATGTTTATCCATGTTGTTACGTATATCAGTAGTTCATTCTTTTGATTGATGAGTAGTATATTATTTCATTGTGTAAACATGCCGAAGTTTGGTTATCTGTTTACTAGTTGATGGTCATTTGAGTTCTCGTCAGTTTTTGCCAGTTATGAATAATGCAGCTATAAACACTTGCATACCGGTTTTGCTATGGACATATGTTTGTATTGCTCTTAGCTAGATATCTAGCACTGGGATTTCTGGTCATATGGTAAGTGTGTGATTAATTTTATAAGAAACTACAAACTACTTCAAAGTGTCTGTGTCATTTTGCATTCATAGCAGAAAAGTATGAGAGTTCTAGTTTCTTTTCATCCTTGCCAGCTTCTGCTATTGTTATTTTGAATATTAGCCATTGTAATAGATGTGTAGTGGTATTATATTGTATTTTTCACAATTCTCTAATGATTAATGATATGGAGCATCTTTTCATGTGTTTATTTGCCATTTGTATAGATTCTTTGGTAAAGTATCTGTTGAAATCTTTTGCCCATCTTTTTACTAGGTTATATCTTTTCTTCCTTCCTTCCTTCCTTCCTTCCTTCCTTCCTTCCTTCCTTCCTTCCTTCCTTCCTTCCTTTCTTTCTTTCTTTCTTTCTTTCTTTCCTTCTTTCTTTCTTTCTTTCTTTCTTTCTTTCTTTCTTTCTTTCTTTCTTTCTTTCTTTCTTTCTTTCTTTCTTTCTTTCTTTCTTTCTTTCTTTCTTTCTTTCTTTCTTTCTTTCTTTCTTTCTTTCTTTCTTTCTTTCATTGTTGTTCAAGTACAGTGGTCTCCATTGCATCTTTTCTTACTATTGAGAGATTTAAAAAAAATTCTGGGTGCTAGTCCTTCTCAGATACATGAGATCCCTTGGAGATAGTTTGGGTTTGGTTCCAAACCACTGCAATAAAGCAAATGTCTCAATAAAGTGAGTCATTCAAATTTCTTGGTTTCCCAGTGCATGTAAAAGTTATGTGTATACTATAATGTAGTATGTTTAGTATGTAATACCATTATACCTAAAAAAATGTACATACCTTAATTTAAAAATACTTTATTGCTAACAAATACTACCCATCATCAGAGCCTTCGGCCGAAGTTGTAATTTTTTGCGGGTGGAAGGTCTTGCCTCAATGCTGCTGCTGCTGCTGACTGGTCAGGGTGGCTGGTCGGTTGCTGAAGCCTGGGCTGGCAGTGGCAGTTTCTTAAAATAAGACAACAACAAAGTTTGCATGTTGATTTGCTCTTCCTTTCATGAACGATTTCTTTGTAGTCCTCAGGATGGTTTGGCAGCATTTTACTCACAGTAGAGCTTCTTTCGAAACTGGAGTTCACCCTCTCAAGACCTGCCGCTGCCTTATCAACCAAGTTTATGCCAATATCCTAAGTCCTTTGTTATCATTCAACAATCTTCACAGCATCTTCACAGCACCTCTCACAAAACCCCTTTCCTTGCTCATCCATAAGGAGCAACCCCTCATCCATGTACCTTTGATCATGGGATTCGCAGCAGTTGGACCACAACTTCAGGCTCCACTTCTAATCCTAGTTCTCTTGCTGTTTACACCACACTTGCAGTTACTTCCTTCGTTGAAGTCACGAACCCCTCCAGGCCATCCATGGCAGCTGGAATCAACACTTTCCAAATTCCTGTTAATGTTAATATTTTGACCTCTTCCCATGAATCACAAATATTTCTTTTTATCCCACCTGGATATGTTTTTTTGGTGTGTGTATGTGTGTGCATATGTGTGTGCGTGTGCGTGTGTGTGTGTGTGTGTGTGTGTGAATGAAAGAGGGAGAGGGAGATAAAGAGAGAGGAAGAGAGATATGCATGGTTTGGACATCTGCGTATGAGTGATTGCTGGTGTTCTGCATATGTGTATCTATATGAAAATTTTTCAGAGTGTCCGGGTGTGTTTCAATGTGTATTTAGTGATATGTGGGTGTTGTGTGTCTGCTTAAGTGTGAGTATTATCCAGCATGCATGCATACAGTGTCTGTTGTTATGTATCAATGTCTAAATGAGTATATGTTTCATTTTTTTAAAAAATATTTTTTACTTAGAGTTGACATTATATTAGTTTCAGGCATATGTGTGAATGTGTGCTCTACATGTGTGTGTCTGTTTGAAAATGCCTAACTAATTTTGTTAGTTTCTGCCTGTGTTTGAATGTGTAAGAATCACAAACATTCTTAGTGACATCTAGAAGGGTGAATCTTTTCCAAAAGATTTTCATTTTACTTTGCTCAGACCCATCAGAGGAATCACTATCTACACAGCTAATGCCTTACAAACTGCGTATCTCAAATGGGCCTTGAAAGTCATAAAGACTCCTTGACTCATGGGCTGCGGAACGGATGCTGTGTTAGCAGGCATGAAAACAGATCTCATGAGACATCTTTATCAGAGCTCTTGGGTGACCAGGTGCACTGTCAATGAGCAATCATATTTTGAAAAGAATATTTTTTAGAGCAATACATCTCAACAGTGGGTTTAAAATAGTCAGGAAACCGTGCTGTAAACAGATGTGCTGTCACCCAGGCTCCGTTGTTCCATTTTTAGAGCTGCACTAGCCCCTAATGAGCGAGTCAGCCTGTCCTGTGACCTTGGGAAGCCAGGCGCTGCCTTTTCCTCAATAGCTATGAAGGTCCTAGATGGTATCTATTTCCAATGGAAGGCAATCTCATCTGTATTGACGACCTGTTGTTCAGTGTAGCCACACTCATCAATTATCTTAGCTAGATCTTCTGGATAAGTTGCTATAACTTCTAAAATAGATCAGCATTTGGTGCTTCACTTTGTATTTCTATGTGATAGAGATGGCTTCTTTTTGTAAGGCTCATGAACCAACCTTTTGTAGCTTCAAGCTTTTCTTCTCCAGCTTCTGTACCAATCTCAACCTTTGTAGAATTGAAGAGAGTTAGGGCCTTGCTCTAGGTGAGGCTTTGGTTTAATGTTGTGGCTGGTTTGATCTTCCATCCAGATCACTAAAACTTTCTCAATCTCAGTTAATACTTTTTTGCTTTCTTATCATTTGTGTGCTCACTGGAGCAGCACTTTTTATTTCCTTCAAGAACTTTGCCTTTGCATTCACAACTTGGCTCTTTTGTGCAAGAGACCTAGGTTTCAGCCTATATTGGCTTCAACATGCCTTTCCCATCAGGCTTCATCATGCTTAGCTTTTAATTTAATGTGAGAGACATGTAACTCTTACACTTGAACACTTAGAGGCCATTCTACGGTGATTAATTGGCCTAATTTAATTATTGGTATGTCTCAGGGAGGCTCAAGGAGAGGGAGAGAGATAAGAAATGGCCATCGGTGGAGCAGTCAACTCACAACGGTTGCTGATTAAGTTCACTCTTTTGTGTGGATGTGGTTGGTGTCACCCCAAAATAATTACAATAGTAGCATCAGAGATCGCGGATCACAGATGACCATCACAAGTATAATAATACTGGGTTGGCCAAAGAGCTGGTTTTGTTTTTTCTGTAAGATGACTTTAGTAGCTCTTAGTTGTCTTTAACTTCATTTGAAAACATTTTTGTTAGATTGCATTGTGACAGCTGTCACATCAGTGTGCATTTAAAAATAACTTTATCAAAATTGGTGAATTTTTGTGCAGCCATTTTAATATTGAAAATGGAAGAAAATATACAAGATTTTCAGCATATTATGCTTTATTATTTCAAGAAGGTAAAAAACACAACTGAAACACAAAAAAAGATTTGTGCAGTATATGGAGAAGGCGCTGTGACTGATTGAATGTATCAAAAGTGGTTTGCGAAGTTTCATGCTGGAGATTTCTTGCTGGATGATGCTCCATGGTTGGGTAGACCAGTTGAAGTTGTGATCAAATTGAGACATTAACTGAAAACAATCAATATTATATACCATGGGGGAGATAGTCGATATACTCAAAATATCGAAATGTACTAAAAATATCCACCTTTTCCTACTTTTTCACTTGTTACTTAGAGGTATTTTGCTTGTTTATCCCTGTGTTTGCATCTCCTGGACTCTGAGATTCCATTTATGTTACTATTTCTCAAATTATCGTACCGATATTTTTATTAATTCTATCAGTTGGGTATAATCAGGTTACTGCCAATTACGCTTTTAGTATCAGTTAGTTTCTGAGTTCTCTACCATTTTGTGAGGTTAAATGAATTGTTCATCATGGCAAAGTGATTGCAAAGGAGGTAGTTTTTAAACATTGGGCTTTGTTCATTCCATTAGACTATGCCATCTTTCTTACCCACGGGCTATTTAATGTGAGTTAAACTTTTGCTCCTCTTTGCTTGTATTGGATGATGTCTAGGTTTTGAAGAGATTTAAGTATGTAATTGTTAAAAGCTGCATTTTCTGAATTACATTTACACTTGCTTTATTAAGTCTAGTGTTGTGGGTGTTACCTCATGAAACCAATTTTCCAAAGAAATCAGACACACAGAAGAGATAATTGGATAACTGTGTTTTCTTGCATGAAATCGAGGTGTTTAATCTTTGAATGATTTAAAAGGCTCTCTAAAATGAATCCTTAGCTTGCTCTGGAGACTCATGATTCAATGGCAGGAATTGGAACTGTGCAATGTAAAATGCAGAGCTTGGTGGCACTAAGTGGGTAAGAACATTTGCTTCCTTCCTCATGCTGTTAGAGTAAACTAAGAAGTTTGCTTATTCAGTCTCCATCCAAGGTCTGGCTTTGAAGAAATCACTCATTAGATGTTGGAATGCATGGCTGTGTTCCTTCTCTCACCTTTGTGTTTCCTCCCATTAGGGAGGAACGGTCCAATCTATGCTTCATGGCTTGTTTGCTCTGAATGTTTTATCATCATCGTTGTGTACTCTTGTACTAAGAGTGAGGTAGGTGATGCCTGGCAGAACAGAGAACAATGACTTAACTACAGCAGGTCGGAATTGCCATGAAGTGGTTCTCAATTCAGAAACTAGACAAAATCCTTGGTTTGAAAACAGTGAACAAATCCCTTTCGTCAGCATGTATTTTCACGTAATCCTTGACAAACATCAGTAGGTTGACAATAAATAAGCCGGAGATAAACAGATAAGTCAAAGTCGTTGTTTCTAAGGAAAGGCGGCCTCAGGGTGTGAATTTGGCATCTTCGTCCTTGTCTTAGTTCAGCTACTGACCATCGAGGTGACACTGTGATCATGCTTCGATCAGGTCCCTAACTGTGCAGGAAAGGAGAAGAATGAGTACGACTCTCTTTTGAATGAATGTATTAAATAAATTGTTTTAACAAATGTGAAGTATTCTTAAGACAACCCAGTCTTATAAATATATCTATGACCATGTGATTAAAGGAGGGAAGTAGTAGTATGAATAATTCTAAATTGTTTTTATTGGAATTAGTATCCCTTGTGTCAACCCATAGAGGAAAAAATTGGAAGGGATTGTGGATTTCATTAGTACTCCTGAGCCACAGAGAGAGGCGAGAAATCATTTAGGTCTCTCACCCATCAGCATGGATCTCTGGGCTCAGTGTAATGAGACAACAAGAAGACCTACTGGCTTCATTACAGCCTTAGAATTCTATCCAGGTGGGATGGGGCCAAGGGGAAGAGGTATTTGTGTCTTCCCTCAAGGTCCTTAAGGCTCCTTAATCTTTGCCTTTGTAATGCTTTGTATTACGTTAGGTGTACCAGATTTGCCCTATAAATATGCTTGATTTAAACATGTCCTGAGGAAAAACCAAACAATAGTAAGAGGAATATATTCTGGGATGCAAAATTTAGAAGAAAATTAACTCTGCTGTGATAACCACACATTTTTTTTTTGGTGGGGCGGGGGGATGATATTACTCCTGCGTATCAAAAAATAAAGTGTGAAGTAAAATGGGGCCGGTAATGGTGTTCCCACCTGTATGACCTTGAGCAAGTCTCTTAAACTTTCGGTCTCAACGCCCTCACGTGCATTCCGCTGCCATTGCCCTTCCAGCTCTCTGGAGCACCCTGCGACCTGAGCACACTGTGTTTTGTGCTGTAGGAGCACTGAAAACTTTAGGAGACTTTGGGGAGCTGAGGTGAGAAACATGGGGGTGTGACTTGGTACGAAGACTAAGACCAAATACCAAAAGGGAAATGTATTTTGCAGGGAAGACCTGGATCATGGCTGTTCCTGCTGGTCAGTGAGGGAGTAGAGTTTCACGGGGCAGGGATTTTCTTTATTCAAACCACAATATGGATGTCTTAAAAATGAAATCATGTTTGGAAGATTTACGTTCTGGTGAAGGGAGAAGATCAGATAAGTACACGTGTATGGCCCCGCATGAAATGTGAAAGGGAAAAATTATTAAAGGTCAAGTCACCTTCCCTATATATAACAAGAAGGGCAGCATTGGGAAGGGAATCCAACTGTATTTTAGGAGGAAAAAAAATGAAGAAGACGCATTCCTTGTCTCAGTGTATATAAATACAGTGTAGAAGGGCAGGTTTTTGGTGCACTTGGGAATTTAGGGTTCTTTTTTGGGAAGATCCTGAGGGGAGAAGAAGTCAGCCTGACGAGCTGCCCCAACCACAGCCCAGTCATCGAGAGAGGGGGCTCTTCTATGTTGGTTTTGGTGCCTGATACAGGGATACGTTCCTGGACGCAGAATAAAAATGAAACAAGCTGTTTTCATTACAATCTGTTCATGATAAATATATTCAACGCAACGTTGACTGGGCTGCATCAGATGAGATGTTATGCTACAGAGGAGATACATCCTCCCTAAATTAGCCTCTCATAGAGTGACTCGCGCCCATCTGTGGCTTCGGTGGGTGAGGTGACAGGTGGCCAATATGCTGCAGCAGTGGGGAGGTGACAAGAAAGGCAGATGTGGCTTGTGGGGGTGGGGAGCCCAGAAGAGGCAGTAGTGGAGGTGATCGAAAGCCAGGCTGCTGTGCCTGGAGGGAGGCCACTGGCCCCAAGGCACCGGGTGCACCAAATGCCACACTCGCGAGAATCAACAGGATGGCCAGCTGCGAACAAGTGATGGGACGCGTGAACGGAAATAACCCAGTTTACGCAAAGATGGAAAATTTATGGACGAATGATATGAGCATTTATAATTAGAGCTAAGACTCTGTTAGAGAAGGAAAAGATTATAAGCGATCATGAAAGTATGAGGTGTTGAGATTTTATTGTGTGTCAATAGAAAAGAAGGGAGACGGGTGGCAGGATTAGGAATAAAGGAGAAAGTTAATCATAGCCCCCAAAGGCAAAGATTATGGTTTCTATAAAATATGTTTTAAGAAAGAGAATTGTACTGAAATAGAAGGCATTAGTTGACAAGAAACTCCTAAGCACTAGGCACTGTTTTAGAAGCTTGAAATACATTGTTACCTGTAGTTTTTCTCATCAGACTATTGGCCAGAAGCAGAGCTACTAAATGTCAAACCTGGACATGAACCCAAGTTGTTCTGACTCTAAAGCCAACCTTTTTCTTCCCTTCTCTTGGAGAAAGAATGTGTCTTATCCTAAAGTTTTAGTCAAAGGCTACAGAAAGAAGCAAGCCTCTTAGTTCAAGAAATGAGCAGCACAGTCATGTTGTTGAAGAAGGGAAATACTTCTGGGTCTAATGTTCTTATTTCCAAGTTCAGAAAGACTTTTGAGGTTTGTCTACACAATTCTTTTTGCCTACTGTCTTCATGGGAGAAAGGTGACATAACCAACAAAATGAGTCAGGAATTTAAATTAAATATGTTTTTAAAAAGAAAAAAGGAGTGGATTAGAAATGAGAGGACGGTAGCCTCACCAGCCCTGATCCTGAATCCTCTAGGGGTCTGGTTTTAGAGACAAGCAGGGAGGGCGGGGCAGAGCCCCGGGACCCTCAGGGAGGGGTGGGCCAAGTAGTGCTCTGGGTTCTGAGGAGGTACTCACAGGAGCCCGGCCAGCGGCGTTCGACAGAGAGGAGCTGGGTGGATGTTCGTTTGTACGGAAGAAAAAGCTTTTGTTGTGACATGCCATGAAGAAATTATGTACCCGATTACCCACTGAAAAAAATAGAGACCATTCAAATCCATGCGGTCAGTTGTACTGCAGTTGGGTAAGCAATGACAATGTGACTCCAAAATTCATACAGAAGAGTTAAGGGATATCAAAGAAACAGAAAAAAAGTGTCAGGCTTTCTCCACAAAATACGTAATTAAGACATTGTGAAATCGGTGCTAGGACAGGCGAATGCACTAATGGAAGAGGACAGGGAGGCTGGGGGCAGACCCCACAGGACCCGTGGCAAGGCGGGCCCCGGGGGGAGCGAGGAGGGCCGCTGGGTCCCAGGGGGCCGCTTGGGGGCCGTACGGAGAACAAGAGCAAGAAAAAGACGCCTGAGCCAAACCCTGTGGAAACTCAACTCTAGGCTGGCGGCCGGTCTAAACGTGAAAGGGAAAACAGCAAAGCTTCAGGATCAGACATAGATTCATGACCCTGGATTAGGCAAAGAAATGTCTGAAACAGGACATAAAAGCACCAACTATAAAGATTAGCAAATTGGACTACAAAGCAAGTTCACAGTAGGAGAAGGTATTTGTTACACATAAGACAAAGGTTGTTTGTTACACATATAGCAGACAAAGGGATAGAAATTTGCTATATATATAACTGACAAAGAATATATAGTCTTTAAAGAATCACAGAAGGAAATCAGACAATGGAGTAGAAAAAAATGGGCAAGATATCAAACAGGGACTTCACAAAGGAGATTTTCAGCTGATCAAAGAACATATGAAAAATGTTCAACTCCTTCAGTAAACAGGGAAGTGCACATTAAAACCCTAATGAGATACCTCCAACACCTACCAGGATGGCAAACAAACATAAGGCTGACAATGCCCAGGGCTGGTGAGGATGTAGAGCACCTGGAACTCTCATTTCTGTTGGTGCAACTTTTTGGGAAATTAGAAGTATCTGCTAAAATTGAAGACACATTCCTATGACCCAGCAATTCCCCTGCTAGATATAGGTCCAAGGGGCACATCAATATGAGTTAAGATTTTCCATAGCAGTATTATTCACAATAGCGAAGACTTGGAAACAACCCAGTTGTCCAGAATGGATAAATGAAGGGCAGTACTGCATATTCATGCAGTGGACTACCTTTCAGCCTTAAAAGTGAAAAACTACTACAGGTAGCAACACGGATAAATCTCAGCAAGATAAGGTAGGTGAAAGAAGCCATTCTCATAAGAATAAATAGAAGAATCCACGTAAGGTTACAAAGCAGGCACTACCAATCCATAGTATTGGAAGCTGGGACAGACTTCCTTGTGGAGAAGTGCAGGGCGGTACTTGGGAAGAGGCGGGGCCTCAGGACGCTGGGAAATGCTTTCTCACATCCCAGTGGGCAGAGACCTGGGAGAGAAAACACTGTGACAATCCATTAATGTTTATGGTCATGATTTTTGCTCATCTATAGTGTCATTTTAGTTATATTAGAGTAAAAAAAAAAGTTGATTCTTGAAGGGATCTTAACAAAGTACTGTGACAATAGCGCTACGCTCCTGGGGAGAGACGAGGAAAAGTGAAAATGGTGGAGCTGATAGGACCTGTCATGGTACACATGCCCTAGCAGAAAAAGCCTAAAGGAAGGCAAGCATAAAGCAGAAGATGCTGGTCGTAATGTAGGTTGAATGTAGTTGTTCAGATATTTCTATCCGATAACAATGGAACGAAAGGAATAAATGCTTACAATACATAAAGAATGGCCAGATAAAACCACAGCAACTGTCAACAAAAAATGTCAGAAAGGGAAGAATATATAATATTAGAAACCTGAAGTAGAGGTTAAGGTAGTAAGAGTATTTGGTATATTCTTTGGTCGGGGGGAGGTGAAAAAGGTCAACCTAATGTCAGTCCTTTATTCTTTTCTTTTTTAAGGACTTGAACGACCTTTATTTTCATAGCTGATACTTTTGCCGTGGTGCTGTGCTCTGTTCCTTTCCTTCGGTTCTGTCTGAGCCTGACGCGCAGAGTAGGTGGTTCTACGTTTGGACGTCTTTTTTGCCTTCTGCCAACAGTGGTTATGATTTACGACTGTTGGCCCAGTCATGGCCTCGAACATTCCCATTGCCCTGGGAACGCTGACCTTTGCAAGCAGTTCAACCTGTCCTCTGTAATGACGCTTCTCTTCTCAGGAGTGCGGTTGCTCCACTTTGGGGTGCGTTGGCCAATGCCGGCTAGTTTGCAATGTCCAGACCCATCCAATTGTATATAAAACTCATCTCACTAGGAATAGTGCCTTTAGGGAATCTCTAATCAGAGTAGTAATTTTCAATTCTACTGGTCTGCTTTTAAAATCTGGTGGGAAGAGAATGATCCACTGAAGCGAAAAGAGTTTAAAAAAACAGGGAAAAGAGCAATCAGTGGAAAAGAATGGAACAAGGAAAAGGAAGCCATGAAGATGGTAGTCTGAAGACCTAATGCTGAAAAGCAAGGGTGCACAGCCAGAGAAATGTCAGGGAGGCTGAGAACGATTATTAACATAAGGTGCGAGACATCAAAGGGAAAGTCTAGGAACCTGGAAGAAAGAAAGAATGGGATAAAGCAGAGATGAGTCAAGAAAGACTATTCTCGCAGCAGAAGGTATAGGGGAGCAGACGCGGTCACACTCTCTTTCTAAATGTGCCAGCGCAAGTGATGTGGGAGGAAAAGAGGTCCATTTTAATGGCAAAGAATACATTTCTTTAAAGGTAGGAAAAGAAAAATAAAGAACTATGATTTTTGGATACCAAAAAAAAGTGATAGTTAAAACCAGTGAAGAGAGCATAATAATAAAGAGAAACGCGCTGTATTTCCAGAATACATGGAGTCCACATCACATTTTTGCTTTCACTGTTTGTTGGTGTGTGAGCGCACAGCCCCACACCCACTCGCCCCACGGAGGTCGGCTTTACAACTGCCCCCGCCTCCGAAGTTAAGCGTCAGTGAGGTAATGGAGCCTGCGGGTCAGCAGCCGGACCTGCCTGCGATGGAGTCATGGTTCTGCGGATGGCCCAGCCTCGTACCTTTGGGAAACAGAGCTAACCTCTCTGGGCCTTTCACTGTAAAATGCAGATAATAATCTAGCTTCAGGGTTTTCTGAGGATTAAGTGTGATTTTTTTCGTTATGAAGAGCTCAGAGTTAGCTGTTATTATCCAAAGTGACCCTGCTCTTAATGGCACTTCTTGGACTCAGGTCCAGTTTCTCTGCCTCCAAAGCCAATGCCCTTTCCTGGACACCTTCTTACCTCTCCTCCCAGAAGAGCTGGGATCTGGGCCTCTAGCCAAGTCGAGGTCTTGATAGCCAGGGCCAAACAGTGAGAGGGCAGTCTCGGGGGGACTGGTGAGAAAATGACGTGAGATCCAACTGCCAAGTCACTTGATACAGACTTGCCAGAAACAGACCGAAAACATAAGGCCTGAGGGGCAGACCGAGAGCAAGAATCGGCTCCGGAATGTATGCTCTGTAATGGAGACTTGGTAGCATGGTGCGTATTTTGAGATGAGAGACTAGTAGAAATCTCTAAGGCAATGGTGTAGATATTTTATTATTGTTACTTTTTGGCAGTGGGGATCCATTTGTAAATGTTTATAGAATAATGATCTACTTGGCTTCTACTTCTGGCAGCTGGGACTACTTAACACCTACCTGTAGGTCCAACTTTGTCTCCAATTTCTGTGCCAGTTTTGTCCCTTGCCAAGGGGATTCTTACAAGTCCACTAGCGAGGCGTTCTCTCAGGTAGACAGATCTGAGGCTGTGCTTTGCCCTTCAGTACATTAGCTCCTGGGGTTCCATCCGTTCCCCTGAGAGCGGTCAGAGCGGATACTGCACCCGGACTCTGGTGAGCGCCGGGTCCCCGCCGCCCGAAGATGCCCCTCTTTTCAGGGAACTCGGCCCCTTTTCTGGCTGGAGTGCAGCCTGTCACCTGCTGTCTCATCCACGTTTGTGTCAAGACTGCCACCCACGCTTCCCCACGGGGACTGTATCGCAACGCCGGCCTATGCCCTTCAGTCCTTTCAGTCTCTTGGGTCTGACTTGCTTGATGAGACCAGTCCTACTGCAGATTAAACATGTCTTTTGTTATCACACAGGACGTATTAAGAAATAGCACTTGTCTAACACTAAACATTCTATGTATCGGTCCCTGCGCTACATACCCATTTTCCTAGTTAATCTACTGTTTCAATAAAAAGTCATTGGTCATTAGTGACTGAGTGAGTGGTAATGTTCAAATAATGTCTTACATTTCTCATGTGGTCTTGTTGGATTTATTAAGGGGAGACCCTTAAAACAGAAAAAACTAGAACAAAAAGTAGGTTTCTTTTGTTCAGGACCAAAAATAGTTCTTACCCTTTTTTGGGGGGGTGGTGGGGGTTATTCATAAGGCCCTTTGCAGATCTAATTAAGTCTGCATACTCTCTCCATAAGAAAATCCATAAAATCCATATTCTCATACAATTTATCAAACCGTATTATACTCTGCCCCAAAGCCTAGTCATAGGCTACGAATCTTTGATTTGGGAGAATTCTTTTGACTCAGGGAGCATTTCAGTGTTAGCACTAAATCCTCGTGAGTTTCTCTTGCCAAATGCTCTCAAACAGCTGTGGCATTAGTGACTCGATTTTGCACTCACTTGTAAATAGAATGGCGGCTGCCGTTCCAGAATCTGAGGTTTTTCCTAATGAGGGCTAAGTATAAGGCTTACACTCTTATTTATTCTATTCTTGTTCCCATTCTTCTGGAGATAATTCTTTTCCCAAATTCTGTTGAGAGATCCTTAGATGGGCAAGAGATGTTTTAAAATCTACCGTGGCGCCTTTTTTCTTTTTTTTTTAAATTGGAATATAGTGCTTCCTTAAGCCACAAAATTACTGTAGGTTGGGCCAAAGAGACGTTTTCATAGTTCAGGCAGCCTTCGGACCCTAATTCTAGTGTAATTACCAAGCCCATTGGATGGGACGGAGAAACATAATACAGACCTAGGTAACCAGCCAGTCACCTCTGTCACTTTTCCTTTGAATTGATGCTGCGGGCCTCTCTTCAAAGACAGGCTGTGGACTATTCCTTGATCATTTATTCTCATAACATTCTTATGTAACTAAATTTTTTTCTATCCGTGTTCCCTTTCCATTTTACATGAGAAAATGAAGGCACAGATCCTATGGTCCCCGAGTACAGACTCGAGTTATTTTGCATTCTTTTTCAAACATAGATGAGTGGGTTCTTTACAGTCATCTTTGGTTTTATCCCTGGTAGCCACATAAGACTGACCTATAAATAAAATTGTGTTCATGAAAACCTGCAAGGGTGCTTTGAAACTTGTCCATATTGTTCTAGGTTAGAAAAAAATCCTATTTTTTCTCTTCTCTTTTTCCAGAAGGACACCAATACAGGATTGCCTTCCATTTTTGGATTTATCTTGACTCAGTGATAAAGCTGAGATGCCTCTGTTGTGTGGGAGAAACATTTGTGCCCCTATAAGATAGAACTAACCGATTTTAAGTAGCTGTGTATAGTCAACCGCCACGTGGGCAGGCAGCCAGCGCCAGACCCGGCGGCGCTTCACTCCGTACAGGCGAGAGCAGCTGTAGGGGACCGAGGGGACCGGGGAGGGATGGGCAACATGAAGGGCAAAGGGATTTGTCTCTGTGTCTGAAAACACCACTCCTATATAAAATAAGAAGCAAGCCCAGCCCGGTAAATTAAAAGTGGAACATGGAATACATTTACTTTTTGGAAAACAAGGGAATAATAACTTCCCGAGCCACTGTCTGGGTAGGTGCTATGTCAACTTTTCCATCTGTCCCTGCCAGTGACGTGGACTCAGACATCCGTGCCCTGTTCTACTCCCAGGCCTCTCTCAAGCACATCTGGCCCGAGAGCTGAGTCAGGTCATTGCAAAAGGGTCGATGTGTATGTCTATGTTGTAGGTAACTTACTCATGACACGTTAGGAAGAGAATGCAAAAAAAAAAAAATAAATAAATAAAAAAAATAACGCCATGAAGAGGAGGCTGTATTGACATTCTGACATTCTGAATCAGACCAATCAGCCCTGTGCTGGGGACATAGGCATTCTTTCCAGTGCAGCCCAGCCCAGGATGTATTACCAAATCTGCAGACATGAAAGGTCGCGGTGGTCACGCACTTGGACAAACAGGGATCCTCTGCACATGCCGTTCTAATTAGCTGGGGTTCAGGGCAGGGCACCGGCCATTTCTACTCAACGGTGATCGTTTCACCGGTTCCTCGGCAATGCAGCGACCGTGAGGGAGGCCGCGGCGGCTGGGTGGGGAAGTGCCAGCTGAAGCGAGAGGAAGAGGGCCGGTCTCTGAGTGAAGAGTGTGGCCCGCTCCTCCAGGAATCCCTTGCTAGGGGGGTGGCACAGTTGGGAGTGCGTGGACTGTCCCTTTTATAACAATTACATAATCGCTACGCTGGAGGGTGGGTTACGACATATGGTGTCCGAAGGGGGCACTCACCCAACTGGGTGCCCTCTTCGGCTGTGTACCTGCGCCTTCCCGAAAGGGCAGGCCCTTCCAGTGAGAAGCCTCTGCTCTGGTAATGGGCGTTTTCAGGGTGTTTCAGAACAGGCCACACTTGTTCACATCTACAGCACACGCTGTGAGTTAATTTATTGCCTTTCCAAACAACCTGAGCACTGCTTTAGCTGAGAGAACTGGGATTTGAGGCGAGGCCTGTCTGACTCTGACAGACAAAATAAATAAAATCTACAAGTCAGGCAGACTTGAGCGGGAGACTCTGTTCTGTCACCAGCTCTTGGTATCAGTTCTGGTCAAGTTATTTAATACTTCTGAAGCTGTACTTTTTTCCTCAGGTTTATTTGTGATAATAGCTTGAAAGCTTGCAGCTGAAGTCAAATGAGATCAGATACAGAAAGCGCTTGATAGCGTTCCTGGTATATAATAGGCTTTCAGGAATTAGTAGCTAATACTGCTGCTTACAGAGGGTCATATAAATATACTGAGTAATTCTGAAGGTCTTTAATTTTGCTTCCCTGTTCTTCCCATGTAATGAAATATTTAAGCTCAAAGACTAATGTTTTCTGTTATGTAAAACCCTAATAGTTTTTAGTGATCCTGAATGGTAGTACATGTACAGCAATGAAACATAGACATTAGAAAGGTAGGAAAAAAGTAGAGAAAGAACAAAGGGTAGGATATTAAAAAAAGTGTGTCATCTTATTTCCAAACTTTAGATAGCATAAAACTTAAGATTTCAGGAAAAAGTAAATAATGAAGGGTTGAGAGACATTGACTGTCGTACTTGCAAATAACATTTTTAGGATCTGCTGTGCACCACATTCCTTTGGAAGGCAGGGTTATGTTGATGGCTTACATTGGTTTGCTCAGGTTTGTTTTCAGTCTGAAACTTTGCAAGGGATGTTTAATAACATATGACATGCCACCAGCCCTGGCGTTGAGCAATCCGTCTGAATGGGAGAGTCCTCGTGAAGTTGACTCAGCTTTACTATTTTGGGTAGCGGGCATTCTTAGATGGCTTACTGGTTTTGTTTTGGAGTCACATTGGTCTGTCTTTAGTTACTAATTCTGTCACGTTACTGTAGTGAGGTTTTGAATAAGTTCCTTTACCTCTCCTAACTTGACTGGCTTCCCCAGTAGTTATAAGTTGAAAATAACAATACTTACATTTTTGCTTTGTTGCTGAGAAGATTCGATAAAATTCAAGTAGTGTGAGGAGAAAGTGGAGAAGTATCATGAAATATTTTTGAGATAAAGGTTAGTTCTTACTCCGCTAGAATAGAATAACACTATAGAGTACCGCATTGGTTGCTTGTTAATATAAATGTGAATTCTTATCAATGTACACAGTTTATGAGATATTCACGTATAAGAGCGGAGGAAGAATATTAACTTCTTGAAAACTGTTAGGACAATTGGGCACAGCTAAAGGAGTTATGGAGACTGGAGACTATTGCTGTCTTCTGCTTTTCTGAGCTATTTCATTTTTATGCTTAAAATGGGTTAAACTAAAAAAAAAATCTTATTCACCACAGATGACAGGCTGATCCAAAAACGATGCATTTTTGCTCTCTAGTCAATGCATTATTTTAATTCACAGTCTTTAATTCCTCTGGAATCCAAACATTACAAATTGAGGATAAATATATTTTAAATGCTTAGAAGACAATGTTTTGCACATGTTTTTTCTTTCACACGTGCAGTTGGGACTTCGCTGTCCTTATTTCCAACACTTGTTTTCAACATTTCTGTGGCTTTGTGCTGCTCTCTAGCAGATCTGTGGACCGGGAAGAATGAGAAATAGTGGCTGAGGAAGAAGAGCCAAAGAGGGAACATTCAGCCCAGGGCGCTGGCGAAATGTCCTTTATCGGAGTGTGTGCCTGGAGCTGGCACATAACAAACATTGTCAGCAGCTGATGTCACTGTATATATTTTTTTTTGTCATGCTCTGTTAAGCAGGATATTATAAAAGAAGTAAAAATAGAATAAAATTTTCTCTTTGTTAAGGGATGGGGCAGAAGGACGGCGTGTGTGCATCTCCACGGCCTCAGGGCAGGCCTTCCGTGTTAGCGGGCAGAGCCGGGTTCAGGCTGGCCCACGATGGCCGGGCGCCCCTTAGACCTGAGAGAAGGACCCCCGGCGGGGCCTGGCTTCTCTCGAACTGTTGGCAGACATTCTCCACGAAGCAAAAGTTACCCTGGAGAAAGGGTTACTTTCAAGTTTTAATATCCTTTTGGTCTCCGATGCTTTTGTGCAACCTGATAAAAGTTTTGGTGTGTTTGATTTAGCACTTTATTCCAAAAATCCACACAGATTTTGCAGTAGGTTGAACTGAAGTGAAATCAAGGTAAATTTATTGAAGGCCTCTCAGAGAGCTGGGTCATTTTCGAGATCAGGGAGAGAAATGGGAAAAACCAAATATCTGAAAGACTAAGAGAATTGCGCAAGAATACTGAGCTGGTTAACGGTTTTCTCTTTAAAAAGATTTGTATTTTAATGAAGAGAAAATACACTATGAATACCATTCCATACATTGAAATATTGTGCTGAAGAATGACTATCTACCTTGAAAATCATATAGGCTCTTTGTTACTTTCCAACCCCTTACCTCCCTTTTTGCTTGTGTCATTGTTGTTGAAACAAAGGAGTGTTTTGGGTAAGTAACGCTCTCCCCTCGATAACGGTGTGCTGCTGGGCGCCAGTGGAGGGAAGAGCAGATAAAGAATGACAAGGTGTTCCATAGATTGTCGTGGGTGGTTCCTGCTGAATCATAGGCTGAGAATGTTATTTCCTTCCCTCCACCCCCACTCCCCCATCCCTTCTCCAGGAAACCAGAAGACCCCAAACAGCACCCCGGAATCGCTGCCTCCCCTCTCCTCCTTTGCCTGACTTCTCATTCCAGAGGCTCCTGTACACCTGGGCTAGCAGCCTTTTTCACCCAGCGGGAAACCGCTCCTTAGTTCTATAGAACTGTCAGGTGACTCCAACTTAGGAACCGTGGTGGCCGGAGAAAAATGATTCCTTTTTTTCCTCTGTGGCCCAAGTGAGAACTCAGGAGGGGACCTGAGAAATGAATGCCAGATGACCGCAGCACTGACATCCCTGGGGACACTGCTGCCTGCACACTCGGGAAGGAATGCCTTTGGAGAGATCATCTACACACTCGGCCTTGTGTGCCTAGGTCTCTACTCCTCGGTGGCCAAAAAACCTGTCCCTCATACTTGTCACCAGAATATGTTGAAAATGAGCTGATTCAGAGGAGGCAGAATGGCACCCAGAAAAATGCTTGTTGCTGTTGATCGCTTGATCATGTCCGGATACAGGTCTTCCCCCCGGCACCAGACAGACTCACTCTGCAGGAAAGACCGGCTGAATCTGAGGGCCTGCTCCCCGCCTGGGTAAGCCAGGGAGGAGCTGGCCGGTCCCCGCACACGAAAGCAAACACCGGCCCTGAAGGATGGGACCCTTGGGGCCGAAAAGAACATAAACTTTACCCAACAAATATGTTGGAATTAAATAGTTTGGTATGAAAATGTGATTGAACGAATGTATGTGCGTATGTATTCTGGGGTATTGGTAATGGAGAGACAGAGAGAGAGAGACAAAGTAACTAAGAACCTAGGCTCTGGTATCAGACTAGCTGGCTCTAAATCCCATCTCCACACTGTATGAACTGAACTGTTAATGTGGCCTTGAGTCTGTGGGTTTGAATCCCAGCTTGGCAATATACTAGATGGGTAATTTGGGTAAGTTACTGAGTTTCTGTAAACCTCCATTTTCTCATCTGTATGTGCAAAATACACTATGGAAAACAGTTATAATTGTGCTTGTACATAGTAAGCACTCATAATTTGCTTAATGTACTTAGTTTGGTATTATAACTATTGGGCCAGGTGTTATTCTAAGTATGCTACATATATTATCAATGAGTGTGAACTGTTATTATTATCATCACTGTTATTTTGAGGGTACCCAATGATTATATTTTGAAACTGGTTTGTTATTTTTAGTACTTCTTTCTACTTTTTTCTTTTTCTTTCTAATTTATCTTCGGGCCGTGGTCTCTGCTATGGATTATTTATAACAGTAAGAGTGGGAACAGCTGAAGCGGCCAAGCACTGCTGACCGGGGTTAGGGTCCAGCATTTCGGAGGTGGTGTAGTTTGGGCAGTAAGAATAACAACAGCTAGCCGTAGTTGGTTATTTCTGTTCAGCAAACACTGAGAGGTGTCTTTACCGTCTCATTTAGCCAATGAGGTAACAAAAGCCTTTAGAGGGTCTAAAACGTGTAGCCGGTTACATGGCTGTGACTCCCGATGGTGCTAGTGTTTGTATCCAAGAAGACTGAGACCAGGGAGAAGGTTTGTGCATGGTCACGGGGCGCATAAAACTGAGAGAAAGGAAAGGCAAGTCACTGACGAAGAGATCGGTGACGTATGGACATAGGGCTTGAGGAGCTGTTCACAGGGACGTCGACGGCGCCCCAGACTGATGGTGGATCGAGGGGAGAGAGGAAGGCCCCAGTGAGGGCTGAAGCCCTCGACACCTATGTGGGTGAGCCACGCGGTCGGTGGGTGGCAGTAACAAGGGGGAGTGGGGGGGGGGATTCACAACCATTAGCAACACAACAGCCAGCTGATGTTTACGGAGTCCTTACCATGGGCCTGGCTTTGTATGGAGCTTTTGAAAAGCATTATCGCAAGAAACGTGCACAAAAATCATTTGAGCAAGATACTATTATTATTTTCATTTAATGTATAAATTAACTAAATTTTAGAAAAATTGAAGACATTGCCCACGTCTGCTGTTTCAAATAATCTAAGATGTCTCCTTGAAGTGGTTTTCAAGGAAGTCATGCATCCATCCACCCATTTGTTTAACAAACTTGAATATCTGGTAGGTATTAAGTGCTAGGGATGGAAAAGTGCTTTAAATCCTGGCCCCTGCCTTTGCATCTGATGGGAAAGAAAGATATAGGGGGGTTGTGATTTAATTATTTGTAAAACGAGAGTGCTGTATTGTGTAATCCTTAATATTTCTTCCAATTCCACCTCTGTCCTTCTAGAAACAGCAAGAAGGAATCAATAAAAAACAAAACTGTACGCAGCTTGGTGGTATAAAACTTGAACAGACTTAACTGTTGTTCGCATGAGACCGTGGGTTTTCTCGGCGCTTTGCAGACCAGCAAACCTGGCAGCCGAGGAGCTCTGTGCGAGGCAGCTGGGCACGGCTTTGGGTGGGAGACTCAAATTCAATGTTGGTGAAGTGTTTACAGTTTGCATGTGCATTGCAGGTGTGTGACATCACTTCCCAAGACTGATGCAAATGCTGGGAGCAGTGGCAGGAGACTGATAGCCTGCCTCGAACCCTTTCCAAACAAGCCATCTTGCGGGCAGATGTGGACCACACCTTCTTGCGCATCTCTCTAAATAGCCTGGAGATGAGCCAGTTCTGGCTGATCCGGCCTTGGCATTAGACACAGCCACTGAACCTCTTCAGGAAGTGGGGATAGGAAACCAAGTGCTCTCCTTCCATGCCCCAGATGAAGGAAATGATGGGAAAAGCAGCATTGTTGTCTTGTTTAGACTACAATCAAAACTCATTATTGAGGTTGTATGATTTTGGAGGGAGTGGGAGTGGATTCTATGTAGGAGGAAGCCCTATTAAAAAACGGTTCCCCAGACTAGGAGTGTAAACAAAATTGCAGAGAGAAATATTAGAACTACGGAAGGGAACAAGTGTTTTCATGTTTTTCCTTGCAAAGAGTCCTCTAGTTTATTCAGTGCAGGCTTTCCATTGACATAAAGGAAACAGAGTAAAAAGCTCTGGTAATGTAACACCACCTCTATGCAGTTATTAAAACAGATTATACTTTTAGTTCATGCATATTCTGCAGTGTAAAATCAGGCATTGGTGACAATGCCTAGGCGATTTAGAATACCCCAGAAAAGTTGCTCTTTCACATTGTCTGTATCGTATGTTTTCCTGTAGCCACATGTGTGCGTGGACATTAAAAAGTAAACTACACATGTACATTTGATATGAATACAAGTGATAATACTGAATTTATTTTAAAGGAGCCTATATTTTAGACTTTCCAGTAATTGGTGTAACTTTCCCTGTACTTAGTTCACATTATAGCAGGTTTACTAGGCTGATGCTTTCTACACTACGCTTTGCCAGTGTCTGAGGCAGTGTGGTGGCTTTTCCCCTCGCCCATGACTTCCGGAAGGGTGCGTGAGAGGGTCGTTCTGGCAGGCGGTCACCAGAGAGCACAGAGACTGGTTCTGGGGACGCGACGTGCTATTAATCATTGTTTCTGGGACCATGAGGGCTGCTATGAGAAACTGGAAGAAAAAGGTGTTTGAAAATTGGCCCCACGGAAGAAAACAAATAGCCCCATCCCAGGCTCCTTTTCTTCTCTCCACATCAGAATCGGGCCTGGGCGCAGGTGTCTGGGTCCTGCTATCTATGAATTGCTCTTGAAAAAGCCGCTCACTCTTTTGCAGCTGCAAGTGCTGAGTCTTTTGCTTGAATTTGTAGCTCTGTGATGTTTTCTGGCATGCGTGATTTTGGAAAACATTTAGACACAGCCTGCAATTGTTTTTCAAGTCCTAGACAATTCTGATTGAGCAGGTCTGATTAACATCAGTTTAGAAGCTTGAAGCCAAACTTTCACAACCCTGCTTTTGCAGGTGTCGAGATGTGTAGAATGGGGTATTACTTGTAAAGAAACTGAACTTCCTTATGTTTCCAGCTGGAAGATGAAGTGAGATGGTGTCTGTTAATGTGCAGACTTCGGGGACTATAGAGCCAGGGTAGCAGAAACTGGGGTGTCAATTTTTTTAAAAAGCGATTCTATTCGTAGTATTCAACTCTAATCTGACGACAATGCTAGAAGATTTAGATGGCAACTCCTTTTTTCCGAGCCGACTCATCCATTTCTCCTATTCACATGCGACAAGCCCTAAGAATGACTTTTGGAAAGATACAAAAGAAAAACTTAAAGGAAATCCCCCCTCCAATGCCCCAGGAAGACACCGCGCGCGCGGCCTTTCTCCGTGGCTGGCTGTGTTGGGGCAGCCGGAGTCCGACCGGGTCTCCTGTCTCGGCCGTGATCCGGGGCGTCTGTGTGCACAGCTGAGACGAGAAGAGCTGATGAGTCTGCCGTGGAAAACTCTGGAGCCAACTGCGGATCCTGTTGCCGACACATTCAGGCACATAATCAAAACCAGGTTACCTTTTGTTTTAAAATCAAAACATTAAAAATGACATGTTCTGACTCTGCTGAGGGGCCCAGGGCCTCTTAGTGGCAATTCATAGTCATGCATCAGGGAAGAGCGGAGCAGAGGTGCTGGTGACCAGTTTTATTGCACATTTTCATTGTCTTTTAACTAGTTGGGAAATAGCCTTCTTTTTAGGGGTTGAAATTAAAGATGCCTTGATATGTACAATTTGTTCATGGTTTTTAGGAAACAAAACTCTTAATTTTGAGATAATTTTATATTCACATGCAATTGTGAGAAATAATATGGAGAGATCCCTCTACTCTTTAAGTGGTTTTCCCCAAAGGTAGCATTTCACACAATATAATACACGATCACAACCAGAAAATTGACGGTGATATAATCCTTCAGCCTTATTTCTATTCATCAGTTTCGCGTGGACTCATTGGTATGTATGTGTGTACTTAGTTCTATTAAGTTTTACTATATAAGCAGACTTATGTGATCAAAACACAGTCAAGATACAGTACACCTCCATCATAGGAATCCCTGTGCTAGCTATTAATTTTTAATGGGGCATGTACGCAAAAGATTTATTCACAAATTTGAATAGCTTCTCTGGGGCTATGTTGGATCTAAAATAGTTTTGAAAGACATTAAATGACTAAGAAGACAGAAGATCTTAACCTTCACACTAATTCCAAGGAATAGGCTGACATCTTGGGGCTGGTGTCCCTGTGGAGTTCTCTGGGAATACAAACAATGAATTACCATGCTGCTTGCGGATGGAGAAACTGCTGAGCAGAGAGTGGAGAAAGATTTTAACGATATCTGGAACAAAAATAAGGCAGGACTTTAAGGACACAGGCTAGTAGGTCTTTAGGGCAGTTTTAACAAAGGAAGTTAAGAATTATAGCCTCAGATTCTTTTGTGTAAAAAGGGAAGAAAGCAATGTCGGCAAAGAACAACAACAACAAAAATCATTACTGGTCTGCGCTCTGTGGAAAGAGCTTTCCTCCCCTGGGAAAACAATAAAAAATTATTTGCCCCTGTATCAAATTTAGGACCACTTCTCCAAATGGCTAGTTTGGCAGAGGCTGCTGCTTAGCTGAGAGCTCAATTGTCCAGTCCACTCGTAGCTCAGCCTGACCTTTGCTCATAGACAATAGACATTTGTGTTCACACGTTTGGAAAATGAACTTAAACAAGTGCAATTTATACAGTTTCTTAAAACCATAAAACATTGACACTTTCAAACTTATGGGCTTTGGGCTACACGTGACATAAAGCTCTGTTCTTTGCTGTTACCCTTGTACCTAGGGAACGAAGACCGTCTCTAAAGTGACTTGTTGAGTCACTTTAAAAGCTACATACTGGGTTTTTCCCCCTTCTTTTGTCCCTCTGGAATTAAAGATATTCATTTTGTTTAGAAGAGAATGTTCGTGTAGTTGTAATTAAAACTCTGGGCTTTTTCATTAGCAGGTGGAAAAGGGAGTCGGATGTACCGCTAATTAAACTCCTGTTAGACTCTCCTTCTCGCCGGTCACCGGCACTGGGATTTGTCTCGGCAGACCTGGAATTTACTACTAGATCTTCTAGATAGTAAAGGTCTGGGAAAATGGATGAGCTTGAAATACAAGGAGGATGTTATTTCCTTAGAAAATGCCGGAGAGATCAAAGCACAGGAACCCGAGACTCAAGGTCTCACTTGTGCTGCATTGGCTCTGCCACGTTCCCTCGGTGGGCCCCATCCCTCTGTCGCCGGTCCTGCAGCCTCTACCGCTGGCTCCCTCGTCCCCATGGCTCCGGGCAGGAAGTGTGTCCGTGAAACGGTTGCTCCTAGGAACCTGGAGAGGACTGGATGTGTGCACCCGCACGGGCTTAAGATCTGCAGCAGCTCCGGACGGGGAGCTCCCTCCCGAGCATCTCCTCGGGCCTGGGCCTGGGCTCCCAGGGCTGAACCTGGGGAGCTGCCTCCTCCCTCGCGGTGATGCTTTCCGCTTTCCCCTCCCTGGCCTAGTTACAGGGACTGGCCTTCTGCCCTGGTCTCTGCCTCCGAGAACATTGCTCAGGCCCCGATTCGGAGGTTTCGGGAGCCCCGTCTCCTTCTGTTGCACTTTTGCGACTCTCACCGGGAGTCGAGCCTCGCTCTGCAGCCCGTCCAGGCCCAGTTTTCTTATTGGCACCTCCCCTTAAACCAAGTGTCTGTAATACCACCACTTCCCAGGTCCCTGTCTTTGCTCTGAAATATTTTGGTGCAAACAAGCTATTCTGAGAAGTTAATGAAAATTCCAGTATATACATATGTATATGAATATGTATATGCATATATACACATATACATATAGCTGAGCCTTGGACAACACAGGGCACAGGTTTGAACTGCGTGGGTCCATCCACATGCGGAATTTTTCAATAAATGCCTGTACCCTTTTTCAGTCCTTGGTTGGGGGTCTATGGGTGTAGAGGGCTGACTGTTCGTGTTGATCTATGCCATTTTCCAGAGGGGACTTGACCATCTTTAAATTTAGATATCCATGGGGACTCTGGAACCAAATCCCCACAGATCCCAAGGGACAACTACAATTTTGGGGAGTCAAAAATTGTATTCAAATTTTCACAAAGTGCACTGTGCAGGAGTGGGGCAGGGTCAGTGCCTGTAAACCCCCATTGTTCAAGGGTTAACTGTATCAGTGTGCGTGTGTGTACACACATACACACACACACATATGTATATATTGTATATATACATATATATGTATAAATGTGTTCAATTGAAAAGTACATGTATGCCTAGATTTTTATTAAAATTTCAAAAGCTACATAGCACTCTAAATTTCATATATGGACCGCAGAGGAGCCTGAAGAACTGAATTCAATAATTCCTCATTTTATTATCTCAAACTTCAGGTGAAAAATTGGGGTCCTCAAGAGGTCAGGAGTGGGTCTTTCTTGATGGGTTGCTTAGGTCGCGATGCTCAGAGTGGGCCTTTGCTCCAAATGCAGGACGGTAGGTCACCTGACTGTTAAAGGAAGCAGAAGTCCATAAACTTCTTTCTCCGCACTAAGATATCAGTACTCACTTCACTCACTGGATCCCACTTTCTCTCTGGTATCTTTGGTTTTTGGTTACGAGTTTTTTTCCATACCTATTCTGTTTGCATTGCTGGATTGATGTATGTGACCTTTTTGCTGTAGTCTCTCCTGTCACTCATCCCCAACTTAAAGTGGACTTAAAGTTGACCCAAGACAGGACAGTGGCTTATCTGATAACATAGAAACCCAGACCAGATTTAAAAATGCGCATTGGTGGATGAGATGCAGAGGGTGGTGCATTCACTCATGCGCATTGTGCATCAGCATTTGCTTGCTCAGCTGCCACTGCAAAATACCACCACATAATACTACCAAAATCCTAGGCAGCTTGAACCCCAGAAACTCACTTTGTCCTAGTTCAAGATTGGAGTGTTGGCAAGGCTGAGTCCTGGTGAGGGGTCTCTTCTTGGCTTACGGAAAGCCACCTTCTTGCTGTGTCTTCATGTGTAGGGGAGGTGGGTAGAGAGAGAGAGAGAGAGAGAGAGAGAGAGAGAGAGAGAAAGAGGGACAGCAAGCTCTCTGGTGTCTCATCCCCATCCCCTTGTGGGGACCCCACCTTCGTGTCCTCATCTACATTGAATTATCCCCCAACAGCCTCATCTCCAAATAACATCATGTTGGTAGTTGCAGCTTCAACATAAGAATTTTAGGGGGCACAATTCAGTCCATCATGGCATTTCTGAAAGAGGCATATGGGGAAAGGCGTGTAGTGACCAGTCCTTGGGGGAAAACCAGTGCTCCAGCGGAGGCTCGTGTGTTAATAAATGTCGGGGAAGTGGGGGGTGAGGGGCAGGATTTCTAGGGGTGGAATTTTACTGGACCCTCTTGTCAGTTTGAAGAATAACCTCTATCAGAATCCAATGTGGACAGATGGGGGACTCAACCAGGGAAGGCCTGTTCCTCTAGAAATGAAAAGCATATTTTATTTTAGCAAATTTCTCCATTTTAGATTTAGGATGAAAAGTAGAAGAGCAATTCCAAGCATTGGCCTTGGTTGTTACTGAACTAACAGAGTAGTGAAGACAAGTGATAGTTGAAAAGGTTTGTTGAATCCTTTAAACCTGAATCAATCTACCAAAATGCAATTGTCTTGTAATGTAGCCTATCAGGATATACTTAGTGCTTTGGAGTTTCCTCCTGGGTAACCTTATTTAATGACTTTACTGGTACTACCATGGTGTGAGACTTTGACATCACTGGGTAGCAGGGAGGGTTTGTGCTGCTGAAAAGAAGAACTGAATCTGAGTTGGGATGCTATAATTTTGATCAGTTTTTTGATTATTATCTTGAACGTATTGACAATAAATGATCTCAAGATAATGGTAGACCAGAAAACACATTGAGCTCATCCAAAGTGAGATTGAGCCTCAGAAGAATGCTGTATATTCTGGTAAAATTCTAGCATTTTTCTTTTATGGATATATATATGAAAATATATATTTATATTTTCACAAGATTGTGGGGACCATTAACCTACAAAGTACAAATCAGGCTCTCCCAGTCTCCAGCTGGGGAGGAAGTGGTTTAGGGCAGGACCTTAGTGTCAGACAGCTCAGGAATCAATCTGGTTCTGCCGTTTATGAGCTATCGTGACCTCAGGCAAGTTCCATGCACTTACCTAAGTAAGCTTCAGTGTCCTAATGTGGTGTTTGTGAAGACTGGTTTAAAATAATGTAAAGAGAGCTGAGTATAGGACTTGGCACAGTTTAAAGCTATACATATGATAGCTGTTATCAGATTGATAATTCATCAATGCAGTGACTGGCCATCCATGCCTGGGAAGAGTTTAAAAATCACTATCAAATCCAGTTTTGTTCCACAAAATGTATTGTTGATTTGTGAGAGCTAACTCTCCCTTTCCTCGTGCTAATGGTTATCCAAGATTCTTTCTTTTTTTTTTAGATTTTTATTTGTTTATTTTTTGAGAGGGGAAGAGAGGGAGAAAGAGAGGAAAACATCAATGTGTGGTTGCCTCTCACAGGCTCCCTCCTGGAGACCTGGCCCGCAACCCAGGCCTGTGCCCTGACTGGGAATTGAACCGGTGACCCTTTGGTTTTGCAGGCCAGCACTCAGTCCACTGAGCCACACCAGCCAGGGTGGGATTCTTGCCTGTACTTTCTCAGAGCGCAGGGAACAAAAGTAGACATGTGTAACTTGCCCCCTCTTTTCTTACAATAAACTCCCGTAAAATTGAAAAAGCGCTTAAAGTGGAATTCAAATGAAAAGCATGAGTTTACATGCCCCTTTTTGGGGAGCAATTAATTGATTATGGTTAAGTATGGTTTAATTAGACCTGAACATACAGACCAGGGCTTATTTTTGTGTCTAAACTGCTTCAAGATGGAGTCAATTTATCAGGCTTTTAAAATTCGGCCTATTTAATTCCAAAATTAAATATGGGTGCGCTATCTAAATAGGGTTGAACTATTTGAGTTATTTTTCAAGTCAGGGGTTACAGACGCAAATTGAGGACCACTTCTACATGTTGATACATTGAGCAGTTTATATCTGATGGAACAGTGTCCCATAGAGAAGGAATTAAAATCCGAGGTCTCGAAGAAAAGGACCCCCACCTGGCTCCCTGCAGCGAGCCGGTGCTTTTAACAGAACATTTGGATAAAAGCAGGAGAGCAAGATTTTGCTCTGTGAGGGCGAAGTGGCCAGGGCAGCCACTTCTAATAGTGGGTGTTATGCCTGAATCTGGCACAGTAGCCAGACCACAAGAGTGGCAAAAGTGTTCGTCTATGAAAGAGGAAGGATAGTTCTGTTTCGCTCTATCCTTTTCCTATTACTTTCTCCCATCCAGATGTGCGGCCTCAGATCAAAATTCTACTTCTGTTAGGCTGTATATGAATCTAATGAGACTCAATAGCTCCATTATGCATTATTTTCTCAACATCTGTTAGCCACAGTTCCTGAACTTTAAAGCTTTCTCTTTTGCTATTAAAGTCCTATCCATTTGCAATTTTTTTTTTCATAACCTAATGAAACCACCCCTTTTGCAGCCTACACTTAAGTGAGTTTTGCTTGCCTGAGGCTGACTATGCAGACAAGCGGAGTGGTCAGCTCAAATGTCCACGGGCTGTTCTAGACTCTGCACCCACAGTAATGGCCTGATGACACTAGATGGCGCAGGAGAGGCGCGGATGGGCCAGGTAGAGCCCGGCCCTCACGCTTTGCGGTTTTCAATAATTCTTAGGGTTAAAGAGAGCAAGGTTTCAGGATATTCTTATACGTTCTTTTCTAATAACTTTACTGTTGTTCAGAGGCTTATCTTTGGAATTGTTCAGAATTGAGTGATGTAAGGTGAAATTCTTTCTAGCTTGAAAGCAAACAAAAAGTACCTTTATTTTATCCCAGAAATCACACACATGCTTGCCCTATGTATAGTAACACATGCATGCTCTATATGTGTTTATATGTATTGGTTTATACCTGTGTGTGCTATCTTTATGGACCTGTGCTCTTCCAGGACCCTTGGAGAGAATGCACACAAGGGTGTGTGTGAATGCACATGTGATTCTACTGATTGTTTTAATTGTGTGACTATATAGAGCTGAATTCTGAGAAACACTTTTCTAAGAGAAAACCTCTAAACACAGAACTTAATGACATGTAATTCTATTTTTTTCTCAGCTTGTAGTGACTATATATATATATTTTTTCCAGGAAGTTTCATACATAGTGGATTTATTACACATGAGGTTAAATTATTATTTCCCTTAATGGAACAGTGATAAGGTATGAACAGGAAAGCATATTAAGCAAACACTGACTATTGGGACTCAAAGTTAGTACTGATTACAGTAAGAGAATCATTAGCTTTAATTATAAAAGTTATATTCATTCAGAGGGAACATTATACATACATATAAAATCATAGGCTAATCAATGGTTTGCTACTTAGTAATTTTTCAAATTTAGTGGAGGAAAACTATAAAAAGGAACCTTACAGCTGGTCATGCTAAAAAAACTTGTATGAGAAAGCTGTCATGACAATCAAATAGATTCTCATTTTTAAAAAATAAATCTCGACTATATGAATTTGTTAGAAAGTTCTTTGGATAGTTACTGAAAACTTAAAACATATAGAAGCTGTTTAATTGTTTCCCCAAAGCTTTTCCATAGACTAATGGAGTTCGCTGAAGGAAATATTTTCTTATCTGTATATGGAGAAAATAACATCTACATTGAAGGATTGTTTTGAGAATTAGAGATAATGCATGTAAATGTATATAAATTTAAGTAACTTCAAGTTTCAGAGGTTAACAACTTTATTGCCAAATTAGGTAATTGAGAAAAAAATAAAACTAACCAGAAACACTGAACCATAGTATCAAAATAAAAAGAGTGTAGAGAGTCCACGTATTTCTGATGGCCCTCTGTAAAGAATGTATCTGCCATTGCTTTAAACTTTCTTGCATTTTTATTTGGAAAGTGTGATTTCACAATGCATCATGCAATCGCGTAGAGCACTGCTATCGTCTTGTCTAAAAAGAACAGCTAGGCAGTCCTCTGGGTGGAGGCCTCGCTTCTCGCTGGAGAGGGTGTGAGTGCAGAGCCTTTGAGAGACAGGTTCAGGCTCTGGCCCGGTCCGTTCTCGCCTATGTGGTTTGGGATCCTCAGAGCTCAAGCCCCGATTTTCTTAATTTTAACATGGGATCGATACCATCTTATCAGGCAAGGCTGCTGTGGTTAAACAGGATTTCTCCACTTTGGCACCTCAGCACTTGACATCTGGGGCCAGGTCATCCTTTGTCGTGGGGGAGGTGCGCTGTCCTATGTAGTCACCGTAGGATGTTCAGCAACATGCCTGGCTTATACCTGCTAGACACCAAGGGCACGTTGTAACAGCCAAGAGTGTCTCCAGAGATCGCCAAATGTCCCCTGCAGGGCAACATTGTCCCCGGTTAAGAGATACTGAGATAGAATAATTCACTTTGCATAAAACTTCGTAAACACTCAAAGAATAACTGTTATTACTTTTTAGCTGAGCAATCACTCATAAGCTTTGACATTAAAGACCTCAGCTGAAATTCCCAGAGTTATCCAAGTCCTCTAATTTAGGGACCTTTATTTGAGATAAGAATCCAACAAGAATATTTCCATAAAGTTACTGGTTTATACTTGTGGATTAACTCAATAAATCAATCCATTCAATCATAGTTTAAGTCAACCAATTACAAAATGTAGGTAGTATTAAATAATCACTAGGGGCAAAATTATAGTAAATGTCACTTTTACAGAGCCAAATCCCTGAAGGACACGTATTAAATATAGGAACTAATCAGACCTGTTTGTGGGCAACTTTAATGTGCTCTAATTTCAATTCAGTGTGTTAAGCCCAGTGGGGAATCAGTGCTGCTCCTTAAGGACCCTCATGGGGAAGACAGACAAATAAACCAATAATTCCGTGAGATCTGCAATACAGACTACATTCTTTGGAGGGTCTCTGAACTCATTGGGGAAATAAGGGAAAACTTCCTGGAGAAGGCGAAATCTGAGCTAAATGGTGAAATTGGAACAAAACTACGCCGGGTGGGAGTCTGGAGGAATGGATATTGTGTAGGTGTAGTAGCATGAGGGTAGGGTATGGGGAATATGGCATGTTTTACTTCCTTCAAGGAAATCAGTGTATTAGGGGAGAATGTGAGAGCAGGGTCGATGTTGAGTTCGTGAAATTCCTCATACACATTCTAAGGAGTTTGGACTTTATCAGGAAAGCGAAAGTATCTATTAATCTTTATAAACAGAGGTATGCTTTCATTTAATTTCCATTCTAGATTACTCTAAAACGGTGTTGTACACAGGAAGGACCGGAGGGGGAAGGCAAGTGTAGAAGCAGGGAAACTACTCAGAGACTATTGTAGTCATCCCAATAAATGAGGAAAATTTAAGACTAAGGCAATGACAACCAGAACTGGGGAAGGCAGGACCGAGACACATTCAGCAGCAAACTGGGGAGGAACTGTGAGTAGCACAGAGGGAACAAGGAGAATGCATTGTACTCAGGATGGCTGCTTGTGCCTCGGATGTGGGCTCCTAGAGAACGGTGGTTTGAGGTGAGAAACAAAGGACGCTGTGTTTCTGGCGGTAGAGGGATGTGGGGGGAAGAGAGGGATGTGGGGTTCAGTCTTGGTGACAAGAATGAGCTAATGGGACATCTGACTGGAGAATTTATCAATAGTCAGATGTCATAGGTTTAGAACTAAGGGAGGAAGCTGGTCTGGAGATACAGATACTGTAGGAATTTTCAGGATACAGATATGGATGAGTTCATCTAATGAGTGCAGATCGAGACTGGACTGAGGACATATGGGCAATATGAGTACGTAGGGTCAGTAAACACAGTGGAACCCCCAACGCAGACTGAGAAGAATGCGGGGAGAACACAGTAGCCATCCACGAAAAGGCAGAATCAGAGAATCCAAGAGAAAGAAAAAGTTGCATGAGATTGTGTGTAAGTGGGAGAACGCCCGCTGAACTGACGTGCGGGCGTGGAGAGTTTGCATGAGAGATCTGAACGGGGCTAGGAATGGCGGGGAGTCCGGGGGCAAAATACGGGCAGTGTTTTTCAACAGTTTTTGAGAGCCTGTAGTTGGGGTTGTTCCTCTTCTAGCATCCACATGCTCCATCAGTTCCTCCCATCTTACGGAGGGTAGCAAATGGAGTCAGAGACTGTAGGTCTCAGCGAGGTTAAATAATCCTCAACGTGCCCTGTCGTTGGGAGACAGAGGGGAGGGGGAGCCGGTCATGTGTTTCGGTAGTAACTGATACTAATACTAATACCAATACCAATACCAATACCAGTACCAATACCAATAGCATAGCTGTTTGAATGCTGACCGGCACCAGTCTCTGGCCGAGAGGTGCTCCCTAAGTAGAATTCAGGGATGTGAAGATCTGCATGGTAGTGGCCGTAGGAGCTGTACCAGGCGGGAAAACTCTCAAGATGTCAGTTTAGAAGAACTTCCTAGAGAGTTAAAGAACAATACCTTTTATTGTTTGTAATGTAAAACACGTCAGCATACATAATGTTGTGGGTATGTGTGTGCTCAGTTTTCCCCTGTGAGGGTGGTGTGTGGTTAGTGAACATTTAAAATTACCATAAAAAGGATGCACGTTCTGGGGACAGGTCGGCTAACCCTTGAAAGGCTCACATTGAACTTCCACATTTTGCAGGCGCCCAATCTGAGCTCTCAACCCTCTTCATCTCAGAGCAACGCCAGAGGGCGTGGTAATTAGCAGATTGGATGTACAAACGCTTTCTCATGGATCCAGTTAGTTATGTTCACGATGGGCACGTGTGAGTGGCGGGGGATATTGGGCCGGGGCACCCGCATGGACCAGGCGTCAGAACCGAGTGCACTCGGTGGCCTGTGTCCCCTGAGAATGGTCCCTTGGTTGAGGGATTCAGACCCGCCTGGAGTGAGTGCCTCATCTGAAGGTATGTTTTGCCTGACTCCTATTGGGATAACAAAATCTGGCCTCTAACATATTTCTTTTTTTTTTTTCTGCCCTGCATTAACCTTTTACACACGACGCTGATAAATACCTGAAATTACTGAAAGCTGGTACTTCATTGAGCCTATGGAACTGACTGCATTAGATTTCGGTGGCTTCTTATAATTAAATGTGTGTGTGTGAGGGATGGGATTGGTCTGAAACATTCGTTTATGGCATTGTTATACTCAAGGTCAAAGCAGTGGGTGAACACACCTATTAAAGCTATCAATATCCACCCAAATAATCCAATAATTGTGACTTGCCATTTAGAACCATTTTCAATAATTGGATACTCATTCCTCTCTATGGAACAATGTAAAACTGCCGATGTCTTCATAGGTTCCTGAGAACATTTTGACAAGTCAATGAATGGGAGTGAAAATCATATTCACCCCATGAGTAATTGTAGCTGATATTTTCTGAACACTGTCATGAGAATTCACATATATATATTTTCATTCAATCTCCACAGCACTTTATGAAATAGTTAAAACTGTGACCCCCAGTTTTTGGATGAGAGCATCGAGGCCCAGGGAAGTTAAGTCAGTAGCTCATGCATTCAAGGGGAAGCAACTAGCAAATAATAGGCGCAGGACCATGAACTCAAGCAGCCTAGGCCTGGAGACCGTGCCCGTAAACACATCCCTCTTCTCAGTCTCTAGGTTCAATGAGGTAATTTATGGGAGAAATACTTACCGAAGTATCTGTCACTACGTAGACACACAGATATTGGTCAAATATGAATTGGTCCCAGAATGACCCACACTTTATCATATACATTTGTGTACTTGTTTGGTTATAATGAACATTCATTTATGAATTAATTAAGTATGCATGGATAATGTATGAGTTTGATACTAGGAAGTCACTCAGATAACCCTAACAAAGAGAAGACATGTCTGGAATAACGGATACTTCCTAATTCGACTTTACTGTGCAACCTTATCATAGGTGTGTCGCATCCACATTTTACTTTGGTTTTATTGTCTTTCGTAGATCTATTAAAACTCAATTCTTGAACTTGATATTCCACAGTTGAAAAATTCTTCAGGTATTTTAATAAAACTTCCTCACTCAGCAATGATTTTTATTCCAAAAAATTGTCCAGCTCTATTTAGAAAAAAAAAAAATCAATTTACCTTTTAGTTAGAAGTTCCTATAAAGCAATCCCGACTTTTCCACTAATTGTCGATCAGACCTTGAAAAGTGTAATTGGAAACAAGGTTAGTTTGTTCTGGGTACTACCTTCACATACTAATTTTTACTGACTGAAGTATTTTCTTGGCTAGGTTTCATTGGAACTAGGCAAGAGATTAAAGAGCTTGCTTTTCTTTTCTTTTCCTTTTTCTTTTATTTTGTGCATGAAGAAAAAATACAATTTCCCCCCGCCCCCCTAGTTACATATCAGCTTTAGATAAGCCTTCTGAGATCAAAAACTCTACAAAGGAAGTTAAAACATTGCTTCTCAGTGTTAAGAGCTCCCACCATGTGTTCGATTCACCTAATGGCATCTCAGTAGAATGGTCAGGGGAATATGGAGGAGAAATGAGATTTCATTCTGAGTTTCAGAGGCAGGAGGAGAGAATGTTTGTTCCATGTGTTCACTCCTTGGAAAGCAGAGGATGGTCTGTTTGTCATTAGTATTAACATGAATTAGTGTTGCTTACTTCCCATCAGAGCCTTCATGATATAAAGTCAGGGTGGGCCAAACTTCATCCCAAGAAAGACGGGGAAATCCTCCCGAGGACTGTAGAGCTTGCATCTGAGACATGGAAACAGGGATGAAACACCAAGGCCTGTGAGGACGAGGGAGGGTTTTTCACCTCTGCCCGTGTACAGCTCAGTTGTGGAAATTCCTGCGCTGAGAAACGCCGGGTGGGAGAATCTTCCATAGCACTGTGGATGTGTTTTCTGCGTAAACTGATTCAGCAACTTGCAGTTTTTTTCTTTTCTTTTCTTTTTCTAAAGTAAGGCACTAAATAAGCGTATCATGACCATCATGGCTCCCTTCAGCAGGTTTCGTAGTGGAGGGAGACGGAGCGCTCTGCACGCGCATCGGAAGCTGGTCACAAACTTTCTGTGGGCTGTGTAACGGATCAAGTAGAAGCTTGACTTGCCAAACATATTTAGTGAGGAAATGCTGTGGAGGATTATTATAAATTCTTTAACCTAGTCATTATAGAATTGAGGCAGATTATATAACTCTGTCTATAGAGCAATAAAGCTCTCAGTAGGCTCTGCATGTGAAATCTGTGAGTAATGATGAGGGCTTTTGAAAAGCGTTTCCTCAAAAGGCCCAAGAGCTGAAGTGGACTGGCGGATGGAAAAAGTGAGGGTTATGAGCGGCCATTCGATATGCTCTTGGGCTTTTTGAACTGTTAAGAGGCATAGCTCCCTCTGCTCAGAACTCTTTATTTTGATTTCTTTAAATAGAGTGAAAACCTCTCTACGGACTGACATCAAACTCTTTAATTTGTGTGCAAATAAAAAAAAGCAAAGATATTTGTCAGGAGAAGACAATGAAAAACATTGACAATGTTTAATATTTGCTGATTTTCAAAGTTAGTATTTATTGAGTGCTCACTCTTTAGCAGAGGCTAGCTAGATACTTTATAGCTATTAACTTTTTAAAATCCTTATAACAACTGAGGATATATGTGCTACGTTCAATCCTTACTTTTTAGAAGACAAAACCAAAGCACAACCCCTCCCCACCCCAAGGTCATAAACTTATTAAGAAGGAAGTCAGAGGCGTTCACGGATAACAGCACACACTTCTGATCTCTTCCCCGGGCTATGCGGATGCTCCTGCCCTTTGTCATAATATCATCAGAAGGATCTGGACTGTCTGGACATTCCACAGAACACGTTACTACATCTTACAGGTCTAGCACACTGATGATATCATGGTGATTGAACGAAATGAGCAAGAAAAGGCAAGTACATTGGAAGGGTGTGTAGGCAGAAGGAAGGAGATAAATCCAATGAAGATTCAAATACCCCACAACATGAGCACAGTTTTTCAGGCTCTAACGGACTGGTGTATGCTGTGATAGCCCCTCCAAAGTCAAGAATAGGTCATTTGAATCCCTGAGAAAGAAGCACAGTGCCCGGTAAACCCCTTAATCGCTGAGTCTCCCTGTGGCAAAGAGTCAGTAGGCAAGAACGAATCATCACACCGGCAGAAGCGATGACCCTGACCACCAGGAAGAGGCAGGGCTGCTGCTAGGCCACGTGGGAAAAGGGGTTTTGTATTGAGACGATCTGTTTGGACATCTCCTGGTGTGCCCATGCCCCTCAGCCATAGCCTGAGAAGACCACAGTAACAGGGATTCAGACCCCCAGAAATGAAGGTCTAGATCATTCTCCCGGCACTCTGCCTAGTCTATGCTCTTAGTATCTCAATAGAAATGGCAGGGGAATATGGAGGAAAAAACATGATAATTCATTGTAAATTTTAGAGGCAGGAGAGACGATGTTTGTTCCTTTGGAAAGGAACTCTTTGCAAACTCTTTGGAAAGCAGGAGATTGTCTGTTTGTCATTAGAATTAGCATGAATTAGAGCGACTAGCCAAGGATGAAGGGAGTCAAGAAAGGGCAGAGGAAAAGGGGGATGCTGATTAACATCCACGGCCCTGACGGCAGCAACCATGGAGGCTGTAGTTCGTTCCACTAACACGCCTTTTGTGAGTTTTCCCAGAAAACAAGAACAATGAGAACATGGTAGGAACTTTTTCCAGATGGGAGAACTTCCTATGAGAAGGAGTGAATCTGAAAAGTGCAAGGGGCGGACTGTAGTGGGTCCTGGAGCTCTCTGCCCAGATTCCCAAGCTGATGGTTCACATCTCTCTTCCTCACTGACAATCTCCCTTAGCGCCAGGGAACTGCCTAGTCAGGGCAGTCATACGGGAGAGTCCGCTTGTTTCTGCTTCACTGCGTCTGGGGCCTGAGCTAGGAAGACTTGAAGATTAAGCCCAATTCTTCGCTGGGGTGTGGGGACCTCTGGAGTCATACACTCTCGTGGGTCTGGAAGTTAAGGCTGGTTGTTGGCTGATAGCTTAGTTGGACGGCCAGTGGATCACCTGCCTGGTGGCCTCTTCACGTGATCTCTCATATATACCTCTAGTTTGGCTTCACAGCACAGTACGTGTGTTCCAAGAGCAAGAGCTATCTCAAAAGCATGAGGCCAAAATGCTTGGCATGGTGTGGTCTAGTTTTAGAGGTCACATACCACCAATTATAATCTAGTGGTCAGCACTTACAAAAGTCCACCCTGCTTCCAGGGGGAAAGGATATAGACGCCACTACTCAATGGAAGTAATGCCATGTCACATCATAGGACCATGAAGGACATGAAATAATGTATCTATCTTTGGAAAATACAATCTGCCACTTCAAGGAAGGGAAGACCAGTGCCTTCTCTTGCCTGTACATTCTGCCTTCTCCAGCACATCACTGATGGAGTAATTTCCTTGACACAATACCGTGGACAAAGCGGATCTTTGACAAAAAACAAAAACAAAAACAAAAACAAAAACAAAAAACAAAACAACAAAAAAACAAAAACAATACAATGTAAACTATCGAAGTCTCCCTATTGCTTATAGAATAAAGTGCAAATTCCTTAAGGTAACATTCAAGAGTCTCCAAAATTCACACAGAATCTCTTTACCTCTTCCTGTTACTTTCAGACATAGACTGTAGCTTATGACCAATTTACATAATTTATCATTGCCATGATATGTCCTGAGCTTTTCACTTTTGTGCCTTTGTATATGCTTTTCTCCTCATGTTAGGATTCCGCCACAGATGTACCTTCAATGTCTGCCTAATAACATTCCACTCGTCTTTAAACCTCTTCCATCATGCCCAAACTAGGAGTGCTTGCTCCTTTCCCCTTTCGAGACTATGACCACACTGGCTGAGTACGGATCATATGGCATTTATCACACTGTGCTAAACCGTGTTACTTTGGGAAGAGGCAATGCTTTGCTGTGATTTGGTTTGTCAGTGTATGCTATTCCCTTGCATAGTGATGGGCTGCCCTCAGCAAACTTGAGAAGAGTGGCCATATCCTTCTCTAACCTTATTGCTTCTGTGGACTAGTTATTTATTACTGCCTAACTCTACCTAAAAAACCTAAGTACTATGTGTTGTTTAATTTCTTCCAGATTTCAAAATATTCAGAAGGATAGCTCATCTCTTATTGGGTTTCCAGGGCACTGAGAGTACTAATATAGAGACACACAAGCTAGGTGATAATGTTGGCGAGCCACAGGAAGACTGTTACAGAGTAAAGTTAGCTGGGATTAGTGACAAAGCTTAATTTCCAGGGAAGACTTTTCAAACATATTACATATAGTTATGTATTCAAACATATTATGTACACATATCTATAAACATTTTTTCAATTTTATAAAATTTGTTGAGCAACATGATTTTAAACTGTTAGCTTCTGTAATTTTGTCGATGGGCTTTGGGACTATCTAAGGAGGGTCTAGAGTAAGGCGGCATCTTCTAGGTCCGTGTGGTGTGCCCCTGTGAGGCTACGGGCCCGGAGCGCCGCTAAGGGTTACCCCTGGCATCTCGGGAGGCAGCAGCCCTGCTGCAGGGTGACCCCGCCCTCCGCTGGGACTGCCCCTGGGGCAGGGCCTGAGGGAGGACTTGGTGCAGGAGGGCCGGGGAGTCTTTGTCCCAGGATTTAAAACTGAAAACTGAAAGAGGGTGGGCAGTCTCGCTTGGGTGCCGGGTCACGGGTAAACTGTCACACACAGCCTTCCTTCCCGCCATGCAGAGGTGGGGGGAGTGGTTTTTGCGAAGAAAGAGAAGGATGAAGCTGACAGGGGAGAGAGGATGAGCCCTAAGAGCACCTGAGCTCAGTCACACTCTTGGCCTTAAGTTCTACGTGACATTCCACGTTTCTTTTAAACACTCTCCCCTTTCCTCAATCTAGCTCTTTCCCACCCATTTACAACCAAAAGTTTCCAATTAAAACGTCATAGAGCCTTTTCTCAGAGCATATTATGGGGTTAATGTTGCACAAAACTCATTCTGGACAGTGCAGCCTTCAAAGGGTAAAAACCAGAGAAAAGAGGCAGCTTCTCCAAAACAGCCTGTGGCAGCTGGGGCAAAAATCTGGTTGCTCTGAATTCCTAATCGGTGGCACGTTGTGGGTTTTATTTTTTAATATACATGTTTTTAAACATAGCCATAACATTTCTGAGCGGCAGAGGTCCTTGGAAATAATACGATTGGGGTTTTAAATTGTACATAGAAAAAATGGAGGTCCAGAGAGGTTGATGTTGAATCCAAGGACACACAGGCCAACGGCAACCAGCCCATGCACACATTTTGTTATGTTGCAATCCTCTCCCTCTGCAGAGACACCTCAGTGAGTCTTTCCAGACCCTGCTGGCGTGCAGGATGTGGCGTGTGCAACTTCCTGGCCCTTCGCGAAGGCCCACCAGTGTCTCTGAACTCTCATTTCCTGCTTCCCACAGGCTGGATGGTGGTGATAACTGCTGCAGTCACTTTAGACACAGCAGTGGAGACCACAGTCGAGATAGCAAAGTGGCCTCAGTCGCAGAGGCCCCGGGCAGCCTCACGGGGCAGAGCCCGGGACCTGTCCTGGAATTGGATGTGAGAGAGAAATAGACTTCTGCTCTGAGCCATCGCGCTCTGGCTCCCTTTGTTACAGCTGCTTATCTTAGACCCTAACTCATATACTTCTAAAGATACACACCCCATGAGGTCATTGTAGGTACACAGAGAAAGCACCAAGTACACATAGCTGTTATTTTCATTTTTACTGAATAGCTTTTATAATTGACGCTTCAAACCCTGCCCCTGGTTTCTGAGCTCACCTCTGTGTGTTTTCCTCAGTAAACCATTTTACCCACGCCGATAAGTGTGGAACAGGGGTACCCGCTTTAACTAAGCCCGTTCTAGATATGGGGAACTTGGCTGGGGTCGTCTAGGAAGTAAATGTATGGATTTGTAGAGGTGATCCCTGACTCCACGTTTCATTCCATCTTGATCTCAGAGAGAAATTCGTTCATTTTGAAGACTCAGGGATTGTGCTATTTATTGTTTGTTCATCTTTAAAGTTGTTGCGGCATGTATGCAATACGGGGCACACGTTCCCATTGATTACCTAGCCAGGAATCTGGGCATACAGGTCAGTCTCAGGTAGGGAGGTAAGAGAGTGATCTGCCTGCTAAATTTTCCAACAATCACCAAGAAGGATACCTAAGGAGTGGTGATTTTTTAAAAAAATCTGGGATGGTGCCCAGAAGGTGATGGTCCATGATGATCCACAAAACCAAGATCCTGAAGCACCGCTAGGAGTTTCCTTTTAACTAATGCCATTTTCAAAACACGCAGATTCTATGCCTTGCCAACAAATCAGACTTCAGAAAAAGGAAAGAGTAGTGAAGATGAAAAAGAATGGGGAGGGGACAGTGTATATCCTGTGGTAAAGTTAGGTCATATTTTATTTTTTAATTTTAAGTGGGATCTAAAGTGCCTTTGTACTGACATGTGAAATAATCTGCTTTTATGGTGATTGACTAATGAATATCACACGGTGGTAATGACCAGAAAGACAAAGACACCCTCAGAAACGGGGCCTGTTCACCCCAATACAGAGAACGCTGGCTCTGCTTGAAGACGCAGTGGTTAGAGAACAATTACTGGGGAAATGCCTCCCAGTTGAGCCAATGCAGATCTGGACAGGGATATATAAAGACATTATTAATTTGGATGAAAGTTTTGTTTTTGCCAATATATCTTTTATTTGGCTCCAGATAAGAGGATTGTTCAGAGCTTTTCAAAAGACCTTTAGTATGCTATTTATTAGAGAAACATTCATCTAATCAAATAACACTCACTTTATAGAGGAAGAACTATTCCTCTGCTCTGAGGGCCATAGGTCACACATCGGAGTATGGCTTTGGTCGCTGACAGTGCTGACATGAGGAAGATTTTTTTTCTCCTGCCCTTATGGGGATTCTTCCCTGTAACCTCTGGCTGCATCAGAAACTCCACTGCTTAACAGAAACAATTGTGCTTTGTTCTCGCGGCCAAATGAAAGCTCTTGTTTTCCAGTCCAGTTCTGCTGGCAGGTTAGGTGCAATCAGGGGTGTCATCAAGAGGAGATGAGAATGTGCAGAATACAACCACTGTTGTTTTTGGAGGCAGAATGCCCCCTTTTTTGGCAAAGTCAAAGCTAAGCACATGTGAAAGCAAAGAAGGCTAGACTACGAAGGCTAAACTATGGATCTTTCAATGTGATGGTTAATGCTTTGCACAAATTCAAAGTGATGTCTGAGAGCATCGGTATTTCTGTCCACTTTCCTAAGATAGATGTACCGGCAGACAGACATTTTTACATGTCTCCGAAACTCTGCACTCAAATATGATGCATTGAGCGCATCCATAATGCTGACACCTGCATGCTTGTGTATTTGAGCAAGAATCTTCAGGGGTGTCCAACCTTTTGGCATCTCTGGGCCACACTGGAAGAAGAAGAGCTGTCTTGGGCCACACACTAAATACACTGCAACACGTAATCACAAAAAAAAATCTTCGTGTTTTAAGTAAATATATGATTTTGTGTTGGGCTGCATTCTCAGCCATCCTGGGCTGCATGTGGCCTGCAGGCCGCCGGTTGGACGCCCTTGTTTATGTCTTCAGTAGAAATCCTATCATAAAGTGATTTTGGGGAGAAAAAGGAAAAGTATGTAGGGAAGTCTCATTTGCTGCAGGTTTTAGGGGTTTTAACTAGGTCACTGTCCCACAAGGCTAGGCAGTCCCTTCTCTACAATTCTTCATTTTTCATCATATTGACTATCCTACTGCTCAGATAGTGCTCTGGTTCTGTGGCCGTTCCTCATGCACTCTCTCTGTTAAAGTGCAGCAGTGCCTACCTTCCTCAGTAGGTAAAAGTTAACGTACAGGGAAGACCCGCCCTTGAGTCTGGAATTCCTGACTGTACCTAAGGGCAGAAAAGTTAAAAGAGAAGCTCAACTCTTACTCAGGAAAGTCTCATCATGACCAAGAGATACTGTTACAAGTCATGCCACTAGTCTTCCAAGATATGTGGATGGCGCAAACGTGGGGAAGAGAAGACGGGTGAGTCAGTTGGAATTCTAGAACGTGAGCTGCGAAGGGAGCCGGTAGGGAGAAGGGGGAGTCATTGAGGAACCCACAGAGAGGACGCAGAAGGAAAAGGAAATGGCTTTCCCTGGGAAAGGGCGCAGAGGGTTGGGGGGCTGAGAAAAGGCTGTTATGAGAAGGAAGGCCGGGGGTGGGGGGGAGATTCAGAGTCGAGCCTCAGGGGAATTGTTAGGCGAAAGTATATTCTCAAGCAGAAAAATTTCAAAAGCATACATTTAGCCATCAGGGCTTAAAAAAAAGGAACATTTTATTCTGTATTTTGAAAGAGGAGACTTGACTTTTAATGGGAAGTCTGCATTTTATCCTAGAGGAAGAACACGTCTTCAGCTTAATTATTCTCCACAGGAAAAGAGTCTCTGTGTGCACGTGTGTGTGTGTGTGTGTCTTTTGTACATTTAATATACACTAAACACACATGTTTCAACAAAGGTCTGTCTGGCATGATACACACACACATACACATGAGTAAATGGTTTATGTGTGCTCCCATAATCTTTAATCTTAGTTCATGGTTGTAATAAACAATAATTAGTCGGATCGAAGCAGAAATTCTGGTGGTCCCCCAAATGCTTCTCTGAAAGCACTGATTCATGAATTACAATGGAATCAGTATTGCCAAATGTGCCAGCTCTGCGAAGGAAAGCTGCATGCCTTAGTTAGAAAAACAATAGTCTTGGGAATCAGATATAAGTTCTGATTGTGACATATTTATCGGGTGAGTTGGTCCAGTGGTGCTTGTTTTGAGGGCTTGTTGTGAGGATTAATCGAAATGATGCACGTTAAAGTGCTTTTAGAAGGATTATATTTCTATGCAAATGAATGGCACACATAAAAGTTGTGTATAAGGATATTATGATATGTCAAAGTCTCTGGGAGAGCCTATATATGATATTTATACAAAACTTCAAGTCCGGGACTGGAAAAATGTGTTCTGGCAGATGTTCTCAGATCAAATGATGTTTCGTGAAAATTTATGTAAAATGTTCAGCTGATGGAGGATTAAACATAAAAGGACAGTATAATGGGTTTGCTTTTGGTTGAAAAGGGCCACTTACTCAAGTTTGTCATGTGTTTTGGATCTGGTAGTAGAGGTTATGGGAGTTTTAGAAGAGGCTACTAAACCGTGTACTTGTTGAATTTTTACACTGGATTCCATTGGGATTTAAGACATTTTATAATAAATGCACAAATGGCAAATGGTAAATTACAAATTAGAAATTGCGAAAAATGATACCCAAGAAAAAATTAAGTAAAAAGTTGGAGCCAAAGGAGAAAGATAGAATACATCCACGTAGGGCTCAGAGCTGTTAGGATTATGTCACGCTTATTATGCTATTTTTTCCACTTGCAAAGTAACTGTAATAAATGATTTTTTAAATAAGAAAATGTTAAAATCCAAAGGTATACAATGAGAGGTGAAGATCTCATAACAGTTTTTCTAGCCAGAAGTAGCTATTAACATTTTGATACATAGTATTCCAGCATTTTGCTCTCTATTAATACAAACGTTATCTTTACATACAACTTTGAACTCAGGTATTACATAGTGTTTTGTTTGTACTGCAGTATATCTGAGCATTTTTTATGCTCTTGCAAATTCTCTGAGAAATGATTTTAAATGGCCGCATAACTATTGTATGGGTAACTATAATTTAGTCGGTTGGTATCCTAGTATTAGACATGGATGCTGTCTCCGAGATTTTGCTACTGTAAATGAGGTTCCCCACAACATATTTGTGTGTAAATCTTTATGTGAATCCTTAATAATTTATTGGAAAAAATTAGTAGAAGACAATAGAAATTTTGCATTGGTCAAAATTTGACTGGATCAAAATTTTTGTGCTTAGTTTTTTTTTACCTGAAAATTAGGGATTACGATAGTACCTTTCTCATAGTTTTGCTGTGAGAAGTGCGAGGACTGCATCTGATAGTAAGTAAGGGCACTGAGCACTGTTTGTGGCACCCAATGAATGGGAGTAGTTGCTATGATCATTATAGGTCTCCGTTGTCCTTCAAAAAACATCGTGTCACTTTAGACTCAGTACTTCAATTGCAGAAACATTTACACACTTTTTAATACAGTATTTAAAAATTTTTTAATACAGTAAAGAAGCTAAGACTTTATCATATAGGTTATATATATGATTCTAGATTTTATGTTCATTTTAATTTTTTAAATTTTATATTTTATGAGTCAGGTCTTTCTATCTTTACAAAGTCAAAGATAGATAAATGGTTGGCTACAAATACTTGAGAAGCCCACAAGTACATGATGAGGTTGACATTTCTTTGTGACAACCAAGTCCCCATGACAAGGCTTTGCATATATTTATGTGTCCATGAGATGGAAAAATGTACTCTATAAAGACCAGTGAGCAGAGAATTTTTGTCCAGAAATAATTATGCATGTGTTTTAGAATGTTATTGAAGGTTTTCTTAAATCTCCAAAGTTCCATTTATAAATTAGAGCTGAGGTGATTGTGATCTGGAATTATTTGAAAGAAGTTGTAAGCAGTTTCCCACCTTCACTAAAAATAATCTCTATTTGATCATATTAAAGATTCTTTTCATCACATGCCTTCTCAGGTAAAGTTCTCAGAAGAATTCATTGCAAAATATTATCTTGAGGGATTAAGTTTATTGACTTCCCTATTGCCTAGGAACAAATTAAGACTTTGATACTATGCCAACATATTAATATAAATTGTAGGATGCTGGGCAATAAGTATTTTTTTCTGATAATATTTTCAGGACAAGATCACTTTCGATGTCATTTCTAATTTAGGACAATCGCAGCCACGCATCCCTGAACAACCGGGTGTATTCTGAGAAACGCGTTGCTGGGGGATTCCGTCATTGCGTGGGTGTTGTGGGGTGCGCCTGTGCCGCGGGGCTCTAAGGCATGGCCTGGTGCGCCTAGGTTACCAGTCTCTACAGCATGTCTCTGTGCTGAATACCGTATGCAACTATGGCACAATAGTAAGTACTTGTGCATCCAAACATAAAAAAGGCACAGTGGAAATGCCGTATAAAAGGTAAAAAGGTTCGCCTATGTAGGGCACGTACCCTGAATGGAGCTGGCAGGGCAGAGAGTTGCTCTGGGGGAGTCAGTGAATAAGAAAACCTAGGACGTTACTGTATGCTACTGTAGAGTTTATAAACACTGAACACTAAGGCTACGCTAAAATTAAAAAATATTTTATTTATGAATAATAAATTAACCTTCACTTACTCTAATGCTTTCCCTTATAAACTTAAATTTTTAAAAACTTTTCAACTCTTTGATAACACTTAGCTTAAAACACAAACACATTGTACAGCTGTATAAAAAGTATTTTCTTCGTTTATATCTTTGTGTTTTTCTATTTAAACATTTTTAAAATTTTCTTTTTACTTTTTAACACTTTTTTTTAAAAAAACTACAGCACAAACATAGGCACTAGCCCAGGCCTACAAGGCTCAGGGCTACCACTGCCCCCACCTCCAGGTCCGGCCCCACTGGAGGGTCTTCAGGGTCAGTGACGCCACGGAGCCGCCGTCCGCTGCGATGAGAGCGCCTCCTCCGGCTCGCCTGCTGAAGGACCTGCCCGAGGCTCTTCCGGGGGAGGTGTCAAGCCGTTTAGAAATCTGTCCACGGTGGTTTGCCTGTTCTGGTTTTTCTTTTTCATCACCCTTTGCTTATAAGTAGGTACTACACCGTGAAGATTCCTCCGTGTTAATAAATATCTTTCGTGTTCGGGCCCACAGTTTCCAACTTTTAAGGAGCTTGTGGGGTCTATGAAAACTTCTGCTAAACTCTTTAATATGATACTTCCTTGGGGGTTCCTTTTGCTTTTCGTCTCCTGCAGTGTCTTTTTGCCTGGCCTCCTCTTCAGTTGTGCATTCCCCTCCCAGGTGCAATGACCCCTCACTTGTCAGTTCCTCAGGAACCACCTCGGGGAGCTCCTCACTGTCCCTGTCACCGATGCTCAGGCTAATGTTGCTGGCAGCTCATCCGCAGCCTCGCTGAATTCTGCGGCCTCCTCCTCCTTGACAAGCTCACTGATGTCATGGGTAAAGTTCTTGAATACCTTCTTCCAGATGCCATTCGCACTCCCTTTAATGACATCACCCCAAGCCCCAGCAAGGTTCTCGATGCGGCCAGAGACACTGTAATTCCTCCAGAATTGCGCCAGTGTCTCCTCAGTGTCTTCCTCAGGGGCAGCGATAGTTGGCCTTCAAAGCTGCTAAAATTCTTCCGTCCATTGGCCGAATCACAGAGGCGATGGCTGGAGGGAGACCCACGGCTTTCCCAGGGGGATGAAGATCACCAGGACAAGGAGGATGCTGGGGAGCGTTAACCACGGTAAACACACCTTGAGAGGCTGTGAGCACCTGGCCACCTTTCCTGTCCAGCGGCCCTGCAGTTCAGGGGGTCGCGCTGGGAGAGGAGCTTGCTGTCATCACCGCTCCCCGCCCCGTGGCGCGCCGGCCGGGCCTGTGTGTCCACTGACAGCGGGGGGCCCCGGGGCCGTCACTGTGCCCAGGCAGCCGCCCCAAGCAAGACTGCCATCCCGCCCTTCAAAGCCTTGAAGCCCGGCATTGGCGTGGCCTCCTTGTGGATGAAAGACCGTCCAGGCATCCACTTCTGGAACAGGGAGGTTTCGGCCATGTCGAATATTTGCTCTGGCAAGAAATTTCCTTCCACAATCAGCTTATCTAGAGTTTCCAAAAATTGCTCAGCTGCCCCCACACCAGCATTCCCAGACTCCCCACTCACATAATGGAATGAATAACAATTCTTGAATTGTTTCACTCACTGGGAGCTGGCAGTAAATGCAACATCGCACTCAGGTGCAAGCTGTTCTTCAAACACCACAAACGGACTTTTCGCTTTGGCCGCCATCTCCCAAGTGCTGCGGGGCATATGCTTCTGTGTCTGGTCTTCACCCGATGTCATTAGCAGCCTCTCCAAGTCTCAGAGGCCCTCTCCAAGCCTGACAGAGGCCCTTCTTAAGTTTTGGTTAGTCTCTCTGCCTTCAGCGGAGCAGGCCCTTTAACAGCTCTGTCACTTTGTTCTTTAAGGTCGTGGCTCTGGTGGCATGGGACATTCTTCCTGGCAAGCACTAACCATCACTACATTGTCACCTCTGTAGTTCTTAATCACTTTTAGTTTTGCTTCCAGGCCAGTCACTCAATGTGGGCTCCTACCAGCCATAGATTTTGTGTGTTTAGGGGTCCTGATGGACCAAACAATACAAGAGTAAATTGAGCACAAGAGAAAATGGTGCTCTCAGCAGATGAGGTAAACCAGAGACGTAAGAGGCTGCTGTGGGCCTAAGAGGGGCTGACTATTTTACAAGCAGGGAGAGTACACTCTAAAATAATGAGTAAAAGCCTAGTAAGTACATAAACCATTATCATCGTCAAGTCTTATGTACTGCACATAACTGCATGTGCCACACTTTCCAAGGACAGGCGGGGCAGTGGGTCTGTCCACACCGGCATCACCACCGCACACGAGTGATGTGTTGTGCTACGACATTAACAACAGCTGCGTTGTCACTAGGCCTTAAGGATTTTTCAGCTCCATTATGATCTCATGGGACCACCATCATATATGTGGTCTGTTGTTGACTGAAAGGTTACGTGGTGTATGGTTGTGTGGCATTCTCTCAGAACTGTGGAGAATATTTAACCTGTCTTCTGTGGGATAAGCCAAGTAGCTACATCATACAAGAGTTAAGAAATACCTCTCTACTCACATCGTTTATGATTCCTCAGGAGGACATGTGACTCTGGCTCTGACTCTGGGAGCGGTATTAAATATCAGGTTTTATGTGAACGTCGGTAACCAAAAATCTTTATTGATCTCATGCAGAATATACCACACATGACCCATGGCTGAGGAGAAATCAATAAAACTTTCAAATTCTCTTCTATAATTTTGAACCCACTGTGACTCCAGATGGCAATAAGTGTAATACCCATAAAGGAGGAGCCAGGCTTGAATTCTTCCCCTGCTTGCAAACGTTGGCCTCTAAACCCAAAGGTGCTCTGAAACGGCTACGGAATAAGCTGATGTAAAGTTTACAGGTGGTGCTCAGTAAACTAACAGATTTATAGCTTCGGGACAATAGGATTGTCACACAGGTATGTTTTCCTCTAGACTCAGATTGCATTTATGGTTAGTTGCAATCAGTTCAGCATTTAAGCGCCCTCGACTTGGATGAGAATGCCTTATACTTCTTTTGTGTCCTGGACATTGTTAATAGTCTGTTAGGTGGTTAACAAACACATTGACTAATCGAAGGTTTCTTTGAAAATGTTTGCTACCATTTAAAGTGGAAGAGGAACTAGGCGACACTGGATTTAGATTCCACAAAGACATCTTTGATAATGCAGGAAGCAGTGCCAAATGGTGGACCAGATAGCCCATTCTCCTGTACTGATACTGGGCCCATGTTGGGGGAGAGATTGGATATTTTACTTTTGATGTTTGGACCAGTCTTTATTTTAGGCTCTTTGCTGGAAGAGGTGAGAGGACCAGTTACTTGGAGTTATTGAATTTTAGTCTCAGAATTTTAGTCTTGGAATTAACTCACTTCTCTTTATAGAAATTTTTAATCAACATAAAAATCTGAAATCATTACTATTTTAAGAAAATGTATTTTTTTCCAATTTGGAAATTGAAAATCATACAATGTATTTGAAAAGAAGGATTTATTACAGATTAAATTGATCTCTCCAGGTTGATTAAAAGAATAAAATTGTAGCAGTGGTACAGCAGATAGATTGGATTGTAACTTGAGGTTTTCTGGAAACTATAGTAACAGGCTAAAGGCCTTGAATAAGTGTGTGTTTGTGTGTGTGCGCGCGCGTGTGTATGTGTTGGGTGGGTTTTGGATAATGCTTTTAAGTTCCCTTTCCATGTTAAAATTTGAATTCTAGGACAACCATTTTGTATTTTAATGAATTTATAAAGGCATTATATGGAGGTAAACATCCCAATTTATTATTTTTAAGCCTTTTAGCTGGTTCCCATTACTTAACTACCTGGGGATGTTTCCTCATTTTAAAATGCGGAGATTGTGTGGCCAGTCTGTCTCACGGGATTGTTGTAATCAGAGAAGGTCACTCACGTGAAACTTTAAAAAATGGTAAATACATAAATCACAATGTTTTTGTTCCAATTACTACTTATGCTCTTACAACACACACACACAGACACACACACAGACACGTGCGCACACACACATACGTGCATTTAAGGCAGTCGCCCCATACTCTGGGTCAAGGAATAGAAAACCCTCCTATTCTGCTGGCGGCAGCCTGACTTTGGTGGACCATCCCTGGACGCAACACAAGCTAAAAATTTTCGGTGCGTGGCCACCGGTGAGCACTAACCCTCACTACCGCGTAAACATTTCTGAACAGATTGTTGAGCTACTATCAGCTGGAGTTTCTGACGATCACAGGGAGCTCCCAACCCCATTAATTATGGGTTTAAAAATTCAGCATTTGGCACATTAAGCACTACTAATTATGCCCAGTTGCTAATCTTAAATTTGCAGTGCATTATGATTTATTCATTATGCCCCAACTGTCTGAGTAAGCACCTTATCCACCAATGTCTCCACTTGTCTAACAGATGTTCTCTCTAAACAGTTGTTGGCACTTCCTATGGGTCACAATTTACTCAGTCACGTGGGAAGCTCCAAGGGATGTATCACTTCCTTCTGTCCAAACCCACCTCCTCTTCACTCAGTATCAATGAAAATCAAGGCAAACAAATAAATTAGAGGTTGCTCTGACTTTGTTCTTTTTAACTGTTTTTTCATTCTCTGTCTTCATCCCCCTCTATTATTGCCTCTTTCTTTTAAAAATATTTTTCTAGTTTAAACTGAGAGACAAATTCAATCCATAATTTACATATCAAGTGACTTCAAAGATTGAAAATTATACTGAAGTACTCTTTTCAAGTGTATACAGTCCATTTTAAAGACAAAGTAATCTAAAAATAATTGAGTACATAGCTCTCTTTACACCTCCACTATTTATGCGGGGGGAGAAATTTATAGTAGATACTGAAAACTAAGAAATTTTCTATCAATTTTTAGACTTTTGCAATCTGTATATATAGATTAAGTTTAATGACATGGGATGAAACAAATGCGACCCTAAAGAACAGTCTAAGATAACCTCCTCATTTATGGGTAGAGAAAATGAAAGTTCTGATAAATCCAGTGGTTTATGGGAGGATACAATCTAGTTGTCGGTACATTTATAAGAACACACTTGTCTCCCAACTATGAAAATTTTTTATTTAGAAATCGGTGAATTAACAAAATTGTTCATTTAACATGTTATCGTTCATTTCCCTAGTCCCTAGAAAGGTGTTGGACACATGGTGTATGTCCATTAAATATTTTAAAAGTAAATATGTTGGGCTTGGTGCGAAGCGCTCTCACGGACAGGTGCTGTGGAGTGGGAGTCATGGGCGAGAGTTCACGCGCCCTCACCAGCCGGGGTCGCGCGGTGGCTCCCTGCCCCACGGCCGTGTCCCCTGGGCGGTGGCCTGCCTTCTCCATGCTTCCATTTCCTAAGTATCTGTAGAAGGGGGGTAACATAGGATCTGCCTCACGGACTTGAATGAAGAGTAAATTAAAATGCTTGCAACAATGGTTGGCTGACACAATAAACAATCAGAAATGTGAGCTGTTAGTCTCGAATTATGAATCATAAACATAAAGGGAAGGTTCTGAGGATGGCGTGGAGTGAAGGTAAACTGCTTATTGATTTACAAATCTTTATTAGAAAAATAAATATCTATAAATGAATCTTGGTTGGAAAAGTCTTTAAATTTAGGCTTTCTTTAATGAGAGGGTATTTTTGGTGAGTCTTTTTGAGTGCATTTCTTAGTAACACAATCCAAAATCTAGAAGTGACTTTAGAGTTTCTATTGTCTGCTTTTACCATCTAGAAATATTAGATCTGTCCCACTCTACAGAACAGTTGGTTTGACAAATTATTGAATAAAAGAATAATTATACATAAGGAAGAAGCAGGTGAAAGGAATGCAGTGCACCTTTGGATCAGATATATATATATATATATATATATATATATTTTTTTTTTTAGATATATTCTTTTTCTCAGAAATTAGGAGAAAGAAGTTGCTGGCACAGACGTCATTTTCCCTCTTGCAGTTTCTGTCAGACTGTCAGGAGGACTCATAGATGATCCAAGGAAAAGACTGATGTTCCTGTGAAATTATTTCATCTGCTATCAATGGAGATTTACACATATTGATGTGTAAATCACATTTTATAGAACTTAAAGTCTTTTTTCTATAAAATGATTTTATTTGTTTTTATTTTTAGAGAGAGGGGAAGGAAAGGAGGAAGGGAGGGAGAAAGAGAGGGAGAGAAACATCAATGTGTGGTTGCCTCTCGCACGCCCCCAGCTGAGGACCTGGCCCGCAACCCAGGCCTGTGCCCTGACTGGGAACTGAACGGGTGACCCTTTGGTTTACAGGCCAGTGCTCAACCCACGGAGCCACACAAGCCAGGGCTAAAACCAAAGCTCTTTTAAGTGTACATTCTAATGATCTGTACTTTAATAAAAATTTTTAAAAACAGTTTGGAAGAGTGTACACTGTCACATCATCACCGTGGCAGTCAGGATGCACAGTGTCCCCATCCTACCCTGTGGCCACATGCAGAGATCTCTGTGTCTCGCTCTCAATTCCCAGGGGGACTGGTGTGGCTTGCTTTACCAATAGAGCCTTTCTGAGCAGAAGTCACTCAGAGCTAGTGAGCAACTCGCCGCTTCCTCCTGCCCGGCCACTGTGAAAAACTTGGGGGGAAAATGACGCCTCCTCCTGACACACGTACCCCCTGGGGTGACTGCCATGTAGAGCACAGGAATGTGAGGAAAAGTGGGAGCCGGCATCATGGCAACATACAGTGCCAAGAAGAAAGGTTTGTGCTTTATTTTTAAAACAGCGGGGGCACTTCTGAAGGTTTACGAGCAGGGGAACAAGGTGACCGGAGCTTGGCTATTGAGTGGCAAATCTAGGACAGAGAGGATTAGATTGAAAGGGAGGAGGTGCTCAGGGTGGAAAGAACGTTTAGGAAGCTCTTCCACTAGTCTGCAGAGGTGAGTTGGGCCATCCATGTTTGTAATAGAGTAAATGGAAAGGAAAAAACAAAAATGAGACAACAGCAGGGAAGAGAAGCAGGAACTGGTATCTGACTGAATGTAGTCAACAGAGAAGAGGGAGAGCCTTTCAGCGAAGATCTTCTGTGGGGGGTCATATGGGACTCTTCTTTCGGGGACACCTTTTGGGAAACAGGCATGTTTCAATCAATAGAGGGAGAGCTATCAAGGAGCAGTCACCTTGTCAGAATTTTCATTCCTGCATGGCTGCGACTCGGGGTTCGAACTCTCCAGGGCGCGGCATTACAGAAGGCGGTAGGGTGCTAGAGAGGTATTCTCCTAAATCCCGAGGCTCAGTAGGAAATAACTTCCGGATTTGCTCGATAAAAACCGCGGAGGTGTTTTCTGTAGTTTGCTCTTTCTCCCAGTCCCGGAAATACTTTGTGAGCAGTCCCGAGATGGCTGTCCCTGGCATGTTTCTAACTTTAAATCTAGGACCTCTTTCGTATGAGGCTGAGTTTCATTATTCTTACTTCTCTAAACAGAGCTAGAGGGTATCTTTTTCGAAGACTTCGTTGGCTTGCAAACATAAGAAAGACAAAGTGGGGACATGACCATGTTTATTTTCACTGGGGAATGAAAACTGGGTAGTTCTTCAACCTGTATTCTCATGTGAGAGGCCCACATCGTTTCGGCAGGTCAAGGGTTCTGTCCCTCCTCTCCTCTGTCCAGACTCCGTAGGCCTTAACCTGGACCACCTGCGAGGATTACTGCGCCCATGGCCAGTTTCGTGAGCATTGGGTTTGCTGTCTTCTAATGCAGTGGTCCCCAACCTTTTTGGCACCAAGGACAGGTTTTGTGGAAGACAGTTTTTCCATGGTTGGGCCAGGGCATGGTTTTAAGATGATTCAGGCACATTACATTCAAGCTCACCTCCTGCTCTGCGGCCTGGTTCCTAACATGCCCAGACCAGTACCGGTCCGTGGCCCAGAGGTCGGGGACCCATTTTAATGCATAGACTTTCTGCCCTAGATTTGGCCATTAAAGAACTCTAGTAATGCTCCAGGGCACAGCCTGCTGGAATTTATCCACTTTCCCTCTTCGGTGCCTGTGTGTAGAGATGCATCCATGCACAACGAAGGAGTTTTCACATATCTTGCAGTATCTTCCTGCTCACCAGGCGAGCACATGCGTATGAGGGCAGCACCTGCACAGTGGGCTCTGCACTCTCCAGCTCTGTGAGCGCCGTGTGTCCTGAGGATGGGTCTCACCACCACCGGTGCTACTGCTGAGATTTGGCTTGGGAAAGCCATGCCTGCATTTTCTATTTTAAAAATGAAGTTCTAAGGTATGTAACAGGCAGTAAAAAATGCAGTTACTCAGTAGTCTAATCATACTTATTAGATAAGTGTACGTGGTCACCAGAGTCCAAAGCAGTCATAGAGCTAAATCTAGTTGCTTCTCTTCGCTCATGATGAGGGTGCAAAGGATGACTCGGGAAGCACCTTGGCTAGGAACCAGTAATTTGAAATGGCCACTAGAAGGTTCTCACCAGAGCAAAAGTAGGCTCTCTCCCTTGCATTTGCCTGTAGAATTTAGTGAATAATAACAATGAAACACATACACACAATGAAAACAGTGTCCTGAGCTGAGTTTTAAAACCTGTTGTTCATCGAGAGGGTGTTAGATTCTGCGAAGATTGGAGCTGCCGCCTGGGTCTGCCCAGGGGTGCCCAGGTACCAAGGTGGGCTTAGCCAATCTGCAGGAACACTCACGTGTGGGCCAGGTTTGTCTCGTGAACCCCTGTTTCTCTTCTTATTCCTACTCTCTGTCTGGTCTTACAGTGTGCCTCTCTAAGTGCCTTTTTCATTTAGACCCGTTCTTAAATCTTACCTCTTCTTTTTTTTTTCTGATGAAATCGTAGTGATTTTACCTCCAATCATATAAAACTCTCTCAAGAAATAAACTGTGGGTGTTATTTATAATACCATACTTGATATGCTTCTTATCCATTTTTGGCATTCATTCCATTTGATTTGTATGTCTTTGGGGGAATTTAGGATATTGAGGTACCATGTAGGGTATTTTTCCTGAGGCTCTTAAGCACCAAATTTTTTCCTATCTAGTAGTGGTTATAGCAGAACCAAAAGTCTTTATTAATAAATATCTTAATGCTAAAAGTGAACTATTTAATAGATTAAGCACTCAGGAATTTGGAATGGAAACTGACATACGAATTTGGTATCAAAACGTTAGTCTAATATAGGTATATGTTTTTTTAGTGGAGAGTGACAAAAAGAAGGTTGTTTCCTAGAGATTATTGCTGTTATTCAACTGAACTGAGGATATTATTGGACTCTATCAGGTACAAGTGGTACCAAGTGTAAGCACGTGGTGAACCAGAAAGCATGCTATCGCATTTCAGCTGTATGCACGGAAAAAACTGCGAGCTTCAAAGGAAGCTTTCATGTGAAAAAGCAATTTGAATGAACGGAAAAGTGATGGACTAGAGAGGGCAAGGTTAAAAGGAACAATAATATACAACTATTTCATCTTTCATGAGAGATCATTAAGATATGTTTTAAAAAATAAAAATTTGAAGGTAAGTTTCTGGAGACCTGAAGGTTAAGTAAAATGTACTGATATAGATTCTTGTAGATGTGGCCTTCACATTTGTGAAGATATCAATACTTCCGAAGCTTGGCATTTTTCTAGTAGATCTGATAGATAATGGGAAATATTTCTATGGGGCAGAGCTTACAAGTTAGCTTACCTCATATGAAGGAGTAACTTAGGTCCCAGGGGAATCTGGTTCCTATTTTCCCCTCTTGTTCTTATATGCCCATAAAGAGGGTGTAGTTCACCCTTCAATTAGATACAGCTCCTCCCCAGTGGATTTAGCACCAAAAATAAATAGGTTTCCACTCAGAGTGACGTTGTTCATTCACAAAAGGAAAATAATTTCAAGTAGGAGCACTTGAAATGTCTGTGTGAACTCCCACTGCCGATATGTACGAAGAAAGAGGTTTCGTTCACACATGGTTTTTATTGCCACACAGGGATACAAATGAGAAAATTAGGCTATAAGACTTGATTAAAGTTTCAATATATGAGCATTTCAAAAAAATGTGCCCACAAAACAGCATTCTGACAGGTTTCCCTGGCTTCACTCTCCAGCCGGGTGGCAATACGCGCCCTCCACAGCAAACGAGCTTGGTGCTCTGAGAGCCACAGGACCCCTCCATGTGGGATAGATCTGTCTCATTCCTCTGCAATGTGTCCTCTTGCATTCCAAAGCCCTTCCTATATTTCCTCTGAAGAAATCATTTCTAATTTGGAAAGCTCTGTGGGCGGAATCCATGTATCATTTTATTATTTGGTGGGGAAGGAGCTCTCTGTTTTGGATACTGGATAATAATAGATCGTGTGGGTATGACAGCATTACGGCAAGATTTTCCGCGAAAAGAATTGCTTTCATGCTGTTATTTGAAAGAAGAATAATGGCCTTTGTTATTGAAGGAACTGCTCCTTTTACCCAGAAGCCCTCATGTGCCCACGCCCCGCCCTGGTGCACTGAGGCTGCCTCTGCAAGGGCGCCCACACCACGGGCGGACACCACGGGCCGACCCCACGGGCCAGGAGCACTGTCCTTTCGCGCCCCCTTGTACTTTCTAGCCTCGACACTGAAGGTAGGGTCAAAACAGTGAAAGCTTTTCTTAGTGTCATAGTTAAAAAACGGAGAGGCCTGTCTGGCTGAGACGGTATTCTACATTTTGAGCATTTCTATGGGGGATGAGAAGCAGATGGTCATTGATTATTCACCCTATGTTCTTAGAGAAGAGTTTACTAAGCACAGTGTTCTAGAAAACGCAGCTATGGAAGGGTCACATGGCTGGGCCGCCTGTTAGATATTCAAGAGAATTAATGCAATTGGAGATAATTTCTGCTACGATGTTATCGCCGCTTGTTAGTGCGAGTGCCAGAGGGTATGTGAGCTTAAGGTTCTTAGTTCACAGGGTGGTGCATGATGCATGTTCTTGGTTCTCCCTGCAAAGTCATAAATTGATTGAATGAGCTGGGAAAAAAAAAATCCAAAGGAATTTTGATAGAGTAAGTACCCCCTGGGGGCCATCCTTGACCAAATGGCTAGCTGGCTGTGTTATGTGGAGAATATCATGTAGTCTCAATTGCTTCAGTTACTTCATAGGTCAAGTGCAATTCAGTCTGTGTCTACATGGCACCCTTGCAACTATTTAAAACCAAAGCACTGTCTCTTAAAATCAGTTGAACTGATTTTGCTTTTTCCTTGAGTTGACAGGTTTGTTTTGGGTGCTGTGTAGACAAAACCTCATTTATCAGCAGTAAAACTTCATCCATTTAAACTCTACTGATTCATACTTCGTTATTTTGACTTGGGTGGATCCAAAGTTTATTTTAGTACAATCTGTTAAAGTCAATTAATAAAATTAGTATGGTAATAGTATAAACTACATGAGACTATCGAGGAGATTGGATCAAGATGGGGAAAGGACCATGTGATCCTCAAATCCCCCAATTAAACTGAGAAAATATTTAGCTATTTTAAAATAGTAGGCCCATGACAACATTATAAAGCAAAATGACTATAATGAAACCCATGATATCAGTTGCTGGTGAACGATAGCCTCCACAGCGCACAATGGACAAGCACAAATCCATGGGGGTCTCCAAGGGGCTTCTGCATTTGAGGACGTGGGGCCCAATGGGCAGAGCGATGGCTGAGGCAAAGTCCAAGCAGTTAATTGGGTGTCATACGCGTCAAGCAGGTGAATTGCCCCACAACGAATTAAAAAATTCCAAGCCACTGACTTTTTTTTCTGAAATAATGAGTGTGAGGATTTGGGTCAGAGAGGTGGGTGGGCCCCTGATGCCTCAGGATGCTCAGGCAGGGAGGGAAGCCTCTACTCCCACGAAACGGCGCGCTGGTACTTCCTGGCTGGCTGGGCTGTCCTTTTCCTTCCCCTTGGTGGACACCAACCTCAGTCGGGAGAAACAGTGTTTCTAAACAGGTGAACAGGATCGTCAAGTACAACCATGCACATACAACTGAGAAGCCTCATCCCTTAGTGGCAATGAACTATACAAAAGCTAACACCTGGAAAAAGAGAGTCCATAAAACATGCAGAGGACAGCTTTGAAGTAACTACAAGTAATATCCCCAGTGGGGTGAGAAACTATATCTCATTCATGAAACAGGAAGTCTTGAAGATGGAAACCAATGTAACTGATAAAGAACTGAATAGATTGATCTACTACTACAGGTCTATGTTATTCAAGCCGGAATTAATGAGCTGGACAGGAGAAGCAACCAGAGGCATGGCTTGTTAAATAATAAAACAAGACAGAAGGAACAAGTTTAAGTATGTTAAAATATATAGTCATCATCATGTTAAAGTAATAAGCATATTAAAAGATTCAGTTCTTCCACTTAAAGGAGGGTTCCGATTAGGTTAAATAAGGAGAGATCAGGTTTTCTGATACCTTGGAGTCAAACATTGTCCATTTCCTCGGAGTCTCTATATGAAATCACAGCCCCTACCTCTGTGGGATCCAGAGAGAGCTGTGGGTTACAGGGAACTTCAGTGCTTTGCTAGATGGAGGTGACGTCCATTCAACGCAGAAAGATATGTAGACTAAGAAAGCGTTTGAGAGAGCTACAAAGCATCATCCGCGGGGATTAAAAGGGATGGTGAGAGTTCAAGACTTAAAAGCACTTTTGGAGCCTCCTACTTTCTATAGCCAGGAATCAAGTGGAATCATTCTTTTCCTTTGGGGATTTGGGACATGTACATGTTACATGCAGTCTTCCAATGTTTCTCATTACATTTGTCACACGAATGTTTAACATTCTGTCATTGAATACTTCTAAAACAGTACCTGGGAAAGAGTATGTGCTAAATGACTGCAATTTTAACATTATTTAAGTGATTTATTATTCGTTATAATTATTTCTTACACCCTATATTTTCCCCATGCATTTGTGGTTTTCTTTTACTTTTCAATATTGTAGTACTTCTTTTAGAATGTTTCTGTGCTTAAACATTCTAAGCCTTTGAAAATCTGTAAACAAATAAATTTCAAGTCCCTATCACCATTGCTTGTAAGCTACTTTAGGAATATACAGGATTATGAATTTAAAAACATTTCCTTATAAACTCTGAAGGTGCTCCTTCTTTGCCTTCTGGTTTCCAATGTTGCTAATGAGAAGTCCAATGTTAACCTGATTTCCACTTCTAAGAAATCTGTTTTTAACTTTCTGAATCTTTAGTTTTAAAATTTCACCACAATAGCTCTATTTGCATATGGGTCTTTTTAAAAAATTATTATTCACCTTGTTCCACAGAGTACAATATATAGATGATGTATTATAGAATTGTGCACTTGAAGCCTATGTAATATTACTAACCAATGTTACACCAATAAATTCAACAAAAAAGGAAAATAAAACAATGAGAAATGTAGAGTGATCCTTGAATCCCACCCACAACTTTGTGGGTTGAAGATGTCTTACCCAAGAACAGAGAGCCATAGCCAGCCTTCAGATGCGGGACCGCTGTCAGTCTGTTCTCTGTCTCTCTGAGTCTGTTTCTTTTTTTGTTTGTTAGTTCAGTTTGTTTATTAGATTCTACATATGAGTGAAATCGTATGGTATTTATCTTTCTCTGACTGGCTTACTTCACTGAGCATAATGTTCTCCAGGTCCATCCATGCTCTCACAAAGGGTAAGAGTTCCTTCTTTTTTATAGTTGAGTAGTATTCCATTGTGTAAATGTACCACAGCTTTTTTATCCACTCGTCCACTGATAGACATTTTCAGTGCTTCAGACCTTGGCTATTGCAAATAACCCTGCAATGAACATAGGGGCGCATATAATCTTTTGAATTAGTGTTTCAGGTAGAACCAGTATTTACCTGAGGCTCTTTCTTCTCATGCCAGATATAAGAAATACAATAAGCCATTAAAACAATGCGAGTAAATTAAGACCCTCCAATTTTACCACCCTACAAACAAAGCATATTTCATGGCCAAGCCTAGAATCCACGATTACCCCACACTGGGTGCTGTGAGGTAGCAGGGTGCAGAGGGGAGAGAAGACTGAGAACAGTCATCCAACCCATTGCAGCCCTACCCCCCAACTTGCTCCCAGACATTCATTGCCTCGCACAGAAAAACTCATCCCTCCAAGATGTCCCACATAGGCTGAGGACAGCATCAGGCATGAAGCCGCAGGTCTTGCGGCCCACACTGGATCCACATAGAAATATTCTTGATTGATGACTTGGGAGCAGCGTTCCCCCTGTTACGTTGTCTGAGCTCTTGGAATCTTTTTTCTTAACACTTAAATGGGGAGAATAATATCAATACCACTTTGCGTATCTGTGAGTATTAAAAAGGCATCGATTAAAACCCTGGCATGCCGGGGAGCTCAGCAGATGGTAATCGCGGGTGCAGTTGCATCTCCTGACAGTGCTGTTCCCATCCGGGAACTTCGCGGGGAATACTACTCGGTTCGTCCATATATGCTGTGACGTGTGTTCTATATGTGCTCTTCAAATAGATGACAGTAACGTGGCCCAAATAATGACTGCCAGGCACTTGGAGGTTTGACTTGTCAATCCATTTACTCTTGGGGAAAAACAAAATTTAAAATATTTCTCAGTAAGAGTAATTTTATGGAGACAATCATTTGGTAACTACATTGCCATTGTTGATGAGAACTAGAGGAATTTGAATCGATATTTTTAAAAATCTGTAGAGCAGACACTTCAGATATCTTTGGACTAGTTATGAAATTATCTTTATAGCCCAGCATGACTCCAAGGAGCACACTCAGATGTATATGCCTCAGAGGCAGCATGTCCTGTTTTCACAGGTGGCATGCGTACAATTTTGTCAGATTCCTTCATAACTCTGTTTCCTCTCCCTTTTTGATTATTTGAACTCTAGGCAGGACATACTACGGAGCTCAAACCCTGGAATGTTTTTGTCCGAGAGGAATCCCTGAAAGCCCAGCGTGCAGACATTGCCTTGTCCTTTGAACTGGGGAAGATTCACACAGATGATGCAATGTGAAAAGAAACACCTCTTTTTTAGAAAGGCGGCCATTTTGCCCAAGATTTATGAGGCTTTGCTGTTGGAGATGAGACCTGGTAAGGGCTGAGTCACCTCTGGAAAGGGTCTTCATGAAGTCAGCCCTCAGGGACAGCTCCGCACTGCGCTGGGAGTGGTGCAGGGTGCAGATGCATGGGATGTTGTGAGCTCCAGCGACAAATAACTTCCAGTAGAAATCAGTTAAACTGATAAATATTTATGCAAAACTATGATGTAATACTGTCAAACCAAACAAATGTGCTATAGAAATTCAGAGACGAGCACCGTGAAGGCTAGGAAGAGAAGTGAGGTGTCAGTTTAGCTGGACAACCCATAGGTTCCAAGTCGTGAGAAAATCACGGGCAATGGACAGGGGGATGGGGGAGCCTGCTCTGCGAGGAAGTGAGCAGAGCAGAGGGCTGGGAACCCAGGGCGATCCCCCTGGGCAGTGCATCCCCTGGGTAGTGAGAGTCACTTTGGGGCTCAGAATTGCTTTGGAGGGACTTAAGCGGGGGAGAGGATGGAGTGAAAAGGGCAACGGTGTTGAAGGCAGGAAACCTAGGATCAAAATTTTTTTCTGCCTCCAAGTAGCTTAGTGAATGAGAAGGCTATAGGGTTTTTCCTCCTCTGGATCTCTAGACTAGTGGCAAACACATGTATTAAAACAATACATTCTCTGGTAAGTACATATTTAAAATTACAATGAAGACTGAGGGACAGGAGGAAGGTAGGGGTAGGTACGGCAAGCAGAGCAGGCCAGAGTGGGACCGAGGAGGAAGACCTTGGGCCAAAATCACGTTACATATAGTGGATTTCATACTGAGAGTTATGAAAAGGCATTTTCTTAGGCTAACGACGGGAGATCTGTTTAGCTTTGCATTTGGTGGTTGTTAAAACTTAAAAGTTTTAGAGAAGTTATTGTTTCACAGCAAAATTGACTAGAAGCTGAAGAGATTTCCCACCTACCCCCTCTCCCCACACACGCCCAGCCTCCCTAATGATCAACAGCCCCCGCCACTGTGGCACATTTTCCATAACTGATGAACCTACAGGCGGCCTCACTGAAGTCTAAAGAGCTCACGCTGAACAGCTCTTGCTTTCTTAGGCTCTCTCTTCATCCTGACGGAGGTCTGTAGAATCCTTTCTGTTTTCCATTCTTCATGCTTTTGAGTTTTCTTTTTCCTATTCCTTATGTAGAATTTCGTCATGCCCTTTGATGACACGCTACATGGACCCCCTGAGTCTGTAGTTCACATTGACAGTCACTTTTGGTGTTGCACCTTCTGTAGTTTGGAAGAATGAATAACGACATGTATCCCTCGTTGTGACATCAAGCCGACTGTTCCACTGCCTGTGCATCCCCTGTGCTCTCTCCCTCCGCCACCCCCAACCCCCTGGCATCCGGGGATATCTGTGCGGTCTCGAAGTTTTACCTTTTCCAGAATGTCCTATAATTGGAATCATATCGTATGTCACCTTTTCAGATTGGCTTCTTTCACTTAGTAATAGGCATAAGAAGTTCTCCATGTCATTTCACAGCTCGATAGCTCATTTCTATTTAGGGTTGAATAATATTCCATTGTTGGATGTAGCACAGTTTAGTTATCCGTTCACCTATGGAACAACATTTTGATTACTTTCAGGTTTTGCGTAAAGCTGCTATGAACATTCATGTGCGAGTTTTTGTGTGGACGTAAGTTTTCATTTCCTTTGGGTAAATACCAAGGAACTGGATTGTATAGTAAGAGCATGTTTAGTTTTGTGAGAAACTTGCCAAACTAATTCCCACAGTGTCTGCACCATTTTGTGCCCCCACCGGCAGTGAATGAGGGTCCCTGTTGCCCCACAACCCTCCCCGCCCCCCGCCAATGCACACGCCATTGCCAGTGTGGGATTCTGGCTGTTCTACTACGTGTGCAGTGGCATCTCGTTGTTTTAACCTGTGATTCTGGGATGGTATATCGTGTGGAGCATCCTTTCATATGCTCGTTTGCCATCCTTCTATCTTCTTCGGGGAGGTGTCTGGTCAGGTCTTTGGCCCATTATAACATTAGCTTGTTTGTTTTCTTCTTGTTGAATTTTAAAAATTCTTTGTGTGTTTTGGATAACAGTCGTCTGTGCCTCGTCTTCTCGTTCTTTTGACAGTGTCCCTTGCAGGGCAGAACTTTATAATTTTAATGAAGTGCAGCTTATCGGTTATGTCTTTCATAATGTCGACTGAGAAAAAGTATCAATGAGGTGTTTCAGTACAAAAGGCATCTTGACAGTCTTTAGAAAAAACCAGAACACTTTCTAATCAGGCGATCACACGCCTACATGAGTCACTAACTGTCCCTGTTCTTGTCTCCAGTCACTTCAGCAAATGTTCTTTTCTTTCCTTTTCTTTCTTTATTTCCTTGGAACAATGTCATGTTTCTAAAACAGACCAAAAATTAAAATAAACATGCTGGTACGAATAAAGAAGCAGGCTTCCAAGGTAGGGTTAGGTGACATGGTAAATAGCACATTTAGAAAACACAGATTCAGTATCTTCAGACGTTCTCTGCCTCACTCACAGGTGGTGCGAGGCGACAGCAGGCTGGGTTGTCGCGCCGCCTGCGCTCCAGCCGTGGCGGACACACACCAGACACACATGGCCTGAGTCACGGAGCGGCCGGGGAGGCCCGTGAGGTCACCCTGAGTGTGCTGCGGCCAGGGCTGTGTCGGGCCCTCACCAGGGAGCTCGAGGCTCACGGCCTCACTGAAGTCTAAACAGCGCACGCTGAACAGCTCTTGCCTTCTCTTAGGCTCTCTCTTCATCCTGACCATAGGCTCTCTCTTCATCCTGACCATAGGCTCTCTCTTCATCCTGACCATAGGCTCTCTCTTCATCCTGACTGAGGTCTGTAGAATCCTTTCTTTTTTTCCATTTTCATGCTTTTGAATTTTCTTCTTTCTATTCCTTATGTAGAATTTCATCATACCCTTTGATATGTTGGCATGTCTGACGTGTAGGCAAAAATGAACTACTGATATTTTTAAGCAAAGCCTGCATTGGTGTGTGGCTGTCCAAGCCTCTAGAATAATTGAACAAGAATTTATTTGAGCTGCAATGTTGAGGACGTGCCTGGAAGCAAGATCTCAACGAGCTCAGAAAATGCTCTGGAGAACTGCTCGTTTTATATATTTGTATCACAGGAAAAGATGTACAGAAGGTTACCTTGGTGGTCGATTGAGGGGGAGGGAGAAAGCAAAGCAGGGGCATCTCTGGGACTGGATGAAACGCAAAATGGAGAGAACCGCACCCCTTTCACACATTGGTGGACGCGGGATAGTTACGTGGGTAACAAGATTACGCTGTCGGGCTCTGTGGCCTTGTGCTCAGTGCCAGAGGTTATGCCTCCCCAGCTCCTGGAAAAGAAAACTGCTTGGACATCTTAAAGGTCTGTTATCCTCGACTCATAAGAACAATAGACGGGGCTCCCTGAAGGTAGCCATCGACCTTCGCTGAGGAAGCTGCAGTGCTGTGAAGTGACTTCCCGCCATAACCTGCCCGGTCCTGAGTTTATGATCTGACCGGCCTGTGTGGTAACTGGATCACTGAGCTTTTATCAGGCCTCCAGGTGGCCCCCTGAGCTCATCAGGGTTGTTATACGGCCCTTGTCTGTTTGCACATGTCAGGGAGGCTGGCCTTTGAAATGTCCCGTTTGGTAGGCGGTCACAGAACATGGGCCACGGGATGGGCACGCCGCCCTCGGCCGTCCCTCGGGGCTGGCCGGGAGCCCCCCGTCCCTGCTTCCTGCCTGAACGCCCAGGGCATGGCTACGCGGGCGCACTCCCCGCCGGCACGGCCCCGGGACTACCCTTTGGAGAGCTGTTCCCTCGTGGGAGCTACAAGAAAGCAGTTCATAGAGCGGCGTCCACTTCTCTGTTTTTATGTAAGTGTAAAACACCTCACACTTAAAATCTGTAGCTTCATCCTGCCCAGCTTCATGGGCTTGGGCAATTTTTATATTAGTTTCAGAAGAGATATGTCTCTTGGAATAATTCACCAGCACATGTGCACTAAAAAGAACATCGGTGTGATGTTTATTGATTTGTAAATTTGCCAGAATGTAAAGAATGAGATGTTGCTTTCATGTTGACCATCATTTCCATCCTTAACAGCAAAGAAGATGCCAGTTGTACTCGCCAGTACCTGTAACAACAGGCAGTTCTGCACTGAATTTTGATTAATTATGTAAGGCTCTATCTTGATATAGTTGTCTTTTACATGTCAGTATCATCACCTTATGAAAAGAATATAGGCATCCTATTCTTACGTAGACCTGAAACTTCCCTTTTGGTCAACCACTGGCTCTTTGAAAACATTCCCTGCAGTGGACTGTTCTGAGTTCAAACATTTTTGAAAACACATGGAAACCGAAACCTTGACAGTAGATCACTGGTGGTTTGTTTTCTCTTTTTAAACTAGGAAGGCTTCGTTGAGCTTGAACTTAGGTATGCAATTCTCTGACATTTTGAGGTGTTAGCCTGTGAGTTTTCTCCCTCTGCTTGCTTCATCCCATTACCTGCTTCTTCTGGGGACAGTGGCTGTGGAATGCCTGTCCTCAGGCAGCCTGGTTCACATGACATTCTTAAGGGTTAATGGATGGCAATTACTGGCTATAAAATAATTATCTTAAAGGATCATGAGATAGAAAGAATTTTCCTGTGTTGTACCTCTAATATTTCCTTAGAGAAGGAGGGTGGGGGTTATAAGGCCCTGTGAGATATATATATATATATATATATATATATTTTATATATATCCTATTATATGTGTATATATATATCCGATTATATATACATATCCAATTTATATATATTTAAAACTTTTTTTTTGTAATAAGAAGTATATATTTGGTTTTCCTCCCATTCTGCCACAGGACTCCCAAGACCCTTAGAATTTCCTAAGTGTTGAGAATGGCAAAGTTGCCCTTTGTTATACTAACGAGGTGAATTGTGGACCACCCCTAAGAACGGGGGTTGGCTGTCAATGAGGAGAACCACGGGATTAGAGGGTCGCAACTTTGACCCTGACCTCTGCGGGGAGAGAGGGCCTGGCGGGTGAATCAGTTGCCAGTGCCCAGCGATTTGATCAGTCGTGCCTGTGTGAGGGGGTCGCCGTAAAAACCCAAAGGCAGGGTTCGGAGCGCTTCCGCTTAGTGCGCCCGCGGCGAGGCTGGGAGACAGACTCCCTGGGTGGGGCACGGAAGCCCTGCGCCCTGCCCACCCCCAAACCTCGCCCTGTGTCTGGTGTTTCCAAGTTACGTCCTGTATAATGAAGCGGTCACCTCATGAGTAAATGGGCTTTCTTGAGTTCTGCGAGCAAATTAATTGAACCCAAGGAGTGGGCCGCTGGAAACTTCAGTCTGCACAGCCCTTCGGTCAGAAGCCCAGGGGGTCTTGCCGCTGGCACCTGAGGTGTGTTGGGGGTGGGAGGGGTCATCCTGTGGGACTGAGCCCTGAACCTGTGGAATCTGATGCTGTCTCCTGGTAAATAGTGTCAGAATTGAGTTCTTGGACGCCCTGCTGGTGCCTGAGATTGCTGGGGGGGGGGGGGGGCGCGGGGGGGGGACCCTGCCCATGTTGGAATTAGGTCCGTGAATCCGATTTAGGCCCTGGGAACACAGTGGACCTGCCCTGATTTCTGGCAGCACTTGAGCTTTATCTTAGGGAACAGAGGCTCCACAGGCCCTGCAGGTAGGGACAGAGGCCACCTTGCGAAAGCTTTCCGAGCATGGCGGAAACCTTCGGAGGCTGCCGGACGTGGAGAGGCCACGCCGAGGGTCGCTGCACACCTCGGCGCGGAGCCGCCTGCCCGGGCCCGCTAACCTGGTTAACGGGCGCTGTAGGCAACCCCGGCCCCCAGCCCGCTGGTGCCGCCAGCAGCGCCTCTGAGCGTGGGCGCGGTCCCTGGAGCTCCTTTAATGCCTGACCGTGGATTTCCCACGGGCTCCCGGCATGACAGCTTGAAATATGAATTACCTTGCTTTATATAAGTGTTGATTATTTCTCACATGCTTGAGTTCTCTACATACATGGATAATGTCCTGTTAAGTCACTACTCCCATGGGGAGATTAGATCAAATCTTTTAAGTGCAGGCCCTACAATTTTGAAGGACATCCCTCTCTGGGTCACATTAGGCACTTTGGTATCTCAGTTTTCTCTAGAAGAAAACAGGACGGAAAGCAGCCTCCCTTCTTCCCCTGAGCAGCTTCCCTACGACGCCGGGGGCAGGAAGCCTGGCACCGGAAGCAGCTCCCCTCCCTGGGGCCCACATCTTGGCACATCTTGGGTCTTTAAAAGAAAGATGGAAGGAAGCTGGCATTATTTCTAGGCCATCCTACCTTCTGATTTCCAGGGTATGTCTTTAGGATAACTAAGAAATAGAATTTGTTTTTTAAGAAATCTTTTCCATCCCTACATTCATTAAGAGAATCCATGACTTGCTGATAATGTTGGATAAGCTGCCATTTTAATGTGTCCTTTCCATTTTTTTTTCTTCAAATGTGAAGCGTGTGTGTGTGGGGGCCACGGCACTTTCTTTGTGTTGTCTGTTCTTTTAGCTGCAATGTAAAGGGGACAGCATAAGCGATGAATAAAGATGATTGAGAGAGAGAGGAATGACTGGCTTCCCTCCTTTCCTACAGTTAGAGTGTTGACAAAATGTAAACAGTTCTAGACAGGTCAAAATGTTACAACAGAGTATTTAGTTTGTGATTTTTTTTTTTTTTTTAATGCCAAGGCAACGTCTGGACAATTTCAATTTGTTCGTTGACGTCGCATGTTTAGATCTGGCTGCCCGTTCAGACCGCACAGTCAACCTTACCAAAGACGACCTTCTCCTTAGCCCTGTCTTCTCAAGAGCTATGGTGGCATGACTTAGAGAGTAGAGCACCATTTTGGAAGAATTTCTGTTGGATGACATGGAAAATTATCAGAAAATCCTTGAAGGGAGCTTGGCAATGGCCCTATCCTTCTAGGCCTATGTCATTGTGGGTATGGACCTCCCGCTTTTCTGGCTACACATGTGTGTTCCTATGTACTCATGCATGCACATTTGTATGTGGCATAGGAAAGTCCCCAAAGAAGTATAAAACAATAAGAACCGCCCGGCTGAATTGCTATTCAAGAGTGAGAGAAACCTAGAGAAGAGCATGAAATAGAAGCTTTTAAGAGGAGGTTGGGCTATGAGTTACGATTGCTAGATTTACTGAATAAAAATACAGTTTTCTCAGTTAAATTTGAATTACAGATAAAAACAGACATTAAAAACATATAAGTATGTCCCAAATATTGCACGGAATATACTTTTACTAAAAATGTACTCATTGCTTATCTGAGTTCAGAATTAATGGGAACCTGTGTTTGATCTGGAAGCCTTCGTACAATAGGCAGGACTGTGGATCATTTCCCCTTGGTGAGTGGAAGGTAAGTGGCTTCCTCTGAGAAGTCAGATGCAGGGACTAGAAATAGTGTGACAGTCGCTGGATAAATTCAAGAACATCCCACCTTCAGCCGAGACTCAGGACCCTGATACTTCTGGTGTGAGAGATTTTTACCTCTTGAGAGGTAAGCAAGCCAGTGGGCTGGAGAGCAAATAGTAGGAGCTGGTTTTTAGAAGTGACCATTCCAGAAGGGAAAAGACCAATAACAACAACCAAGAGACACGGAGGTTTGACAATGATAACATGACGTGAAAGAATGTAGCAGAAATAGTGAAAATGCCTGGGTTGTTATTGCTGAATCCCCTTCTCCGCTCATGATTGCATATACTTTCCTGGGAAAACAAAGGGATATTTAGATGGGACTGGATGTCCTAAAACTTTGTAAATAAGAGGGAATGGGAGAGCCTGGCATTACTTTCCTCTTGATTTAATTATTTTCTGTGCATTCATATATGTTGGTACATAATGCATATGTGTACTTGTACTCACATTGTGAAAAGTAGTATGACTTTGGCTTAGAGCTGGCAATTTAATAAAGTAATAACTGTAAGATTAGTGAAAAATGCAGCATGCACTTGGAATGGAGTGTAGGCCAATGTTTTTGTCATTGTTATTTCTCAGTTGTATTTCCTTGTTCTCTTACTCTGGACTCTGCAAACATAAAATCCATAGAAATTAATTTAAAATTTCTTTTGATGTTGATCTTCATCAGTTCTTAGTTTAAATACCAAACACTTCACACACCACAGATTCTTGTTTTAATCCATGAATGTAATCAACATTTCATATTCTGCTTCACATGTTTGCTATTAGTAAGCCTTCAAATTCTGTTCCCAATTACCACAGATATGCTAAGTGTATGTATAGCAGAAACTTGCTAATTTGTAACTTAAAAGCCTGGAAAACAATGGGCTTAAATTAATTGGGTATCTGGTATTTTTTAAATTACACAACATTAACTAGGTTGAGAAAGAACAATTATTGTATTTTATATCATGCGCTAGTTTATATGAACAGATAATGGCTTCCATGAGACTTCTGGGTTACTCACAACTATGTATATTTAGGCACTGCTTGATGGTCAATATGCCAATAGCCAATTTGCTAAAAGCCAATTTACTGAATGAGCAATTCACTGAATTACAAAAGAATTTCTTAGGGTTGTAGTCTTCCTTTGTCTTTGCTCTTGCCCTTGCCTCTACATTGTATGCTAGTGGGCATCTGCTCTTAAATACGGTGTGCTGAATTTCCTGTTTTTGTCAACTTATGTTCACTCTTGGCTCTGATGGCAAATGGTGCAGGCAGACGTTGATGTTAACACACTAGGCTAAAGCATTGCTGTGGGCTTTAGGGGCTGAGGACTGCTAAACAGGGACTAGGAGAAACGCTGGCCTGATGAGGGGCCCGGAACCTGGCTGTGCCATTAGGGAGCTATGCGACCTCGAACAAGCAGCGTATCTTCTAAAGCCTTAGGTTTCCTCATCTCAACGGGCTATCAAGTGTCTCAACTGAGAAATGCATCTTGGGAAAGAAAGGCGTGGCCTTGCATTGTGGCCGCAGTCGGGCAGGACTTGTGGTCTCGTTATCTACGGAGAAGAGTGTCACTCAAGTAAGTCGTGCCTGCCGTGCATCCTCATGGATAGAGGACTGAGAACGTGGTTCTCAGATCCCTACCAGCCCTGACAGCCTCTGAATTCACGGCCTTCTAGGCTCACCAGAACTGCTTTTTTGGGTGTGAGGTCTCTGGGTCTATGATTTAAAGGAGTTTCCCTGGGGACACAGTGCAGATTGGGGTAATGCCTCAGCTAAATGGAACATACCATAGAAGCTTCTTAAAACTATTTACTAATAAAGTAAGCATGTTGATGGCACTGCAGAGCCCCTTCACTGTGGTCTCCGATGCTGCTGTCCAGTGGACTTGCCACTCTGGCAACAGCTGACTCATCCTGTCCCCACACAGCTCACCTACATGTGGGACAGCGGCCCACGTGGGGAAGAACACCTTGGCAGAGACAAGACCTTCTCTTGCAAATAGTTTGAGCTCAGTATATATGAAAGGTCAGGCAGCTGGTCACAGGAACAGAAGCCGGAAGATGTTGTGGCATAATAATGACAGGACATGAGTCAAGTGAGTGACGTATCCTTGCTTTTACAGCCCTTTGCTTCCAAGGGGAATCCAGACAGGTGGTTGGGGCGCATCCGTTTCAGCTACAGCTCCTGGGAGAAAGCCATCGATCAGGCAGTGTGCAAGGACAAGCAGTGGGGGTGGGGTGCTGGGGGCGGGGGCGGGGCGCCAGAACAACAGGACACAAAAACCTCTCTCTGCTTTCCATTTCTCATGCTGCTCTCTCCCTGCCCATGAAGGTAGGATAATGGCCTTTGTTTTCCATCTTGTCTAGATTCTTTGACCCAGAAAGATGTTGGACTGGTTTCTGAAGCAGGGGTGCCTTATACAACTTCTGAGCGCCCGCTCTTGTCCTCTCAGTGTCCTTTGTCCCCTCCATCGCTTTTAGGTTTCCTCAGCGGTTCTCTGACTCTACACTGGTGGAGTCGTTACCCTTAGAAGGAGCTCATGGGGTGAAATTTACCCAAGGCTCAGGCAGAGCCGCTGCCCACACCCCCTGCTCCCAGGCTGCTCTCTCCTTTCACTTTTACAAAGGAATCTGTCAATCAAATGAGTAGCTGCTGATGGCAACTTTTCGACTCTTTTTCTCTCAACCAGGACACAGGAGACACCTTGAAAACAGATATGCGAACATTTTCTCACAGGCTCTTCCCTGTGTTTCCTCGCTGCCCATTTTGGTGTAACGCAATTCATGTCGTGCGAAGAGAATTTTGGTAAAAGGCATCGAATTTCATTGTTTCTCATTTTGTCCATGCCTGTATGGTTTCCCATGAATCCATGACATACAGGGTTAGTGTGATAGTAAGTTTCCACTTCGGCATTGAGGTCACTGCTATGCTTCCCAGCTCAACTTGAAGTTTCTGGTGGAAAAGGTGATGTTCTGTCTGTGCCCATTCCTTTCGTTTTGCCCACCTTCCTCATTAGCATGGATGTCGCACTTCGAAACAAGCAGAGCCATCGGGAGTGGCTTCTTGAGGGGAGTGCCTGCACCGTGACGCAGTTCCCACGACATCGTGTGGAAGTGGCTTTGTGGTGAGGAGCCACTGCTGCAAAAAGCACCATGACACTGATGAATATTCAAGAGCTACTGGCGCCCCCGGGAAACCACCTCATTTAGTTGCTTCTGAAACCTGTTCTCTGCACTTCTCTTCCTTTTTGTTTCTGAGCTGATTTACATGACAATGGAGCTTCTGGTTCTTGGGAGTAGGTCTGCCCCTATTCTCCATTTTGAGTTGTCACCCTCTCTCTGCTGAGAAGATGCAGGACAATGAAGTGAGGACTAAATGACCACTGGAGCAAATGAACTCAGAGGAACAAAGGCCCCCTTTTTCATGCAAATTTCCACAGTCATTTAACAGGAAGGAAGAAAAGAAACCAGGGTACAAGACATCCAGAAAAGGGGATGCTATTCGAGGGCGTTCCATGGGGCCTTGACATCTTTCAGAGCATCATCTATCAAAGCATCTCTCTCTCTTTCATTGAAGGTGAATCCCATTTCCATTTGGAAGGGAAGCACGGAAGGACGTAAAGTGTAGCCTCAGTCGTAGGGCCTGGCTGTACATTCACACCTCAGTCCTCTTGATGTTGCTTTCCTCTTGCTCACTCATTCCTGACCAATAGGACATACCTGTGCGTGCCCACCTAGCGCCAAGCTGTCCTCTCTGCCTGGGAGGCCGGCTCTTCTTCTTTTCTTACTTAAGCTTTCTCTGCTCCTCAAGGTGTGAGTCAACCCTCTTCCCGACGGATCCTTCTTATTTTTGAATTCCATTTCATTTAGCATCGATCGCTCAGTTACCAGTTCTGTCTTAAGAGCTGGGTTTTTTCTTACCAAAATTTCTTGAGGAAGGTAGTGATGCATTTATTGTACTGCACTGCTCTTTATCCATTGCTTTTGATATAATAGCAGATATATAATATGTGATTATTAGATGGAATATCTGCAATTTCAGAATGAAACTAAGAAGGAGAAATTTATTGGGTACATATATCTATCCATGACTGTTTTTCTTCTAACTTTAAAGCTCATGGCACCTTGCTTAAATATAAAGCATGAATAGATTAGTTGATTATTCAGTAATGTCCTGATTCACAGAATGTCAATCAATGCATTTCAGTTAAAATAATTTTTAACTCTGAGGATCAATACCTACTCACTTTTTTTTTGCTAGGATATATTATTGATAATAATAATATTTATGATAGCAAATACTTAGAGCTTACCTTATGTCTAGGACAAGTCTAAGCATTTAAGTATACTTTTATTTAATCCTCATAATAACACTATGGAGTAAGTAGTAGTATTGTAAATACCATTTTGCAGAAAAGAAAACTGAGTGTTAAGTAGCTTGCCTGCAGCGATAGCCCTGGGACCTCAGCGGGCTGGGTCCTGCGCCTGCGCTCTTAGCCACTGTTCTCTGCCGCCTCATCTACCTGCGCTCTCAGCCTTCCTGGGGCACGGGGTCCCCTGCTGTGCGGTCCCCTGCTGTCCGCGCTCGGCACCACAGGGGCTGCGCATGTTTCTGACCAGCCTTTCATCTGAGATCGTAATACTCACCCCGCACAACTCAGAAGTGGGCTCAGGCTGGGAAGTGCGGTTCGTTCGAAGGCCAGTGGGACAGGTAGTTTGATGAGAATCCCTTTTAATCATCATTCCTTTCTATCAGTTACTTGTGACAGTTACATTATAGCATTGGTGAATAAAGTGGAAATTATGAAATTACTGGGAAAATGAATAACATACAGGAAACAATCCCAGACCTTATTTCTCTCCGTGCTATAAAGAACAGTTTCCTAATGGAGAAGCGGGAGACTGTTCTTCACCCCGTTCCTTACTTAAGGACCCAACGTGTGTTCTGGGACCGTATTACCATGGAGGGAGGTTGCTCTTTAATGAACTCAAAGGACAAAAAGGTTTTTTGTTTTTATTGTGTGTGTACGTTCCTTTGAGAAGATTATAGGGACCATTTAGCCTAGAGCTGTATTTTCTGACGTGGTGAAATTAAGGCTCCAAATCCCTCCTGTGGTCCAGAGGGATGGTAAAAATTAGAGTTAAGAGCAAAATCTGACTCTACATCCAGAGCGCAAAAGCGTGATTGCCAGGCCCTCCCCCCGGGGGACGGCAGAGCTGGCGGGTTCGGGGAATGAGCCCCCTCACTCACACAGAGACCCCGTGGGCGCTCAGGGTGGGGTGCTGAGTGTCAGCAAGTGTCACCGTCCTCACCACGTGAGATACCTGGTTTGCCACATTGAAATGAGAGAAGCTAAGAACAACTAGCATAAACCTAGAAATTAGTTATTCATCCGTCGTGCACCTGGGAAACATCTGCCTTTCAGGCACTGTAGTACTAAGAAGAGTGCATTTTACTCTCTGCCCTTTAAGATCTCACAGTGTGGGGCTGGGAGGGGTGGAGGGTCAGGGGGAGGGGAGGTTCGCAAACCCCCATTACAAATTACAGAAGCGTGGGAATGCTGTGTCTGGGCTGCTCACACATTGAGCAACGGGAGCTGAGAAAGGTTGTCAGAGCAGGTAACCTTGTGAGCTGGGCACGCAGAGAGGTTTGGGCCTGTCTGGGTACATGCATCGAGAAGAACAGTTTCCCAGAACAAACAGCTCGTGGAAAGGCATCAAGGTGTGACAACTCAGGTTTTCTGGGACACACAAATACAGAAATGCTGTTCCATTTTGCTAGGGACTGTAGTTCTTACTGATTTAGAAGCTTGATCTGTGTTGCTTACTTCATCTTTGAAACTTCCATCTGAGAGTGTGTATTGGGGGTTCAGCGTCAGGTGTGAGGTTTTTCGCATGAGAGGTCGGCTCTGGTGAAAGTTCGGCCTGAGCATTTCTGGGGGCGCGTGCGGAGCGCAGGGCGCCTGTGCTGCGGACTCCGGATGCCGCAGGGCCCGGCCTGCGACCTCTGGGCGGGCGCCCTGGCCTTTGGCCCAGGTGCCCTCCCCTGCACGCCCCTGACTGTTGCGTTTCTGTGCATGTTTCCCCTGTTCCCATTGCTTCACAGGTCTGTCTCCCCTTTTCCTACATGAGAAAGTCTCATTCTTATTTTGAAATCAAATCAAAATTAAAGGCTGTGACGTAGAAAACAGTCTCACCTGAGCTGTGCATAGTGCGCATGTGCACGTGGCCTGTGCATGGGGCAGAAACGTGTATAAAACATTTTCTTTTTCCTTTTATAGTGTGAAGTGTTTGAGTTTATTTCTGTCATCTGAATAATCACGAGTCAAGAGAGCATCTGCCTTTCGGAAACCAGGATCACCGTGGTTTGGTAACGATTACATCAGCAGGAAGGACGCGCCCGCGCAGAGGGCACAGGGGAGAGGGCTTGCCATTCACGGCGACACAATGACCCGAAGGAGAAACATTCTGAAATTTTAATCTGCAGTTTTTGCCCCTTACATTTTAATCTTCATTTCCCTCCGACTGTCCACCTCTGCAGATGGGAGCCTTGCTGTGAGTTCAGACGCATTGTCCAGGGTGTGAAGAGGCAAATACTATAGTCATCACCACTGGCCTCACTTTTCAGTTGGCATCTGAATACAGGCAGTTTTTTGAAGGGGGTGATTAGCAGAAACCTCTGGGAGTTTCTTCCCAAAATGCAGGCTGGTCCTTGCGAGTCCTATTATTTTGCTTGCATAGGCTGTCTCGTTCACCTAAACACAAAGAGGCAGTGGTTATCTGGTTTCTTTCGACTCCTGCTTTGCTCTGATAGAAGGTGACGGTGGTGCTGGCAGTTGGCACCAAAGTCACCGATACGACGTGCCACTGTCGATGCTGACTTGCTTTCTAGGGTTTGTTTTCAACAGCCAGGAGACTAGCTCTCCAGATTTCCTTTTAGATTATGGTGAAGTTGCACCTGAGGAGATAGACACCAGAAACGTTTTGCTGGCAAAACAGTCAACACTGATTTGTGAATGCAGTCGGCAGTGACTTCCCATTTTGATCCTGTAGTCAAATATGTGTTGAACTGATTTGTTTATTCTACAATGTCTGTCATAAGATGAGATTTCAGGCTTGAGACTTGCTCCCCGCTCAAGTAGATGGCCAACATATTCTGTTGGGATTGTTATGCCATCTCTTCGAAGAGCACAGGACAGGGGAAGGGCCTAGATCTATGTGGAAATAACAGAACTTAACATTTCTTACTAAGAGGAATTAATACCTACATAATTAAACAGACCACTCGTAAAAATTATATGCATTTCTTCTTGAATATAAATGTCTTGAACTTTCTCCTCTTTTTAAATCGTAATGGTTTTCCACCATAATATACGGCTTACCCTTTTCCATTTCTCACTCATAAAGAGAAGTACTATTGAAAGTAAAAGGGTCAAAGACAAAGCAAATTTGAAGCATTCTTTGCTCTGTTTATGGTGAGGTTCACGTCACAATGAGATAGGCCATCCTTGGGCCACTTGGCATTTTCTTGTTCACATAATGGACACACCTCAGTGTCGAATTTGAGTACCGATTAGATGATCGGATTCATTCATTGAGGGAATCACCTTAATGGAGTCCACTGTTGGGTGTTTGTGCTCATGTGAAACTACTAATCCCTGACTTTCCTACCTAGGAGGAATTATAGTAGAAAACTTGTCACCCACGGTTCCCTGTTCTCTGGAGCTAGAGACAATCATGACAAAGCTCAGCAGAGTGCAGTGCATTCTTCACTGATCTCTTACCTGGCTTGCCAACGTGTCGGCGTTTTCTGTTAAACATGCTGATTACGCCCAGTGCATGTGCATGCTTCCTGCAAGCTGGCTCCTTTGTGGTATTTGTGTGCACCTTTGCTCCGATGAAATTTTAAGTTATTTATGTATAATAGTCAGTTGTTTTATTCACAGTTAAGTTCCTGGGGAGCAGATTCTGAGATGGAGATTAGCTTACTGGGCATTTATTAGGAAGTGTTCTTGAATCAACACCTGCAGAAAGTGCGGGAAGGGAGCAGCTTCAACAAAGGGAGAAGCTGGGCTGCAGCACTGTCTCAGAAAAGCCTTGTCCCCTCCACCAAAAGCTCTGGATCTGGGATGGCCCTTCAGGGGTGTCTCAAGGTAGAGGAACAGGGGCTGGACCTTAGTCCCAGCATATGGATCTGTTGTTGGCTGTGGGGTCACAGATCCCACTAAACGTGTTTAAAGAGATTGTTGTTATTGCCAGTACATTTGTTTAGTTAAACATTACTAAAATCTATATAAGACACATTCAGCAAGAGAGTTTTTCTATAGAGAGTACATTGATTGTGTTTTAAAGACTCAAAAATTAAGGTGTTAAAAATCAAATTATACACTGTTGCTGTTTTTGTAGGTCATAGATGAAACTGTTGCTGTTTTTGTAGGTCATAGATGAACCTTATGAAATGACAATTTTTGTAGGTCACACGTGGTTAAAATAGAAAATTTCATATGGAAAACACTAATGTAAATAGTTAGAAATATAGAAGGCACCTGCAACAGAAAATTAAATGGAAAATTATAGACCCAATGGTATGGGTATGGTTTCTTTAAAAATGTGACAGATCAACCAGGGACATACAAGGGAAACCCTTTGACTCTGGATCAAGCAACTCATCAAGGGACACACTTTAGACATCTCGTTTTCATGAACTACTACCATCTTTTATTTTTTCTTATTAACCAACCAACTGGTATTCATAATCCAGTTGCTAAGAGGAAGCTTATACTGCACTAGGAATCTCATCGCCAGACATCTGGGGGTGGAGGAGGTGGTGGAAATAATCTTCCTACCCTAGGAATGAAATATCTTTTGCCTAGGATGATGTTGGCACCTTTACCCAACAGAATTTTGCATTTTCTTGCCAAGTTCAAGCCCTCTCTGAGAACCAGGAAGGCTTCCTAGTGTCTGAGCCACCCTGCAGCATTCTGGGAGTCTCAGCACCAGTCGTTGGCTACGCGGGCAACTCTGGCCTCCTTTGCCGGCTGCTGCTTCCTGGGGTCTGCGCCAGTTTCTGTTCCTTCCGAGTTGCCGATGGGTGCTCCATTTCAAAATAGGGATAGTGCCAGGATCTGTGGAGCCTAACGCTTATACGATTTAGGGAATCCTCTCTAAGAAAAAAAAAAATTGCAAATACAGATTTCAGTATAAAGTGCTTATTTAGAGTAAAAAGAATCACAAAAATTGCTAACTGAAGAAAACTTACAAATAGTATAATGATCACAAAATTCATAAATATAACATTTTATTAACTGTCATCCTTCTATAATACTGTTTTCTTACAATTTTTGCTTACATTTGCTTCAATCGTGCAAGTGAAAAACAATTTTATTTTCATTTTTTAGAGGAAGATAGAAGGATTATCTAGTCTTTCCTCTAGCATGATTGATTATATACACAGTAGTTTAGAAAAAAACTCTTATAGTCACAACTTATTATTGCTCATCTTTAATCAATTTATAAGATCACTGCCAACAAGAAGACCTCTATCAAATTTCATATATAAGCTTTCTCACAGTATAAACACTTCTTTTGGTATAGTGTCAAATCTTAGACTCCCTTTGACTTCCTACTCTTCAGTGACCAGTTTGTTACTGAGGACATCATTGCGGAGTTTTACATTATCTAAGTGTCAGTATTTTGTATAGTATCAACAAAAAATAAGTATTTGTCCTGTACTTCATTTGATTCATATCTCTTTATTAATTGAAATTATCACTTTGCATTGAAGCAGAGTTTACTTCTCACATGTAGCTCTGTCCCTAGTTCTTTCCCTTTTCCCTACTTTTCTTCTTTTTGGGATCTTTTTAGCATACCCCCAGCTGAGGACACATGTAATTATTTTTTTTAAAAGTTTGAAAAAGAACATACAAGTAGATTCCAGAAGAAAAGCATGTGCTCAAACTCTGTCTGTATTAAAACTGAAAGAAGTCATCAGTAGAACACCTAATGTGGATTAGGGGATTATTGAAAATAAGGGAATTGACCCCTCAACTCCCTAAGGCGAGCGGTGCTCCCTGGCACTACTGCCCTGCTTGTAGGTCAGCAGGTCGATGAGATGGAAAGGCTCCTTCCGCCCAGACCCGGCTGCTCATCCTGCATCAACGTGAGAGGGGCCAGTGCAGGACACGGTGCCACGCGTGTGTCCCGCCCGCTGTCCCTGGTGTCCCCAGCGCTCCAGAAGCCCCACCGCGGCGCGTGCTCTCGTTGAGGCCCATGGGCACGTTCAGAAATCGGAGGCCGCTGTCGGCAATCCCACTGTGGGAACAGGGAGAACGCGGCCCCCGACAGGCAGGGAAGAAAAACAGAGTCAGCGTGAATAAAACACTTCTTCGCAGAAAAGCGTAACTGCAACTGCAATGTGATGACCTCGTTTCTTCTAATAAGACCATGAGAAAAATATTTGTTCAGTTTTCTAAAACACTGCCCTTTAACGACTGGGTTCTTAAATTTAAAAATAGGTTTTAAATTTCTGTTTCCTGCCATTTGAACAATTACATGAGGGTCTCTGAAGAGTCTTCCTTAAAGGTCCGTGCCTGCTCTGAAGAAGCTTATTAGTCTATGATTTTAAAAATTTGGAACCATAGATTAGTCTTTTTATTTGGAAGGTATGATTTTTTTTTGTCCTTTCCCCACATTTTAAAAGCAGTAACGCCAAATACCAAGTATATACATGTGTTTATGGTATGCAGGTCTTTCTGATGAGCCCATAAAAACTCAAGCCCCATACTTCCTTGTGAATTGATGATTTATTACCATAGTTGAATAGTTCTTTTCATTGGCATACAATGTTTTTTCCAAGGTGTACTTGATCATGATTAATGGGCCTCACAAAGTCCTAGAGCTTCCAAAATCCCTAGTATGTGGCTTATCCTTAACAAGCGTTAATTACTTAAAAAAACTTAATGAACCTTACTTTTTAAAATATTTATGCAGTTGCAGTCTAGAAAACTGTTCTATTAAATGCAAATAAAATTAAATATAAATTTCTCTTATGTCAATATCTTTAAATGATTATAGAAATAACTCGTGAATGATAAGTATAGAAAATTACTTATATGACAATATCCATTTAATTAAATAATACTTAAGGAAAACTTTTCAAAGTAACTTTCGCCAATTATGCAGAATAGTGTCCTCTGAATGGTAAAACGTTTTAGTATATTATTTCACTTTAATTTTTTAGTCACAAATGACAGTGATTTTCAGTGGTACTGTTTTTCTTTATTTTATCCTAAAAAATTACACTGTTCTGAAGGGTGTAATACTCAAGAAAAGATGAAAAAGCTTCAAGAAAAATATAAATATTTATAACAAAAAGTTTGCTTTCTGTATTTCTTTGATTGCTACGGTGTGACTATGTCTTCATGGGAATATGCTCTCTTGGACGTGAGGAAGACGGAGCACTACAGAATGAGGATGCTGCATTTGAGATACGTTCCTATGATGCTAATGTACAAAACTCTTGGCTGTCTTTCTCCTTCTGGCCAGACATGTTACATAATAATATATCACAACTGATTACTTTCCATTATACCTATATAATGGGGGCTCAAATTAATAACTGATAGTCATGATCGTATTATTCTACATTCTAATGTTATTATTGTTTCAATGGCTCGCTGTAGTATACATTTTGTCCAAAATAGATCTATGCTCAGAAATTTTTTGAAGCTTTATTTTGTTCAGTTTGGGTTGTGATCCATCTGGAAAGAAACATTTTTTTAGGGTTTTCAGGCTTGGTTTGCTGATTCTACTGTCTAATGATAGAAAACGAATTATGTGCTATACTTGGAAGAAGGACATTAAACTATTTAAATTAGAAGAAGAATGGCAACAGATTTGAAAGGGTCATGAGAACATGAAGAAAGTATTTTATGAAAATCCTTAGTGGGGCTATTTAAATTCCATAAGTATTTTTTTTTATTTTTTTTATTTTTCAATTGCAGGTGGCGTACAATATTGTATGAGTATCATGTGTACAGCTTAGTGATTAGACATTTATGTAGCTTATGACTTGACCTCCCTGGTAAGCCCAGCACCCAGCTGGCGCCGTGCATAGTTACCCCCTGTTATTGACTGTGTTCCCTATGTGTACCTTATATCCCTGTGCCTGTTTTTCTATCTGGCAGTTTGTCAGAATTGAGCATTAATAAAACTATCTGAGAGGTTGAAATTCAGATGAACATTAATTAATACACAGTTTTTGAGTTCCTACTTTGAGTCCATTGTTGAACTCTATTGTGAAAAAAACAAGAGTGGTATATATTATTACATCTACCTTCTAGGCATTTAACATCCATTTAGTGAGACGAAGTAATCCATAAAAAAACCCAGCATAACCCACATTTTGTGGATTATATGGTGAGAATACATTGTATTGGTCAGTTTTTCTCACAGAAACCTAATCTTTCAAAACATCGGATCTTATCAGTGTGAAAACAAGTGATTACCTGGGGAGATGTGAGATGAAGTGATAGAAAGCATCTTGAATTTGGGATCAAAGGACTAGCTGTGCAGGCTTCCTCTTATGCCTCCAATTATATTCTTTCTACCTCCATTTTAACTTCAGCCGTTGCTACAGCAACCATCTGGGGCAGGTATGACCTGACAGAACCTTACCTGGGCTCTATTGGGTATCTGTCACCACACAGCTGCTCAGCGGCCTCCACGTGGGAGAGGCAGGACCCCATTAGCTCTTCTGGAAGGCGTGCAGCTCTGAAAGTGTGAGAAGTGGAGAGGAAGTGGCGAGCCTTTGATCCATGGGGGCGTGAGCTGCTGGGTACACATTCCCTTCTGCCGTCCCGGGAGCAGTCAGCTCTGAGGGGCGTTCCCCACACTCCTCGGGGCAGGCAGCCCCCACTGGGATGCAGCGCCAGCCGCCCGCAGCGAGCCCAGCCGGACGGGGCCGCCCTGAGCTGGCTGGCGCCCCTCCTTCCCTCTTCCACTGTCCCAAGTCCCCCCGTCGTCTTTAGGATCTGCACCCAAACCTTCTTCTCAGACTATGCTTTTTGGATTAAGATTAAGACACAGATTAAGACCCTACCTTTGATATTTTGTGTGTGTGGACATGGCAAAAAAACAAACAAATCAAAACAAACAAACAAAAAACCCCTCCCTCATTTAAGTCAAGAGACAGCTTAGATAGCCTGAGCTCTGGCTCAAGGTTTGTCAACAACTAGCTGTAGACCTCAGGCAAATTACTTTAACTTGTTGTGCCCTGGTTTCCACTCTTGTAAAATGGGGATAAAGCTCGTACCTATATTTTATGGATTGTTGTGGTGATTCAATGTAAACCCCTAAGCAGTACCTGACTCATGATAAGTGAGACTGAAATGATTTCATTCATGCAAAGCACTAATAACACTGGCAGGCACAATCATGGCTTGAAATAGTGCACATTTGTTATTTCACATCCTGGAGGCCAACGCGTCCGCTGGGCTCTGCTCCTTCCAGAGGCTCTGGGGGAGAATCCATTTCTTTGCTCTTCCAGCTTCCACAGGCCGCCGCATTCCTCAGTGGGGACCTTCCTTCCAACTCTTCCAGCAACTCTTCTTCTGTGGCCACACCTTGTTCTCCGAATCTGCGTTCCCTGCCCCCGTTTTCTGGGTTTGCCAGGATGATCTCTCCATCTCAACACCTTTAGTCACATCTGCAAGTTCCCTTTTGCCAGGGAAGGTGCCGCCTTTGCAGGTTCCAGGAATTAGGATGTGGGTCTCTTTGGGGAGCGATTTTCTGTCCACCCTACTGCTCAACAAAGTCCGCTGGATTATTGCCTCTGAGTCCCAGTTACGTCACAGTAAGATTAATTAGAAGCAGCATGACATGATATGGTAAAATTAAACAAAAACAGTCTAGACTTATTATATAGACTTGTGTCATTCCAAAATCTTGCTCTAAATTGGGCTGGCTATAAATAACATACCCCTTAATCCTTGTACTGCTTAATAGGCAGCTTTATTTCACTGCACACTAAGCCGGAGCCCTGGGTATACTACGGGATTTGCAGTTGCCCAAACTCCCAAGGTGCTCAAAACTAGTCTTCACTACGTTGCATTTTGATTCATTTGTCCTTTTTCTCCTTAGACGCTAAGCTTCTTGAGGGTCTGTACCTATGTCTAGCGCAAAATAATGCTCACTAATTTCTGTTGTATGATGATATAGCTGATGGAATGTATGCATCCACGGGTAAAGGCCAGGTACATAGACTACCTAAAGCATAGTTATTAAACCGGTAACTGTTGAAGGACTTGATCATAAATCTCTTGCCTTTAAGCCACTGAACAGCGATCGACAAGATAATTGTTTTAAATATTTGGGAGGTCATATTTTTGTATTAATATGCTAGAGAAAGCATTTTAAGAAAAGTGTACTGCAAATCAGCCTTCTCCGCTGTGGACAGAACGCCTCCATACAGCCCGAGGTTAAGTTCTGTCCCTCGGAGAGCAAGTTCAGGGCTCAAGATCTCAGCGCTTCGTTGTGTGAGGACTGGAAAAACAAGCCCTTTGAAGCCACGTATGTGGCAACATGCAAATGCCAGCAACGATTGCTGCTACACTCTTTAGCATTGCAGCAAAAATATGCAACTATGTGGGCAAATTAGGCGGTGCTGTTGGCAGTCTGGAACCTTGCCCGGAGCGCCCGGGGCGACAGGGGGTTTTGACTGTGCCCTGAGACCGCGTGCCGGAGCGCTGGCTAGGAGTTTCCAATTCTAATTTCGTAATGAAATTAGGTGTGAATGTGATGACTGATGTAATGTATGCAGTCCTATCAGATTTATATTTGACATGAATATGTTGCTTCTGGGTACAGTAGTGACTTTCCCGATCTCCCCCGTCCCTCGGTCTGTTGGAAGGAAGCCACCGCAACCCGTGATGTGAGGGCAAAGCCCTCTTTCCAGTTGCTGAAATGGCATTTGGTGTAAGTCTCTGTGGTATTTTGTGTGGTCCGCAGAGCCAAGTTCAAGCTTCAAATGCCTTTTCTTTTTATTAGTTGTAGTATTCCTCAGTAGAATTGTGTTCAGCATGTAGAAAGTGTCTCTGTACAATTAGTCAAGATATGATATGCTCAGATGCAAAGAATCGTTGAAGCTTTGCGATATGCTACTGAAGGCTTAGGATAGCAGCCCCAGGTGCCCTACCAGTGGTCTTCTGTGATGTTGCACGTTTTCAAAGTTTGCAATTCACCTGTGAGCAGCTGTAATGGCTAAGTGCATGTGTCCACTTGCCTAGGCCATAGCATCCAGGTGTTTGGTCAAACACCAGTCTAGGTGTTTCTGTGAGGGTATTTTTTATTTTTTACATATGATTTAATTCTTACTATTTTTAAAATGTGTGGCTAAAGCTGAGAGTCCCCACATACTTTGTGAAAGTCATCATTACGCTACACTGACAGGAATGAGAAATTGCACAAATCCATCTCCATTAGCCCTTAATCCTGATTTTTTGAAACTGCTGAAATTGTATAATTTGATATTTGCGATCCTAAACCATGTTATTGTTTTAGGAGCTTCTGCAATGCAAAGCGTACACAGCTTCCACAAGGAAGACCAAAGTAAAAATAAAGGTCATCGGCAGTTTTTATAGTGTATTCGACCTCAAAAACACTGAAGTCAGTCAGTTCAGAGATAAAAAAATAATCTGGGCGTTAATAAGTTCATTCTTCTCTGTATACTCAGGACACAATTGTGAACCTTGGTTCGCTCTTTCATGCTGTTGTAATAAACCCATGAGCAATATAGCGCTGCCATAAAGTCTTTCCTTGTAACACATCAGAATCCACGTTGCCTTTGAACACATGTCCCGCTTGGTTCATTTTTATGGGAATTGCTGCATGCAAATGTGAATGAATAATGCATATTCTGTTTTTATTTCTTGGTAGGGACTAGATAGAATACCTTCATATGAATTACATCACAAAAAGTACAGTTCAAGTGTATTTTTTGCCCAGTGATGAGCATGTATTTGTCAGACTATTTCACTCCATCCTTCTTCTTGACCATTGCTTGAATGGACCTAGTGTTCATACCAGAATGACTTACTTTCTTTGGCTGGGTCATCTATGCATGTATAGTTCCTCACACAGGGCTTCCTGCCATCTGTTTCACATTTTATTTCCCGTGTAAGCTTTCTTGTTCCATCATCTGTATTAGTTTGGAACTAATTCTTGAGTAAGAAGTCGTGTTCTTTCCTGGATCTGTTCTGAGTTGCCAGGGGTTTGGGTATTTGCAAAGCCTCATTTGCGAAAACAGCGAGCATTATGGATATTAGTGAAAATTGTTTTCCTTTGAATATTTTATGCTGAATTATCTTTCCGATTTAGGTTTAACTAATCTTAGTGTTTATTAACCTGATTTAATGTGGAAGTCAAGGTCTCTTTAAGAAAATACAGAGGAATTATATGACATTGCATTATTTGATGGCCATGACTCATTCATGGAGAGAAATTTGGAACTCGTACAAAAGGTTTCAGAAAGAACCGCATAATAAGCTGGTAACCCAGGTTTTTCTTCTCTTTGTTAAAGAGAAGCACAGTGCATTGGTGCTATTGCCTTCTAAAGAGAGAGGTGTAGTAGGGAACGGATCGCTTCCTCACCTTTGCCTTGACATTTGCATCAAGAAATAAGAGCAACCATAGTGATGAACCATGAATGTGCAGAACTGGGCATTAGCAAGTCCGTACATCTTGTTGAGTTATAGATTGACTAAGGTTTGTACTACATGCACATTCAGGTATGGAAGTTTCTAGGTAATTTTTACAGTCTGTTTAGCCTCAGGAGACTTTTGGAAAAGTTTTACAGGACATCAGTAAGCTTAAGACATGGAGCTTTGATGCTGTCTTGGTCTTCCCGAGGAACTGTGGGGTAACGGACGCTGAGGACCGCAAGTCCTTTGCACTTACCCGAGGCCCCGGCAGCTGCTTATCCCGAGCTATTCAGGACCAGAGAGGAGAGAGAACATGACTGCAGCCTTAGGCTCCTCCCTCTGAAAGGACACCTTGGGCTTTGGAAAGGCAGACAACTCTCCCTAGGAATAATTATTAAAGTTTTACATCCTCCTTTCCAAATGGACATTAATGATAACTAACTCTCCAGGAGATGTTAATTTTTGCCTAAGTTGAACTGTAATAAAAAAGTTATCATTAGACTTAATCAGGCTTTCTGGAAACTAAACACAATCAAAATGTTCCACAACGTTTAAGATGCCTAGATAAGAAAGAAACCGCATTAGTCAGTTGGGCTACTTACCTGAAGAGCTGATTGTGCAGGCGGAAGGTTTACTTCGGGCCACAGTCTGATTGCCCCACGCAGGCGTAGCGTCTGAAGTAGAAAATCATTGCATTTTAAAGGCAGAAGTGATTTATAAATAAAAGGACCCAGCTACCTCGGGTCCATGAACCATGATGTCTTAAGTGCCACTTTTTCCTCTACTCAGTTATGTGGCTTTTTAAGAAAACACAGGATTGCAAAGAGCACCGAGTGGTATGGTCTTGTTAATATAATTAACACACTATTAGAAACAAATAAAATTACTTTTTCTCTTTTACTCTATAAGGTCTCAGTAGTAAAGTCATCAACTCCAAGAAATAGTTAATCATTTCTCCATTAAGTTGAGTGAAGTTGGCCGCCTTATGGCCTATTTCTATGCACTTGACCACTGAAAAACAGTTTTTAAAGATATTTTTTTCCTTCCCTGGTGCACAGTCTATTAAACTGTTATATTAAACATTCCCTTTGTCATATCTCTGCTGTCAGGTGATGCTAAAATAATAAAACTGTCTTTGCGTAATTCAGCAAACAATGTAATCCATTTATGTTTGACGGAAGGGTCTTAACTTTAGAATAAATCAACCAGACGTGCTACATGTGTAATTATTTCAGGAAACAAAGCAGCCTTTAATGCTGTCCTTTCCATTTATCCTCTTTCCTGGACACCCTCAATTGTTTCCAAGTTGCAGGAGCTGGCAGAAGTAAACAGGGAAGCGCCTCCCTGCCGTGTCATGGGCTTGTTGGAATCTCGTAGCTGATGGCATAGAAGGGCCCTTATCTGCTCATCTGCTGCTCCTGGTTGTGACCCAGAGAAGCGTTAGAACAAGGTTGCACCATGTGTACGGACACGTACACTGTGTCCATCGTTACAGATGCCTTTTGCTTGGCTTTGCTGAAGACGGTAGTGACACGTGCTGTGATGGGGGGAGCCGGGAGCTGCCTCCCCTGATGGCTGAGATAAGTGACTATTACGCAGTCCTCAAATGCAAACCATCCCGCTCTGAAAGCGCTCCGCAGAGGGGGAATGTGCACCTCATTTGGGGGCAAAGAATTATGCAGAATGTGTCCAAGACACCTGCAGAAAATTAAAGACTTTGCTTCTCTGTATGTGAAATTCTCATGATGTAATTACCCTCCGTGTCAGACATAATACCGCTCCCATTAGACAGAACACATTGAGGGAACACTGAATAGGCGTTTTGTCGGGAGTGCTCCTGAGGATTAATAGGGCTGTCGAAAGCAGTAGTTGGAAGGCTTCCCCCACTTTGCATGCGGCCATCCTCACAGTGGCTTTCAGGCCCATTATTAGGCCACCGCCATTCTACTCGCCATGGAGGCACAAGCATCTTCGTTGTTAACATCTCCTGCCAGCACCTTTGTTCCTTTGGAGCGGGCTGCTGCCTTTAACCACTTCCCCTTTTGTGCTGGCCTTGCCTTGCCTCTCTTTATGTCTCTCCCTGGTCACAGTGCCAAGCGCTGGCAGGAAAGGGGCTCCTTTTCCATGCTCCGCAAAGATGAAAGTGACCAAATAGGGCTTGATCGTCGGCTAAAGCATCTCACTTTGTTCCAAGGCCCTTTCATCCTTCAGGGAACTTCCTCAGCGGGGACGGAGCCGAGAGCTAATCTTTCTGACTGTGTTTTGGCCTCTGCAGCGTCAATATCCAGTTTATAGATCTATATGGCAAATGGTCTCTTTATTTGGATTTCTAGTATGCCTCTAATTACTGCATGATAAGATTTCTGAGCTGAAAGGAGATGCAGAAATCTGTATCATATTATTTCTCCTGCTTCTCTAGCATATGGGGCCGTGTTAAAGGGTTCATAGTAAATTGCCATGAGTTATATTCTATTTACCAGTGACAATGTTCTGGTTTAGGTTAAAATAAAACCGGACTTAAAAGTACTAAGTATACAATCAGGTCATTGTGTATCGGGATGACTGATTCAGGTGGTGTGTGCGTCCGTGCGTGTGCTGTTAGGGGAGAGAGGGTGGCTGGGGTGGGAAATGAGGAAAACGAGTATTTATGTGGGCTGGGGGTTCTGAGGTTCTCCCCCTTAGACAGTCTCTGTGAAGCTAGGGATTTAGTTTGTCAACTCTGCCTTTTAGTGCCCATTTGGAGGCTGGTGTATTGAATAAAAAATACCAGAAAGAAAAATTTTGTCAGTGACAAGGACCAGCATAATTATTTGCATTTAAATAGGTCGATGAGAATGAAGAGACACCACCTGTCCCCCACTGCTCTTTATTTCTAGGGTCAATTTAGGGACCAGGTAAGGCCATTTCAAGCCACTCCACTGAGTCGACTCCTTAAAGACGATTAGATGATTTAGAGGATTACTGTTGCTGAAATGTTAACGTTAATATATTTTATCCTAATTTAAGGTGGAATTCCTTTTCTCTTTAGAATAATTTAAAGAAATCACATAGTTGATCCTGGCCAGTTCACATTTCCTTCTACTTGTATATCTCCTATGCTTCTCGCTAGAGTGGAAGTCCTTAAAGATAGTTACTTCCTGACACTCTTTTGTATGTGTATCTCCTGTTTGCCTAACACGACAGACTTTCAGTCAATCCCTGTTTCATAGAAACTTCTAGGGTGATTGTGATCGTTTTCATAAAATGACTTATAAGCTGGTATGCAGATAATACTTTAATTTACAGAGGGCTTTACCTACTTTCAATTTTAAACCAAACATTTGTTTTCTGATACGAAGGGTAAAGAATAAATATGAATAATGGCCAAGAAAAAAATTAGTTTTAAATATTGATCTTGCAAGAATTCTTTTAAAGTTTACCAAAATGATCAATTCTTAATCTATAATACTGTCCTGGTAGCTAATTTCATATATATAATTATATATAAAGTATATAATAAAATAAATTTTAAAACATTAAAGTTCATATATAGATATATAAACAATAATGTTATACTCACATTAAAGAGAGCAATGCATGGCCATTTTAACTTATAAAACTGATAGGAAATCTTTATTGTAATTGAAGGATTCAGCACAGATGGCTCTTGCTATGCATTTAGATATGATTTAGTATTTTAAATTTAAACACAGAAGCATAAAGTACACTATACACCGTGCCTCACATTTAGTAAGTACTCCCTCAAAATGGTAGCTGCTATTGCTATTCTTGTCCTATTTTTAAGCATCTGTGCCTAAAAATTTAACATTGGACTTGAACTTATGCTTAGAATATTTCCTGACTCAATCCTATACTACCTGTGTGAGATTGGGCACATTTTTTACTTTTAAAATTAAAATTTGCCACTTCTTGTGATATGTACAATCATTTGACAAATTATAAAACCTGCATAATGGGAGAGTATTATTATCTTGAGGATGTTATTTTCTAGTTTCTTTCTAGAACGACGTCTACAGTATAACCCAGGTCCTTAGAAGGCACCTTAACCTGCTTATGTCCTTGTCCTCAGAGTCTTCTATCCATGGCTGATAGGCTTTTTGACTAGAATGCATCCATGTACGGTGTGAGACAGCAGTTATAAAGTTTATGGAACCGAGGTTTTCAAAATGGCCGATTCAGATAAAGGCTTATTCATCCCAGCACCTCTACCTTTGAAACCTGGCCCTGCCTGCTAAGTTCTGGTAGAGAAGCCAGACTGATAGGTCTACAAGGTAGAGCCCCCTCTTTATTACACCGGCATGCAGCTGATGCCAGCAGGCCTTGGCCGGGAGTCTCTGGGCCAGCCAGGCTAGGCCCACTGCCGGCCGTGAATGGGCTGTTCAGTCTTCAGACCTCCTGGCTTCCTGTCACCCCCCACCAACAGGGCAGATTTTAGCAAAAGCCTAATTAGCGGTGGCGACACCTGCCCACCAAAGGATGATGGAAGACCATCAGCTCGTTCCCAGGGATCAGCGGCTGTCTAGTAGGTTGTGAAAATATTTGGTCATGACTCACTCTCCACTTGGACTAGGTTCAGAGGGAGGAAGCTCATTTGTAGGTCCTTCAAGTGTCTAACCGCCTCGTCTAAATAAAATGCATAATGCCCCCGTAATAGAAGTCTCACACCCTCTGCGGTTTCGGTGTTTTTACGGGTTAATTATTGTATACGGTGACACCAATGATTTCTCTTTTATCATGGCACATCTTTTAGTATGTGTTTGTTACATGACAATTTGTAAAGAGATGACTATATTTCTAGGTACATTCATGTTAAAATATTCTTTTCTTGTTGCCTATATTTTTCACACTAATAAAACATGACTTGTGAAAACAGAGCGTAAACTTTTTTCATTAATATTTTCCAAAGTGAAACCAATAATTTTCCTCTGCTTCTTCTAGAAAGTCATTTTATCTTTATGTGTGGTTTTTAATTCATCATATTTTTGGAGGTGACAAAGCGTAATGCAGAAAACAGTGTGCCAATTTTCTTTGACACTTTAATATTTTCTAATCTTTCTCTATCCTTCCTCTACTTTAACCCCTTTAGAGTCATTTTTTTCCAGTAAAATTTTTCCTCATGACCATTTTTGTTAGATTATTTTTTTCTCCCAGCTCAATTCAATTTACTATTCCCCTATCTTAGGTTGAGGGATTTAGAAAAAAATCTCAAAATGTTCAAAGGAGCAGATAATGTCTATTGGTTAAAACTATTTTTTTCATCAAAAATTTCATAACTTTTAAGGCATATAATATTTTCATTTAAAACATTTAAAAATACATTGTACAAAAGAGTATATAAGCTCATATGTACTATGAAATTACAAAAACTAAAAGCAACTTCCATGTACCCATGATCCAGGTGAAGAAATGGAACCTTAGCCAGCGTATCCCTGCTAGATGACTGTCCTTTTGCTTCCTGTATTTTGGTGTCTAACTACATGTAAATACCCTAACAGTGCATGTAGCTTACTGCTCTTGAGTTTTATCCAAATGCATTTGTATGTAAAATGTAGGCAGCCCTTGACCCTCACATGTCTGCTCAACATTATTCAAGATTGACTTTTGTTGCCCTGTATAACACTGTATCTTTCATTTTCATTGCTGTAGAGGATTTCGGTGTAGGAATATACCATGCAATTCCCATGTATGCATTTCTCCACTCCATGTAGCACACAAAACCCCATAACAACAACAGCCACACACACTCACTGAGCGTTTGTTTTGACACGCATTGGTGGTCGCTGCTGGGAGTGCGGCTGCCCTGAGTGTTCTCATCCAGGTCCCCGGTTCCTGGGTGTGGGAGGAGCACAGGCTGCAGCCTGTGCGTACGTTCCACGTCACGTGCCACACAGTTTCCGAAGCGTTTGTGCCCATTTGCACATGCACCAGCGGCACCTAAAGGACACGTCTTCTCATCCCACATTCTTGGTAAAATTGACATTGACTCACTTTAAATTTTTACATGAAAGTCTACCTCGTAGCTTTAAATAGTGTTTTCTGATTACTGAGGATAAATGTGCTCTCACATGTTTACAGTCCATTTGTTTGCTCTTGTGTAAAATTCCTGTTGATGACTATGGCAGTTTTTACTTTGGGTCATTCGGCTTTTTCTTTTTGATTAGTATAAATGTTCACACACCCTGAACACTAATCCTTATTGACAGATGCCGGGAGTGTTTTCTTCTAGGTCGCTTGTTTCTCTATTCTCTTCATCATGTATTTTAAGGAACAGAAGTTGTAAGTTCTAATGTTCTAAATTTATCATTTTCTTTATGATTATATCTTTTGTATCTTGTTCTGGATCTTTTCCTATCCCAAGCTAATTAAGATACTATCCTAATTGTCAACTTACAGATGTATATTTTATAAAGAAAGAGTACGTAATATATTTGGAATTTAACATTCACGTAGAGTGTGAGAAAAGGATCCTATTCTTTTCTTTTCACATGAATAACAACTTTGCCAGCACACTTACTGAACAGTCAATTCTTTTGCCACCGATCTGCAATGTCAGTCAGTTCGAAGTCATTTATTTGTGCATGGACTTGTAAGCTGTTCTATCTCTAGTCCTTCATCTCTAGGCTTTATCTCTGTCATATTTATGACACTATAATGTCTTGATATTTGACAAGGCAAGTCATCTCACCTTTTTATTTTTCAGGTATGTTTCATTGTTTCTATGCCATTGTCATAGCATACAGATTTTATTTTATTTTTTCATTTAATCTTTATTGTATTTTTTCCATTACCATGTAGTCCTCTTACATGCCCCTCCCCCCAGCAATCACCGCACTTGGATTGACCAAAAAAGAAAAAGGACTCATGGACATATGGATTTTAGAATTGGCTTGCTATATTCCATTTTAAAAAGTCCTTTTTGGATGTTGACTGGAACTATTGGGTTGGCCAAAAAAGCCCTTTAGTTTTTTTTTTCTGTAAAGTAAAAGACATAGTTTTTATTTTCACCAATAATTTTATTGATTTGGGTATCTGGAGTATGTCAGCTATCTCCTTCTATTGGCTCCTAGTGGGTAGAGGCCAGAGGTGCTGCTAAATATCTTCCAATGCATAAGACCACCCCAGAGCAAAGGATTATTTGGCCAAAATTTCTATAGTACCAAGAAACTTCACAAACGACTTCTGACATGTTCAATCGGTCATAGCACCTTCTTCATACAAATCTTTTTTGTGTGTATTTCAGTTGCATTTTTACCTTTCTTGACATAATAAAACATAATATACTGAAAATGCATATTTTCTTCCATCTTCTATATTAAAATGGTGGCACAAAAATTCACCAATTTTAATGCAATTTTTTAAAAGCCCACTGATGTGACAGCTGTCAAAATGCAATCTAACAAAACTGTTTCAAATGAGTTAAAGACAACTAAACACTTCTGGAGCCATCACACAGAAAAAACGGAACGAACTGCTTGGCCAACCCAATACATTTCTTCTATAGATCAATTTGAGAGTATTTGCATTCCAATGATTCTTGGTATCCCTACCAAAAAAACATGATTTGTCTTTCCAAATAGAGAGGTTTTTAAAAATATATCTTTCAGTGAGGATATATAATTATCATCACACAATTTTCGCAGGCTTTTTGTTAGATGTACTCTTTTATGTTTCTTGAGTTGTTTAAAACTACCTTTATTACTATTTTAAATTGTCAAATATGAGAAACAAACAAAAAGTGCACAAAACATGAAGTTTGGCTTAATTATTTGGACTACAGAGAACCATGTACTCCACTGCCAGGGTAAGATACGGAGTCTGGGTAGCTCTCCGGAAACTTCCTCATGTATCTCCCGGGCCTAGCTGCTGCCTACTGATTCCTCACCCCTCTCCTATCTCTCTCCTCTCCTTTAGGGCTGAGCATACGAAAAGCATTATCTGAATTTGCTGCTCCATTTCATCTCCTCACTGCTAGTCAACCTTCTGCAATATGGCTTGCGTGCCTTTCCCAACTGCTGTCACCGTAATTGGCAATGACAGTAAATCTAAGGAACACATTTTAAGTCTTATCATATGTTTTTTCTCAGAAATGTATGATATAATCGATCATTCTTTTCTTTATGAAATGCTCTATTTTGACTCCTATGATTCAAAACTCAGCATATTTTTTTCCTACCTACTTGGCCATACTTTCTTAACCATTTTTTGCAGAATTCTGATGCTCTACCTGATGGATACTGTTCTGGGTGCGTTCCTTTTTCACTCACAAGATGGGTAATCTCATCCATTCCAATTCTCTCCCTTATGATTGACAGACTGATACTTGCCCTCATTTCCAGTCTCCCCAGACTCAGGCGTACCCGCCATGGAGCACATGGTGCAGGTCGTCCGGGTGTTTGTTGGGTGCTGGACACTCGGCATCCCAAACCAAACTCACCGTCTTTCCTGCAAAGGGCCAGGTAGCAAGTATTTTTAGATTTGTGAGCCCTCGGGTCTCTTTGGAACTATTCAGCTCTGGCTTTGTCATTGCCACTATGTAAATAAGTGAGAGTCACCGTGCTCTGATCAAGGTTTGTTTACGAAACTGGTTGAGGGATATATTAGCCCATGGGCCATCTTTTGCAGCCCCAGCAGAAGGGGGAATAAGGAGGGGAAGTGGAGAGCCGGTGAGACTCAGCCCTGGTGAGAGCGCAGCTCCGCGTGGGCGCCGGTCTCGTGTGGAGAGGGCCCGGCCGAGCCGTGGGAGGAGCGGGAGGGAGCCCCGGCCCTTGATTGGCTCGGTGACTTCGCCAACCGCACGCCTTAGCTGTCCAGCCTCCACGATGACGCCTTTGACTTTCAGTTTGGAAAACACCGGTTTACAAAAAGTAGTTTCTCTGAATAATGGTTTCAATATCTATTTTACATGAGCAAGATATGTTTGAGAGCAAGTTGCGCTCTTTCCAGGGTTATTCTGGGGTTTGCGGTGGTGTATCGGCGTTTACACGGCAGGCTCTCAGAATTATTTTAAACCCGCAGTGGCTCGGCAACTAGATGCTTCCTCGCTGAAAGGGCAGTGGGTGTCCCCGAGAAAAAGCAAGCACGTGGAGAACAGTCTGACCACTTCCACGGATTTCTAGTAAGTCCCGGGCAGGTAGCGAGTGAGGCTGCGGCGCGCAGGCGGCCGTTTGGCTGTGCGCGCGTCCTCCCCTGCGCCAAGCGCGCGGCTCAGTCCTGAGTCCTCGGCGCTGCGGCCTAGGCTGGGAGAGAAACGCCCATGAGATATCTTATACTAAGTTTGTATTTTACGTGTAACATATTTTCGAACACCTCTACCCGCGGTTTCTCTTGATGCAAGGAGAATTAAACTATTAAACTATGTCACCAAGTTTTATGCACGGCAGGACGATGGGGCATTTTTTGCAGCGCTGCTTGACCCTCCCCATCCGGTCACCCGCTCAGGTTACACTAGAGCCTCTAGGAGGAAACAGTCCAGGACACACAGTGCTTGGGGGTTCATTTTCAGGGAACATCATCGGAAACTGAGCGCTGTGTGGACTTAAAAGTTTGAAACAGAAAAAATTAGAAGAGGGGCTTTTTAAAAGTAAAAGACTCTCTTTTACTTTTAAAATTTTAGGGTCACCAAGTGAGCTCATACAGATGCTTTGGATTTGCATCTAGAAATTAGGATTGTGTAGATCCGAAGAGATGCTCAAGCATCTTCCTCCCTTATTTATCACTGCAGGCCACTCCCAGGGAGTCGGTCTGCAGACTTCACTTTGAGAGACGCTGTTCTTAAAACTAACATCTTGCGCGTCTCATGGGTCTGCAGCAAATAGCTTTTGGGACAGAAATTGTATTTCACCTCTGGCCTGCCTCCAAAGTGTTCTGTGATGTATTAGAAATTTTATGATTTGAATTGTGCCCTTCATTCAGCAAGACCCCGCTGGCTCACACATTCAGTAAAAGTACCATGGAAGCTACAAGAAAGAGGCAGATGTCTGGGCTCTTCTGCTCACCTGATAGAAATGACCACATGCGGCAGCAAACTCTGGGGAGCCTGGATGAAACCTAATCAGACAAGTCAGTTTCCAGAAATATAATCCATTCCTAAGAATGAAGAACAATAGTATGCAAGTCATTAAAATCATTACATCAGTCTAGCATTTGAAGGAGAGATTTTTATGTCTCGGCCTTGTTTTATATGTAGCCAGGCCACTTAATCCTATAATTCTCTCCACTGGCTGCCAAGACGACACTGTTAAGAATGAATCGAAATGACACATCGTGGGTTTCACACTTGAAATGATTAGGCATATTTGGTGATAAAAGCTGAATTATTAATAAACAAATAGTCTGGAGACATATGCTATTGTTTTGTGGTTGAAGAGCTATAGTTATTTCCCTTAAAATCTCCCTTTCATTCTTTGAGTAATTACTTAGGAAATATTTAGAAGAAATGTGTGTAGTTCATCAAGCTGTGGTTTCTGATCCCTTCCTCCCTCTCTCCTTTCCTTTCCCTCTCTCCCTCCATTCCATCCTTCTTTCCTCCCTCCCTCCTTCCCCTCCCCCTCCTCTTCTCTCTCTCTCTCTTTCCTCCTCCTCACCTTTTCTTCTTTAAAATGTGCACAGTTAAGGAACACCTTTGTTAGATGTTGTAATGACATGTGCTTGTGAAGTTTTCTCTAATTTGATCCTATTATTAACATAATTTTGAGCAGATACTTTAAATTATTCATGACCAATTTCTTCATTTTTATCAAGAGCAAGATGGTATTGGCCATGCAGCCCAAGACACACAGGTGATTGAAACATCATGGAAACCTTAGCTGCATCTGAACTATTGACAATAAGCACAAACATGCCTGTCTTCGGTAAGAGATTATGTAAATTTGACTAATTGGTTTGAAACTGAGCATTATAGGTTTGTGTAAATCACCACGATATTCCCAAGGAGAAGTGCCGCATGTGCCAGAGAAGGAGCCTCTTTTGGAGCTTTGTGTCACCTTTGATAGCGCCTGACCCTCCGGTGACTCAGCGCCCGTAAAAATGAATGGTTGACGCTTGTGAAGAGAGCACACTCTCGGCTCTGGCGCCTCCGTAACTTCCCTATGATCCACCTTACAACCGGGTTCCTGCTCGCTGCACTGTAACCGTATTGGTTACTTATGATGATTTCTCGCTCCTTAACAATATTTAGAAAATATGCAACGGCACACTGCTCTACAAAGGACGTGGTAATTCCATTTTGGCAGCACAGGCGTAGCTAGTGCTTTTTTGATGCCAGCCCTAAGAACACTTGTCAGTCCCTCTTCATTAATACAGACCCCAGCACTTCCTTCTGATGTTCTTGGGAGGCCAGTGTTCTCCGAACCTGCCCTGTGGCCCCTCAGCCCCCCTGTAGGTCTTGATATTCACCTAACTGTGACTGGACATCAAGTTCTAGTGACGTATTGTCAGGGAGTCGTCAGGAGGAAGATCATGTCTAGCAGAAGAAAACCTAGCCTGTAAAGAAAGGACTGAATATTGTCAAAGTCACCCTGATGAAATAGTTTTGACTTGAGATTAACATTAACCTGTAGGAGGCAGAACAAAGTACACCAGACGAGGAAGAGAGGCCTGGTGGTGTCACTGAATGACCAGGGTAAGCCGCTGAACCTGTCTGAACTTTTTTTTTCCTGCCTGTAACTTGAGATAATGAAATCGACTTTTGTGGAATCAAATGGGAAAATCTGCCTGAACATGCATTGCGAGCTGTGAAATGCCCCATAACGTCTGGAGTTGCTATTCTTGGTGCTGAGTTCATGTCCGTTAGGTTAGAGAACATTATGAATTGGAAACTTGGATATAAAAATTGATTGGTTTCCAGTGAGTGAATGGATAACTAGTATATTTTCAGCAAACAGCTTTTCCCCCCTATTTTCCTCTAGGAAATAATTTCTGCACATTTTTTTCCCCTACTATAGAATGCCAAGCAGTCTGGTAATGTGAAATACTTTATGATCAGATGGGTTATATGGTGCATATTCTTTTCTCTGTATGGACCAAGTGGTAACAAGTAGAAAAGCCCACGTCAATTTTATTTGCTCTCTAAGATATTATTTCTCTGTTACACCACATCCCAGAGCTGATTGCTCCTCTGGTGGGGGGTGGGGGGAGAATGGCCACCGTCTGAGGGAAGCTTGTGAAGCATCGAGGATAAAGTGCACTCAGTGGCCTTGTAGATAGCTGTTAAAATATTAATTAGTCTCTCACAGAACCTTGAGGAGAAATGATAAAACTACAAACCCTCCTCTTCTTGTCTAGCCTATACTACATGGAAAACATGTAGTTCAGAATTTGGGAGTAACAAAGGGGGAGAAGAAAGTTGTGAGCATTTGGAAAAGCTCCTGGGTATCATAGTGACCCTCTTGTAAGTCATTTTCTCCTACTCCTTCTTTTACTGCTCCTCTGTTCGGTGGCCATGTTTTTATTTTAAAAAGTTTGTAAAAATTAGTTTATATCATAGATCATGACATTCTTTCTAGTGAGAAAAAATGAGAAGTATGATAAGCATTTAAGAAAATGAAAATTGTTAAAACCTTGGTTTAATACAAAGAAGCATAGCAGGTAACTATGCCCCTTCTATTAAACTGTCTTTGTAGGTCTTATTTTGCTGTGTTGAGGTCAAAGATGATAGATGCTAATGTCTGGGAAGCAATGGAGGAAGCAATGCAAGAAATATGGATTTTGTCAGGATATTGTGTATGATAACTTCAGTTGCCTTGAAATCTCAGTGTGCCTTTTTAAATTTTCTTCCATCCCCAAACACTTGCCATCAAAAAGCAAGTGGCATGTAAGCAGAGAATTCACGTGTCCACCAGGGTTGGGTGGACTGAGTTTTGTGATTATGAGTTTTAGAAAAGAGCTTCTGAGACTAGAAGAGTAAAAATCAAAGAAGAGAAAAAAATGGCAGCACTATGGGGAAGGAACCAGAGGTTCTCCCTTCCTGTTCATCCCATGACAAATAGCATGTAGTTTACCTATGCCAATTTCAGTGATCAGGTGTGCATCAACAAGCGCTGGCTTCAGCACCAGCAAAATTTATGTAAAGTGACTTAAAATTTAAATAAAGGCAAATTCCAGCCTTCTGCTTGTGTTCATTCTTATAGGATTGGTAAAATTCTTACTTTGAGTGGAGTCATTTTTTCCCAACAAGGTAAACCTTTTGGAAATTTTGTTGGAAACATCTGTGTGTTGGAGGCGGGATTCATTGCTGAGATTCCGCGTTGGGTGCCGCAGGGGCCGGAGTACACTCCTGGATCCCCAGGAAGCATGGAGATAGAATGAGTGTTTCATAAAATGGGATTTTTTCAGAGAATTCTGTGTCATGGCTACTGTGGGGATTTCATGCATACTGTTTCTGTATTGATTCTGTAGATTTGATGTTTGCTTTGTTGCTTTCTCTTCATTGAAATCCCAGTGTGCCTTGTCCATCACGCTATTGAACTTCTTTGTAGAGTTTCATTTGAAACAAAAGGATATTGTTAGGCATCCTGTAAAGTGTGCTTTCTGGGTGTTTTGTAAAAGGCCACTGGAACTGAATTGAAATAAAGTAAGGGTGTGATCTGGGCTCTCATGTCTTATGGTTCAATTCTACAGGCAGGTCCCAAGTGACTAACTATACTTTTTATTGTTTCAAATCATTTAAAGTGACTTAAAATTTATGTAAACCAGGGCAAATTAAAGTATGATAAAAATATTTGCAAAAGAAAGTAAAACTGCAATAGGGAAATGAAGTAAAATGGGGAAGGTGTGGGGATGGGACAGAAATACTTATGTCAGAAGTCTCTCAGTGACTTTGGTCAAGTGCTAAATGTGGCTCTAAAATTTCTAGTAGCCAATAAGGAAAGTTCAATGACTCAACTTCAAGAGTCATTATATAAAACAGAAAAATTCCTCAGGAGAATGACAATGTTAGACATAATAGAGAAGCGACAAAGGGACTATTCTTTCTTACTTTTTTAAAATAAAATACAATGTTATAGATTTCTAGTCTCCAAAATAATCCATTTTTTTATAACTTGGAAATCTCTAAACTCACCATGTGAGGTTCTGATGCCAAGACTGTAGACTGACAAACTCTAAATCAGAATCATAGAATCGAATCTTGTTCCCATGTTGATTTCTGATGAAAACCTGTACTATATTGTTCTAAAGTGAAAAAAATTATTAACATTCAAATTTGAAGAAGTTGTATGTTATAGAATCTCTTCTAACCTGGGATGGATGGTGAGCAATTTTTTTTTTTTAACAGGTTCAGTGTTCCTCCCCTGGACATGTACTCTCTGCCTGATGTTCCACGCGTTCATTTATGACTCTTTGCAATGAAGGGCTGCATGACATATGTTTTGAATCAGATTTTCCCTAATTTTTATGTATGCCCTCTTGTTCCATCATCTGCATTAAAATTCACAAGCAGACATGATCTATTCCACACCGGATTTCATCTTCTATAAAACCCATCTTTACTACCTTGTTTCACAGGTCTCTTCTGTAAGCATTCGTCTTCTTGGCATTTCTTTCTTTCACCTTTGACCTGAAATCAGGCATCGTTTTGGGTCTTTCTTTTGGCACGTCAATGACTGCAGCATCTTTCCGTAAAAGAGAAGAGCTAATCAAGTTGGCAGCCCAACAGAGGTCTGTGCTTTCTCACTCCTCAGGTTCGCAGCACCTTCTCGTTGTTGTCTCGGTGCCTTTCCTTATTTCTGTGGAGTTTTAAAAATCATCCCTCTGCACGGTGAAGACATCTGGGCGCTCAGAAGATGCGTCTGGTTGTATGTTGTATGTATGTTTTCCTTTAAAAAAAGGCAAATTCCAGCCTTCTGCTTGTGTTCATTCTTATAGGATTGGTAAAATTCTTACTTTGAGTGGAGTCATTTTTTCCCAACAAGGTAAACCTTTTGGAAATTTTGTTGGAAACATCTGTGTGTCTTCTCTCCTATCCTGGAAAGCAGCCGGCTTGTGCAATGCTGAGGGATTCATTTAATTTAGAGGGACAGGAGCCCGCTTTGAATTGCCAAGTGCTGCAGCTCCGAGTTCTCCAGTCTTCTCTTAGGAACTCTGGCCTTTGAGCACATCACTGAGGGATGGACGATAGAGATTTCCCGTTTAGGGGAACATCCTGCTACTTAGGTGAGATGAACACATAATGAACAGTTTTGTGATTTCTAGAGTTCATTAGGACTAGTAGATTATTAAATATAATTGAATAATAATTTGCTTAGCATCTACTACTTTGGCCAGCATACCTATTTTATCCATGCCTTGTACTCACAGAGATGATGAATAATAAATTCATTGTTCATGTCTCTGAGTTCACAATCTTATAAGAGACTTTATTGACCAATGGGGAAAAAAATGTGTTGATTGTTTTAGTGTTGATATTTAGAAAGACCTTTAGTGCAATGGAAGAAAACTATACAGCTGTCTTCACATAACAATCCTTTACTTCTCTTAACTTTGTTTTCAAGTTCTGTGGTTTGAAACATGCTTTGTGGAGGAGGCTTACCAAATGTTTTGCAATATCTTTGTTCTTCTCTCCATTTGTTCAAACATATAAAAATCCTTTTCATTTGTAGAAAAAGTGGTTTATAATTCTTGGGTTTAATCTTATTGCAAGTGGATGGACAAATTAAAAATACTGTTTTGGTTTTCCATGTTGTCTCCAGCTACCGTAGTTGCCTAGGGACAGTTTTCTGTTGTTCTTGACTGGTCATCGGCATAACTTGTAACTAGCATACCAGTTCATGAAAAATTATTATTTGGAATGCTCTCTTGATTGACTGGAGCTTTAAGCTGTGGCCTTTGGTGTTAGAAATTGTTTTCTTTTTTATTCTAGTTAGGAATCACGCTATTAGTTATTAATTTAGTCATCTCCCTTTCTTGGTCCACTCTTCTATGTTTTTCTAAACATTTTAAAAATGAGTATTATTTGAATTTATACCTAATTTTTAAAGTGTGACTGTTCTTTTAGTATATTTTCTAAACCTCTACATATAGTTGTGGTCATCTTGCTGAGTGATAGGCATTATTAAGACTGTAAGAAACCGTGTAAGCGGTAATTGGTGGAGTAAGGAGACCATCAGTATTGAGCAGGAGCTGGGACAGTACAGCCAGTGAGCCACACTGAGTCCACCACTGAATTCTATAAATAAAGTTTTATTGTAACGCGGTCACACCCATGTGTTTACCCATTGTCTGTGACTAATTTTGTGCTATCAGGGCAGAGTCAGGGAGTTTCCACAAAGACCATAGGGCATACAAAGCCTAAAATAATTACCACCTTGTCTTTGCAGAAAACATTTTGCTGATCCTTGGTCTTGAGGATGGCTCAACTTCACTATACAACGTCTAATGCAACAGGGAAGGCAGAGCTCATTTTGTTTTTCTTACAGTATCTGAACACTTAATTGTCTTTGGCAAATTAGGACATGTGAAAACCTCCTAATGTAGTTTACAAAGTCACTGATTTTATGTAAATGAGTATACAGGGTGGGGCAAATGTAGGTTTTCCATTGTATGCAAACCACAGAATTTATTCTTGTATTATTATTAATGATTGTATTATTTTCCATATGAGCAACTGTAAACCTTCTTCTGCCCCACCCTGTTTTTCAAGTTTATTATAGCTTGCTGTGACAAGTTGGTCAACTCTTGATCGAGCACATTATTAACCCATTAAGTAAAAAGATAGTGACCAGGTCCAATGTCACCTGTATAAGGGGGAAGAAAGATACCAAAATCATACCCATTTAAAAAGCCAACACAGTTACAGAAAATGGCCGCCTGGAGCTACAAGCACCTCAGTGGTGACTGCACCCATTGTTTTTCCCTGTAGCACTTGGGAAAAGGCTCAATTTTCTTCTAAATTCTTGGACTAGGCCGCTCTTTTTCAAAGGCTAATGCTTGGATGCGACAAAGTCAGTGGAGAACAGCCTGAAACCAAGGAACGATAGTGAGCTGGCCAGATAGTCAACATGATTTTGAGCTTAGGAGAAGCCCCAGGATAAGGCTGAATGTATCCGTCAATAATGGCCCCAGGCCTGCCTGGTCCTTCACGGCAGTTCCTTCAGGTTCTTACAATGGAGGACTCCCGTCGGTCATTCTTGACATTCTGCCCCACACTAACTCTGTTTGGAGAACAATTAGCAGCTACACAAGAGCTCTCGATTTGTAAATATTTGTAATATTTTCATTCTTTTGTGACAAGTCATTGGATCTGTTTGACAAACTGAAAGAAAATGAAATAGGCTTTTCTAAGAGTTGCAGATTTTCAGGGATGACGTGTCTGTGGATTGTCACTCTTGTCATCGATTTTTTTCCTCTAAGTCCTATGGCTTCAACATGTCTGAGTCAAACCCTGAAGCAATTCTAAACTGTTTACAACTATTTGAAATGACATTCAATTTGCATGTATGTACGGCTTACACTTCAAAATGGTGGCTCAGACATGGAAGCAATCAAATCCTTCCATGGAGGATCAGACAGAGAAGATGCTGGGGAACACCGCTCAGCCGTAAGAGAAGATGAAATGCTGCCACTTGTGACAGCATGGGTGGGCCTTGAGAATATCATGCTAAGTGAAATTAGCTCAGAAAAATGAAGAACCACATAATTTCATTTATACGTGGGATATAAAACTGAAAACTGAAACTATAAGACACAAACAGCATGGTAGTTACCAGAGGGAAGGGGGTGGTGAGGTAGTGAAAGGCGAAGGGGGAAAATGTACGGTGACAGAAGGTAGTGTGACTTTGTGCTGTGGGCACACAGTGCACCATACAGACCATGCCTCATAGAAGTGGGCATGAAACCTGTATAATCGTATTGACCGCTGTTACCCTAATAAATTTAATAAAACAAGGAAAAAATCCCGAACTATGTTAATTCTGTTTTTGTGTATAGATGTCAAATAATTATGGCTACAGGGAATATATTCATTAATTTCTTACATGGTAATAGAAAACACGTTCAGGGAAAAGAAATCAGGGAGTAGATCCTTTGTTTACTGCTTCATAGAGGTATAACAAATTCTAACCTGTTTATGGGTTCTCCTGCCAAGTGAAATCTGGTGGTTATCATAGGACAGAAATAAGGGAATTGATTGTTTTGGCTCAACTCTTTAGGTAGTGTTAAGTATAAGATTGCATCAGGGGGGTATTAACTTTAGAGGATGTGGATAAAAGAGTCAAGAAGGTACATATATTCCACATATTCTACATGTAAAATTGTAACCATATCATAACAGAAAACATCTGTGGTGCCATTAGCTTGACTTGAATTACTGAACATGCACATAGGTGCTTTTCTCCAGGATTCTAAATAAGGGCCTACAAGTCTAACGGTTGTTTTAAGAGTGTGTATGTCAAATCAACCTGATGATTAAATAGTATTGGAAAATAAGAAACAATTAGAAATCTGGGAGGAAACACTGTCATACAAAACTTGGAGCTTTAATAAATTAGATTTTAATTTTGATAATAATTAAGCTGGCATTTAAGTACTTTTGTCAAAATGTACAAATCATGCTAACCTCGTTGCCTGGATACGATTACTTTATTATGACAGACTGTAAGGTCATTAAGAAAATTAGCATAGTTCAGGTGCATTATTCTACTGGCACAACGCCATGGGGGAAATGTGTTTATTCATCTGATACCAAGAAAAGTCTAATTTAATTCAGATGCACAAGATAAGACTTGGTTCAAAGCACTGGTGGCAGTTTCCTCTCTTGGCACCAAAAACCAAAACATGGGCTACAACCTTTTAGCAAATCACAAATCTATTTTGCCGAAGTATGTTCAACTTTAAATTCCACCAACATAAGAATGAGTGACATACACTTTTGGGTGGTGATCTGAGTTTTTTTTTGTAGGAAAATATCATGCATTGTTTATGAAATTTAGGTTAATAAACTTATATACATATTTATAAACATTTGTCTGACTTGTTTATTAACAATAAAAAAATTTGTGTGTCTGGTATGTGCCATGCTCTGATTTTAGGTACATATTGATGAGACAAATATCTCCCCAATTAAAATACCTTTTATTTTCAGTTTGCTCTGGAAAGTAACTTTTATTTGTCAATGAAAAAATAAATATTTAAAAAATGTCTTACTTCCCCCAATTATTTGATTATCTTGTTTAATTCAGAAATTATTTTTTTGGAGTATTTTGGAAGAGACCCAAATATTTAAATTTAACATGTAGCAAATGGCTTCTTTTTTAAAAAATAGGAAATTAAGAAATATTGGTGTTCTTCCTAAATGAAATAGTATAAAATTAAGACTGCATCTTGATTTAAGATGAACTCATTCATGAGATCTTCAAAACAGTTTCAGCTTTTTAAGTCTTTTTAATTTTACAATTGAACTTAATGTTTCTCATTCCAAATACTTTTGAGTCTCTTTTTAGGTATTTTTTCAGTCTCCACAATAAGACAGAGAACTTGGCATTTACAAAAGGGCACAGTGTTCCTGATTACATAGGAATGAGCCATGCTTTTCTATAGCACACATTTTCCCTAAGAAAGTAGGTGTAGGAGTGCCAGATTTGAATATATCTAAATTATTATATGTTTTTTCTAAAGCAAATCTATCTTTAATTATTTCAAGTCATTTTATCTGCTTAGTCTAATACTAGAGAATGGCACTTGGAAAGAAAAGAGAAAACTATTCAGCTGTAACTTGACTTTATATTGCACTGCGAGGAAGGGAAGATTGCCTTTAAAAAACACAGGAGCCTTTGAATTTAGTAATTTTGCATCCCAAGGTGTCCATGCATGATACTGAAGCCTGAAAGAGGTGAATTACCATCATAAACAAATCAACAAACAACAGGTGCTGGCGAGGCTGTGGAGTAAAGGGAACCCTAGTGCACTGTTGGTGGGAATGCAGACTGGTGCGGCCACTGTGGAAAACAGTTTGGAATTTCCTCAAAAAGTGGAACTGCCTTTTGACCCAGCAATTCCACTGCTGGGATTATACCCTAAGAGTCCCGAAACACCAATTCCAAGGAACCTATGCACACCAATATTCATAGCAGCACAATTTACAATAGCTAAGTATTGGAAACAACCTAAGTGCCCATCAGTAAGTGAGCAGATCAGAAAACTATGGTACATTTACACAATGGAATACTAGGCAGCAGAAAGAAAGAGCTACTACCTTTTGCAACAGCATGGATGGAACTGGAGAGCATTATGCTAAGTGAAATAAGCCAGGGGCAAAAGACAAATACCATATGATCTCACCTATAAATGGAACCTAATCAACAAAACAAACAAGCAAGCAAAATATAACCAGCAACATTGAAATAAAAAACAAACCGACAGTAACGAGAGGGGAGAGGGGACGGGGGTAACGGGGAAAAGAAGGGGAAGGGTCAAATCAAGGAACATGTATAAAAGACCCACGGACAGAGCCAACGTGGGGAAAGATTGAGGGTGGGAGGCAGGGGTGGGTGGGGCAGGGGAAAGTGGTGGCAGGAAAATGGAGACAAATGTACCTAAACAAGAATAAAAAATAAATTAAATAAAAAGAAATATAATCTTCCCTCCTTCATCTTAAAATTCTTGGTGAAATCCATCTAATCTTGTTCTTACTTCTACTTGGACTTCCAGGGTGAAACAACTATTCTGTGGAATCTGGGCCAAAGCTAAGTGTTTGTGATCCTCCGCCGCTGCTCCCCACCCCCCGCAATTTCTTCATAAAATATCACAAATGTCAGTGAGTTAGTCCTTAAATAGCAATTCTATTACAAAGTAGTTTGGAAAATTACGGCCATTTCTTCTCTCTAACCTAATTTACATCATTTTAACATTAGGGCTTATTTACCCAAATTGTATCTTTATATCCTTAATTAATAGTCTATTAGAAAACTACATATGTATATCTCTGTGTGTGTGTGTGTATGTATGTATACATATATATGTAGTTTACTTTGAATCTTCAGTGTTTTGAAATAGAATTAGAAAGTTTTGTTTGTCTAAAAGCCTGAGAGGTATGCAAACTGAAGACACAGTGCTAGTGGCTTGAAATATGGGGGTCTTCATTCCCTTATGTTGTTCCTAATGATCTGCGTCCTCAGACTGAATCAAAGGGAGTCATTGCAGGTTTCGAGGGCATTTCAGGAGACACAGCAGCTCAGCTGCTGAAGCAGTCGACTTAAGTGGCTGAAACCTCAGCCGCAGACTCCATGAGCCACAACACAGCTGGAAATGGAATTGAGTAAGAGGCCACATCACTTTGTTATCTCTTCGGCTCATATTCAGACATAGCTGGATCTCCATAGCTGTGGCCTTGGCTGGTCCTCCAGAATATCTACAAACAGGGATTAGTTGACTTTTTTTTTTTCCATTCAAAAAAAAAAAAGAAAAGGAAAAAAAGAGAAACCGAAGGGAGATGATGTCTACCACACACTTACATGGCTTTGCTGTGCAAATCTCTCTTTTGGCAGGAAGAGCGGCTGTCCCGAGGGGCCAGGCCTGAGCAAGGCTGGTCACACGTGGGGGTCCTCATGTCTGATTCTCCAGGCTCACAGAATAAAATCCATGATAGGTTGAGTAAAAAGTGGGTATTTGGGATTTTGTCAAGTTTAAAAGATGGGCATTGACTACCATTCTTTGTGTTTTTCTGAAAGAGTGAATCAAGCAAGTGTAAACAAAAAGGTAATAAAAATGATTGAGCTATGCAGAGGGAAAAGCAAACTATAATCACTCATTTGGGAAAGCAGTTCTTGTGGGGAAGCTTCCTAGAAGGGTTTGTAAATCGGCTTTTGCATCTGATAGGAACTAATTGTATTTATTCCTTTTAAAAATAACATCCTTGTGATTCCAAATCTTTAGTTGCTCAATAGGTTTATCTTTTTCTCACATTGATTTTACTTATATTTTTCTCCCTCTGGTATCTCAAAATTGTATGGTTTTTTTTTTTGAACAGTATAAATAGGAGTTTTTGATCAATGCTTTCTTATGGTTTTGGCTGATTTACATATGTTAATTCTTGAGAAGAGATTTCATTCTTAAAATTTTTCAGTGTCATAAGCTCAAAGATATTTAAAAAATCATAAACTATTCATTACATGATAAATGATATATCTTTTTTTGGGCTTGCTCTCCCAAATGGGGAAATACCATGTCCTATTTCTTTAAAAAACACTACTTCAACCTGAGACTTCCATTTTCTTCTTCTCCTTCTACTCCTCTCCTCCTTCTTCGGAAACCTCCTTATCAGAATTTTATACAGATATGTAAATGTGCGATAGGAAATAATGTTCTAACAGAAAGGCACAACTGGAATGGGTTTAGGTTATGTTCCATCCAGAACAGACTAGTTAGATATTGCTCTGTAGACAAACTGAATTTGCTCTTCTTTCTGGGCAGGCCAGCATGTTGGTAGGACTCTGCGAGGCACCCGTGTCTCCTCGCATGTTTAATATGTTGGCTTTCTTATTAGAAGGAACTCTCCAGTCTTAGTTTTTGTTTTTAAGACTATATTATCAAATAAAATAGGAAAGTATTTTAATCTTAATTATAGTTAAGACCAACAGACCCCATTTGGCTCTACTAGGACATGTTTAGTGTTTGAGACCCAGGTCATCCTCCCTGACACTTGAAAATTTGAATTTCTATATTTATACATATAAATAGCACAATGAATTACTTCAATGACCTGTTTCAATGTGTATCATTGTGAAATGTATATACACACCCCTACGTCTTAGTTATAGCATTATTTGTAATTGAGTTATTTCCATTTCTGCAAGTTTTGATTCAAAGTATTAAAGCTAGACAAAATTTTAATGTTTTGACTGAAAAACTGAACTTTTGAAGATAGATCACTTAATGATAAGAGTAATAAATTAACAGGCAGAAAGCTGTTTCCCATGCTCAGTGAAATGATTTTAGAAATATCATGCATGAATAATTACTCATAAGTAGATTTTCTTCTCTTTTCTCTTTTTCTCAGGTCCCCAAAGGAAAAATCTTAATTGTTCCACCACTTCATTTAGTACCAGTTGCAAGTCTGATTCTGCTGGGGTTGGTGGCAGACACTGACTTGATTACACTCCCTTCTTCAGAGGGAAGGCCCCACTTAAACTTTGGGGTTGCCTGTCTACCTGACCACCCACAAAACCACCCAAATCGCCGCTGGTCCTGTTACTGGCCCATATGAGCCATGGCTTAGCCTTTTCTTATTTCTCTTACAGTTCCCAAAGCAGTCTAAAATATTTGCAGATAGAAGAGAATGTAAAATGTTCTTGGGGGGTGAGAAAAGTAGTGTTTAGAGCAATCCACGCCCTTCGACAAGGACTCTTCGGGCCCGTAGCCCAGGGGATGCGGCAGTGGGCAACAGTGATTTCAACGACCTCAATCACCAGAGCTCACGGTTAACCGTCGGAATGTTTTCAGTGCTGTTTTGAAAACGTAAAAACAAAGAAAACAGGAAGGTAGTTTTAGGATGTTGCACGTGGAACTGTGAGCGTAGGCCTTTGTTAAGAAACTTTTATGTTTTCTGTGCTTTAAATTTCATCGTGCAAATCACAGATTAGTTATATTCAATTAATTCTTCAGAAATAATGACTATTGAAAAAGTTACTAGATGAAGAAGCTGAGGTCCAGGGAGTCTGCTTAATTTATTTGTCTAATTTATTAGTCTGATTTATTTGACCTAAATCCCACAGTTTATTTGTCAAAGGGCCAGGACCACGTGGAGGCTTTGACAGTCATACTCATGGGTCGTCGCACTGGTGAGACCTCACTGTTGTGTATCAACTTTTAAGCCCCCCAAAGATGCCTGTATCTTCATCCACCGATCCTTTGAACAGGTCAGGTTACATGGCAGAGGGGAATTAAAGTAGTAGATGGAATTAAGGTTGTTGAATTGGCGACAGAGAATACCCTGGGCCATCCAGGTGTGCCCCATGTAACTACAAGGCCCTTAAATGCAGAAGACGGTGGCAGGAGAGGCTGAGTGATGCCACGTGAGGCTGAACTGGCCATTGCTGGCTTGGAATGAACGTGGACTCAGCGGGCCAGGAGCGAAGGGGCGTAGGCAGCCTCTAGAAAGGAGAAGATCCCAGAAAACAGATTCTTCCCAGAGCCTCAGAAACAATGCTGGCCTGCAGATGCCTTGACTTTGCTCAGTGAGACTTAGTGACCTTGGAAGTGTAAGTAAAACACGCAATCTGTGTTGTTTTAGATCACAAAGTGTACAGCACTTTGTTACAGCAGTAACCAGAAACTAATACAAGTTAGGAACGGATGTAACATTTTAAATTGTGACTGGAAGGGAATGATTTCTACAGCCGAGGAATGAAAGCCCTTGTTAAAGGGAAGTGCGGAATAGAAATGAATCTGTATGGACTGTTCCCCTCTTTCAGGGGTTACAAGTAGGGCGTGTGTCACTCCCAGTTCTTTCAGACCCATGTGCATCATAAAACTCAGTTGGCAGATTTTTTATCTACAACTGGAGAGTAACACACTTTTGTGCTGGTATTTCCTTAAAGTTCCATTAGAAGTAGTGTAATTTGTTAAATGAACATAAAAGTCTCTATCAGTTCATGCTGTGCCTTAGGAGCTTTATTTCTTCATTTCTTCATATCTGTGAAATAGGAGTAATGCCACTCATACCCTAGATAAGGTTGGGATTTTCTCTTTGAGAACTTAATAATGTGGTAGAGAAATTCTTTTGCCTGTTTATTTTTTACAATAGAGAGAGCTACTCTATAAGACAGTCTTGAGGCTTTGATCTTGTTCATTGACAAACTGGTTTTCAAGAACTACATTGTTCTCTTCTTCTTTGTTTTTGTTCACACACTTAAATTTGCTTTATTTGGGATTTTTGGGTTTGCTGCCATTTTCCTGACAGCTAAAGGCCTGTAGGAATGACCTCCTGAGACCATTGTGGCTATAAGAGCTTTCATCCTTTGTTTCCTGGGTCCCTCTCAGCAGTCATGCTGAAAGCAGTTTTATTAAGACCAGGCAGATTTGATTTCTTGGAAAGATTCCTGGGAACATTGTCACATGAACTTCACCAAAGTCTGTATCTGATAAACAAGGATCTTATTCAGCTTCAAGCAAGAGGGTCCATAAGCCGTAAGCTAGCACAGCTGGAAGACAGGCCGGCATCGCACAACAGCATGTCCTCTCGTCATTAGCTCATCGCGGTGGCTCATTAGTTCTCTTGCAGCAGTTACACCAAATGGTGTCACTAGATCACGGATTAACCACCCCATGGTGCTTTGCAGTTGTGACTTTTTGTTTTTCAGGTAGCATAGTGTTCAGTTTTTTCAACTGAAACTCAACTATCGTTTAACACCTGCCTTCCTTTTCTCTCTGACATGAGGAGTAGAAACCTTGAAACTACAGAGACTCATTACTCTGTTAATGGGTAAAGTTACAAATGACAGATTAAATGCCAGTAAGAGTCGGTGCACGGACATATGACATTACTTATTAAAAAAAAGTATACATTTGTTTATGGCTAGGAGATTCTACTGTATAACCACTACTTGATTTGGATGCTTTTCAAAGATATGGTGAACAATTTTATGGGAAGCCATTGTTGTATAGTAAAGCGTTTGGCTGAACTTTGTCCCTGATTCCTGGACTTTGCCAACCAATCGGAGTGTCTCCGTTACTAATGGGGGACACCTGGGACCACACTTGAGTTTATTGCGCTAACAAGACGACTCATAGATAGTTTCAGCGTGGGGCCTGGTTTCGGTGGAAAGACCAAACCATGTGATCAGAGGGTTCTGGCTTGATACGGTCCCGACCCCTGGACTTTGGGGGGCAGCGGGGGCTGGAGCTTGAGTGCAACAGGTGAGGCCAATTCAATCAATTATGCCTATGTAGTGACATTCCAATAAAACTCTGACACCTGATGCTTGGATGAGCCTCCCAGTTGGTACACGTCCATGTACCAGGAGGACAGGGCTCGAGGACTCTGAGGCTTCGCCTTTGGGACCTTCCCAGGTCACCCCCTCTGATCTCTTCACTTGGCAGGTTCTTATTTATATCCTTTATAATGAAACGGGGATCGTAGGTATAGTGTTTTCCTGAGCTCTGTGAGTCTTCTCAGCCAATTGAACCTGAGGAGGTAGTGGGGACCCCTGAATTAGTAGCCAGGTGGTCAAAGGTGCCTGTACCCTGGGGACCTCAAGTCTTATAGTTGGGGTCTGAAGAGAAGGGAGTCCTGTGGAGAAATGTGCCTTTAATCTGTGAAATTTGACTTAATCCCAGTTAATTAGTGTCATAAATGTATTACAGCTAATGAGGACTTTCTTACATAGAAATATATAATTATTTATTTAGACCTGTATCATAAAGTTAATTTTGCTCTCCCAGTTTAGAATATTGATAGTTGTTTTTGATCCAGACACATAATATACTGAACTAACATGTTTTAAAATCATTTTCATTTCAATGACTTTTAAGGGGTTCTTCAGTGATAAGGTGTGTGGAAAGGAGTTATTCTAGTTTTTGGATGAACATAAAATTGTTTTTTGATTATTCAAATACTTGCTTCCATTCACTACAAAATTTGACTAGGAATACAGAGTGGGACAAAAATAGGTTTACAGTTGTTCATATGGTAAATAATTCAATAATTAATGAATAATAATGCAAGAATGAACTCTTTTACATACTCACAACTGTGAGCATACTCACAATCTGCTTTTGCTCCACCCTGAATAGTAAATAATTTTTGGAAAATTCTGTACAGGCAGAATTATATGCATATATATATTTCATACCCAATTTTTCAAATATTATACTTATTTATTTTATGAGTTCTTTGCATATTAGGAATATTGATCATCAGATTATCACAAATAATGTAATATTAAAGTTATTAGAAATACTTTAACTTTTTAATTGCAATTTGAAATTATATGTGTAAATTGTTGATATTCATTGTAACTTTAATGTCAAAATAGCAAAAAACTCTACATTTAATTTCAGGATGGTGAAGGATGTATTACTAAATATTTCTAATAACAGGTAAGGTTTTAAATTGTTTAGGTAGAAATTTCAATGAGACACTTGAACAGAATAGAACCAGAGACTCTATACTAAAACACACTATTATATAAAATTATAATCTGGAAGAAGGTTGAAAAACTAAAAAAAAGTAGGAATAAAAAATACAGTAAGCCGCTTAAAATTAGAACAATAGTTATGCATTTAGGCAGTAAGGAAATGGAGATGCCACTTCGAACTCCTTGTTAAAATCTGTATTATATGTGCGTTCCTGCTGGGAATAGTCTGTTGGTGTTTCACTGCTCATTCTCACCAACAACATTAGATGAAGTACAAACAATCTAAAATGCTGGTGAGGTTTCAGTGCAGACAAGCCCGAGACTGAGGAGGGTACTGCGCAGGTGCCCCTCCTGGCCGCCCCGCGTCTGTGCCTTGCAGACCCCCAGCGGCAGCTGCGTCCTTGGCAGAGGGCGCCAGCTGCTCTGCTCTGACACCCACCCAGCCCTTTCCACGGCGCCTTGCTTCCCATGGGCTCCTTGCCGTTTATAACCATGTGCGGGCCTGTTCCTGGCAGACACAGGACCCTCCTGACAGGTGCCGTGGCTTCGACTCCCTGACTCGACTTCTTTGAACTGAAAACCGGTCTGAGTGTCCCCTTCCCACCTTCCTTTTGTGTCTCCTTTGCTTGGAGAAGAGGCTGGAGGTGTCTCCCAGCCTCTCCTGGTTCCCTCCCCATTTTCCCCCACAGGCATGTTCCTCAATAACATCCTTATGTATTTAATCACATCTTGATTTATTTCTAGAAGAATCTGGACTAATATTTCCCCTATTGCAATAAAATTCAGCAGATTAGAATTCTCATAAAGGTCTAACACAAATAGGATTCTGAGTATTTTTAATTTCTTTGACCTTTAAAGTAATTATTTCAGGTGGTAGCGCTAAGCCTTTGCCCATTCTCTAAAGGACTCTGATTACACCCCTGAGATAGGTGGCAAATGCCACTCATGTTCACATGTTCCAGCTCAGCCTAGTAGATTCTTTCTCTCTGTCTCTTCTAAAAGCAAGCGGCAGGCAATGTCCTTTTTTTATTTGATTTTTATTTTTTTTGGTTGACTAATAACTAAAGCCATCATTACCACTCATTGCATATAGTAGCTCACATTGTTTTAAGTTACGACGAGGGTGTTTGGAGGTTTCTTATGTTGGTTGCTCTGAAATGGAAGATTGGGCGACAAGGCACCCACGTCTTCCTCAAAGCGGTGCAGGCGAGCCCGGGGCCTGAGGGGACCCGCGCAGCTCCCGGTGGGGATTCTGTCAGAAACAAAGCCCAAACGGGGTAGGTTCATTTACCAATAAAAACACGCTCTTCAACTGAGAAATTAAATCACTTTTCAATTTGGTAATCTGCCTAGAGTTCGCAGGAGAATTTTGGATAGATTCAAGAAATCAAATCCCCTGCTCAAATAATTGTTTTTTCCTCCTGACTGCAAGTTACGCTTTCCTCAGTGTCAGTAGAATATCCTCATTTTTCCTTTCTTCCAGGTTAATGTGTGGATCAGAAATACTGCGATGGATCTCAGTGAGAGGGTAAATGGGTATTTGAGAGCATGTACCATTAGAAAAGTCCTTAGAGATTCACTGGGTTCAAGAAAGAGAATGACCATTGATCAGAAAGAATTTGTGAAGCCAGTCCAGTAGTTACCTAAAGTCAGTTCCTAAGTGTGTTGCTGGGAAGTATGATACAGCGAAGTCAGGAGTCTACCATAGGGTGTAAAAGAGAGAGTGGCTTTACTTCCCAACGCTCAGCTGCTAACCACTGAAATTCCCTAAGCACTGAAATTCCCTAAGTTAAAAGCAGTGAGACTGTGCTTCTGGTCCAAAAGTCAACTGTTTGACTCTGTTATGCTGGAGTAACTCTGAATTTTTTAGTATTGTTCGTATTAATAGCATATTGACCATTAGGAGCAGATTCTTAATGGTCCTTTAAAATTGTTCACTAAAGAATATAAATTTTAAATATAAAAATTATCTTGTTCTCTGATTTCAGTGGGTGGTACCCATTTTCTGTTGCTCTTTGTGCTTCTTACTGTCCAGGCTTGCACTACTGGTGGGTCACCACCCGAGCATGCCGGCCTCCTTCCATTTTGCCCTCTGGGTGCCTTGCTTGCCTTTGTCTGGTCCCAGCATTTCCTGTCTGTGATGTTGCTATTTTGCAGGATCAGCTCTCTCAAGGATGGTTTACCTTGTGCCAATGCATCTCAGTTCCATGACTTGACAAACCCCTCTTCCTTTCGTTCACTTGTTTTGGTGGTCACATCATAAACCTTGTTACAACAAAAGCCATTTCTCAAACGCAGATGTCAAGGATCCCATTTGCCATCACCTCTGCTAACCTGAAAGCTCATTGTCTTTGGTGTCCTTACTGGATAAATTCTAAGTCTAAATGAGAAACGTAATGTTACTTTCTCTCTCATTCTCCCTCCTGTACTCATTTTTCCCCTCACCATGTTTAGAGCCTATTACTACAGTCATTCCCTTGCATTCATCTACATTTCTCTATCATCTAAATTTACCAAACTCATATCCTGGTTAAACTCAAGTCTTCTGGCCCATACCTATAACCAACAGATGAACATATTGAAAAAATTGACTAACCAACCAACGTCAAAATCTGTGGACTGGTATTTTTCAAGCTTTCCCTTAGCTTCAAATTGTTCTACTATATATCCCTAGTCAATTTTCCTCCTGTACATTGACATGTATTTTATTGTGTCTCCTTCTTCTCAAACCGTCAACACCCATTTCTTATTCTTCACTGTCAGCTAATAAAGCAATCAGAACACAAACCTCATCTTAATTTATTTCCCTCTAATTTATTAATTCTCCTTCATTGATCCTCATATTATCGGTCTTCCTTTATGATGGATGAACTACCTCAGAATCTACTTGAGGCTAACCCTTTGTTGGATCCCCATCTGCTTACTCATGAACTTTACTCCTGAATTATCTCCTCTCTGTCATGCATCATCAATTTCTTCTTTTTACTGAACCAATCTTAGTAGCATACCAATATGTCATAATAATTCTGATCTTAAAAGTTACTGAAACCTGTCCTTGACATCTGCCTCCAGCTGTTTCATATTTCTCTCCTTCCTTTTATAACAAAACTCCCTGAAAAGTCTTATACTTGTACCAATTTTAGGCTTGTACTCAGTAAAACAGAATGAGTATTATAGAGTAAGGGATTAATTATAAGAATTAAAGGGGGAGAAGCTGGGAAATAAACTACAAAAAGAGGAGTTGGTGAAGCAGAGGAAAGTCACAAAGCATTTTCCTGAAACCCTGGTATCAGTGAACAAGTCAGAGGCTTCTGAAACACCAGGCATGCCTGGCTGCAGAGCGGGACCATGGGCAGAGCAGAAAGGAGAGTCTATAGAAGACTGTTGCCATGTTGTTGGTCAGGAGAGCGAGTGTAGGGGAGAAGAGCAACAGGTACAATCAGAGCAGAGTGAGGACAAGCTGGTACAGGTAAACAAATCCCGTGCCTATCTCTCACTACATCGAACTCTGATAGCCTTCAGAGAGTCATGGCTACTGCTTCATTCTGCAGGCAGATTTTTCTTCATCCAGCTCTGATCCAGAACCACACAGATGATGTGTTTTGCAGAACACAGTTCCAGCATACCAACGCCACCAAGCGCAACACTGGTTGTAGTAGCTTTTCCTGTTCTCCATTACTGCTTAATTCATTCTTATCAAGATTTTACCCCCACAATGTCATTAAATCAATTCTTGTAAAATTTACCTGTGAATTCATATACTAAAATTCAATGATAATTTCTCACCCATTGTGTAATTAACACAATGATAATTTCTCACCCATTGTGTAATTGTGTAGCTACCTATGATACAGTTCTCGAAATATTTCTTTCTCTTGTATCAGGGACACACAGTCTCCTGTGTTTCTTCCTTTCTTACGGGCTGGACCTTTCCATTTCCCTTTGCAGGCTCTTTTCCTCCTCATGACCTCTCTTCATGGGCGTGCCCTACGCTTGGTCCTCACCTGCTTATCTACCTACTACCAGTCTACAGATGATCTCACCAACGCCCATTGTTTAAATGTCATGTATATCCTGATGACGCCCATATTTATATTATTACCTCTAACCTCTCCCATAAATCCAGACTTGTATATATACTTTCCTACTTGACACCCCTCAACTCAGTGTCTAGTAAACGTCTCAAATGTAACCCATCCAACAAAGCACTCTTTATCACCTTCCTCAAATCTGATATTTATTTGGTTGTTAGACTAAAAATGTCCAGATGCGCCTTAGTTTTCACCTCCCCTTACTCTCTATGGCCAATCCTTACTTTAAAGATATTGCCTTGAATTTGATAATTTCTGACTTCCTTCTCTTCTACTGCCCTAGTGTAAACCAGTACCACCTTTCAACGAGGACCCATTAATAGCTTCCTAAAATGTCCTCCTGTTTTCCCTTTTCCCTTTTACAGCCTGTTCTCCACTGAGAGTAAGGATGCATTTATGGAAATGTGGTTGGGTTCCCGTTCGCAGTGGGTTCCCATCACACTTCCTCCACTTCCTACCTCATCTGCCCTTTTCCTACCTTTGAGGGGTAAAGTTTCCACTATGTTCTCTTTTGTGTTCTCAGTTCTTACCCTCTTGAGACTGCATGATACTCTTCAGAAATATCAGGGCCATCATTATATTTTGGGTTTTTTTCTCTCTTGAAATTTGATACTCTTGCTCAATCCATCCTTGAAGCTTTCTTTCTTTGTGTCCAACAATGCCATCTCTTCTCCTTTCCACTTATCTTTTTGGCTACCCCCCCTAATATTTCTTCTGATCCCTTAGGTATGTCTATAGTAGAGCAAGTGCAGAAGATGCTAAAGTTGGGTCTATTGGGAACAAGGCAGACCCTTTCTTAGTACATGAGGCATTACTTTGATAGGGTGAGATGGGGTTGGGTGAGGAAAGGCACAACAATAGATGAGGTTTTTTTAGGAGCTACTTAATATTGTAAATGCTCTCTCTCTCTCATTTATATTGATTTGGCTGCAATTAAGGCAGGAAGTACAATACCAAGTGAGCTCCAGAAATCTTGAGAAATCTTGAGTGACCTACTGAGTATCTATTCTGGAAATGTTCATGATGCATAGAATATGGTCCAGGAAATGTACTTTAGGGCTTTTATGATATTGTTACCCAAATAAGTGCCCTAGGCACCGGGCAAGTACTCTTGTCTCCATTCTCAATAACAATTATCATTAATACTACAAGCTGTTAAGGGCTGTACAATTGGGTTGAATAGTTCAACCTAAGATACTGCAGGCTGGGTGATGGTTTAACACATTAACATTAACCCAGCCAGATAATAGTCTTAAATTTTATCACATACTTCCTGGGCTTCGTTAACATCAAGGAAGCCTAGTGCAAGCAGTGAATGGTGTGAAGATTTCAGTCATTGTGGCAAGACTGATAATGGAGGTAGATAATAATTTTTTTTTTAATAGAAACTTGTAAGTGTAAGGTTACAAGGATCCTATTTATTTATTTATTTATTTATTTATTTTTGGGTGGGTTCCCAGAATCAAGGGGATTATGGAAGTTGGCTAGTCTATGGAAATGAACTTGACTTTAGAATTAGAAAAGGAGCACTTCTACCTTAGCAGCCACAGTCTTGGCAATTACCTACTCAGGTGTGAATAAGATTAATTTTGTTTTCATATAACACTGATAAATGCTGTTTCTCATAAAGATAATGTTTTAAAAGATGAAATTTCATGCTTTGGAAAGATGGTTGTGAGTCTTGGAAATTAATCAGTAGACTCTCTCTCGTAATGTGAACTGCCAACAATTGTATTGCACATGTAGCAGAGTTCTTGTCTGCAAGCGTGCATCCCGCAGCATTTTTCTAGCCACTGTGACAGCAGAGAGAGCAAAATCTCTGTGAAGGAGCAGTGTTTTTTTTCTGCTTTGGGCTTGTGGTCTAACATTAACACATCTTCCCAATGGAAACGCGGTAGGTTTTAGATCTTTTTCCTAAGTTTGTATTCTAAGGGATATCTAACCTATACTGGTTGTTTTAATTCAATTACCACATTTTCCATATGATTAGATGCCTGAATAATGAAGACTTACAGGACTGAATTTTAATGAACCATACATTAATAGGAGCGACAGGGGGGCAGGGCACACATGATTTTACATTAAGTAAAGTCTTCAGTAACACATGTTTTACCTCTTCCCTTTTTTTTCTGGAGCAAATGATGAGAGTTCAGCACAGCAGAGCACCAGCCAGTGGAGCCTCCAGCCACAGCCCTTGATGAATGGGAAAAAGCATCTTTGAGGGTTTTTTTTTTTTTTTTTTGTCCTTGGAGCATGAAAGGAGATTCTGGGTAAGCGCCATGTTTTGGAGTACTGATACTGGCTGGCCGACTCCTACTCCTGCTGGACTAGGACCACTTGCCATTTTTTTTTTCTCCCCACATGTCAGGTCTACTTTACATGAGCTATGTGGACCTATCAAGCCATCAATACTGATAGTCATGGGGTATCTAATGGGAAAATTGTGTACAACCACTTTAAATTTCAACGCAGAAGAGTTTGTACATTCTCTTTTCCTCTTCTAGTATCATCATGATAGCCTCAATGTCAAAAATAATTAGGCAAAAAGGGGAAAGAATATATCTTGATTTGGACTCCAGAAACATTCCCTAAACTATGGTTATTGAACTAAAAATAAACCCTCTGAAACTGTAGTAAGTGTTGTGCATACTTCTGCCAGAAGTCATTACATTTAATTACATCTGAGATCAGTTAGGTGTTTTATTTTCTTTTTCACTATTAAATGATAAGTCTGATCTAAAATTATATATTTTGTTACCATAACCTGAACTTAAGTAGTATAAGAAGACTGTAAATATATTGACAAAGTGTTATTTTTCTTAGGCCATACTTTGAGGAATTCTAACATAATTTTTTTGTCGTTATTTGTTTGTTTTACTTTAGACTTTTCTGGGAATAAAACTGAATAGGAAAAATCTCAAATAGTTTTTGTATTATTATTATTATTTTTTGGTAACTGAGGGGGTAGAATAGGAAAGGAATATAGAGTTTGGCATTCAAATTCTGGTATTTGCTAGGTGTATGGGTCAAGCTTCAGCTTCTTTCATCTGGATAAGGCAGTTATCAGTACTTACCTTACAAGATTATTCTGATGAAATGAAATGCTATTTTTGAAGGACCCAATAAACGTCATGTCGTAAATGTTCAGTGAATGATAGGTCCCCTCTCTTTCCCCTCTCCCTCTGGAAAATTCTACCCTATGTGAGTGAAAAAAAAAATAAAATAAAATTCTTCTTCTTTTGTTTTCTTTCTGCCCTGTTAAAGCCAAAAAAGTATTTAAGGAAAATAGCGAAGTAGATTCTACAATGGAGAAAACACATGCATTTGGTTTATTAACTTTCTAGTTAAGAGATTTATTCCCTAGCTCGTTTAAATATTTTGAGAAACATACTGTTACATTTAAACATGAAATCCGTCTCCCCTACCCTTCATGAAGCGTTTCCAGTTTCCTGTCTTCAAGTTAGGAAATGATGAGGTTGAAAGCATTCTGGCCTCAAGACACCGGCATTTCTGAGCTGACCACGAAAGTTCATTCAACTTCTCATAAATGCCTCAAGACCTTCAAATGCAAAACATTTGGACAATAGACTTAATCAAGGGACATGATGCCAGTCTCCTTGGTGGGGCCATTTATCAGAGCCTGATTTGTAGAGTACAGAGTTTCAAAGCTTGACTTTTCTCCTTAGACGCTGCATACCATTCGGAGTATCTCATTCCTGATGTTTGTATTCCTTTTTGCCCACGTTTCACTTCTCATTCTACCCAGCTTCATACTGTCACAGTTATTTTGCCTGTGGTTTTTCTCCCCCTTTAAGACATTTTTCAGAATTTAGAGTTGTGGGAAGGAAATATAAGGTCCGACTCACTTAGGAGAACTTCAATTTATATTTTTGACAAATATTTGCCCAAAATAATATCAGTGGAGCACCATTATCTTAGTGAGACTCTGGTCGGTAATAGCCTCCGTCTTGACCTCTCAGTATAAATAAATAGGATCTCAGAGTTTGTAACCATGGAGAAAGCAAGAGTTTACAAACATTTATACACAGTTATAAAGCTTCCCTGGAGGAAAATGGGATGCAACTGAAGGGAAGATAAATGACCTTTAAAGATGTTTCTCAGATTGGATTGTTCTTAATAAATAACTCGGTTCTACACATTTTCTTTCTTGGAGCCAAATTCTGCCTTTGGTGTGTTGGTCTGTTCTGTCTGAGCACAGAGGGAGGTCCACATGGGAAAGCGTGCGTTTGGGTCAACTCTAAAGAATTTACAAAAAGGAAAAATGTGCCTTGCGGTGGAAGTTCGTTCATTTGAATCAATGAGTATTTACTAACACTTGTGATTGTCACTAGGTAGGAGCTTTTTAGGAAGACGAGCCTCTGAAAAAACCAGTGACGCAGGTCAGCAGATACCCAAGCACTGAATGATGACACCTTACTGTAGAACGAGGTTCTCAGCTGGGGTGCCTTTGCCCCGCCAAGAGGCCGCTGGCAGGGTCTGGGGATGGTTTTGTTTGTCCTCACTCAGGGGGCGGTGCCGTTGGTATCTAGTTGGGGCAGGTTCGTAGGAGGTCTAGTGGCATCCTGAAGGCTCAGCCCAGCGCCCCAACAGAGAGTCCTCTGGCCAGCGAGTGCTGAGGCTGAGGCGCCCTACTGAGGAAGCGCGTCCGGGGGGAGGGGCCGTGGGGGAGGGAGCCTATGTTTTGCAAAATTCTATCAGACTCTCATCAGATACACAACCTTAAACATGCTCCTTTCTTAGAAGAAATTGGAAGGTATCTATTGATCCTACAGGGGGGAAAAAAGTAGGGTTAGTGTTATGAGTATGCAAAACAGTTTCTCCTTGTATCATTACTCATTGATTATTGTATTATTTTCCATACGAACAACTGTAAACCTACTTTTGCCCCATCCTGTTTTCTTGCTCTTTAGGAGCTACAGTGCCTTCGGCTTGTTCGCAGGGCACCACGTGGTACTTCTTGTGTGCTTCTGAGTGTCAGAGGTTTTTTTTTTTGTTTTTTTTTGGAAAATGCTCTTTGAGTTTTGGCTTAACCCTCCCTTCCCTTGGGCTTGAAGAAGAAGTCCCTGAAGCTTCTTGGTGAGATAACCAATATCGATGACTCAAAACTTATCTTTTCCCAAGGTTTCCTCTATTCCTTCCAAAACTATCACATGAATTCTCTCCGAAGGTGCCCCATCCATCCATCCTGCCTGCCAAGCCAGGCCCCAAGCCCTGGCAGGGCACAGAGTGAAGGCCCAAACCGGCCTACCCTGCCTCCCACTCGGGTGCTCGGGGCTCAGAAACGGGATGAGGGAGGAGGAGTGGAGGAGCGGGGAGAGCGCAGGGGAGGCAGGGAAAGGAATGGCCCTTTCGACGCCAGGTTGTACCTGTTCCCACGCCCAGGCATTTTGGAAGGCCTTCCGTTCGCCCACGCTGCCTCAGTATTCCTCCACGTCCTCTCCCGAGAAGCCTTCTCTGAACTCCTTGGTGGTTTCGGGGGCCTTACGTTCTCCCGCACAGCCTCTGGCTTTCTCTAACTGAGCCTTTATGTTATAGCGCAATGTTCATCTTCCCTGGCAGGCCGGGGACGTCCTGAGAGCGAGCAGTCGGGGAGCCCTGCTGCTAGGGCGCGGGCCGGGCACGCTGGCACCGGCCCCCGCCGGCCCGCGGGGAAGCTCCTAGCCGAACCTCGCGCAGCCAGAGCACCGAGGAAGTGTCGCGCTTTCTGGTGCCCGCGGCTCTGGTTCTGCCGGGCACCTTCCCCGGTGGTGGACGTCACACGGGGTCACCGTGCAGAGTGTTTTCTGCCATCTCCATCTCGTGCTGCCTCATTCTGAGCCTCTTTCACAATTACCACCTATTTATACTGATCGTATGTTTTGTCTCTTCAGTGAATTGTTGGCTCCTGGATGACAGAGACTGTGTCCTGTCTTTGCTCTTGTACCCACTATGTACGTCAGTTCCAGGAAGGGACCTGAAAAAGCCTGGTGTTGCTGTGGGCAAAACCTCTCCTACTTCCGTTGTCTCGCGTGATGAATGGTGGGAGTTGCTAAGAGGGATGTTCCTTTCTTAATACAGAAATTTTTTTCTTGTTATTGAGTCCTGGCTTCTCATGGCGAGGGGATGGAGGCGACAGTTACATCTGAGTTTATTCCTTAAGCATCTATCCCTTGAAATAATTTACCTATACAGGCAAATAATATCTCTCTGGCAGAAATCCAAAGAATACCTAAGTAAATGTACTAAGAAAGACAACTTCAACAGCTAGGGCTCAACCTTTGCTTCCAGTGCGGAGGGCCAGGAATTGGTGGTCTTTCACATCGTTTTGAGGAGGAAGGCAGAGAAAAACGCAATGAGGACAGTTGGCGATAGAACAGAAGCGTTAGTGGGAGGGAAGAGAACAAGAGTTTAACGGGAAGTGAGAGAGTAGTGGGTTCCAGCTCAGACGCCGGTCAGGTGTACTAGGCATGGGGGAGATGCGGAAACTGAGGGACTGGGGACACTGGCCGCCAGGTCACAGGACCCCTCCGTGTGACACGGTGCAGGGGGTCTCGTTTTTAAGCTTTGTAACAGGAAGATGAGTTGCAGACTCAAGATAGATGTACTAAAGGACAACTCGTTCAAGTCTTTAGTCTCATTATTTGATGGAGCAACGATTTCACGTGGAAGAAGAAATGCCATTTTTCATACTCCACTTATCACTGCTCAGTTATATTTGCTTAGGCAAGATCTGATTTGTCTCAAATACAGTGGAAACTTCTAAGTGAGGTTTGCAAATCGGCTGCTCATGTTTTCATTTTACGATAAGCTTAGTTATCATTAAGAAAACTTGGAGATGACCGATCTTATCTCTTCTTTCTCTTTCTTTAAATATTTATGTAATTTTGCATATGCATGTGTAAAATTTATCAGTTATTATATCTTGGCCATTAGAGTGAACATGCATTACGTGGGTTCAAATAAAAATTTTAAAGTACACAAATGGCTTTGCTGTGGCTCACGGCAGCTCTTGCATTATGCATTAGTAGGCACGCTCTCTTTTGCATTGCACACTTGTGGGCTGTAAAGCATATGCAACCTACTTACTCAGTTTATGGCGGGCAGCTGACAGGAGGGTGAAGTTAGTGGGCAGGACGCTGTACTGGAACGGGCTGCGGCCGGTGCTGCTCAAATGCCAGGGCGCATGCCGGGCACGTTCCCTCCTCTCGTGCTGGCTGCGAGGCGCTAGTGCAGAGGAGAGTGCTGAAAGCAACGTGCCAGCTTTGTGAAGCAGGAAACAGATAGGATATCCAATTTTTTTTTTTTGCTTAAACTACCGTCTGCGATAAAGCAGAACAAATGTGGCTGCTGCTTTGCCCGTACTGAAGTTATGAACGAGAGAGGAATTTGGCACGAATTCAGCAGTTGATAGCAAAAAGCAAAAACAAAAACAGAAAAAACACCTAGGAAACTTAAGGTCTGGGTTGTTTAGACGATAGGGACCTCATTTGATAAGTGTAAGAGTTGAATAAAAGTAGTCCGTAGTCAGTATATGTTTGGTCTTCCGCCTTGGCTGATAAACAGCGAAGGGAGCGAATGCTGACCCCCCACATCTCACTAGTGCCTTTAGGGTTGGGACCGTGAGTCTTTGTGCTTGTCTCACACTGTTCTGCATGAAGCTCTTTGTAAAAGGCTAAATTGCGATTGTGGACTGGCGTTTGGTGTTAACATGAAAGAAGACTGGATAGGCCAGGGTATCATCATTAAATACGATGCACGTAACATACTGGCTCATGCTAATTAGTCTGTCAGTAAAGAGCAAGGAGCTCCAAGTGTCTGTGGGAAAGTGACTTGGTGATTTGCTGTTGCTGGTCAGTCTCACAAAAGGAGAATTGTCTATTGTGCAAAAGTGGAGAATGGGAAATCAAAAAATCTGTTAGAAGTTGGATAGGCTGGTAGTGAGAGAGATGAGCAGGAGGAAATTTAAAACCTATCGGACTGATTTCCTGAAAATGTGATTTAAATTTACCTTTGGAAAACCAAAGGAGTCTAACGGTCAGAAGGTTGGTATCTTATTATGTAACTTGTCCTTTTGTACATGTTCACCTTATTCAGGTGAGCAAATTTAAAAATTGTTGAAATGACAAGAACCCGCATTTTAGACACCAGGATTGATTTTTCAATACAGCAAGAAGAATAAAGTGCAGAGCAGAATCACAGGAACTTGTGAACATACTATGCAGAACCTTTACTGGCTCTTAATTTCTAGGTGCTGCTGCCTCAGGCCTTGGCTTCCGTGGTTTGGACATGTGGGGAAGCCGTCATTCAGAACACAAACTTAAATCGTCCTCACAAATGAAGCTGTGCAACACAGTATATTCTGAGTTTTAGTAAAAAGCTTAGATGAGAGGATGATAGACCGAAATCTCCACATACAGGACCTGTCACCAACAACATCTCAGTTAATTCCACCCGTTTTCATTTTTAGTGCAGCTGGTGTTCGCTGTCCACCCTATCGTTAGTGACTGAGGTGTAAGCACAGAAGTCGAGCACGCTTTTACTTGAGCAAGTGTGACTATTTCACTATGAAACGGAGGGCCAAGCACTTTAGTCTGTCAGTTACTCTTATTCCACCGTATGCTTTATGCTCCAAACAACTTGAAAATAAATGAATTACTGAATTCTTGCTTAGGGCAAGTTACTTATTTCCGACCCTTCTTCCCTCCTCTCCTTCTTGCTTTCTGCCCTCCCTTCCGTATTTATGAAGCAGCCAACCAATTCCAGGCATTTGGTTGGGGGCAGCGGCAGAGCGATGGTTAAGGCTGAAATCGTTTTTCCCATAGGGACTCAACACTGACGGACTGTTTGTCAACATATCCCTCAAACACAAACCTTAAACATGTTTAAGTTTTTACATTATGAGACAAGGTTCTACTTCACTAGAAGACAAAAGAAGCATTTGAATACAGAAAAGGAAGTCAGACAGAAGTTGCCTCCTTATTTTAATGTCTCACGGGCACAAAAACATTTTTGATGGAACTGAAGAAGTTGGAATATTGGTTGCTGTGCAGGCAGAGTTAGGCTGCTGGCGTCAAGGAGCTGGAAGTGACTGTTAGAAGTTAGTAGTGCCACACCTCTTCTTCAGGAAGTGTGTCACCTTCTGGAGCAGCTGGGTGAGGCGAGAGGAAGCCAGCGGTGTGGCTGATTTCTTTCTTCCCTGTATCTTTTTAGATCAGTATGATGTAGCTGGTGTTTAGCTCAAAATCTCCTGGGTGGACGGGGCTCTCTCCTTGGGTTCCAGGGAGGAGGAGGGAGGCCACGAGGCAGGTCTGGAGAAGGGCAGGCCCAGCCCAGATCAAGGATTGGGAAGCTTTGCTTGGCCACCGACCTTCTCCCCATTGTTTCCTTTGTGCTGTGATGTTTCTTCCTCCAAGGCAAGCGGGCTCCTGCTGCCAGGGAATTCCCTACGGCCCCTTAAAGCCAGCTCACTGTGCTATGATGCCTCCAGCCCCCTCTCTGATTTACTCCGAGTCTCTGGAACTCAGCATTTGGATGAATAAGGCAGAGCTTTCCCCACATAATGCCTTCTTTTGAAGGAAACGTCGGTACTGGGAGGTTTCTGCACTCTGCTGTCGTTGAGTTCTGTGTATAATACGCCCGGGCTGTACCACGGCCGGGAACCCACTGATATGTCTCAAATCACACCTAGTTCCCTCTGGTTCAGTTGCTGGGGAGGTAAGGACAGCTTCGATTGAGGTGTTCATTGAATTCTGCCAATCCACATAGCCTGTGCTGGCCTGTACATTTCCTCAGCAGAACTGAGATCCTTTGAGTAAGGAGAACATGGAAGTGCCAAGGTGATTGTTCGAGGGCCACCTCGACCATCAGTGTCACATTGCACTGATCGAGTAATTCGTTCCACTCACTCTAGGTGACCTTATAAACAATGACTTCATTAGCGTGGGAGTCATTTATTAATTCCTATTAATTTTCTGTCACTTTCCTGTTTTAAAGCCATTTTCAACAACAACAACATCAAAGAAGACATACTGGACAATCCATTCCGTTTGCTTCTGGATTGTTCCTGTGGTATAGGACGGCGTCAGTAATGGGAGGTTCTGATGTCACGTGAGGGTTCCTAGCACCCACATGTTCTTATCAAGCCCATTCAAAAGGATAAGTGATATGTAACCTGTCATACCTGTCGATGCTTGTTTGGACGTGTTTTTCAGTGCACATAATCTATGCTTTGTAGAGTAGTGATTTATTGTGGTTGTATCAGGCAAGGAGGTTGTTCAGGCCTTAAACACTCCTGTGGGTTTATTATGCATAAAATCCTGAGACTTAAACATTTTTACTGCAGTGGTTCCATGATCATGCAAAGTAAGTTATTTTTTGCTGCCTAAAAAGAAAGCAAAACACATTTTCGGTCTTACTTCTGTCTTTTATTCCCACCTGATGTCATCTTCAAATCGTGCAACATCTTCAAACCCGGAGGAGACAACTAATTCCAAACAAACTTTCTCAGGGACTTTCCTTCTTGCAGACCTTCCCTAACACAGAACATACTCTAAACATTCTCAGAACTCCCAGACAAGAGACCGTCCTAATGCTTGGTTCGCCCTGCGAGCCCTCGGCTTTGGCCGGCTTGCTGCACGCGGCTGTCGGCCTGCACCCTTCCTGGGCAGCAGAGGGCAGCGTGGCACGAGGGCCGCCTCCCGCAGGGCAGGCTCAGGCGCGTGGGCTGGCACCCCGAGAAATACACAAGGAGACAGCACGTTTCTGGGAGGCCGTCGGAAGCAGTTGGGTAGCGAGGCAGGAATTTCAGATCCCAAATTCGATTTGGATATCTGAATGAATCCAGTGGAATTCATGGCAAAAGTGTAAAACAGAAGAAGAAAAATTTAAAAAGGAAAAAAGGAATTGCTGATGGGGGTCAGGCTCCCTTCTTCCAGGTTTCACTTTCTTTTGGTTTCCAAGTTTCCATTCTCCTAAATCAAGCGATACAATCGCTTCAGAGAGGTTGTGTTTGCTATTTGCTTTTGGTTGTTGTGAGTAGTTATAAATTACATAAAAAGAAGCTACAGTTGCACTTTCAACTGTCTCTCCAATAAGGATTTAATTTAGGTTTAATAGGACAGTTTTCATACGTTAATTAAATACTGATGGATTATGAGAAACATATTTACTCTGGTTTACCAACAAGGTACAAAAATATGTTTTACATCAAAGTTTGGCATTTATCTAGTTTGCAGATTCTTCTGTAGAGATACAGCTCTTCAGAATCAATGTTTATTTTACTGAGCTTAAATTGTACGTGGCAGTATTTGCTAGCAAGGCTTATAGTTGTGTTGCAGAGATATATGTGGATATGTTTTACATCAGTGAACACTGAATCTTCCAACATCAATTATATATTTAAAAATCAATTGATCTTTTTTATAGCTGTATTTGTATTTTTGGAATTTGACTGTCTCTAACAGGTAGTTATACAAGTCTGCCCAGTGGAATTCTCTTCTTCTTATCAATTTTCCAAATACTACTTATTAATAAATGATACATTTTAAGAATGTTTTCTTCAAATCAACGCTTGCCATCTAGAAGATTGATTGTCCTCTCTCTAATTGAGCTCATTTTCCCTCACCATTGTTACGAATGCTCTTGATTGAATTCATCTTTTTTCATCTGAGCCAATATTCCTCTGCATCTCTCCCTCCTTTTTGTGTGTGTGATTATAACCCTCTTTTTTTTCCTGTCTCCTCTTCTATCATTTTATCCCTAAAGCCTCCCCTAAGGACTTAAAACCTGGCTCTCCACCAAAGTACATTGTCTGGAGTCAGAGATCTTAAGAGTGCTGAGTTAACGTATCGCCTGAGTTTCAGGGCACCTTATAAAGGCTACATGGTAAGACAATGGGAGCCGGTAAAAATAGAGAGTTGAGGAATTATCTGAAAAACGGGGGCCAATATGCACAACAAATCTGGATCATTTCATCTCTAATTTTTTTCCCTCACTAAGGATCATGTGGGTTTTGACTCTTGCCTTGAATTTCCACTTCTTTATGCACACAGATGCGGCCGAAGGCAAGGCGTGCATGGGAGCTTCCTTTTTATTAAAGCAAAATAGCTGAAATCCTCGACAGAGGAGCTCTCGTTACATTTCATGGTTTTTTTTTTTTTTATTTATATTTTTTTTAAAGGGTAAAGCCACTCATGTGCTGAGGAAGAGAGAGTGAGGCTCCAGGCAGGAACAGCGCTGAGGGCAGCGACAGAGAGGCAAGCGTTGCAGCTTTATGTTTTCCGCGAAGTGCATTTGCTGAAATTCAAAATTCATAGAATGTATTATTTTCTTTACCAGTAGCAAATCACTAATCCCTTTGAGGCACAATAGATCTTGGTTTACTAAGTTGAAATGCACAAGGACAGAAAGCAGATATGATTAACATTGGAAATTGTCTGAAGTGTGCTATATTATTTTTCTTTGTTAGTTTAATTAAAAATGCTTTAGAAATCCTTGTGAAGAGTAAAATAATATTTTTCAGTGATGGAGATAATTTGAATATTCCTGGTCCTCTTACATGTCATAGAGTTTTGGTTCTCTGGGAATTGTTGGCATTCTCAGTAAGTAATGAGGTAGGGTAAAAATCAATGAATTTATCTCTGTGTATTCAGCCAATGGGAGTATACAGGAGATATGGCTATTTCAAGCTTTTGTTGGTGGTAAATTGTAATATTATGGAAGTAATGGAAAGTGTTGGTGCTAGTGAAGGTACCAGAACTTATATAAAATATAAATACAACTGTTTTAGTAAGTGACTACAATGGAAGTTTAATTCTTGCTCATGAAAAGCCCCAAACAGACATTGCTGAGTGGCAGGCAGCTTTTGTGAAAGCATGAATTCAGTGACCCAGTGCCCCTCTGTCTATCGGTTTGGTAATCTTTGCACTTGACTTCTAAAATTATCTCAGAAGGGGAGAGAGCATGGGGGATTGCAGATAGGATGCTGTCTGGGTAAAGCCTGGGAGTAGTGGTTGCCCCTTCTCCTCACATTCCATTGGCCAGAACTCAGCCACGTGGCCGCATCTTACCGCAAAGAATGCTGGGAATGTCATCTACATGTGTGTCCAAGAGGCAGAAGAAATGGGTTTGGTGACCGGCTCACTCGTCTCTGCCATAGTGCTATTGGTGATTTTAAGTAAATGACTATAAAGGCAAGGTTAAGAGCCTTGGCGCAAATAGGTATTTGGGAAGATTATCTGTCTGTCTATCTATCTATCTGTCTGTCTGTCTGTCTGTCTGTCTGTCTATCTATCTATCTATCTGGAGAGTTCAACCATAGAAACAGAACCAGCCGTCAAGATAGATCAGGAGAATTGCCAATGTGACCCGAGGGCCGGCTCGGAAAGGCTGAGCTCCGCGTGGCCGCCTGCCTGGAGGTGCAGGCCAGTGCTGCCTGGCGTGGCTGGAGCCTCAGGCCCCGGTGGACTCTCTTCCTCCCATGGGAGCCTCAGCTCTGCTTGCAAGGCCTGGCAACTGCCCAAATCGGGTCCATCCAGGCCATCGAGGATGATCTCCTCACATCAAGTCAACCGATCAGGGACTGAACGTGTATTAAATGTCAACTAGAACATGCAACTAGGCTTTTAGTATTAAAAATAGACCAAAAGTGCAATAATCTTATAAAGTATTTGGCTGGTCTATTTTTATAATTTTGTTATTGTTTTCTAAGTGAAGACTATAGATGTGCTATAGGAGTACACAATATCTTTTTTTCCCTAATAAATGAAAAAGACAATAAATTTTTTCTTTTCGTCATCCCCCCATATTCTAAGAGGCTTCTTGATGTTCAGTATAAAAATATTGATCCTATAGATGCAATTTATAAATAAGATGAAGTTGTTATTTTTGGTTATTTTGGCAATTTTATAGCAAAGGAAGCTGAGGTTTATAGATATTTACCGCTGCAGGCGGTCAAGTATGAGCCCGACATTTGGGGATAAATCTCAGATGTGTCTCTGTGTGTATTTGTTGTAGAAAGGTGTGATAGCGACTTGTCTGTCTCCCTCCATCCCTCCTATCCTTCCTTCATCTTTTTTCTTTGAACAATTGATTTTTTAAAAAGCTGACAGAAATGGTCATTACCTTTAATATTTTACCAGCTTGCTCTCTTTCACAAAGTTGTAAGTGACATTCGTTTTGGATTTCCAGTGACTGTTTCACCACATCAGCTTTTGAGCAATAGCAAAAGTGGGATTTTAATTAAGGAAATCGATAACAGAAAGCAGGTATGAACTGTGACCTTCAGGCTTGGCCTCGCAAGCTCCATCCCCCCCCCCCCCCCCCTGCCGACAAGTCTCAGCGGGTTTGCAGCGGTGGGCACTTGTGCTGCTTCTCCTGACCGGCTTCGGCTGTGCTCCACTTGGCCAGATGGCCCCTCCTCCTCACCCCGACACCTGAAAAACACTCTGTCATTTCTTCTGTAGTTTCTAAGTGCCCAAATGAATTTTGCTTCTCTTCATTTCAGTGATGTTAAAGTTACCTTAGTAGTATTAAAGTTCATTGGAGAATGCTTTGCAAGGTGTTTAAGGGCATCTTTAATAAAGGAATCAAAAGGAACGACATCCATAACCTCCGGCACTTAATGGCAGCTCAGATGCTGGGAGGCAGTGCTGGTTTGAGGGGTATGGAAGGTTCTGGGAGCTGAGCTGCGGTGAGGGGACCAGCGGTTTGTAATAACGAAGTTTGTTTCAAAATGGCTTTTCCACAGTGTCACTTTGGCTACCAGGAGCGATTTGGTCATTTTTCGTGTAGCTTTTCAGATATTACATATATGGCCCCAATCAATTCCCTGAGACTCAGCGTATCCTGAAGTCCTGAGAACGCTCCTGCTGTTAATTTTTGTAGTGCGAGAACCAAAAATATGCTAAATGCTTTCAATGTTCCAATCTTAAAAATCACATTTTGCAACCAGATGATCCTTATAAATTTGTTTCCCAGAAGATCATAATCTGGTATTGAAAAATATGTATTTTAATAGCAAATGTTTTCTTAGTTAGCATCTGTTTTGCAAGGTTCACAATTCAGGAAAATGACATGTTTCAGGGTATCGAGCCTTTTTAAATAATTAGGAGTTCGTTAGCCAGTTTGGAAGTATGACATAGTCTAGCTCTGTGAATATGAGGAATGTACTGGGAGAGTAGAAAGAGGATCAGAGAGAGAGGCTGCTCTGATATTAGAGGTAGAATAATTTCACCTATATAATTTCAGCAGAAGCAGCCAAATGAAATCTATAGTTATGCATAAATCAATACACAGCTGTGTAGCAGGCACCTCATGTTGGATTCATCAGACTGTTGGTGAAAAAGAGTTTTGGAAAGTGGGGGAGGGGTCATGGAATAATCAAGAGCAGGTAGAAATCCCGTTATAATGGATTCCATGAGACAACTAAATTGTTTTGTAGTGACTGCATACATTGCTGTAAATATTTCCATTCTGCAGGAGGGAGGAAAAGCTGAAACACAGCTTATCCAAAGCAAATTAGGAGGGAAAAAAATCTGTGCTTTGAACTCAGAATTAAAAATGGAGTGACGAGTAAGATGCTTATACCATATACTCCTGGCTTAGTAGTTTGTTTTGATGTTCTATTTGAAAAGTTTATGGAATTGTAGTGGGTAGGAGACATGTAGCCTCATATTGTTGATACAGGAAGTTCACCAAATATTGAATGAATGAGTAAAGCTTGAGAGGCAATGGCTGCTGGGGGCGATGGTGACAACGTGAGCCCAGCGCCGAGGCCCGACTCGACTTCGTGGGCCGTGTCTTGTAGAGAACGCATCCAGCTGGCTGAAACCATCTTCTCTTTCTTGAATCCCCCTGATGCTCTTCACCAAAACTTGACAATCAAACTGGTCTCTTAAATTTTGATTTCCAAGGGGTATAAATGGTTTTTCAGTGTGGATTCAGCAAACTTCAAGAAAATTACTTGTCGCATAGAAAGTACAAACTCTTGCTGCAAAAAGTGTGTCTGCCACGATGGCGGGTTGTTAGGCTCAGTCAGCGGCAAGGGCAGCTAAATCATTCTTGCACGGGCAACCTCTTGAGCTCTAGACATCCCCGTTCTAGAAGGTATCTTTGCAGCCATGCCCCTCAACTGTAGGACTCCTGTCCCCAAATGAGCTACTCTTTACATCCTGGCTGCATTGGTTAAACAAGAAGCAACTGCTCTCCCGATGACCGATGACAAACACTCACCTGGTAGTATTTTGAAAACACAGAATTTTGGAGTCGGAAGTTCATTACAGGTGATGTTATAGATGAAGCAAGTGACAATCAGCCCAAATAGTGCTAGAGCACGTTCTTAGGCCTCAGGCATCCTGACTACCTTTATTTACTTTCTGTCTTCTATAGCCTCACTGCTTCCCAGTTTCCATAAATATAAGAGTCTAAACGTGTTCTGCCCTGGGATTAGGGCGTCCATCTTTCAATCAGTACTAAATAAGCACTTGCTAAATTCAAGCGACCCGACTTAGCCAAAGATCTAGCTGTAACCCTCAAGCCAGGGCGACGGTCAGAAGTATTTGAGAAATTATAATATAACTTCCCTGGCCCCACATCAGACCTACACACACAAAATCTGTATGTGTAGGTCTCAAGACTTCACATTTTAAAAAATAGCCCAAGTTAAGCACAATGATGAGGGGGGCTTGGTACTGTTGCTTGAAGAGGACATACCCAGAGAACACAGTGTCACTGTTAGGTGCAGTGCTTTCGTAGCCCCCGCCCCCGCCCGTGCTTGCCTCCTGCCACCCTTCCCAGCTGGCGCTCCTTATTCTCCTCCTGTGTGGAGCCAGAGCCCCGTTGTTGCCTACCTCTCACCCCAGCTGTTCTCATTACTGAATGCAGACAGAAAGGCTGTCCAGAATGATTGCTGCTGCTCTCTCGCTCTGCAAGGGTATCCACACGAGGGAGAGATGGGTTTGTGAAGCCTGGAGCGGGAAGTTCCCCATGTCCAGTGCAGGCACAGAGGAGATGCGCGTGGATGGTCCTTGAGAGGCAGTGTCCAGGAAACTGTGTGGCTGACTGCATCGCCACCGTGTCCCCTCTCTGTAGTCCGTTCCTAGCGTGGCGTGTGTACCGGGACCATTCCATGAATTACTGTGTCTCTTGGGGCCCAGAAACAAGGAGACATGTTTTCTACATGTTTTTCTTGACGGGTCTCCTGCTCTTGGGAGACTGTGATTTTTAAAACTTAGTGACCTAAAAATGTTACAATATTTTGAAAAATGTCTTAAATGTAAATGGGCCTGATGCCCCACAGTAGACTACACAGCCAAGTAAATTCTAACTTTTTGATAAGATTCAAAATATCCATTGAAAAAAAGATAGAAGTTTATTTGATTCTTCATGGAGACAAGAATCATAAAACTAAACCAGTTCCTTGATTTTCATACCAGCTTCTTGATTTGATATCATGTAGGTACTACTTACAGTTTTTAGTTATTGGTGAGTCAAGGAAATGAAGTAATTGTACATACTGAAATCTTATTTAAGCATCCATTGACTTCATTCAAATAAACCCACATCGAACTTTTAAGTTAAATGTAACTTCATTTTAGTAACTATTATCTTCTAGGTAAAAATGTGTGCTTTTCATAAAATGAAATAAAATATTTTGGATTTTTAATTTGCTTAGTGCATAATATGGAAAAATTTTTAATGATATAAAATATAGTGATATTTTAAAATAATAAAAATAATTTTAATAATAATAAGGGAAATGAAAAATTGATTTTTCCATTTGGTCTCAAAATGTTTTCAAACTATCAGTGCTAAACATTTAAATATTTAAAAATCTTCAGGCTTTTGTTTTACCAGATATTTTTTCTTTTTTCTTTTATTTTTTTCAGTACCATTTATATCCTTTCCCCCCACTCCCTGCTGCAATCACCACATTGTTGACCAGATATTCTTTGGAATTGTGTATTTTATAGCCAGGAGGGAAGAAGGACACAGGCCAGGATGTTAGATATTTGCATATCCTATCAAAACAGGTCCTTGTTCATAGGCGTATAGAATATGTAACCAGTTGCTGTTAATTGTGATGACCGTGTTCCCAGGAACTAAGATAAATGAGATGTGGAGAACAAGCTGCCTAACTCAAGAATTTGGTAGGAATCTCTTTTTTGTGATATTTTTTCCTTGGTTGAATCTTGTCTATACCTAAAGACTGCCCAGTTCATTAGGAAACATTGCATACATCTATTTTTCAAGTATATTTGTTACATTCTCAATAATATATATTATTTTGTTCAATCTCTAGACACCTTTTCAGGTGAACTATTTCTAAGTTTAAAGCAATGGGTCCAAATGTTAAGCTAAGAACAGTACAAACATGTACTAGGTTCCCGTCTTTCCAGATTTGTTGACACTGTAGTGTGTATGTTAGTTTTTTACACCAATTTTCTTGCTTCCTTTTTGTTATATTTAAAAATTTATGAGCCCCATATTAAGAAAACAATGGATGGCTACCAGAGAGGCAAATTTAGGGGAAATCAAGATGTAGTAAGTCACTTCATGTTTTATTAATAATGTAGGAATTCCAAGGCAGACCTGGAAAAATTAAAATGGAGAAATGGAAAACATTACATTGCAAAGAAATACTGATTAAACATGATGGCAAAAATCAAGGTGATTTTGTATACTTGATTTATTATGAAATATATGAAAAAATTAAATGAAGTCAAAAATATTGTTTTACCTGTTATAAAGTAAAGTTTTACTGCATTTATATTGGCTCCATTCTCTGTACAGAGTGCTGTTTGTGCCAGCTTGACTTTATATTCTGTTTTCTTTTTTGCTATATTTTGAATAATAATTTTCTCTTGTTTGCAAAATGAAGGCCAGTACAGTAATAATGGGAACATTGTATTGTCACATAACAGGTTAATTTTAAAATAGTCTTTGTTTTCAAAGTAGACAGCAATTGCGGCAAGAGAAAAGTTACTACATCATAGAGCCTTTTGAAAATTCTAAGTATAATACATCTGTACACTTAAAACAAGCCCGTGTGCCCAAACAAAACCAAAATCCTAACACTGCTGTTTTAAATGAACATAGGTAAAGCATGTTATTTTCAGAGCTGATGATTTGATTAAGTTCATCAAATATCTTTTAGCACTTCACCTACAACATCTCTCAGAGGCCGCCCATGTTACTCATGCACGGTTGACACTCGATATTGGGGAATGCATGGACACCTGGAAGCATTTTGTTCGCTGAGACAAGTTATATATAAAGGTATGTAAACATTAGTTCTCAAGGTTCTTTCAGTTAGCTAGGGATTCAAACAAGATAGAAAATAAGGCATTTCGGGAGAAAGAACGGAATAAGGAAGAGGAAGAAACTGAGAAAGCTCGGGAAGAGTGGGCGCAGCGAGGGCCCTGCCGCAGGCCTGGCGCTTAGTGCTCTGCAGGGAGGGCGCGTGCCAGACCTGGAGGAGGGAGCCGGCCCTGGTTTTAGAGAGCTTTTAACCTAGACTACAGTTGTACTTCTGCAGTTAGGAATGGTTTTGATTGGAGCATTGACATGACATTAGGAAGCCAATTGGCTGGCAATGTTTACCGAGTGACCCATGGACCTGCAAAGGGGGGGCTGCCAGGAGAGGTCCAGCCAGCAGGCAAAGCAGGCCATTGGCTGCAGTCTGTGCTCTGTGTGTCAAAGTATTATTATTGTTATTTTCTAAATTCTCAAGAGCTCACTTTCCAGTGTTCGTTGGCAGCTCCAGAACACTGCTGAGCGTATCTTAGCTAATGCTCTCCTAAACCCATATCATAATACCTTTCTATCTTTCTTAGGTAGAATATTTAGCTCTAAGGAATTTTTCAAGATACTATCTTAGTTAAGACTGTGTGTGTAAGAGGCGGGGAGTGGGAGAGAGAGGGACGAGGGGAGAGAGGGGGCATTGGCTCTTTCGCTGTTCATAGTGGTTATTATTAAAGACTAAAAGTATATGTAGGCCATAATTGGAAGATAAGTATGATTGCTCTTAATATAAAGTATCCTTCTATTTGTTATATTCACATTTGACTGAGACTTTGGGAACTTGAAACTGCTCTCTAGGTAGTTTAATTTACTGGTGATAATTAACTTTTTTTATTGTGTAATAAGCAGTCATTGTGCTAACACATCACATATATTATCCTATTTAATAATTTCAGGACTTTGATTTATATGCTATCTTATTCATTTCTTAGAAGAATAAATTGAGGTTTAGACAATTAAATATTTTCCATGTGTCAGACAGCTAAGTAATAGAGCAAGTACCCAAATCAGTCTGCTTTGAAATAATGCTTCTTTTTCATCATTTAATGCAAGTGAATCCTTGAAGAAATACCTTTTTGCAGTCTATATTATTCCCATTTATTTTGAAATTAGGGAACAATACATCCACATAGAAAATAGCTAAGCGAAGGTTTAAACACAGAACTTCTGGCCCCGAATTTCATGACCTGCATCAACTTCCTTACAAGTTTAGAACTAAGGAACAAAGTGAAAGACAAGCAATTTGCATCCCCAGAATCCCTGTGAATCAGTGACTTCTCTAAACTATTACTAGCTCATTTAGTTCCGTTTCTATTAACTATGGTTTTTGATTTAATCAATTTTGATCTCCACTTTATCTGCAAATGTATACTTGCAGTGAGTTTTATTTCTATTACTATCTTGTATCGGGACCCCAAGTTTCCATGTTCTTCCTCATCTCCCTTTTCCGTTGCCCCTAGTCATCCACTGGCAATGGTGTGTTTGACCCTGGGCATCTTCATGGCGGACCTCCCGCCACTTTCTCCCGTCTATCTGTGCGGCCGCCTCATGAGTCCTTCCCACGTCCACTTCAGATTTCCCAGCTGCATTTCATTTAGTTAACCTAATACCCTGCGCATGCACGAAGAAACATGTCTCACAGGGCTCGTGTTCAAGAATGCTCAGACCCGTGGGTGGCGTGTTGGGGAGGGCAGGGATGGGGAGGACAGAAAGAAAATAATGGCATCCCCGCAGAAAGGTAATTCTCTAACGTGCCCAGTAAAGGATTTCTTATAACCCAGGTCACCCTGACAACATCCATAATACGATTTGAATATATGTCTTAACTTTTGAAACAGCATTAATTTATGAAGGTGAAAGTGCTTGTTAGCATTTGCTTCAGCTTGCAGGGGAGAGGTAAATGATTGGTTTTCAACTGTTTAATAATTCAGGGTTAATTAATGGGTCTTAGGGGCTTAGGATTCTTATGAATGATATTTTAAACTATAGTACAAGTTTTCAAGTACCACCTGCAAAATGAAAGTGTTTTGCGGCCTGAAATATATTGATAGGAGCTAGAGTGATGATCATAAATTTTGTTCTGTTTCTCCTCTGAGCAAACACAGCTCAGGGTTGTAGAATGTGTGTCTGGGGTGGTCTTGGTCATCGCGCTGTCGGGAAGCAGTTTGCTGTGTTGTTCCAGAAATATAGATGTGATATGTTCCATGCTGGGAAGGTTTTTTTTTTTTTTTTTTTCCTTGTGATCCTCTAGCCTTCTCCTCTCTGCCTTTGTGTATAATTTTACTTTAATATAGAATAAAAATATTATTAATAAATTCAACAATGAGGCAGCTGAACTGAAAAATTATCTTAAAAGATTTTACAGACTCTGAGCTAACCATTCTGCGTTAGGTTTAAGTGAAATTACTGAACGTTAGGTAGCCTTCCCTGTAGAAGTTGCCAATGGTGTCCCAAAGGCTGGTTTGGGCCTGGAGATGTTTGGCCCACACAGTGTTTTTTTAACAATTTTGGTACTTTCCAAACGTTCAAAAATTTGAAGAGTTCACCTAAAATACCAGAGACCTGGCTTCCCTTGGAAAAGGCAGCAATTTTGAACAGACCTTCCCACCTGGCCACTATGGATGCAAACTACGGAGATTGCCTTCTACACACATTTGTTAGAATGTCAGTTCCGTGATGGCTCACGAGGAAGCAGCTATTCCGTGAAGAGCAGAAGTGCCGTGAGGAGTTGGTTTGTGTGTCCGTGGCACCCGAGGGCCTGGGAGAGTGGCTGGCGGTAGATGCTCAGTCAATACTTACCAGGCGAACCAGCCTGCGGCCTTTTAGTAAACGCGTGCTGAGTCAACAGGGTTTGGGGCCTGCAGGACACCCACCCATCCTACTGGATTGTATTCAGATGGCATTCCCATGTATGTTGTCTCCTTGGCCACCTAGGCGGAGACAAATTTATTGCTTTTAAACAATGTGGTAAATATATAAAAACCATAAAATTCACCATTTTAAGTGTACAGTTTAGTGGCAGTAAGTATATCCCCGCCATTGTGCAACCATCACCGCCACGCACCTCTAGAATAGTGTCATCTTCCCCCACCGAAGACCCATCCCCATGTGACGGTCACTCTGTGCCCCTTCCCACAGTCCTGACGATCACCATTCTACTGTTCGTCTCTACGGATTGTGTCCCCTGCGCATTTAATTTCACATACTACTCCTGTTTAATGTATTTCCCCTCCCCATACCAAACACCGCTGTTGGGTGGAAAAAAGTCTGAAAGAGGTTAGACAGAGTGTGTACACCGTCATGTAACTAATCAGTGGTGAACCTACCTGGAGCCCAGTTTTGTTTTTTTCCCTTCCTCCTAGGCTTGTATTCTTTGTACTACAACAGGTTAAATTCTTCATCTTTCCCGTTCACAGAAAGATGTTCAAGATCTCAGAGCCAAGGGGAGAGACAAAATATCATATTCAAGTCAAAATAGAAGTCAGTGTTCAAAATTCAAAAAAGTCACTAATCATGTGATGTTTCAAAACCACACATACTAAATTATTAATAAGTAGTAATTACTAAAAACCCTTCTAATATATTCTCTGTTGACTAATCTGATTGTACATGGCTCTGTTTCAGCTCCCCAGTGAAAATGAGGTACGATGGTGTAAGCACACAGGCAGGTGCCCTGGAGTGTTACAAATGCACCTTTAAATCCATCCATCAGCCATTTCAGGGACTGGTTTGATAGAAGTCATTTATTTACTTACCCTAGGAAAGGTTAAAAGTGATTAATTTTTTTAAAGGAAATCACTTTAGGTTTGAACTAATTTTAACTGTGTTTGAACCCTCTTTTTGGGGGGGGGTTAAGACTGAAGATCTAGCATAATAATTAATAATAATAATTAACAGGAGAATAAACTCTGTGTTTTATGTACTCACAGGCGTAAACCTACTTTTGCACCACCCTATATTTTGCAGCTGAGATCCAGCAAGGCAATCTAATAACGCCTTCTCTTTCTTCTCTTCTTAATTCTTCTTTTCATCCCCTGCTCTCTTTTTACTTTTGATGGAAAAAATGGACTTGCAATTGTTTGTGTTGATATTTCTTGCCCATACCTAGTAAATTCTCAGGGAAGTTTTATTGAATTGAGGAAAGTATATGTTCTTAACATGTCTAAACCATAAAATAGATTTAAATGCTAAAGAATGTGATAGTAAAGGCATTTAAATTATTTATTATGTTTCATTTCAAAGAAACTAATAATCCTGTTCTTAGATAGAATAATACTTAATGAGTCTGGTGACTCATCTCTTGAGGGACCGTCATGGAATGATAATAAAGGCATAAGATTTTGACAAAAGTCTCCCTTTGACTTTCTGATGATGTATGAAGAAGGCTGGGTTTATTTAAGTGCCAGGTTCTCTTTGAGGAAAGGCACTGCGTGTCAGCTCTAACTGGTGACGGGGCCAGAGTTCATGTTCCTCGTGTGCTCATAGTGATAACACACATTCCCCAAGCTCTGCTCTTTTATTGTGATTGCAGCTTGCTTGTTATTCTCATGTTGTTTTACCTGCATTGTTCTGTGAAATTTCAATCTGTGTGTTCTCTTAACAGTCCCTAAAGTATTATTAGCACTTTGTTGATATCTCAGACTAATTTACCCTTAAATAAGTTTATTTTATATATCTTAAAATGTTTAAGCCTTTTACCAAGTAAATAAATGCTTAAAATGCATATAGTTTCTTTATAAACCCATGGGGCAGTGGTGTCTGTAATGTAAATGACCCCGAAAGTGGATCATTTGATAACACTCCTTATATAACAACAGTTTTAGTAATAATCATGAAATGAAATGGATACTAATGCTTAACAGATTCTGATGCTTAACAACAGAAAAAGAAATGCAGGCACAAACTTTTAGTTTTGTTTTGTTTTGAACTTTGTATATGTGATCATGCCAGTAAAAAATTTAAAAAACAAAAAGAAATGGATTAATATTTTTTAATTTCATTAAAGCACTCTTTTAAAAAAATAGGAAACACATGAAGATTGCCTTGAAGAGAATAAATTCTGCAAGATTCAGGGAATGGTTTGTGTATGAAGTTACGATATTGAAGTAACTCAACTACTGCTTCTTGCGTCTTCACAAGCACGATACCATTGCTGTTGATTCTGAATTTACAGACGCAGTAACGCGTTCAGCCATGGGGGTTGAAAGTTGTGAACTGTGTGCAAACTGAGCTCCAGTTACTTCACACCAGCAAAATCATTTTTATTTACTCTTGAAATGAGTGAGGCCAGCGACGGCCGCTGCATCCATGTGTGTCAAGGCTGCCTGCGTCACTTGGGTTTTCCAAATTAACTTGCCTTTGGAATACTACTTTTATTAAAGGTAAATAATAAACACATGCGTGGTGGGAGCATAGATATGTTTTATTAAAAGTCAACAGTAATAGCATCCATGTTCAGAGCATGGAGCAGAGGTTTTTAGACTATAGCCTGTGGGCCAAGACCCACCTGATCCCAGCTGAACGGCCTTGGGGAGACTGGGGGGAGCAGAAAGAGGCTCAAACGCCCATCTGCACGTGCACATTCATGGTGGGACTCACTCTGTTGTGTATGTGCACGTTGCTCTTCACAGGCTGTATAAAAAGCAAACACAGATGATGGCATTTCATTTCCCAGTGGCTGTGAGTCTTAGGTGTTGACTCTCTCAGTGGTAAATGTGGTTAACTTGAGTGTAGTTGAGAAAATATGGTTCATGTGTCTGAACCTCTGTGACTTCTTTGGGGAGAGAGTCCAAACTACGGATTTAAATCAAAACCTTCGAGGAATTATATTTCTTCAAGCAGCTTGACCTCAGTGTAGTTTTGTTATATGCTGTATTTTCATTAAAAATAGTTTAATACATAGAAAACTGTTTTTACATAGCTTTGTTTTGGAAATAATTTCTTCCCTTTTGATCTTACCTTATTTAGATAAACACCTGTTATTTATGTATTTAAACTTCCATGACTTTTTCTTTAAAGTACATTCTTTTACTTATAGGGTCTCATAAAGGTTTTCTGTTCATTAAAAAGAGTAACCCTGTCATATTTTTTTGCAGAGCAGAAATATAACTTGTAAGGAAATTTTCATTTGTACTACATTTGCCTTAGCCACATAGATCATGTTGTCTGTCTCTTCAAGGATCTGCGCCCAAGTGGAGTGGTTGTTGCTTCCTTCTGTGGAATTAATAGGCATTTCTGAATTTATCCTGCAGTGACTGCAAATTTTGCACCTAAGTCTATTTGACTATGATATTGCAATCATGCTGTTTCTTTATTATAGTGATTTTTCTCCATTTTGTGTGTATCATGCTACATAAAACACAAATAGGAAAGGCCGATTTTATACCTTAACACTATAATTGCATAGCTATGCCATGTACCGCTAACTTTGCATCTCTGCTGGGCTGCGGTCTGTGGGTGGCTTCTGCCTCCTTTCCTGGGGAGAAGGCACAGGTCTGGCTCTGCACTTTCCGCAGGTCTAGCCCGTGACCTCATAGCCTGTATTAAAGATCTACATGAATGGATTTTCAGTTGCTTCATTTTTCTTTCTTTTCCTTTTTCTAAGGTATCCTTTTCTGCTTTATGGATATATACCTGTTCATTTTCTGGTTTTTTGTCTCCATATTTTAAACAAAAAGGAGGCTACTATCTATCATTTCTATACTTTGGGAATAGAAGAGACAATTTTATATGCTTTACCCTTTATCATCAACTAGAAAATATATATATATATATATATGTATATATATATATATATATAAGTTTTACCCATAAAACCCAGAATTATTTATAACCTTAATTGTTTCAGCCCAAAACGGGAACAAAAATACTCCTCTAGCTGGGAACCTAAATTTGTACTCTCTGCATGAAGGACAGTCAACCCGCTTCAACTCCAGGACCTGCATCTCTGTAGTAGAGACATGCATCACCTTTAATGCAGTCCACGAAGCTGAAGTAAACAAAGAAGACATGCTCGTCCTCACAGTGACATAACAGCAGCCCCTCTTACAGAACGGAAACGCGCGAGTCCAGTGCCACAGAGTAGACTGTCGCCGCAAACCCTTACGCTTCAGAAGGTAAGTAAGGCACTTAGGGTGGTCTTTCTTGACTTTTGTCTTTCAGGCCCAGCCGTCTGTGTTTGGGGAGAGTACAACCGGCTCAGAAGAAGGGGTATGTAATCACTTCCTGCATGAGTCATGTAACAATAGAGGTTCGTAAAATGCCAAAGGAGGCATCTGTAGGACAGTGGGCTTATTCACAGCTGAAATAACCTCGACTTTAGTCACAGTGTTATTTTTCATTTTTCATATCATAATTTCCTTTTACTGTTAATCAGTTTCTGCTTCTATATCTCTTTTCAAGCCTCTAATTGAAATCAACCCCCTTCTTAAGCTTACCAAACCTTAGCTAGTTTCCAAATAAACACGTCTGAAATTTTATTTTTTTCTGGGAGATTCTTTAAATAAATTGGAAAAAATACCTTTCTACTCTAAACTCTCCTGTAAACATATAGTACTCATAAAATGCTTTTATCACCCTGAACTCTTTTCTCAAATTATTTCCCATATGATTATTCTATTATAAATTTAAGTCAGATTACTTGTGTGTACTCTGACCTTTTTTCATACCTGTGGATAACGTCTCTGTGGTTGTGCCTTACCCTATGGAAGCATGTGAAGATGGTAAAAAAAGCATTAATTTACCTGGACAATCAGCTCCGTAATGCCAAGCACATGCTCAGCTGACTACCTTTTTGCATTTACTATGTCATGTAACTGTGGATTTAGCATAAGTCAGAGTAAGTCACCAAAGAGACCTATTAACTTTCTTCACATATTTTTTTTGTTACTGTAAAGTAGATGGGAAATGCTTTTGGAAGAGTGTAGTGATTCTGGAAATCTATGTTGAATTTTAAAAAGCCAACTTCAATAACTATTTATTTAAAAAGTAATATATGTTCATTTATTATGCAAGTAATTCAAACAGTACAGATGTGTACCGAAAAATAGTAACAGTGTTGTTTTCCTCCTTCGGTCCTACCTGCCTGAGGAGCCCAGTTCTAAGGATTTGGTCATATACTGTGGAAATATTTAAATAGTACTTTTCCTCTTCCTGTTATGATTCTTAAAAATTTCCCCTACTTGATTAGATGGCATGTTTGTTTTCCTGTATGGTTTTGCTGTTTCTTCATGGAACTCTTTGGCAGCACAAGCTAGTTTCCAACTGATACAAGAGTCCCTAGGGTGTTTTGTCAGCTGTGCCATCTCCCATTAGCCAGTCAAAAAATGGTAGTGCTTTTGGTTTTTCTTCTTATGTGTAGCATTAGCTAAAACACCAGGTGATGAACTACATGGACTTCACAGAGAAGGCTGTGGAGTAATTTATTGGAGGCACGCACTTGTATTCCCTGCCACAAACAGGTATATGATACTTTGATACTTTCCCCTGGAAGAACGTTTTAGCCCAAATGATCTTCCCATAATTCCAATTGTACTGGAAGAGTCTGTTAAACACTGTGCTTTTCTCTTAGAGAAATCAGCATGTATTACCTTTGGGTTACCCTTGAAAATGCGGAATGCTTTGAATGAGTAGGCGTGTGGCATGGTATCTTGTGAATGCATTTCTAAGAATTATTATTATAAGGATTCAATCTAAGCCCGACTTATGCGTATGAGAAACTTGCAGCTGAAAACCTGAATAAACAACAGGAGAGTCGGCATTTCAACTTTTACATGTTTCACAAAGGATTATGGAATTGTCCCACAAGCATAAGCGAAATCATGGAAATTTACATTTTCCTTCTGTGGGACAGTTCCTTCTAGCATTACCCTCTGAACAACAGTCCTGGCTGGTGCCAGGATCCTATTCCCTGAACTGCAGCTTGGCAGCAGTCTGCTCTCAAATTTCAACCACATGTATTTCAAAAAATCAAAAGATCCTTATTTGGACTTTAGTCACATATCTTTAAAAGCAGTGTTTGTGCGTCAGATTTAAAAATAATTGAAACCAGGGGCTTCAAAAAAAACCTAACTTCTCTTCCAAGATGTTTCAACTTCAACTGATTCCAAAAACACTGAAGCAACAGAATGGAAACGAGAATAGAAACCGCATGCGTCCTGCCGCGCAAGGTACTGCGAGAGCCCGCAGAAACGGGCTCAAAGCGTGCGGCCTGCCGCCAGGCAGGACGTCCCGGGGTCGGAACCGGCCCGAACCCGGGCCAGGGGCCCCACAGACCAGCACCGCTGCGGGTGTCGGCCTTGCCACCGTCTTCTCCAAGGCTGAACTCATACCCGAGGATGGCAACATATGTAGCTGTTCGGGGTTCGTTAGTCAGTATTAAAAATCACATTACAAACCCTATGCATATGTATTTCATGATCGCAACTGGTCTTCCATTTCTCGGATTTGTCTCTAGGGCGGAGGGGGTGCGGTTCGCGCATCATGCTGTTGCCATGACCTTGAAAAGCCAGGGCGGCTGTGCTGATGGCCTCGTGCTCGGGGCGAAGAGGCGTCGGGTTTCCCTGTCAGGCCCTTCGCAGGTTGACCTAATCACGTGACAACGGGTCCCCGGAATTGCTTTAAGGCCTGTTCTTTTGTATTTGTGGGCTTTAAAAGACGTTGAACAGAGCCCGGATACCTTTAAGAAAAAGGAGCCCTCTCTGTAAAATGCAGATGAAGGACGTCTAGCCTTTGGCACGGGGTTCCTTGTAGGGTCACGCCGTGCTGACCCCCGCGGGTGTAACCCGGTGCAGCCACCTCCGCCCGACGGGGAGTTAGCGTCCCACCCCGTCACCCCGGCCCGAAGCGACCCCGAAAAGGAACTTCCCCCTGCTCGGAGGTGGACCAGGGTGCAGGAATGTGTAAATACAGTGAATAAGGAGAAAACGACTCGATTTTTACGTGTTTTTAAAACTCTATTCCATCTGTAAACCTTCTTTTGTATAATGAAGGGGCATACAATATTGGTCATTTTAATTAGACAAGCCTTTGTGTTAGGCCACACTGCTAACTTAATGGTTTCCTGGTTCTCCCAGCGTCTGTTCTTTCTGTCTTCCAAACGTTGGAGTTGTGTGGAGTCCCCTTCACGGAGAACTGCTTTGACGTCCCCCCACGGGCTCAATGGCTCTGGCTGAAGCACCGTTTCCTTCTATTCTATCCCATCCAGACGCCTTGGCAGGAAGTAGGGCCCCTTCCAACGTACAGCTGTCCTTCAAATGCCTTGCCAACCTTACCGCCCGCCATCCCCGCGCCGCCGCCGCCTCCGCCACCGTGTGTACTACGGACAACACCGCTCCTCTCGCCAGAGCGTGTTGCGAAGAGAACAGATTTCAGAAATGTCACCTTCATCACTCATTGGAAATCTTGGAAAAATCATTTAATAGTTATAATATTTAATATGTTAACCTCATTGCTCTATGCTTGATTCTTTCATTGCCATCGATACTACTTTTTAAAGCATATTTTCTAACAGCTGTTACTCTAGAGGGGGGAAAAAAAAACAACCCTGTAATACATGAGATGATTTCAGCATTTCTTCTCTGGTTTTCTTTTGAAACATTCATAAGTGCCCTTTGTTTAGGCTATTAAACTATCTGGCTACTATAAACATTAGGACCATCTGTAATCTATGCACATAGTTTTTCTTTCTGGTATCTTTAAAGGTTTTTGAAACACAATGAACTTAAGGAATTTACTCTCTTTTTTTTTTAGCAAAATATTTTAGCCAATAAATAGAGCCTGGAAAATTCCCTATGTCATAGATGTTTTTATTGTGGTATTTTATCATTTGATTTATCAAGCTAGGAGGTATCAGTTATAACCTAATGGAGCTCAAAAGAATAATCTCATTTTTCTTTAAGAATAAGCTGAGCTTTGAAATTGTATCTTCATTGAAAAAATGTGAAGAGACCCACTAAATCTGAACTGGAAAGGACACATGCTTTATCAGTCTGAAAGTTGTTCAGCATCAAATATTCAACCTAAGCCTGACTAAAAAATAGTATTGTTAGTTCATTTTTCTTTTTTCTTTTTTCTTTGGATGACCTATAAGTCTTTGACAAATATTTCTATGTAATTATACCTAAAGACAAAACATGTGTTAACCTATGCCCTTTAACTATTTTTTTGTATTTATTCATGACTTCTTTTTAATAAGTATGGATAACTATACACACAATTGTTTAAGGGAAAAATGCATCATTAAAAAGTATACAGCCTACAGAAAACATAGTTAAATAGCATTTCTGAAGGTGAAGTAAACATGCCACTGATAGAATGAGAAAATATTAGGAGCAGGCACATGAACAATTTTCTTTTTAATTTCTACTTATTTTTTATTTGCATTAGAAACATTTATGTATGCCCGTCTTGATTTTATGAGGGATGGAAAGAAATCTTAAAAATAGTGAAGCATTAAAAAGAAAAATGCTAAGTTAGTGATGCATAGATTGTGTGTAGGTACAAATGCAACAAAATGGTATAGGAGACAGTGAGGCAAGGAAGTTAAGACATTGCCTTAAAGGTCAACAGCGGCATTACAGTAACGTTTTATTTTATAATATTAATTTCAGTAGTTTACCTTCCTAGTGTACTTAGTTATAATTTAAGTCACAAAAATTAGATTTGTATTTATTAGCTTGGTTCAGGTTCAGGTAAATCACCAAGCTCATGACTGTCATGCAAGGAGTAAAAGTAAACAAAGACACTAACTTGTATTTATTTAATGAAACAATTTCTGTGGATGTGCTTTGCAACCTCAAACTACTGTGTACCCGAAAGGAGTGAAGGCACATTCTGTGACTCCCCTTGGATGGTATGTGTCGAGTGATCCCTTTAACTCTCTAGTGATTGATCTCTCCCCTTTAACTCTCCTGAAATAAAGCCGTGCGCCTCAGAGCTGCCGAACCACATCAGTACCTTCCACCTGCACTCTGTGACCCATACCCTAAAACTGTCAAGCTGCGCACCATAGACACAATCTTAATACATTTGTAGTATATGTTTAGCAAACGTAGCATTGAAGGTGGTCTGCAAAAAAGATGTTTAGGATTGAATACACTGACTTTAATCATGCACATTATTCACACAATGGTCTTTTACAACTATAGAAATACTTCCACGTTCTTCATTATCCCTCTTTGTTATAATAATTCATGCTTAATGTTATGACTCTCAAGGTCTTTATAATATTAAGAAAGAGGTGGAAGGTAGATAAACTTTTGATTCTTAATATATGAGCATTTTTTATTCTTTCTTCCAATTGAGGATCAGGTTGTTGAGTAGAGAATCCTAGGTTCAAATCATTTCCCTTAAAGAGAAAAATGAAATTGTTGCTTGATTGTCTCATAGCATCCAGCGTTGCTAATGAGAAAACTCATACCAATGCAACAAAATACTATTTGTGAGTTATTAAACTCATATAATTCTTTGGATAATCTTTGTTCCTTCTTGTCCCATGGCTCAGTGGCATTCGATTCAATGGGAACGAGGGCAATTCAATCTATAAAATAGTAATCTTTGCTCAATTTTGAGTCTCAAATTATACTTTTTCAATCTGTGACAAATATTATCTTGAAAGCCTGAACTTAACTAAAAAAGAAAAAAGAAAAAGGCTTTCTATGTTCCAGAAGTTATGTACATCATCAGAGCAATGTTTGGGTATCTGAGAGCTTAGATTTTAAGGATAACCTGTACGGAAAAATAACATCTTAGGGTAATGTCCTCACCAACTGGAAGTGTAGATCCACTTGAGTTACAGTAGCCTGGGCACAGACAAAACCAAATACAAGAGAAAATGGGAGAGGAGGAGAGCAAGCCCTGACAGCATGTTTTGCGCTGAATTTTTCCATATTGAATGTTTTGAGTATTTTCTCCAACCTAGCATGGGAACAACAGAGAAGGCTCAGCAATGAGGTGTCCAAATGGAAGGGCTAGAGATCCCACTCTGAGGTGTCCAAATGGAAGGGCTAGAGATCCCACTCCAAGGTGTCCACGGCCTGCATGTAGCTGGCTGGGTATAAAAGAGTAGGGTTGTACTTTGGGAAGACAGAAAGTGTTGGGTGAATCCAATAGTTTTAAGGAAGCTGGAATCCTAACAAGGGGCTGCAGAGATGAGAGTACAGCAGGGACCGTGGGCTTGAAAAGGAGCACCAGCGCAGGGCCCTCAATCACCGACGACCAGTCGGGCGCCCCTGCAGCAGGCGCCCATCCAGGAACGTAGGGCCTCAGCTGAGACCAGCGGATCCCGAGTCCAGCACAGGAAGGAGAATATTTTCTCTCTTCCACCTGCAAATTCTGGCATAGCTCCGCTGCTAAGGAGAGAACATCAAATTCAAATTGGCTGCAAACAATAAAGAGATGTAGGAAGCTGAAACCTTCACATACAACTTGGAGTCTACACGTAGCGTGGGCTTCAGGGTGGTTCCTGGCCTCTTCTACCTGACGCTCTTGCTTCTGTCTCTGTATTAGCTCTGTCTTCTTAGCTCCCAGGCTGCTTAGCTCCTTGACTGCAGACACCAGGCCCCATAGCTAATGGCTAGAGAAAGAGTCCACTTCTTTCCTCTCCCCTCAGAGCAAGGCTGCTTTTCACAAGGAACCCCTGGAGAATCTCTCTAAGCTTCACATGTCCCAGTTTCTACACACGCATCTCTGGATCTATCCTTGAACAAGCGGGCTGTGTGATTTGATGGGTCATAGTATAGAACTTCTCAGGTGGTTTTGGGCTAGTCTACCCAGGCTGATCCACTCTGGGAAGGGGTCACTTCTGTGAAACCCACACTGATTCCAGTCCCAGATAACTTAATGGGAAGAAGAGAGGTGAGTGAAAGAACCCTTGGGAGCGGAGAAAAGCCTGACAGGACTATTTATGACTAAAATGACTGAATATTTCATACAAAATGACTCACTTAAAGCAGAACACTTTGAGTTACCTTTAAATGCATGTGTAAGTCTTCCTATTTCCAAACCCTCGTCCAATCTACATCAGTGGGAATCCAAAGCTCTTTTTCACCCCTACATTTGAGTTGTACAAGCAAAATTTGACCATAACCCTAGTTTTATATTTGTTCCTTTGTATGTGATATCCTTTCTTTGGAAACTTTTAGGATTTTTTTTTTCTTAGCATTCTAAAATTTTACAAGGTTGTGTATAGGTCTAGATATTTTAGTAATTTAGCACACATGGTATTCAGTGAGTGGGTCCTTTTATTACTATGATTCATGTTTTTATATGAATTTTTATAATTTCTTTCAAATTCTTTTTTATGAATTTATTGTTAGTTATTGAATCTTTTACATTGATACTCTATAGTATATATTTTCTTTAATATTTTCATTTTTGCCTTTTGCAATATATTTTGAGACTTTTGTTTACCATAGACTTTCAATTTAATTGCTTGTTTTAACAGTCATGTATTTTAATTTCTAAGTGATTTCTCTTGTTTTCTTTTGGTTCCTTTTTAACAACTCCTCAATCTTCCTTTACAAACGTTAAAATTTTCTTGTATCTCTGTAAGACATTCATTAAGGAATTTAAAAATATTTTCTTTTATTCTCTGAGTTATTCTGATTCTCTTGAGACCAATTATCCACCTTTTTTCTTATTTCATCTTTCACACTGGTCCCATGTTTGAAGATCTTAGTTGTCCATTTACATTGAAAGTTGAAGAAGCCGATTGCTTTTTCTATGTGATTCTGGAATTCCCCTCTTCTCTGCTTTCTGATAGGACCCGTGAATAGCAGGAGAATCAATGAGGAGCCCCTCCTCCTGGGTGAATGAGGTCTACTGCCAGGTCCTATCCCGGGTGAGGAGGGGAAGAGAGCTTTCAGGCTGTGAGCCCCACCTATCAATCTGAGGTAGCAATGCCAACTCTAAAATACAGAGCTTCCCTCATACTAAAAAAAAAAAAATTAATCGACAGGAAAGGCATTTGCTGCTTTACCTGGAGATACATAGGGTTCTGCCTGCTGCTCTGAGAATGAAATTGGAACCAACAGTTCCTTCTTGTGGGTCCAGCCAACCCCTCGCTCTGTGCCCTCTGCTGTGTAAGCTGACTTCACGTGAGGTGGACTTTTCTCCCGGGTTCCAGTGACATGGCCTCTTGCCTCAGATGCATCACCTTGCAGCATGTCCTGGGATGCGATTTCCTCCTCTTTCATCAGAGGACCCACTTTTATTTCCTTGCTTTCTTCCAGAAATACATTAAGATTTCGTGTTTGCTGGTGAACACCCTTCACGTTTTCCTGGCTGACCACCTGCACTTGTGTGCTGTCCTTCTATGGAGCCCCGAGGGGCTGACCAGGACGGTCAGTGCACAGGTATTTACTGTTCTTTAGCTTTTGGCCAGACACTAGGCCATGAACAAGGGATGGAGTAAACTATGCGTGTACTCCTCAACAAGGGCTTAGCCTCACACAGCTCCCCAGGGCTTGGGGGGTTGGGAGGGTGCGCGGACATCAGGGAGCAGAGGGTTTTTTTTTTTTAAACAAAAATTTACCAGAAGGGATAACAAATGATCTGAAAGAGGAAATGCAAAATGCTTCAGAGTTACCCAACGGGGGCAGGGGAGTCTGCTTAGAGGACAAGCCATTTAAATTAAGAGAGGAGAGGCAGGAAGAGAAAGGTTAAAGGAGGAGTCGCGGCCAAGAGGGGAACCGCAGCCGCAGAAGCAGCAGACAGTTTACTGTGTATTGAGAGAGGGAGACAAAATATTAGTTGGCGGGACCACGAGCGCAGGAGACTAGAGAGGCAAAGGGCGCCGCGGAGGCCGTGGGTTTTATTGAAGGCTTTGACTGTTATTCCAAGAGTCATAAAAAGCCTTTGAAAGCTTATCATCTGTGCGGTAACAAGAAGCACTCGCGCGCGCCCCGTCTGCTGCCGCCGCGAAGGCCGCGCGGCCGGCGGGAGGGGAGACCCGCAGGCCGGCCTGGGGGCGCCCCGGCGCGGGGTGCGGGCGGCGCTGGGGGAGAGGCCGACGGACCCGGGGAGCAGCCGGGCAGAGCCGGTGGAGCTCGGGAGAAAGGAGGAGGGAAGGGTTCGGAGACGGTCCTCCCTGAGACCGAGCCCTCCTGGGTCTGGAGGGGCCCCCGGCGCTGGGCCGGCCTGCGGCGAAGCGCGGCTGCCGACGGTGGCCCAGTGCGGGGCCTGCGGACCTCAGCCGGACCAGGAGTCAGCGGGGAGAGGAGGGAAAGCCGGTGAAAATTCCCGGGGCTGAGGGTCTGGTCCAGGCCGCGGGCGCTGGCGCCCTTCCTGTGGACAGACGCAGCTTTCTTCTTTCTCCATCAAGGAGCAAACACTGCCAGCGCAACTCGGACTAAACCCGTACCACGAATGCTATACTTTCAAAAAAGTAAGAACACAGGCTGCTTTAATACAAATAAACAAAAATAAATGAATTAAATAAGAGATGTTATTTTGAATCATAAAGATACAGAGGTAAGTGGGTAGCAGGACAAAGTTTCTCAAGAGGCATATTAGATTTAAATGATCTTCTGAAGAAACTTAAAGGGGGCCTCAGCATCTTATTTTTTCTTTTTTTTTCTTAAAGGCTTCTCTGTGTGCGCACACCCGGCATCCATACATTTTGTAATTAAAGTTAAAGCATAAGAATGTTGCCTTAGCTCCAGCCATCCCATAGCTATGAAGAAGGAATGCACCGCATCAGGGACCCTTGGGGAAACTGAAGCAGGGGGTATAATTCGTAGCCTCCAAGAGACAAAAGCTGTTTACGTAGAAGTATAAGACTCAATGAGTCATGAGTATAAACATATCACAAATGGAAAAAAAAAAACCAAACCTAGAATCTAGTAGGGGCAGAGGATTGACCTGAAATAATTGGGCATCGTCAAGGCTCCTTCATGTGTCCAATAGTCTTTTGTTGTTTGGTTTTGACTTAAAATCAGTGACAGAAAAAATAAAAGATTTAAACACCAAATCACCCACATGTGACTCACAGCAAATAACACACAGGACAGGCATCTGTCAGTGCCAGCCAGCCCTGGTGCTTGTCCTTTACATAGTGGTCAGTTTACCAGGTGAGGGGTGTCACAAAATTTAAAATATGAAAAGTAATCTGAATCATAACCGGTTCATGGATGCCACAGGTATGCAGAAGCATGTATATTGTACTATTGTCATCAGGGGTACTGACGTCACAGTGAAGAAGCACTCGCCTACCCAGGGCATCTCTGTATGGGGTGGATGGATATGTTCACTTGTTTTGGGAGACAAGATATCAATAGGGTGGCTTCTCAGGCCCTTGGGCTGGTGGCCGCGGTGTATTTGCAGCTGGGCACCCTGTTCCTGGTCTGTACGTAAGTAGTGGGACTGCAACATAGAACAGCCCAGTGCCTGGCTGAATTGTGCAGGTGTTTCCATTAACGCAGCACAAAACCAAGTTGGCTAGAAAGACATGTCATGTAGTTACTTGGTGTGATAATAGAAGAAGTACAACAATGTATTTGTTGTTTAGAGAGCTGTATAAAGTAGCCTAGGAACCTAGGCAATGGATTTATACCCGAGTGCTTGCTCTAACAATCTGATTTAAACACCTCACTTAGGAGACTTTTATTTCATTTTAAGTGACAACTTCTCTTCTACTTCCAAAATATATCCATTCAACAATTTTTTGAGACCTTAGGGGTAACATTTATTAGATACATTTGCTACCTCCCACATTCTTACGGTTATGCAATAAGAGCAAAATAAATAGCGAATTGTGTTCTTCAAGCTGTTTTCACACACTGTGTCCTCAGACATGGTTGTCCTAAACTAGGAAATTTATTCTCTTACCACACATTCATAGTTCCTTTCTTGCCATTAATTCATGAAATTAATCATAAAATCTTGCCCTTGGTACATTCAGTGTGCACTGGTGTCTTTTGGATAAACACATACAAAAAACTCTGGTCAGCTCAAACAGCTAATCAATAAGCAAACAGATAAGCAAATGAAAGAACTAGCAGACAGGCTCCTCAGTTGCACACAATCAAAAGACCAGCGGGAATCGGAGCCCTTGGATCAGGGCCCGGCCGCCTGGCTGGCTCGGCAGCGGGACCCGGTGGTGCTTCCCTCTGGCTTTGCAGCCTGAAAACTGAAGTCCCCGCACCAGACACCAACCACCGCGGCCTGTTTTGTGAAGCCTGCAAGCTCAGAAGATTTTAAGTTTCGCGTGGTTGAAAAAAATCGAAAGAATACTATTTCGTGGCACATGACAATTATGTGAAATGGGACTTGGTGTCCATTAATAAAGATTTATTGAAACACAGTCCCACCCATTTATTTATTGTCTACGACTGCTTTCATGCCGTGATGACAGAACTGTGCTGACAAAGACCACTGCCTGCACAGCTGAAAGTGTTTACTATCCGGGCCTTTACAGGACAGTTTTGCTGACCTATAAACTGGAGAGCTGACTTAAGATAACGAGTCTCTCACAGCTCTCTGTGGGGCTGTCTCCTCTCACGTTTCCCAGAGCTGGAGAAAGAGTCTGGTCAACCCCGCTGAGCTTGCATCAGCTTTCCCTCCCTTGCCCTGTGCTCACAGATGGCTTGTAAGCGGACAAGCCTTGTTTTGTGTCCGAAGCAGGGAAACCTGCTGCAAACAGAAGGAAGGACCAGCGAGGAGCCTCCGGGCAACCAAAAGCAGGGCCATTTCAACACCACAATCAAATGAGCATTGCTGTCGTTTCTCTCCTTTCTTCATTAGTGTAGCCCATATTCCAATAAATCAACAAACACTGAGGGTCTTTTTTGTGTGTCCTTTTCACCAGCTTAGGCACCAGATAATATATGAAACAGTTCCTACCTTTGGAAATATATGAAAGTTCCTCCCTTTGAGGGGCTCAGAGTCCTATGAGTTAGACAGTGGCTCAAAGGAGAAGTAAAATGCTATGTGATCAAACCTACAGAAGTGATATAAACCAAGTGGAAGAGGAGCAAACAGAGAGGAAGAAGCAACAGAAACAAGCTCATTATTCTACAAATTGTATTAAGAACAGGTGGGTTTTGAGTTGCATCCTTAGGATGATTTTCCAGTTGTTACTATAAAACAACCCCTAAACTTAGTGGCTTAAAACAACGATCATTTTATCTTGGGTGTTTATTTTATAGCAACTGATAGTGGGAACGTCATCCTTACGGATGCAGTCGAGCACTCCTGTTCTTACAACACTAAAGGCACATTCGGGTCTGCCTTTTGTCTTTGTTCCTCCTCTTATACTTCCTTGGTTTCTGTCTCTCTTGCAGTAGGTCTCACACAGCATTTATTTCTCATTTTAAATAACTGTGTTCCTCGTGCAACTGCAAGCACAAACTTGCAGAAGTATTAAATGTTAAGACTGTGTTATTGGGTTTGTTTTAGAAGAGAGTACCCCTTTTATGTCTTAGTTATATCTTTATAGTAAGAAATATAAAAATATATAAATATATCCATATTTTATAACGCAAACTCATATATACTGTACTTCTGCCACTAAACTGTAACTTCATTTTATTTGTTCAAGTTATCACAGGCTGAATGTATGGCCAACTTGGAATTTTCATTTGATAGAATGGAAATATTTGTAGATAAACACACAGATCACAAATCACAAACCTGAAATGTCACCCTTTGCAAGTAAAGCATTTTTGCTGCTCCTCAGCAGCTTTCGTCTCAGAGTTTGCAGTTTTCAGAAAGACCCTTGGTCCTTGTGTATCCTTCTATGTTGCCAGAAACAGTACTATCGCTTTAGCAACTTGATTGATCATAATTTTGAAATCTGTGCTTTCTTAACTTAAAATCGTTTTTTACTACTTTTTCTTATATCATACAGCTTGGAACTAAAATCTGAATTTCCAGGTATTTCTGGGTTCACCGAACTGCATTAGTGTCCACTCGCTGTGTCACAAATGGTCACAAACTCAGCTGCTTTACTAGGTCACAGTTTTGTAGGTCAGTGGTCTAGGAAGTCAAGGTGTCAAGGTCAGAGGTCTAGGAAGCTAATTCTGTAATCTCCTCTGGAGCTCAGGGGTCTTTTCCAAGGTATAGCGGGGTGGGAGGATTCAGTTCCTTGCAGTTATAGGACCAAGGTCCCGATTTCCTTGTTGGCTGTCAGCCAGGGGCTGGATTCCGACTGCGTTCCTTGTCCCGTGGCTCCCTTTGTCTTACAAGGAAGGGACAATCTCCTTGCTTCATTCCCTGGTGCACTTGCAATATCTCTCTTCATGAGGAGCCGGTCTTTTTAAAGGCTCTCACTTGATTATGTAGGGTTCACCCCAGAGAGCCTCTCTCTCATAAAGGCAGCTACGCCATGTCACATGTCCTCATCTGGAGAGCGAAGTCTGTCATGGTCGCAGTCCTCAAGGAGCAGGGATCCTGGGGGAGAAGTGCTCAAAACGGGACACTTTCAGGAGTGAAATGAGGAACTATTAACAATGACACTGAGACAACAGGTATTAACCGGAGCTGTCCTAGAAAAAACAGGATCCTGTGTATACTTAATTATGTTTTTGCTTTTGTGTTTCATGATCTCTAATTCCACATTTTCATTCTCCAACTCCTTTCTATTCCCTTTTATTTTCAAATTTGTTTTTTATGTTATATTTGAAACATGCAAAAATGTGACGGAATCATAAAAACTTTATAGCCATGAACCCCACAGTCAACTTAAGATTTTGAACATGCAGGACCATTGCATCTGCCTTTGGGCTCCTTCCCCATCCCATTGCCCTGCCTCTCCCTTGTTCCACCATTATCCCCCCAGCTTCTGCCAGAGCCTAGTGGTTATTGCATTAGATTCAAACTTCCATCATGTTTGAGAAGAGGCCACTGTGTGTGTAGTCACCAGATGGGAAAGTCACTGATGTGTAGAGTATTCCCACCCCCCGCCATGTTTACTGTAGTAGCTTAAAGTTAGGGTGGTGCTCAACCCTAAACCCTTCAAAGTAGAAAAATCACCATCATGTGGAGTCAACTACAGTAGGGCTCCTTCATAACTTAACTGAATTTAATGCACCGTACCTGGCCACTTGCCACCTGGTGGCAAATGCCCAGCTGCTTTCATCTCGAGGTTCTGCTGGCTCTGATCAGGGTCCTCTACTTCTCCTCCCTGGTCCTTCCTCTCTATGATCCTCCCACCCTAATCTATCCCTCATAGCTTCTGTTGCTGAGAAATTGTGTCCACTAAATTCTGGGGAGAGTCCTTTCTTTGTTAGTGAGTTATAAGCTCATGGGTACTTTCCAAAGCACAAATTTCTCTGTATGAGATTGTGTACAGAATTATTGAGGTGTCCATCCTAGTGACATTAGCAATAAACTTTTAAAAATATTCTCTTTTTCTTTGGTTTCGAGTTAGCAATTCAGTGTCAAGCCCGGCTTTCGCTGGCTATCTCTTGCTGCCCTCTTATCTCAAAAACCCACTAAAACCAAAAGTACTTTGCATTGATAATACAGCATTTTTCCGTTGCCAAAGATGAGTTGTATTTTCCATACTTCCAAGGAGTGATTGGTAAAGATTCTACCAAAAGCATTAAAATCTAGTTTGTCTGGACCTGTCTAGTTCTGAGAATTTTAGACCTACCTTTTTGCAGCTGGTACCAGCTGACTGCACCCTACAACTCAGTTCCACTCGTGCTCTCAGTGACTATTCTGGCTTTAAAAGGAGGGTTGACATCGACTGAGCAAACAGCCCCCTGCTTGTCTACCTCCGACACTCGCACTGTTCTCGTTGTTGCATTCTGCCTTCTGCCAGCTGGCTAACCAATCTCCAATACTCAGATCTGTGTCTAAACTTGGGCCTCTCTGGGCTGCAGCCTTGCCAAGCCCATATCACATGCTGCGCTCATTTATGACTCCACAGCCAGGGCATCTAATACTTGTTGGTACAATGTCAGATACTGGTTCCCGTCGCCTGGCATTCAGGGCACTCTCTGATCCTGGCCTCTGTGGCCACCTGCCCTTTGAAGGCCAGATTTCCTCGGGATGTGCAGCGCACCCTCTGCCTCCCGGTGCCCGCTGCTGCCACTGCCTGTCTCTGTCAGGGCCCTGGCTCTCGACAGAGAACGGGACCGTGTCCGCTTGTGACTCCAGACACGAGGCAAAATGAGATCCATATCCAATTATGTGCCATAAACTATTAAATTTTCAATGTTGATAAGGGGAGTCAACACACTTTTATGATGTTCCTGCTAGAATGCAGGCACTGTGCTAGGCGATATTTGTCACTGAATTTATCTGTTAGCCCCTTGCTCGGGTTCCCCTTGCTCCCTTCCAATAAAAATCTCAATCTTGCCTGCACTTCCGTTCCATCGCCACAGTACAGTCTCTTTAATCAAGTTGCAATTTCTCTATCTTCACTGCATATTCCTAAAGCAAATAAACTCTGCATCTGAGATCTGATTAATAAACTCATCAGAATGTTCACAATATGGCTTAGACACTCTCTCCCAAGTTCGTAATTAAGCTAACTTCTTTTTCAGTTTGAGCTCTCATCTAACATCTCTCTTATTTGAATTATAACAAATGATCAGTTTTTGGCAAAATGGTAAGAGCTCGTGTATATATCATCTGCTATTAATCTGTATTTTCTTTGACTTCATATGATATTAATGGCTCCCATCACGTAGCCCTTGCTAAACAGCTGCTCTCATTCCCTTTGAAGTGCAGCTTCCTCAAGACGCTCTCCCCGCTCTCCCCGGCAGGCCTTCCCTCCAAGAAGTTCCCTAGCCTTTCTTACTTTCACTCTTCTTCCTTTTGTTCCATGCTGTGGTCTCCGAATGACTAAGTAGCCAGATCCACAGACGTGATTTCTTTCCCTTTTCACCTTGCCTTGCGCCCTTCCTCCAGCCCTCACTCTGTCCTCCTGTTCCACTTCTTTATCTTTATTCTGCAGCTCCTCCCCTTGATAGTCCTGATTAGAGCTGAGAGCTGAGACTCCCCAGCCCCTTGGCTGGAGTGCAGGGAACACGGCTCACATGTTTCTTCTCGGTCCCACAGGCCTGGGCCCCCCGCTCTCCCTGTCCCCAGGGTTCTGCCTGCCTGTTGGCCCCACATAACACACTTCCCAGGCTCTGCCTCCCCCTCCTCCAGGCTGCTTGCTCCTAGGAATTTCTGCTGAAGTCACCGTCACCTGCCCGTGTGTCCTCCTCAGATGTGAAAGCCACCGCCTGCCTCTCAGCAGCCACTCATGGTTTATGCGGTCAGCTGACGTACAGATATTGTTCTTCCAAACTCTTTGCTTACAGAGATGAGAACGCTGGGCATTGCTAGATTAAAAGACTTTGACACAGTCACAAGGCCGTTAACTGTCAGAAGTTGAACTTGTAGCTAGGTTCCTGGACTTCTAAGCTGAAAATATGTGGAACGAATGGGGTGTTAGGGAAATCTGCCTCTATCCATATGTTCTAGTTTATCCTCAGCCAAAAGCACTAATTTGTAAACACGCCAATCTACTATTACTAATTGGGCTTAAAGTCTTCTTGAGGAAGGTCATTGCAATTTTAGACAAAAAGATTTCAGTTTTCTTTGAGTACCAGATGCGAAAGTTCAAATGTAAAGGGATTTGTCTTTGTACACTTTCCAGCTTGGAAGTAGACTTTGAGGGAACTTGAAGTTCAGTTTTGTAATTGTTGCTGTAAGGGTGCATGGCTTAAAAACATGGGGGTCTATTCTCTCTTCATTGTTTTTCACTTAAGAAAAGTGGGTCTCTACCATCAACGGCAAATACCAATTTAGTCATTATAAAATAATCAGTCCTGTTAAATGTCTTTTTATATGCATATTTCTAAACAGCTTTGGAATTTCTTTTCACCTAATATGCAATTCTGGTAAAAGAAAAAAAAAGACAGCTGCACCACTCTAAACTATCAGGCATAAGAAAACATCTCTGCTAGCATTGGCATGAAGGTCTCAATTTCCAAGAATAGTCTGTATTCAGAACAAACGTGTTAGGCTGCCACTACACAAAGCCAAACAACAGCCTAAATAACTAAAGGTGAAGTTAAACCAAAAGTAGATGGTATGATCCCCAAAACAACTAAGTGGCTCAAATTCAATCTATTTACTTAACCAATTTCTGAATGTTACAATTCATAGTATGTCAAAATACATGCAAAATAAGTTTTAAATGAGGTCACACTTATTTTAAACGTTTTGTGGAGTATCATGTTTAAGGCAACTAACAGTGATCTATGCGCCACACTGCAAATAAACATTAACGGAGAAACTTGTATGTTCCTGCTGTTCTCCTAGAGCTGCGTCCAGTGCAGTGTGTGGTGGCTCCTGAGGCAACAGTTCTAACCCAGCAGGCATTTAAGGCTTAGCTGGGAAATGAGATGAAAATAATTGGGAAAGGCGGTATAAACATAAAATATTACTATTTTAATCCTGCTTCTCAGAATATCGTAAAATGTTCAAGTGATTTTTAGATTTTTTAAATCAATACATTCCTATCGTGACACATTTATGACAGATACAGTTATATATTATTTGTGAATGTTTCACTTGTTTTATAAAAAGACACATTTCTCACCTTTTAGAAGGGCTCGAATTTTTCAATAAAGTTCTCTTTAGCAAATGAGGAATGGTATTGAAGTTTAGAAAAGCCTCATGAAATGGGCCCGTGCCACTGGAAAGATTGATGGGTCTTCAAAGAATGACCTCACTGGAATGAGTGAGTTCTACGACATTTTTAAATGAATTTATAATGTTAAATTTTCTTCTTAAAACTGCAAAATATGTCATGTTTTCTTTACCAAAAGTACAAATCCCTGAAGATTGAGGTCCTCTTGCCTAGTATATATTTTTACAGTTGTGAATACTCTTGTGTGGGGTTTTTTTTTTTCAGTTTACTTTCATGTGAGAGATTCTCTATAATCTTTTAGTGTGAAAAACATTTTCTCTGACGTTTCTCACAAAGTTTGGCACCTTCTCGTGTAAAGCTGTATTTACTCTGGAATTCATCTAGCTATCTGTTAATTTACAAAGATCACTGGGAAATATATTTTGTAATTTCATAGGCTTTAGAATATAGACGCATGTAGGATAAATTGCTAACCTGTGAGGAGAAGAGAATAATAAAGAGAGATACTAAAGAACAGAGTGAGGCATGAAGAGGGACAGACTCCCTGTGGACAGGTGTGTAGTTTTCATAATCAAGAGAGCCAATTTTTTTGTTAGGGTATCTTTCTCCAACTGTTCATGTGATTCAAATTTAAGACAATTTTGCTGTCATCATACCCAATTAAACTTGTTGCTCTATTTTTCTATCAGCTCTACGTCTAAAATAATATTAATGAATACAACAATGAGTCCTTCATGTTGTGGATATTTGTCTATGTGATCTTTTGGGTGGGGGAACAGCAATAAACAAGGGCTGAAAAAGGTTTTACAATGGAATAGCCATTGGTTTTTGTACTTTTCAAGCGTACTGGTTTTGCCTGCAATTTGTGACAGCTTGTCCTGTATTAAAAGCCAGCAACGAAACAGTTTTGTTTTGCAAGTCTACCATTAGCTATTAACCAATCAAACCAATATGGTTGAAATGCTTATAAACTATGAGAGATTGAAAGTGGAAACTTCTCAGATTTGAGATTTAAGGGATCACTAAGGGACTACATAAAAGTCATAGTTTACCAGTTTGGAGAGTAGTGTTCAAACTTGACATTTACTTTTATTTATAAAGTGTATTTTGAATGAAATGATAACATAGTAGAGAAAGAAAAGTCAAACACCTCTTCTCTCTTTCTAGCACTCACTGCTGGCCACTGAAAATTGAATATTGCTTCTTAAGTTTCTTGTGTTATGAATATTCAGGATACCAGTTTAACGCTATACCAAAGTGTTAAAAGATTATTTGCCACGTGACCAAACTGATCCTCATAGACATTCATTGTGTGAATTATATTCCTTCCAGTGCACCTAGTCCAGCTGGTCTTCCGCCCCTTGGTTTCTTTTAGGCTTCATGACTTAGGTTGGGTGCCATCTGGAAGTCTTTCTGAATTCCTAAGACACAAGAGCCTGATGAATACCTTTATTACACAATTTACCATATTTTACTATATGTGTCTACTTGTGTGCCCAAATCTCTCCCACATACAATTATAAATTTTTGAAGTGGATAACCATTTAAGACAGATACCATGTAATTAATATCTGACTCCTCTTATTTTCTCGTCGATCTAAGAGGAAGGGGGTATTCTATAAATGGATCTTCCATGTGTAGGTATGGAGATATTCCATGATCCCCCACTGGTCTTACTGCATTTTAAACCCTGTCCTTTAATAGTCTGTGTTGTGATAACTAGTATTTTATCTAATGTAGAAATATTCTACTTCTATCTTTTGTCAGTTAAATTTCTAATTCTGTTGGTAACATTATGGTGGTAATCTTCACATGTTATTTATAGACCAGTGTGAAGACCTTTGAATTTAAAAATTACTTTCATCGTCCAAATATCTTTCCTAATATTGTCAAACTATTTAACAAATGAGAGACTTTGAAGATTAAGGAGATTTGCTAAAGAGTGTGGATTTTTTTTTTTCACAGCCTTATAATTACTCCCCATCTCTCTTAAAGATAAAAGTTCTTCCTTAGAGTTATCTTGAAATGTGCAAGACAGCCTTTCAGATAAGTATTTATTCACGGTAAGGTCTCTGCTAACTTTTGCACAGCCTTAGAGTTTAAGTTCTTCAACTGGAACAATACTTGCATACATTTTTTACACCCTACAGCCTTGGAAGCTTCAAAGATGTGGAAGATTGGTAAGAATGAGACAATTGACACCTCTTTTTAAAACTGCCCCCCACCCCCAGCATGGGAGTTGCACGTGAAGGGTGTCCACCCAGCACACTGGGCTTGTCAGGGAGAAGGACGTGGCTACAGCTAGGGTTCCTCTTTGCCGGAGTGTCTGTGCAAATGTGCCCTGTGATATCTGGCAATCCTGAGCATTATTGCATTCTGATGCTGGATGGCGTAAACGTCCTCCTTGATGCCTAAGAAAACCTCTCTTCTATAAGAGACCAGGCGCCTTGTTGATGACGAAATCTAGGTCCTCCTGGCTGCGGAGGGCAGTCTCCCGGGTTCGTGCTACAGTTATCAGCAGGACCCTGGGGTTCCCAGGATGGGAATGGAAGCGGTCCCTGGAGTTTTCACCATCCTAACACTCACTTGGTCATAGGGAAATTGATTCCTGTAGCTCATTTGCTCTGCGAACAAAGCGTTCCGTCTGTTTTGATTCTCGATCCTCACTCTTCATCTGTCATGCATTGTACATTGTTTTTTTTCTGCACCATTACCCACAGCAACAGACTAGACAAGACTATGTCATTAACTGCAGACCTCATTGCCGCCCTCCGGAATCGAAAACATATTGCTGATTATTGTGTTTAAAGTCCCTAACCTGTGTGCAATCTGTTGAGGCTAAGAAGATGGTGATGTTAGCTGTTTGGTCTCGTGAACCATGACAAAACTTAATTCTCTCAGGCTACTTGCAGGGAAAACCAGATCGTGACCATGCAAAGCTAAGGCAAGTTGGGAGAAAAAGGAATATAAAACCGAAGGGCTGAAGGTGTACTCTTTATCCTAGGCATTCACTCTCAGAATTGCCAAGGGATACAATTTATACATTAAACTTAGTTATTATCCCATCTCATTTCAAAAGGGAGTTGAGTAAGAGAACAAAATGAATCTTTTTTTTTTCTGCTTTAAAAATAAAAAAGAGAACTATGGAATAAAACTGATATTTTTCAATAACTACCACCTGATTCATTTACCTTGGCCTGAAAACACCGGTCTTCCCACTGTGCTGGTGCTCGGCATCAGGCTGCAGGCGGTTATCCTCGTAGGTGTGCTCGTTTCAAGGCACCAAAGGTGCCTGTTGTAAAGCTTTTGTGAGAAAGATAAAGTGTAATGTTAAGTGAGATTCTATTAGGACTTTTAATAAAAAAAATCTGAGTATGAATTTAAGAAGAGTGATCATATTCAAGCCACACAAAAACCATCAACTGTGGCAGCCATTTAGACATCGCAACAACTACATGAACTCTACAGTTCATGGAAGACGAACTGTTTCCTGAAAGAAGTTCAGACGATCTTAGAATGCATTTATTATGATGAGGGTTATAATAACTGGAATCATTTTGCCGCTCTCCTTCTGGCTGTGAGAAACACCATTATACTCTCTTAAATTAGAGATATTTTCTAATAAGAAACATTTGAGGAAAAATGACAATTTCTTCTTAAGTTTCTAAGCCCAAATAGTACCTTTTTACAGAGCTTAATGAACTAGGGTAGAAATGCCCTGTTAGAAACATTAACACCAGTGTTACTTTTAGTGGAGTACTGATGGAGACACGGGATTTGGTATTCTGAGCAGATGCTCTGCTCACCACGGGTCGTTCAAAGCCCTGACCTGCCCATAGTTCATATTAATCAGAATTATCTAGTAGGATTCTTAAAATAATGAACCCATGGTCCTTACCTACAAGCTATTCAATGAGAATCTCCTTCGGTGTGAGTCCACAATCTGAATATTAAATATTAACTGTTGGTGACTTTTGTTCATCCTAAAATGCAGAGTCACCAAAATTGAAGAAAGCAGTAGGTAATCTTTTGCTTCAAGAGGATATTTTGATTTTGTCAAAGGGCCCAGTCATTATAGGCTCAAACCAAGAGGCTGCGAGGGTTCCGGCGCCAGTGGAGCCTGAGAGAGATGGACAGACAGGCCTGGCCGAGGCTCAGATACCAGGGTATCGGGCACAGTTCCGAAAGCACGAGTTCTTGAAGGCTGTCAGAAGGGGAAAATACTTCGCCACGACACCTGAGCGGAGGTAGGCTCATCTTTGACTCCGAATTCCTGAGGCGGCAGCACTCCCGAAGGCCTGGCGCCCGGTCCCGGCAATACGCCTCCTTCCACCTTCAGTGCGCAGCCATCTGCACCTGGGCTCTGATGGGCAACTTGCAGAGGGAGAAGAGCTCCTTGTGGGATCTGGGGCATCTGTTTGAAGAAATTCCAAGAAAGCTAAGGGGAATGAATTTAGTGCTATAATGATGAATTTCAGGATGGTTGTACAAAAGGTATTTTCTGTTATTGTTCAGCCCCAATTTCCAAACTCATTGGTATTCAGCATTCGTGCATGAACTATAACATGAAAACTGCATTTAAACATTATGGAGGTGAAACACAGTCTGGATTAAATCCAGCTCTTACAAGTTTCCATTGCAAATTACCAAAGGATTTTAAACTAAATTGTTAATGGGCCTCTCTCCTTTGGGTGCGGAATGCTCTCATAAATCTTCCATAAACCTGGGATGCAGGGCATGCGTAGAAATGTCCTTTGTAGTAACTTTTCTCAGGGTTTAATTTGCACTGCATTCAATAAGTACATTCTTGTGTATTTTTTCCTGGGAGAGCTGAAAATAAATCGTAGCGGTGTGTTTAGAAGGAAACACATTTGAGCTATTTGCATGAAGATAAATAATGACTGAGGCCAACCTTAAAAGTGTACAAAGTCAAAATGGCCTAGGTGTTTTTATTTATTTGTGGATAACTAGAGAAGCTTACAGTTTTGAAATAATTTGCCCTGTGGTGTTGGTTTTCGAGGTAAGTCTGAAGTGTCTCTGAAGGTGACATTTTAAAGTTCCTCTTTAAATGGCACAGGAATATCCATTGCACACACACGAGGTGCAGATGAATTTCTTGGTTTCTTTCATTAGGCTTTTTGATTATCAGAGCGTATTAGCCATTTTTCCTTAAAAGAAGGAATAAAATTGGTTTGACTTTTAAATAACATTCAAACTATATTGATTACCTACAATATACTATGTTAAAAAATGATGTGTAAAAGAGAAAGATGAACAAGATAAATGTCTCTCCCTTCAGGAAGCTTGGCGTTCATCCGTCTGGGTAATGCTCCTGCCAGAATAAATGTGAGACGGGTCCATGGGAAAGTGGTTTGTGAAGAACGGAAGTGACGTTGTGTCTGTTCAAAGAAGCACGGGGCAGGGGGACTCTGAGGCTGCTGGCGATCTGCTTTCTTTGGTTAAAGCCCAATGGCAAGAAAGCTCTTGGTGGTGGCCTTCTCAATTTGCAAGGCTTGCAGTTGAAATATGCGCTTGGGTGAAAATACTCAGAAAGTGGGAGGAAGGAAAGAAGGAAGGAAGGCAGGAAGGCAGGAAGGCAGGAAGGAAGGAAGGATTGTGTTTAACATCACATGTAGGTGCCACACACACACACCTGGTAGAAAGTATTTGGCTCCGAAGAGGCTACTTCCCCCTGCTTAGGTCACATACAGCCAATCCTCTAATCCGTCTTTGAAAAATGGATTTTAGGATTTCCTTGGCATAGGCAGTCAATCAGTGTTGATTTGGAATTTTTAATCCAGAACTTCCTGCATCTGCATCTTCACTTCTTTGGTTCTAAACACTTGGGAGAATTTGGGAATTAAAACTCAGTGTTGCCTTGACGGGTGTGGCTCAGTTGGTCAGGTGCCATCCCACAAAGCGATAGGTCGTGGGTTCGATTCCCAGTCAGGGAGCGGGCAAGAGGCAACCAATCATGTTTCTCTCTCACATCGATGTTTCTCACCTTCTCTTTCTCCCTCTCTTCCTCTCTCTTTAAAATAAATAATAAAATCTTAAAAAATAAAACACTGTGTTAAGGACGCCCTAGCATCACCACATGTAAAATTTATCTTTTTTCCTCCCTGAACCTAGTTATGAATCATGTGCAGTGAAGATAAGATTTGTATATATTTCAGTTCCAAAAACATCACTTGAACAAAAACTGCAGTCATGAAAAAGACTTTATTTGAGCATAGGACAATTAATGAAAATACTATTATAAGTTTTTCATCTTTTAGAAAGAAATAGAAAGCTTAGTAGAGAGTCATATGTAATGCATAAATCTGCTATCAGTGCAGATGACTCCTAATCCAAACTCTGAAGAGAATATGATTGACAGGAATGTATCCAAAGATTGTTTCATGTATCAGCGACAGAATTCTGTGGAACAGGAGGAGGGAATGAAGTTAGGGTCCTCTTTAACCAAGACTCCTCTCGCTGTCAAAAAAAAAAAATCCCTAGGACTCTTTTGGTTAGAATTAATTCCAGAATGTTTTAAAATCTGTATAAAGATACTTTGGGACACAATTTTATTATGCTTGCTTGTTATAAGTCCTTCCTACAGAGTGGTAGTAAATCTTATTAGGTAGTACTCTGATTTCTCATTACAACAAAGCCAATATTTTTCTTCACCAAGCTATACCTCCAAATACAATGTAGAAACCATTGCAAGTTAAGACAAAATTTGCATTTAATGATAGAAATCTCATCATAAATATTATAAAACTCTAGAATACATTCCAGAATAATGTAGGGAGTAAAAAAGATGAGTACTATATATTAAGTTAAAAATAAAACACCTGACTTTGATATGTGGTTTGGGATCCCAATGATTATTACTGGCATATATATCAACACAGCTATTCAAAGTAATGAGTCATTCAAGCTTTAAAAATATTCCTTTTTAATATCATTTGTATAAATTGGATAGGATTTAGTTATAGCCTTTAAAGTACCTGAAAAAATGTGTCATATTTTTCACAAAGGGTAAGTAGACTGTATGATCTCTTCTTGAAGAGAACTGTGAAAATTTCAAATGTCCAAAGGGTGTGTAAACACCTTTGTAACCATTTTTACTTTGTTCTTATATTGGTTTGTATACCATTGTGAAGGCTTTGAAGGGTAACATAGTCATTGACCCCTCACAGAATTCTTATAAGAAAATTCAGTTCAATTTTGGATTTCTATTTCAATACATGTGAAAATGCTGTTGTTATTTTTATTTCCTACTAAATGTGTGTATATATATCCGTTTATCTCAAACAGCTGTTGGAAGGGACTGATCCCTAACTGCAGTCTTCAGCTAGAGTCTAAACAACGGCCTTGGACGAGTCTCCCCAAATAATCATTTGAGGGTATATTATGATTTTAATTTTGGGATCTTTATGGTTGATTATGTCATCATTATAAACATATGGGCTTATTAAAAAATATGGAAGAATGCACTTTACCTAAACTCCTTCCTTTTTACCAAACTCATGAAGAACAAGAAGGGAAAAATAGCAAATGGCAGAGGAGTAATTTGCATGTGTTCAGAAGTGAAAATGTGGAACCAATGTTACCCAAACAACTTCTGGAGTGACATTCTCCTTTGTTTTCTCTCAAATGTAAGCACTCCTTGGGGGTGGGTGAGGATTATAGATTTTGTGGGCAGGGTTAGGAGTTAAAGACTTTTCTAAATATTATTAAATATGCTTCAAAGGAACATGTTTGTGCAGCTTAAGTGAGGAATTATTAAATTTCATCATTCACTCTCATTTGAGGTCAAATTTATTTGCGTTTATACATGTTGCATGGCATTTAACATTGATACATGTACATGTGCACCCAGTAAAAATATGAAAACTTTATAGGTGTTCTCACGTCAGGGTACAACATAAACAATGTAAAACCCTTGGGAATGAATGAATGCTGTAATTAAGGACTTTGGGGGAAAAATATAAGTGGATGGTCAGTACTCTGGTTGCTGTGTGGCCAGCCAGGTTCTGACTTCATCGACACATTTCATAGAAAGGGCGTTTTAATGAAGGATGGAATTGGGGATAATTCATTCCATGCTGTGAGGTTAACCACAAGCCTCTACGAAATCACAAGACGTATTACTACTGCAGATGTGCTGGAAGGAAAAGCAGGGACTGCAGTTCTGAAAGCACTGTAGTTTTTTCTGACTTGATTTGATCGTGAAGCATATCCTGGTTAAGTGGCCAGATTTAAAAAATGTGTGTGCATGTGACGTGTGTGTGTTCCTGCTTTTCTGGGACAACACTTCTTATTATTGGTGTCCCCACGACAGCTGGGACAATTTCGGAGTGGCAAGCGCTGAGAGCGTCAATGCGCCTGCCTTTGTGCCGCTTCCTTGCCTAACGTTTCCACAGAAAATCCTCCCCTCCCCTGTGTCATTGTGTCTTTTCGTGCTGTCGCCTCCCCACTCACCTTCTAGCTCAGCGAGTGTGGGACCGTCATTACCGCGTTGCTAAGGCACGGACATAGCTTGGCCGTGTTGAGTATTCTCTCCCCTCCTTCCTGCAGCACCTGGGTGCTCTGCTCAGAAACTCGGGAGGCGGTTGCGAGGAGGTGGACCGCAGCTTGCCAGTTCTGGGCCAGGGCCTGAGAAAAGGGGTTTGTTGGAATCAGTCGCATAGAAAACAGAGAAAAAATGAATCTCTTCTAGCTTTTAGAGTATCGAAATTTTAACCCCGAAGGGAAACTGAAGGGAACAGACCAGATTCGGGCATAACAAAGAAAAATGTACGTCAAGGCAAAGGAATTCTTTTCACTGTGGAAGTTCGGTAGATTCCCTAGGATCCGGGACGGAGGCGGGGAAGGAGGTGCAGAGCATTTGCGTTGGCTCAAGCTGCCCTGTCCCTTCCTCTCTCTGCCCCGTCTCCCCCTCCCCAGCTGTTCCAGGCCTTTGGCCACCTCCATCTAATAGGGTACAAGCTGACTCAAGGTTCCAGTCCCAAAGGCTTTCAGGGGTTAGAAGAAAAGGGTGACTAAGTGACTGATATTTCCCTCAAGGACTCATGACCAAGAAGCGGAGGTGATGGTGGTCCACGTCCTGCCAGTATCGTTAGGTGATAAATGACATCTTGACACTAAGTCAACTCTTAAGGCCTTAGAGGCACACCTGGGGAATTGGCAGATGGTGGTATCGATTTCTGACATTCTGGTAGAAGGGGAGCTCAAGAAATTGTGTTGAGTTATGGAAATGTTTTTAAATGAGTTTTTTTGTTTCATACACAAGTTTGTAGTGCAAAATTGTGGTCGTTGAATAACTAAGGGATTAGGACAAAGGACCTAAATAAGACATTAATCTGCAATGTCTAATATCTTGTGGAGGTTGGTTGGCTCAGGGAAAGGAAAAAGCACTGGTACAAGTACAGGTCAGTTGCTGACAGGGGCCTGGATGGCTTCGTCAGAGAATAAAACTTCTTCCGTGAATTGTCACTTAATGTAGGAAGTTTAAGAAAATGTATTAAAAAATATTACTCTGATTCCTCAACAGAGGAATCTTGTCCTAATGCAGAACAAGGAACTGCATTAATACCCATAGACCTACCAGCAGGTCAGAGAGAAGCATTGCTAGCCTCATTTGCTGCGCCTGTGTTTTCATACTTCCTATTTCAGGTGTTGTGTGGTCACCTGTCCTGAAGGCGAAACTCCAATGAGCCCTTAGTGTTCCCCAGAAACCAGGTGGTATTTCCCTTTTCTTTCCTTGCTGCCTTTCTCATAACGTTTCCCCTTTGACCCGACTTTTGGTACCGTAGGATTTATTCTCAGTTTCACAGCGATAAAAGCGGAGGCCAGGTGAGCTCTTACAGTCTCCTGTCACAGAAGTGGCCCGTCGTCCCCGGGCACCTAGCCTGCCACACGCAGGATGCCCACGGCCCTGTGTACCCTTGTGCCCTGATTCCCGTCCCTGTGACTCGCCCAGAGGCTACAGGCCAGCAGATCTGCCCTCTTCTCCCCTTCGTTTCCCTCTTCCTATTGCTACCAGCCTCCCTCCCTCGCTAAAGAAAAATGAAAACAAGATGAAAAAACCATTCAACCCTCCTTCTCCCCATTTCCCTCTAGCTATTGTCCCTCTCCCCTTGAGAGCAAATGAACAACAGGGCCGTCTGCGGTCCCCGTGAGCGATCACCCCCATTCTCTCATGGGCTGTACCGGTGCTCTGCTCTCCCACCCCCTCCACAGAAATTGCTCTGATCCACATCCCCCGTGCCTGTCATTCGCTGTACCCCACGGTCAGCCTCTCCGCTCTCCCCTCTGGCTTCTCTGCAGCGCTGGACTCAGGCCGGCTCTCCCTTCTCCTGGAACAGCCTCCCTCACCGTCCTGCCGCTTCTCTCCCCTCCTACGATCGCCCCTCCCTAATCCGACTTTCAGGGAAATGAAAGAATTTCTGAGTTCTCCACATAATACCCTTTAATATTGTGAATAAATGAAAGAATGTCATCGTTAGTGGACTTTAATTGCAAACATTTGCAATAAAATGAAGTTCCCATGGACTAACGCAAGTTGAACGGAAAATTCAATATTAAATTTTATTTCTATTTGATGAACTTGAAAAGAAAGAGTGGTATTATTTTACACTCTGTTTATTTTCTGATGACTTTTTTTTTTAATGCGTTGGGTTTTAAAAGTTTGTAGAGCATTCTTTTTGACAGAGATTTGTGAAATTAATCCAGGTATTTTAAGTAAAGCTTGAAATGGGGACTAAAGATGCAACAGAGATGCTACTGGTAATATAACTAACAACTTAGCTTACAGAAAAAGAAGAATCAAATAATACACTATGAAATTGAAACTTTGATCCCATATAGGAAAGAAAAGAGTTTGCCAAAATAGTAACAATGTAGTCAAACTTTGAGAAAAGCTCTTTTTCTTCAAGAATAAAATAAACATTAAAAAAACTATAAAAATTACTTGTTGGCTTGTTGGCAAATTCCTATATTTTAAAAAGATTTCTGTATGCTGCTATTCCCTTAAGATTAGCACTTATCTAGGCCTTAGATTGTTTTTTTTTTTCTTTTGTGACTTCTACCCAAGGAAGCCTTAATGGATGATCTGTCTTCCATTCTACTGTCATGCTGGTAAAAGAAGAACAAGTAAAACACAACTATTACATGAATTAAATTTACTAGCAATGTTGGCTTCCAACAATACTAAACTCTAGCTCAACTTACCCTGAACAGTAAGGAATTTATTGCTTGACAAAATGCAAATTCTGGAGGTAAGGCAGACTCAAGTTGGTTAAAACTCCGAGTTAATACATCCATGAGCCCGTCAACAACTCAGATTCTTCCCACTCAGTACTAAGAGTGTGAGTTACCTTCACAGTTGCAACATGATCACAGCAGGTCTAACTATCTCATTATCACATTCTAACATACAGAGGCAGAAAAGCGATTGTTTTTCCTTGGTCAATATTTATGATTAAAAAAAATTTTTCACAGGATTGCTGCAGCAGAATTATTTTCAGGTCTCAGTAGATAGTCAAGTGAATTGAGATATTCCTATTCAGCCAAAATCAAACAATGTTTCCATGACTCAAATGGGAAAAAGGTAAACACCAGGATGAAAATCAGGACTCAGCAGATGCAGAAGAAGAAAAACAAACAACTATTGAATAGGCAGCCCGCCATGTATGCTACTGGCAAGAATCAACCCATGTGCCAAAGAAGTTAGCCTCTGTAATAATAAAAATAATGATAAAAACAACAACAAATTCTTACCAAAAATGCAAAACTTGAATTCAATCATGGGAAACAGTCAAACCTACAGTAAAGTCTGTTTTATAAAATAACTGGCTATTCTCTTCAAAGGCGTAGTCTTGAGCCCTAAACGTAGAAAGAACCGCATGAAAACAGATTGTAAAAAGCTAAGGAGACCAAGCATCTAAATGCCATGGAAGATCCTCAGTTGGATCCTGGATCATAAAAGGATATTTAGTTTCTCTAGATTTTAAAAATGGTGTGCTATCTCTATTACTTTTCTGATTCTGCTATGGTTCTATAATATGTTACCTTTTAGGAAAGCAAAGTGAAGGATAAATGGGAATTCTTTGTATTATTTTTGTGACCTTTTTAAAGTCTGAAATTGTTTAAAAGTAGCAGCATGTATATATTCAAAATGAGCACATATGCATGTAAGAATAATTTTGTCAAGAGGTTGTCAGAGAAAGGTTAAGGAAAGTAAAAGTTAACTGATTTTGGAAACATTTAAAAAAGTTCTCTAAATGAGGCAAGGTTTTAATATGCTAATTTGAACATTCCAATGGGGACATATAAAATCTAGCCCTTCTCAAGCTTATTTGCCTTCCCTCATGGAACCCCTTATTGACGTAAGTCCTTTATTAAACAGTGGTGCAAGCAACAGGTAGTCAGGAGGGTGTTTTTAAAATGGAATGGATACAGAAAGAAACCTTCATGGAAGATGAGTCCACACATCTGTTCCAAAACACGATGAATAGGAGTAGTAGGGATCTCAGCTTGTGTCCAAGCCTTCTTCCCCGCGCTGGGCTCAGGCGCCTCTGGGCACGTCGGTGAACATGTGGGACACGCCCCACAAGGTCAGCCCACAAGGTTGAGGAGCCTTTTGGAGAAGACTTCATGCTTTGGCCCTATCTGGCAAACTGACAAAGGGACAGGAAGGTAGGAGGAATCTCTCAGCAAACCAGCAACAATCACAGTGACGACAAGGACTGCAAAGATGACAAACTACCTGGACCAGAGTGATTTGCCAGCGGCAACGGGCTTGAGCCGGACAGGGGGCCTTCGGTGTGAATGGGAAGAGTGGCAATGGATTGGCCTTCTCCTTGGCTGGGGACTGCGCTGCCATCCCTGTGAGAGAGGGAGCCGAGGCCAAACCTACCGGGCCGAGCGAAACACGGTGGCCCTCAACCCCATCTCCCACCAGCCATTCCCATGGCAACCTGCAGCCGAGGCCCATGTCCTTCAGGCCAGCAGGGTGTGCCCGCAGCCAGTGCTCTTTCTGGCAGGACGCTGGCAAGGACGGCGGGCAAAGCAGCAAAGGATCGGCTGGAAAGAACCTGGTTGGAAGCACCTATGTCCTGTACCCCACACTGATCCCCAAGAGCGCACGCCAGTTGTTGGCATTGAGACAGGTCGCATGTTAGCCGTTTTCTGGAACTCTTTTGATGAGTTTGTTTGCTTCTGGTGAGACCAGGAACCAGAGACCCCTTCTTCCCATGCCCTCCCTAGAGCTGCACGAGTTGGATATGGTGCTCTTGGTTGTCTCAGGCTGACTTGGCCTTCTCAGCAGAGCTTGATGAACAGCAACTGATAGTAAAACCTGAGCCAGTCAGTGAGGTCACCCGCAGGTATTGTGATCACAAATGAGTCTACAACACAACCTCTCCGGCGAGACAAAGCAAACGACAGCCTGCCTTTGAGCGCGCTCAGCAGCACCTCATCAGCGCGTGGTTATTGGCCTCGCTCTGAGATGTCGGTGAGCCCTGTGCCTCCCACTGCACCTGCGGGGACACGTGTGGGCGCACGTGTGTGCAAAGGGTGCTGAGAACAGACAAGAAAAGGGTGAGGTGACTGCATTTAAGTGTTTTACTTAACTTTTAAAATTTGTTTAGTTATATTTTGTTAGCATTCCATCATTTGACCTTTCCATGCCTCTTAGTGATAGATTTCTTCTATATTTTCACCAGAAACTGTGTGCCTGTTACTCCAATGTTATCATTAGAGAGATGCATGGGTCGTAAAAGTCCTTTTTTGGGGACCTTTGGGGGGTTGCCTTTTATGACATCCTCATTCTTCTCAGTATCTCCCAGGCCAACCTGGATTTCCTCCTTTGTTTCTGCTGGTGGTTCTGGGAGAAGCTATTTAGGATACACTTATATTTTCAATCACAGGTCCTGTCTCAATTTACCTTTTCCTGGTTAAAGAAATCTTTCTTGGTTGCTCAGCTACAGTACTATATACACTCTCAGACCTAGAATTTTAATGAAATTTCCTGATATTCGTGTTCCAAGCAATTCGAATCCAAACAAAACACCCTATTCATTTTTGCCACTGAATAGGAAATGGCCCCAGCTAAAGAATACACAGCCTCCTTTCTCGTTTGCTAATAGGTTTTTATTAACATCTTCTTGGACAATTAATCTCCCTAGCTGGGAATTCTCCTTCCAAATGCCTAAGTTTCCGTCGCCTACAAGAGGAATAAGATAGCTGCTACTGGCGCGCAGGTCTGGGCCTCGTCAGTAGTTTGTAGACAGTCTTATCGCCCGGAGGGATGTCCCTATGCAACTCAAGACTTCACTGCTTTCGCGTAAAAATCTGCCCAGGGTTTGGGGAAGATGGATGTGAACTGAACTCCTGAGATGGTTGATGCTATCTATTACTTCTGGGACTAATCAGTATTTGGGGAGAATAGTGGAAGGGGGAACTAAATGCTGTAATATAATTTCAGTCAAACCTGGGTTGCATGAAAAGAAGTATGCATGTGGACAGCTTTATGTTTAAAGAAAAGTGCTTTTGTCTTCTTGCTACACACAACTCCCAAAACTTTGTCATCTGTCTTGAGAATGATTCTAAGCTCTCAGTACAGGTTTTTACATCTACATTGCATGTCTACTTAGCCATTCTCTAAATTCCACATATGATAATAATGGCAGAAAGAAAAATAATGACATGTTCATAAAAAAAGCTTCATAATTCAATAATATTCTTTCAAGTGGATTATCTTGTTTGGTCTTGAAAGCAGCTTTATAAAGTAAACAGGGATTTTAGTTTCGTTATTCATTTTCAGGCCAGTATACCAGCAGATATGTGATTTGGACCTAGTCATACAAATGTACATTAACAGGTTGTAGGAAAAGTGAAGTTGTGGTCCAGGTCTTGCAGCTACAAAAATTAGGACTATTTCAGCTGTGCTGTGTGCATGTTCCTCCCTTCATGGTTCTTTCTCTTAACTTCCTTTTTTCTGATATTGTCAGTATTTGTCTATCGTATTCAGTCACCTTGATACTTTGTCATTGTCTGATAACTTCTTAATCACTGACTCTTTAAATTCCTCATTTATAACTTCTTTTACCACCTATCCATAGAAGTATAAAAGTATAGGTCATTAATCTTAAAAGGCACATACTTTAGTCCAAATCCCACAGAATGTTTTGCTTTTTTCCACAAAATCCTGGACATGTGTTTTACTTTTCTTGAATACCCCATTCAAATTTGGATCCTAGCTCTGCTATCTGGAGCTATCAAATGTTTGTTCTTTTAGTACTCAAAGACAAATTTCATCTTCCAAAACCTCTCTTTTTATAAGTTATACAATCTTAATTTCTTTTTATAAGTTATACAATCTTAATTTCTTTAACTATTCTTTTCAGGATTTCAGATCAGTTAGAGATTCAAGTGACAAAAACATGACCTAAACTTTAACTTTAAAAAGGAATTTATTTTCATATACAACTGAAATATGTAGAATGAGGGCCAACTACAGGACTGAGCTGGTGTAGAGGTTCAAAAACACTCCCAGGTTGATTTTAAAAGGACGGCATGAAGGAATTTTGGAGTAATGGAAATGTTCTGTATCGTGCTTATGGTGGTGGATATTCAACTCTATGCTTTTTCAAAGCCTTAGTGATATATAAAATGCACCATAAAGAGTACATTTTATTGATGTAAATTTTAAAAAATCAATCAATATGTGGGCATAACCTAAATTGGCATGAACTGTTTATATGTACTGTACCACAGGAGGAAAACCAACTGTCTTCTTATCATTCTTACTAACAGTGGGATAACATGCCACAGATTAAAAAGCAGATTTTATTATTTTTCCAGATGTAGTAGATGACTTTTATTTTGTTGGGTATGAAAGAAGCCAGTGGAAATGGAGAAGTGCCCTCTTTGAATGTTAGTATAGCATGTAATAGTCAAAGAATAAGGCATTCCGTGGAGGAAAAAGAATAGGCATTTATTGCTTTGGGTTTACTTCTTTCACAATATGAGATTATATGAGATAAGGCAATTACAGTTAGAAAGAAATAACCATTATTTACCTCCCTGGTGCTCTTCTGATGAGGACTCAATTACTTGTGTCCAAAGCTCAAGTCACCTAAGTTCTAGCATAATGTTTTATCTCAATTGGAAACTTTTCACAATTGGTAACTAAGTCACTTTTTAATTTAGAATATAGTAAACAAAGTGATTTCTTCAGGTTTTTACATCTTGATTATTTGATTATGCTTATTGACTCACTTTACTCAATTACCCTCAGCATTTATATTTGTTTTTTTTTCCTGTCAAGGGAAGTGAAATGTCAGATACAGAGTTACATTTATTGGCAAGAAGGGGACAGAATTCTCTTCGTGAAAACCATCCATATGGATAATACTACTACACTATACTGAGCTCAAAATGAAAGTTTTTAGTATGCATTGTATTTACTCTTTTTTTTTTAAGTCACTTTATATCTAAGTGTTTGCAGCACAATTGTGTTGTCAAAGGCGATCCCAGCCTTTGCTCGCTAAAATACTTACCAACTCTTAAGAAGATTAGGGAATCAAAACTATATCTATTTTTCATTCACCTAGTAAGCCATGCATGTCTTGAAAGTGCTATATTCACAATCACACTTCAAACGACCTCAGTCGGTGTACTGGATTTTGTGATGACTAGGATGCTTTAAAGTCAGTGAAGATATAATTTCTTTCCTTTTCATTAAATCAAAGAAATTTTTCTTTTACATAAATGTAAGAGTTAGATAAGCATCCCAAAAGCTTATTTGACCTGATTTTTTTCTTCATATCTTCCTTTTTTGCTTCATTTCCATTCTCCTTTCTCATGCCTTTGACTGCAAAAGTAAGCTGCTGGTTGGACATTCTGGTATAGTTTAGCATTTATGTTTTAAGTAACTTTTTCCATATGCTTGTTTTTGCCTCCATGAGGTCTCTTTGTCTCAACTTTCTTCACTCCCTATTAAAGAAAAAAAATATTCTTTAGCTTTCCTTGTTGTGTTTGGCTATGATGTGTAAAATCATTCTACCCAGCTCTCTCCTGTAAGTTTGTAATTTTAATTAACTTTCTATAAAATTTCCCTCCTGACTCCACTATCCAGTTAAAATAAGTTTCAACTTCCTCAACTCTCAAGAAGTGGGATGTGCAGGAAGACAGTGATTAAAGGATTAAAATAAACCTCTAGAAATTCTATTTCTTCTTTGAAGAAAATTAGGTCAGGTTTTGCCATGTTTTCTGCTTGGCTTCCTAATTCATGGCTGACCATCAATATTTGATTATTTAAAATGGCTTTGGCTCCCTTTTTAAAAACAGGATTAGTTATGTATGTCGTACAAACTCCTACATTTGTGGTAGCATACTCTAAAATTAAGGTTATTACCCTTTTTTCCAGCGCTGTATGCCGCTTTTACACAGAACTTTCTAAAGAATATTCCTTCTTGGGTTGGAAGTTTGGATGCTTGATCTCAGATGTTGTCCAATCATCAGCACATTCAAATCTTCAAAGACAGAATCAAAACAAATATTGAAGGATGGTAGAGACAAGGATGTTAATCATCTTTGAATAAAAGTAAATTAGGCAGCATTTGTATAATTAAGGCAAAAAGTGATGTAACAGAAAGATACCATTATTCCAGGTATCCAAAGTCTTCCACCAAAGTCCTATTGGAAGCAGAAATTAGGGAAAAGATGTGATCAAAGTAGTGGATAATATTTTGAGAAGAAAATTTATGTATTCTGGTTTTCATTTTTCTTCTGTTTTGGAAATGAATTCAAAGTCAGTCTAAATTATATTATTTAAGTATGCATTTTATTTGAATGTAGAATTATTAATTTGGCAATATCCATTCAAATTTAATATTCACATACCTTAAGACCCAGTAATGTTATTCATGTCCACTCTACAAGACATTTTTTATGTTCCAAGGAGTCATGTACAACAAAACTATTGAAATATTATTTGTCACAGTGTAACATGAGAATAACCAAGAGAATCAATAAAGGAAAGGCTAAATAAAACGTGGACTACTATTAACAGTTAAATATCTGCAAAATGGTATGAACTGAAAATTATGAACTGCAGGCTGATGTCTACATGATACCACTTATGTAATGGGGGTGTCAGGGGGAGACAGGACACCCATGTGTCACATGTATAAAATTGTTTATATATACATATATAAAGTAAAATTCTCTAGAAATATACGTACTTGATTGCCGTAGTTAATTCTGGGAGAGATATTTGTGTTGGCAGTTTGATAGTCAAGAGAACCTTTATTTTTTTAATCCATGTCTTTAGTTTTCTATTTATTTTGTATTTCCATGTACTATCTGAACAGTAATTGATATTAATATAATATTTAAGCAAAAATGCATTTTGGCAATATTATATTTTTATTATAAAAAGATAAAATGGACATATATTTACATATTTTGTTTTCTGAATTCAAATGATCTAGCCTAGTCACCTATGGACCCACCATTCACTTCAAGATACAGACTATGAAATAGCTAATTTATGATACAGGCATATGTGGTCCTACTGTCTCTTTTATTTAACAAAAAAAGAGACGATGATAATGGAGCTAGAGAAGGGCATAAATATCACACTTATCTCAGTGACTTCAGACAGATTGGAACATTAGCATTTGCATCTAGATGGTAACAGCAAAATGAGAATAAAATATATATTATATTGAAAAAATAGAGTGACAATGATATTATGGTCAAAGTCTTCCTTGATTTGCCAGCATATGTGATTTCTCTCTAATCCCGTTATGCAGGATGATGGTGATTCTAGGATGTCCTCTTTCCTGTGATGAGGTTATTTCATTATCTTGAAGATAACAATTAGCAGTATGAACTGACCAATAAACTATTTTTGCTTTGGAAACAACTGGATGGTTTTGTTGAGCTTATTTGCTAGATAAGTCACGCTTGGACTTTTTTGTAGGTGATAATTACTTTAAAGTTAATAACTGCTTTAGATACAGTAATGGTTTTGCTGTTTAGAGAAAATGAAACCAGAAACAGATGTCTTGTATTATTTGATGATCAAAACCTTATCTGGAGCAAGGATGGACCTGGAGAGAGTAGTTTTATATTTTATTCTCAATCTTGATGATGCTTTGTTTGGTTACGAGGCTGGTAAAACAGCAATGCAAAGTCTCCCAGAAGCTATAAAATCATGGTTCATTAAGCTCACACTGTTCCTGATGAGGGCCTGACCGAGCTGAAATGTGAAACTCAGTTTTTACTCTTCTTTCTGACATAAACACGTGCACACATGCACGCACTTCAAGCAAATAGAAAGGTATAAAGTATAACACATCCATGTATTTTTATCTAGGCTGGTGACATCTGAGTAGTGTACATTATATGCTCTTTTTAAGGATTATTTTTTATGAAGTGCACAATTATTTTTATGGTAAAATTACCTTTGTAACTTTCCCTATTCTAAAATTTATCAGTTCCAGAGGAAAACATTTTGGATTTCGTATTTATCTCTCCACACATATGTTTTATACTTTTTGTACATATGTGTATTTTGTGAAGAATACGTATGTATTATTTTGCAAGTTATATAAGTACACATGAATTGTATCATTATCCATATATCTTTTTAAAATTTGCTTGTTTTTTTAAACCCAACATTACTTTTGAGATTTCGCCAAGATGAAAAAATCAGTTCTGTGAAGCTTAGATCTTCCTTGGCCAGTGAATGAATCATAGCAAGTGAAGAGTAAGTCTTTTGCGTGCTCATCCGTCAAGCGCCATCCTCTCTGTTCCTCCTGGCGATGAATGCTGTCATAACTGATCTTACGATCAGTCAAAATATTTGTACTTTTACTACATATACATGTACCCAGAAATATTAGGCTATATTGTTTTGTGTTTATTATAATTGTGTGCATTTTGCTTTTTTGTCATGAAATATTATTTTTATAATTCTGGCAAAACTTTTTGCAATAAAGTATAGTTTTATCTGAGCTTATATAGTCATTCCAGACTTCTTAGCTTTATTGTTTGCATAGTTTATGTTATTCTAGCCTTTTATTTGCAACTTATTTGCACCTTTAATACTGAAAGACGCATGGCATATAGTTGGGTTTTGCTTTTTACATTTAGCTTAATAATTTGCTTTTTTATTTGGAGAACTTAGTCCATTTATATTTAATGTAATTTTTGATAATGTTGGATATAGGTCTATCATTGTGTGATTTGTTTTCTATTTGTTATAATTTTAGTTATTTTGATCATTTTCTATCTTCATTTATGTTAATTAACTATTTGAATCTTCTACTTTATTTTAGCCATAACTCTGCATTATTTTAAAGTATTTTCTCTAGAAATGACAAAATGCATCCAGCAGAGTCCAGTTAGTGTTTATAATGGACTAAGTGGAGAAGCTTGTAACAGTTAATTTCATCTAACACCTCCCCCATCCTGTGTGGTGTGTTGTCATGTATATTAGGTCTATCTGTGTTAAAAATTGAAGAGTAAAACATTTTAATTTTCCTTCAAACAGTCATTTGTCATTTCTTAAAATTAAAAAGAGAAGGGAAAATGTGTATCTTACATTTGTCCACAAAATTGTCATTTTTTATTGTCTTTGTTTTCTATAGATTTAAGTTTCTATTTGGTATGGAGTTTCATCCCAGCAAGCAGCAATGTTGAATAAAAATGGTGAGTGTGGACATCTATTTTACCTAATATAAACAGATAGCTTCTAGTGTTCCTTACTTTGAAGAATATTATTACAACAATTTATTAAGTTAAAGTGTTTTCTATATGACTAGTTTAATAAGAGCTATTATCATGAATATGTTAATTTTTATCAAAGTTTTAACTTATTTAATAGGATTATCATGTTTCCCTTCTTCAATGCATCAATGTAGTGAAGGTCATTTCTCAAATTGCTAACTAAAACCAATGTTTGTATTCTCAGGATAAAGAAAATTTAATCATTTTTAAATTATCATATTTTTGTTTAGTGTGGAATTTGAATTGCTATTTTGGCCTTTTGCATTTATATCAATAAGTGATATCAAATTTTAATTTTTTTCATTTTAATATTGTTCTTTATCTGGTTCTTTATTCCTAAGTACATTCTTTAGTGATTTCTTGAGTAACTGTGTGGATGGAAAATTGTCTCAATTTTTGTTTCCCTGAAAGTATATTATTTTATTCTCATCTTGACTGATTATTTTTCTGAGCATACATTGTTGAGAATTATTTTGTAGTTCTTTTAATGTATTATTCCATTTTTATGGCTTGTACTATTATTCTTTTCAAACTTTGCTGCTCTGCATTCTGTCTAGTCTTTCATTTTGAAAATCCTATTATTCAAAAGTTGGATTTTCTCATTCTCTCCTTGATGCTATTTAACCCTTTGTCTTATTTTCTATTTGTTTGTCTCCTGTATTCTAATCATTTCTATTTTACCCTTGATCTCACCAATCTTTTTTAATGAGGTATTTTAACTGATTATTCTATTTTAAATACAGTTATTTTAGAGTTTCCTCTGATAGGATTGCTAGTTGAAGTTCTCAGTGCTCTGATTCTGATGGTGTTATGCCTGTGGACTTTTGCCTGTAGCATGTGCTACTTTTGGAACCAAGAGATTTTTGGCCCACCTTTAGCTGTGGGATCCTATGAGCCCTAGGGCAGATTTGATGGACTTCTACAAGGAACCCATCTGATTATTAATTTTTTAGCTTGCAGTTTCCTCCATTCAAACAAAACAAGTGAAATTTAAAATCTGTCACATGCCATGGTAGATCCATGACTAGACACCGCTACGTATGGTTCACAGCAGGTTGGCCGTGTGGAGGAATCCTGTGCTGATAAACAGTAAAAATTACATATCATTTCTCCTGTAGAAAAGTTATATTGGTTATCTGAAAATTTTGAGTGACAGCATGGGAAAAGTAAATTTGTAAATGGTTAAGGTATTATAAATACTCATTTACCATGCTGAATTAAAACATTTACTTCAAAGAGGTATACTGTATAATTTTGAGGGGGAGTTTTACTAATATGGTTACAGGATTAAGAATATATTTCAATGATCTGTGCTCCCAGGCACTAAAAATTACAGAAATAAATTAGGATTTGAAGTGTATAAGTTCCAGAGTTTATATTAATATTAACCTTTTATTACATAATAAATGAGCATGATAGTAAATTAAATATTTACATTGCTTATTTGGCAGTTCGTGTGGTGCTTCCATAGAAGAAGTTAATTACATCTGTAGAATAGTCCTAAAGGAGGCATGGCAGATACAGTTGTACTCATTTTACATATAGATAAACAGCCTCAGCCTAGTTAAGTAACTTTTTTTTAATAGTGGGAGGTGGAATTTGATCCTGGATTTTCAAGTACTACATTCATTACTCTTGTAATTGTGCCAAGGATACTAGGAATAATCATTTAAAAAAACCATGACAGTTTTTATCTTTTCTTTTTAAATTTAATCTTTATTGTATCTTCCATTACAATTTTTTTTTCACACTATGAGTATCACTTACTGTTTTGGTTAAGATTATGTTTGTGGAATCATAAAAAAAACTCAAAAGAACAGAAATGTAATCTTGACTTTCACTGAATTCTTTTTCTTCTCTGTGGAGGTTATACAATTGTAAATGCAACTTTGAAGAATGCTAGCACGCTAAATTTTGAGTCTCTGGGCACCAGATTTATCATGTAATAAATAATAAAATGATATGTTCCTTTAATGACCTAATTCAACAAAGACAAACTATGTAAAAAGATCTCAAATAATCCTTGTCAAAGTGCAGATTTTTCTTGTTAAATCTAATAATAACCAGCTATTGGGTGGAGCTAGAAGATTTCTATTTTGGGTATATTTCTATCTAATTGAATATAGCACGATTTTAGTGTCTGAGGTTTTATCAAGAAAACATTTATGAATTGAGCCTTGGTTAAATGCTATAATTAATGGTACTTTGACTATTGCAAATATGTACACACACACATATTAATATATGTGTATATATACACTATATATAGTGTGTATACATTTTATACATGTGTATAAAAAAGATATGCATTAATCTTTTAATGGATATATGTGCATACATATGATATATATGTGTATATATGTAATATATACATATGTACACTAATATGTGTATATATACATACATACATATGTATATATAGTGCATATATGTATATATACATTTCATACAAGTGTATAAAAAAGATATGATGCATTAATCTTTTGCTTTATTTCCTAACTTGCAAAATAACAGTAAGTTCTAAGGTAGAGATTCTAGAGGATGGTATAATTTTCTGTCAAAAACTATTTTGATTTGAACTTTGATTTTGTGTATTTTGCTGTTGGTCTATGATTTCCTGTCACATTGGGACTCTGAACTCACATTATCATACTTTGGTTACAATTTATACATTGTAGTCAAAGTACAAATGTTTATCAGCAAACGTAAATTATTGTATAATATTTATTTAGCATATTGTTTAAATATACACATTTTCTATAATGATATCCATGTGTTTCTAGCTGCTATTATCTTAGAAAAAAATTGTTTGCATCAGGCTAAAGGTATGTGCTTGCCTACTCATTTATATGAAATTGTTCATTACAAGCTATTGAACTTCATGCATTCTGGCATTTATACCATTATTATACAATAAGCACTGAAAGTATTCTATTGATTTCATGGGCCCAGTATTATCTTGGATAGTGGTAGAGATGAAAACTTAATCAGAAGCACAGGAGACTTAAAAGCTTTTCAGTGTATTGCTTCAAGGATCTCTATATGTCTTATCAGCAATAACCTTAATGAGATCTATAGAGGCTACATGGAAACTGTGCCATCTTTGATCTGGGGTTGTCCGCTTGTTTGCTTTTGTTTTGGACCCTTAAATTTTCCTCCTGTACTGTGATCTGTACTTTCTTAATTTATGAGATTCCTTCTTCATTTGGCCAAGTTATTTATTTGGTTTGTCAAACTATTTTGACTTCAAAGAGTTTATTCAAATATCGAAGATGTATGGAAAAGAGATGGCTAGAAAATATATAAAATATTCTGTCTTATGTAGGAGAATATTGAATTTGAATCTGAGTCAGTTATCACTAATATTTTGCCCATAAAAACCAGAGGAAGCTCAGCCTTTTATTAGAAGAAAGTGGTATGCATAAGAATTGAATTTTATGTTTATATTAATTTTTTCACTTAATACCATAATTAGATATTACCGTAAGAAGCACATCATATATTAAATCTAGAGCAACTTCAAGAGACACTACTTATTGCTATAAATATGTACTTATTAAAGAACCACTCATATTTATATCATTAAAGTGATAAGGAATTATAAGTTCCAATAAAATATAAATCAAACACTCTTCTTATCTCTGAAATAATAATTCAAGCTTTCTCCAAAGATAATTGTGACTTTTACCTATGCTGGAGGTAATGCACAATGGAGTCTGTCAGTATCACAGTAGGGCAAAGGATGGTCAAGAAAAACATCTTTCCCTGGGAGTTCATTTTTCTTCTTCTATGACATAATTTACAAAAGGTTTTCTCAGGTCAGTTTTCCCTTAAGGACAAGATCATTTGAAAACACCCAGCCTTTTCTCACAACCAAAATATCTGGCAGTGTTTTATTTTACTTGTTTAAACCTACTCCTTGTTGGAAAAAATCTGGGATTTAGAGAGATCAAATGTATCAGGCCAAAACAGAAAACAGTGTCAGCAGTTCGGACAACAGTGATCAGGTCATCTCCTGATGCCACCTGTCACAGTGACGGAGCCCTGCTGATCCATGCCTTTCATCAGTCACGGAACACCCCTTTACATGGCCGTGTCTCAGGACACAGAGTAGGGCTTGGAGGTGGAGCGGTTTTTCCCACAGCGCATCTGTTCTCGAGACTGTCGTGCATGTGTTGCTGGCTTTGTTCTGTAGCGCATCCTCAGGCCTGCAGAGGCACGGAGCACAGAATCAGAGTCCATGAACCGCTCTGACTTCATGAGTCTGTATCCCGCTATCTACCCTATGGAGCACATGTGGGACCGAGTAGCAAAAATTTCCCAAAGGAATACAAATAGAAAGTTTCTATCAAAAGGTCCTTATGGCAGAACAACACACTGTCCTAACCATAAACGAAACTAAAGAGGAGGAAGTCAGAAGAATGATCAGGACATTCATAGGTACTTTAAAAAACCTTCAAATCCCACATCTGCATATACACAGCTCTCCCTGTTCTCTTCCTCAGCCTGTCAATTTCTGTCCCAGTCCAGTTCCTTTTACGATATTTTTCTATTTCCCTGTTTTCTCTGCTTCCTCCTTGTCACTTTAGAGGTGTTGTCAATTCAATGTGTTTTCATTCACAAGATCAAAGGTATCTGAGGGTGGAGAGGAAGGGAGTGCACTAAGGATTCCTAAAGCCCGGTAACGTGCTGAAACAAAGCGAAGCATTCCTATGCAATGCGATCATTCGCGCAATTGACTATCAACGGTAAGGAGTCAATATGAGGAAAGAGCACTGTTGCTTTACCTTTAGTAATTCAATTTTCCTACCTCTTTTCTAGAGTTTGCATTTAATAATCCCTAGCTGCTGAAGAGTTTTCTTATTTTTTAAAATTGTTTTTGCAAGTGTTAGGACTTCCCAATATGCAGTGGCAAATCTTATTGTGCAAATAAACAATATGAATAGAATTAGCCCAAATGGTCTTTAGGTTTAAAGTAGTCCAAGTGGGTAAATACCTAGTCATTATGTTACATGATTCAAAACACATGGTTAAAAAACACAAACATCTAAAGAACACAAAACATACAGATATTTGGAACTACTTGGACGATTAACTACTTTTTTTGGTTTATTTTTCCAAATCCAGATTTGCTCCATGTTGCCAAAGACACAAAATGCAAAAATTTGTTTTCTTCATTAAACTACTTATTAAGGTTCATTTAAGTTTATATCATTAGAATTTGGTAGAAAATGTGGCTCTTTTTCTGAAACAAACAAACAAACAAACACAGAATCCAACTCTATAACCTTTTCATATAGATATTCTGGTTTGTTCTTTTGATATAAACATACAAGAAATGCCATGTGGATTTGAACGAATTGTTGTCCATCAAACAAAGCAGACTTCAGCGATGGCAGCTGGTGGAAATGCTTTCTCATTAGCAAGGTACTAGCAGGGGAGTGGGGAGCTGCTGCTCCTGAACTCTGCCATGGATTTACTTTTTAAAAAACCTCCACACCCCGGAGGGAAGGGCAGCACCTGTGAGGCGGCTGAGTAGGCATCCCAGCCTTGTCTCCCCACAAACACAGCAAGATAGCTATCGGCGCGCGAAGAGCTCTGGGAGGCTCCGGAGCTGCAGCCACACAGGGGAGAGCAGTGACACACAAAAGGTAGGAACCACGGCTCCCTCGTGCCCGCGCCGCCCCATGGCCCACTGCCATAGCTCAGCGCAAGTTCTCGTCACAGGGCAGGACGAACGGCCAGCCTCGCCAGCTGTTTGCCCACTGCATCCCTTCTGTGTGCATCCCGTCTGTGTGCATCCCGTCTGTGTGCATCCCGTCTGCGTGCGCGCACAGCTGGGCCTCAGAAGGAGCTGCTGGGATGCAGCCCCACCCAGTGAGCTGGGGAAACTGGGGCAGCGGCGAGGTCTGCAGCCGCGAGGACCGAAGAAGCAGGGCGGAGCCCCTCAGGGTGAGCCACGCGGTAGGTGCAGTCATGCTTCCCAGTGGCCCACTGCGCAGAGGACATTAGCAACCGTTGCCTCTGAGGACGTCGGACACCCTGTGACTGCCATGGACACCTGGAAGCTTCCGCCACCAAGGATGCTGCTTCTTTGCTGTTGCAGATTCCGGTGACCTGCTCTGCAGAGACTCTCCATAGCTTTGGCTTGTGAGGAAACCAGCAGCATGGCAGCTACTGTGCGTGGGCCCCGGCAGGTTCCCCTGTGAGAGTCCCACACAGGCTGCGCCCGCGCAGACTCCAGCTGCCTGGGTGGCTGCCCCCTGGAGCCAGACCTGTGAGTGCCGCTGCAGGTGCCCTGTCCCTGGGAACAGTGTGGCCATGCTGTGTGCTCTCGCAACCTGCCTCAGCCCTGCCACCAGCCCTGGCTTCCAGTGCAGTGTGTGTGCCACATGGCCCACCTCTACAGCCGGTGCACAGACATCTGGCCAAGGAGCTACTGCTGATCCCACTCCTACACACGTGCCCACAGCCAGCCTTAGCAGCCGCAGTCAGGCGCGCCACTGGCCCCTAACCAGGTGTGCTGGCCACCAGACCTGCAGGGTCGATCCGGTGAATCTCAACAGTCGTCGCAGTCGAGATGGGTCGGCCCCCCTACCCCCACCTTAGCTTTAACTGCCAAGGACCACACAGACCATAGCAGGTGACTCTGTAGAACAAAGCAGTCTGAGTCACCAAGTCACCGCAGCTCCAAGACCTGGAGCCACCACATGCCCGCCCCCTCGACACCTGCATGCCCTTACACTGTGTGACAGCATGCTCCTTCCTGTGTGCTCCCTGGTTGGTGCCTTCATTGTACCCCCAGGTGGAAGCCTTTCCTTCCCGAAACCATGAAGTATGGACTCTAGTCCATGCATTTGGAAGAAGTGATTGTTCCTTCAAACTTGCAGATGTCAAAGCAAAGCTACACAAGGAACACAACAAGTCAGGGAACCATTACACCACCAGAAAACATGGTAAACTTTCAGTGATCAGTGCCAAAGAAATGAAGATCCATGAGTTGTTAGACAAAGAATTCAAAATAATTGTTCTAAAGCAGTTCAGTAAGCTATTATGAGAGAGAACAGAGGTAAACAATTTAACAGAATCAAGAAAACAATACAACAACAAAATGAGAAGTTCAACAAAGAAAGAAAACATATATATCAATGACACCAATAAAGCTGTTGAAAACCCATATGCCATTGAAATGTATTCTTTATATCTAAAATAGTTTTAGAATTCATATACTTGTACAGTTTGAATTTTTATGAGAGATGTTTTATTCTTATCTGAAGATTCTTCATCTGAAGTTCTTTATTTGTGATCATAAAAAGCTATTTGGGTCCGTTAATAAGCCAATAATAATGTGTAGGATGTTTAGAATTCAAATCATTACATATTGAATTGAATGCAAACATATAAAAACATAAAAAAAGGCTAGTTCAAGAATAGTGTTACTTAATTGTCCAAAGCAACAGACAAATAACTGCCAAAATGGATGGTGCGTGCGCATCTTACAGGAGGCTGGAGATGCATGTGAGATGTGCTGAAGCAGGGAAGTTCATGCTGCACGCAGGTCCTGAATGGACATATTGCAATGGGAAGGGAAATGAGTGTGTATCTTCAGAGGACAGAGGGAAAGCCAAAAAACTGGAATAAAGAATACCTTAGCGTTTGGAAATCAGGTTGGTTAGGTTCAATAGAGTTAGGCTGTAAAGACCTTTTTTTTGTCGTTATTGAAAATTACAAGCATTTAAAAGAGTAGGGAGAAGAGATCGTCACCGTAGTGGAACCACACCAGCCAAGATCAATCAATTTATGCATTTTAGCAGTCTTTGAGATTATAATATTTCTGTTAATGAATCAGTAGTGATGAATATGATGGAAAAATAAATGACTAGAACAACACTGTTTCTATGTATGTATTTTCTACAAGTTAAGAAGTCTATGCAAAAACTTTTTTTTTAGTTATGATGTGTTGATTCACATTATGACGAGTTGACATTTTTGTCTGCATTATGCAATCTGATAATATCACAATAAAAACGAAGTACTAACTACAGTATAGATCAAATAATCCCTCAGATCAGGAAACAAAATATAATACAAAATATAATATTTTGAATTGAGTGTCAATAAAAATACCACATATAAAAATTTGTGAACTACATTTACAGCAGTTCTTAAAGGAAAACTTAGCCTTAAAAATCCCTTTTAAAAAATAGGAAAAAATAATTCTTAAAAAAGCAAGTAAAACATTCTATTTAAGAAGTTGAGAATACAAAAACAGAGTATATAGAAAGATATAAGAAAACTAAAAATATTTGATTTTGTAAAAGTTAAATAAAATTCATATAAACAGAATGGGTTCTTGGAAAAAATAATTGTGATCCAGAAATCTGTGGAAAGGCCAATGACCTGAAAAAGAAAGACAGCAAAAACAAAGTATGAATTTGAATAATACGGAAACCAAATACATGTATTTTAAAATATATGAAGACTATGACAGAATTATGCTTCTAAATCTGAAACCTAGATTAAATGAATGGATTTTTAAAAATTAACAAAAATATCTAAAAATTGAATGGATCAATAACCTTTAATAAATTAAAGTGTTATCAAAGGCATACATACAAATCCGTTGAACTAAATGGTTTATTGAGTTCCAGCAGCCTTTCAAACGATAGATAATATCCATGTTTTTTAAGATGTGCTTTAAGATAGAATACCAGGGAAAGCTGGCTGGTAAAATCTTGATTCTAAGGCCAAATAAAGACAATACAAAACAATTAGAAACAATGTAACCAAGTGAGAATTTTTAAAAATTCTTAAATAAATATGAGCCAGGTATATCTAATATTTGCTTTACAAAAAAATATGGCATTAAATGGCCTAGTTTAGGAATGCAAAGATAGTTTAACATTACAAAACTTATCAATACAAAACAGCATATTGATGACTAGTAGAAAACAAAGATGATGAGAAATAGAAGAGAAGGTCTTAAATTTGATTCATTCTACATAATAGAAAATTATCACATCCTGACAGTGGTCAAAGAAGCTTTAGATGCATTCTACTTAACATACAGATATAATAAGCAGATACCAGACATGATTGTTGTTAAAATAGTACTGGAGTTTCAGATCATAGTAGTTCGTTCATTCATTTGTTCAACAAATATTTATTGAGCACCTACTGTGTTCTACGTATTATTTTAGAGTCTGGGATCTTACAGAGTTGAAATTTTTTAAAAAGCTGTGGTGTTCATTCTACTGAGAGAGAATAAAACCAGCAAGTAAAATATATACTATATTAGACTGCGGTTAAACACTGTGCAAAAACCATGACAGGGACGGAAAGATAGGAGGTAAAGGAAGGGAGGAGTTTCAATGGCTGCAACTTTAAATGGAACAACCAGGACAAACCTTACTGAAAGGTAATTATAAACAAATACGGAAGGGTTTGAGAAAGAGAGTCCTGTGGATAGGGGAGAGGAACACACCGTGCATGGAAAATAGAAAGTGCAAAGGTCCTGGGGCTGGTGCACTTGAGAAATAATAAAGGGGTCATCAATACGGCTGGAGCTCAGAATGAACGAAAGAAAGAGGAGCAGGAAATGAGGTCGGAGAGGAACAGAAGGCCTGATGTCTGTGTGCTATGGGAAATCACGAGAGGGGAAAAAGCATGGAGTCTGCCAAGGCTGCATTCGTGTGGTAAGGAGTTAGTGATAACCCAGTTATTATCGTTACGGGAACACACAAACTACATGTAGAGGACACATGTATGAAATGCATGAGCCCTTAAAGACACCTGGACTATCAATATATACAGAAACTAGAGTTAATGTTCAAAATGGATTTCTGAATAAAAATTTTAAAATCAGTATAATCCTATCAAAGCACCGTCAGTATGCATGAAAATACACTGGACACACACAGGAAACCTATCTTGTTGCAAGGCCAGACGACTACACAAGGAAAGAGAGAAAGCACATGGCAGGGAGTGTGTGGAATGGTGGAGACGAACACTGCGCAGAGGAATGAAGGAAAAACGGCCACGGAACAAAAGGTGGCTGTTGGCAGGACCGACCGTGGTGCTGTCCCGTGAACAGAGAAGTCGGGGTCACCCTCCCAGGGTCGAAATAGCGTGTATCTACACGCAAAAGGAAAAAGGGCACTGGGGCCATATGCCACCATTTTATACCGCGGGATGCCAGGCTTGTATACTTGGATGCTTTTCCCTACTTGACTTCATTCTATTATCACATAGATATAAAAGTGATAAAGAGCTGGGTGAAATAGGGGTGTTCTTGGTTGGAATTCCTTGACAGAATGAATTATTAAAATCATGTAAAAATTCTACTGAAACATGATCTTTAAAATGAGAAACATACTAACACTGAGTACTAGGTTGTTAATAACTTGACATTTTGTTCCAAGCACAGAGTTCTTGCACAAAAACCAAGCACAGAGGGTGGTTTTTGTTTGTTTGTTTGTTTGTTTGTTTTTAACCTGGTACCTGGTAAGAGCATAACAGCATATATTAAAGAGAGACTGACTCCTCACTTTTTTGTCGTTGTTGTTGCAAATTGTTCATTGCTAACTGCACTTAAAGTGTAATGTCATTCATATTGTACAATTTAATGCTTATTTTGTCTTGAATAACGTAAATCAGGAAAGTTACGTGAATGTTCTTTTAGAAGCCATGGCTGTAGCATCAACCTGATAAGGATTCTGTTATTGTTTCTCTCTGTGAAATTCTCATATGAAGTTCGGTATTCTCACTCTGTTTGTCTTAGGGTGCCAGCTGTGGAAGTGGAGAGTGTAATATTGTATAAGCAACATGAAAGGTAAAAATGCCCTCAACTATATCAGCTGGACAAAAGTAACCTCATAGCCACAATTACCATCTGTTTCTGGGCTCAGCTAATGAGAGAACTTGTTCAATTGCACATCGGCTTAATCTGAAAATAATAAAACCATGACTTCTATGAGTTAAAAAACATGCTCCTCTAACCTCCCCCTTTCAACCTCAAGTTTCACTTGTTGAAAAACAAGGAAAACAAATAGACATGTGGCCACCCACATGGTTGTGTAAATTTTTTTAAAAAAGTGAAAACAACATGCGACAGAATGCCTGAAGGTTTCATTTAGTCCTTCACACATGGACTTAATCACTTTGGCAAATTCTCTCTCCTTCCCATATGAACTTTAATAGATCATTTTTCAAATGAAAAGTGCCGTCTCTTCTTTCATGTTTTGAGAACCGGTGGCCCAGGGAGGGGCTGGGGATTGATTTGGGGAACTGTGTCATCTACTAGGAATTTTGCTGCTTTTTAAAATTCATGGGAACTGTGCCAATAATGTAGGATGCTGGAAATTTCTGGTGAGCTTCCTGGCCAATGGAATGGTGTACGTGAGGGTGGGGAGGATTGTGTGTGTGCACATGCACGCTCATCATCTAAGTTTAAGCCCTCTCTGAAGCAAAAATGTTTAAATTCCATTGAATACATATACTATAGAGAGCAAACCTTAATAACTTTGATTAGAGTTATTTCTGGGGGCTAACTATGGTACAAATCTATGATTACAGTGGATGATCAAAATCGGTCCGAACTGACACTGGAGAGTGATGTCATTCTAAACTTACCTAAAATTTTTTTCAGACGAGCACTTTATAAAATTAGAAAGCAATCAGCTCTCTAGTGGAATGGGGATCTTTTCTTTCCTGATAACTTATACAATTCAAGTGTAGATGGGAAGACACGTGAGTAACAGCTGTAGGGTGTTACTCATAGACCTGCATACACAGTGCTGGTTAACAGAAATCACCTTTGAGTCACCATTTAATTCAGTAGATTGAAGGTCAAGAAGCCGCATGCCCTGTTTAAGGGCTCCTGTGAGCGCTCCGCTGAGTTAGTCACCATAGCCTTGGCTTCTTTTCTACCTCCCTTGCTTCATGCACACCTGTTCCATAAATCTCATGCTTTTGGACATGCTTCCTACTGATAAGCTGAAATAGGACAAGAGACCCCCCTACCCATCAAAATACTTTAATGTCATCACCTCCCTGCATTTGTCAGTTGTATAATTTAAAGATTGATCAATATGTTCTGACTAGTCGGTGGTGTAATTTAGAGGTTGGCCAATATTTTCTGCGAAGAGCCAACAGTGTTTTAGGTGCCGTGGGCCAGCGGGTGCTGGGAGCGGTTCCTGAGCTCAGCTGTTCCGGTGGGAAGGCGGGCATAGACACGGCGGGGGCGGGGCAAACACAGCTGTGGGCCAAAAGCCGCTTTGTTCACAAAGGAAACAGTGATTGGCTGGGTTTGGCCCTTGGACTGTAGTTTTCTGAGAAACTTCCTATGATGTGTTCTAAGATTTATTGGGAGGACTAAATAACAAAACATTTGCGTTGACTTAAACACAATTTTTTTTTTTTCCTGGCGTGGCCTAGTGGTGGGGAGAACAGGCTTTGTGCCAGTCAAACCATCAACTCCACAGTCTTTGGAAGGATCGTCAGATCTTTACTTTTCCCATACATGATTCAAGATAGTAAGAATATATATATTCCAAAAAATTATTATGAGATAAAATGAGAAAATGTTTTTAAAAGAGGCAGTATGGTTATGTCATATTTCAGGGTTTTGTTTTTAGAAAAAGGGAGTTCCGCAGTACATAAACTATACCGATACAAATTCATAAAATCTTTTCAAATCAATGACTAGTTGGACATTGTTCTAATAATGGTAGTTCAGGATTAAAATAAAAGCCAAAGCAGAGAAGCAAAATGAAGCTCTAAGCAACAAATCAGGATCCCTTAACTTGAAAGATTCCATTGACTTCACCTGTTCTGTTTATACAGCTTATTACCTGGGAAATTATTTTAAGTTGCTACAGAAAGCTGTGAACACTTGATGGCTCTACATCTATGAATGCTCTGTGAAAAAGGGATGAGAGCTCTTTAGAAAGAGGGAATTTGGAATGGCTCTCAACTGTATCGACTGTGCTGTAGAAGTGAGTTGCATCATTGAACAACGTTCAGCTGAAATCGTAGCATCCTGCCTCTGATATTCTGAGAAACTGCCCCCGTTTCATTTCCATTGCCTTATCTCAACTCTACTGGCCCCACACTTTCTCACCTCTAAACACAAAGCGGGTGCATTTACTTCATCAGTTCGGTTGGATACTTTCACGATCCCTGAAGGAAATAAATTAAGAACAAATATTGCACTATGAACTCAGGTTGAAATGGTATGAAATATGAACCTATGTAATAAGTATTTCTATTCAAGGTTTGTTACTTAATACTATGCAATACGTTAAAACCATATCTCGATGGCTGCTTTAGGAAAAGTGTAATGTGCAAAAAAATTCAGCATGTATTTTTAAAATTCTCTCCCTGTGATGTAATTGTTTTGCTGATAAACCTTGATATAGGAGTTTGACTCTCGTGCCAGACTGAATACCTGGGCTGATTCCATGGGATCATTTGACTATGGCGTGTGCCAGAGGCCCCACAGAAGCTGAGGACCTGCACTTGGCTTTGTGTGTATGGGGGAGAAACTCCATTAATATCTGTCAATTTAAATTTATTCCCTTAGTAGATGGGTGAGTGTGAATGCATACAGATTGTATTATTTTAAAAGTATTATTTAAATTCTATGCAGTGTGTTTAGAGATTTCCAAATTTTTCTGAGTAATGGTAAAAGATAAGATTTACAGTGATATGATTTGGTGGTGATGCTATCTAAGAACATTTTGGAGAGTGTACAGCAAATGTCCAAACAATCAAAGCTCTTGTCTGCACCTCCTTGAAGTTTTCAAGACGTCCAAGGCTTCCCTTTAAAATATAGTTTCTAGACTAGTGAGTTTCCATATTTGTCTTTTAATGTAATTCAAATGCCCTACTTTATATGTGTGTCCTGCATTCTGTTATGTGTGTTTTCAAAAATATTTTCTCTTGATGAATTTACCATTATATGCTAAGCCCCATGAATAAAATCACCCAATCTCTTTAATCAAGGCTATTGCAGCACTAGGCAAAACTTGAAAAAAAAAAGTCTCTTTAAAATATAGATTGCAACATAGAAAATATATATTTCTGATTGCTAAAAAGCACGTGATGTACATTCTGAATGAAAATTAGTATTTAAAAACACACATCATATTAGGATTCAGAATTTATTGTCAATTTAAAACAATTTGAGATGGTCGATAAGGACATAGTGACATGGGCTCTGGCACAGTGTGGAAAGTGAAGGTGGCTTTTCAACCACTGCTAAGTTAATCAGAAAAGGAAACGATGGATTCAAAGGCTGCAAGAGCTTTATTGTGCCAGGGGAGGACAAGCAGGAAGGCCAGTAGGACTCTCAGCTACTCTTCTCCTAGACTTACATACAGACTGTATTTTTAAAAAATCCTCACCAGAGGACATGTTTATTAATTTTAGAGAGAGAGGAGGAGACGGGCGGGGGGAAGAGTAAAGGAGGGAGAGAGAGAGGGAGGGAGGGAGAGAGAGACCTCTATTGGCTCCTTCTCTTCCGCTCCCCACCCAGGGTTCAAACCCGCAGCCTAGGTTTGTGCCTGACCAGGGATTGAACCTGCAACCTTTTGGCGTACCCTGACAACACTCCAAACAACTCGAGTGCCCCTGGCCAGGGCCGTACTATCTGTATTTTTAACCGTATTTGGCTTTTAAAATTTCTTTTAGTGCAATTGACTAACACCATGAGTTTTAAAAATAAATGACAGTTAGTTAAAACCTGGAAAAAAATAACATGGTTGCTTTTTAATTCTTCCTCTCTTATCCTTCAAGCCCCCCTGTCACTGGGGGCTGAGGTGGCCCTTGCTGGCTGCCTCCGGGAGGCCCGCTCCTGGCAGGGTTCAGGCTCCCGCAGGACGATGCTCGTCTTGGTCCACGTCGGCGCTGCTTTTGCCCAGACTACCTTGTGCGGGGAAACAGGCGAATGTTGAAAAGTGTGTAACCCTTCCCCCCAGCCCCACCTTTTCAGGGACAAAGATGTGCAACGGGCTTCCCACCCCCACCCCCGCGCAAATTCATCAAACGGGTGGCTCTCTCTGAGCACTGATTGGCCAGGAGGTCGCCGAGGGCTGCAGAAGCCTGAACTCCTACTGGGAGACCAGAATTAGACAAACGCGACCAGGAATTTCCAAATCCTCAGCCAGCCAATCTGAGGATGAGACTGCAAAACAATGGCCGCAGTGTGTATGCACATTAATTCAGAGCCCTAGACAACTAGACAGGAATTCTTGATATGCAGTGATTTTGTATTAAAAAAAAAATCAGTTAAGTTTTGGCTGGCCTGTGCCTCAGAATGCTGGGATCAATTATTATTTGGGAATCGGCTTTCTTTTTTTCTCCCCGATAGGAAACGTTGTGATGGAAGGAATTATTACATTGTCACATCGTTTGAAAAGCGAGCCAGGCAGTCTTTGCTCACCCCTGGCGGGTGCAGCCTGATCAGGACTGACCGGGGACCGACTCCTGGCTTTTGCCGTAAACCTGCTTCATCCTCTGCGGAAACTCAACTGCAAACCATTGCTTCAGACTTTCAGGAGTTAATCATAAATTTAGCTGGCACACTGAATTCGACAATAAATTAAAAGTTTTCGTATTTTATTATTTTAAAAGGAAGGGCTCCCAGCATCACCGCACTGTTTCACAGTATTTGTAAGAAAGATTTGGTGCAAGAATGTTAGAGTCTCAGGACCAAATATTTAAGTGCTATGGAGAGTTAACTCTGTAACCAAGGCTTTTGTGTTTTCAAATTTGATTGGCCTGATGTTAAAGGGCTTGTCTCTTTATTAGGGCCTTCAGAAGCAAAATGAAGTCTAGAAGTGTATCTGCTTTCTGATAATTCACAGAAAAACATGTTTACATTAATCTGCTGTGCTTTTATTTCATGTATGGACTAACTTTTCTCACCCATTCTCTTCACTCTGGCAAATAAATATGATCCTGTGGTGAGGAATTGTTTTATTTAATATTGTCACCACGTAGTAAATGTAAGGCAGAAAAATGCATACCTCCCACAGAATATTTGCACATGATTTAACTAGAGTATTTGTTTATAAGATTTTGTCAGACTGTATAGTTTATACATGTTGCTCGTAAACTAATATATTTGCACAACTCCCAGGAGAGATGTGCACAACATTTACGACAGTTGCATGTAGTTAACTACAGGTCTATGAACTCATTTCAGACAGGTATTGTGCCTTTTAATTTTTCCCAATGGAATTTATTTCCCTGTTTACAGTGGTAGTTCAATGAATAGCGTTGTCTTACTAACTACATATCAAATAAGTTAAGATTAGTTAAAATTAATTTAAGAAATACTAAGTTAACATTAGTGAAGCTGTTCAGATCACTCTGCTGGGTATTTTGGATCACTCTTTTTAAGGCAGTGCCTCTCTGTGAGGCAGGAACTATTGATCTAAGCTGTATGCCCCATAATATACTGAGGTGGGGAATAGAAAAGGCTCACTCAGGCTGCACAGCTGCCGCAGGGCGGGGGGGAGCCCGCACAAGACCCTGGCGCTGAGAACGAGGCTACGCAACTCTCAGAAAGATTTTGGAAAACCATTTTACATCTTGACTTTTAAATGCCCAGAAAATAGAAGCAGGAATATCACATCATTCCATTTTTTAAAATAGAGCTCATAGTACACAGGTGTAGCCAGATGTTCAGGTAAACAGTATTAACAGTGTAATGTGCACCACAATAAGTGTGCATCCCCGTGTCCACAGGGGGCCGGAAGAGGGGGCAGGCTCCAGAGGCAGCGGAATCTGTGCTGTGTCTGCCCTTCCATCTGCAAACACGCTTCTATAAATATTTCTGTATATAATAACCCCCTGGATTATATTAAGCTAAACACCAGCTCAGGCTGATGCCTCCAACTCCAATGCGTAGCCCCATGGGTCAGTCTAGCCTCCTCCTCTTGATGCTGCATAATAATAACCCCCTGCTCTGACGGTGAGGAACCTGGATCCCACCACCTGCTCTCCATGTACTTAGTGATTCAATTCCAGGACACGTGTACAGTGGTTTCTGAATCGATGAGCCATACCACCGTGGGAAACAATTCTATCGTGTTACGAGCAGTTCCTTTCGCCTTTAGTCTTACAGACACCACGTATTTCCAACGTTACATAGGTTGGCAACTTTCCCCCAGCCCCTCGGGGAGGTTGATTAATTATTTTGATCATACAGCTAGATCCTTTTGTCATAGTCTGCATTCCACCCTGGGATCCCTTGACCTTCGAAAGGAATTTATTTTTTGGTTGCATACGTGAAGTTTCGCCCTTCGAGCTGCAGGTGTCGCCAATCTCCGTCATTACAGGATCACACGGAGCCGTTCCGCCCACTTCAACACTGTCTGGGTCTGGCCCGTTCAATCTTTTTCCTTTCATCCCTTGCAATCCAGTTCAACAATATGAATTTATACAGTAGTGACTAAATATGCTGTTTCCTTTATTCTCTTTCACTTATTATTTAATCAATAATTGATCTCTTTACACTCTTTTTTTTTTTTTTTTAAATTCTGAAATCTGACATGTCTGTGTCCTTAAAATTAGTTCCTCCAATTTTACTGGGAGGAGCCAGGAACCTCCTATTATTTTGTCTCCTATTATACGCTCTGTCCAGAAGCACACTGTCCAGTAGCAGCGAGAACTTCGCTCTTTAATGATGCAGATAATACTTTTCATGTTACCTGTGAATGTTGACTCAATGGTGCTATCACAGTAAGAGTTCTGTCTTTTGTGGACCTGATTTTAATTATAATAGCCTGCTATGCATGTGAACACTCAGTGACACTTGATCTATGACACGTGATAAATGACCTTTTCGTTACGTCATGAAATTTTGGTTTTTTAAAAATAAAATTCAGCTGTGGCATATGCACATAGTAGATTCTCTAGTTCTTTCTCCAACATCCCTCTGCCGTTTCTCTTCTGTGCAGCAGGCATGCAATTTGGTAGCAATCCATCGCAAACTCTACTGGTGAACCTTGACTTAGCCGGCCCTGAGGAGTTATTTCAAGTAGCGTAGACTTCAGCCAACCAGCACAAGATACTCCCTTGGCCGCGGGAGTTAGCACAGTGATAATCTGACCAGTGGCAGACTCAGAGCATTTTTAGATTGTTACGAGATGATATTCTTACTGTGACCCCGAGAGAAACCAACCTGGAGACACAGCTGGTACATGAAGGCAGAGGTGACAAGTGTCAGAGATGTGGACCTAGAATCTTTATCTCATTCCACCTGAAAGGCACCTCAGCAACTGTCAGTAATATTGGCTGTAAATCCCATTATTTGATTAAGTTGTTTGGAGTTGAGTTTTCTCTTATCAGCAATTCAAGGTACTCAAACAGATAAGTAAAATTGGGAATAATAGAGGTTTAGGCTGTTCATTCTTCTGTTTGTATACTCCTTCTGCAAAATGCTTCATAGCAGATTAATATTAATTGAAAGTTTATATGTTTCAGGTATTTTATGACATCTAACTACCCCTAAGAGGCAGGCACCCCAACCCATTTTGTAGAGTTGACAAGTGAGATTCGGGTACTTTTGGGCTCCCACCCAGCGCCGCATGCTGCTAGGGAGCTGCAGAGGCATTTGAAACCTAGGCCTGCCTGGCTCTGCAGTAGTTAAATTCAGTCACTGGACTTCCAGGTGTTAGAAGTTTCCTATCTTTTGTCTTTTCCTCTCGGTCCTCACCCACTTGTATATAAAAATAATAGCGTTGTAATCTAGCCTAGAACCCTCTTGGTGAGGGAAGGGGAGAGGAATGTGGGACAAAAGGAGAGGAAGAGGCTCCCTGTGACCAGAGGCCCTGCTGGGGTAGATGAGATCAAGCCAGTGACTTCTGACGAGTGAGACATGTGGGCAGCAGAATGGACACGCTGGGAGTGGCTTTCCCAGTGTTCTGTGGGGACAACATGGGTTACAGATGACTCCTCATGCTTCTCAGGGACTCTGATAATGTGGATCCTACTTGTAGAGGCATGATTCTAAAAAAAAAAACAAACCACCACGTGTTCTTTTGAGACTCAAATTGATTTATTCTTTTCCTCTGCAGTTGGGTGGAAGGGGAGGTGAGTGGTGCATCTTTTTTTGGCCTGATATGGCCCACGTGGAACTCCTTTCCTCTGATAATTCTTTTGATCCTAAATTGGTAATGATTAATCCCTTTTAAATTAGATGTATTAATTGCATCTTACTTAGAAGCCTTTTATTTTAATTTTTTTCTTACTTTTCTCTCTCAAGAATTCTCAATGGCTTAAACCTTACAAGATTTGCGACACCAAAATCTTGACAACTATTTTTAGAGTAAAGGTTCAGTCTGTAAAACCATTCTTGCAGTTCTGCTGAGACCAGGGAACAATGAAATCAAAACGTCCAAATGAATAAAATAGATATTTTGATTATCGACCAAATTTAATGCCTCGTTTGAAGACATCCTAGTAAAATTTTACACAGGGCAGAGACACATTGAGTTACGTGGTAAGACACGAGGGCAATTCATCTTGACCTAAAATACGGAGCATATTATATTGTAGGATCGATTCAATTATGTAAGGTTGTGGATTCAGTGTTTTATTTTTTTATACCTTTAGAGAGCACTGAGTATTGAAGACTAATAAGTAGTTTCCTTAGAGCCAGATGAAAACAAAAATGCTGTGTATATTGATAATGTTTCTTTTCATGTAAATCAAAGAGAATTGTGAGTTTGATCATTCCAAACATCTAAATCAAAATAATCATGACAGATATGCATTAGGTATTTAGAGAAAATAACTTCCTTCTCTTGTGGACTGATGTTCCTCATTGATTGATTCGATTCACTGAAAAAAGGGGCAATCTTTCTTTAATCTAACTTGGCAGGTCTGAATTTTTAGATGGGAAAGTCTCTGAGCACTAGCATGGTTGGACGTGTGCCTGTTGGAGTTAAGATCACTGTGTGGGAGATTGTTTTGTAGATGCCTGTGCATTGCAAATCCACTCTTTTCCCTCTTGGTTAACTTTTATGATCGGTTGTTAAAGTCCCACAAATCACTGCTATCTTGCTTGTCTTTGTGATGTACACCAAAGAGGACGGGGCTTCTTCTCCTTCTGTCCTTTACAAATTAATGATGATAACCATTAAAAGAGTCTGATGACTATTTGGAAAATATGGCAATAACATACATATTATACAGTCAAGGTGAAGTTGCCAATTAAAATATGCCTAGTTTTATGGCCTTGTTCTGTGCTTGGTGGCTTTCTTGTTATTGAAGAAGCACGAATAACAAGGAGATGGAATTTAATATTTTTTAATTAACTGAAGTAAGAGTAGAAGTTTATTCATACATAGATTTTTTTTTGGCATGTATACTGAGAAAAAAATCAGGTATTTTCATTTTGGAAAGGTAGGAAAGAATAGAATTTTTACAAATTGCTAACGTTCACAAGAATAAAGTACAGGACTTTTTGTTTGATTGTTTGTTTGTTTGTTTTTTTAGATTATTGAGCCAATTCTCTTTTATTTAGATTGGCCTTTAGTCCTTCTAATTAACTTCTAAATTACTTTTAACGCAGAGCATCTGCATAGTTTGCACCATTGAAATGTGTCTAAAAAGACGTTAGTATTCAGTTTGCTAACCTAATTCACTTTACGGTTGCTTGGAGCTTTTGTAAGATACCTGTGTTTTTGTATGTGCAGTGTGTGTATCTGCAGTTACATGCTCACCCCACTCTGTGATCACAGGGTCCATCACAGAAATAGCGAAGCACAATCCATCACATCCATGTAAACTCATTACACAATACACTTTTATTGCACTGTGCATGTGACAGATGCTATATTTTACGATGAGACACATTTCTCTTTGTATATTCTCTATATAACGTAAATTAAAAAAACACAAGCTCATCTATGAGTTTTCAAATTAAATAAAAGCAAAAGAATTAGTATCAATGGTAGTCGATGCCATTATAGTTCCATTTTAGAAAGGGGTGAAAAATTCATAGGTGTTTTTTGTTGTTCTCACATGTTTTAGCCTAAAATGGATATAAAATATCAACATATGTTAGAGTAAAACATTAAGTCTGATTATTTTCTATTATTTCATAGCTCTTAGATTGTTCATTTTTATTTATTTTTATTTACTCATTTGTTATGTTTTTATCCTCACCCAAAAACATGCTTGTTGATCTTAGAGAGAGTGAAAGGGAGGAGAGAAACATTGATGTGAGAGAGGAACATTGATTAGTTGCCTCTCCTCTGTGCCCAACCTGGGGACTAAACTACAACCTAGGCATGTGCCCTGACCAGGAATCGAACTATTGACCTTTCAGATTATGGGACGATGCTCCAACCAACTGAGCCACACCAGCCAGGGCAAATTGTTCATTTAAAAATATCGAACATATATATAAAGGGAAGTGGAGTATATGAACATTCATCTGTGAAATTCAAATAAATATAGTTTGCTTCAATTATTTAGATGCTTTTTTTAAACATTGAGTGCTCATTTTACTTTTTGGAGATGCAGTTAGTATTTCAATATACACTATAGTATTTACATAGCCTAGTGTTATACTGCATAATAGCATCCTCTGAAGCACACTGTCTTACTTAAACATCACAGGAAACCTGAATCATGGGCAATGTAGGTTCTTTCCCCGGTGGGAAGAAAAAGGCCAGGAATATTTAGCAATTGGCCCAAGGTCATGGGGGCCACTAGAGAGCAGAGACAAGAACAGAAATGAGCACTGAGAGGCTGTTTTTGCCATTTTAACACGGCCATTTCCAAATAGACAACATAAACAGTCAGGTAACCAATAGGTTAGGGAGATATTTCCTTGACAAAAAAAAAACAGTGTATATGATACATGGAATAAATGTAACAAGAAGTGTGCTTGCTTACTGGAAGCACACAGATGGATTATATTGAAGGGTATAGAAAAAATATTGAGTAAGTGGTGATCTCTGGAGAGGAAGAAGTCGGCTTTCTCCAAGTTAACCTATAAACTTAGCACGTTTCTGATCAAATTCTCAGCAGAAATCTTTGGGAAAAGATTATCTGGAGAAAAAGTTAATGAATAGCCAAAACTTTTATTTTTAAACAAGAGCTATGCCCCCTCCAGATTGTAAAATAAACTATTAAACTACAAAAATAATATGCAGTAGATTGTGCCAGGCTAGACAGAAAGATCTGAGAAACTGAAGAGAAATGCAGAAAAACTACTACATGTGGAATTTTAGTATATAAGAGAGATGGCATTTCAAACTAGTGAGGAAAGAATGGATAAATGAATAAATGATAGCAGGGCCAATTGGAAACAACCTCACACTTTATACCAAACTGAATTCCAGATAAGTTAAATATTTATATGGAAAAACTGAACTTATAAATCTACTTTGTGGAACAAAATATAGTGAATATTTATATACTGAGAGAAAGGATATTCTAAGACCTAATACCTAAAGCAGTAAGATTCATGAATTTGAGTACATAAAAATGTTAAAATTTATATATATTTTTAATTTATTTTTTTATTGTTCAAATACATTTGTCTTCATTTTCCCACCACCACTTTCCTCTACCCCACCCACCCCCACCTCCCACCCTCAATCCTCCCCCACTTCGGCTTTGTCCGTGGGTCCTTTATACATGTGCCTTGATTTGACCCTTCCCCTTCTTTTCCCCGTTACCCCCCCTCCCTACTTCTCTCCTATTACTGTCAGTTTGTTTTTTCTTTCAGTGTTGCTGGTTATATTTTTCTTGCTTGATTGTTTGGTTGGTTACGTTCCACTTGTAGGTGAGATAATATGGTATTTGCCTTTCAACCCCAGCTTATTTTGCTTAGCATAATGGTCTCCAGTTCCATCCATGCTGTTGTGAAGGATAGTAGCTCGCTCTTTCTTTCTGCTGCATAATGTTCCATTGTATAAATGTGCCATAGTTTTTTGATCCACTCATTTATTGATGGGCAGTTAGGTAGCTTCCAGCACTTGGCTATTGTAAATTGTGTTGCTATGAACATTGAGGTGCATAGGTTCTTTTGAATTGGTGTTTCGGGACTCTTAGGGTATAATCCCAGCAGTGGAATTGCTGGGTCAAAAGGCAGTTCCATTTTTAGCTCTTTGAAGAAATTCCAAACTGTTTTCCACAGTGGCTGCACCAGTCTGCATTCCTACCCACAGTGCACTAGGGTTCCCTTTACTCCACAACTGCGCCAGCCCTTGTTGTTCGTTGATTTATGATGGCCATTCTGACTGGTGTGAAGTAGTATCTCATTGCGGTTTTAATTTGCATCTTTCTGAGGGCTAGGGATGCTGAGCATCCTTTCATATGTCTCACTTCTCCGAGGGGGACATACACAAGTCCCAGAGAAAAATGTTGAAATTTAGTATGGCTATACCATAACTCAAATTTATAATAAATTGATAAATAGAAGGCTAATAACATTCATAATTAGGAATCTTATCAATTAATAAGAAAAGTATATGAACATGATAATATAAAAATGAGCAACAAGCAAGTTTAAATTATTTATTAAAGGTGAATTACAAATGGACAGAAATCAAATGAAAATGTTTACTGGTTTACCAAAATATGCAAATTAAGCTAAGCCAGTGTTTTTCCTGTACAGAAAAAAAAAAAATCAGTGATTTTTATCAACTACTGAGAACACAAAAGGTTTTTAAAACTTTCACACAGCCAGCTTTACAAGCGCCTATTTCACCTTGATTGAACATCAGAATCTTTTGAACATTTTCCTATTAAGTATCTGAATTACTGTTTGATAGACTGTGTGATAGGCAGGGACCATGTGGACTTTGATTTCCATCATTGCTCTCCAGCATTGACCCTGACAAATGCCAAATTGCATAGGGGCTACGGGGCCGGGGCAGGGGACCCCGTGTTGTTTTTATCCAGGGCTTGTGAGTAATCAGTGGAGGCCTAGCAGAGTACATCGCTTTGGGGTAGCGCCTTTCTATCTCTGAGAGAGGGTGGGGAGGAGAGTATGAGCAAGCTTAGCTCATACTGTTTAAGGGCCCCCCAAGCAAACAAACAAGGAACTCTCAGTAACTAAGAAAAAGAATATTTTTGACAATATTTTATTGCAATATTTTTAAAATATAAAGGAATGCAAAAAAAAAATCCCTGAATCATATATGCAATTGCAAAATAAAGACAGGCCAATATTCCTGATTTTTCCTTTTCCTACTTACTTCAAGATGTCTCTGCATATCACGGCTTTTAGGGGCTTCAAAGAACAAGCTCAAAAGAAATGTACAAAGGTCCTTGAGAATTTGACCTGGTGATTCATAGGAACAGTGGTTAAAATTAGAAAGGAAAAGTCTTTTGAACCTCTGCTGATTTTTTCCCTTGAGGGAGACTGTTCTAGAATACCAAAGACCTAGTTTATTAAACCCATTTTGGATAAACAGAGTAGATATGGGGAGTGTTTGATTTAGTCTTTGCCCAGCTGGTAGAACAGCGGACCACCCCGTCTTCCTCCCCTCTATTCCCAAAGAGCAGCAGGTCCGATAGGCAGTCGCTGGGCCCCGGTGTAGGGGATCCAGCTTTCAGAGGAAGCAGCTCTGTGGCCCAAGGACCGTTTTTGCTGTGAAAGGTAATCCTGACACTTCTCCCTTGGAACTGCTTTGTGTCCCCCTCTCCCACTCAGAGGCTTCCTTAGCTCCTTGAGAGAAGCAGGGGAGACAACGGTTAAGAAGGAAGTCTCTGAAAATAAACCGCCTGTATCCCAGTGCTAGCTCCGTCACACCCGCTGAGTGACCTCAGGCAAGTTACTGCTCTTCTCTAAGCCTTAGTTCTATCATCTGCAAAATGAGTGTCTTAACATTGTGAAAATTAGATTAATACATGAAAGGTGCTTAAAGGGAAAAAATGTCCTTAAAGCAGGCTCTGGCTCACAGGAAATACCGACAACACTTAGCTATTACTGTCTTGTTACTGCGTGTGAGGAAGGTGAAGACTTCTCTCCTGGGCCTTTGCCTGCCCTAGGTCGGCAGGGGAGGTGAGAGCTGAGAAGTTGGGGAACGAAGGAAGACCCAGGTGGCTACTCTTGTGAATTTGATGGATGTGTTCTCTAAAATGTGTATGCATGTCTATGGTCATGCAGGGAACTACACTAGAGAAATGGGTTGGGAATTCAGACTTCTGAAACCTGGATGCCCTTATTCTTGAAGAAATGATGCTTATTATAAATAATTGTATAAACATGTGAAAATTTTTAAATTTCCTGTAGTTGTAATTTAATGAATTATTATACTTTCAAATAATGCAATTTCGATTATAAACAAGAGTTTTATTTCCATTTTAAAAACTTAATATTTAAAAAGTGCAGCCATTTTTGTTAAAAAAAAATCCTGGAATTTGAAGCAATTAAATAAAACAAAACCTTTAAAGCCACAGCTTACTTTTCAGTTGTATTTTCTAGAATCTTTTCCTTGTACTGTTCATGGAAAATGGAATCTTTTGAAATTCTGAAGTGTGGTGATAGGTTTTGTATAGATGTGTGCCATAGGTAGGTTTACTCATCTTAAAAAGTAATTCAATTCCTGACATCACACTGAAAAATACTGTGGACAGTAAATGGTTTCGGATACTAATGATTTTCATGGGTGAATCACATGACAGCTAAAAAAATACCATAAAAATATCATAGACTAGAAGTAGGGGTATGAGTGCCAGGTTACCATGTGAGAATGTTTTTATATTGGTCCATATTGTAGATTTTAAAAAATCCAAATATATAAAAAGGGGTATTTCAGAAGTTTAAAGAACAGTAAAGATATAATAAAAATATTTTAAATTCTTTTGTATGCTTAAATTCATACACATTATGTTGATGATTAAAAATGTGTTTCCCATTTTCTTTTTAAAAGTTTCTATTGAAATATATTTGACATAGAACATTGGGTAAATTTAGGGTATACACCATGTTGATTTGATACATTTACATATTGTAACGTGATTGCCATTGTAGTGCTAATCGGCACCTCTATCACATCACATAATTGTCACATAATTATCATTTCTTTTTAGTGGCTGAAATAATTTAGTTCTGGCCTGTTAGCAAGTTTGATGATTATAATACAATATTGTTGTGTATTAGATCTTACAGGAGCTATTTACAACTTCTTGCAAGTTTGTACCCTTAAACACTATCTGTCCTATCACCTAGCCTGGTGATTGCCATTTTACTCTCTGTTTTTACCAGCTGGGCTGTTTTTAGATTCCACATATAAGTGACATTACACAGTAATTGTCTTTACCTGACTTACCTCACTCAGCACAACGCGTTTGCTGTGAGCACAGCACCTACCTGACCCCAGGGTCCGTTTTGAGCCTGTGCTGCTGCCCAAGGTAGAGAAAGAGGAAACTGAGAGGGAGGACTCCGGGGCTCGAGCGCTGTCTACTGTTTGCTAAAGAACTTTGGTGACTGCCCAGAGGAGCGATATTGCTAAGTGTATCAGATTTTCCTTTTGTAATTTGGTGTAAGCGAGCATTTATAACCACAGGAAATGTTTTCAGTTTTATAATACTGGCCTCTGTAGACATTTCCAGATATTTTTATAAGGAGGTTTGGGACTCTACAAAGTTCTCTTGGGTGGAATGTGTTTTCTATAATTGTCTGATCAACGATGCATCTGACCAGAGGCCTCTGGTTCAGGAGACCTGGGGAAGGGGAGGGGTGCGGATGGATTCCCATGACCTGTCAATGAGAGAGTATTTTAGAAATAATTTGCCTTTAAAAAGCTAAAACCTTTGTTGCCATTAATGAACCTATACTGACACATTATTCTCACCCAAAGTCTATAGTTTCCATTCAGGCTCATTCTTGGCTTCCACCCTAGTACATACACCTTATAATGGGGGTACATGCAAAATTTCTGTACCTTCTGCTTAATACGCTGTGAACCTAAAACTGCTCTAAAAAATATAAACCTGAAAAAGCAAACATCAAACCTTGAATAAACATTTCAAATAAGCAAATGTGAAAACCATTGCACGTTTAAGGGATCTGGAAGGTAAGATTGAGAATATGAGGGAGGGATGGGCCTGCCTGATTTTAGTTCACTTTCCCCAGCTTGACGGGACTGTGCTCGCCATTCCTTGCATTTCCTATGCTTTCTGTTAAAAATCCCACCCATTCCCAAATGGAGCCCTTTTATTGCCACAATCCTAGGTCAAATCTTCTTCTTTTTGAAGGTAATATGGAAAAAATTTTTATTGGGTGTGAAATCGCTCTCAATGTTCCTCTCTTTCTCCCTTTCTGACGCAGCAGCGGAAGACTGTTCCCTTCTCTTTCACAAGGACGTTTCTTCAGCTGTGCTTGGAGCACGTTACGGGGAAGGCTCTCCAATGCTCCTCCCTCTCCTAGCCCTTCTCTTCTTTAGCTCTGGTTCCTGTCTTTGCCAGCTCCTTCCTCATCAAACCCCCCTCACCCTGCCGGGGTCCCTCGCTTCCCTCGCTGGCCGCACCACCGGCTCTCCTCACCGCTGCCGCTCCAAGTCCTGCAAGAATCACTGGTCCTGCTGTCTGCTCTTCCTCATCGCCCCCGGATTTCTCGACTCATTTAACTCTTTTAAACCTTATTGGCCGATACGTTTCTCTTCCTACTAGTCATGAGCAAATCCGTCACCCAAGTCCTCGTCCTGCTTGTCCTGTTTGCACATGTGTTCTCTGAACATGTCTTGAAACCCTTGTTCTCTAGCTTCCAGAGCACCGTTCTCTCCTGGGCCCCTACTGTTTCTGTATTTGTTTTTCCTAAGGCCCCTTTTCTCCTCTTAGAGTCCACTTTCAAAAGGTAAAATCACAGCTCTGATACAACTGTATCATGAATGCTTGTCAAGTACTTTCTTCAACTTATTAACTAATGATAACACACGATGTTAGAACTGGTTCAGAGTGCTTTTTATAAAGGCAGAAATGCACTTGTGTGTCCTGTGTGTGTGTCAACTGAATAAACGCAAGGATGGGGTGGCTAGGTTAGGTGGTGAAATGCTGGACCGTGGCCTATTTTATAAGCAATAAGCTGGATCTTTTGTGTGTATTGTTGGCTTCACTCACGGCCTTGCCTGTCCTCCCCACAGCCACACCGTCCCTGTTTATAGGATAAGGAGAATAAAGGGTGTTTTGTTGTGTTTATTGGGACTGGGGATTACATTCTTGTGCTATTGCTGTTGAAACAAATGACTACAAACATCGTGGCTTCAAACGGCACACACTTATAGATGTGGAGGTCAGAAACCCCAAAAGTGCCTCTCTGGGCTAAAACCAACAGGGCAGCAGGCCCGCCCCCTGCCGGCGCGAGATGAGCATCCTCCTGGGGGTCACTCTGGGGTTGTGGAGGCCACAACTCGCGCCCTGGCAGCAACAGCAGAGACCTTTCTTTGGATTTCCAGAGCTCTTACCCACCTGTGCCGCTCCTGAATGCTCTGACTGAGAGGCTTATAAAGAACAGCATTTTGCCGCTCACAGGCCTGAAGGCGGAAGTCTGGGGTCCGGATGTCCGCATGGTCACATTCTGGTGCTGGCCTTTTTGGTGGCGCACACACTGTGTTCTCACATTGCTCTCTCTCTCTAGGTTTCTTTTTGCTTTACCTCCAAGCTCCCATACCCTGTGCCCTATATGTTAGTACCTGCTCACCTTCCTAAGGTCACTTCAAGATTTCCAGTTCCTTGTGCTGTAGTGCTTTTTCCTAGGTTGTTCTTTACCTGAAATTCGTCTTCCTCTGCTGTTGTCCAACTACCTGCTACCTGGTTGCTGCTTCCTCAGCCAAAGAGGATTGTTTAGGTTCCCTGTCTATATTCTTTCATAGCAGCCAGCCTTTCCCCTCAGAGACTTTCTTACAATTGTGCTTGTACGCTTATTTTTAGCAATATTTGTTTAATGTATACCTCACTTATTAGACTGCAAGCGACAAGCTTCTGGGCGGTGGAGACAGTATCTCTTCTCCAGTGCCATCCTCACATTGCTGAGCGTACCTGTGGAATGGAAGAATGAATTAATACACGAATGACCATATTAGGCTTAGTATGCAGTCACTGATTCTGTTTTCACGTCCTTGAGTGACACCTCCATAGAACCTTGTTCACAACCTCTTTCTAAGGTAATCTAGAGCCATGACAGCAAATACATTTTCTTGAGGACCTGTCTTCATTTTTTCTTATCAAGACTTGAATTTTGATTTTGTGTTTTTTAGTGTACCCAAGGCTACAGCTATGAAGTACCTGAGGCCAAAAAACAAGTCAAGGAAAACAAAACTCTGCATCATATTATGTGATCCTTAGGTCTGAATCGTGGATTATTAGTCTCTCTCAGCTTATTTAATGTAAAATCCAAAACACTTAAGAAGAAACACACACTAATCTTATCACACGCTGTGTGATTTGCCTATCAACACTGATTTGCCTATCAACCTGCAGTGTAGTCAAGAAATTGTTTCCCTAAAGCTTTTTTTAATTAAAAAAATTTAAAGATTTTTAAAAAGCCCTACTTCCTATTTTGTGTTTTGTTTTCAGGAACATTTTTCATAACTATGTAAAAGGCAGAAAGCAAGGGGCACCTACATCTAGAATTGGGGTCTGCCACTGAGCGACGGGGTTCAGCCTGGTGGCACCTGGTGGCCCCAGCTCTCCCTTAGCCCAGGGTGGGGAGTGGTGGCCAGCAGGCCTGAGCGACACACAGGGTGCGGGGCACCTACTCCGCCCACCTTTCCCCAGTTTTTCAGGTGGGCTCTGAGCTTGTCTAGCTACGACCTCTGTGGACCAGCCGCTGTGGCCCACTTCCCAGCCCCCAGCCGCATAGGGCAGCCTGGCCCACACAGGCTGGCTTCCGGGGTGGGAGTGGAACCACCCCCGCCGCAGCATTCTCTTTACTCCTTCCTTTCTCTCCCGGCCAAGAGTTCTGCTGGGGGTGGGATTGGGGGGGAAAGAAAAAAAAGAAGAAAAAGGAAAACACACACACACACACGCACACCCTCTCCCTAGCCCCCCCCCACCTAAATAAACTACCTCTACATATTATGGAAAGAAAATATTTTTGTTGATTCTTATTCTTTTATAATTATGCATGTAAGAAATAGGCTCATTAAATGATTCCAGATTGGAAAAATAATTGATTTTTATTTTAAAATTTATTGAAAATTTTATTTAAACTTTATTTTAAAAGTTGTAATTGGAGTTATAGTCAGGCTGTTGAGTTCACTTAGAAAAAGTGATCCGCTGGGCTACTAATTTTAAAGAAAAAAATACAGAGGAAAGAGCTCCCCAGTCAGCGTCTATTTCTGTCATCATATGTATCTTCATAAAAGGCAGCAGCGCCTCGGTTTGTTGCTTCCAAAATCATGCATTCATGCACAAGTACCACATTGGGATGGCAACTCTTAAAATGGTAAGGTTTTCTTTTTTTCCAAATAATATATTTTTTAAATCATGTTTATTCTATTACAATTGTCTCAATTTTTCCCCCTTTACCCCCCTCCACCCACTCTCCCCCCCTAGTCAATTTCCAGTCTGTGGTCCGTGTCCATGGGTCATTCATACATGTTCTTTGTCTAGTGCCTTCTCCTTCTTTCCACCGTTGTCCTCTTTCCCCATCCCCTCTGGTCACTTTCAGTCTGCTCCATGTTTCCGTGCCTGTGGTTTGTTTTGTTCGTCAGTTTATTTTGTTGAATAGAGTCCACTTATAGGTGAGATCATATGGTATTTGTCTTTCATCAACTGGCTTATTTCACTTAGCTTAGTAGTCTCCAGTTTCGTCCATGTTGTTGCAAAAGATAGCAGTTCCATCTCTCTCTCTTTGTTTCTTTCTTAAATGCAGATTGATTTTATTTATTTTTTTAAATGTTGAAGCTGATTATAAAATATTTAAAAAATTTAAAACCCTTATAAAGTCTCAGCAATTAAACCAACATGACATCAGCACAGAAATAATCAAGTAGATCAATGAAATATAATGAACATTCTAGAGACAAACATATATATCTGTCTGACAATATATGATTAAGTTGATATTTCAAATCAATGGATAAAATAAGGCTTATTCAACAAATAAGGCGCATGGATCTCTAATACTCAAAGTAAAACAAATATAGAGCCGTATTTCACGCATTATACAAGAAATATTCAGGTGAGTTGAAAAACAATATGTAGAATCTAAGGAGTTTTAGAAGAAAATAGAACTAATATTTTTCATGACCTGAAGTAAAATATTCAAACTCAGGAGCTGTAAATATTGACAATATGACTATATTAAATATTTAAGACTATATAGTAATATACATATAAAAAAAGTTAAAGGACAAGGAATAGAAAAGTATTTGCAACACATCTAAAACATGGTAAATAGGTTTTGTTTTTGTTTTTTTTCTTTTTTGAAAAAAAGTTCTACAAACTTTTAATCGATAAATGGATAAAGAATACCAAAAAGTCATTTAAAGCTTTAAAAAAAAATAGGCAAGAAATATACTAAAACAGGTTTAATTTCAACAAATAATAAAGGAACAACTAAAATAACATCATTATCACAATCAGATTAATGAGTATTAAACATATTGGTAATATCAAGTATTGGCAACTCTGAAAAGAACTGGGTATTCATAGAAACTTTTTTTTCATCTTAAAGCCGTCCCTTTAGCATATATTGCAGTGCTGGTTTGGTGGAGGTATATTCTTTCAGCCTTCTTTTGTCTGGGAAACTCCTTATTTCATCTTCCATTTTTGAGAGTCTTGCTGGGTAGAGCAGTCTTGGTTGCAGGCCTTTGCTTTTCATAACTTGGAATATTTCTTGCCGTTCCTTTCTGGCTTGCAGTGTTTCTGCTGAGAAGTCAGATGCTAGCTGTATCGGGGCTCCCTTATAAGTTATTACCTCTTTTTCCCTTGCTTGCTTTGGGGTTCTGTTTGTCTTTGCTATTTGTCATTTTAGTAATGTGTCTTGGAGTGGGCCTCATTGAGTTCCTCTTGAGTGGGACCCTCTGTGCTTCCTGGACTTGTGTGACTTTTTCTCTCCTCCAATTAGGGAAGTTTTCCATCATTACTTTTTCAAGCAGGTTCTCTATTCCTTGCTCCTCTTCTTCTCCTTCTGGTATCCCTATTATACAGATATTATGTTTCAGGTTGTCCTGCATTTCCCTCAATGCCTCTTCATTCTTTTTGAGTCTTTGTTCAATTTCTTGCTCTTTCCGGGAGCTTTTTTCTACCTTGTCCTCCAGTTCGCTGATTCGGTCCTCAGCTTCATCTAGCCTGCTTTTAATTCCTTCTACTGTGTTCTTCAATTCAGAAATTGTATTCTTCATTTCTTCTTGTCTCTTATTGATAGTTTCTATGTCCTTTTTTATGCTGATATAGTTTGCAGTAAGTTCCTTGTAGTTTCCCTGTAGATTTTTGTAATTCTCTCTGAGGTCACTGAGCTCATTGAGCTTCCTTAGAACCATTGTTTGGAACTCAATATCTGGTAGTTTACTTGCCTTTATTTCATTTAGTTCTCTTCCTGGGTATTCCTCCTTTCCCTTTGAGTGGGGCATATTTCTTTGTCTTCCCATTATTTATGAGACTCTTCTCTTTTGTTTCTGCTTCTTAAATTGATCTGTCTTGATTTCCTGACTTTGTGGTGTGAACTTCTCCAAACAATACTTTAATTAGACTTTTAAATTTTCTAAATCATGCAAAGCCAAAATAACTCTTACTGGAAGGAAAAGTATAGAGGTGGTCAAAGAAAATGTACAAAGAAGGAAGAAGAAATGCCATTTCAATTAAAAAGAAAACAAAATGAAACTAGATGCTATATAGAACTTTGTACAGACATAACATTTGATGATGATATTGCTAGTTTCTACAATACTAAGATATTTTCTCCTTTTCTTAAAAAAAATCTTGTTTTATAGTTTTACAAATAGATCTAGAGTTTTAGTTGTTTGAAGTCAAGCAGTCGGGATAGATGCATTACAAATCAACATTAAATGTGCATGTCCCAATTTTGAATTAATTCATGTGTTAGAATGTGAACATCTAACAAAACTTTGAACTAAACAAAGATTAGTATTTTGGACTTCAATGGATTAAACAGATACTTTTCAAACTAAAAAATAACTTGAAAATATGGTTTTTAAAAGTAGCACTTCATTTTCACATTGGTTTGTGCTTGCAAAACACTTTTATGTCTGTAGAATACTCTTTTAATTCTTATTTCACATATGAATAATAAGAAATGGAAATTTAAGTGGATCATCAAAGGTTATATATCTCTAATATGGCTAATATTATGGGTAATATAGAAATTTTCCAAAAGATTTCTTTTAGAATGTTGGGATAATTTTAGTTTTAATGAAGATAGAAATGTTAACTCTTTGTACTTTAGTATGTTTAATTTTGGTATTTACTTTTTAACAAGGTTCTAAAAATCCTGGTATTCTGATTGAGTATGGAAAGAATTGGCAAGAAAAATTACAATTTATCACATTAGGCTTTAATAGGAGTCTCCATTTGGCATTTTTTGATGGAATGTGTTAATGAGAGAAAGAGTAGGCAATATTGTACACTAGTAATAATTGAAAATATATTCCCTAAAGGACACAAAAATAATCAATTAATTTTTAAAACCTACCACTTATAGTCCACAGCCATTGAATATTAAATTACAATGACTGACTTTGGTTTTAAAGAGAACAGTCTCATATATATATTTTAAAAAACCCTCTCACCCTACAAAATTTTATTACAAAGCCTGGGGCTATTAAAAATATTAAAACACATTCTTGGCCACTAGTATTACATTTTTGGAATGCCACCTACTATCCCACAACACTTGCAATCCTCACCCATTCAGGTACGCTCTGTTGCACCTGACCCTTTTTAGGAAGTTTAAAAAAATTCCCTTTTGTGTGCCAGAGTAATACTTTCAGTGTCTGAGTTTATACTGAACTTTCAACTATTAGAGTGACTGTGTTTTGTTCTTTTATTTTTCTGCTGGTAACAAAACCCTTATTCTTGTAAGGTGTTCCCTTTCTACAATGGGCTTCAAATATGGTCTCATGAGTCCAGAAGGCATTTTTTTTTTATCTTATTGAGACAGTATTACTTACAAAACCAACTTTTATCCTTAATGTTGCAGAGCTGTGATTACAGCCATGCTACCCATAGTGACATTCCTATCAGCAACTGACCACAAAGAGGAAGGTGACCCCATAAAATCGTAGTGGAGCTGAAGGGTTTCTGTTGATAACACCCAGCGACATCGCAGCTGTTACAATGTCTAGCGCACCACGTTACTCACGTGCTGGTGGTGACGCTGCGGTGGGCAAACCTCTGGCATTGCCAGTCCTGTGAAAGCGTGGCCCATACGAGTACAATTTTGTGCAGTACGTAATAGTTGATGATAAATGACAGTATTTACTCTACCATTTATTATTTTAGGGTATATTCTTTCTTCTAGCAAATAAAAAGTGTTTACTATAAAACACTATGCCCTGGTATGTTAGCGGCAGCCTCAGGCATCTCTTGTGTACCTGGTCTCTTTACTGATTTGTCCAGTTCTGTGCTTCACTTAATCTCATGTGGGTGTGTTCATTGTGGCCCCTAAGCATACAACATCCACTGCTCCTGCTGCCCATTAGGGGCCATGTTCAGTGCCTGACCAGGAAACAAAATTAAACGCGATTAAGGACCACAAAGGTGGAAATCGGAGATGGTCATTGCTGGCCACGTCCCCTGCAACCATAGCCAACTGAAGGGTTGCGCGCAACTATTGATCATCTCATGACATGGATGAAGTAGAAAGAATAACTAATGGGTTCTTCAGCCCAGAAGGTGATTCACTGTTTGGTAGTACCCTTTGGTCCAATGTGAAGTGTGTTATAAGCAGATACATTCAAGGCTGCTCCATGTTCCGATTGTGGAACTGGGTGCAGGCTTTTATAGTCTGACACTCCTGTGGCCCCGAGTCCCCCCACCCCACGAAGAAAACCTAAGGCTAAGACTATTCCAAATGCCTAGATCTAGAAACTATAATACTTCATTCTTTTCTTATGCCTGTGTTCTATTCACACTGCGTTTCGTTAATCTACTACCTGATAGAAAGTAATAATGTCATTGGCCATAAAGATTTATACATGAAATTAGTCCACTGCTGCCCTATTTCATAGCAAGTGGAACATAGTCAACTCATTCAAATAATCAACAAGATTTACTGCTACACATCTCAGTTAGCAGTAATGCTCTAGCACTCAGAGTGTTTCTTCCCCCCCCCCCCTTCATTCTCTGCTTGTATTGAGTTTATTTTATTATCATTACTGGTACTCTCAATCTTTTGGCAACATCTTGGTAACCTCAGGGAGGGCAGCCAACCAGAGGAAAGAGGAAGGGCAGAAACAGAAGTTGGTGGGGAGGCTTGAGGAAGAGAGACCAGGAGTTCAGCCAACCAGTCAGCCAGGGGGACTCAGTTAGTTCCAGGAGGTCAGGCATCAGTCAGCCAATATTTGATAAACAAATGAACTCAGCTACCGAGCTTCAGTCTGCCTCATTCTACTCAGTTCTATCTCGGGAGACCGATGACCTGCGTCTTCCTGACATTCCAGAGGGCCTTCCAACTGTAATCACTGTGTTCTGGAGCCAGACTCTGAAGAGAATTACATGTGGCAAAAACTGATGGCCTTTTCATCTGTAGGGGAAATATTAAAATATGAAGCAAAACTCAAAACATTACCTATTTGCCAAACATCCAGATCAAAAATGGTGTGATCATAATCGAAGTCTCACTGGACAAAAATATTTGGTTGAATTTTTCCTTATTTTCACTTATTCTTTTTCATTTTTTCTTTATTTTTATTTGTTCATATTTAAAAATAGTTTAACATTGTCATCCAATTTGCTGGACAGTACGAAAAACTCTTAGATTCCTCTCCCCAGATAATCTCTTATTCTAGAGCCTCTTAGTAACACAACGCTGCATGTGTTCTCTCTCTCGCTCTTGCCCTCTTTCTTCTCCAAAACAAACCCCTCCCACCTTGCCATCATTCAATTCTTCTAAGCAAGAAATCGACACTGATATAATGTTATCTTTCAAATTTCACCAACTGCCACAGCAATGTCTCTTTTTCCTTCCTTGTCCAGGATCCTGTTCAGAAATGCATGGTGCACTAGGTGGTCATGTCTCATTAAGGTTCTTGGAATTGTTTTCCAGCCTTCCCTCATCTCTCATGTCCTCGAGAGGCTGGAAGACTGCAGTCATTTCATTCTGTCAGAGACCCTCAATGGAGTCTCTCTGAGGTTTCCTGACGACCGACCTTAGGCCATGCTTCCTCGTGGGAAGACCCGCCAAAGGACGCAGGGCCCCTCTCGGTGTACCCCACCTGGAGGCACATGATGTCAGCTTGTCCCACTGCTTGCCATGTTAACTTTCATTACCTAGTCTAGTTGCTATCTGTCCCTTTCCTCCAGTAGAAAGTCACCGTGTTCCCTTTAGTATCTGATGTTTTGGAAGGTGATGTTCCAATATTTTCTAATACCCTGTACCCACGGGCTTTAGTTTCCATTGATGACCCTTATGTAACATATCAACTACTGTTATGATGGTTTCCAAATGATGAATATTTTGTTCATTCTTTCTACATTGATTAATTAACATTCTACTGTTTCTTATGCTCTATGATTGATATGCTTCTCCCTTTTAAAGTGGGACTTGTAAATATGATTTCAAAATTTTTGAAATCAATGATTAAAAGGAGTGGTGGTATTTTAAACTTTAAATAACCTGTATGCTATGTCAAATTCCATAGAAGATCCTTGAGAAGGAACTAAAACAAAACAGCACTTATTTAAGTGGATTAAGGTTTCTGTATGATGAAATCATTCTCACAAACAACCAAACAAAACATAATGCAAGAGTGTTCATCAAATGAATCATGGACATTGACAGAGTTCATACTAAATAAAAAGATATGAGTTACAGATCATGATTATCCATCCTATCAAAATAGGACACAGTTTGGTGGCAAATCAACTAAAATATATGCTCTCTAACATCACACGTGCAATAATATACATACTTATATTTTAGAAATTAGGTGTTTATCATTGACATAGATAAATTTAATTATACTACTGTAAAATAAAATCTATATAATTTTCCCTTTTTCACAGATATTTCAGTAAAAACACTATTTTCTTGATCTTACATACAGTATAATATGAATGGTCATATAGAAAGAACAGACATTCAAGATGTTAAAAGGTAAAATCCTAGATCTGGCTCTCTAATAGAGGACATTCCCACCTTGGCTGGTGTGGCTCCGTTGGTTGGAGCATCGTCTTGTAAACCTAAGGGTTCCGAGTTCAATTCCTGGTCAGGGCACATGCCTAGATTACCAGGTTCGGTCCTCGTCTAGGTCTGTATGAGAGGCAACTGATTGGTGTTTCTCTCTCACACCAATGTTTCTTTCCCTTTCTCCCTCCCTTCCTTTTTCTTTAAAATCAATGGGCATGTCCTTGGGTGAGGAGAGAAAAAAAAGTTCCATATGTGGCCAGTAAAATAATGGAATGAATATATATATAGAGAGAGATATATTATTTTCCTTCTGATATATATATATGCATATATATATATATATCTCCCCACTTTGCAATAATACATTATACAGCATATATGTACATCTCCTCATTTTGAAGATACACTTGCTATTTTAATTTAAAAACTTGGTATTTCTTGCATTTTTCTTACATGTATATTAAGAATTCTGATAGGTATGTGAGGATAGCTTACTGTGGATTTAATTTGCATTTCTTTGATGGGTAATGAAATTGAGCACATTTTAATACATAGAATATACATTTGGATACTCTGTTTTGTGAAGTGCCTATTCAAGTCCTCTATTGTTTTCTCATTGATCTGTAGGAATTCCTTATGAATCTGAGTGCAAATTTTATGTCTGATACATGCATTACAACTATCTTCTTTCATTCTTTGGTTTGGCTTTGAAAAATTTTTCTTAGTGGTATCTTTTGATAAATAAAATTTTTATAATTGCCAAGCATTAGCTGCACATAGAGCAAATGCAATTTTCTAACATTGCTGGCGAGAGCATAAATTTATGTGACCATTTTTGTAAACTTTGGTCCAATTTACCAAAGGAATAATATGAGTTCACTGTGATCCGTCATTCCAGGTATAAACTCAAGAGAAATGAATACATATTTTTACCACAGGGCATTTGAAAACTGTTTAAAATGGATGAAAATATCAGCCTCAATTATCTGAGCTTTTTTTCCTTCTTTTTTTAGAATCATGGCCTCTCAAATCAAGTTAGTAGTGGTCCAATACTTCAAACAGATTTCAAATATTTTCCAGTTTTTCTTGGCGGAGGGTCGGTCTGCCACACACTACTCAGCCGTTATCAGAAGGAAAAATCTTAAAGTGATATCACCTATATTATTTCACATTTCTAGCCTGAAATTGTTTAACGGAATCATTAACTAAGAGTCAGCAATAAAATAGCTTTTGCTGTTTTAAGTCTGTGGATATCTGGGTTCTGACTTAATCACATGTGCCTTTTCTGAAATGTCAGCATCAGCACTAATAAAAACTGGGTGGTCAGGAAGTTCAGCTTTCTCAGGGATTCCAAACCAGCTTCCACCCAGTCTGACTCCATTGCCACGTCTGAGCTCCCTGGGAGTGTCCCACTGCCATGCGCCTGCCATTTTGGCAGCACCATGCCAACCTGAAATGCAGGAGTTGTGACTCATTGTCCTGTGTCCAGCTGTGGTATTGACCATTTTCTTCATGTGACATCAAAAGGGTCATTTCAAGTAGGTTTTTTTAACATAGCAATTCTCAGAATACTGATGTCAATTACAGTGACTAATACTACAGTTAGTACCAAAAATATCCAGGATTAAACCTATTAGATGGATGTCTGCTGGAGAAATGTACATAAGTATTCTTTTCTTAAAACAGAATGTTTTTGTCCTTTGAGATTTAGAAAAATAAGGCTCTTACATTGTCCAAGGTTTTATAATCTCCCGATTTACTTTGAGAAAAATTTTGGGATTCCCCAGTGTACCTTTTAAATTTTAAAACATTGTTGCAGTCCACAGAGAGGGCTGGACCACGCAGAGGAAAGCAGACATCAAATACTTCAGAAGTGAGCCTTGCCAGGAGATGGTCTGGATGACCTCATGTGGGGCTCTGCCATCACTAACGCCTCGGACTTGAGGGACTTTTGGATGAAGTGCATTGGAGCAGAGACATAAGCTGTCCTCACTGGAAATTCCCGAGTCTGGCGAGGAGCAAGGTCACACGGCTCCTTCACCCACAGCACTTACAAGGGGAGGAGGAGAACCGCCGTGCAGGCCAACGATGATCTAAAACACAGGCTCGTCATTGTGGACCTCCAGGCGGGCCTGTTACATTGAAACCTAGGAGCAAGCAAGTTCACCAAACTCTCTATTCTCCCCTTTGGCACAATATGAAGAGGGTATTGTAAGGCAGTTGCTAGTCAGTTGGCAAAGCCCGGGAAATGGGAACCCTCAGACATGGCTGGGTGAAGAGTGAAGCTGTACAACTCAACGAACGGCAACTTGGCAATGAAGCCACCAACCCCTCTTACATCTGGGACATGGTGTGAAATGAAGCAATGCTATTGACCATTGGCTCTGTTTTCAAGTTGGAGTGGACTGAATAATTTTATTTTCTGCTTGAAAAACAGAGTAAGGTTAGGAATTGAACGCCTGCTGGTCACTTGGGGCTCCCTCAGGGAAGCGTGAGTGTGTGCTTTTTCACACCAGTCTGCTTCCCATGCGTACAAAAACAATTACAGGGAGACTCTTTATTTTGGCTTTTGTTTATGTATGCTAAGTGAGAGACCGAATAAACTGGTTTTCATTAACTTGCAGAAACACTATTTTATACAACACTATATTTTATACAGTTGAATTTTTGGACCCTAATTATGGTGTTATAGGAGTTCACTGTATTTAAAAACAAAAGGGTATATCTATATCTGTATCTATAGCTATACATCTCTATCTAGTAAGCAATTTCATCTTGGAATTTAATTTATAGATATTCTTATCCACTCTAAGTATGACAATCATAAAAAGTTATTCTTTGAAACTTTATTAATAATTGAAGATGATTAAAAGAAGTAAAAATGTCCAGCAATATTTCATTGATTAAATGTTATGGTGTGTATCTCTGTAAAAAGGCAGCTCTTTATGTACTGAGAAGTAACCATCTTAAAATGTTTATGGCACACTTTCTTTTTTTTAATTTATTTTTTTATTGTTCAAGTACAGTTGTCCATTTTCCCACTGCCACTGTCCCCTGCCTCACCCACCCCCGCCTCCCACCCTCCGTCCTTCCCTTTTTTTGGCTTTGTACATGGCTAATGTATATAAGCATTCTGTATATGTATCTCTTTGTGTACTTATAGAGAAACTACAGGAGATTTAAAAACTCAGGAAAGTTATTTCCCATGGAGGTGGGGACAAGAGTCAGGTGACACAGGAATGGAGGGAGGCTTTATACAGTTTTAATCTTTTCCTTTTGATTTATGAAAATATAATACTTATTTCAAAAATGACACTTAACTATATACCCATGTAGTCACATGGGTAAGACTGACTATAACTTGTGAATGAGAAATCTAGCACCAATACTTAGATTCATTTTGAGTTGCAACAAAGTATTACATTTATATTTCACTCTCTTTTTTGACAAAGTTGATGCATTCTTGTCCATCTTGTCTTATAGATCTTATAAGAGTCTTGCAAGAGCAAGACTGTCAGCCGATTTCTCAAAAGAAACTTTGCAGGCTAACAGAACTGGCAAGAAATATTCAAAGTCATGAAAAGCAGGGACCTACAGCCAAGATTGCTCTACCCAGCAAAGATACCATTTAGAATCAAAGAGCAGATAAAGTGCTTCCCAGATAAGATAAAGATAAAGGAATTCATTATCACCAAATCATTATTATATGAAATGTTAAAGGGACTTATTTAAGAGAAGATCAATAAAAAAAGTATGAACAATAAAATGGCAATAAATATGTATCTGTCAAAAACAGAATCTAAAACACAAACTAAGCAAACAAGAACAGGGACAGAATAATGGATATGGAGTGTTTTGATGGTTGCCAGATGGGAGGGGGATGGGTGAACAGGTGAGGGGATTAAGGAGTATGAGCTCCTTTAGCTCCATCGAGGATGCAAAAGGTATTGTGAGCTGTACTCCTGACACACAGAGTGTACAAAAGGTATTGCTAATTGTACTCCTGGTGCATTGAGTGTACAAAAGATACTACAAAATGTGATCTCAGAGAACAGAGATAGGGGAGCTCAAGAAAGATGCAATCTCAGTTTGAGAAAAACCACCAGGATAAGTTGGGACAGAGAGAACTGAAACCCACTTACAACTGACACATCAGACCCTGACCAAGGGAGGAAAACAAACATACACAGGCCCATCAAGGTAATGGTTGGTGTTTTAACTTTTACCCATTTACTGCGTAAGTTTCTTCGCACTTCAAAAAATGACATGACATCACTGCTGGAGTATAAGCATGTATTGCTCATGCATCCTAATGCTTATAAAAAATAGATATTAACTTCACAGTAACTATAATTTTCTTTTAACTTGGTTGCAGGACACCAATACTTAAATACTGAAATAGTTTCATAGGCATTGCCTCCTATCCTAGTGCCATGGTAAACATCCATGTTTTCATTTTCTGTTTTCCCATGGGAAAAAAAGGCAAAAAAAAAAAAAAAAAAAAAAAAGAAAATTATTTAATTGTGTTTTGAAAACAGAGATGTATGAAGTTTTCACTTCAAATTTTGGCCAGTCTAATGAATGGAATTATCTGTTCCCTCCACTTTCATCTTGAGAATCTATGATTATTTGTATTTTTATGAAGAAATAGTAAGAAAACATCAGCCCCAATCAGCACAATGCAGGGGAGGGATATGTACCAGATGCAAAAACATCTGTAGTATTTCCAAAAGAATAGGGGATAAATGAGATTTCTGATGGATTAGCTTTACAAAATGGAACTGAAGTCTGTAATTTCATAGCCCATTTTCATTTGAAAGGGAAAGAAAAATCGGAGTGCAGAAGATAATAGTGTAATCTTTTTAGCCATTGAATGTTACTCTTATTTCCAGCTGACTCAGGTAAAATATTTTAAACACTCAGTATAAAGCTATCATTTACAGTGATTTCTTTTAAAAATTGTTTTGGCTATTCTGTGTATTTTTCCATATGAATTTTAGAATCAGAGCATCCATTTATGAATAAAAAGCAGTTGGAATTTTGATACGAATTTCTTAGAATCTGCAAATCCTGCAATTTAGAGAACATCGCTATCTTAACAAAGTCAAGTCTTTCAATCTATGAATAGGGAAGCTCTTTCTACTCATTTTGGTCATCTTTAATTTCTTGTACCAATGTTTTGTAGTTTTAGTGAACAAGTCTTATACTTCCTAGATTAAGTTTATTTCTAAGTGTTTTATTATTTCTGAGGTGTTTTAAACATCTGGAACCAAAGAAGCCTTCCATGAGCTCTCGGGGAGCTCTGAGTGTGTTGGGCTCACCAGCAATGCTGTCCAGGTCGTTTAACGTTGTGCTTTCGCTTCCTGCTTCTGCAGAGCCTTAGGGTCATCAGGAGATGACCATTTAGGGCCTTTCCTGGTCTTTCCTGAGCACATGCACAGCCATGAGCATGTACAGGGACTTCTAGACTCCCAGGAAGATGTGGAAGCTTTTCAAGGCTCCGACGGACGTCTCATTCCCCAGCCTTTCCTCCCAAGCTTTTAACTTAGGCTCTTTGCCTATTATCTAACATGTCCTACAGCAATACACTGTAAATGTTTTTGACAAATTCCCTCAAAAATAACAATAGGCTTTAGAAATAAGCTAGCCAGTTTCAACAGGTGAAATAAAGGCAAAAGTTTTGTGCTGGTCTTCCCGGGAGTCACCAGACTGGACAGAAGAAATATATCTATACATTTCTGAGAATACATATACTACTGGGAATGGAAGCCATGACTTTTACTGATGTCACTGTACTGGAGAGTGGGCTATGGGACCAGGATAAGCTACAGAGCCATGAAGTTCACCCTTCCAGCCAAGGGTCAACTGGGGATTTTCTTCCTTTTTCTTCTTTCTTTTCTTTTCCTTTTCTTCTTTCTTTTTACTATATGTTCCCTGGGTTGCTTCAAGCTTTGGTTAATTTTGAATTATAAAAAACCCCTGATTTTGACAATGTTTTAGCCCATTTAAAAAATTGCCTAATGGAGGGACAAAATTTTCAATTCCTTATTATATTTGTAAATTTTTGCTGAAGAAAATCTTGCCATTTTTTAAAATTCTCACCTGAGGATAGGTTTATTGATTTTTAGAGGGAGAGGACGGGAGAGAGGGAGAAAAAAACATCAATTGGTTGCCTCCAGGATGCACCCCAATTGGAGGTTGACCCTGCACCCCAGGAATGTGCCCTGATCTGGAATTGAACCCTCAACCTTTTGGTGTATAGGATGACCCTCCAACCAACTAAGCCAGCTGGCCAGGGTACCTTTTCTATTGATCAAAAAGTTAATGGTTTTGCTTTCTTAATTTATTTTGTTAATTGGTGAAAATTTCGGTTTTGGCAATCTATTGTACTATTAACTATTCTGATAAGCTCTATAAATGTGTTTGCTCAACCTCTGTCTATTTACCAAATATTAACTGAGTACACACTATCCGTGAGGCACATCTCTTACCAGACACAGGAAATACAATTCAGTAACTGAAAGCCTAGTGGGGCAAACAGGAATCTCAATACTAAGATCGTTTATACATTTTTGCCCTTAAATATTGACATCACATTTTTCTAATATGAATACATTTACCCATTAACTAAGTCATTAAAAATAAAATAACAAGGTTAATTTAGCACCTGGGTATTTCTAATGTCTAAAGCATAGTCCCATTAGGGTACAGAACAAGCATTCTTATAACCAGACGTTCTCCTTGAGTTTGTTTAACTTGGACCAGGGACCTCCTTGCCTGAATGACATGCTTCATTCCAAAGTTTAAACTGTCGACTGAGTTAAGATGTGTTGATGAATATTAATTTCTTTTACTAAAAGCTCTGACACTGAGACATTCCTGTTGTCTGCTTGTTCCATCAAATAATGAAAAGTCCTGGTGATTTCCTCCAAAGTGTGGATGTTGGCACCTGGAACTGACAGGCGTATTTCAGACAACCTTCGCTGTGACTCTCCATTTGGCCGTTTCGAATGGCCTCGGAGGTACCTTTACTCTATTCCTGCTGCCGGTGTTTGATACCGTAGACCCCTTTTGAGACTGTCCCAGGGATTATTTATAATGTACTGATGTTACCTTATTAGTAGCTGCTATTTCTACACAGAAGCAAGAGGTTTGTTGACACTTGTTTTACTGCTGGAACTTTATTTTTGGTGTCTGGGAGACCACTATGGAGTTTCACGACTGAAATGTTATGGCAACCTGAATGAAAAGTCATCCCATGTTCATTTCCCCATGGGCCCTGGAGGATTAAATCAGCACCTGAATAAGCTTATGACTTGACAGATAATGCGCTTTCACAGCGTTATTGCATTCCTGTTTCAATTGGCACTTCCAACACTCTCACCGTTTGTGGGGCTGGTAACGTTCCCTTGCGGGAGTATTTCAAAAATAGGTCTGAACCTACAGCATGAATGTCAATGTATAAAAGGCAGAAATATGAAAACAATTTTTTATTAATTATGGAGCAGGCCTGCTTGGGCCCTGATGAGTAATTTCCAAAGCTGGTCCTGTCCTGCTCTGGTGAGCTGTGCGCAGAAGCGAGGTCACGCGGTGGAAGCCCTCCCCTGGCCCCTGGGCAGGTGCCCTTCCCCTCCGCTTCTCCCGAAGAGCCCCAGAAGGAGGCCCTCTGGGCCGGCCGCCGTGGCCCCCTTCTCTACCCCACAGACGTGCCTGTCTTCCGGCTAAGGAGGATCTAACCATTTCTAAATCTATGCAAGCCAACTAATTTTAATTTAAAACACATCATGGGTGGGGGGCGCACTGGAACAAAAGTGTGTTTTCTTTCTTTGGAGCAAGTTGTGTTTTTTAATTAAAATGCATCCCCTATAAAATATGTATCCAAGACTGTTTTGTAGTTTTATTTTGTTTTAGTTATTATATAAACTATAAAACAAAAAGGTTAGAGCTATATGCAAAATAAACAGAAACTTTTGTAAAATTTAGGGTAAGAAGATGGCATTTCTCAGATGTTTGTGTTTGTGTGAGTGTGCATATAAATATAAATACACGTTCAAGTTACTCCTCAGTCATCAGTGCCTTGATACGTGCATTGCCTACATATGCATATGTAAATATGGTGTCTGTCTGGAAAAAGTCCAGCCTTTGTTAATATAATGAGAAAGGTTTGTGTGACATTGATGTAACCTGGCAGCCATGGAGAGTGGACTGGAATGCGCATGCATGAATACTGACGACTTTACTGTATTAGTCAGTGGGGGCGGCGGGCGCCATTGAGTGAGCATATGAACTGTGTGGCCGTCACACTCACAATGACTGAGCGAGTAGAGCAAGGAATCTACATCAAATTTTGCATTAAACTTGCGCATCCCTCTGCAGAAACTATTTGGATGATTCAGAAGGCTTTCGGGCATGATGCAATGAGTGATTGGCAGCCTCATCACCACAATGTGCCTGCTCATATATCATGTCTTGTGCAGAGTGTTTTGGTGAAACACCAAATCACCCAGATGACTCAGACCCCCTATAGCTCAGATGTGGTGCCCTGTATCTTCTGGCTTTTCCCCAAACTAAAATCACTCTTGAAAAGGAAGAGATTTCAGCCCATTGATGAAGTTCAGGAAAACATGACAGGGCAGCGGCTGGCGATTCCAAGCAAAGGATTTTGCAGAGTCTTCTCAACAGTGGAAGAGACACTGGGAGAATTTTGGAGGGGAATGAAGCATAATTGTCCTATGTACAATGGTTCTTGTCTCTTCTTCAATAAATGTCTCTTTCATAGTACATGGCTGGATATTTTCTGGACAGACCTTGTAGGTATACATGCATATATGGATGTATATTGTATATCGGTATGTCTACACATGAGTATATGTGTGTATATATGTATGTATACACCTATATATACATATACATAAATGAAAATGGCTAAAATTTAAGAAATGGTAAGCAGACTATACTTTGTCTCATTCATTCTTTTCGTCGGCATTTGGTTTCGATTCTCTAATGCACACTAGTCATGCCGCTCTGCACTGAGATACACAGTGGCCTGTTGAAACCTGGACTTGCTTTCAAGTTGCTTCCGTTACAGCAGGGGCTGCAGACGGGTGAGCAGGCAGTGGCAGCAGCCTGTGAGAACCGCCGCCAGGGCAAGCAGAGGGCAGAGAGGGGGACTCAGAACCGCCTGACCAGGCACAGCAGATGTTCCGGAAGAAGTGCCGTCTCCAGGGCCCTGCAAGGCTCCATTGTCCTGAGGTGGACAAAGCAAGTCGAAGATGAGGAGAAGGAGAGCAGGCAGAGCCGGGCCACAGGGGCAGCATCTCTGGGGCCAGGCAACAAAAGACCAAAGGGCTGACGAAGCCAAGGAGGGTGCAGAAGGTGCCGTAGCTGGAGAAAGAGGCAGGGTCTGCATCATGAGGGGTCTTGTAAATCATGTTAATGAGTTTTAAGTAGGGTGATCTGATGATCCCTTTGGAGCATATGGCAAAGAGCTGCACAAAGAGGAGATTGGAAGTCCTGGATGACATCGCCATCAAGGAATTCAAACACATGTGATTCATATTTAATAGCTCTCAGTCTTCTTTAGTCAAGTCTACAGATTTGCAATAATTAGACATCATTATGGCGGTTCTTGTGTTAGCCTATAAATTTATATAATGTATGATAGTGAAGATCACTTGAAATTCCTGATTGACTTCACTATAGATTATTTATCACTGGTGAGAGACAGTGTTAGAATTAATATGCTCTTCTCTTCATAATTGGTTCCTCTCAGTTTAATAGGAATAGCTATTAGACAAACCCAGTAACTAGTAAGTTGTCAAAAAGAAGATAGAATTAGACATATAAAAAATCCACTTAAGGATAAAAATTCAGATTCAATGTATTTTGGAGTCTCAAGAAAATAGGAAAGCCCCCTGTGGGACTGGCCAAATCCCTTACCCTCCCCCCTCCAAAAAAAAAAAAAACAACAACAAAAAACAAAGCAAGAAAAAATCTCCATGTTATACATATCACCAAGCCCCAAGGGAAAAAAAAGTCTTAAGGAGAAATGACGATTGAATATATGGTAAAATTTGAGGGTGATCTCTACTGGAATTCCAAGATACCTTGAATTTTCACTCTTTTAGTCACCTCTTTGAGTTGGACCTGACTTTTGAAGCTCGTTTTAAAATGCTCTTGTATTTCCCCAGCAGAGTTATATATGTATTTATTAGCCCAGATTACTCTGTCAGCCTAGTCGACTGGCGTCCAAGACGTAATAGAGTTGAGAGGAAGCAAGACTCAGAGCACATTTATTCTACGTGATGGAAGCAAGTTTAGGGACCTTGGAGGTTTCAGACAGGCAGGCTCGGCGGGGAGCAGTAGCAGCAGTCTCCCTATCCTAGAATAAGAGCGGAGGACTGGGTTCTCGACATTCGAAAGTACCTTAAAGAGGACTTGAAGAAATACTTGCATCTTGAAAGTGCTAGCTGTGTCCTGGTTCTAAGTGCAAATTTATTCAACAGAATTTTAACAGAATTACAGCTATCTGCACAATACCTTAGAATTAGCTGTAATGAGATGAATTTTATAATTAAAGTTTAGGGAAACAATGCTGACTTCTCTGCAAAAACAATTTTACCTCATTGAAGGAGAAAGCACCCGGGCTCAGAACCTATCGCACACTTACACCGGCCTCTGACTGAGCAACATCGACAAGCCAACAGCGAATTACAACTTAGAAATCATATGATCTGGTCATTTCTAAGGTCAAGGTGAACATTATCATTGTGTTCCCTGTGATTAACAAATGGTTTGCTTATAAGAATCTTTTGAATAAATGGGCAAATGAAAAGAATTGCTTCGTGAGGAATCCTTGTAATCTGTGGAGGGCTCCCCAAGGGGTTGAGGGAGCGGAAGACAGGCAGGCAGGCCGGTGTCTGGGCGCCTGTCCCCCAACCCGAAAGAGCACAGAGGCGCCGATTTCCTACTTAGGGCTCCAGAGAAGATTTCCTTTAAAATACTATTTTTTTTTAAGAATAAAAATAAATGAGTCCCATTCTTTTTGTTCTGTCATTAAAAACACCATGTGCACAGAGGGCTCAGCTCAGGGTCATGCACAGATTACAGCAAAGTCAGACTGAGAACCCGCATGGCTTATTTTCTAGCTCCATGTCCTTTAAACGCCGCCATACATTCCTACAAGACAGCCAATAAACATGGGTTTCAGATTTTAAATGAACAAAATGTGTTAGACTGCAGCACAGAAGTCATGCTTACTCAATCCTTTATGTTTCCTCCATGATCTCTCTTTTAATTTCCTAACTAATGTGACGCAATTGGTGAGGAATTAAAAGTAAGTCCTGGCCCTCTGCTTTCATGGCGTCCCTCGTTCTTGTTTGTGGATGGATCCCAGACCATAGCCAGGCTGTTTCAATTCTCTTCTCATAAGCAGAAGTGGCTCTTGCTGGGATAATACTGGGCATGGGCCACCTCCCCACGCTCGGTTGTAGGCTGGAGTGTCATGTGCTTATCTGCATGCCTGTTTCCTGCATATCTTATCAGTCGCACTGATGGATGTGAACTATTCCTCAGACAAGGGGCCGCTTGGTTGGCTTGCCAAGGCCTGCGCCCCGGTCTTCTGGGGAGGCCTCGTGGAAGTCAACATTCCTTTATTAGCTGGAAGCACGCCCGCTTTCAAATTTGTTTAAAAGGAAAAGGAAATCTTCTCCTCACTGCTTATTCTATTTCTAAACATCTTGAAAAGGCCCCTTTTTCATCTTTTATTACAGGACATTACAAGGATGGCAGAAATTAGACTTTCCTGGGCATTTACAAATCCAGTGTTTTGAAAGGTATATTACTTTTTCCACTGGAAATTAATGTAATGAGAAATGTTTTACAGACACGCTAAACTATAAAAACACAAACACGTTTCGTGTGTGGCTTTCCCTTCTCAGGGGACATCGGTCTCCGGGTAGATCTGTTCCTGCGGGCCTGACGTGGTGGCCTCCGGCAAGCCAGCTCCCCGGCTGGCCTCCCCAGCTCGCTGTTCTCCTGAACGGCTTTTGCACCCGCTTTTCTTCCTCTTCAGTCTGCGGCTCTTGTTTCCTTCCTCCCACTATTCCGCATCTTTGTTAGCTTGTCTTCATCCCTGTCTAACTGACGCTTTTCTTTTAGACTTGCTTTGGTCTGTTCATATCTTCTTCCTGGATCTGTATTATTCTTATATGCTGAGGACTCCTAAGCCTTTGTACCCACTATCGGCTTCTTGAGCTACATGTGGCTCCTGGTGGGACTTGCCCACTTGGAAGGGCCACAGCTATTCATGCGAGACCGTCATCAAGCTGTACTCCTGACATCCATGCATCATCAGTAACCCTCTCCTGTAATGGGAGACCCTTCTGCTCCATCTCTAGCTTCCCCGCTGGCGCTGTGCACTACCACGTTTTCAAAACTTCAAGCCTGTCCATTGCTTTGGTCACCCTCTGCCTGAGTTCATTCCTCAGACTGCCTCTGTCTCATCTCTGTGTGACAGAGGAGGGTGCAAATCTACTTCCAATGGATCTAACAGTCCATGAGGCATCCTCCTTCAGGGCACTTTCTAACCAGCAGTGTCCACAGGTGAGATACACTAATAGTAATGGAAACAATCATGATTAGAGTATCGAATGAGATCATGATATTTTGACAGAAGTTAGAGGTCAAAACCAAGTTGTAGGATGCCTTCCTCAGTCCTCATACCTTGCTGCCTTCCCCATTTCCATCACTGTTGATTTATAATGACATACACATTTAACACGTTTATATAGTTTTGTGCCAATGTTACTTCAAAAGGAGCATACGATTCGTTACGTGCCAGTATTCAAACGTGGGGATGTGTACGCTGTCCGAATTGAGAGGCAGAGGCGTAGTCATGGAAGTAGTCCTGGAGCCCTTGGTTTGGGGTCTTTTCTGTGGTGACGCTCGGTGACGTGGAGAGTGGGAGCCAAGAGAAGCTCTGGAACCCACTAATTGTTGGCGGTGGGGGGGGACCATGAACGACCCCGAACGACAATTACGTGCAAGCACAGGAAGGACTGTATTTATTCTTACCATTTAAATTGGGTTTAGCAACACTTACATAGTACATACTACGCTCTAGACACCATTCGACGTAAGTACTAGAATTATCCTGATTTTATGTGGCAGCTAAGCAAGGAGCAGAGAACAAAATCACTTGTACAAGGTCATACAGTTAATATCTGGTGCAACTAGACTTCAAGTGGTACCTCAGACTAAGTATGATATGGGTTGAGTGATAAATAACATTTAAATTGTAAAAATAAATACAACTTGGTACTGTGGTTATATAAGAGAATATCCTCATTTTCAGAAACACACATTGAAGTATTCAAAAATAAAGGACAATGGTATAAGGAAGTTACTCTTAAATGGTTCAGAAAAAATATGTTTATGTAGGTACATGCATACATATGCATTACATTATATATAAATGTGTGTGTTTATGCCTAGTTAGGTAGATTGGTAAAGAATAAAAAGACAAAATGGAGTAAAATGCTAACAGTAGGTGAATCTAAGTAAATGCATGTGAGTATTTATTTCATCATTTTTTTTTTAAATTTTTTGCAGTTCATGTTTAAATTTGAATATCTGGGTAAATGCTTGTATTTCTGAGAAAAAGTTAACAAAAATAATAAAAATAAATAGCTATTTGTGCTAATCTGGGTTTTTCCGCTCCTCCTTCCCTCACAGGCTCCTGTCTCCTGGCTCCTCCTCTCCGTCACTAAAGGTGGCTGCTTTGTTTCTCAGAACAAAGGGAGGGGGGGCGGGTATTCTTTGAGACCACGAGTCTCTGGCAACAGGAGAGTCGTTCCCCTGCTGTGATGTGTACGATTTTTTAGGTCGCCCCCTACCCCAGTGAAGACCTTTAAATGTGTAGATGTTTTCACAGACTTACAGAATTTTTTTTAACCTGCATAGCTTATTATTTGTTCTTTTTAGCCTGGGAGCCATAAACCAGTCTGCCCCAAGATAATAAAAAGCTGATCATAGCAGTATTGATGAAGGATGGATGATATTCTCCATATCTAAGTAGCTACCAGGCAGCAGGACTCAGGCGCTGGCCAATCGCAGTAGATGCTGGGCACCCTGCATCTCGTCCGGCTGACCTGGGCCTGCGCTGACCAGGCTGCGCCAGGCTGCCCTGGAGTGTGAGGTGCTGGGGTGAAATTAGCCAGGATCACCCTACTTTGAAGGAAAGAATGAAAGTCATCTTTAAAGATGAAAGATAAGAATAAAGGAAGGAGTGGATGAGACAGCTGGTCAGATAGCTTTAAGGTCTTTGTTGATAAATTGACGTGCTTCTAAACCTAAATTCTTCTCGTGAAGCTACTTTTTCTTCCCCCTGAGTCGCTGCCTTGCCTGATAGAGAGCCATGTTTGCTGGGCACTTTGCATGTTTCATTTTTCATGTCAGGCATTGGAATCTGGGTTTCACAGCCGAGGAGACTGAGTCCCAGAACATAGACGCCTATGAAAATTCTTTTAAATTTAGAGAGGTTTTTTTCTCATTGTTAATGTAGTAAATTCTGCTATTCCAGAGGACCTAGTTTTAACAAATAACTTACTCTGTTTAGTCTAACTCCGTCTTACTTATGCAACTCATTTATGCACGTACACAATAAATGTAAGCATGTAAAATGTATATGTATTATATATAAATTATGCATGTATTCATAGATTGGATATTAAAAATTTCCCCTCCAACATGGTCTAACAAATCTGAATTTTTGTAAGTAGTATGTGAGAACTGTTTTCTGAAATCTTCTCTATATGCTTGGAAGGACTTTTGTCACCTGTAATCTGAGAGGGGCGGTGTGGGAATTCCTTTTTAATATCTGAGCATTCTAATGCTAAAAAGGCTCATAAAAATCATCTACTCCAAATCTTCATTTTCAAGAGGAACACGAGTCTTTGGGCACTTAAGTAACATACACAAAGTGTTAGAACCCAATACTTAACTGCCATTCAGTCTTGTTCCCATTTTAAGATGTTACAAGAAGGCATCTTATCTATCTAAATTGCCTCATGTACTGTTTCTATATTAAACTTTTTCCAAATAACTCAGTGTTAATTTTAATTTGATTTATTTGTATGGGAAAATAGTCAGAAAAATAGAAGCTGGTGTTCATGATTTCAGACCAGCGAATTCTTTCAAGCTACTAAACTTGTTCTATAAAATTATTGTATGTCTGTGCAATTGAATTATTTATTCATTGAAATGAAACTTGAGTATTTATAGTATACATTACACTCTGCAAGTATTTCTCTAGCTCTGCATCATCAACATGGATCAAATTAAGTATTAATTTAGGACACCCTATAAAATGAAGCATATGCTGACTCTAATGTTATCACTGTAGTGGATAATGGCTTTAGAAGTAAAATTGAATTCAATGCATTACTCCTTCGAATGTGGTTTTAGTAAAACCATTAATGTGCATGAAAACAAATTTGAATGTAGATAAGTTGAATAATTTCTCCACATTTTTTAATGTTAGTTCTATTTTTCTCACTGCCCTCCAATCATAAAATCTAAAAAAGCAATTAACTTTAGAATACATACTTGAAATCACCCCAAGGACCTAATCTGAAGAAGATTAAACAAGGCAACAAGAAGGGTTGTGGGGCAGACTTGCATTTCCCATGAGCCAGCCGGTGCCTGATTTTCCTCAGGTTTTCTTTCATTAGTTTCACCTTATGCTCCTTGGCATCTGGGTTGGTGTTTATTTCCAAGATTTTATTAAGATAGTTAATAGTGCAGTTGTTTGTGGACTTTTAAACTGAACCTCTTTATTTTTTCAATAATTGTTTACTCTGAATGTAGAATGTTCTGCAGGAAAGCCAAATTAAAGGGCTCATTACAGATGAAGAGGTGCAGAGTGTTTAAGAAGCTTTAAGAAATGAATGTTGCACTAAAACTTTTTAAACTTTCTCTCTCTCTTCCCCTCCCTTATTTGTTTTTTGAGCTGGGCTTTATTTGTAGCCTTTAGCCACACAGGAGATGATGTCAGATGACAGTAGAGTGTTATAACGTCTCTGTGAATTATCATAATGGCTTACAGACCCTTAAGAGTCCACTGCGATCTCACCCAGGAAGCTAGATTAACACAGATTTATATGTCAGAGCGTACGGTCTGGAGCTGCGCTGGTGAGTCAGAGTAGATGTTTTCATCTGAGTTCCCACCACCCTCTTATCTCTAAAATATGAAGTCATCACTATCTCATAAAGCACCTTGGTTTTAGAAACTTACTGGCAAAGAGTTTTATTTTTAGTTAGGTGAAAAAGGAAATTATTTTCATGCTGTATTTTAAAAATTGCCAGTATCTTGCTTCTTTAACCTAAGAAGTACTTTGAAAAGTTATAGTTTTATGACTTTTATGTTTGCAATTTTGAATCTGTGTGCTCGTTCAATGTACTGGATATGTCCCTGTACCAACCATGTGCACTGTGGGTCTCAGTGGTGCAAGAGTGAGGACCGGTCGCGTGGAAGACAAGAGAAGATTATTTTTGACTGGTGGACAAATGGCATGATACTATGGAGCGTGGTCTTGTTTCTTTCTCAGCTAGTGTTGGGGGGAGTTAATTCCCCAGCCTGTCTGAGCCGCCTCTTGCTGAGAGAAAACCCCGGGTGAAGCGGCACAAGGGCAAGCACTAGACCCAATGCTTGGGGCCATGTAAGCAGAGGGTTCTCAGCAGGGTTTCTTCCACCCCCGCCCCTCGCTGAGGAATCTTTTTACACAAGATCATTCTGATGAGGCAAGCAAATTGACATCAGTAATACAATATCTGAGTCATAATTAAATATGATGGATGGCAAGTGAAATATTATTCTTGGAAGATGTGAGCTGCTGAACCTTTCCAAAATATGAAAGAGATCAATAAAATTAATAAGGAAAGATTTTTCTTTGGACACTGGTTTAAAACATAAGAAAATGAACAGGCAGGCTAACGTAGAAAGGTAAGATTAAATGAGAAAGTTTTACAGCTTATTTATATGGAAAGTAATAAATAAATGTTGCCTTAAGTACAATGTTGTAAATTATTTCAAATTACACAGGCTCAATTTTGGAAGAGTGACTTATAATGGAAAGAAGGGACTGTGTTTTTTAATAGTTATTTTAGAATATAAAATTCTAGTTTATTTTTTTCCTTTACTATGTCTTCCCACTTGTTGAAAAAATAAAGTACTTATTACCTATATTAGAATATAAAATACACATTTAAGCAAATATCAAATAGTATATGTTTCAGAGTTTATTAATTAATAGGTCAGTTAAAATTTTGTAATTTTTATGGTGTTTTTATAATTTGGACCTCAGAAGTAGTTGGTGAACAGTTTTATTATTTGCTGTGGAAAAGCAACTTATGCATTTGATTGAAACTCTGTGTTTTAATTAAGAAATATTATGTTATGGCAAATGCTATCCAATAGAAATATAATGTGAGCCACATATATAATTTAAAATTTTCTAGTAGCTACATTAACAAAGTAAAAAGAAACATTTGAAATTAATGTTAATAATATTTTATTTAACCCAGTGCATCCAAATATTACCATCTAATATACATTGACTATGCATTATGTCAATTACATATTTAATATGCAATCAGTATAAAAGTAATTGACATAATATTATATATATTTTTATATAGTAGGTGTTTGCAATCCGGTATGTATTTTATAATTATAGAATATCTTAACTCGAAGTAGCCATATTTCAACGTTTAAGAACCACGTGTAGCTAATAGATACTGCATTGGACAGCACAGCCTGTTAGAAACATAACATCTAATCCCATTTTTTTCTTCGTCTGTTTCCTGGGTTGCATTGAAGGGAGAGATTTATATTACCCAGAGATGAGACCTTGAACATAGGAGTGAGTCTGAGGCCACCTTTTTTCTGTGGAGGACACTGGCTAGCAAGATTGCCCATGGAGCCTGTGGCAGCCGCCCCGCCCCGCCCCGCCCCGCCCCGCCCCGTCCCCTGCCAGGCCCCTCGTCTGCGGGGAGAGGCAGCGGAGGCGGTAGACCTGCGGGACCGCAGCCCAAGCCCCCGATCTTTGCTTCCGCGTGCCTGCGGCTGCTGCGGTGTTCTTCCAATTCTGGTGTCTCTCCCTCTATGCTTTCTGCCTTTGAATAATACCTATTTCAAGAGCTTGCCCAGGAAACATGGCCGCTCATTCCCGGACCTCACTCATGCTTTTCGCAGCTCACAATTATTTCCTTCCTAAGTACTCATCGTTATTAGTCTGTAGGTGCCTTTTAAACTTCTCTGTCTTATTAAAGGCAAGGATACTCTCTTGCCTATTGCTGTTTTTATTATTAATAATTTTTAATTAGCATCTGCACCTTGTAGGTTCTCACTGTAGGAAATGTTTGGGAAATGAATGGCTGAAGGATGGGGAATAGGTGGGCAGAGCGTTGAGAGCTGGGAAGAGGACTGTTCTGGGGCATGTGACAGAAATTGGAGCTTCTGGCCATAGGGCACAGGTTGTGGAACTTAGGTCCTTGACAGTCAGCACTGGGGACACATCTGCAGAAGTATAAACAATGGAGCATCGAGGGGCTCTAAACATTTCCTTTCGGACTTGAGCAAAGTCCAGGGTGGCTCCTGGTCTGGGATTCACAGAAGGTATCTAATGAGTTCTCCTTACCAAATTATTTGATTAAGTAGATGAACAAACATGTGTGTGATCTTGACATCTCTGCCATAAACCTTTCATTACAGCTAACACATAATTTGTCTTTTCTAACTTACGGCATTGGTTTTGCACTGCTAGATGGGTCTCAATAGAGATGAACTGGCCAACCATCTTTTTTCTTTTCTTTTTTTTTTTAAAGAAACATGCTTTTCTGCCTTTGGGTTGTAGTCTCCAAATTTAATTAGCCCCCAAGAGGCACAAGCCTCAAAAGGAAGTGTCTTAATTTTAAGGAATGACATTATAACTACTGCTTCCTGGATCCAACCACCAAGTGGACCACCCAGTTCCCTTTGTTTTTTTCCCTTAAATTTACTGCAACAGGAGGCTCCCTTTTAATATATATTTCATCACAGAAAGTCAACCAGATCTTTCATGGATTTCTTTTCATTGCTATTGTGTTTTGCTGTCCTTGAACTTTTGGCAAAATGTCTGCAGAACTTATTTGGAAATTTATGGACAATTTCTAGAATCTAGAAGAAAAACTGAAACAATGATAAATGAGTTTTCATTAAGATTTAGGAGATTTAATTAAAGGCTAAAGATTTGCATTATGAATTTTGACTTTTAAGAGTTTTTATTGAAACTGTTGATATATCTTGGCTTAGCATAAAGAGTTAAAAGATCATCCTGAGTTCACTATGGAAATCCTATAGTATCCACATCTCCTTTAGCTCCAGGTCCCTGCTGAGAGCCGTTCCGGTTGGGGTGGAATCTCCTGCCGGGGAATCCTGAGAAGGAGGAGAGACCGGGGGTGGCCCATGTGCCACTACACATAGAGGCAAGAGGAGGATGTGTTGGGTTTTTGTTTCAACTATTTTTCAAATTAAGGATAGTAAAGGAAAGTACCCAGATCCCCCTTCCTGCGGAGCCTAGGCTTTCTTTTCCAATCTACTCTTTAGCAATGCCCTTTCTTTTCTTATTTTGTCTCAAGTATTGCACTTTCTACCTTCCTTCCCATGAAAACTACTGGGTATTTTTCTCTGAAATCCCCTCCTCACCCAGTCACTATGTACGGGATGAAATCCAGTTTAATCCTTATACTTCCTATCATAAAGTTAGCACGGAGCCTTTTGCTGATGTTCTAATAATGTTCCCTGAGGGCAACAGGAGATGATAGATGATACTTTTCTTAAGATTTGAATAAACCTTCTTCCTATTACTTACTAGAATATCTTAGTAAATAGAACCAAGGTTGGATAGTTTGACATAATTATAACATATCTGTAATTATGAATCTCAATCAATATGTCTTCTAAATTCCTCTTGATTAGATTAGAGACCTTTCTTTGTTGCCCTATCGTCCCTAGACAAACTGAATTGGAAGCTCTGGAATGGGGCCTGGAAATTGAGTTTTAAAAAGCTCACCAGATATTTTTGATGTGCGCTAAATTTTGAGGACCACTGGTATGAAGATTTTGAAACGAGTATCCCATGAGTATTATTTTGATTCTAGGAGGGGTAAAGAATGCTTGAAGCTTTATAAAATCTTACTAGAGGCTAAAATGACTGCGATTCTGTCCAAGAATATCTGGGTCAGGCTGAGAAAGGGAAAGGAAACCAGCCCGCTGGACTTGGCATTTTGCAGAGTGTAAGTGTAGGAGGACCGTGCCTGAGTTACCACAAATGAGCAGGCACTCACACCAAAAAGGTGCTGAGAGGAATCGATGTAAATGATTCTGGTTTTTATACACACTCTGTGTGTCCAGTTTCATGCTACTCTTCTGCCGAGCGGCCGCAGGCACCTTCTGCTCTGCATGTGACCCATGGTCAGCACCCCTGCGTTGACCCCTCATCCACTCAGGAGCAGCACCTGGCACTGAGGGGCCATGGGGACGGGAAGCCCAGCTTTGCAGCCACTTGGAAACTAATTTTGGTAAAGGGCACAGTTTCTTACTTCCAAACACTATGGGGAGCTGGTCTCCGGCTTTCCTTTACCATCCTTAATTTGAAAAATAGTTGAAACAAAAACCAGAAACAGTTATCAGCTAACAAAACTGAGGGACACTGAACTCTTACTATGCACAAAGTAAAACCAGGTTTTCAAACTGTCTTTTTTAATTTAAATATTGCTTGTCTATAAGAAGATTTTCCGAAGTCATCTAGCAGGTAGCTCAAGGGCAGAGTTCCTCCAGCAGCCATGCCTCCCCGGGGAGTGTACGGAATGACTTCTGGAACCAGGCATTTCTTAGCAAATCATATAAAACCCTCACTGGAGACGCTTGCTGCCAGGAGAAAGATTTTAAGCCTCCAGTGATGAAACCTCTAAGACAATAAAGAGTGCCAGATGCATCAGATTTAGGGTTTAAAACTGCTGATGTCCACATTTAGCCTAAACATGCTTTATCCAATATTAAAAAACTAATGTAGTTCTACATTCTTGCTTGTGAGGTAATGTCGTTTTGGAGAGATTTTTCTCCCTGTTAATGCAAATCAGAAGGGTGGCTGTCTGTATAAAGCAAATAAAATACAAATAAAGCTATAACACCCTGATTTATATTAGAAAGAAGTAGAGAAGGGTATATATGTGTTGAGAGGGTGATTTAAAAGAGGAGGTGGGGAGAAGAGATGTATAATACATGTCACCTATTCTAAAGGACAAGTGGGTTGAGTTGTCTAATAACTATATTTGACTTTGTGTCTAGTAATCCTGTACTTGAATGTCCTTTACTAATCAGAGCCAAAGTAAACAAAACAAGATGTTGGATTTTTCTCATGGATCAGGTTTTTTAAAAGTAGCTGTTATTAAATTGCTATACATTCAGGGAATAGTTTGTTTTATATCTCAATTATGGTACCATTTACATGACTATATGTATTTGTCAAAACTCACAGAACTGTACTCTAAAATGGGTGAATTTTACTCTAGGAAATTAAAACTTAGTAAGAAAATTGATCTACATATTTTAAACTGCTAAGTGATGCTTCGTTGTTCTGAACATCCCAGCAACATCCCAGACTATGTTGAAAATTTATGATAAGATTGATAACATCTATAAGAAAAAGTTTCGTTGAAATAAACTTTATAAGTAGTTTAACTTAGCATGGACTATAAATGGGATATTTTGACTTAACTTCCTTGAATTTTGTTCTTCCTGTTTCTCCCAAAAACTGGATTTACCTTCATTTTTAGAAAGAGACAGGTGAGAGGACACTGGCAGTCCCCGCCATGAACAGCTTTACACATTGAGTGTACATGCGCTCTTTCCGTGACTCGAGCAAGCGATTGTTTTCTGAGACGATGGGCCCAGACTTTCACATAGATGCCAACATCCAGGTGGTGCAGCATTATCCTGGATCAGCTTCACTTTTACCATGTGTGATTAATGATTTTGGATTTTTCATTTTTGACTCTGCAATATGCTTTATTAAGCAGTTTAATAAAGTCTATTTTTAAACCTGATTGTTAAAATGATTTTTAACATGGTTATTTCCAATCTATTTAAACTTTGGACTCTGTCCCCTCCCTCTCCCTTCCCAGCCACGCCATTTTAACCTCCGAATGGTCCCTTATTTTCCCTTGTTAAATCTTAACAACCTATTACCAGCTCTAGGCTGGTCTGGCTCTCTCAGAAATATATGCTGTCTTTGAATCACAAGTGCTTCAGGGCTTTTTTTTGGGTCAGATGAGGGCCATGGGCTGGAGCCAAGCTAACTGGAAGTGTTGGTACTGAACAGAAATCTGAAATGAAGACTCTTTACGGAGAGAGTGATGGAGTGAGAAGCCAGCGGGGTTGTGTGTAGCTTACAGTACTTGTTGTTGAACAGCGGCATCCTTTAAAAACAAAGCCCCAGTTTTCACTTAAAAGCGATGAACTGTTAGCAAGCCACGTTCTGTCTTTCCCATCCATTCCACACAGCTGTCCCGATACATCGGCTGGCCCTCTCTAATTAGTTTTCGTCATCCAATGTTGGGGAATTGTACACCATATTTTGCAAAATCCGTGGAAAAAAAAAAAGGCAAAATGTATTGTTCTGATATCCATTATTTATTTATATTACTATTTTCTTTCAAGGTGGATGAACCCTTCCAGTGACTTTGAAATAAATTGTCACTTCACTGAAAAGTTTTTCAGTGAATAGAGTTATCTTGTATAAATCATCACAATAGTTTATCCTATTCTGAGAAACTGTAACTCCTAATTTTCAATTCAGCATCAAACTTAACATGTCCAAACTGGTACTAACAGATGGGTTACATAAGATCATTGACCACATAGAATCAGGTTTCAGAGGATTTCCTGTTGAATTAACAGCAAACACCCTGAAGGAGGTGAGAAATTAGGATGGGTGGAATTGGACCAGAGAGGCTTGGGAAGATATTTGCATGTGCAAATTCACCTGCTAAAATGCCAATTCTTACAATACTACTGCTGTAACTCCACACTGAAGCAAACCGATCATCTTTGGGCAAATCAACCGCATTTTGCTCACTGCAGCTTTGTTTAGGTTTTGGTAGCGACCACTCGGCCCACAGGAAGGCTCTGATTGAGCCCGGTGTACCTGACAAGAGTTGAAGGTGTCTGAGGAACTGGCCAGACATGAAAGGCAGCCTGGCTTAGGAATGCAAACGGGAAGGAAGTGGGTATATGTCAGGAAAACGGGAAGATTGAGGCTGTGGGTAACCAGTACGAGACGTCTTCTCTAGTTTGGAAATAGCAAAGGAGGGAAGAGTCCCTTTTAGCGATGGTCATTCTGCAAAAGCAGGGGCGACCCGATGCAAAATTTGTTTCATGCCGGGACCTGCGATGCCGCGTGCACACTCTGGAGAGTGTCGGGAAAGGATTATTTCTTACGAAGCTGAGGTTTCCAGGGGAAGGCAGGAGAAGAGGAGCCTGGCCTGGGGTTTCCCAGGGGCGCTGTAGGGGGTTGGGGGTTCCTGCAGGGAGCCTCCCCAGGAGCCACAGGAAGGAGGAGCCAGGCCGTCTTCCCCGCTCACGGACGCAGGGCACGCGGGCCAGAGGTCCGAGGCCACCAGCAGTCAGACGTCACACTGCGGAGTCCGCCCCCTCGGCGGCCTCAGGCTGCGCGGCTGTGCCTTCAGGAGTCTCCTGTCCTCCCACGAGGAGGAAGTCCAGGCTTCCTAGTTTGTTAGTTTTTTTTTCTTTTCTTACCTCTCAGAACTAATTTTCTCGGGATCTTGAAGTTACATTCAAACCCAAGTTCATTTACCTTGTTTACCTGCTGCAGAGGGAAGCCCCGGGGGGCTTTCTCTCTGATGCCCACGTGGAAAACACTTGCAGGTTCCCGCACAGCCCGGCCTGAGGGCCCCACTTCAGGCAGCACCTGGGCTCGGGGGGCCCGGACACCGTGCGGGAACCCGGGGGTCTCTCTCCACCTCCAAGGACCTTCCTCCAGGACCCTCTGTCTCCCTGACGGACTCCTGGCGCCGCAGCACATGTGCATGGACGGGGAGCCTGGCTGGCGATTCTCAGGGCAGAGAATTGGAGGCTCACCCAGCTGTCAGGCCGAGGGGAGCGGCAACAGTCCCTTTCATGGGAACAGAGGGGGCCTGGCCACGCAGAGCAGCCCATGGCAGTCAGGCCCGGGGTCCTTACCAGACACCCCACACGGACACCAGCCGTTATTTCAGGGCAGACGATCTCACGGATCCTCACCGTGTGAGTGACCCTAAAGCTCTCACAGATGCTTCCATAACAGCCGCTGCTACATTTTTCAATGTCAACGTTTCTCAGCCGAACACTTATATTAGAAATACACTGTCTATAGGAATGATTACATTTCAATGCTTTTACAGGACAGTCTAGAAATTTTAGCTAAAACCAAAAGCCAGTGCTTCTAGCAATGTGTAGAGCACATCAAAAACTCTGTTGGTTGAATTAAAAAATGGGCAACGGACCTGAATAGGAACTTCTCCAAAGAGGACACACAGAGGACCGAACACATGTGAAGAGATGCTCAATATCACTAATCATCAGAGCAGTGCAAATTAAAGCCACCATGAGGGATCGCCTGGCACCTGTCAGAGGGCTATCATCCATAAATCAATAAACAACAAGTGCTGGTGAGGATGAGGAGAAAGGCGAGCCCTTGCAAACTGTTGGTGGGAATGCAGGCTCGGTGGAAAACAGTATGGAGTTTCCTCAAAACTTAAGGATGAAGTGCCTTGTGACCCAGCAATTCTTGTGGGAATATATTTGCAGAAACCAAAAATACTAACTTGAAAAAATATATGCCTCCCAGTGTTCATTGCAGCTTTATTTACAATAGTCAAGATGCGGAAGCGACCTGTGTCCATCAGCAGGTAAGTGGGTAAAAAAGCTGTGGTACCTGTGCAATGGATTATTGGTCATAAAAAAGAAGGAAATCTTACCTTTTTCAACAGTATGGATGGACCGAGGGTATTATGCGCAGGGTATTATAAAATAAGGCAGTTAGAGAAAGACAGATACCATAGGATTTCACATATAGGTAGAATCTAAAAGAACAAAATAAACAAAACTGAAACAGACTCGTAGGCACAGAGAGCTCACTGGTGGCTGTCAGAGGGGAGGCGTCTGAGCGACTGCGTGAAAAGGGTGAAGGGATTAGGAAATCCAAACTGGCGGTAGCAGAGTTATCATGGGCCTGTAACGTAGAACACAGGGGACATAGTCAGTAACGCTGTATAGTCAATACCTATGTATAGTGCCAGATGGGTTCTGGAAATGTACCACTTTGTAAAGCATATGATTTTCGAACCACCATGTTAGTACACCCGAAAGGAACAAAATGATATTGAATGTGAGCTCTAATTGAAAGATAAAATTTAAAGCAGTGCTGCTGGGCGTGGCTGATTCTGACGCCGTGACCTGTAAGGCAAGCGTGCGTGAGGTCGCTGCTTCGGATTACCAGCCACCGGCGGCCTCCGAGGAGAGGAACGGCGAGGACCCGCAGAGGCACCCTGAGCGGGCAGACTGTTCGGTGGCCTCCCCACCGCGCGTGCTCCACCCGGCCTTGCGCTCCTGGAGTCGTGACTCCACCCACCAGGCTCCCTGTCCCGCGCTGGCTGCGGCGGGGTTTGTCACACGGGAGCAGTGGGGCCCTCGCTCGCAGCTGTAGCCCGGCCACGCTTTCTCTGGGTCCGATATCGCTGCTTTGCTCCTGCCTCTTAGGCCTTGGGGCGGTGACTCCACTCTGTTGCTCGCCCTGACTTTTGGTTTCCCTTTGCCCTGCCAATGGCTTTGTAAATCAACCCTGCATTGAAGCCTCCCTTATTACTCCAACCTGCTTTTGTCTCCTCCGGGGACATTGTCCTCTTTACATTTCAGACCAGGAGGAGCCGTCCAAGCAAAGTTAGTGGAAGGGTATTCCAAGCACAGGTCTCGGCAAGTGCATTTGTGTGAAGCGTCCAAACATGATAAGGCAGGTAAGTTATATTAGACACTATTAAGGGGGTAACTTAACTATCACCCACCCAGGGTCATTTTGTGAGGCCTGATTTTTCTTACCTTGTTCAACACACATTTTTGACAGCCTTTTTCTTGAAGGCAGTGAGCTAGGTACATGGCTCTTATTTTAAAAGTTGCCATATTCATTCTTGAATTTGTAAACAGATACTAGTTGTTTAGTGCTCACTTGTTAGGAGCAAAAGGAGTAGTGGATTTTTACAGAGGGGTCATTTCGAGAATACCTTCTAGTGACAGAGCATGAGTGGAGATGGCTGTGTTTAGAATTTTTCTGTCCCTTCACGCCCTTCCATACACACTAACACACATACACACATATCCACAGAGAACAGTTTTAATTTATTCCAAGTGCAGCTTAGTGCTTGAATTTGTCTCCAACAAGGTCATGTAGGTCCTTTGTTACAGGTTTTGTACTTAAAAGCACATGATAATTACTTTGGCTTCTGCTCTAATATTGCCAATAATTTATAAGAACATTCTTTTCTGTTTTGGAGTGATATACTAAATAGATGTGATTAATGAAGGTCCAATATTTCCTTCACTCCTTTAGTGGAAGAATTAAGCGTTTTATGTATGGTTTTTCGCAAAATGTCCTCATGTGATAAGTAGATGCCAAATTTTTGTTCCATGTAACTTTTCATTAGATATTAAGTCACAAAAGGAAAAGCAATTTGGGGAAATAAGAGGGAGTGCTGTTTAGTTTTGGTTTCTTGGGTTGGCTTTGTTTTTACAGTCACTTTTATCAGCCCTCTGCCCTATCATGAAGCTTGGGAGAGTTTGGGCCATTTCCATTGCTTTTCCGGTTTTCATTTGGCTGACATGCACTGTGGAAAAGCAATGTTTTCTTTTAAAAGCCAAAGGAAAGAGAGAGAAAAGCTTTCCTGAAATTTTAATAATATTTTCTCTAGTCTCAATTTTAAAGACTTTATAATATTTAACCTTTCTTTTTTAAAAAAATTTTTAAAAAATAATTCTCTGTCACCCAACTATTTTTGTTTACTACGTTTTTAAAAAACATTTCCTGGGTGGCATAGTTTTTAAGAAAGGTGGTCTTTCTTTTGTCTATATTTATGACATTTGTTTAGGGTACAATCTAAGAAAGTTATTTCTGTTGAATTTTGGTTCTTATTTCTTTCACATTATGTACTTATTAAATTCCCTTTTAAAGTTTCTTTTGAGTTTTGAAATTTTATTCCTTTCTAATTAAACATCTTAACAAAGAAGAAATATGATACTGAAGACAGAATTTGATTAGCTACAAAAGGGTGTATTACCTTACATATTACTAGTACAGAGACTAAAAGAACGTTCTCAGATCTTATTAGGGCAGTTTTTGGTTTGCCTAATTATGTTTTACTATATTGGTCTTTAGAAGCATGGTAAGAAAAAAGGTCTCTCACAGGTGGAAACTGTGAACATGTGACATTATATGGAAAAACTCAGTAAGAGTCAAAGCTTGAGAGAGACTATGGTAGAGCCTACCTATTAAATATCAGTGAACCACCTTATATTTTGGAATGAGCTAGGTGGATTGTAGTTATTTAAACAGAGAACTCTATGGTAGTTTCTGAAATGCCAATATTTTCTGACTCATTGCTATAGATACTGATACTAGATGGATATAGATACTATATCTATATTTCGCATTCAATATTTTGCGTTCTGTGTGTTGAGGTGTGACAGTGTCCTTCAGGTAGGTGCAATGTGTTAGAGTGTCCCTTAAGCTGGGTAGAACCAAGAGGCTTTTCATACGGAATCATTCATGGGTGTGCCGGAGGTACGTAGATTGAACTCAGGAACCTGGCAGAGTGGAGACTGGTTTCATTCATCTCAGCAGATGAAACTGCAGTCCACGCGTGTGCTTCACCCTCAAGTTAGAGTCCATCTGCGATCCCCTTCCTTTCCTCCCACGTCAACCAATGAGCGATTCCTGTCAACTCTTTTTCCAGCATTTACCGTGTCACTCATTATGTCTCTCCATACTCACAACTACCACTCAAAAAAAATGATAGCTAAGCTTTATAATGTGCTTTCTACTAAGTGCCAAACCCCCTACTAAGCACATTCATGAATTAATTCTGACAACCCTCCTATAGCCACTTTTCCGAATAGCTACTGTTATTATTTATTTTAAAATGATAAAGAATCCAGAGAAGTGAAGGGTCAAGTAATTGGCTCAACATCACCCAGGCAGCAGGAGGCAGAGAAAGGATTTGGCGATCTCTTTCCAGAGCTTTCATCGGCCATTCCATTATGTCCTCTTTCAAGTCCAGGTCCAAGGCCCCTCTGTGTCTCACTGAAACACCAGTACTAGCTTCCTTCTGTGGACCTTTATCTAGGGAAATGCTACCTCTTAACACCCTTGCTTGGCATTAGGGAGTTCAACTGTAGGAAAATTGGTCGTAGGCACTGCCCTGGTTTTCACCATAGAAACCAAAGGGGCCAGGGCCTTTCTGCCCCAACCTCTGGAAGTTCGAGTATGGTCACGTGACAGAGTTCAGACTCCAGCTGACATCACTCAGCAGCCTGAGTTTGAAGAGAATGCTGCACAGAGGCAGGAAGAATTGGGGAAATGTTTTGACAACATGGAGGCATCTAGAATCCAGCGGAGAGTTTGAGAGTTTAGCACAGGTGTTCTGAGTAACCAGCGATGGTGGCGTTTGGGAGGGCAGCCACGAGTTTAGGTCTTCATCTTCGTTTCGCTGTGCTCTCCATTGTCCACCATTTCTCAATCCCTGTTTGGCATCTGTGTCTGATCCTCCAGCCTTCTGGATGATTCTGTGGGTTACTGATATTATTCCAAATAGTTCTTTTCCTGTATACGTTAGTCCAAGTATGTTTCTGATACTTGCAGCCAAGAATACTAATAGTCTTCCAGCTTCCACTCTTGATCCGTTTGCATTCTATTTTCTTCTTGGCAACCAGAGTGGTCTTTTTAAAAGGTTAATTAATATTATTCCTCTCATTAAAAACTCAAAATTGCACCATGAATAAAATGCAAACTCCTTACCAGGGCTTACAGGCTTAAAAATTCCAACAGTGTTTATTCTCCTACCTACTCTACTTGACTTACTCTTGTTCCAATATCTCTCAGGGTTTTCCAAAGCTGTTACTTGTGATTACATGTGCCCAACATGTCCAACATGTGCCTCAATAAATATCTGTTGAATAAACTAAGGTATGAAAACAGAACGAATTTGCTCTGTTTGGGTTGTACATCACCACACCTCACCTTCCTTCCCATTAGTACTCTGCCCGCCCTTCAGGGGGCAGCACTGAGTTTTGCCCTGGAGGGCGGCCATGTACGCTCTGCGCGTGGACACACAGGATCCGTGTTCTCTTCTAGCTCCCGTGAATCCAGGCGGAGCAGGCAGCCGGGGCCCGGCCACGCGGGCCGCAGGCCTGGACGGCCATGGATGGGGGGCATGTTTTAGCCAATGGCAGCAACTGAACTGGTCTAGCCTCTTCCAACTCTGTGAACTTTTTAACATTTTTTTTTATTGTTGTTCTATTGCAGTTGTCCCAATTTCCCCCCTTGCTCTCCCCTGCCCCCACCATTCCCACAGTTAATCCCCACCCTGTTGATGGATCATTTATATTTGTCCATTAACTAAGCCCTTCCCCTTCTTTTCTCCCTTCTCCCCCTCCCTCCTCCTCTCTGGTCCCTGCCAGTTTGTTCCTTGTTTCCGTGCCTCTGGTTCTATTTTGCTTGCTTGTTTGTTTTGTTCATCAGGTTCCTGTTGTAGGTGAGATACGTGGTATTTGTCTTTTACCCCCTGGCTTATTTTGCTTAGCCTAATGCTCTCCAGTTCCATCCATGCTTTACAAAAGGTAGGAGCTCTTTCTTTCTGTGGTGTAGTGTTCCATTGTGTAAATATAGCACAGTTTTTTTGATCCATTCATTTACTGATGGGCACTTAGGCTGTTTCCAGCACTTTGCTATTGTAAATAATGCTGCTATGAACATTGGGGTGCATAGGTTCTTTTGGATTGGTGTTTCAGGAATCTTAGGATAGAATTCCAGCAGTGGAATTGCTGGATCAAAAGACAGTTCCATTTTTAGCTTTTTTTGAGGAAATTCCATACTGCTTTCCACAGTGGCTGCACCAGTCTGCATTCCCACCAACAGTGTACTAGGGTTCCCTTTTCTCCACATCCTCACCAGCATCTGTTGTTTGTTGATTTGTTAGTGATGAACATTCTGATCAGTGTGAAGTGGTATCTCGTTGTGGTTTTAATTTGTGTCTATCTGATGGCTACATTTTTTTTTTAATGCCTCATCTTCTCAGAAGTCCTTGGTACCTGTTAGTTTTCCAAAACTAATATTCAGGTTCCTATTATTTCTGTGAGACTGTGGCCATTTTCCAATAAATTCATTTTTTTTGGCTTTGAAATGAACACAGTTAATTTCTGCTCCTAATTTCCGAGAACTCTCACTGATAATTAAAGCAAAACCCAGATCTCAGTGGTGAGAACTAGAAAACTCAAAGTTAAAAGGTAAGACCGAGGCGTAACCACAGTGCAGTCAGTCACATGGACGGTGGAAGATGCAGGGATGTGAAAGGCCTTTGGTTGAGAAATTTGGTTTGCTAATTAGGGGAATGTGCCTGGATTATCACTTGATGGTTTTGGGAATGAAACCTAGTCGTCTTCTGCCTGCGGTAGTACCAAGTCTGTGGAAAGGACAAATATTCTTCCCAAAAATAAAAAGTGGACTCTGTTTACTAATATGAGAGACGGGCACTTGTGTGGGGCCCTAGAATTTGGTGCCATAAAGCACTCATTCTTTAATGTGCAGAAGTGACTTCTTCTGCCTAAAACTACGGACCTGGGACTGCTGAGTTACTTGTAGTTGCGCCATGTGATGGGCAGTAGGTGCCATCCTCTATAAATTTAGCCCCTTGACATTGTCACTGCCCTGGAGTTCACTGTGGTAGGAAATCTTGATGACACAGGGCACCTGTCACTCAACTTTGACAACTCAAAATTGAATCAATTCGTTATTGAGCCTTAAGCAAAACCCCTAGCTGACTATTTTTTCAAAAATGCAGTTATATTTATTAGAAGTGGGCTGGAGGTTCTGCCTCTAGGGAGTTTGTCTGTGTTCAGGACTTTAATTACATTTATTTTTACCTTCTTTATGACTCATTCTCCACGTAGTTGTCAAAGACGGCTTTTATTTTTTAAATTGAATGTGACATGTAACATTGTGTTAGTCTGAGGTGTCCAACATGTTACTTTGACATGTTTATAATTATAATATGATTGCTGATAGAGTAATATTTATCCCATTAATTATAGTACAGTGTCTATACTGTACTATAGTATAGTATAAATAGTATAGTATAGGATAGATTTATCAGTATGGGTATAGTCTATCCATTATATTGTGCATTAGATCTCTATGGCTCATCTACTACTTATCACAAAGAGATCTTTTAAAAATATAAGTTAGATCATATCATTTCCTTGCTTAATCCCAAAGTGACTCCCATTGCATTTGCCGAAAGCCACCTCCGTAGCCTGCAGAGAGGACTGGCAGTCTACTACCACAGATTTCATTTTCCAGTGTCCAGTCCCACCGGTATCATGAAATGTGTCAAGCTGTTCCCATCTCTGGTCCTTTGCCCGGCAGGCTGGCCTGCCCTTCAGATGAGACCCTCTCTAAAGCATTGCCTACCTCGTCACTTCCTATGTTTTGCTTGGTTTACATTATTACAACTTTCTTATGCTGTGTTTGTTAACTTTTTTTTTAATGTCTCCTGTTGAAATGTAAGCTATTGGCCAGGAACTCTGTTTATCTCCTTCACTGAGAAATCCTCTACGCGGAGAACAGTGTCTCGTTCAGTTTACTAGATGAATGGATACGGAATTTCTTCTAGGAGATCATGGTGAAGATCAGTAAATACTGTTCGAGCTGTCGATGGGGCTGTGGGGATTTACTCCCACGTGGGACGGACGTGCAGTGGGGAGCCAGGAACTGGGTGATAGGGGCTAGTGCCCACCTGAACTAGTCTCCCAAACGCATCTCTGATGACATGTTCTCGGTCTGAGTGACTGGGGCTCCCTGTAATGGAAACTGTCTCTGATGCGCCCGAACCCACCCAGGTTTTTGCCAGGTTGTTAGCTCCCCTAACATCTCCTGGACTTCAGGAGCGCCCCACCCCATCCACAAGCCTCGTTAGGAAGGAAATGCAGCCTGGACTTCAGCCAGAGCTAACCAGAGCGAGAGGTGGAGCTGGGTGGGCTGGGCTCCTCTGCCAGATTTCGCTGCCAAGTCGGTTCATCCTTTGGGACCCGTGTGAATACTCGGTGTGCTTACACCTGCGCTGAAGTATGACTCCCAGGCAGTTCCTAAATGAACGGCTGAAGTGCAGAGGAATAGCAATCAATGGGAGGTGTTGGAATACAAATAGGAAAGAGTAACTGAGTAATTAGATGAAGTCTTCAAAGAAAGATATTTGAACCTGAGGTAAAGAGAGGAATAAAATTTCCCCAGAAAAAGAGAAAGAGAAAATCCCAAGCCTACATCAAACAAAGGGGGAGAGGTGGGAGACGCATAGCATGGGTAACTGCGGGGCGGTGCGGCCTCACTGATTTTGAAGAAGGGGAAGAGGGCGGGGGGCTGGGGGCGTTGAGACGGGAGGCCCCGGGAGAGACCAGGTTATGAAGGAGCTTGAGGGTGAAGGAGTTTCAAGTTCGTTTTATGTATAATGCAAAACTAACCCTGGTGTTTATTTTGAAGAATTTCAAAGTCAATTTTGTGTCGCAAGCAGCTAATTTATTATCATGCATTCAACAAATACATATTTATGAAAGGTCGACTTCTTCCTAGGCACTATGAAAATAAATGAAAATGAAACTGTTCCTACCTGAAGGTGATGTAATGAAATAAATAAAGTATTTTAAATACTATAATAAACCAATGCACAGGTCGAAGTGGGGATATTCTGGATGGACTGAGCAATACATTAAGTCTATAATTGTGATAGATCAAAGAGGGTTGCAAATTCTTTGCTACAGCTCCCAGTTTTGCAGTCGCGTCTAGTTTTCCTCCCCTTGAACCTGGCACGGTGGCAGTGATGGTGCACCTGTTCCACAGGCTGAAGCAGAAATTACATTCTTGAAACGCATGGGCCAGGTCTTGGGTCCCTTGCAGCTTTCTCCCAGGCCCCTGGGGACACGAGGACACTGGCTCTTGGCACTCTAGGTAACAGGTAGGACATTGGCCACCATTAGGCCACTGTGATGGAGAGAACATCCCAAGGAACCCTACAAAGGATCCCTGAGCCAACATGAAGAAAAAGTAGGGATGCTGGCCGGTCCCTAGCTGTCCTAGCCACCAGCCATGGCAGTCCACCCATCTGAGGTCTGAGACAAGGTGGAGTGGAAGTAAGTAGTTACTTCCCAGCCCTGCCCAAAGCACAGACACGTGAGGTGTTTTAAGCCACACAAAAGACCAAAGAGTCATTCAATCTAAAGAGGAAAAGAGAGGCACATTCGAAGTTAAATTGTCTGAAGACAAGGAGACATAGGATACACAGTGATTTCAAGAACTGGAGGGAGAGACTTCAGGAAAATTGCTTCAGTGAGCACACGTTGCGCAAGATGTGGCAGGTTAGTTCGGTTCAAGGGCTCCTTGCCAGGGACGACCAGCGACACCTGGGACGGCTGTGGTCACAAACTGCCCGGCCTACACAAAGGACAGAAACACGGAAGTAGACAAGAAACGCGCATAACCCCAGAGCAAAATATTTGAATAATAGAAGTGTAAAAAGAACGGTAGGATGGAGTGACAAGCACATTTCTATGTATGTAAAATTGCATTCTCGACTTTTAAAAATAACCTACAAAGATGTAAAAATCCCTCATTTTTCTTTTATAAAAGCATTATTTTATGAAATTATATTTATATGAGAAATAAAAAGAGAGTAAGTATGGGATGGAATTGAAGAGTTGGAATATTTAGGAAGTTGAAGTTGTGTTAGAGTGATTGGATTGCAGTTTTTTGCTTTTCTGGAAGTTTTTCTTTGCTGTATTATTACACTGTTGCTCTAATTTAAAAAGTTAACAAAGTATAGAAAGTGAGAAACTGCATGAAAATCAATTTTATTTTCTTAGCATTTACTACATTTTCATTTTAGTCCAGACAAAACTGGGTTTTCTTCATTGTAAATGCGGGTATTGCCAAGTCTTGGTGGATTCATTTTCACTAGGAGATCTGTAAAATTCTGTACATTTCCTGGAGTTACCTCAATTTGCTAATTTTTATTCATGAAAAATTTCTGTGAACTTACCAGGAGCATTAAAATGTCAAAGGAAGAAATTTTCTCCATTTCAAGGGCATTTTAAAAAATGACCTTAAATAACATTTTGACTAATATAATTTTTGTGGATAGACGGCGATGGCAACACTAATATGAGCAATCGACGTTGAAATCATTTCCTTTAATGTAAAATTTTTATTTTTAAGGATTTCACAAGTAAGCACATATTTCTTTAAATCAAACATTCTCAGTTTGAAATATTTCAGTGATATGAAGTGTGTCATTTCTAAGAAGCTAAATACTTTATGTATATTTATAATTTGATTCTATTTAATACTATAATTTCAAAGTAGTCTGAGATTTGTTAACAGTTATCAGATAGATACCATCATCCACATATTTGTGATCAGTAGAAATACATATTCACTTAATAAAATAATTTCTAAAATTACCTTTGAATTATCAGAAAAATATTGATGTTTTTGTTGGTCAAATAATTGAATACATAAATATTTATTTCTCATTTTTATGAGTATCTTCTTTTCTTAATCAGCTACAGCATTCTTCATTACAAGTGATGCCATATTATATCTTTACGGGAGAGTGATTTATCTCCCAAGTAAGCCTGTAAAGCACCTATTATTGAGAAAGTGAAGACTAAAAATAACTTTTATGTCAAAATATAAGCATGATATCTATATCTATATCTATATCTATCTATCTATAAAATCTTGACCAGGTTTGCAATCTTTGAGGTAATCACTGATGTCTCGTATATTCCTGACCCTAGAGTCAGGTTCACAGGATATAGTTTAAACAAACACAGTGGAAAGCAAAACATCTCCCTACTGTGGTGGAGCTTGAACTAAATCTATGCTTGTGTGAAGGAGGAAGGAAGGGAGAAAGAAAAAAAAAACCAGTAAACAGATACATAAATGAGACAAACCTTGGCGGTGATCAGTGCTATGTGAAAATAACTTTTGATGGCATTTTATCGACTAGGTAAAGCACAAATCTATTTTTACCATACCTGTTTAGTTTTTTTATTTAATTTGTTTTCTTTTAAGTAACTAATTTCTTAGTTGAGATCATGAAATTTGTCACCGCTCTCTTTATCAGTACATTCATCATAAACAGTATAATTAATGTACCGATTCTACAAGTCGCTATTGTAGACTACTGCAAATGTAACGTATAACACTGTATAATGGAATAAAACCATTGATTAAGAAATAGTACGTAACATATTATATCTAAGAGCATGGATGTTTGCAGTTGGTTTCTAAAATACAGAAATTGGTTTCAGGAGTTTTTAGCCCTCAACTTGATTATAAATATGCAAATAAGCACATAGCCTCAATTATAAGATTTAGAAGAAAATTAAGCAGGGACTTAATTACTCTTGGCTCCTTTTATTTATATTTTGGTAGTTAGGGCATTCAGGATAGTCATTGGTACTTGCGATTTTAGACATATGCTCAAGCAGGATCAATATTACCTTATTTTGAAACACAACATCTGTTATATTATGTAGCTTTTCCTTCCCAGGAACAAAAATCCATGAATGTTTGCAACCTTGAAATACTTTATATATTTCATTTTTTCCTTTTATTTCACTTTTTTTTTTGCCCTGTAATCTTTGAAGTTTCAAGGTCTTGTTACGATCAAACATGCTCCAAACTCCTAAGTTTTATACAGTCCAAAGAAGACCATCGGCTGTTCATTTCTATTACAATGCCCTTTAATGGTATTTATAGTTACTTGGATTTACAGAACTAGAAATTTACAATGCTCATTTTTAATGTATTTTACAATGAATTTTTATACGCAATAAAACCTTCCCTAACTGCTAAAACTGAAGGTGTCATTTTAAATTTATTTACATGTAAAAAGGCATTCACACAACTTTCTGAAGAGTGATATCACCTTCTTACACCGTTAGTGTAATTGTGAAACTTGGACTTTGCAGTCTCTAACCATTAGATATTTGCATTTAAATGTATTATACCAAAATTTCCCTAAGTAGCATGACAAATGTGAGCACCAAAATGAATATGACCTGTGTTTTCACTAAAGAACAGAATCAACTTACAAGTGGGATGCGCTGCACATATGGAGAAGATTTTATTGACCTAGCATCAGTTGGCCATGTGTCTTTGGTTGTTTTTTCAATAATTGTAATGGATTTACACTGACTCATCCACACCCTTTCATCCAATTCTCATTTTGAAGATGAGAGTACATGTGCAAGATGGCAAGAATACGGAGTACACATGGCAGCCTCAGAACAGCGAGAGGAGGAGACGCAACGTGTCTGCACAGGCTGCTTATACCTTTATGTGTTTTTAGGTGCATTTTAAATTGATTTTATTAATAACATTTTGCAGAGAAAAACCAATCAGCTTGTTAGGTTGCATAATGAAGTTTTAAATATTCATTAAAGAAACACTCAGCATCTTTAAAATAAATACATACATACACATAAGAGGTCTGTCCAGAAGGTATCCAGCCATGTACTATAACAAATAGAGACATTCACTGAGGAAGGTACAAGATACACAAAACATTGTACCTAGGATAGTGATGCCTCAGTCCTCTTCAAAGCGGGCACCTTGGGACCTCACACAGTTCTTCCAGTCGCCATCAGCTGCCCCATGATGTTTCCTGAATCTCAACAATGGTCTGAAATCTCTGCCCTTTCAAAGGTGATTTTAGTTTTGGGAAAAGCCAGGAATCATAGGTCACCAATTCTGGGTTGTTTCAGGGTTGAGTCACCAGGGTGATCTGTTATTTCACCAAAACACTCTGCACAAGGTGCGTTGTTGTAATGAAGCTGCCAATCACGCACTGCATCATCTCTGAGTCTCCTGACTCATCCGAATAGTTTCTGGGGAGGAATGTTCAAGCTTAATGTAAAATTTGATGCAGGTTCATTGCTCTACTCACTCAGTCATTGTGAATGCTATGGCCACACAGTACACATGCTCGCTCAATGGTGTTTACCACCCCTCCTGACTACAGTGAAGTACAGTGAAGCTGTTATTGTTCACACATGTACATTCCAGTGTACTCTCCTTGGCAGCCAGGTTACATCGATTTTGTGCAAACCATTCTCATTATACTAATGATGGTTTGTATTTTCCTAGATGGACCTTGTATATTTCAGAAATGTTGTTAAAGCTTTCTGGAAATCTGACATGTGAGGCTCTGGTTGAATAGGCTTCTCTTTAATTCGTTAGTGCCCATTTTCTACCTTTTTATAATGTTGGCAGATGATTATGATTACATGAGGGAAGTTACTTCTGTAATTTTATCTTCTTGGAACTATGGAAAGAGAGCAGAAACAACAATGATTTCTGCAAGAATTTTGGTATTAGAGGATAAGGAGCCACTTGGCCCTGGTCTGTCGATGCTGAATGCAAGAGGGAATCACGCTTGCATTCAGCGCCGGTATCTCAGTGGTGTTCAGCCTGGCAAGGCACCACAGATGTGCCCGCGATAATTCACCTCGCCATGCCACCTGAAAGGTGAGCCTTAGAGGCAGGTGACCCTGTCCACCTCCAGATCCTCGGGGGGCAACATGGACCGGTGCGTGGCGTGGTACCCTCACACCCCCCTACTTCTTATGGCAGGGATTGGGGGGAAAAATCTGATGGGTCTCTGGTCACATTTGTCACTGTTTATATACCTTTGCAAAAACAGCCAAACACTGCAAAAACAGTGGTAAAGAAATAAAACATCCAACATACTACCATGGACTGATACCTTCACAATATTTTGAAGTAATTTTCTTTTAGTGTGTTTTCATATATATGTTTTAAGTAGCTGAAGTGATTCTTTTTTTTTAATTAATTTATTTACTTTTTAAATACATTTGTCTCTGCCTTCCCCCCACCTCTTTCCCTTGCCCCCTCCCACCTTCCCTCCCTCAGCTCTTCCCCTTTGGTTTTGTCCATGAGTCCTTGCTATATGTTCCTTGACTTTCCCCTTCCCTTCCCTTTCCCTGCCCCCCCCTTCCCTCTTGTCTCTGTTGATTTCTTTTCCTTTCAGTGTTGCTGGTCATATTTTCCTTGCTTCTTTGCATTGTTGGTTAGGTTCTGCTTATAGGTGAGATCATATTCTTTATTTTATCTTTATAATACTACTTTCTCTCTGAGTTTTATAAATTTTTATTTTCAGTGGTTGCATGATACACAATTGTGTAAATATTCTTGATCAATTTTAACCTTTTCTTTATTTTGAAAGATTTAGGTTAACTTCTCACTTTTTTCTTAGTGTGAATATGATTTTGACAAACATTGTGAAGAAAACTTTATGTATGATACATACACACACACACACACACACACACACGCTCTATAGATTCCTACAAGTGCATTCATCTGGGTCAGAGTGCAAGGAAATGATTGTTTGTTGATAAAAGTTGCCCAATTGCTCTCCAAAATGTTGACTGGGCTTCCATTGCCCCCAGTGTATGGAAGTGCCTGTCGAGTGACACAGGGGAGCACCTTGTTAAAAATTGATGTCTGAAGCCGAAGGGACCGGTTGAGGCATGAACGTTAACACATTCTGCTAAAAATAGGCAGAAGGCTGAGACATTTTGGTGTATAGTCCTGGCCACCGCCAAATGCCTAGAGCCAAGGTAGCCTCAGGCCTTCTAAACTCAAAGCTCCTACTACTTATGTGGCCGACTGAGCCTGGCCCAAGCCAGAGGCTGAGTCCCACAGCCCGGGAACACGGAACATGCAATAATATGCTCCCTCAAAATCATCAAACTGCATGTGCATTGTTTCCATTGTGCCTGTGCGTTACGAAGTCCCACACCTCAGTGGGTTTTCTCTACCAGGCTGAGACCTCTGTGCATCGCTTAATGAAAGAGTATTTTAAAATATTGCCTTGTGATTCCTTCCAGCCACTCATTTAACAGTAATGGTTTCACTCTCATTGTCTGGAGAGCCTGCTTATTTATGTATCTGAGTATGGAATTAATTTACATAAAAATGAGTGGGAAAGAGAGATGAAAGTTCTGATGATTAATTATTGGTACTAAGTGTTGGAGTTTTCGTATTAAGTATTAAGAAGAAAAAAATACTGAGTATAGGTAAAATGAACTTGAACTAGGCTGAATCTTGTGAAACGGCGTCTTTCGCCTTTCCGAAACAGCGCTTTCCTGTATTTTAGCATAACTGGTGAATAGTTAGTCTTATGGAGATGAGCATTGAACTAAAGGAAGGTGAAGGAAAAATAACAAAGTTAAAGACACTTAAGAAATAGTATAAATGTATTAGTAAAATTGTGTCCGATGTTTTTATTCTAATAACAAAACCGACTCCTTCCGTGGAAGTCCATCGGCTGGCTGCTACCCACTCGCCCACCTCACCCAACCTCGAGCGCGCATCTTGCCTATGCGGGGGGCGGGGCCTGGGCGTGGAAATGAAGCTGGGGAAGCCCTATGTTTAGCATTTGATTTCTTTGAAATTCCTCCTTAGTGTATCTTTGTGTGTGTGTGGCGTTTCACCTCTTGTGGATTATGAATTATTTGGACTATCATTTTTAAAATAAAGAATTAATATAAAACTTAAGCTTTGTATTGGGTGTTAATCTGTACCAAAAGTGTGTACAGTGAAGGGACTTCTTATTGCTTGGTCTTCATTCTACATTAAGCCTCTATAAATATTTGAGGGCACAAAATTCCTGGCAGAAATTCAGTCTGGGGAAGATGCCTATTAAATTCTGTTTATAGGTTTGGAAAGCTGTTACTAATGTTAGGGAATTTAACTTCAAAACAATTTTTCAAAGTTATAACTTAATATAATCTGATTTTCTTTATATTATTGTTACATCTGAACAGACTTTGTGAAAGAATTTAATACAAAATATTTATCATTGCATAGTCAGTTAAATGCTACAAAAGGTACAAAATAATGGTCTTCAAATAATTGCTTATAGTCATTCCTTCTTTTGTGTACTTTTCAGTATTCTTTTCTTTCCTTATCTTCTCCTCCTAAAAACAGAGTAAAAAAATAATAAGATAAATAATAAAATATTCTTTGTTATTTCTTTCAAGTAAACAGTGCATATTTATGATAATTTGCTTTGTTAGTCTTATGGCAAAGTAACAGCATATATGGATGTTAAGAGTAATCAATAAGTTAATTAAAAGTACGTTTTAAAGTAATTCAAAAGTAATTTTCTGTACACCCCTCTATATGCTCTCTGCTGCTCTATGCAGCCAGGGGTGAAAGCCACAAGGATGAAGCCGGCGTTTTGTATTGGCTGGATGCTGTGAGCTGTGGATTTCTTTCCAGCTCCGACTTCTGCTGTATGGAGAGGAGGATGTTACGGAAAGTGACACTCCCCTGCTGTTGATCATATGTCAGGTGCCAGGCTAAATGTTTGACCACTTCCTCATTTAATCTTAACAATGACCAAAGTGGGTGGTATTGTAAAAAAAAAAAAAAAAGAAGTAATTGACAGCAAAATAAATTAATATTATTTCTCTGCAGTTATTTAAGTTTGGCAGTGACTTGGTGTTTTATATTACCTTGATTAAAGCACATAATTTTGTTAAACATGTAAGAATATGCTGCGTATCTTCTGTGTGCCACATACTTAGCTAGTCACTGATGATTGAAATGTGATCAAATATATTGTACAGTTACCAGTGGTGGCTACAAAAGTATACCTTTTTACAGTGACCAAGACAGAAATAATAAGATTGTTAGTATAGTGAATGTGTTCATGAGATAAACGAGAGACAAGCTACTTTTCCTTGTGTGACATTTCACTAGATTGCATAATTAAGCTGATTCTTAACCTCGTTCTTCATGGTTCTGATAAACATGCCCCTTTTCATGTAACTGTGTAGAGTCTTTTCATTCTGGGTTGATATTCTTTGCTTATCCTTGACTCTGGGTTCAGCCATGTTACCTACTTTGACCAATGGCATGTTAACATACATGATATAAGCAGAGGGTCAAAACATGCTTTTGTGGCCAGGCTTGCTCTACCATTCACATCTGTCATTGCCATGAGAAGACATGTCTGTGATAGCCCCATAATCCCAGTAGAAGGAAGTGAGTCGCCCTAGATGCAACTCTAGGAAGACCATGGCCAAAATCACTCTATTCTTGTAATTTGCAAGCTATAATAACAAATTATTATTGCTTAAATCACTCAGTTTTTAATGGCTTGTTAATTGGCAAAGGCTAACTAATACAAGAGTCTTAAGATAAATTTCTTCTAGGACCTCCCAAGAAAGAAAAATGAGAGTTACAGATAAGTAAACTTTGTACAGTACTTTTGTGTAGACTAACACATTTTTTTTTTCCTTTAAAGAAACCAGTGAGGTACACAAAACACTGAGGTAACATGCCATTTGCCAAGTTAACTAGATTCCAGGGAGGGACCTGTTCCACATACTTGCAGTAATAAAAGTGTGGCTGAAGTACTGTCCTTAAAGGCTGTCACTGCCTCCGTTTCCCTCGCCTGTACCTTTCCCACATATTAGCCACCGCAGCAGTCTCAGCCACAACCTTGTTCGTTTCCTGCTAAAATCTTTGCTTCAGTTTCTGGATGAAGTCCCAAATTTTTAACATGGTGTTCAAGGTCTTACATCTCTCCTACATTCTGCTTCCTTTTCTGGCCTTATTTCATATCACGCTTCCTCCTACTCTCTATGCTATGCATCCGCCTGCCATACCACACTTGTGCTGTTGGTGGTTTTTGTTTGTTTGTTTGTTTTGTTTTGTTTTTTTAACTAGCTGTTCTGATCCCTGTGCTTTCTGTCCCCTCCACCTAGGACACACATCACTTCATTCCTTGCCTAATGTTTACTTCTGTTTCCATTTCCAATTTAGAATTCCATCCCTTGAGGAAGACTAAGTTTGGGCTAGGCAGTCCCTCATTTAGGACAAGATATTTCCTCCTACTATCAGCTAACACACAACAGGCAGCTATTAGTTGCTTAACTGTCAGAGCCGGTGCCCTGAGAATCCACTTATTGTATCCTCAGGTGCTAGCGCGGAGCCTTCAAGTTCTGCAAGTTCTTCATAAACCAGTAACATCCCTTAACTTGGGTCAGTTTCACGAAAGCAGAAGTATTGAAGACCCAACGCTGCGGGCTGCCTTGACCCTCTGCCGTGCTTACAACCCTAAAAGTTAGACCAGGGTTACGGTTTAAATGCTCCATAGTCTATTTTCTGAGGATATAGACATCATTATGCAAGCTTTGGACAATTTGGTTTATTGAACCTCTTTACAAAACTTTACATAAATTCTAATTAGTCACTTTATTAGTGAACCATATAAACCAAGTGTTGTTTTGGGTTTTTTAGGGATTGTTTCCACACTCATTGAGTGTTTTCCCCATACAGGCACATTAGTTACCAATATAAGCATTTTCATCACTTTCTTTAACTTGCTTTTATTTCCATATGTCTGTATACAACTTCGTTGCATTTGTAGTGAATATTGCAATAAAGCCAACCAACACAATAAACATTTGTATTTTGTTTTAAGTGAATTTGAAAAACTTATGGAAAAGTCATTTCTTAGTGTTTGCTGAAAACAAATCTATAACAGGCATAAAGATGCCTTCCAATAAATAACTCTTTGAGGACCTCTATTTGCGTGGATATGTGCATTATTTAAATTTTTTTAATTAATGAGGTGGCGTTTCTCCTGAAGAGCTGGGACAGGGAGTAAGTAGGAAGAGTGTGACCTTCGTTCTGTAAATTTTTCCTGGGTAAGAGGGCGTGTGTCAATACTGCCTCATGTGGTCAGGGGTCGTGAGCTATGGCTGAAGAAAGGGCGGGTGTGCGTGTGCATGGACCTCAGTGCGAGGCCTTTATCAACACAGCACTAACCCCTTTCATTTCTCAGGGCTGTGGGGCATATAATTCAGACAGCAATGGTCACAGAGCCTAATTTTTGAGGGGCAAGATAGAATTGAGTATCCCATTTGCTTTGATGCATCGATTAAAGAGCCAGATGTGATGCGCAGATGCCAATGAGCTGTTTTTCATATGCCATAGTTTACAGCGAGGAACTCCCCATGTATCACCTCAGATGGGAATGGTTAATTTGACAGGGAGTGTTTTGGTTATTAGCCAATTTCAACATGAGTCCTTGGTTTCTGAAATCTGATGTCCAGATATGTGATAGAAGACTTACAATGGAAGCACTGTTTACTTGACTTTTGTGCCTTAGAGTTTACCAGCATCACCGAATACAACACAGATGAATGTCCCTCTTATGGTGAGGGAGCATAGACCCAGTGCTGGCAGCGAAATAATGTAAACGTTATGGCTCTGATACAGAATGGTTAATCCACTTGTAAATTCCAAATAACCAAAAGTCAGACCCTTGTACACACATAGTGAGTTTTGCTTATTTCTTATATTTTATTGTAATAACAATGTTCATTAAAATATTTCTGGCAATGTCTATACTAAGTATGTTTTAGGAGTTAGTTTCAAAGTTTTGTCCTTCTATGGAAGAATTTGTCCTTCTATGGAAGAAATTTGTGGAGACTATCAGACTACCACACTTCAAATTGTTAGTTAGCTCTATTGATATAATAAATATTTATAAATCAGCCATTTACTATATTCTGCTAGGGAATTAAAGTAACAAAGTAGCAGAATAATAATACTTTTATATGTGTACAGATAATATTTGGAAGATTAAAATATACTTTATCATGTATTATATCTTTATTTTTTCACATCAGCTTTATGAGATAGATCATTATTTTAATTTTATTATTCCCAAAGCTGGTAAGGGATGGAGATGAATCATAATTTTTTTAAAATTTTCTATCCTAGCTTTTTTTCCTATGACAAACCCTCCCTCTCCTTCAATTAAAAACTCAAAAAAAAATTAATTGAATCCAGAGTTTGAAAAATAGATCAAGTTCTGTCCTAGGGGATACGATCATATTGCAAATAATTTAAACCCTTTTCAAATCTTTACATAAACTGATGACTTTGATAAGTGCAATAGAAATTGGCTAAAGTGGCTTACCCTTAATCAACAGAGGCTAACCAGCCCTTAACCTACAGCGCTCTCGGCAACCGCTCTGATCTGAGCCACAGCGCACTGCCTGTCTGTGGCCCCCGCCTAACTGCACGCTAATATGGCTCAGTAGTGTCTTGTCAAAACTCTCCGTACCAGTTGCATCTGTTGTATTAATTAAATGTAACTCAATATTGCAGAAATCAGTGGAAGAGGAGCATCAACACAAAACTAAGTGGCATGATTTGAAAGGTTAAATACAGGTTAGTTGCAATAAAATAATGTACCTGAAAGTGTATAAGATTGCTGGAGAAGAGGAATCAGAAAGTGCTAGAGGGCTTTTGCATTCAAATTGCCTTGTGTTTCCTTTTATAAATTCTAGTTTTTTTAAAAAAGACACTCAAGCTTGCAACAGATGTTACATTTTGTGTGTAATTGATGCAAAAAAAAAAGTGATGAGAACCTTCAAATTATAGTCCCATTCTTAAATAAATGGCATTATTCCTACAATAGAGAATAAGCAAGCATTCCTATGTTTTAAGTTAGACTTATACATTTTAGTTATGACTATATATCACTTTTTTATGATTTCCAGATTTAACTTCCTTTTAGAATGATCTTACCAATGATTGTCTCAAATGTGCCAGATATTAGGGATACTCTTGTTTCTAAATATCCCATGTCGTTGTATGATTATCATTATATCCTATGATATCATTATATCATACATCATTAAATATCTGTTGCCTAACCTAGCATCCAAGTCATGGTGTTGGCTGTTCACAGAGGCCCTGAGCAGGCCACCTGAGGTTTCAGATCTCTCTTGTACAATTGGCAGAATGTGGACGCTGAACTACCCACGGTTGGCAGGGGAGGGCGGGGCCAACTTCTATGTGATGGGAAGAGATACCTTATGACTGCACAGCAAATAGAAATGGTGAGGTTTTTCGGGAATCTGAGCTGGCAACCTGGTTCAGAGAAGTCCTCGCTGTGTCTTGGGTTGAGCTTCTTATTCGTCACAGGAATGGAAGGGACAGAGCACGAGGGAGGTGTCCAGGGTGTGAACATACCCGTCACCGTCAGGGGAAGAGGGCGGATGTGGTGCGGAGCGGGATGAAGGGGTCAGGACGTCCAGGGCAGTACGTTCTCATCTATTTCTTTGAGGCCACAACCCCTCTCTATTAACTATGCTTTTGTTTGTGGTTTAACTTAACTGGAGTCCTTTAAAAAATTGTGCCACTCACATAAAACAGCTTATTTAAATTTTTTCATGCTAAATGGTTGAAAAACCATTAGTTCATATAAACAAAATAATAGCAAAAATATTTTTATACCTCAATATGAAACTTAAATGCATACACAGATATTTTATATCAACTCCAGTTAAATCCTCTAGAACATATAAACCTCAATTACTCAACTAAATCTTCTCTTTTGGTCTTTCTAGCACTTTAGACATGTTTCAGAGAAATGTTCATTTTTGCACACAGATATTAATGATAATTACTAGAGGGCTCAAAAATGCAGATTATTTTTTTAATTTTAAATTTGGGTCTCTTAAAATTCCATAACTCTATTTTATGATCCAGATAAATATGACCTTGGAAGGGAAAACATCCAACTTAAAATAAAATACAATACCTGTCAGTTCTTAGGTTTTGTTTTTCCATCTGCAGCCCTGCAGAACACATTCCATTTCCATCCATGAGTCAATTTCTTAAAGTTGTCTTAAGAATTTTATCTGCATGAAATTTCAGTAACTGCAAAGTAACTGGGAATTTCTCCAAATATATTATGATTAAATTATCAGGACAACTGTTACATGCTTGGAATTTCAGAATGATTTGGACAAGCAGCCAAAATCTTCTTTGTCATAAAATCTGTGTTTACACAGCAACTAGACACCTTACTGCCTTTTCTGTGCTTCACATTTCTTACTCTGAACAGAAAAATCAAGATCGTACACACGTCTCTGCTCCTAGCCAGTGAGGAGGCTGACTCCGCCTTCCCCGTTGTCCCTCCCACGCACTTTCGGGGGATCGGAGCGGGGTCTCTCCCTGTCCTGGTATGCTACGCAGAGGCACTGCCCCCTTCAGTTTGGGATGTTAGATGAGTTGTAAATCAAAGGGGAGAGAAAAAGGAACAACATGCCACCACGACGCTGACGTCACTCCTTTCAATTTTTTTTTATTAGTGTTATCATGGCATATCTTTCTCTGTCTGTTCACCGTTTATCCTGATGCCTTCCTCCTCAGCCATGCCGAGGCCGCAGGCGGGCTTCCCGCAAGCCCCCTTCGTTTCGGCCGCAGCGGTTCTGATGTCTTGCTTGCTAAAGATCCTTAGGGCCGCCGTGTCTCTACCTTCATTGCTCATCTCTTCGGTCATGTTGTCATCTTTTCCCATGAGAGCCCTTAGCATGTTAATCATGGTTATTTTAAATTCTCTGTATGGTTTTAATTTCTCTGTGTGAATATCTGTGTCATTCTTTGAGTCTATTTCTAATGATTGCTGTGTCTCTTTAAATTGTCTTTTTAGTTGCTTTTTTTTTTAGCATTTCTTTCTATTTTTTCTTGAAAGCCTGCAATGTTTTGGATAATAGGAATGGAAGTAAACAGACCTTTAGTATGGAGTGTTCTGTTACCCCGGCTGGGAGTTAGACGATGATGTTTAATGATGATGACATTTAATGTGGTTGTAGGTGCCAGAGGTGTTGAATGTCCCCTCTTCGGGCTTTCCTAAGCATTTCTCATCAGTGGGAGTGTAGCTTCTCCATTTCAAATCCCTTGTTTTCGTCCTGGATCCTTTTCGGTGCAGTGGTAAAGTCTGGGGAGAAGAGGCATTATATAATCTTTCTGTCCCCTCTCAGCCCTTAAGTATCCCTGTGTCTCAGAACTGTGCCTTGGCAAGGGCTTCCCCAGCGGCATAGCTTTCACCCCCTGAGTCTGTGCACTCTTTTCTGATTTCAGAACTTCCAATCTGTTCTGTCATTGTATGTCGTTGGATGATTATCATTATATCCTATGATATCATTATATCATACATCATTAAATATCTGTTGCCTAACCTAGCATCCAAGTCATGGTGTTGGCTGTTCACAGAGGCCCTGAGCAGGCCACCCGAGGTTTCAGATCTCTCTTGTACAATTGGCAGAATGTGGACGCTGAACTACCCACGGTTGGCAGGGGAGGGCGGGGCCAACTTCTATGTGATGGGAAGAGATACCTTATGACTGCACAGCAAATAGAAATGGTGAGGTTTTTCGGGAATCTGAGCTGGCAACCTGGTTCAGAGAAGTCCTCGCTGTGTCTTGGGGTTGAGCTTCTTATTCGTCACAGGAATGGAAGGGACAGAGCACGAGGGAGGTGTCCAGGGTGTGAACATACCCGTCACCGTCAGGGGAAGAGGGCGGATGTGGTGCGGAGCGGGATGAAGGGGTCAGGACGTCCAGGGCAGCACGTTCTCATCTATTTCTTTGAGGCCACAACCCCTCTCTATTAACTATGCTTTTGTTTTTGGTTTTTCTCCCCTTAGGTGAGAATGGAAACTTAGAGGGAGCTCGAGTTGAGTTCCTTCTAAGGCATCGAGTGGTCTTTCTCGATGTGGGAAAAAGCTCCAGACAAGTCTTCCTCTTGGAGAGTATGCCTTTGCTATGAAGAAGGTTCTGGGCCTTTTCCCATAATTATTCTTCTCTTACCACTGCCAGAGACAGAAGGGGTCTTTCTCAGATATTTACCTGGTGGGATTACTGGAGGTAAAGCCAACAAAACTGTGGCATTCTCCTAAGCCTACAGTCCCAGGGAGTTGTTTACTCTCAAACGAGTGCATGCTTGGTCTCCAGAAATTCACCAGGATTACCAGTTAAGTGTCCCTCCTCGTTCATGGCTCAGTGGTTTTCCTCTCCAGACTGGCCAAGCATGGCTGTGTCTCTCTGGCCAAGCCTGTTGCTCCAGACTCCAGGGTCACTTTGCCTTACAGCCTCATTTCTGATGACTCAAGAAGTCGCTGACAGTCTAGCCAGCTTTTTGTTGTTGTTGTTGCTGTATGAACAGGAATAATGACTTTTGAATTGCTTACAAACTGGAGCTCAATTTTGCCCTCCACCCCTTTTCTTAATATCAGAAAAAGTTTAAGCCTAAGGAAGTTTACAAAGTCATATAATTTATAAGTAGTATACCAATGTCTTCCCCACCTCAGGATGATTGTGTCTGGTTTCTCTTCTGCTCTTAATTCTCCTCACCATTCTCTTCTTTTTCTCATGTTTCTTCTTAAAGGAAGGCAAGGTATGAAATGCTTTGGGCATAGACTCTGTAGTCAGTATGCATGTGTTTGAAACTTGGCTTTATCACTTACTAGGGGCTGGGCTTTAGCAAGTTGCTCGTCCACCCTATGCCTTAGTTCCTTATTTGTGAAATACAGATAAAGGTAGTCCCTTACCACATTAATAAGTTAATTAATGTTAAGCACTTAGAATAGCGGTGGGCACACAGTTAAGTGCTCTGTGGGTGTGATGTGTAATAGTCAATAAATATTAAAATAATGATGAGGATAACATCATATGTTTCTGTTAGTTCCTTTATTTCAAGTATTCATTCTGAATAATCAGCAAATAACAGCTTGATTTTGTAACGTCTCCAACACTTTATAAGCCCATTATTGATGCCTATCACTGTTCTTCTTCTTCTGGTTTCCACAGATCTCTGGGACACGCTGGGTAGACGTTGCCTTTCTTACTTAACAGAGACTTTGTTGTCTCGCCCAAATCCTACCAGTCAGTAGCTGAGTTAGAACTTAGGTCTAGGCCTCTGATTGTAGTGATTGTTTTATATCCTTAGTGCCTCCACAGATGTTAATGAACTCTAAACCATATTTGTGTTGTAGTCTAATTGATATTTCATTTTTTGAGAGAGGATAGTGAAAATGAGAATTAAAAATTCTTTTTACCTGCTAATATTAAACTCTCTGTACAACGCTGTGGTTTAAATTTTTTTTTTTGCTTTTCCTGCTGAAATGCACCTTAAAAATCTCAACATTTATAAAATGATGGTAATTACACGGAAAATGCAAGTCTAACCTGTATTTCTGTTCATAGTAAAATACTTAAGAGAATCAGGGTGAATATTTTAAAGGAAACTGATTCTCTTTAAAGTTACTGTATGTTCCAGTTCCAAATTCATTTTAAATTTTTACATGGTATACAGAATCACTAAAGATTTCACTCATGTTGCAAAAGAATTAATGCATAGCTGAGGTGCACCGTAATTACAGTTTATTTTCCAGGCTTATATTACTGTCAACAATTTACAACATTCTACATTTTATAACTGTTCTTGTTACTAAGTGCTTTGCCATGTTTATTGCCATCAATCTACAAATTAGCATCCAGCTATTTGAGACTTCCAACTTGACAAAGAAAGTACTTACTGCATGGAATGAGGACCAGGTTGTTAAGTCACAGAAGGACCCGTGATCCATTTATTTTAGTTTTCATAAACTTGTTGTTCTTAAGTCTATTTTTTATAATTTAAACTGCTTTGGGTGCTTTGAGTGCAGGACACTGTACTACTGTTCACATTATTAACTGACACTGGATAGGTCATTTAATCTTGTGCTACTGCGAGACCTTGTTCCTGATCCATGGGGAACAGCAATACTGAACCAACTTGCAAGCCAAGAAGAAATTAGGGCCCATATCGTTGTCTTAATTCTTTTAAATTGGTCACACTTCTATTACTCTTGAAAGGAGTTGACAAATTTGTAGCGTAGCTAAGAATGATTTATATCTTCTGGGCTCCAGTAAGGCACTATCATCCACTTTAAAGTGTTTGGCCTCTACATCTCACCTAAATACAAAGCTTGGAAAAGAGGGATTTATAGTCTTAATAATTAAAATTCTCAGTTGTGCGCCAGCTCTTTTGAAGAGCATTCTTTCTGTTTCCCAGCTGTATGAAATGCATGTATTTTACTTTACACAAATAGAGATTGTTCAGGGCGCAGTAAACAGACAAATTAATCTGCTGGTCAGGCGTGCTGGGTCAGGGGACCACAGGTCCATAATATTGGCCAAGTCTTTTTTTGCCCTGACAAAACATTTCCATATATTTCCACTTATAATAAAAATGTTTACGAGAAAAAAGAAATCCCTATAAGCACTGATGATGTTTTATTTTTTTCAATGAATTCTTGAGAACAGTTTTTAATTTTTTTAAAGGATGGATGCCTTCTCATAGTTCATTAACAAGCAGATCTCAAAGCGAGTCCCCAGGGCGGCAGGGTCTTGGGGAAGTGCTGCCGGGGTCAGCGGGGAGCGGGGGGAGCGTTGTGGAGGGGTGGCAGTTACCGGTTTTCCCCTCCCGCCTCAGCCTGGGTAGGGGCTGTTTGCGACGTTCATTTAGTCATCAGGAGCGAGGCTTCCGCTGCTACAATGGCAGCACACTTATAGGACCCCTGTTCCTCTCCAGGTGGTATTGGTGCAACAGTGTTTTTGAAAGAACTGATGTTGGGGTGCACCGTTAGGAATAAGCCTTGCAAAACAGTGTGATGATTTAACTACAGCTTTTGACAGGGAATACAATAATTGAGGATAATGATAAGGCTGAGAATTCTCAAAAGGAACACGTTGTTTCATATATTGCATGTGTGTGAAGATGTAAGGACATGGGCATTTCCAGTCTTCCAGGCAGTCTGTGAACATCCACTGGGTCGTTGTTTTAAAGGGCTGTTGACCAAGAGGCACAGACTATACTGAGACAGTCACCCACAACTGTGCCTTCAGCAGATGAAAGACTATTTGCCTTCAAATGCCCAGAAGAAAATACCAGATTTTCATCTTAAATTATTGAAACTTAGAGCAACCATTTAATTACAATAAGATGAAGTACAGGAATCTGAAGATATCATTTTAGTTTAGTATTTGTGAATTCACACCAGGAGTGGTAGTTGCTAGCAGATGAACTGTGTAGCAGAAGTAGGGTTAGGGAGTCCACAAAAATCCAGTGTGAAGAGTTTTCCTTTGCTTTTCTTTTTGCCCCCAAAATCCTTGGTCGTATTTCAACCTTTAACCTTAAACTTCACTTGACTGTGAGGCCTGCCAAATTCTCATCAAGGCAACAGCATAGAAATACAAAGGGAAGTATAAATTATTATCATTAATAATCCGTCCTGATTTTCCCCCACCTCATTTAAACTAATGGACCATATGTTGTCATTTTCTTTCAACTGTATCCAAAAACATTTCAGAACAAAAGAAGAGAAGAGGTTGTAAAATATCATGTGACCACAACCTCACATTTGTTCTCCAATTAAGACAAGAAAAGTCATGATAACTGTGTGACTTTTCATCTGACTCCATGGAAATATTTCTTGATTATCAATAGAGTAATCAAATTTTTATTATTTAAGGTTGCAAAGGAAAAAAATCTATTTTTGAAAGTGTGTTAAGGATTTCTGAAATGTAAAGGTCCTATAAGGGGCAACCATTAACCAAACTGTTATAGTCTATTTTTTGCAGCAGACTTAAGGCTGATTTTTTTTTCTTTTACTACACCAATTAATTGGCCAAGGTTCCATTTGTCTGTGAAAATCTCAAAATGTTTGTATGCTCTGCAAAGGTCTGTCTGTGGTGCTGGCTGAGGACACGCGTGGCCCAGGCTGCAGGGAAAGGGTCCCTGCAGTTGAAGGGAGGTCGTTTCCAGGAAGCCACGTGTAGTGGGAACAGACACGCAGCTGATGGCAAAGTGGAATGGGGCTCTGTGTAAGGGTTTTCAATGTTTCAGATCATATATGTCCTGAGGATTGGGGGAAATCCAAAGAGAGGAAGAAGGGAAAGATGGGTGAGGCACGAAAATGGGGTTCAGAGAAGCCCACAGGGTACGTGGGAGGAGCTTCCCAGTATTCTACCATGGTGACTCGGTCGGTCACTCAGTGTCACAGCACCTTCCCAACAGGTGTCCTGAGCACTGTTGGTGTTACTGTCACGCTGTAAGGTGACTCGGAGACACAGTCTTCCGTTCTCTCAGCTTTGCGCTCGGAGGGCTGGCGTGTGAGCTGAGGACCGACAGTGATTAGGGCTGAGGCTAAAGAAATGTTTTTTTCAGTCCTGATGATGATGCAGGGCAATACAGCATATGAAAGTATTTTATATTTTTTCTCATTGTATTTCTAGTAATAATACATGGAGAAAGTATGATAAACTTGAAAGTTGTAGAAAAGTATATATTTGATGCAACTCAATTGATGAATCATGTTGCAACTTGATTTTGTCATTAAAAATGAGCTCTTCAGCATCAATGATGAGCTAGAGGCTGGCTCTCTACCTAGTTTTGAAATAAAGCATGCTTTATCCTTCCACAGTGTTTTCATGTGGAAAACTGCTAGGGAAGGTTTAACAGGAATAAAATCCTTTGCATGAATGCTTAATCTTTATCAAATTCAGCTTACCTACACCTACATTATTAACATTGTTATTGTACCATCTACTCAGTTTCTTACCATATGAAAGAGAACTGTAAGAATTCATCAAATGGGAGAAGACTGCAATGTAGCTCAGGCTTAATGAGAAAAAAATTTCAGAGGAGAAATATAAGTGTGGAAAATGTGTAGCTTTTAAATAAAAATATTTAAATTTTACCAAATAAAGTAAAGCAGCTTAACAAGGTTAAAATCACAAATCTCTTTTATTTGTCTTTGGTACTTTCTACTTTTCTTTTTCTGGTTCAGATTCCATCTAATCTACAGGTATGAGACATCAAAAGAAAGAGTTGAAAGATGAAAATTTAATAATTAGAAAATCAATATTATGCAAAGAGTTTAAAAAATTTTTTTCCTTTTTATTGCATTGATTTTCATTGACTCAAATATTAGGTGATATTTGGCAACATGTATAAATAGCTTTTTTCAATCAGCTTTTTATTTTAAGAAGGAATTTCATTGTGTTGTGGTTGTTGGCTATTTGCCTTAATTTCGTTCTCATGAAATTAGGGGAGAACTTGGGTTTTTCAAAATCTGTATTCTTTATTTTCTTTCTACAGAATTAAAATCTACAAAGGATGTACTTTCTGTTATTTATTTTCTTTTTCAATACATTGACGTTTTTAAAAATAAAATTGATATAAATAAAGTATCTGGTTGCATTATTTTACAGTTTTGTACAAGACAGCTGCTGAATTCTCTATCTCCAGATTCCTTTATGAATATTCTTACATATTTATAGCAAAAAACCTAAAACCAGACAAAGTTGTTCTAGAACCTTGTTGTTGCTGAGCATGTAAATACAGTGAGATAGTTGAGCAAATACTTGGTTTCAGCATAGCAGAGTCTACATGCATCTTGAAATAAAGCTGAAAGCATCATCTGGGGAGTCAGGCTGCCTGGGTTTATGCAGACGCTAAAACTGACTGGCTTTGTAAACATGGATAGAATACCTCCTCTTCCTGTCACTTTTCTCACGTAGAATGTAGGAGAAATAACAGTGCCAAACTCAGAGTTCATGTTGAGGACAAATTGTGATCCATGCAAAATGACCAGCAAGGTCCCTGACAAGTTGTGAGTACTCAATAAATATTTTTATATTTCAGTTTCTTCCACATTTTTAAATTGTTTTTCACTTTTTCCATTACCATTTATCATTCTTATACCCCCCGCTCCACAATCACCACACTGCTGTCCATGTCCGCGCATCCTTTTTCCTTTTTGACTGATCCTTCCACCCCCTAACCCTCCCCCACCCAGCCATCTGCCTCCTCTCTGCCAATCTGCCTCCATTTTGCTTGTTAGTTCAATTTGTTCATTAGATTCCACATATGAGTGAAATCATATGGTATTTATCTTTCTCTGACTGGCTTATTCCAGTTACCATAATGTTCTCCGGGTCCATCCATGCTGTTGCAAAGGGTAAAATTTTCTTCATTTTTATGGCTGAGTAGTATTCCATTGTGTAAATGTCCCATTGTTGTTTCATTCACTCACCTACTGATGGACACTTAGGCTGTTTCCACATCTGGGTGACTGTAAATAATGCTGCAATGAACACAGGGGTGCTTACGTTGTTCTGAATTAGTGTTTCAGGTCTTCAGATAAATTCTGAGAAGAGGAATCACCGGGCCATAAGGCTGTTCCATTTTTAATTTTTTGAGGTGTCTCTATACTGCTTTCCACTGTTTTGCACCAATCTACCTTCCTACCAACAGTGTAAAAGGGTTCCCCTTTGTCCAAATTATGATTCAATTCACACCATCTTTATAGATTGATTTGAAAGACATCGTTTATTGAGTTTTGCTCACTCAATGGTAGTATTTGTCCCCTCCCATCCTCATTGCCACCTGCATTATTTTACCTCACAGAAGGAACATACAGAAGTGCCTTTCCATTCCAGACCACATGGGCTTCCTTACCTTTGGGTAGCCTCGGCGTTTTCTGAGTATTGGAGACTTAAATGGATGCAGAGGCTTACTTTCCTGAAAACACCAAATTAACTTGTGATATGAATGAGAATTTTAGAAGAAAAGTTCTGTAAGTAAAATTCTTATTTAGTACAACAGCATTTATTGTTCAACGTTGGGTTGATGTGGATTACCTTTTTTATCCCAATTAAATATATAAAATTTTAGAGCTATAGTTTCACTTTTTATTCGCATTTCCTGCAATGATAATTTCATTATATTGAATGCTCACATTAAATGACTAAATGTATTCAACCAGCAAGTACATTTCCAGCATCTTTTTTTGTAACTGTGACTTTGGATGGACTTTTTGTTTAGGTAAAACACACGCAGACCCGAGCACATCTGTGACGTCGGCGCTCTGCTCAGGAAACAGAACCCGCCTGAGCCCTCAGAAGGGGGGGCCCTGCCGTTCCCTTCTAGGCACCACTCCCCCCGAGTGGTACGTACACATTCTCCTGATTTTTAACACGACCTGGTAGCTTTGCCAAATGCGGCTATTGATTTAACTGCACTTCCTTATTACGAGAAAGAGCGTTATCTTTAGGAATACAGCAAATTCTTCATCAACTAAAGCCCGTAGGATTCTGCAAGTAGCTAACAAATCAGCAAGAACTAGGTTATGAATGTCGGAAGCCGTACTAAATAGGTGGACTCGTCTTCGCGCAGACCCTCCGCCCTGGGGACCTGGCCCCCGTGCCTGGCTGGAGGGTCTGTCCTTCGCCCACTTTGACACCGCTCACTGGGAGTGAGAAGTAAGGAAAGCTAGCGCTTGGCTCCCTGCGGAGAGGGTGGCCCGAGGGGGCTGCGGGATCTGAATCGTCGCGGCAACGGCTGCAATCCTCTTTGTCTGGCTTTGGCCTTTGTAAACACGATATTCACCTTCACTTTCTCCCAAGGAACATGAATGGCCCTGCATAGGACTTGGTAAATGAGCCATGGAGAATGAGGATGGAATCAAATTGAGTGAAATAATTTCAGAGGCTGGGAACTCTTAACAGGCATGTAAACAAGGAGGGGTCTGTTGTGTGGACCGCTCCACGGAGGTGCATGAACTCTTATCTCTTCAAGCCGGCTGCGCTCGGGGCAGCTCATGTTTAATTTGAAACAGTCTCCTGATGGTTCAGTTCCATTTGAAACTGTGCTCGGCCTATTGTTGTGTTTAGAATAAAAGAAAAATTTTGAAATAACAGTCTTTTCAAGTTGGTGAGTTACACAGCACACTTCACATCATTTTTCAAAATATCTCTACCGTATTTGGATATGTAGCTAAAGGGGTAACGGGATTGCTGGAGATGCATTTTATTTGTGTCAGAGGCAAAAAAAAAAAAAAAAAAAAAAAAAAAAAAAAAAATCGCAGAGTCAGCCTAAAAATTTCTGTAACACATGTATTCTTTTTGTTAACAACCTGGGTTTTCCCTTTGTTTTCCTGATCCTTGATCCCAAAGCTATTGTCAATGTATCCTTGTTTTTGTTTGTTTGTTAGAAAAATAAATGGAAATAGACTTTTGATCTTTGCCTACAAAGTCTTACTTCACAGGACTATTTTTTGCTCCCCACCATTATTTTTCTAGATTTTTCAGTGCTTGTACCAAAGGACTGTTCCCCATTTTGAAAGCTGTGATGATTTGGAGCTATTGTTTTATTTATTGTTGAGACAAAAGAATTTTAATTATATGGGCTATTATAAGAGTAACAGCTTTAGGATAAAGAACATAAATAAAAATCTGCTGTCTATGATTAAAATGTTTATAATTACACTCTAACAATTTATGTACCAATCAACATATGTGTTGGGGAAAAGAATACAGTTTTTGAAAAAAGTTTCTTTTTTTCTACAATTAACTGAACACATAAGAAATCCTGAGAGAGTACTACTTTAAATGCCCTGTCCATTCAAAGTTATATATTCCTTCAGAACAAATTAACATAGTTTATCGTGATTTTAAGTATGATAGAATTTAACCTCAATTGCAGATATTTGACAAAATTAAGTTTAACATTCACTTCATTTTTTTATTATGGCCACTCTGCTTTTTACTTTATGAAATGCAAAGAAAGAAGCAGGGAAAAGAAAAATGAAATAATTTCAGTTAGTCAAATCAATGGTATATAACCAACTGATGCTAAACCACATCTGTGAGTCAATATAAATAGAATAAAACAAAATGAGGTGATTTGTTTTGGGGATCACGAGTTTTGATTGTAACAGCATCATCCAATCAGAGTTCAGCCAACAAGGGAATTCAAAGAGCAACGGCCTGAACACCACACCACTTTGTGAAGACGATTCTAACAGGACCAGAATGCGATTTTGGTTCTATCTGGGGTGTAATTTTGATCTTTAGATGTCAATCAGTCCCAATAAATTATGGTCACAGCACCTCAGGAAGACATATGAAAGACAACTAGACAACTTTTTATCTATAGCGTCTAGGTGGGGGGGGGGGGAGGAAGCCTCATTGGAATTTAGTAACTTATTTCTGGCCAGAAAAAGGAGCACCGCTGACATCTCTAAGCTGCTCATGTTCCTTTTTTTGCCATCAAAAACCATTTCCCCAAAGCTAATTATGATAGAAATGTGAATCACAAAGCCCGCAGTGCTTTTGATAATTCTGTGCTGAGGATGGATCTGTAGGATAATCTTTCCAAAGGAGATCGCTTAGAACAGATAAAATCAGGAACCAGGAAGAGATTCCCTGTCATCTGCTCCTTTAGGAGAGGGGTGGGCAAGTTACAGTCTCAGGGGCAAAGCTGGTCCGCTGCCCGTTTTGTAAATAAAGCTTCGTCAGAACATGGCCGCCCCGTTCATCTATGCATTTGCTAAGGCCTCTTTCTTGCATCAACCTTAACAGAGCTAAGGAGCTGCAATAAAAACCATATGATCTACAAAGCCTAAAATATTTACTGTGCTATCTGGCCCTTTAGAGAAGGGGTTTCTGAACTCCTGTTTCAGAAAAGAAATCTCACACCACATCTTTGATTACATGAATTGTGCTTAAGCACTGTGACTGATTAATTTTATTTTTACTTTTTTATTCAGTACCCAAATCTAAATAAACTTCTAATAATGATAAAACTAATAACTCCCTACATTTATTTATTAGGTAACATGTCCCAGATAACGCACTAAAATAGGTATTGCTTTAAGCTGCTATGTTTGTGGATTTGTTTCACAGCATTATAAAACTAATAGAGTAGGCATTTCGAATTTGTTGATAAAGGACCTGAGGCACTATGAGATTAGGTAATTTTCCCAATGTGTCACCAGTGAGAAAGTGATAGATCCTGTGCTATAAATACCTCCTACCAGATCTACCTTCCTCTAAACTTTGGGGAGTTTTTGGGTGCTTCCTGGGAAAAATCTCTGCCAGGATGATTTCCTGTCCTGTAATGTGGAACTGTATTTCTAAGAGGCTCTTTTTACCTTCACCCATTACACAGGATCCCTGAAACAGGTTAAAATGTCCAATGTTTTACAATTGAACTCAGAGAAGGAAACATTGGAGTGATTTTCAAGTGCTTTTCATCTGAAAGATGGATCAAAATACCACCTGCTGTGTTAGAAGAAACAAACCTCATTTTAAAAATATTGTACATGAATCAATGAAATATACTTCAAAACATTGTATGTGCTCCCCTTATGATAAGGTCGTGTCCTGGGACAGGCGCTTGGCCGCAACAACCTCGGGAAAAGGAGGGCTGGTCCCAGGACCGAGAAGAGCGCCGTGGACATTGTGGCTGACGTTCTTACTGGCGTCATCACTCCCGATGAACGTTTGCATTTCCTCGTAGACCAAAAGGTGTCGGTTTTCTAAGCTGCAGACGTTTTCTTTCTTCCAAGATCATATAAAAAGTCACCCTAGCTTTAATTCAAAAGTCAAACGGTATCGCTAGTTGGACAGAGTTTGAAACAGCAATTTGGAGTTTATTATTTTATTCTTTATAATTTTGTGTTTGAATATGTGAAATATTAATACGGTTCAAGAGTCAAAATCATATTAAAAGTTACACCCGGTGAATGATTTTTATTATTGTGATTTCTTCTTGTTTTGTTTCTTTCCACAAAAATAGCAAGTGCATACATTGCCTTTCTCTCCCCCCGCCCCCCTTACAAAACGGTAGCTTGGGAAGCACTCTTTGTATTTTATGTTTTTCACTCGACAGTATATCTTGGAAAGCATCCAATAGCAGTGCACAGAGGTTCGGCAGGTTTGTTTAGTTGTCCATAGAAATCCATTGCGTTAGGTTGTTGCCCATATTTTGTGATGGCAGATAATGCCGCAGTGAACAAACGTGCACCTACGGTGTTTTGCACTGGGGAGTGGCACCCCCAGCAACACCCTAGGGTGGCGCTGTGCGGCCGGGGCCTCGGGGCAGCGCCTGAGAGCACCTGCTTCGCCCCACCCCCGCCCCACCGCGCACCGGGTCACGAGGCTGCCAGGTTTGGGCAGATTTCTTAGGTGAAAGTGGTTATTTTCAATGTTAGGTTTAAGATGTTATTTCTCTTCTTAACTGTGAGGCTGAACATCTTATATTTAAGGATGTTTTATTTATCTTTTATACATAAACTGTTCAATACTTTGCCCTTTTAATTAGTTAAGGATTTGGTCTTTTTTTTTTAATCAGTTTTGAAGAGTCATTTATAGATCAGTCTGTGATATATGTTGCTTTTTTTTTCAGTTTTTATTTTTTCTTTTGACATTGTTCATGGTGTTTTTCCATATAATACTTTTAAAAGAGTGGTTGAATTATCAATATTTTCTTTTATTGCATCTGGATTTTGAGGCAGAAAGGTTTTTTCTCAAATCAGCATATAAAAGAAAAATAGGTTCATGTCTAATTATTAACAGTTTTCTTTTTAAAGTGAAGGAGACCCTATTAGCGGTATCATTGGAATTTCAAGTGTAGCCCAGGACTGTAAGCAGGGATATATAGGTAACTGTTCACAGGTATTGTTTTATTTAAATTATAGAGCTAGCATCTACCTAATTTACTTCCTTTTCTTAATTTAAGGTTAAACCTACAGCTGTCTTGTTTTCTCAATCTAAAATATTTTACCATTTTATTATCAATGGCAGTGCTATCAGGCAAAAGAATGTTGCATCCTCAGGACCATATTGTAGGACAAATGTACATTCTTCCCCTTACAACTTCACTGAGAACAGAAAGGTTGAGGTACAGCATGCGGCTACTTATTCTGCCTCAGAATTGAGCTCCAATTCTTTATTTTTACTTAATCACTAATACATATTACTCTGTAAAAAAAAAGATCATTTTTAATTATTCCAAATAACAGGAATAGATTAAATTTTTAAAATTCTTGTCATCGGTTAAAAAAACAAAACAAAACCCTAAACAAAATACACCATCTCTATTAGAGCCCAACTAATTTCAATGGGGAGAAGGAAATTAATCCCTGCTGGGAGTTTAATATCTACTGATGTTTTACCGATTCTGTTTCAATTAATCCTCCAGAGGCATTAATGTATTCCGTATGACTATCCTCATTTAAAGGGACAGAAGCTGAGACCCAAAAGTTTACTGATCTGCCTAAGATAGAAAGTTAGAAATGAAGTGAGGATATAGTCTCAAGACTCCATTACTTGAAAGACCTTGTTTTTGTCTCAATACTTTGTGGCCTCAAAGGAGAAATAAATTGCTACATTTTCTAGGAACTTCTCAGAATGCAGGATTTTTACTTGGCGTATGTTCGCAATGCAGCTAGTTGTAGACTCCCGTGACACCCAGATTATCAGTGTACTTCACACACAATTTACAGGTGAACCCCGTGGTCCAGTGAAACGCAGCACAACAAATCACAGAAAATGAGTTTCAATGTGGTCACGCTGAGAAGCTCTCCAGGTCAGCTCTCAAGCGGCCACTGGATATTCCCGGGTGCTGGGGTACGCCTCCTTCATTTAGATTTCCCCCCATTTTACAGTCATCCGTACAAGGGATGTGTGTTCTTGGAACACGGAGTTTCTTTAAAGGCTTTTTTCAACAGACCATGGAGGGATGGACTGGCTTCTTCTCAGGGTCTGAGAAATTAAAGGACTGCACAGCCGCTGGCCACCCTTTTGAAAGCACTATCCGTTCCTTATGAAATGACAAAAGACGCAGCAAAGCCAACCTTTTGTGTTCCCACCTTGGCCTCGCTCTGTTTAGTAATGCCGTGACGTTTCTATCAGGTTTCTTCCATCAGGCCCTTTCAGGACACAAATAAAGGAATGAATGCAGGAGCTGAGCTTTCTCCCATTCAACTTTCAGCTCTGTTAGCTTTCAATACCAGAAATGTATTTAAAACTGGATAAGGTTTGTTAACTCTTATGTACCACTGTCACTCATCCAGATAGAAAAGAATAAAACTATATGTGATAAGATTTGCAATTCAAATCAAACCATTTCACTTTGAAAATATAGACTGTTGTGAGTTGAGGAAGACAGACAGGGAAGGCAAGAATGAGGTTTCACATTTACCTTTAGTGAGAATAGTGTGCTTGGTGTTCACGAACCTAGCTATCGAATTTTGTATATTCTTTAGAGAACATTGCAATACAATTTTTGATCAAATTATGCTTAAGTTTTATTCTAACTATGGTATAACATCAGTTTTTACTAAAAAATAATTGTATTTCTGAACAAATTTAGATGTTTAAAAGAATGAAAACCAAAGAAATAAGCTACTTTAAAACATTTTTAAAATATTTGTGTATTCTAAGTCATGTGTTGTACACTTCATCCATATTTCACACAATTTATGTGATTCCTGTAAAGAGGCAGACAAAGATAACTGAATAAAATTAAAATCTTTCAAAACACAAACCATGGTAAAACAAAGAACAAACTCTTTTTGTAACAGTTAAGCTAAATTTCACTGCCTGTCACTTTGATAGTATTATTTCAATAATTTTATAAGGAGCTTACTCCAACAACTATAACTTACTTAAACTTGAAAAATAAACTCAACACTTTTTGAGTGACAGTGGTATCAAAATATATTGGATTATTTAAACTTTAACTGATTTTGAGAACTTTCTAAAATGAAAATAGCACAATAAATGTTTGCAAGTTCTGTGCTTGAGTACTGGGTACAGGATATAGTGCAGCTCTTTAGGAAAAAATGAAGCAAGGGAAGCAATATGAATTCAACCTATGTCAGCTGTGAAAATGTCACCAGGCTAGCTAGCTTCAGCTGAGATGTCCGGATGAATCAATATTCAAGCAAGAGAGAAGAGCTTTAGCATTGTTCTGCTAAACCTCCTGAGTCTAAGAATTATCTGCCGTGTCTACACACAGCCCTGTGTGTGCCGCCTGGCCCTTGCCAGCCCGCACTGCTCTGCGTAGCAGTGGATGCCTGAAGCGAGCAGAGCCAGTCGGATTCCTTCTCTCTGGAGCGGGGAGTTCTGCTCTGCCGAGCAATGCCCGGGTATGACCTGTGGCTAAAGCAGGCCCCTGCCCTTTCCACGGAAGGAAAGAATAGGAATTCCAACAGCTGCGGTCTCTAGGATGGCTCTTACTTCTACTCTTTCTGATGCTTAACAGATGAGGTGCAGCATGGATTCTGTGAAGTCACCCAATATCCTTCTAATGATGTCCGTAGCTGTGCCATGTCTGCTTCGTGTCTGGTACTGCAACGGAAAGAACCTTAACCGGAAGCCTCTCTGCTTAGCCCCTCCCTTGGGAGGCCTCAAAACTTCATACAACACATGTCCTTCTCAACACAATGTTTTGGGTGCTGTTTGTCTAAGAAAAAATATGTGTATTCATCCCCAAATGACACACATATTTTTAACATGCATTTATGAGGACAGCGGATTCCTAGTTGGCTCGTATTTATGTAATTAATAGAGGCCATCCAAATAACTTTTCAGATAATAACAAGCATTTTGAGTAGCGGTGACGTGGCCTCCTCACATACAGAAACGGAAGCGGCTGGCCTGCTTTTCGAGGTTTTACCAGGCATCACAGCGTGGGAATATGTCGATGGTGATGCCCAGCCGTGCCCCCGACCGCGTCGTGAGCATGCCTATTCCGCAGGTGCTGACCGAGACGCGGAAGGTGTAGCTATGAACGAGACAGTGAAACTCATCGTTCCCGTGGAACTGATATTCTAAGGGAATCTGGGCGGCTAAGACACTTCGTAGCGGGAAATGTAACTAAAGTCAACGGTGGTAACAGAGCCACGGCTTAGGGCCGGCTGCTCGCTGCGGTGGGATCAGGAGGGGAAGCCTTTCCCGGGAAGGCCAAACGCGGACCGGGCCGGGCCCCGCGCCTGATCCCTCGGGCGCCTGGTAGCGATGAAGAGACGCGCACTCCTGCGCCTTGGGCACCCCCAGTGCTGGCAGAGACCCCGCGCCCATCACACGCCCCTCCCCCGCCCCTCCCGGCAGGGGCCGGCGCGGGCAGTTTCCCGTGCTCTCAGGGGCCTGCCAACTGACCCCAGCTTTTTGTTATCTTGAAAAGCAAACGCGGAGGTGAGCACAGTCAGCGCTCCCTTTCTTCACTTCTCTACAGCAGTTCCCCCTCCTCCGTGGGGGGGGGGGGCGTTCCAGCACCCCGAGGGGCGCCTGGCGCGGCAGAGCGCGCCGACCCCCGCAGACCCGTGTCTTCCTCGGCAGGCCCACCTAGGATGAGGTGCAATCTGCAAATTAGGCCCAGGACGAGATAGATGAACAACGACGCCTAAGAATCAAATAGGGCAATTCTAGCAATATACTGTGATAAAGGTTGTGTGAATGTGGCCTCTCTCTGGGAAGTTTCATATTTTTCAGTCCAAAGCTCTTCCCGAGTCGGTGTGCCGGTCCCTCGCTTGCAGGGAATGGCCCGGGGCCGCCCGTCTCAGGGACCCCCTTGCCGAAGCCTGTGTGGGCCAGGGCTTCGCAGTGCGACCCCCTGCAGTCCCGCGGGACACGGGCTCCGCTCACGTCGTCCACCCACAGACACGCTTCCTTTTCCACCTTAACGAAGCGCGCATCACGCACGGTGGCCACGACTTTGGCAGCTTGAGGTGCGGCAGCAAAGTCAGCCCGAACTTCTTTTTCCTAAATCACAGTTTCACAGAGGTTTCGTTCTTACCATAGATCTTAGCAACCTCAGCACGGGACTTTTTTTTTTTTCTTATGACGTTGTGAACTTTTACCTTTTCCTTTCAAGGAAACACAGCTGCTCTCTGGCATTTCCGATTCCTTGGCATCACCGCGCCTGCGCTTTGAGGCCCCAACGAAGGAAAATGAGGGCCAGCTGAACGCAGGCACTGGGGCCCGGACACAGGGGCCCGGACACCCGCCGTGGCTGCTGCCTGACTCCGGGCCGGGCGCAAGTCCAGCGCGGAGACCCTGGACAATGGCTGGGTCACGTGCGGGACAGGTGGAGCGAGACTGCATCACGCTCTTCAGAACGGTGAGCACTGGAAAACTTATGAATTTTTTTATTTCTGGCATTTTCCACCTCACAGTTTTGGACTGGGGTTGACGGAGGGTAACTGAAACCATCAAAAAGCAAAGCCGTGGATGGTGGGGTGGCGGGTGTCCAGTGTTCCCTCCAGATGTGTTCCAGATAAGTGACCAATTGTGCGTCCTTTTTCACTGGTCCATTGTTCTCCTTACAAGTGACCTTTTAACAAGGGGGTCAACACCGTGTGCCGGGGCCCGTCCGTGGTCCCCTAGCCCAGGTGAGGTGGCCTCCATGCCGGCCACCGACCCATCTCACCGTCTGCTTCCCCCGGCCACGCTTGGCATCAAGCGTCAACGGTTTGGACCCCAGAACAGACTCTGGGATGAAGTCAAATGCACAGGTGTTGTCTGGGGAGAGCCCTGGACATGAGCCCTTAGGGGCGGGGGGTGGAGAAGCAGAGCTGGGCCAGGGAGAAAGATGGGCCGCGGCCTGAGAGCTCAGCCGCAGCCCGCGCTCTGAAGGGCTGCGTGGCCTGCGGCGTCTCGGTCCCAGCTGCCCCCACTGATTACCCCAGGTGGCCGCCGGGGGCTTCCTAGGTAAGCAGAGGTTGGTGGGGTGGTTTTGTTGGATCTTCACATTCGTCACTTGAGTGGACAAGCACGGACCAGCCGTTCACTAAGTGGGCGTTTTCAGTCTGCGAGGCGACTTGGGTAAGACGGCTCTCTGCGCCGGAGCCGGACTCTGTAAAGGCCGGTGCGACACACTCCTCCTTCACTTGAAGTGAGTTTTGGGCAGCGCCTCTCTGTGTTCATCAAAACAGCTGTCATGGATTGTCCCAGGTCACCAGTGAGTACTCTCTGCGGCGATGGGGGGTGTTGTTTCTTGTATTTGTTTGTTTGTTTGTCATATTCACATCAATCGCGTTAGTGAACAATTGGCAGAAAGCACAACCCACGATGGCTTGGTGACCCTCAGGCTCTCGGCCCTGCTGGCACAGGGCTTGAGTCATGGGGGACCACATTCTGGTCGTCACCTCGGGACCCAGGATTTCTGATCCTGCTGTGAGGTGTGGGGATGTCTGCAAAGGGCCCTGTGTGGTTCTGCTATGTTCCTGTTGGTATTTGGTGACAGGCCCATGGCCCAGGGGCTAGAGATCCCCACTGCTGAGGTCCCCGAGAATCAACAGGCCCTGCAAAGTGGCTTCTGACTGGAGACCCTCATGCTGCCCCCTTCTTGATCAGACGTGGCCTGTGGTCCGGGAGGCCCCTGTGCTTCTCAGCCGCCCTGCTGAGCTTCAGCTGGGCTTGACCAGACTTTGCTGCGGCACGAAGCTGGGGCTGCACGCTGCACGCTGCACGGAGGAAGGGCCTCTTCCGGCGGGAGCTGCCGGCGGCCGTCAGGCACTCCCTCCGCTGTAGCACTGCTCACACTCAGGGCAGTGGAAGGGGCACTCACCTGTGCGCAGGGCTCAGTGCCCGTGCTGCCAGAAGCACGCAAAGCTCGCATCGCACCCCAGGATACTGGTGGGGCTGGCTCCTCACAAAGCCCTGTGCAGGCACCTGGCCAGGTGCCACGGCCTCCGTGTGTAGCTGTCCCCAGGCTCCAGGTCCAGGTGCAGTAGTGAGGAGCGTGAGAGGGCCTGCGCTCGTTGGCGCTCCCGAAGTTTCCACCCTGGGCAGCCGCGGGTGCTCAGCGCCCCTTCAGGCTCTGGGAAAGCTGCTTCGGCTCGCGGCTGCTCCGTGTGCGCTGGTGCTGCGCGTGTCCTGCCAGCCAGATGGGCTCTCCGTGCCAGTGCCGGGGCAGGGGGGCCTTTGGGGCGGGAGGCGCTCAGCCGTGGCACATTCCGGGGAAGGGGCCTTCCAACGTGGGGCGGCACGTGGCCCTGGGTGCCGGGCTTCCTCAGCGCCCAGGTCTCCTCAGGAGCTGCTCTCCCCTTGGAGGTGTGCCTTTGTGGCTCTAGCGCACCCCACTCCCAGAGTCTTCCAGGATATTAACCTCTGCACTGCGACTTCCACATTCTTGACCCTCTGTATCAGTCAAGTCATGAAGGGAAAGCGCGTTCCCTTCCAGGGTCCAGGTCCTTCCAAGGTGGAGGTACTAGAAAAGATGGTTGAATTGCACACAGCCCCCTCTCTCCTCCTACCTGTGCCCTCAGCACATTGGTTCCTGGAGCGCACAGGCTCCCTTTCAGCACGAGCCTGCATCCTTGTGCAATGCATTCTGCGTGCATGCGTGTGCGTGTGTTTGTGTGCGTGCTAAGCACGCCTCGCGCTTCATACAACCGTAGCTCCTTTTGACATCCTGGCCTCTCCCTTGCGTCAGCTGAACAAACAGGCCAGTTTCTGTTGTTGGTGCTGCCTCTGGAGTTTAGACTCCATACCAGGTCTAGTTTCACAAACTGCCCTCCCTCCTCCTACCCAATGTGTACACATACTACATCATGTCTGTTTGTGGGTTCATGTTTATCATTTATTTTATTGGGAGACTTCAAAAATCAAAGACTATGATCAGATACCTGACTTACGTGTTCCCCAATATTTCATGACAGTTAAGAGTCTAGACATTGGTTGGCATGTAATAGACTTGTTTGCTCAAAGCAAAGACAGAAACGCTAGGGGGAACTATTGCCTAATTTCACAGATTAGGATATGACAATTTTATTTATCTGCTAGAAATTAAATTCATGCAAAGCAAACTATAATGAATATGAATATGTTTTGAAGGCCTATTGATTCACTATGAAATTGGTGTAATTTTTAATCAAATAAGATGAGCAGAAGAGTCTCTGTTCTGTGGTTGGCTGTGGTTCCTTCATGTTCGCTTATTATTTTCGGTGTCTCACACTGGGCAGTAATCCGTTCAGGTTTGCACCACAATGGGATATTCGGTGGATCGCTTGTTTTAGACTAGCTTCAGAGTCTTACTTTCTTTGGCAACAACTAGGTCAAGATTAGACTCTAAGAATAGAATCTTTCTCACCTGAGTTCCTATTATTCTAATAACATTTGTTCCTCATTTGTGAATGCAAACATCCCTAATGGACTTTGGAAGGGTCTGTAGCCTGTTTCTTTTCTGAAATTTCTCTTTTCCTATAAAACTGACAAGAATCTCTGGTGTGGAAGAAAGAACTTCGAGGTTGTAATTATGAATCCCTATAAAAAGGACAGCTGTTCTTTTTCTTATTTGCTTTGTAAAATAAACACAATGCTGATGGAATGCTATATAACTATCAAAATAATCCACAAGATATTAGTAGTTATCAAACTATAGGGAAGAATCCCCTGAGGTGTTTATATAAAAACGTTGATTTCTGAAGCCCACTTCTCAAGACTCTAACATAGTATGTTTGGGTAGGGATCAAAATTGGCATTTTTAAATTAGCAACTATGCTAGGTAATTCTGATGCAAATGGTGAGCAGTCCTCACTTAACAAGTTTATATCAAAAAGCTTTTATGTTTATAAATTGATTGAAATTGTTAGAAGAAAGGACTCTTGGCAAAAACTGTGTGTAATGTCACTATCTTGAGATGATAAACTGGAATATCAGAGTCTGGAGACTATCTCCAAGTCGTCCGCCGTGACATCATCAGCAGGCCCTAGGCCAACACTCTTTCAACACTGCCGGCTACCTAGTATGTCATCGAATAGATGCAAGGTTGGTTTGACAGAATTCACGTTCAAGAAACCATACTGAATTCAGTAAATTGTACTATGATACTCATGAAAAAGTTGAGTCTTTTGCACTTTAAATGATGACTGTATGTTTATGTTGACATAAACACATTAACATGAATTCTACATTTTTGGAGTGATACTTCGACAGGCAGGAATGCTTTTGTTTCCATGAAAACTTTGCATGCGAAAGAATCTTGCTCTATGCGTTTGTTCTTTAGCAACCTCTTGGAGATATGAATAGAAGTGCCTCACTTGTAACATGAAAATTTGAGAAAATATATAGATGTAAGAGTCCAACTAAATCAACCCAAATCTTCTTGGACTATATATGTTCTCTCTAGGGATTCTAAAGAATTTTTAAAAGATACAAAGACAACTTATCCCTCCTTTCAACTTCTATCCTAGTAGTTACTGTGGTTTCTCTGCATAGACATTGAAATATAGTTTTAACATATGGCACATGTGTATTTATAATGAAAATGTTCAATGTTCAGTTCTAGAGTCTTCTTTCCATAAATTACTTTGCATTTTTCTGGTTTTCCAAGCTGAGAAATTTTGGAAAATATCATTGGAGTGTGTATTTCATTGGGGAATAGTATATCTGGTCCAAAGTTCTTCATATTGATGTCAATTCTTGGCACACACTAAAAGTAGGTAAGTGAAAATTGCTCAGCAGCAGTATATATGAATCTGGGAGAAAAAAACATAGTCACTAAGCCTGGGGTGTCCAACCTGCAGCCTATGGGCCACATGCACCCCAGGATGGCTATGAATGTAGCCCAACACAAAATTGTAAATTTACTTAAAACGTTGAGCTTTTTTTGTGATTATGTGTTGCAATGTATTTAATATGTGGCCCAAGACAATTCTTCTTCCAGTGTGTCCCAGAGGTGCCAAAAGGCTTGACACTCTTGTGAGTAAACCATCTAATATGATCAGACAGCAGAGAATAGCGTAAGCAGAGTAGAAACAAAGAATTTTCAAAAAGGCACACTGGGCTATGTTAGAATTTTTAAAAATCATGAAATCACAATAGATTTATCTTAGATCTGAGATTGTTAACTTATATATTTACAATGTGACTTAAAAAAAGGCACTTAATCTCTTTGAGTTGGTGGTAAGGTCTTAACCTTTCATACCTTAAATTTTACTCTGACATTTTCACCTAGCTGGCCCCAAGGAGAACGTACTAACAGATTGCTTACAAACGTAAAATTCTTTCAGAAAAGTAGGCCCTTCCTTTCTGTTTTGTATGGACATGAAAATTGCAGGGGTGGCGGTGAGAATAAATTGTTATGCAAATTCTTAGTAATTTCCATAAACGCCTTTTGTTTGACTTAAGCGACTGCACTCTGCCACAGTGAAATCAATGAGTTGCCAAAGTGGGGTCCAGGCGTGGGAAATGGCGCAGGATCATTGAAGGACTGAGCGGGCGTGGTGCTCAGGCAGGTCAAGGCCCGACGGAGGGAAGGCACTGTCTCCTTCATCCCTTACAGTAATATTGGATTCGAAATTTTAATTTTTAAGGTTTGTTAACATCTCCCAAATCAAGAATAACATTGGATTCTTTTTTTTCCTGGAGTTGACTGGGAATGCAGATGCCTTTCTGAGCTCGGAATCCTGGCAAACAGCAACTTCATTCTTTTTCCCCTTCCCCTTCTTTCATCCTCATTGGTCGTTCAGGGGTCGGCTCAGAGGCCACTTCTTTGGTCCCTAGAGCAGGTAATGTTCCCCTTTGTATACACCCATACCAGAGTGTATTTTTGCTGGCATGAAGTTCTTCCCACTTCTTCAAATTAATAACTGTCTTTCTACCCGCCCAGTAAGCTATGAGAAGGCCGGGGGCACCGCAGTTATATTAAATATTCAGAACATAGAGCTTTATTAACCCACAGCAGATGATCAGTGAGTACTGGTTGTGTGTGCCCTGCCTCTCGTTGGGTGCTCCAGCCTCGCACATCTTTTCTCACAACTTCTCTTTCCTACCTGGCCCCAAATTTCAGACATTACAATCCTACAATATATATATTTTTTCTTTTTAGGTTAAACTGTCTTGTCCCAAAAATGTGTGCGACAGAAACCAGTCTTAAAAGACATTCTAGGAAGCAAAAACAATTCCAGGGTTAAATATGTTTTGGCAATGCTGTGTATTATCTAGTTTTTAAAAAAATAATATTAAGTGTACTTTAGCATATCAAAGACTCCGCATTCTTAAATGAAAAAACCACTTGACCTTATTTAACTCGGCTTTGACAGCCTTGTTAGACCTTGAGCCCATTCTCCGTGACTTTTCTGGTGCGTCTTACAGAATGATGTCACAAAATACCACTCTGGAGAAGGGCTGAGTTAAAGAACAACACTTAGGTATGGATTTGGATCAAGGCCCTTCCCCAGTGCACATGAGTACCCAGGAATGAGTGTCACATGAGTGTCACAACCTGGGTCCCAGCCCCATTTCCACTATTTATGGACCATGTGACCCTCAACTATGAAAATTCACTAAACTTGTATGAGGATCTGTTTCCCTCTTCTGCAGTGTCATCTGACCTGCTGTGGTGGGTTCGATGGTGCCCGTCCCCAACATACCTGTCTATTTGGTAACTCCCAGATTCTGCAAATGAGACATTCTTTGGATATAGTTAAATTCATCATTTTGAGATGAGATCATCCTAGATTATTCAGGGGGCATCCCAAGAGACTGGAGGAGAAAACGTGATGTGGAGGAGGTGGTCCTAGGAGAAGGGGGCGGAGATTAGAGTGCCAGCCACAGCTGGCGGAAGCCTGGAGCAGGGCAGGCAAGGGTGCTTCCCCGGCGCACCCAGAGGGCGCGGGCCCTGCCTACGCTGGACTGCAGATTCTGGCCTCCACAACCTTAAATAAATGTCTTATTGTTTTATGCCACCGAGGGTGTGGTAATTAACTGCACAACCTCAACAAACTAATATAGCTGCCTGTTACATTGAGACGATCATAATGCATATAAAATTCATTATTATGGGCATTAAAGTGAAGTATGAATATGGTAAATTTTATTGATTAATGAAGCTAAAAAGCAAAGGACGCTGTGTAGTGTAGTATTGATGTTGGATTCTCAATAAATGGAATGGGTATCGAAGAGGCAGCAAAAGATTTTGCCTACATTTTTTTTCTCCTTTCAGAAGGTATTTTTTTCCTTTCTAGAAGGAAGTATATTTTTAGAGAACATGATTGGATATACCATAATTAAAAGTAAAAATAAAACTCATTGAGTAACTAATAATTTCAGGTTATTACATAGATTACATCATTTAATTCCTGCAGTGACCCAGAAAAATATTCTCCTTGTTTGCAAGGAAGTTTGCTATTAATAGTAGTGCTTGTGTTGGTAGTAATAATAGCAATATGAGTAGCAATTACTGCTTTTTGGGAACCTGCATTGTGTTATACTCCTACAGTATTGAATGTACTCTGGTCCACACCTTTATATGTACTTTCATATAGAATGCTTAATTTTCAGAGAAGAAAAATGAAACGCAGAGAGGATAGGTAGTCCTCAGTCACACAGATGGCAAGTTCTGGAACTGGAGTCTGAATAAGTCTTGAGACCTTTCCCTTCTGTCATGAGCTTGTTTTAGCCCGTGTCTACTTCTAAAGGAGAATCCTGGTAGCTCACGGGCTGTCCCTGGCCAGGGTGGGAAGCCAGGGAGGACGCCTTGCTTCTGGGAGGACAGAGCCCCCGGGGGAAGAGGAACTGGAAGGACAAGGGCTGGCCACACGCAGGACCCGAGGGAGCCCAGGGAAAGAAACTATTCAAGGTCTGCTGGTAGAAACGGGCAAGGGTCAGGCTCTTCTCACAAAGAAAATTCTTGCTTATCACCGGTAACGCATTATTTCCGTAACTATACCGGCAGGCTGCTAGCAAATGAACGTTTTCTGCCCTCATCCAGTACTAGAAGAGATAAAGCTCGACCGCTGCCTGTCTCTCAAGGGCTGCCATCCCTTGTGCGCCGACGTTTTCGAGACCGCGTCCTGTGTCCCTGCTTTTGTTTCCGCACCATCCGCCGGGCCTTCTCGTTCTTGCTTTTCCCTGTTAGATTTCTTTTCCCGCAACGATCTCCCATGCTTGTTTTCATTCTTACTGCGTTTATACTTTTTGCTTATTCAATCCATATTTTTCTCTGACATTTCTTGGAGGAGATGAAATGGATCATTTAATGTGAAATGTCTTACGTTTTTGTTTCGAATTGAGTGCTAGTTTTAAATTTTTGCTTTAAATTTTTTGCTTATAAGGAGTGAGATCCATGACCAAACTAAGTTTTAAAAGTCTGTGTACGAGGAAGAAGAATGTTGTATTTATATTTGTATACATTAAATAATTAATGTTACATTATTATGCATTAAATAATTATTATACATTAAATAATTATGTTTTTGTTATTGTATTAGAGAAAAAGCTTATAATGTATGAACCAATGTGGAGGCTTTCCACCTTGCATACCGAAACTGAAAATGCTCTATTTTCTGACATGAAAAATTCCACACCTTTGTAATTCCACCTCTAAGTATAGGAGTGCAATTTAAATGCAAAATAAAATCAAACAAAATTCATCATGAAATGGAAATTGGTGGAACCACCTCTTTATATTAGGATTCTTTGTAAAAGCCATAGTATTTGTCAATTATTTATCTGTTTTTTTGTTTGTTTCTGTGGGGGCTGACAGTTTTTTCTTTGCATACCATGATGAGGAAAAACAGGTGTTTTGTATGATTTGCTTCATTTAACATAATGATTTTTTAAATATTGTCATTATGTCCCATGTTCATAACTTAGTACACCACTTGGCTCAGGAAGAGATAACTGGGCATATTCAATGGAGGAAAAATTATGTAGGGTTTTTTTTCTTTAAATAAAAAATAATTTTGAAGTGTGACATTGCCTGCTGGCCACTCACCAATTTTGACAGTATTTCTGATGACTGTCTTGGGAAGAAAGCCTGCCCCAGAGACGTTACCAAATGAAAAACCAAATACCAGCTTCACACTCTTCACTGCATTAAATGGAATTATTGGCAATGAAATAAGTCATATTATCTTAATCTAAAAAACACTGCATTTTTCTCAATTTAAGTTAAATTTCAGCAGTGTATTACAACTTACAGGTAAACTGGTTATGTGAGCCACCCTTTGCTCTGATAATGAAGATGCAAAAATCCACATAGGACTCTGAAAGTCACTTAATATATTAGACTTGCCCCACTTCTCTTTACTCTGCTAAATGTTTCTTTGCTTTTCCATCACCTAAACAAATACCTTCGGAAAATCAATTAGTTCCTTGGGCTTCAGCTATGTCATATTTTATTAAAAGAGCATCATAAACTGAATTATTACTCAGACACCTTCTAGCCCTAAAGTTCTAGAACACACAGCTGCAGATCACTCAAAACACACTGTCGAACAGGCATCAAAGAAATATAAAGTTAGGTTTATTTGTAGCTTCCTTCACTCCCTCTCTCCCTCCCTCCCTCCCCTCAACCCCCATCCAGACTCCCTTCCTGACCAACTGAAGAGAAAAATGTACACAAAGAACAAATTTAATAATTCTCACTATTGAATGTTCTATCATGTGATTTTGTCTGTTGCTTCCAGAAACATTTAGGCTCTCCACTCTGCCTTTTAACACAGGATATATAATTTTAAAACATTGCAATTATATCTCAATTCTGTCTGCTGTAACAGAATATCTTCATTTCTCTGTTTCTTTCGGCAACTTTAAGTTAATAATTATAACTATTTTACCTGCTTTGAAATTTCCACAGCTGTAAGAAGAAATATTAAAATTAAAAAAAATCTTATTATTCATAGTGATAGTAATATTAGTAAACAAAAATAATAGCTCACAATTATCGAATACTGGTTATGTTTGAGGAACTGTAAGGTTAGGCATTTTTTACATCAGTTTATACAAGAGGAGCTCCAGGTTAGCTTGGTTAGATAACTGCTCAAGATTGTCGAGCGTTCATATTGCTGTAGAGCCTGTGATCAAAGCCACCGCGGGAGAGAAACGAGGCAGAAGAAACGCACCCACTGTGCCATCAGCTGGGCACAGCGTCTGCTGCCATGTGCAGAAGGAGCCTGGGGGCCCGAGGCCACTGCTGGCACTGAGTCAACGTGAAGGCCAAGAAGGGGATATGTCCCGTGGGCCTCCTGCAGGGGATATTCCTGTCCCCAAAACTCGTGTACCCAACAGGCAAGTGGCCAGAGAAACCCTTGTTAAGGTATTATTGGTGGACATAAATCCTCCCAAAGGATGCTCTTTCTAGGCCATTTATTTTAAATTTACATAATCCTTTGTTAGGGTGAGTAAGTATTAAGTGGTTAATGGTTGTTAATAATTTACAAGTACTATAAAAATGAAATTAGCTCCCATGTATTATATATTGCTCACTTACTATGCTCCAGACTCTACGCTAAGCAAGGTGAATGTATACGTGAGTGTGAGCCTGCCTCCTTGCCTGTGTGTGCATGTATCTCTGCATGTCTGTGTTTTCATTCAGTCTAGAAAGCAACCAGTTTATGGAGGAAAAAAAATCAAGTATCAGAGGTTGCTACTAATACACCAAAAGTTATTTGCCTGGTTGATGGTGTGCCTTGTAGAAAGAAAGTGCAATTTGTAGTTGGATATAACTGAATGTTAATATTTTTTGCCAATTTCTAGATGAGAGCTAGTAGAAGGTACTTAGTATCAGTTTCCACGTCAGTAAAATTCAGGTAGCAATATGTAACTTAGGTAATATAACAATTAAATGAGAAAATGTATCTAAGACCACACAGTACATTGCCAACAAAGAGTAAACCATTTTCTCGTATTGCTGGAGCTCAGCTACTCTACTTCCAAAAGCAGGAGCGGGAGGGCTGACCCTCCCGGGGCTCGGGGCCACTTTGTGGGACGGGCTTACAGCCAGATAGGGAGAGTGGTGGCGGGAATAGATGTTTTCTGAACAGTTAGTTTAGGTGAAAAATTGTCACTGTGCCCACTTGCCATGCCCCTCCCTGGGAGAGAAGAGCGCTCTGTAGTCACTGAATACCGGCACCCTGCATGCGGAGTTCCTCCTTGGGCCCTGTGTGTGCGGCGGGGGTCCTGCTCCGGGTCCCTTTGACGCAACAAGGACCCAAAGCCCCGAGTCGCCGCAGCCTGACTGCTCACACTTCACACTCACTGTGCATTTAGAAACATTGAAGTCATCTCCCAATTTGCTTCACCAAGAGCATCAACCTCCAGTGAAATGGGCTTGATAAATTCAGTGATAATTCACAAGCTGTGTCAAAAGCACATTTTGCTGAAATGGAAATACTAATAAAACTGGGGACCCAGAAGGAGTCCATTATCATCGTTAAAACATTTGCAGAGAAGTTGTCCCTCCTTAGTTCCCATTCCCTGGTGCATTCTGGCTACTTTTACAACTGCATTTCAGCAAAGCGTCCAGGACTACCTGCCAAGGGGGACCAGGCGCTTGGTTCACGGGCTTGCCCATCACATGAGGTAATGACACATCTGTTTGGACCATCTGAGCCGAGATAGCAGATGCTGCTGCAAGCTGAGTATTTGGAGAAACAACAACGAAAATAAAGAGAAAGCTACTTTTCAAACAGTCTCTCTCCGGTTCAGATGCACGGCTGCCGCCAGGGACCGCAGAGAGCTGTCTGCACATCCTGAACACCGTGGGCCAGCTCTGATGCATCGCTGATCTCCTTGGCCTATTGGAAGGATTCAATGGAAATACGTTTTCTCTTTTAAATAGAACAGATTCCTTATAACATTCGGACATTCAAAATGATATTCTTAACTGGTGTAACTTCCAGCAAGTGGCAGACGTTGCTTCGTGGCTGTGTTCCACAGAAAAGGGCTCCACGGTTCAGGCTCACGGTGAAAATGGCCGGGTATCATGCCACCTGCAGTCTCCGTGGGCTCGCCTTTCTGCACAGTTCATGTTCTGTGTCCCAGCCATTTGAAACAGAGCCACAACCTATTTATCCTTAGTGTTTAATCTGTCCCTCAGACTGTCCGTCTGTGCATGCGTCCGTCCATCCATCCATCCATCCATCCATCTGTCACAATGGTCGGACATTAAACTGGCTATTTCGGCTTGTTTTCATTTCGGAGCTACGTTAACACAAATTATGTGCTTTAAGACATTTAATGTATTAGTCTATTTTGGGGGGCTCTAGGAAAGGTGGTGAAAATAGGTTTTCATTAATAAGGACCATCTTACATACCTTTAGAAAACAAACGCACTCCTTACGCATGCAGCGACTGTACAACTGTGTTCGCCCTGCTAGTCCCTATTTTTTTTCTGGTTATCCTAGTATTATGTTTGGCTTACCATCCTATGCTATGATTTTCAGTTTTAACAAAATATGAATTTGTATTAAAAGAAATTGGGCTGAGTTTGGTAACCCAACCTTGTACTTTGAGCTTTGGTTATAGTTTCAGTTGGTAATACGTGAGATATGTGGGGAGTAAAGAGAGTTCTTATTTTAATATGTGGTTAAATATGTAAGTTGACCAGCCTGAGGGTCATATGGAGGGTGGAGGTGACAATGAAGAACGTGGTCAAGGGGGCGAGCCATCCCGTCTAGAAGCCTGCTGCGAGGAGCCAGCCCAGCCAGCACCCAAGGGCCCGACATAGAGGAGGTGGGCTGCCTAGACTCTCAGTGTTTAACTTCTGTAGGATGCAGTGGGCAGTGTTCCCCCAGAGCATGTGCCATACCCTTGCCCAAGAGATCATGAAGCCACCAATGTGCCAGTAACCCGAGTGACTGGGAAATGAGGGAAGTTGGAGGTTTGGCATACGTGAAATACGTTCGGTGAAAGGGGTGGGGCAGTTCCCTCAAGCTTGCAAAGATGCCTTCAGGTGTTCTTGCTATTGTCATTATTGCTATATTGTATAAGGACGACTAAAAGTGTGTGTGTATGTGTGCCTTAGTCATTGTTTTGATGTAGCAGTAAATCCTTTCCACAATAAGATGCTCAAAATCAAAAGTACATGTTTAATGAAAAACTGAATAACTGAAATTCAGTTTTTCAAGGAAGTTGATGATTTGTGTAACTTGACAAATATGTGTTGACATTAATCAACAAATACTACAGGGCTTGTACCGACAAGATAAAAATCGGGACAGCAATGGAGAAGCCTCAGCTAGTACTTCCGTGTTTGTAGCTACTCCCAGAAGAGCAGAGCAACGATTTTACAAGGCCCACTGCTGAGGGGTGTGTAAGTAGCATTCTGTCTGCATGATGTTTGTCAAGTGTCTATCTTTCTAAATTATCCTTGCTCATTCTCTCTTTAAAGTTTGTGTGTGTGTGTGTGAATGTACAGAAATTGCTGTAATAATTGTGACTTCATTAACAGAAGAACTTGCAAAGAGCTTTATATTTGCATCATCAGATACTTTCAGCATAAAAATCATATAATTAGTTCAAAGAATAATTAAATTTTTCCTATTCTAAGTTATAGAATCAAAACATCACTTTTCCTGGATCATTCTAGTAAAGGTAAAACATCTGACATTATTGTGTGTGCCATTATAAATTCGGTGTTTAAAAGTCTGAAGGTAACAGGTGTGTAAGCCCATGGGAATTCATTGAAGTAATAGAAATGGAAATGCAGTTAGCCAGGCTAAATCAAATCAGAATTAAGTTAATGTCCTTCGTTTGTACATTTAAAGTTCTCCATTCAATTTTCGTAAGTTAACACACACACAGGCTTGACCGACCAGATACAAGACTGTATGTGTGTGTGGCATTTGACTGACTTTGTTGGAATGCCTATAATCGTCTCCGTCAGACTTCAGAAGGGTGTCCATTGGCTCAGTAGATAACCTTTCTGAAAACATTGCAAAATCTTATGATAGACACTTTCATGTCAGAATGTCATTATTAAAATTTCTCTAGGCTGGAAAAACCCTAATTACAGTAGACAGATCGCCGCATGTGTTAAAATATCTTTGCTGGAATTCAAGTATGTGTGAATCTTGAAGACAAGCGGAAATATAATCGGCCCATGAAAAAATGTTATGCATAATAGCTAAGAAGATGATGATGAATAATGTATGTGTTGTTAGTTAAATAACTACTTGCATTTGAGTGTCTCACATGCGCCTGTTACACGAGGGAAAGATGGGATGATGTAAAAGCCTTTAGAGTAACATAAAATTAAATGGGATTTTATGAATAATTTGTTTTTTTGAAGACTCATTTCTGTCAGTGAGGAAACATGACATGAAACTATTCAAAGGACATGAAAGGAGTCTTGAGAGCTTTAAATAAAAATAAGATTTCCTGGACATTTCACGTCAGTGTGCATTCTTCTTTCAGTTAAACTTTTTTTGCACACAAGCTGGATACCTTAGTGGGGCAGGAGCTCCGTTCTACGGAGAATGCGGTGTTCCTGGTGCATAGCTGGCTCCCGCGGGAAATCCCGAGAATGCTTTCCATTTGTTGCATACTGGGACCCAGCGGAACATCACCGTATCCAGCAGCAGGTGAATTCAAAATCCCCGTGCCGTTTTCCAAGAGCACCTAAGAGCAAAACTGTAGATACAACCAAAATATAATTTCAAAACAGGTTTCGGGAGTGCTTTACTTTTTATGTTTGAGTGCATCGTCAGGGTGAGGAGCTGGCCTTTCTCTTGTCTTCATGGGCCTATTGTTTAGTCAGCTGGTAAAAACATCTGTCATCATGTGCATTTGTGAATTTTGGCAAAATGTTTTCTTCTTAGAATTCCACGTCTTGCCATGGCTGCCAGCATAACGCCTTGATTCCTTATTTCTATCTCCTCAGCTTCACCCCAACCCAACACATACTTTTTTTTTTTCATAAACTATCTTCAGTCCTATTACACACGTGTGTTTACCCCTTGAATGACAACTTCAGTCCTTGCAATCATCCTACGGGCATATAGCAGTAATAAAGTTATACAACATCTGCAGAGCAAAATTTTCTATTTTATCATTTAAATCTTAAACTATGGGTGATTATGGCAAAATATACTGTGGTTTTCTTACCATGTTGTTGCTTCCCTTCCTGCGATTACTCATTCCTTTTTTTCATTTTTATTTTATTGTTATTCTTTCATAGTTGTCCCAGATTTTTCCCCTTTACTCCCCGCTGCCCCGCCCACCCCTGGCTCCCACAGTCAATCCCCACTCTGCCATCCATGCCCGTGGGGCACTTCTGCCTAGTCCGTGACTGGACCCTTCCCTTCTTCCCCCCTCGTCCCCCTCCCTCACACCTCTGGTCGCTGCCAGTCTAGTCCTTGTTTCCATGCCTCTGGTTCTGGTTTGCTCTTTTTTTTTTTTTTTTGTTCTTTAGGTTCCTCTTATAGGTGAGATCATATGGCATTTGTTTTTTGCCTCCTGGCTTATTTCACTTAGCATAATACTCTCCAATTCCGTCCATGCTGTTGTTAAGAGTAGGAGTTCCTTCTTTTTTTCTGTGATGTCAATTCCGTTGTGTAAACCAAGCGAATGGGAAAACATGTTTGCCAATGAAGCCATGGCCAAGGGTTTGATTCCCTTCCTACTATTACTTAGTCTTAGAAATGTTTTGTTAAAAAATAGAAAAGTTTATGATGCTATATGTAAATGTACCACAGTTTTTTGATCCACGCGTTCACTGATGGGCTGTTTTTAGCACTTGGTTATTGTAAATAATGCTGCTATGAACATAGGGGTACATAGGTTATTTTGAATTGGTGTTTCAGGATTCTCATGGTATAATTCCAGTAGTGGAATCACTGGATCAAAAGGCAGTTCCATTCTTAGTTTTTTTGAAGAAATTCTATACTGTTTCCCACAGTGGCTGCACCAGTCTGCATTCCCACCAACAGTGCACTAGGGTTCCCTTTTCTCCACATTCTTGCCAGCACTTGTTGTTTGTCGATTCTTAATGATGGCCATTCTGACCGGTGTGAGGTGATATCTCATTGTGGCTTTAATTTGCATCTGTCTGATGGCTAATGATGTTGAACATCCTTTCATATAGGACTACATCAAATTAAAAAGCTTCTGCATGGCTAAAAGGAAACATCTCAGAATGAAAAGGGAACCAGCCATACAAAAATATAGAAAAGTATATGATGCTATTACCAAATGGTGTGCAGCCAACACATTACATACTGTGTTAAAACTACCTAAGTGAGTGAAGGAAAGTGCTGTGAATTTGGCAAGAAGTAGGAGTCACAATATTGGTTTGAATCATGGTTCCAGCACTTACCAAGCTCACTGAGTGTGTCTTAAGGCAAAAATAAGACAATCAACTCATATCCATCATAGCAACTAAGCGTAAACTTACAGGTCAGTGGATCTCAATATGTATGACAAGAGCCTGTCAAACTATGAGAACAAGCCCTCACACAAGGATAGGACCGTGGTCCAAGCGTAGCTTCTTGGGATTTCCCATTGAGAGAGAAAAATAACCTCCTGTTTACTGTTTACTGGACTTGGGGAAGGTGTTCGCAAGGTATATCTAGAAGGAAAACAAATAAGTAAATATTATCATTACTTGTTTTTAAGGCATGGAGAAACGAGATGATTATCTAAGTGATACGTTCGATGACTCTTTTTGTATTCTTTTTTTCCCATCAGTTCCTTTCCTGGAAAGTATTAATTCCCAACTAGAAAATGGCAAAATCATATTAAAGATTTTAAAAATGATGAAAAATGGAAAATTGGTGAATGGATAATTAAGGGGAAAGAGGGATTAAACAAACACACACAAAAATCCCGGAGGCAGCAGCCTGCCTGGGGCCCTGAAACACAATCTCTGGTTTGCCCACGAGGCACGGGGCGGGGCTTCTTGAAGGCGGGCACGGGCGGGTGGCTTAATTCAATGCCGCTTGCTATTGCTGATAAAAAGCCTTAAGAACCACTGGGCATTAAGGAAGGGCATCCCACCCTTCCTTTCCCTCCGTCACGGTGACTAGCAACACTGGCGATGCTGAGTGTCTCCTGACTGTAGCTCCAAAGCGGAGCTGTGCCGTCTAGGCCTGTGGCCTGAGGGCAGAGTGAACCTTCGCTGTGTTAAGCCTCGGGGCTTTGGGATTGTTGCCCTGGCAAAATCTAGTCTAACTTGATTAACACATCAAGTTGTATACGAGAGCTGTGGCGTGGACTTCTCAATGACTTAAAAGAGAGAGTTGACAAAACTGGCTCTGTGTTTTCTCTCCCACGTACCGGCAGCCAGTGTGCATCCCATCCTTAGGTTTGTTCCCTAAAACCACGTCTGCTAATAATTGCGGCAGGCTACGTTCCCCGAGAAACGGGCCACGATGCGAGAGCTTGAGTGAAAAGCGTGTGCCTGGCCATTTGTCCCAGAAGCCACCGGCAGGGGGCGTGCGGAGTGAGACGGGTTAGGGATGAAATCGTCTGATGGTACAGAGCGCATTCTCTGTCGAGCGGGTTATTACCACCGCCAACAGGGAAGCCTCCGCGGGTCTGAGTCTTTTTGTCGAACCTGTACTCGGTGTAACTCAGAACTGTCCCTCCTGTGGTTGTGGAAGCCGAGCTGGTCACCTGCCCATTTCTTTCTGTAATTGGTCACGAGTTGCTCTTGGGCATCGTCTCCTTGGCATCCCCACCTACCCCGTGTGAATCCTCAGTGGCAGGTTCTTGCAGTGGACACGTGAAGGCTCCGCGTGCAGGCTGACGGTGGGCCGGAGGGAGGCCTGCGCCGCCGTTAGCACGCACTTCCAGCAGTGTTTGTTTATCCCTATGCTAGTTAACTCCGACTAAACGCACACTCTGCTCCTCGTGTCTGTGTGTGATAAGTCTTCGTTATTTAGCCCTATATTCAAGGCACCCCACAATCTAGACTCACTCTATTAACCCCAAGTTATCTCTCATTATTCTGTGTATGTATTTTCTTCTAAATAATCTGTTGTATTAACCAGACCAGTTTCTTCATAGCTCTCACTATCATTCCTTGTCATGAATAAAATGACCTGCCGTATGCATCAGCCTGCTTGCCGTCCAGCGATTAGTTTTAAAGGTCTCGCTCAAGTCCAACTTTCTCCAACATGAATATTCAGACCTATAGTTGACCTCTCTTAAGTTTCTTAAATTTGAATGCTTGACCCGTATGGGCACCTGGTGACGCATTATTTTATGGAACATTTATAAGTGTGTCTTTTTTCTTTTCTTTTTTTAATTAAAATTATCAGGGTAAAATTGGTTAATATGATTATATAAGTTTCAAGTGTACAATTACCAAAGTGTAGATTAAAGTTGTTAACTTCTTCTATCACCATATAGTTGACCCCCTTTACCCTTTACTCCTCCTCCACTTCCTTCCTTCTGGTAACCACTGTTCCACTGTCTGTGTCTATGAGTTTGTTTTTGTGTGTCTTGTTTGTTCATTTGTTGCTTTCAGTTTTATACCGCACATATGAGTGAAGTCATGTGGTTCTTCACTTTCTATGACTTAATTCACTTAGTATGATATTCTCTGGATCTTTTCTTTTAAAGTGCATTATACATTCATGGAAACTAAAGATAGTATTTTATTTATTTTTTATTTTTGTTAATGTCTTACCTAGCTTTGTAACCCCAACAAATTCACAGTATGTCGGTGAGAGAATGATTGAATGAATAAATGATAGCAAGATTTAAAGGTTCCTGAGGACCATATACTTTCCTAAATCCATAAATAAATCTCTAATTTTTTGAGTGAAATAGCCAGTTATAATTTTTCCTTTGACTTAAGAAAACAATTCCTAATTATGTCTGTATATCAATTACATAAGGAGCTTTTAAAAGTTACCGTTGACTGGGTCTCATCCCTGATCTATTGAAATCAGGATTGGAGGGACTTGGGAATCTGTAAAAAATGGGCCTAATGATAGTAAATATCAAACTATTGTGAGGACTCATAGTTAATACATGTCCATGGTGATTGCTATATGCAGTGCTTATTGTACAAACATTGAACTGAATCTCTTCAAGCAAAGCTTAGAAATACCCACATTTTACAGTCTCTGCAGATATTTCTTATTACACAAAATTTCAGAACCTTTTACCATGCCTTTGCATATATTAACACCATATGATTTGCTGTTCTCAGAAAGCTTTATGTTGCTTATATGACTTTCTAAATTATAACCATCAGCTGAATTTCACTTCCCCAAAGGAAGGTAAATTACATCTTCCACTATGCCCATGCCAGAGTTTGGTACGTGCCTTTATTACAGTGAGTCTCAATGTATTTTGCTGCTTGTATGTCTGTCTCATCGCTGGACCATGAGCCCCTGAAGAGCAGTAAGGTTTCCTCTATCTGCCGTCTCTGCGTGTGGTCCCTAGGATAGAGCACCAACAGTCTTCGTTTGCCCCCTCTTGGAAGAAGAATCTTACATGAGTTTTCCTTCGCTACCTTCCTCTGTCTTAAAATATGCCTGCCTTAATCTTATTCTCACTGTTCACGTATTGAAGAAGAAGAGTTCAGATCATTCCAAGGGGAAACTCTTTTATTTTACTGTAGATTGTTTGTTCCTGGCAGCTCTAGATTGTTGCTGTACCTGAAATGTAACGTCTTTTATACCTAAAATGTTTATTTTTTTCCAATGGATTCCTTTATATTTGTCTTCCTTTAAGAATTGCAAATATGATCGCCATTCACTCACACACACACACACGCACACACGCACGGACACACGCACGCGCACTTATAGACCATGATCCCTGCCTTTCAAAGGTCTTTTCAACTGTTTGTCTTGAAGTTAGCTGATATTCTTGATATTACTTTCTGTTTTCTTTCCATGTCCCCAGTTCTCATTAGATTATGGCCACTTAAATTTATATTAAAAGTTATGTAAAATTAAAAATTCAATTTATCAGTCACGTGGGACATATTTTAAGTGCTAAATAGCTACATGTGATTGGTGGTCACTATATCAGTCAGATAGTGCAGATACAGAGGATTTTTATTGTCACAGAAAATTCTGTTAGAGAGCACTGTGTAAGGCTAATTTTCAAGTGAGATTTCATGACTAAAAGATTATGCTTTTTTATGCAAAATATGCATTTATTATTGAATATAGAATCCACTTCTCCAGAATTAACAATTGTGCATAATTATAGTATTTTGATGAATATGAAAACAATATACTTATATTACATCAAATTTATTTCAACACTAAACGATATTTGTCTATGTATGTGTTTTTGTATGTAGGAGCACATTACTGAAAACCCTGTTGTAAAAATTCTAAAATGTGTTGCCAAACATATTTTCAAACTGAATTTCTCAAATATAGATTTTTAACGTTAAAAAGGGACTGTTTTAGAAGATACCATTGCAATAATTAAAGATAAAAATACTCTCATAGTAGAAGGTAAATTGAAGTAATATAATTGTTCTCAAAATGTTTCTAATATTCTCAATTATTTGAAAGAAATACAATGTCCTACATAAAGAACAGGGCCAAATTTTCTTTTCCAGATGATATGGATGTAGTAATGTTTTAAAATAAAAGAAGCCCTGTATTTCTTGAAGGGTGAATTATATTATTGAGATTATTGGTCATGTGAAAAATATTAACGCTATGATAATAAATTATGCACATTCTTCAATTAAGTTTGACACTTCACAAGGCACATGTATAATTGATGTTAATTCAGGTTAAAATATAAATGTAAATATCAAACCTTGGTGCACTGGTTATTCAGTCTCCTGAGGCATTACTTTCTAATATCCTTTCACAAAAGATTGCATTATGCAATATTGCCAGATCAAATTCAGGAGTTTGCAAAAGCCTACATTATATCTAGCAACTGCACCGCCAAACAAATATCAAAAACTGTGCTTATGCTAAAAGAAGAGTAGATGAATGATTTGCTTTACTTAATGTAAATCTAATTAGTGTAATACTATAATTTTATATTAATAATTAATATTCTATTGGTCAGCTATTTCATGATTTCGAAAGGCCTATGAATGAAGCAGAAGTGTTAGAGTGGGTTGTGGTGGAAAACGGAGTCTTTGCGCAGTAGGGAAGATAAAAGACAACAAGAATTGGGAGGAGGGGCTCTTAAACTAATACCAACTTTCTGAAAAAAATTTTAAAAAATTCTTTATGTGACAGATGTTTTACTTTTATAAAGGAACTTGAAATTCTCAAGTCAGCTATTTCATTCTCCTATTCTCTCACAATTCCTTCTCAGGATTTGATATGTGAAGGTTTTTTACTGTAAATATAAGCGATCCACTAAACTCTACTTAAACAGCCCAGCGAATAAACCTAGTTCAGGAGCAGGAACCCAAACCTGGGCGGACTGTGAAATGCACAGCCTCCGACTCCTCTGTGCTCCTCTCTCTGGCGCAGCTCTTCCTTTGCCCTCTGCCGGCGCCCTTTCTCTCTTACTTGGTTTGCATGGCTGAAAATGGCTGCCCCCAAATCCTAAGATTTCATGTCCTCCATCATTCCAGAAATCAGCCCTTTAGCCAGCCTCCTTGAACTTGCTGGCTCTCTGATTTCCCACCGTGAATCTCTGATTCACCTTTCGGGACAGAGCCAGCCTTGCAGGAGTGTGGACTCATTATCCACACTGAAATATAGTTTCATACTTACATGCCTTTTCTTCCTATACTTCACAGCCCTCAGTTGTGGTTATGGTGAAGTCGTTGCCCACCTCCTATTTTATTTCATCCATAGAGAAATGTCAGAGCCACAGGGCACATACATTTAAGTACCTAATAGTTTGGTCTTTAAGCACCTACCTAACGCAGGTTAGTGTGGGCCAGGGCACTTGCCCGATATGCCCATTCGGAGATATACTCTAATTCATTTGTGAAGCCGCCTGTGAAACTTGCCACGGACATCCAAATACAGAAGGCCGATGCATTCTAGAAGACAACGGGCTAATTCAGTAGACACTTCCTGCTAAAGGTTTTTCAAAAGCTGTTCTTCCAATGTTCACTCTTACTTTATTCTTTCAAACTTAGTGGCTTGAGTTATATTTTGCTACTATTATTTTTAATTTATGAAAATAATAAACTGCTAATCAGTGATTAGACAACCTGGCCTAAATTTGGCCGAGTTCAAAGCAGCCATTTTTAGGTCAATATACATCAGCACGTATTACATTGACACAAGGGTTCATTGGACAGCACATCAGGCTTCTTATTTGCTCATTAGTTTTTGGTGCAATCTATTTGGAAACTGGGCAAAATTTCTATTCCAAACTATTTTTAATTAAAATATGTTTCTGCAGTCCTTCTGTCTGTTTAAATGTACCTTCTAACCTTTTACTACCTGAATCTGGAGAACAGGCCATAAAACATTCAGTATGAGAAAGCCGGGAAATGTCACACACTGTAAATGCATGAGGTAGGAGCTCAAAACTTGTGCACATAAAGGTCTTATTTCTTTACATAAGGTTTAAATGAAGAGTCTGTTGTATAAATCTTTACTTTCAAACTGTACTATCATTTCCGAGCAAGAAGAAAGGAATGCTTCACTATGTAAGAGAAAACATTATACTTTAATTCAAAAGGACAACAATAAAGGCAAGATACAGATAAGTATGTTCTTCCACTTCTTCCCCAAATTATAATGCAAATGTGATAAATATTTTCAAATAATAGTGTTTCTTATTTTTGTTTAAAACTTTACCTTGAAAGTAGTATAAGCTGATTAATTAGTGTGCTCATGAGTAATAAAATTATCTGAAAGATATGATTCACCCTATTTAATTTGTAAGGGTAAATTTTGTATATTATTGTATGATTTCTTATATGCATTAACTCATAACTTCAGCATTACCTCATACAAATCCTATGTTAGTTTATTATCACCTTCTATGGTAAATGAAGAACCATGGACTAGAAAAGAAAAAAGTGACTTACGCAAGGCCACACAGGCGGGTGAAAATGGCTCAGACCCCAAACTTACCTAACTTGATTAGACTGCACCATGACATTTTAAATGACAAAGAAAATGTTGCCTCCTTATTACTATACTGATATCTGAGAGAACTAGAACACCAGCCAAAGTCTCGTACAGTGTTTCCCTAAAGCTCGCTGTGCTTCCGATGACCATGGAGGTGGGCAGCGATGAGCAGCACCAGCTGGCCCTGTCCTGGAAGGGCAGTCTGGGGTCCGCACCAGCTCAGATTCTCACGGGGGCATGCAGAGAAGTGACGAGTGGAAACCAGACCGCAGTGCTCCCGCCCTAAGCACGCAGGACAAACGTGGGCACATGCTAGAATCATGTAGTGATGTGTGAACTGGATTTTACTATGCATATACCTGAAAGGCAAGCATAAAGTCTGTCAAAGGAAAGACTTGGATCACAAAAGTATTTCAGAAAATTTAGGTGACGTGTTTTTGTGAACATCTTCTAGCACACACAGTGAACTAGGGAATAGATAGATAAGGATAGATAGCAGAGGAGTGGCAATAAGAAGTAAGTCACTCCCAAAGCTATCCTTCCTCTTTGTACAATAAATACTGTTTGGTTAATAAAGCATGCTTTTTTTTTCTATTAACTATATAACAGAAAAATGCCTTTTAAAATTAGATTTTGATTATCTCTCTGATTCTGAAGTAAATGCATTGACTATACTAAAAAAAGAGAGACAGAGGGAGGGGGAGAGGAGGAAGAGGAGGAGAAGGAGAAAGAAGGAGAAAGGGAAAGGAGGGGAAGGGGAAGGAGAAGGAGATTAATGACATGTTCTAGTAACTTAAAATCACAAAAGTTTTCCAGATAATAGCTTCCAATTGACTAGAAGTACTGGTACTGTATTTGTGAAATCTAAGTGTCTCATATGTCAAGTTAGAAATATCTTCTTCCAGATGTATGAAAAAAATAAAGTTTTGTTAAATCATTTTATGAACTATAACACAATATGCAAGTTGCAACAATTATTTTTAATCAACTATGATATGAAATATATTAGGAATTAAGTTTTTCTCAGAACATCCTCAGAAATATATCATTATAATCTCATGAGTAATTATAAAAAATTTAGTTATTTATCCTGAGTCCACAAGTATTCTTATTTTTGGTCTTGAGGAATGTATATTTTATATATTTTTTTGAGAATTACCAGTCCAAAAATTAAATGAGCAAACTATCTCATACTGTTTTAATAATTATGTTATTTTTTAAATAAGTGTCTATGTCTCTCTAAAATTTAGTTTTTTATTTTTAATTTTAGCATGTAATAAAACACTGGTAGTATTACTTTCTGTAAAATATTAGCTTAAACATCAACTTTTTAATGGATCTTCAGCATTATTATTGTCCATACTGAATTCATTTACATCTCTATTTCACCTTTTAGTGTTTACTGAATTTACAAGATTTATAAATTTTCATCCAGGGGTAGGGGTTGAGTTTTCTTTAAAAATTATTTAAATTCCATAGGTAAAATGAATCTCGAGTCTACACAGTAAATATCACATCTGATTTTGTTGCTTAGGGAAAATTACCTTTTCTTGAGGAAATTTCCTAGTCATTGATAAAAGATACTAGTAAAGTTTATAATATTAAGAGCATTTACATTATACATTGGTTCTCCAAAGCTCTGGTTTGATTCGGAGCAACTCTCCATTTAGTCTCTCACAATTTCTTTTAAATTCATAGCAGACCGGGTGATAAGAGGAGAGGATAGGCTGTAAGGAGCAAGAGACTTTTTGGATCCATAACAGTATCTTTAAAATAATGTTGCATCACTGAGATTAAAAGGGAGTGTTCTGCAGGTTGTGGTTTTAAAATGCAAGATAAAACTGTAAGTGAATATTTGAACTCAGGGTCCAAGTTTTTCATTTTAATTATTTAAAAATCTTCCCCTGCTTAAGAAAGTGCCCTGCCCATAACAGGTGCACAATGAATGTTTCCGGATCGAACTAGCTCTGCTCACCGATACCTAACCAACCTGACTGCTACTGCTAGCCAGCCCCCACCCACGGCACTGCCCGCTAGGTGGCAGTAGCGTACAGAGAAGCCTCCTTTGGAATTGGCTTGGGACAAAAATTGTTTTTATGCCAAAACCTGATTGGTTTTATTTTACAACAACAAAAAAACTTGCAACAAATGTTTTAAAATTAAAGCCACTTTAAAATTTCAAGGTTTTTAAAAAATATTTGTCAGTTGTTTTGATTTTTATATCAATTTTGACAATTACAGTCCTCTTGGAAAGCAATATGTCTCTTGGGTTCAGGTCTCTTTTACAACATTTTTTTGCATGTGGTAACATTACCGAAGACAGAGAAGGTGTGAGAAAAGCAAATGCCAAAGGAACTTTCCTCATCTATCATGGGACAGCGACTTACAGTAGGGTCGCACTGCCCAACAGGTAAGAGCATCAGAAATATATGGAATCTGGGGCGTGGTGCTTGTGAGGGATGAAGCCAGCGTCCGTGGCTGGGGGAAGCACAGGCCGGCGAGGTGGGACGGAACACCACAGCGTGCCCCTGGCATCCAATAAATCTTGGTAAAAAGATTTTAATCCCAGGATTTGGCATTGTAGTCAGCGTCTATCAGAGCTGACGTTGAGGCGCTACTGATGACTGTAAGGTTATTTGTGCTCCGTTTTTATTTTTCAAATTTAATATTCTAAAAACCATGAAATACATAAGAGAAAATTATACTTTTAATAAGTTAGGTATGTGATAGCCAAATATTTAATATTAGTGGTTTAACTAATATTTTTTTTTCTCACGTCTTCTGAAGTCAGTAATTGAGGTAATTTCTAAAGTTATTCAAACTTACTTTAAACATTTATTTTCAAACTTACTTTTCAGTGGGCACAGCCAGGGGGTTGGCATCAGAGGCAAATCCCCAGCTGGTGAGGGAGCCTGGCTGATTGGCCACTCTGTCACATGACACAATCTTCTTGTCTGTCCTGTTAGTTATCTATTTCCTCTGAACAAAGTACCCTTTCCCTTAGCTGATGAAAACCTCACCCTTTATTATGTCAGTGTTTACATGGGTAGGAAATAGTATGGCGTAGCTGGCCGCCTATTATATTTATTTCTTCTCCCTAAGTAACTTCCTCAACCCCTCCCTCTACTACAAGCCTACTGTAGATAAGTCCTCTCACTTTGGTTTGTCTGGAAGTGTGTATGTAACCTCCATTTTTGGAATGATGGGCTTTTTGCCGAGTACAGATTTCTAATTTGGTAGGTTTCATTTTTCATTTAAAGATGTGACTCTTACTTTTTTCTGGCAAGAAGTCTTTGGTGATTTTCACCTTTGTTCCTCTCTATGCAGTGTGTGTTTGTTCTGTGGCTGCCTGGCAGGTGTGGTCTGTATCATTGGTTTTTAGTGATTTTATTACGAAATGCCTCAGAGTGGTTTCCTCTAAGTGTATTCTGCATAGATTTTGTTGTGCCTTTTGAAATGGCAGGTTTAAAACTTTCATCAAATGAACAAACTTTTGATCATCAATTTTTTCTTTTTGTTCCACTCTTGTTCCGTTGCAGGAAGTAATTATGCTCTCTATACTTGCCACTGTCCCACAGGCCTCTGAGACACTGTTCATTTTCTACCCAACCTTTTTACCCTCTCTGGGCATTATTTTGAATAGTTGTTATGGTTACATCTTTAAGTTTACTGATTTTTTTTCTGTAATGTCTAATCTGCTGTTAATCACATGTAGTATATTTTTCACAGAAGGTGTTTTTCATCTCCATATGTTTGATTTTGGTCCTTTTTATTTATTTCATTTCTTTTATCATAACGTTTATAATTTGTTCAAGCTTTTTGATCATATGGAACATATTTACACTAGATGTTCTAATGTCCTTTTCCCCTTTTCCCATCGTCTTTTTCATTTCTGGTTTTGTTTTGATTGGTTGAATTATTTCCTCTGGGATATGGTTCTGTGCATGAATGATAGTTTTTAATTACATGCCAAACATTGTAAATTTAGGATGTTGGGTACTGGATTTTCTTTACTTCTTTAAATAATTTTAGATTTTCTTTTTCTGGAAGGCAGTTGGCTTACTTGGCATGTGTGATGGTTTTACTTGGCTTCTGTGGCTGGTCTTGTAGCTTTGCAAGGATGAGCCCTGAACAGCCTTTCAGTCTGAGGCTCAATCAGCGGGGCTATGGAGGCGCCCCCCTTCGGAGAACCCTACGTCACACCCCAGGCATCAGAAGATCTCTCTATCCTGATTGGTGGGAGAACGAATTACTCTTTATCCTACTGCACTCCTGGAATTATTGAGTTTATTATTTTCCAGTGGTTCTTTTCCCAGTGATGGGCTGTTTTCTTCAACGCATGTGAAGATTATACTCCACCATATCCGATTGCTTGATGTGACTCTCCCCACCCCATGTACGGATTGAGAGCTCTCACCGTCCCTGTTGCTTCCTCTTCTCTTGCTGTAGAAATCCTAGTCACCTTGCTCCTCACCTCTCTGATCCCTTTGCCCCAGCCAGTGAGACCACTGCGCGCACTCGCTCTCTCTCCTCACCCCGGCCTCATTCTGTAACCTGGGAACTGCATCCAAGCAACAACCACAGGGGTCATATTCCTTCAGACAACTTTCTGTGTAAGAAACTAGAATTCTTTAGGTAATTCTCAAATTGATTAGGCATGCTATTCTGATGTTGACAAAAGAGCATCATAGACTATTTAAGATTCATTAGTTATAGGCCCTACAAAGCAGACAGAAAAGAATACGCATTAAAATTATTTTTAAAAATGAGTGTGGGGTGTTGGTCATGATCTCTACTTTGATGGAAGCTGGAATATGCATTGTCAGAATCAGCAAATACACAATTCCGATTTCTGAGTTTATTGAATATAAATTTTACATAAAAATAAAAACACTAAAAACAATATTAAATTATAGTTGATTATATGTATGTTGAAATATGTGAAGGCAAGTGACAGATATCTGCAGTTCACTTGCATCAGAAAAAGAGATTGATGGATGGGCAGATAGGTGGATGAAAAGATAGATGGTGAAATCAGCGCAGCAGAGCATGCATGGTAGAACATAGGTGATGAATTTCCCCTAGAATGCCTTTAACTTCCTTGTGTGTTGGAATATTTTTAAGGAAGTGTTGAATAAATTGATTGAATATACATACATTTCTTGCACAGAAAAATATGGCAAAACAAAGTAAGAGATAAAGTAACAAGAGCCAAGAAGGAAGGAACTAGACAACCAAAGATTTTCTGACATGCTTCTTTCATTTTCAAACATTTCACAGATCTATGAAGTGAAAATTAGCTGGGACTCAGGGGGAAACTTGTGGGTGTGTGCAGGAACTCATAGATACCACCAAACATCTGCCAATATGTTTTCTATTCACTAAGTAAGACACTTTTTGAATGGATGAGACAGCTCATAAGAGCTGGTATGACCAAACTGTAGGAAGCGAAATTGTTGGCACATAAATGCTTTCATTTCTTCTGAATACAATGTTTCAACAGTTCTACTTACTGTATTTTTGAAACTATTGGTGCGGCACGATGCTTACTTTCCCACTAGAGTTATGCAATAGGAGATAGTGAAAAGGAATGACTCATGCTTTGTCAGAATAACAACAAAATGTCAAAATTTATCTCTTTACATGTATTACTTGTGTTTGAATATCCCAGAAAATCTTAGCTATAGTAAAACTTTTATTTGTATAGGATTTTATGTATTTGGAGATGGTAGTGGTTAACAGTCCTAGACAAGATTACCTGCTTGTGGGTACTGAGTATACACCTACTACCTAAGAACCTTCTATACCTTCAGTTTTCTTACCTAAAAGATGTATATGATAACAGTAGTAGTAACCTCTCAGGGTTGTTGTGAGGATTAAGTGAGCATTTATAACAGGGCCTGACACATAGTGAATACTCAGTAAATGGTTGCTAGCATTATTAAATCTAGGCTTACAGCTGGAACAACTGACAAGATAAACTCTTCCCATTATTAGAGATCGATAGTACATGAAACAGACCCAGAATTCGGGTTATGCTGCCTATTCTAACCATGGAAACTATTAAAACAAGATCTACAAGATTTTGACAAAGTAAATAAAAACTAATTCAGTGTCAGTTTGCTTAAAGAGTTCCCAAAAGAGTTCTGAAACATAGTTTTAAAAAATAATACCAAAACCCCTGCCAAGGCATTGTTGGCCAACTTTTTTCGGACAGAGCTTTAATTTCACTGTTACTTCTAGATTTCCTTGCTTTGAGGCAATCTGTAGAGCAATTATGTGAAGAAAAATAAAATGTTTCAATAGAGCAAACTGCTAATGAGAAGTAATTAGTGAATGAAAAGCTGTAAGAGTTTATTTTAGCATGAATATGTGATTAAATTTTTCCAAAATATATAGTGTACTTCATGTTCTTAAAAAAAGTCAGCCTTATAAAACATTGATTCCTTACAAAAAAAGCAAACTGTCATTTAAACACAAATGTACCCCACCTGTTGCGTGCAATTCATTAGTTATTAGTACAGTATGTGAGGCAGAATCTTTGCCCTCATGAGGAGCGCTGTAACTTCCTCTGACGGGCACCATCCGCATACTACTATTGCATCCTACACTGCATAGCGAGGGACAGTCCATACCCATCTCAAATGCATAAAGAGGCAGCTGTGTTTCAGTTTCCTTTAGAAAAAATAATTTTTAAAAATGGAGGTAATACAATCTTGACTGATGGATTCATGCAGTTAGGCCCAGTGGTGGCCAGAACCCCTTTTTTGACTTATCTGGGTCGCAGATGCCTGGGCTGGCGTCTTTCTGCCCTACCCCTTTTGGACTGGAAATTTAGATTCAGTTAGTGTGAACACACTTTCCAAAGACTTGTGACAGAGAAAGCTAACAGACCCTGTGTTTGGTCAGTATTCTATTCATTTTTTAGTCACTGGCACCGTAGCTCTGCTGTTCCCTCCGTATTGGGTCTGGCTTATCATTTTTGGATAGTGAAGAAAAATGTCTGTTTCAGTTATCCGAAACACATTTTTTTTTACTTAGCAGCAATTTCTGTTTTAGAGTGTTAAGTGCAATAGGAAAAAAAATGTCATAATGAATTCTTGAGTACATTACTAATATTCTAATTGAATTTTAATGAGAAGACAAAGAAGCCTAGGAGTTATATTGAAAACATATTTTTTACCTATTTATATTTATCATTAAAATGAACTCTGGTAATATTATGCAGCAAAAATATTTAGTCATATTCACCTTCTGTGCAGATGAAAACAACCAGAATTCCTATCTTATTTTTTCTTTATGTCAGTCGGAACGCCAAGGAAGTTCAACCTCTAAATGTGTCATTTAAAAATAAAAATCCCTATCTAAAGATCATGAACGCTTCGGCACACGTCTTGGAAGCACAGATTTTGCATTTATTTTTCACAGTAAAAGAATCTTTGATCTCTTTAACTCATCATGGGAAATTTATGAAATAAAACTACTTAAGAATACAACAGTATTTTTACATGCATTCTTCCTTAGGCTAACGAAATAATATAACTCATAAATTAATATGTTGAAGTTTACAGGAAAATAATCAGATAATTCTTTGCCCTTATTATAAGCAACTGTGATCGTTTTACGTGACACCCATTAAAAATGTCTACCTGTCGTAGATTATACTGCAGTTTTCGGCCTCTGCTCTGCGGCTCCTATCAGCAAGAGCCCTTCCCCCATTACACGGAGGCTGGGCGTGGCCACTGGCTTGCTTTGACCAATAATGGTGAGTGGAAGTGACATGTGTCCTCTGTTTATCTAACATTAATCAATCTACCTGTCTGTCTGTTTGCCGACCTACTACCTACCTATGCGTTATTTGTTTGAAGTTATTGAAAAGCCACTAAGATGATTTGAGGATTTGAAGGGCTGTGATCCTGAAGAGAAACGCAATGCACAAAGATAAGCTCTACGTTTGACACAGCTTTTCACTCGAAGTGTTTGCTGGGATGTGAGATGGGAAAGCTTAGCAGAAAGTTTCAGCTGAATGACCGATCAGCTGAATACAGCTTCTGGGTGGCTTACTAGGTTCGGAAAACAGAAATTAAAATTTGTGACCCATCGAAGTACAAGAACTGTGAGGAGCACTGTGGACATTTCTTGAGACATGGGGTTTTTTTTTTTGTTTTTTTTTTTCTTCCCACGCAAGAGGCTACACCTTAGGAGTAGGAGTGAAATGGAAATAGAAAAGTCCTCACAAAATCTAAAGCCCACATTTAAAGTAGCTCTATTTCTATTTGAACTGATGATCTTTTCTTAGTCTAACTGGCAGATAGACACAAAATGAATCACTTTCAGAGGAGGATTCCATTACACTGAGCTTTAGATTATCTGTACGTATTTTGTGCATGTAATGCCAGAAAACAGTAATAATGACTAGGTATGCCAGGAGCTAAAGAAACAATTCAAACTCCAAATAAAACACTGAAATTGAAACAGATCCACAGGGATTATCAAGTACATTTTCATACTAATCATAAATAAAACAAGTTACAGTAGAAGTAAGAAAGGAGACAATACTAACAATTATTTAGATATTAAAAAGAGTAGAAGCAGAGGAAATATTTCTTAATTTATTTCAGTGGCCAGTATAACATTGGTATAAAAATTTGACAAGGATAGTACATAAAAATTAGTTTGCAGATCAATCTCATAAACTTAAATCTTTATAAATAAAGCAGAAATGAAAATTGAATAATTTATGAAAAATATAACAATTCTGTTACATATAATCCAGGAAAATAAATAGGTTTAACATGTGAAGTAAGTCAGTCACAAAATTAACAGAATATATAGAATATCACATAACCATTTCAGTAGATGTAGAGAAGCAATGGAAAAAAATCAACAATATTCATGACTTATTATAAAGACAAAACTTTTGAAAATGGAACTGCCTTTTGATTCAGTGATTCCCCTGCTGGGACTATACCCTAAGAATCCCAAAATGCCAATTCAAAAGAACCTATGCACCCCAATGTTCATAGCAGCACAATTTACATTAGCCAAGTGTTGGAAGCCACCTAAATGCCCATCAGTAGATGACTGGATCAAAAAATTATGGTACATTTACACAATGGAATACTACACAGCAGAAAGAAAAAAAGAACTACTACACTTTGCGACAGCATGGATGGAACTAGAGAGCATTATGCTAAGTGAAATAAGCCAGGGGGCGAAAGACAAATACCATATGATCTCACCTATAAGCAGAACCTAACCAACAAAACAAAGATGCAAGGAAAATAAGACCATCAACACTGAAAGAAAAAAGAAACCAACAGAGACAAGAGGGAAGGAGAGAGAGGTGGGTGGGGGAAAAAGAAGGGAAGAGGCAAGTCAAGGAACATATAGCAAAGACTCATGGACAAAGCCAAAATGGGGAAAGATTGAGGGAGAGAGGGGGGAGAGGGGCAGGGGAAAGTGGTGGGAGGAAGGCAGAGACAAATGTATTTGAAAAAATAAATTAATTTTTTAAAAAAGGCCAAATAATAACTTGGTTCTACTGTATGCTCTGAAATTCTCATCTTAATTATTGTACATGCAATAAAGCTTTGGACCACTTTAAAAAAAAAAGACAAAGCTTAAACTGAAAATGGAATAAAATTTAAAAATCCCATAGAAACATTTCTTATTGGCAAAATATTTACAATATTGTCCTGATACACTGAAGAGATAAGATATTCACTCTCACTACACCTGTTTTAAATTTCACTGGAATTCCTAGGCAGTGCAATAAGGCAAGAAAAAGAAATCAAAAGTAGGAACATTTAAAAGAATGAAATATATTAACAGGTAATGTTTGCATATTTGGACAATCTATAGATATCTATAGATAATCTATTAGAGTTAATAAGTGAATGAAGCAAAATTGTTAGATATAAGACCAATGGGTAATAAACACTGAACTTTTATATATAAGCCACAGTTTAAAATAAATATTTAAATGACAGCCATTAACAGTAGACTTACAAAAAGAAACTCCACTTATTTTAAAATGGATCTTTGACGTAACATTTAGTCTGCAAGTGTTACATAAGGTCAGTGCTATTCCTTCCTAGGGTGGAGTGGTTCACAGTGAAGCTACGTGGATGCTGGGGTTTCATGAAGTCTGTCTGGAGTGTCTCCCAGAAGCCAACTTCATGTGCGGGAGACCTGAGCTTTGACCCACTGGCTTCAGTCTGCCACTGGTTGAAGAATACCCCTGGGAATCTTGACTTGCCTCCCCTCCCCGCACCTCCCCCGAACTATACTCATAACTCAGGTTGTCAGAGAAAGACAAATACCATATGATTTTACTTATATGTGGAATCTAAAGGACAATATAAATGAACCAACGGAAGAGAAACAAACTCGTACATACAGAGAATAGACTGATGGTTGCCAGATAGGAGGGAGATTGAAGGACAACCTCCCAAACTAAGAGTTACAAAGTAGCCGTGGGGATGCAAAGTGCAGCACAGGACATGCAGTCAATAATCCTGCGATAACGACGCACGGTGCCAGGTGGGTGCTGCAAATATCGGGGGGCACTTTGTAAAGTGTCTGATTGTCTAACCATTGCACTGTATGCCTGAAATGAATGCAAAACAAGACTGAATGTAGACTCTAATTCAACAATAAAATAAAGAGGTTTGAGAAGGACAAAGGGATCCAGTAACGGTGTTGAGATACCAAGATACCAAGGAAATAGCAAAAGCAGAAAACCACTGTGACAGCTGAAACTCAAGTAGCAAGGCAAAGAAACAGGGTTGCTAAGGCCTATGAAAGCACAAGCCATGTACAGGAACCCTCCTGACTCTCCTGACCTCTTGTTCTATTTTCTTCTGTCAAAACTTGCATTGGCTGAACTCAACCAGACGTCAGAGGGCAGCAAAACTGCGGAGCAGTCTTTGAGAGGTCCCTCCTCCTTGACACTCAGACACAGAGCAGGCCAAAACAAAGGGCAGAGAATGAATTAGGGGAGAAGAGGAAAGAAAAATATTATTTTAATAGAGAACTAAAGGGGCCAAGATTGATGGAAACACTGTGCTCCAAATTTTAGGGTCCTCAAATGTCCTACTATTTCCTAGTGTTAAGAGTTACAGTGGGGTCTTTGGAGGGAGTAAGACTGACTAGAAAATAATTTCTTTCTTTCTAGGTTTCACCAGTTGGTGAGAAAGAATGCCTGAGGGAATTTTGGAGTCTCTCTTCTAGAGACTAATGGAGAAGGGTGGTTGGGGAATTTGAAATCTTGGTATATTTAGAAAATAGTCTATAGAACTTTGGAAAAAAACAAAATATCTTGTTACATGAACTGTTTGCCTTGAAAAAAAAATGTCACAATCTTTGGTTGATAAGTGTTCTTTGATACCGCTCTGGTAATTATGTAGACTGTATTGTTTCCCAACAACAGGCAAACTCAGATTCAGAAGTCTCTCTCACCATTCTCTTTGGCCTGCCAAATATAGACAACTAAAGATCTTCTGGAAATTCAGTATGTGTTATAGGATGTCCCGTAGATCAAACCTGTCACAAATTTGTTTTTGAGATGTCATGGGAATCTCAGCCTGGCTTTGTCAGGGGAATCCTTGGAAGGTTTACAAAGATTGTTGATGTTGGAGCCTCAGAGTTGTCAACACACTAGGGAAGCACATTCCCCAAATATTCTACATCTTGTTCTGAGTTTTGCTTCAAGAGTGTATATGTATTTTGGTATTTAAAAAAATAAATATTTGGCCTTTCCTGCTGTTCCTGGCACAAAGTTCCTAAAAGCCTTGGAACCTTTGGAGTGATGAGTGTCTTTTGTATGCTAATGAGATGCTTGTGCCCCGGAGCCTCAGGATAGCCTTAGGATGGGAGCTCTTCACCAGAAAGCCTGAGCCTGGTGAGCAGGTGGGAACTCTCAACCCCAGCCCGGACCTTCAGGGAGGGGAGAGGGGCTGGACTCGAGGTTAATAGCCAATGGACAATGGCTTCGTCAATCATGCCCGTGTAATGAAGCTTCCGTGGAAGGTCCACATGTGAGGGTCTGGGGAGGGTCTGAGTTGGTGAGCACATCAAAGGCGGGTGCTCTGAGAGGCACGGAAGTTCTGTGCTCACTTCCTTCCCCCAGACCTGCCTCTGGGCATCTTTTCCATTTGGCTCTTCCTGAGTTGTAGTCCTTATAATAAATGAGTAAATGTAACTAGTGTTTTCCTGAGTTCTAGGAGTCATTCGAGCATATTGGGGAACCTGAGGAAGGGTCATGGGCGTTCCTGATTTATAGCCAGTTGATCAGAGGTGTGGGTACCTCTCTCCCCTCACCTCCCACCTGAGGTTGGGGGCCATCCTGTGGGACTGATCCCTTAACCTGGGGGTCTGTGCTAACTCCAGGAATTGATGTCAGAATTGAATTGAGTCCCCATTGGAGAAGCACACCATTCAATGTCAGAAGAAAGAGTTCCACATGTGTATAAACAATTATCAAGATGCACACCTTAGAATAAGTACACTTTACATATTTAATGAATGTATAGTATACTTCAATTAAAATTTTTTGTGAAGCTTGGGAACTGGTTGGTGATTACTCCTGTGGTATTTTTTTGCATATGTGTACAAACCTTTGTATTACTCACTGACACCAACAGGGAAGTCTTAGGATCCATGTGATTACACTAGAATTTATTGTTTGTATCATCAGAATTCATTTCAGATATCATCCATAGACTTTTTTAAAAAAAATTAAATTTCATCTCAAAAGGAGGCTTCCATTCCTTGGGTGCACCTCCTGGATCTTCTTTGCTGGTACTTTGCCTCCTCCCCCTCTAAATGTTAATGTGTTTCAGGCTTTTGACCTGGACTTCTTTTATTCTCTCTTTACAAACATGATTTTAATGTGGGTAAAGCTTTATATCCTACCTGCATGTTGATGAATCTCAACTTTATCTCATCGTCCTCACCACTCCACCAAACTCACATATCTCATTTCCTATTCTGCAGCTCCATCTGGAAGTCTAATAAATATTCTGCATGCCCCAGACAGAACTGTGACACCCCACGGGGAAACCTGTTCCTCCCTGAGTCTTCCATGTTTCGGCAAATGGTGCCTCCATCTGTCATTCTAGAAAAAGTATCCTAGGAACCATCCTTGCTTCTTCTCATGGCAACACAACCATATCAAATATATCAGCAAGTTCTATCAACACTATATTCAAGAATTGTAGAAGCCTACATTTATCTTCACATTCACCACCTTCAGGTCTATGGTACTTAGACGAAGTCGTCCTGTCTCTCTCAATTTCTAGGAAAGTCTCTTACGATTTTTCTGCCTCTTTATTTGAGAGAGACAAAACCTGAGCACAACTTTTCATGTGGGTTTCTTCAGTGTCCACCCAGACAGTATGTTTATTCTCTGGCATAGAACCTTCAGGGCATTAAGCTAAAAGAAATACTTCTTTTATACTCTGCATCTAAAGGCTTATCTTTGCTATCTTTGTCCCTCCCCCCTTTTTTAAATTCAGGAAGGAAAAAAAAGCAGCAGTTAGGTAGGATGTGTTTTTACTAAACTATAAAACCGTCAAAGCTGTTTTCAGCAAGTCGAAAGAGGCAATTTTTACCTTAACTCCTGAAAATGTGGGAAAGGGCATTTCTTTCTTCCAGACCCTCCCTGCAGCATGTTCAACACTGGTTTTTGTTTGTTGTTTCCATTGTGGTGTTCACACACAACACATAACAAATGAATAGGTTTTCAATTCAGTTCTAGAGAAAGCTGGCCACCTGCAACTCCTAGACAATGCCAAGCCGTCGGAGCTCTTCAGCGCAAATTTCATGAAAAAGCCCATGGCTGTTATCATGAATATATACATGACTGGTTCATGTTTCTGCGGGGGAAAGGGTGGTATAACCACCATGTCAAATGGAAGTTATCAATAGGATGAGGGAAGCTGGCTAGTGAATTGGTGACTTTAGTCATAGTAATGTGCTGTATTTGTCCGGTGGTTTTGCCCAGAATCTCCGAGTACTTTGCAAAAAATATTTCACTCATCTTTATAACATCTCTTTCATAAAAGGAGATTAGAATGGAGAGAGAAAGAAGAATGTGAGTTGTTTAGCAAATCAGAAGGGGAGTGAGAAGTATCAGTTTGGCAATCCTGGCTTCAAAGTGTATTCCAAGTGACCCATCCAGCAGGACAGCTGTGTCCCCGGCTGTAACATGTGCACAGGGACAGTGTGCCGTGGGCTCGGGAATCCTTCAGAAGACTGTACCGAGTCGTAGTATTGCCAAACGCCCCAGGCTTTGGCAAAGCTCTTCCCATTTTTTCCCCATATGTGGTATTGTTTGTGTCGTGTTATGTTTAAAACTGGAAAATTTTGTTTATGGGCTTTTTTTTTTTTAATGTGTGTGCATGGTTTTAAGCAAAGTATTTTGCATTCTGGTACTTAGAACAGCCTGTAACTATCCAAATAGATATAAAATGTTTGCTCTTTGGAAGAAAGCATTCCAAATATCACAGATACCAGTAAAAGTGAACCAAATTTATAACCTTTAGAATGAATAGCAGCACCATCTCCCCCAATGACTGTTCCTTAAAGGGCCTAGAAATGTTCATGTGGGACATGAGAAGAGAAATGTAAATTAGCACTAGATGCAGACTCCATAAGAAGCATTAAGCAACATCTTATTCATCCATCCGTCCATTCAGCAGTTTTCAACCACAGCATTCAAGGTTCTGTGAGCACCAATAATTCAGTATTCAGATCTTACATGGTCTAAGAAGCAAAGTTAATAAGAAACATCATTTGTTTCATTAGTCAGATTAGGAAACATTAAAAACAATTCACAGGTTGAGGATTACCGGCCAGGTGTGGTTTAGGATGCGCCTGGTGTTTTTCTTGTGGTTAGATTGGGTGACAAGTTTGGGGGAGATGATGGAGGTAAAGTGCCTTTCCCATCATGTCACATCGAGGGCATATACTATCCATATGTCTTATCACTACTTGTGGTTTAATTTTATGGTTCCACAATGAGACCAGCTGTTCAGTGCCTGAGAAGTCTATTGGACCATTAGTATATAATTAAGAAAAATCTGACTAGAGTTGTAAAAGTGTATAGTAGATTATGAGACATTACATGCAATTAAAAGATGCACAAGTGAAAATTCCTTGTTATCTAGAAATCAACTACCCAGGGAATAAATCATTCTATCTCTAAATATGGATAAGGGAGATGGTGGACGCATTTATGTGTGTGTCTACATACCCAGGCATGCTGTTCTCTTCAGATACAGCTGTGGGAAAATAAGCCTGTTTGGCAAGCATCTATTGGTTCATAGGTATTAGGTGTCATACCCTTAGGCACAACTATAAAAGGAGACAAATAATAACCTAAAAGCGCTGTGAGTCCCCAAGATTCCAAAGGACTTCCCTGACTGTGGTTATTCAAATGTGAGAGAAGACAATTGTGATTTTAAATATTTAAATAACAATCATTTTGATATAAATGATTCATCCAAAAATGGAATTCCTTCAACAATTTATATAATCTAAATTCTTTGGAATCTTTCATTGTAGACTATATTAAATAGCATTAAAATATGGATACATTATCTCTCCTCAGTTACAGAAAAATAAGTGGATTAACAGTCTAATCTAATCTATTTAGAAACCCAAAATTTATATTCATAATAGCCAATTGTCTAACCATTCTTTTTTTATTTTTTGAATTGCCAGATGGCAGAGTTTTATGGTTTTATTAACAAAAGCACAACGTGCACACAAACTCTGTACGCATTTTCTTTGCTGCGCAGCCTGGCGTTGAATTGGCGACTAGAGGCCGGCCGGGCTGCTCGGTCCACCATGGCTTTGCGGTCTCGGAGGAGGTGCTCTGGGCCCCCTCGGCCCGGGCAGGTGTGTTGCACGTCAGCAGCACTGCCAGCTCCCCGATGCCGGGGACCAGGCACTTCTGAAAGCCCCTGGGCAGCGTGCGCTTTGTTCTCTTGTTGCTCCCGTAACCAGCGCTGGGCGTCAAGCTCTGGCCCTGGAGTTCTCTGTGCGCCCTACTGCCAGCGCCTCTGGGTTTCCGCCAGTTCCACTTAATTTTGACTCATTGGTTTGCCTGGTACCTGGTGAACTCCCTGCTCCTCGTTTTGATGACCTTGGGCTTCACGAGCGGTCTGAGGGCGGCCACCGTGCAGAGCGAGAGATGCCTGCCCCCTCCGTGGGCAGCGCTGAGGAAGAGCCGACCATTATGATACTTAATAATGAAATAAAATCCAGCTAATGTATAATGTGTTCTCTGAAAGCATATAAAAAAAAGAATAAAGGAAAAACAAATGCTTACCAAGTAGCGATTCAAAAGGTGGTAACATTTGTTATCACAAATGAACAAAGCAAATCTTATATTACAGGCTACAGTGTTTATTCATATACACTAAAAACAATAATGAGAACACCAAACTTAGAAATAAGTCACAGGATGTAATGTTCAGGGCCGGGAACGCAGTCAGTAATGCTGCAGCAATTTGCACGGTGACAGATGCTCACTGCACTTCTTGCGGCGATCGCTTCGTCGCGTTGTATACGCGTCCGATCGCTGCGCTGTCCACCTGGCACTGGTGCAAGGCCGTACGGTAACTGTGATGCACAAACTGCTTTACAGTCCAGGGAAAAAAAGATAAGAGAGCTACACAGAAAATGCTTATACATGGAGATCTTACATGGTAATATACTAGAGATACTATCAAATCTTCATGAATAAGCCTAGAAGAAGAAGAGAAACTATATTTTGTATATTGGTATCAAGTGTCTCTTTCAACTATTACATGCATGAATTAATGATATGAAGAACATCCCAAAATAAAAATAAAACAATCATGTAAGTGTGTATTCTTGAGCTATTTCCCCCTTGACTGTTGATTTTCTAACCAAAAACATCTGAATTAGCAGTCATCTTAGAGATACATTGACCGATAAATCTTGGGTATGTAATTACTTTATTCCCAGGTTTTACATCCTTTATCTCTGAGTGTTATAAAATTTCAGTTTTCTCCAATTATAATATTGGAGACCATGCTAGAAGATTAATTTCTCTTTTGTGAGAAATCCCTCTAGAGCGCTTTCCAAACCCATTCTCTCCCCACCCGTCTCCCCTGCCTCACAGGGGTTCAAGGCCAGGTCCGGGGCACCGGGAGGAGGTGGAGCCTCTCAGCGCGGAGATGGAGTCCCTGGAGGGACTGGGTCTCCGGCGACTCCGGCGGAGCTGCTTCTGTGCTCCGGTTCCCTGCCCTGGCGGCAGGCGGTGCTTTTTGTGGTGCTGAGTGTGCGTTACCTTATCTCCTGCCTTGCGCACTGGCGTCTGCCTTCTTAGACTTGAGTGTGTTCAATCCCTGGTATTCTGCCCAGATTCGAATGCCTTCTGGTTGCCTGGAAACTAACTGGCCTGTGATGCAGCCCGGGGTCCCGAGTGTCAGAGATCGGGACGTATTGGTGGGCGACCTAACATAATCTCAGGGCATTTCGTGGATAAATTAGCGAAGCCATTAGTGTTTTGTTTTGTTTACTTGTTTTAATCCTGGAGAATGTTGGGTATGGCTGCCTGAAGCTTATATTTCAATTAGAATTTATAAAAAGGCTGCCAGTACATTATTCAAAAAATCCCTGTATATCATTTGAAAATGTGCAGAAAAAAAGTGTGTTTTGGTATATCATGTGTATTTTTTTTATATTTATTCATAGAAAAAATGCACTTGGTTGGGAAAAGAGTGGGTAAAATATTTTGAAAAACGCAAGAATTCTATAAAAATGAGTTTTGTCCCTGTGTTGTCAGACATGAAAGCAGGGCTGTCCAGAAAATGAAGTGCAATCAGAATTTAAGACAAGGATGCAGCGCTAATTAGTGAGTTTTACAGGCACTGAGCGAGAGAAGGGACGGGGAGAGAAGACAGGGAGGCTGCGACCTGCTTTGTTGAACTGAGACGCTCAGTCGGCCAGAGCTTTTACAACCCGCCCTTTTACGGCTGTGACATCTTTACCCAGCTGTCCTTTTCTTTCTCTGACGTGGCTGCTTTTGTGCACGTTTCAAATGTTTGTGATCAAATGCATATAAACAGCCTGATGTTTCCCCCCCCCGGAAAGCGCTGTCCCCTGCCCGAGGAACGTGTTAGAGTGGCTTTCATGAAGAAGGAAGGTACGGGAGGGGTGGGCGGAGGAGAGGGGAGAGGGCGCTGGCCGTGTCCCTAGCAGTTGGAAAGGGATTTGATGTGAAGGGAGACGACAGGACTCCGGAAAGCCTGCGGACTGCTCACGGATCACGCGTCCGCCCCGCGGAGAAGTCGGTAAAACAGCAGCGATTTCATGTGTGACGTTGGTCACAAAGGCGAGTCCCTTTTCCCACTTGGAGGAAGTGGAAAATGTAGTCCCCGCCCGCACTCGGGTCCTGTCTCCTTCAATGTTGGCAGTGACCTGCACCGATAGGATTGCAAATTCACACAGAGGTGGGGGGGGGGCCCTCCTGCGCCCCACGCTGTGTGGTTGTGATCCGGGACATCCTGCTTCTCCCGGGGCAGAAGCCGTTCTCCTTCGGTGGGGCAGAGGTGGTCAGGGTGGGGTGCACTGCCTCATTCTGTGGGAGGCCTTGGGATGGCCCAGGACGGACGGGGCCCCTGAGTAATCTCGTCGGGCTAAGCAGGCGTGCAGCTCCGATTCGATCGATCTGTCTCATTCAGCCAGGAAGAGACGGGAACACAGCACCCTGAAAGGAGACACGAGGAGCATTCACCCCGCCGGCCATGGTTCAAGCCTCTCCCCGGGGTCATCCAACAACTTGTGGTGGCGGTGGTTAAATTTCAGACTCTGGTGTGGGGAAGAGAAGGAATTTTATTTGTGAATTTGAATTTTCTACATCTCCATGTGAATATTCACTTATGATGAAGCTTTATAAGGTATTCATAATGTTTATGTTCAGGGACTGTGTATTTGCACAGAGGGAAAGAATAACAAAGGCAGGATAAGAAAGTACTCATTTCTTATAAACACCATAATAATCTACCCTCGAAAATAAATTGGTGATAAACAGCGTAGTCGTAATGAAAAATACAGCTTTTCTATTTTAGTGGGTTATTATAAGGATCAAAGGCGACAACACGTGTAGTTTCAGTATTGGATTTTTTGGTTGCCTTTCTTATTTTCGCAAAACATAAATTGTCAGGCTGTCTTTGACGTGGCAGGTGTTTTCCCCAGGAGGAGTGTACGGTAGCGATTTAGCAACTTGTGGGTAAAAGCTGTTGCCAGTTGCCCCGGAATTTGTTTGTGGAATGTGGGAATGCTGTGAAGGAGAAAATTCACCTTTCTATTGGAAAAACAAATCCATGGGCCTTGGGAGTAGAAATCAGTCCATAAAGGTCTAAATAAATATCTACTTCAAATAAATTTTACATTTTAGAAGATTTCAGGGAGACATGTCTGAATTCACCAGGTTTTACTATTCTGCCTCTAACTTGAGCCTTTGATTTCAAATAAGGTTTATTTTTCCCTTTTTATCTACTTGTATATACAGAAGGTAGATATCTGTATATACAGACCTCTCATCTATCAGTCTATCATGTATCATTTATCTGCCTCCCATCCATCCACACCCCTCTCTCTCTCTCATCTACTTACCTACGTACCTATGTACATGTTTGATCTACCTCATTTATCTGCAGAACTACTTACATGTTTATTAACCCTTCTATTAACATATTTTGGACTTGTAGAGTGCTTGATTAGACCCAAATTCTTAGGACACTATTGTTGGAGATTTATGCAAGGCCTCTCCGTTTCTTCCCCCACTCTTTCAACAATTCTTCTTTCCTTCCTTCCTTCTATTCTAACCCCCTCTCCACTTACATTTCTCTCTCTCCATAGTAATCATTCTGATCATTTATTTTTGCATGTGCTTTTATTTTATGTGCATATACATTTAATTTACATAAATGCTGTTATGTTATAGATTCATTCTATTTTGTTCCCATGTTTTTAAGATCTATTCATGTCTCTGTGTTTAGATTTAGTCTTTTTTTGCTCACTGCTTCACAGGATTACATAGTGTTCATGGATCACAGTTTATTGTCCATTCCTCCCTGGACTGCATTCAAATCACTTCTTCTAAAAGCAATACTGGAGTGAACGTTCATATCTATTTTCTCATACTTGTGCAAGGATTGCTCTGGGAAACGCATCTAGGGCGTGACTTTATCTAGTTTATAGCATATACCTACACTGAACTGAACTTAAAATGGTCCCATCCATCACCCTTCAGAATGGCTGGGCCACTTTGAATTCGCACAGGTGCTCCGTGAGATTTTAATTTCCCCACTTCTTCAGCAGTACCGGAGACTGTCCAGTTTTCTAATAGTTCCTATGGTTCTAATGATAAGTACAAATAATTATGTCATCTTTTCAGTGGCCTTCTTTTTGAGTCTTTTTTTCTTGAAAAATGCTTGTTTACACCCTTTGACTGTGTTTCTTATGTTGATTTGCTGTATTTTTTCTTGTGGATTAGGAAGAGTTCTGTCTATTCCAGAAATAGATATTTGACCTCTGTTGGTTTTATATATTGCAAATGTGTTCTGGGAGTAGTAAAAGGGGTTTATTAACTTTGTCCATCATGTCTTTTTGCTGATGCAAAGCCTCTCTGTCAGATGTTGTAGAATTCATGTGCCATCCGTCTCTGTTACCTTTTGCTAACCTCTATTAACTTTTTAGATCGATCTTGCACAATTAGGTCTTTGATGCTTTTGGGGTGTGCTTTTTTATATGCAATGGAATAGAAATTCAATTTTATTTTCCCAATATAGTGAGCCAGTTTTCATACATCATCAACTAAATACTCAGTCTTTGGCTCATTGATCCATGTCTTATTTAAAATCCATGACTTTCTATTTCCCTGAAGACATGCAGGCTAGAAGGCAATGAAGTGGCATTTATAAAGTGCTAAAATAAAATATATATGTGTGTATATATGTATGTGCACACACACACACACACACATACAATCAATTCAGAATTCTCTGCCCAGGGAAAATATCTTTCAGAAATGCTGAGGGAGGGGCACATTTTCAGACAGATAGATCATAAGAGAATTTACTGAAAGAGACATACTCCATAAAAAAGATTTAAAATTTCTTTAGGTCATTACACTACATATGGAGCAGTGTAAATATTTGATGGTAAGCTGATTAAATATGTATATTATAAGGCCTAAATCAGCCACTAAATTTTCTTAAAGAAAATAAGTCAATAGAGGTGATAAAAATGGAATTGTAAATATTGCTCAGTTAATTAAAAAAACAGAAAGAAGGGGGGAAAATGTGTGGAACAAGTGGAAAATAGATATCCAGAAGTAGATTTTAAACAACCATATCAGTAATAGTATTAAATGTTAGTAGTTTAAACACTTCAATTAACAAAGCAGATTGTCATATCGGAGTAAAATAAAAAGAGATCAAACTATATGATATGTAGTAAAATTATCTTCAAGTATGAAGATGAAAACAGAATAAAAGTAAAAAGCATGGAACATTATGCTAAGTGAAGTAAGCCAGTCAGAGAAAGACAAATACCATGATTTCATGCATGTGTGGAATCTGATGAACAAGCTGAACGAACAAGCAAAATAAAGACAGACTGATAGGGAGCAGGCTGACAGCTCTGGGGGGAGCTGTTGGGGGTTAGCAGGATCGAGCAAAAGGAAAAATAACTCATGGGCGTGGACAGCAGTGTAGTGATTGTGGGGGGTGGGGCGAAGGGGGAGTGGAGGTGGAAGAGGGTGTAAGGGGGATAAATGATAATGGAAAATTACAATAGAAAATAAACTATTAAAAAAAGATATGCCAGACAGACCTTAACCATAATGAAACTGGATTACCTCTATTAATATCATATAAAATAAACTTCAGAACAAAAAATACTGTCAGGATAAATAGGGTGTTACATGGTGATCAAGGTGTCAAATTTTAAAGAAAACATGACACTCTTAAGTAATTTGCACCGACAGAGATTGAAAATATATTAAAAGAAAAGACAGAACTGAACAAAAGAGAAAAATGTGCTATGATAGTTGGCAACTTCAACACTCCACTCTGTTGATAGGGTAAACACATAGATTCTTATTCTACCATGTCTTTTGGTAGAGAAAGTATAGACTATTAGTAAGCACATAGAGGCCTTGAACAACCCCGTCAACCAACTGACCTAAGTAAGATTTATAGAACACTACACATGGCTCAAATGGAAAAAAGGTACCCAGAAGTAGATTTTTGAACCTACTAGATATCCAGAAGTAGACATCCAACGAAACAGAATATACACTATTCTCCAAATGAACATAGAACTTTCACTAAGATAGATTATATTCTGGGTCATAAAACAAATCTTAAATTTAAAAAACTGAAAAGGATATGAAGTATTTTTATAGCTGATAACTGAATTTGGTTATCAACTGGTAACAGAAATATAGCTGAAAAATTGCTGGATATTTGGAGATTAAAAACATACTTCTAAAAAGCACATGGGTCAATTGGAAGCCTAGGAAAATTAACAACAACAACAAAAAAAACTATATAGATAGTCCTGAACTGAATGTAAATGACAGTTCAACATATCTGTTAAAATAGAGCAGGACCTCGCATTAGTTATCTAAGCTGCTTCCACTTTGAGAACTGCCTTTGCTTAATTTCTAAGTTTATGTGGATTTTCTGCTTTTCTTGTTTCCTAGTTGAAGTCCATGGTGGTTTGAGCATATTCTGTGTGATTTAAGCACAATGTTTTTTTTTTTTTTTTTGAGATTAGCATTATCATTTAGCCTACATGCAATTTGTTGTATATATGCATTTGAAAGGAACATATACTTTTCATTCATTGGGTTGTCTGTCAACTAGATAAAGTGAATTAATCATGCCATTTATCTGTGCTATGTACTTAATGCTCTGTTGCCCGCTTGTTCTGCTATTTAGTGGGTGTATGTTGGATGTCTCTGATTTTGTATTCCCTCATTTCTTCTTTGGCACTATTTTTTGTCAATGCCACCCAATGCATGCATTTTTCTCAGTCAAGTTCTCAGTTAGACTTCTGTTTTCAGGTGGATTCTCAGTGTTTTTTGTTTGTTTGTTTCTTGTTTCCTCAGACATGCTACTTTCATCTCTGTGACTGGTTTTTGAGAAGGGAGGCAGTAACTCAAGCTAGCTTTCTGTCAGAAACGAGCTACATCCCGAGATTTATTATTATGTATCTCCCAACAACTCATTATTTAGTAAATACAGTTACACACACACACACACACACACAAAAGTATTGACATTGTGTTTTAAGTTAATGTCCTGACTTGCATTTTTTACATATAACACTGTGACTTTTTAACCCATATATAAGTATCCTGCAGGATGTTTTTATAGGAAAACTAACAAAATATAGGCCTGCATTTTCAAAAGCTATTACTTGGACTTGTGATTGGCCCAATGCCTTTCCATAAGTAGATGTTTCCTTGAATTGTGAAGCAATAATTGGACACTGGGGAGCTATTATTTGTGGGGCCTCTAAGTCAATTTTGTTTGAATGCGAAGCCAAAGTGGTGTGCTGGTAAAGGGTATCTGGAAATATGGCTTGGTGTGTCTGAATGTTGTGGTTTTGTATGGAAAACACGTTTCCTTTGCACTAGGGCATAGCATCTAAAAGTCTGGCAATCTGTGTGATCTTTGATACTTCTGGATTATGTCATAATCAGAGATAAAGGAACGTAAGTGCATTAACATCTCCAAAGCAGTGCGCTGTGTCGCTTGCCTTTTTTCGTTTATTTTTCTGACATTTTATCATATAAGATTCTATTGCGATTTAAAACCCATAATTAGGAAGGGTCATTTAGGGAATGTATTAGCAGTGGTGGACTTTTCTGAGAAACATTTTGAAACAAACTAAGTTACTCACTAACTGGTTTAGGATTGCGAGTTTCATGTGTTGTGACTTCTTCCTCCCTGTGAGCAGAATAGCCTGGAAATACATTGGGGTGAGAGCTCAAGAACGATGCTAAGATTGACTCACTGTAATCAGGCCATTTTTGGATGTCGGACAGTAAAGTTAAAAGACCTGAGGAACAAAGTCAAAAGAGTTCAAAAATTAAAGGTGTTAGGAGAAAAGTTTAGTACCTTGGAAATATTTCAAGAACTTATCTGGATGAGTCTCAAAACAGTCTCAAAACAGAATGCAGTAAAACCAATACACAGGTATATATTTTTTGTAAATACTACTATTATCCAGATACATGCATTCAATAATTTTTTCAGTGTGATTGAATGATTGATTTTAATTTGTGGAGGCATTTAAAAAATGTTAGGTCCTTTAAAAAGCATCATTTCTTACAAACAACCTTGATTTAAAAAATGTGTTAAGAATCCAAAAAACACTTTGTATATGTGTTTAATAATTGGGTTAGGCACATATACAACTAACTAAGGTACAGAATTGTTAATCTTTAATCCTTCAACATTAATAGACAACTAAACACTTGATAGCCCCCTGGGTTATGTGTTTGGTTTCATGTTCCTTTTTCTGGGGGTTTCCACATTTTGTGAATGTTTTGTTGGGGGGCCTAAATTCATTCTGTCCCACTTTCAAACCAACTCTGAATTTTATTTTTAGTGTCCTATAATTTAGTATAGGTTCTTTACTCATATCAAAATGTAGGGCTTTTTGTTTTTGTTTTTTTCCATATCTGCTACTCCTCCCTCCACTGGGCTTTCTTGGCCTCTAGATTTTGGTCCGTCACAGCACTCACTGCTGGGATAAACCTTCTCCCTTTGTGCCCGGCATGTTCTCAGCACGGTGCTCTCCTCGTGACCCGCGCCCTCCAGGTGAAGCTCGGGTTGCCGGGCCCTGCACTGAACGCTGCCTTTGGATCAGGGACTGCACTGTGGCGGCTGGTCTTCCTGCTGATAGAGTTAGACTCACTCTAGCTCCCACTGGGAGCAAGTTGGCTAGTCTGGTCTCATACCTGGGAATGTGCTAATCCCGACAGTTATAACTTTCTAGTTGGTTCTACACCCAAAGTATATTGTGATCTGATGGTTTATTCTAGAAACATTGTGAAATGATGACAATTTATCTTGTTTTTTTGTTTATTTTATATATATCATATATATTTATGTATATCTATACCTGTAAATACACATATTTAATAATGCACATATATGTATTTGAATGTATATTCTTGAAAGTATATATCCTTGAAATAAATATATGTGTGTGTGTGTATCCTTGAAATAAATATATATTTTTTTCCTAAAGTATTTTAAAAATCCCTTATAAAAATAATTGATACTTTTTAATGTGCTTTGCCTGTTTTTCTTGAAAACTTTACCCCATTGTATTTTTGGCTGATAGGGGATAAAGTTCTGGTCTTGATATGCCTTAATGTCTATCTAGGGTTAGGAAAAGACTTCTAAACAGCAATAATGTTGAATTATCTTATCTTCTCTCTCCTGCTTGTTCTGTCTCCAGGATGTTCAGGTTAAATGCTCGCTGGTAGGCTTGCTATTATGCTCAGTTTTCATAGAACATCACTTTGTCTTCTTTATTTCTGCATCACCAGCAAAAGACAACAGTAAAGTCTTTTGTAATTATGTAAAGACAGATCTTTTGAAAGTGTGGACACAATCATTAGTCAGGGAAGCTTTGGGAAACTAGTAAAAATTCTCTTATTCCCTGACACTGACCAGTGAGCTATGTTTTCACTGTTTATGTGGAGCTTTTTTGTTTAAATCCAGACTCTCTCCAAAAGGGGCTAGAGTTTATATGCTTAATAAATGTGCCAAATATGCTTATTTCAGATCATAAAACAAATTATTTTTTTGTGTATAAACTTACTCACTGGAGATATCTGACAGATCTCTGTAATTTCTGCTGGGCTAGAAATAAAAAAAAAAAATGGGGCCCAATAAAATCACAATCAAGCGGCCAGGAAGCTGGACCACATTCTGTGTGGTTCTCTAGAGATTAAAGGCTCTTCCCGTTCATGTTGGCGGTGAGAGGAAAAAATTGGTGCTTTTTTCCTTGGTTACTTTTTAAAATATAGTGCTCATCAGCAGGTGTGGAGCGGAAGGATGGAGATGCATTCATATATTATTATTCTTTGATTATAAACATGGTTTCAGTCCTCGCTCATGTACCTTGTGTTTAGAGCTGCTGACACGGTCATTCCAACTCTGCAACGTGTGTGTGACTAAAAACACATGTATCCATATATGTACAGTGGTTACTTCTAGGGGTTGAATCTATGAGTGCGAGCTACTTTTATTTTTATGCATGTTTTCATTTTTCAATATATTTATAGTGTGTATACACTACTTTTATGATCCAAAAATAATATGCTTTTAAAATTAGTAAGAAACAAGGATAATTAAAGTTAATACCTTCCTTGCTGTTGTTGCTACTTTTTATCTATGTAGGGACCTAGTATGAGGAAGTATAGCAGTTTACCATAAAATTCATTTGGAATTTAGATTTTAAAAAAATTGAAGAAGCTAAAACTATAATTAAAGTAGGGATGTTAAAATATATTAGAATGGAAAGGTCCAAGCCTCACCTAAATGATTCTCCCTTATAAATGCCTCTTCTTTATCTCCTACACTTGTTACACAACGCGTGACCTTGAGGAGAGGGATGTAACTTTCTCCTTTTTATTTCTAGGCGTCTGGTATAGGAACAGTTCTCAAGAAATACTTGTTGAAAAAATAATTCAATGACGGAATGCATGGAAGGCTACCTTCCTATAGGTTTTTTTCTATTAGAAATATTATAAATTCCTCAAGAGAATGAGAGTAGATCTTGTGCAAATTTCAATCTTCAGGTCAGTACTCTGTTTATATTAAATTCTCAATAAAAGTCTGCGACTGCACTTCCCAGAGAGTTAAACAGAATCATCTATGGAGTGAGACAAGGCCACCCAGAACACTCGAATCAGAGTTCCATTGCCTCCCAAGTAGCAGAAAACTGAACTCCACATACTGAACCCCACTGCATCTGTATTCTCAGATCTACTTCCTAGACTGAAACATTTTTATGACTAACAAGCATGAGATTTTGCTGAATTTCTGGTTTTGATGATTCACTAAGAAGAATTTTTAAGATGAGATAGCTGCTGTCTCAGAAATTATTGTCTCTGAAAACAGCACCAAGCCTCAGTAATCAAAACAATATACCATGTGACTAGGAAACTCTGTTTCCAATATACTTTTACATACACGCTTTATTTCTTACGATAGTAAATTAAGATCAAGGAGGCTACGCGATGTTTTCAGTGTTACATGACTTGTGAGTGGTAGAGCAGGCCAGCAGCATGGATCTGCTGGCGGCAAACCAGGCCCCTTCCCTGGTTACAGGGTCCGCCTCGCCATTGTAGTAACTCTTCTCTGCCCAGCCGTCTCCCGTTGCTGTTCCCAAGGAGCCTGCGCCGGGTGTTAGCAACTTGAAGTGATAGGAGGTGAACAAACTTTGTGAAACAAAAAAGCAGAGTCTCAGAAAAGCCATCTAAAGGATCTCCAAGTAGTATGCATGTCTGTGATATCTATACATAGTGGCTCTCATATACATATGAATATGATACACATGTCTGTATATATGTTCATAAATATATGAATCTGTCGTATGAATAGAGAGCTATTGCTGTTGAGGTCTCATTTCATCTCTGATGGGGCAACAGGAACTACACATGAGAGATGATAATTATCAAAATTGAATAATTGAATGGCTAAGTTTTACCCTGTGAAGCTTTCGCAGAAAGATTGCCCCAAGCTATCTTCTCACTCACAGAAAAGGAGTGCAGAGCTGAGAAACCACCAGAGAGCTGTACATTTTGCAAGGGTGGCTTATAGTATTTTGTGTTTCAAAATATCTCATGAGTCATGTGCATTCATCATGGTGAATGACTAATGGGAAAGTTCAAAAAAAAACCTTTTGGTTTTATTTGCTTTGAATGTTTCCATTTCTCTTTAAAATAGTCAATGTAAAATGTTAGTTAATGCAAAATAAGCATAACCCATTATGCAATTTCAGACTATATTTGTAAAGAATTAACACAACCTTTGAGTTTCATGATGTATGGAAGACACCATATGCCACATGAAACAGAATCTACGTGTCAGTATCAATAATCCCATGCCACAAGCAGAATGTTTTATAAGGTCTTTCATTAAAAAGCTGTTATTTTGCCTCTAATTTTAGCTTTTTTATTAAAATAAGTACACATAAGGATGTTTGAATTATTGACATATTGGAAAGGATCTGAGGCCAAAGACTAGGCACTGTGCCATTGAGCTGAAGAGGTATTGCCATTGAAGGAGCTGTGACTGGTTCAGTGCTCTCGTTCATATCATGCCAGGTTCCTCCGGTTGCCTCTGTGTTTCTCCAAACTCAGTCTGTCTGCCCAGACGTAAAGGGTAAAAAATAGAAAGCTGTGAAAGAGTAATGTAATGCATTTAAAGACATTTTACAAGACTCGAACAATATCTAGCCCCTCCAAATTTGGTAAAATTTAAAGTAGAAGGGAGGAATTGATCCGGGATCTGGCAATCATTAAAATAGAAAAATCCTAGACGCTCTATTATTGCAGCTAAGTAAGAAAGTTTAAGGAGGAATTAAAGGCATTTTAGCTTTTCCAAGATCCTTAAATAATATTGATAAAACATTATAAGCTAATTTTTCCATTCCTCAAACTGAAGAACTTCTAAAATCTATATGCAAGAGTTATAGAATATTTTACTTCTTGAGAAAGAAGGTAATATCTTTTTTTCTATAAGCTATTAAATCTTAACATTGAATTATTAAACTTCGATAACAATTGTTATGTTTCTTTAAAAAAGACTTCTGATTTTCTAATGATCTAGGGAAGGCAGGAGTTCAATACAGCATTTAGAGTGATATTAAGACCTATCTGCTTTAAAGCACAGGAAAAAAAGACCAGATACCTGTCTTGTCTTTTGAAGAATGCCAGGAGAGAAAGAAGAATGAAGGAGGTGCTTGGGAAAGTAGGATCAACTTACCAGACCGCTGACACATTCAAGTAATGGTGTGAGAAAAGGCAGTGGACTGGTTGTCAAAGCAGTGCCCTTAGCTTCTCTACAAAGTTCCCTTTAGCTGAGCATTTAAGATTCTATCTATCTTACCTGACTTCTGTGTTTGCAGCCTAAGCCCCTGGTGTTCCACCTGCTCCAACCACTTCTTGTTCCCTGAATTTGTCATAGATCTTCTGTTTCCATCTCTCCTGGACTGATATTCTCTCTCACTTGAATTTCTTCCTGGGAGCTCTGTACTTGGAAGCGGCTGTTCATTTGGAACTTCCTTCTTCAATGCCTTCAAAGATAATTTTCAAGTATCAGGGCCTGTGCAGCTTCTCTGTCCCCCTGGTCTAGGTGAGTGACTTCCATCTCAGCACACCCATGCTATCATGTTTAATGATTCTGTGATATTTTACTTTACAGTGGATTCATTCTTCTGTTTTTTTAACTTGCCAATAAGAGTATTTTGTCACATCCTGTCTTTTTCTTCTTTGTGTCTTTCTTTCTCTACTACCCAGAAGAAAGTAGGTTCTGAATAAGCAATCCTTCTTAGAGATAGGCTGCTTTAAGCACATGTTTAATTTAAAAATATTTATTTTTGAAGAAGCTCTCACATTATTTTTAAGAGTACTTTCCTCTAATATTTCTTCTGGTTTAAATATAGAAGACTTGAGAGACTTGCAATTTACTAAATGTATGTATATGTATACACACACAAATACACATATAGTTTTCAACACATAGTTTTCCTTTCTGGTTAGTGGTCTGGAAGTATAATAAGTTTGAATATTAAACTCTTTATAATGATCTCTTTATAAATCTTATAGAGCTTGACACAGGTATATATAATGGTAAATTTGAGTCTTTAATAAATTCTTCTACTAGCATCTGAATCTGTACAGATAGTTACGATTTAAGTCAAATCCATGCCTACAGTTCTTCATGAAGTGTAACGTGTCATGTGTCACTTCAAAGGTTATTTAGTAACTTCTGTGTAACAACTATTTACCATCACCCAAATAATAGTCTAATAATCAAATGAGATTCAAACATTAATAACTGCACACATGCATTTGTTTCATCTAATCTTTTCTTGACTCTTCAAGTTGAAGTATTTTGTGTTCATTGCACGTGGGGTAGGAATTCTACCTACCAGACATTTGCTTAACTGTGGTTGACAGTTCTCCTCATGTCTTGTAGGATTTAGGGAAAAGTTAGAGACTTGAGAAACGCTCCTTACAAAGTTAAGCTGTCCTGGTTTTGACAGTCGTATCATTTCAAATGTATTACATTTTCATTCAATAGCACCGAACTTGTACTCTCTCAATCACAACTTCCATGTTTAATGATGAAGGAAAATAGAGCATTCTGTGATAAAAATAAGTTGGAGGACACTGTTCGTTAAAAATTCAACAGAATTTTTACTCGTTGTTATTAATGCAAGACTTCTCAGATTTTCTGATTCACTGGGGATTTCCAAAACAGTTGATATTATGTGAAGCATATTTGTTCATATAATTTTTGAGGAACATCTTAAGTAATCGATCTTATAAACAGATCATGTTTCTCTCAATATATTTGGAAAACTTAGTAAAAATCAAACTGTCCTACTCTAGGATTCTTTTTGGCCATGTCCTCCTCCTCCTTCTCCTTCTCCTTATCATTATTATTATTATTATTATTCAGGGAGATTAATAAATATAATCTATCCATCGTATAAGAAGAAAATCAAATTTCATTGTTGAAATTGCAGTGCATGGGTGATTTCAGGCCTTTAAGTTTGTGCATACTCATATATGTGCATGTGATTATGTGTTTTATGCATTCCTAACATGTCCTACTTCATGGGAACTCCAGAAGTGCTACTGATTGTCAGAAAAAAATATGCATGTGACAAAACATGCAGAGAAGTCATGGTATAACAAGCCAGAGGGTCAAATGTCTAAAACTATTAAATTTTCCTCAGTTAAAAATTGATTTAGATTTGATTGAATTTCACTCGAATGATTTATATTCATTTTTATTCTCCTGTTTTCTCTGTGGGAGTGGAGGATATGCAACAATTATCCCTCCGCAGAGAAATAATCATTAGATTAAGGCCCAAAAGACCTTTGCTACATGAACACTTTGGAAGGATTATTGTCAAGCATAATTTAGGTAATCAGTGTATGACCATGTGCAAGTCATGCAAGCTTTCATGACGTCAGGTTTTTTTTTTTTTTAATACATAAATGAAATGACTTAGCTGCATGGAATCGAACATTTTTTTCCACTCCCATGGTCTGACTCTGAAATCTAAATTTTGGATTGCTTTTGTGTCAGCAACAGAAACAAGAGTTCATCTTTAACAATTTTAGAGGGAATGCTCTTACATTCATGGAGATGAAGCCATCAGAAGGTGTAATTATTTCTACAATGTGCAAAATATTTTACCCTGGGAACCGCTTATTTGGGAGCAAGTATGTGCCTATAAAGTAGGTGCTTTTATGCACAAAGAAGAGTTCAGGCTGATCAGGGTGTAGATAGTTGTGTGTGTGTGCGTGTGTGTGTGAGAGATCTGGTGTTTTCTGCAGTGGCAGAACACAGAAGAGGACATGGGACCGGGGGCCTGGCACCCGAGCTCTGTGACCGCCTCCGTGTGTCTGCTCCGGGATGTTGAGCACGCGCTTCTCAACTCCCAGGGCCAGCGTCCTCATGCGTAAAAACATGGAAGCTGGACTCGGCATGTCCTGTCCCTTCCAGCGCTATGGTTCTCTGTACGTTTGAGAAGCATACACTGGTATAACTAACAATACCCACCCCCCCAACACTGATGTAACTAACAATACCTTTTTCACAAGTTGTCTTCTGTAAAAACTCTTTACAATTCTCCAAGAACTGACACCCTCTGCAAGCAGGTAAAAGAAATAATATTTATGGAACATTACATCTTCTGTTCCAAATTTATCTTCTGAAAGTTTGCTGAGCAAATAAGTCCATTTATCAGCACATTTGTGGTTTCTGCAGCTGCGCTGCCCAACCGCCTGGTTCCAGGGATGCCACAGCTACTAAGCATCACAGGTTTGGACTCTGCCGCTTGGAGGAAGCTGCCGGGTCACTGCAAGTGGCCTTGGTGTGGCGCGGGTTATGAAGCCAACGTGTGAACGGACGCTCCGAACATTGACCAATCATAATTAGTTTTCATTTCTTTCTGTAATGCTATAACATAAAGCCAAGCTAAGCTAAGCATCTAGAAATAGTAGCAAAGTGATTGTGAGGATACCATTTTCACGCCGGGCTGCTTCATTTTACAAAGACTGAAAAGTTCATGCATTGAACATGTGGGAGGAGGCTCCAGGGACCGTATTTCTTCGTGCACCGTGGAGTCCGGAGGAGGGCTCGGACAAGGAAGGGAAGGGCTCCCGCTCCTTGGCGGTTCAAGCAGGGATGGTCTATCCGCGGCAATCCGAAGAGTAGATGTCTTTACATTCAGAGTCTTTAAGCTATGGCTCTTCAGTGTTCGGGGCTGCTGGCTTGTCCCCAGTTCCTAGGCTCGCTCAGCTCCATGCCAGAGCCCAGCAGCGAGAAAGGCAGCTGCCCTTCTGCAAAGGATGGAGCAGGCCAGGTGCGAAAGCAAAGGGCGCCAGCCCATCTGATCCGCGTGCGCCCCGGCTCTTCGCCAGAGACGAGGTCCGCGTGGAGCAGGTGCCGGCCGTCCCGGAAGCCTGCGGTAGCGCCCCCCACTCCAAAGTGTGCAGTGATTGCCAAGTATGACCAGCACAGGCACACCCCAAATCTTGTGCATCAAAGAAATGGAAAATGTATTCTCAAGGAAGTTTTTAAAGATACCGGTTTGCCTCTCACTTTTTTCAGGAACGGGTACGGTTTCCCTTACAGCTGACCCAAGACTTGCTCCTTGCATCGTTCCATCAAATAGAATGACTGTTTCTGTCTTATCCTGCCTTTTCCTAGAACAGACTCTATCCGGAGAACTAGAGTGTACTTTTATTTGTTTTGTTTTGTTTCCGATGTCATAGAAGCCGAATGGATGCGAACCATTCATGAGAATCTCGTTTTCTGTAGATTTGAATGCTTGCATGCCATGGGGGACGGCCCTCCGATCCCCACTGTGCATCTGCACTCATTGTTGGCTCCGCCCACCTGGCCTGGCCGCAGGCTATTCAGCATGGTCCCCAATCCTGTTGCCTGCTACTGGTGCCTGCTCTTCCACCTCCAGCTATGATGTCTTTCTGTTCTCCAATTTTAATCCCAAGATCTCAAGAATCATAGTGTTACCTAACCTCTTGTTTCCTATTACCAGATGATAAAATACATGTATGTGTGTTTATGTTTATATAACTCATAAAACAATATTATTAATCAGTAATATTAATAATCACGGCTTTCCTCGTCCATTTGTTCCTAGTCCTCTTGCTACCTCCATGAAGGTCAGGGCTTTGTCTTTTGCATTTGTATTTTTGAGGTCAACATAGTGCCCCCCAAAGGAGAGACTTTCATAGCCAATAAGGGAGTAAAGTAAATGAATGATACCTGAAGTTTTATACAGTGCACAAAAAGACGTAAATTTTATAAAAAGATAAACGAAATTCAGTTCTGGTCCTAAGGTTTGGTGTGTTTTTTTTTTGTTTTTTTGTTTTTTTTTTTAATAGCATTGTTGTTAACCTTTGTTTTAAAATTGGGGGGAAAATATTGAAGTAATGGGATGTCATTAAAAATCACTTAGAATTTTGAAGTAGAATTACGCAGGATCGTTTTCCCTGTGTGCTTGAATACTTCCAACATGTTCAGCTGGGAGAAAAAGAGCTAAACGGGAGCGGAAACACTGAGAACACTCGGAGGGATCCCTGCGAGTGCGGAAGGCGGTGATTATCTGCGCATCACTGTAAGATTCTCTTACTGGTTTGGATGCTTCCATGCAGAAGAATAAAAACACGTGAAGCTGAGAAGATTTCCATGCACCCCCGCTTTGGGAAAGGATATGGAGACACAGATATTTGAATATCAAGCTCATGGACAGCTGTGGGTGATTTCCTTTATGGCTTCTGTGTGTCTAGTGTTAACACACACCATGTACTTAGTGAACGATTAAGAGGCATCCACTGTTATTGGCTCTGGATAAAAAATGCCTGTAACAGGGTTCAGCAAGTGTGCTCAATCTGTATGCAGTTCTGTAGGAAAAAAAAATCCAGGTTTAGTTTTCTAAAGGAAATAAAAAATTTCAGTGCAGCCTGCTTCGCATAATCCTCTGCAATGAACAATAAATGGCTGTAATGTAGATAATTTCTTTCCATATGGAAAAAATATAAGTATTTGTGTAGCCCAGTTCTAGCTAAAAGTTTCTGCTCAAGCTATTTCTTTAAAATTTATAAAGTGCTTTGGAAGATGTTGGATGATACCAAGTGTCGTAATTATTTTTGTTTTTTGAGAGCTGGTGCTCTGCTGTGTTATGTATGAGAATAATTATGATACAAACAAGTGAGTTTTTCAGTGTTTTGACACAGTGTCATCCATAGCTGGTCTACTTGCATGCCATGCCTTTTTCATTGCTTATAAAAATATATGGAAACCTTCTACCTGAAGAACGAGAGCCTGAGCGAGTGAATCGGAAATGCTGTTGAGAAGAAACATGGAGCACAGCGTGCTGCTGAACTGAGGATACTCCTTCCCGTAGGTGAAATGGCACGCGGTATAGGATCGAATGGCTAGAGGCAAAAGGGGTTTGTCTAACAATGCCAGCTTGTTAGCTCACTCCTCTAAACACGGTTGGAACTGTGCTTCAACACCCGTCATCTGCTGCTGGATGGTAGGTCCACACGGAACATGTTTTCCATGCTTGGCTTTCAGGTCCAATTTCATTTTCCGATTTAAGGATCTCATTGGGGGTGTTTGGAGCATCGTTTCCACAGTCCATATATTTTCTGACTTTGGCATCCTGGGAGGCCCAAGGGCATTTGAGATGCAGCCCAGCTGGCTGCTGCTCCCAGGGCAACGGCTGTACCTGGGGAGTCATTCAGCTGGGGCTGAAGAAGCAACTGTCAGGTCGCAGTGGCTCCAGGGTAGATGTGGTTCTCATTCATGTTGTAGTTTAATTGGGTTTTTAGGAGGCAGCCTTCCACCTACTGAGAGAAGGGACGGTGCCACATGTTTTAAGGCAAGACCTGGAAGGCCTTTGAATCCCACTCTCTGGCAGGAACATGGCAGGGTCCCCCCAACCTAAACGCAAGGGAAGCAGGGCGAAATCTTGAGAGTCTAGGAAGAAGGGAGAGGTCTGGTGATCATCTAGTTAGTCTGGGCCACATCAGTACTTATTTGTTTAATTCTCTCAACACAGATACTATTACTCTCCCCATTTCACAGATAGGGCAACTGAGGCACAAAGAGTTTCTCTCATATTCCAAGTTTTACAAGGAGTCAGTGGCAGGGCTGAGAGTTAAAGCCAGGAAAATTGTCTCCAGAACCCCACCTTCTAGTTATTGTAAGTATGAAGTTCAAAGTAAATGTCATTTAAATCATAAATGCCTTTATTCACTAGATATTATCATGCATTCTTCTCAAACATAAGAGGGAAACAATTGCTTCTTTAACAGATTATTTAGTGTTACTTATCACTTCATTCTACTCCCAGTTTTCTGTTTGAATATATGTGTGTACACATATGGGTGGGTGTACATTTTGAAATATACAAGGTCTGTCTGGAAAAAGCCCAGCCATTTTTAATATAATGAGAATGGTTTGTGGGGCATCGATGTAACCTGGCAGCCAAGGAGAGTAGACCTGAATGGGCATGTGTGACAGTGATGAATTCATTGCACTAGTCAGTGGGGGTGGTGGACGCTGTTGAGTGAGTATGTGTATTGTGTGGCCGTTGCATTCAAGGTGACCGAGTGAGTAAAGGAATGGTTCTGCATCAAATTTTGCATTAAGCTTGAACATTCCTCCATGGAAACTGTCTGGATGATTCAGAAGGCTGCAGCTACAGGCAACTGGTGATTGGCAGCTTCATCATGACAACATGCTCACTCATGCATTACTTCTCATGCAGAGATTTTTTTGGCAAAACATCAAATCACTCAGGTGACTCAACCTCCCCTCCAGCCCAGATTTGGTGCTGTGGGACTTCTGGCTCTTCCCAAAACTAAAATCACCTTTGAAAATGAAGAGATTTCAGACCATCGATGAGATTCAGGAAAACACAATGGGGCAGCTCATGGTGATTGGGAGAACTGTGTGAGGTCCCACGGTGCCTGCTTTGAAGGGGACCGAGGCGTCATTGTCCTGCGTACAGTGTTTCTTGTATCTTCTTCAATAAATGTCTCTATTTTTCACATGACATGACTGGATACCTTTTGGACAGACCTTGTATTTCTTCTAGTGCCTGAGTTTTACCTCAAAACCATCATCATCTGTCACCTTCATCATCACTGACATATTTATTAAGCACTATGGTCAGGAGTTTAGATTATTTCAGATTGAAAGAGCATTGGGACGTGGGTCACCCCTAGTATTATTACCATTTTACAGGTAAATCGAGAGTTCGAGAGGTAATTTGCCCAAGAGTCTTTCTAAGGTGGGGCTGAGAGCTCCTGACTATAGATTCTGTGCTTTTTAGCATTATTATGATCTTGCATAAACCTTTTTTTGTGAAGGAATTGTGAAACTTTTCCATTTGCATTGTATATGGCATCAAGCTCTCCTATGCTCTTGCTATTGTTTTTAACCCTATTTTACTGGTCCCTTTTGGATACTGGACTGATATATTGACAGCTATAGTTAGGAAATGTGACGTAAATAGAAATGCAGTGGTTTAATAAGTATTATATGATCATTGCATAATAAAATCGAATTGGCTCGTGACCTCACTACTCAGTAACAACAATTACTCGTTGCTTCTCCTGCATCTTCAACTCTTAATGTTCTAGGATTGATTCAATCATTTTTAGGCATGCTTGAGGGACTGTCATCTTTAAAAACAGTATATGTAACTATCCATGAATGCACATATTATTGAAAATGTCAACTATATAAAATAATCAGGGCATAGTAGCCAGCCTGGAGCCACGGCCCACCTTCCACAGGTTCAGTTCCCAACTTTTAGAGATTGACACCTCTGATGAATGCCTGTGTTAGCTTCTCTCCGGTGCGTTCAATGAAATAAAAGATATTGTCAATCCGTTATAACTGGCATCTGCACGTGCGTGAGTTCAACCAGCTACTCCAGCACCACTTCTCCATCCTTCATGAAACCCTGTCCGACCCTTGCTTTGGGCGCATGACGCGCTGCCAGCTGTCTACTGTCCTTTCTGTAAGCTCCTAATTCTGGTCCCCACTGTTGTTGGCTCTTCCTCCTCCACCCAGACTTCCAACAGTGAAGCCCCTCTGGGACTGTCCTTGGGCTCACTTCATGCCTCACTTACCCTTCCTCACTACACTCTCTCCAGTTACCATTTCTACATCAGTGACGTCCACATTCGTTTTGCTAATGGAAACCCCTGATGATCTAAAGGCTAATATATTCAAATCACATCATCAACAGGTTAAATATTCAACTCTGAATCTTTCCCCCAAGTTTTCTCCACCTCCAGTTTTCTGTACGTTGAAAACCAGCACTGTGAGCATGGAGGGCAGATGCTGGAATGTAAATCTTTCTATTCTGCTTGACCTTCCCGGCTCCCACTGCACATCCCATCCCAGCTGGGAAATGGCAAGAGATTTCAAGGTGTCTTTATCCGCCTCTACCTCCAGCAATGGTGTGTTTTGTTTTGTTTTGTTTTGATATTGTAGCCAGAATGGTCATTTGAAAAAAAAAATCTGATCATGCCATTACACTGCTTAAAACACTTCAAAGTCTTTGGAAGTACTTAGAATAAAGAAAGAATAAGTAACAAGACCCCCAAATTTTTTGGCCCCTGCGAAGCACTGGAACCTCATCACACATTCCTCCCCGCTGTCCTCTCCCAATATGCACCAGCCACATTGGTATTTGTTGTGTCTCAAAACGTGCCAGGGTTTCCCCGTGTTGGACATTCCCATGTGCTTTTCTTCTCCCTGGAAGAAACCTATTTTACTATCTTCCTAACTCTTACGAATCCCTCAGGTACCAACATAAATGCTGCTTATTGTGTTTATAGTGAGTGTAAATCCCAGGCCCAGACAATGCGGAGCGGTTGTCTGAGCAGACAGACAGTTAACCGGACTGAACTTGACTTGCACCCCGTGCTCCTCAGCATGGGCAGCAGTGGGCGTGCACATTCCCTCCTTGCCCCTCAGCGGGGCTGTGTCCAGGCTGCGCCGTGTGTCTGGCTTCGCGGACCAGCACAGCGTGTGGCCTTGGCCCCTTTTGCTCTCTCCTGGGACTTTCCCCTTCACTTGGCGGCTGCGGGGGGCGGGGTAGGGGGGCTCGACACCTTTCCTCCAGTTCCTCAAGATGAGGCTTCTCTCAAAGGTTAGGTCTTTGCAGTAGGGACTGGCACTTCCTTCAGGAGAGAAGCTGTAAACGTGGGAATCTGGTTTGCTCCAGGTGTGCATGTGTGTGTTTTAATGTATTATTCTGTTAAGTGCTTATATCTTGACTTTCTTTAGGAGGGTTTGATTGATATGAGCTAATCCACTATTACCAGAAGCACAGCTTGTAGTCAAGCCCAAAAAATACTAGTTGAGTACCACCTGCATACGAATTGTACGTCAGAAACTGTAAGTGGTAGCAGTCGATAATGCCTCTGATCTAATTGGATGTATGTTCCATCAGAAGCATTAAATAATCCCCTCAGTAATAATTGAAATTGTCCATGGGGATGGGAAAGTGCATTTCGAGGGGGTGTGAGAGCCCTGTCTCCTGAGGTGACTTAGGAAAGGCTTCCAGAGGAGCGCAGCTACCTGCTCGAGAAGGTCAGGGTCAGCGTCAGCGTCAGGCTCAGGCTGCCGCGGAGGGCGTGTCTCGCATGCAGGAGGAACGTGAGGATGGGATATGGAAGCAAGAAGGAAACTTTGAAGGAATGTCGATGTGAACAGAGCGCGGAGACTGAGGGAAGAGCAGCGGTGCAGAGCTGGTTTCAGGACGGGCGGAGCGGCAGGGAGGCCTGCTCTTCCACCGCAGCCCTGGTGCTGGAACGCAGCGCTTCTGCATTTTTAATGCGAATGTTTTTTCATAATGTACTATTTGTAAATTGTGTTTTACTTGTCCTTGTAGGATAAGCATTTTTGCTGCCTAATTACCCTGTATAAGCTTTTTCTTGAGTACACAGTTTCCTGATGAATGTATGCATGGTAGCTTTTTTCGACTGTTTTCTGAAGTTTTGTTTGATTCTTTCCAAACTAGGCAGTTCACATAATGCTACTGTGAATACGTTTGTATAAAAGCCTTTCTTACGTTTACAGAGCTAAATTGTTAAAGGTGTCTTATCAAAGACCTTAAAATTTAAAGAAAAAATTGCTTGCAAAATAACATTGATGAAGAATACATTTAAATATGAAGTTATTGAATTACATTTTTAAATGAGGTGCTTTATTATATTTTCATTTTTTAAAAATTTTTGTTCAAGTACAAGTCTCCATTGACCCACCCCCACCTGCCTCCCCCAACCCTTCCCCTCTTTGCCCCTGTCCATGCATCCTTTATACATGTTCCTTGACTCCCTCCCCTTCTTTCCTCTGTTATCCCCCTCTTCCCTCCCCTCAGTTACTGTCAGTTTGATCTTAAATGAGGTGCTTTAAATAAATCATCATTTATATAGATTTATGTCAAATATCTCTGTGAATAAGTAAATGAAAATGTCATGGAAATAAGACAGGTTTCATCACAGATCATCCACATTTCTTTTCAAAGAGGAATTTTCCAGGATGCTACAAGCTGCTTTTAGGCACTAAGTGCACCCTAACATGTTGACATTTGTGATTATATTCACTCGAATTGCTTGAGAAACTCCAAATACCTTAATTACTTCACAGCTGTAATATTTTCAAACTCGTTTGAAGGTTTTCCAGGAAAAGTGCACTTTATGTCTGATTAAGAGATCTCTCCCAAGTGAAAACCATGGTTTGGCTTTCTTTCTTTCTATTAAGTCTGTTCATGAATGAAAACTCCAGCTGAGGGTGATTATAAAGAGACTATTAGAAACTTAAAGGGACAGTAAGTGTTATAGGGAAAGCACCAGCATCATCGCTCCTTTACCTTCCGTTGCCTTGAATATACTAAGGTTTTTTCCATCCTGTAGCTCGGCGTAATACTGTCTGCTTCCCCACAGACTGTCACCTTCATCTGTCTAAGCACAAAACTGGTTTAAGAGAGCTTCTGGGCAAATATAAGATGGATCCAATTCTCAGAGCTTCCTGTGTGTAGGTCTGTAGGTATCGCTGCAGTCATTTCGGATTAGTGATAAACGGTCATGAAATTGGAAACAGGTTTCTCTAGCTTTTCACAAGAATCTGAAAAAAACACAAATACGTGCACCCAGAGAGTGTGAGTCCAACTCAAACATCATAAAATAATACAGTGCATGCTTCACGGCCTGCAGGGCCGTATGAACAGATTAAATGACATTGCCCGGTGCCAAAGTCAAGTATGGTTTCCACATTCAAATGTGTAGAAATTTGGAGCGGTCTTAGCTTAAACTTGAACTAATGACACAACGTTATGTTTACCCTTCTGATGGCAGAAAAAAATGTTTTACTCTCTCTTCATCTCTCTCCCTTAAAACAGTTGATAAGTGGTATTCTGTTATTTTTTTTTTAACCTTTGGAGATAAGGATTATGAAATAACACCGGCAACAGCAGTAACGTTGAACACTTAAAATGCGTCAGGAAGTTTCCAAATAGTGCGTCATTTGATTTTCATAGCTACCCTGTAAGGCAGGTAAAACCGTGGTTTTCAGCATTTGGTGGTACGGAAAGCTGAAGCCAGGGACTGGGGAGGACTGATTTCAGTACAGCTTCCTGGGGTATGAGGTGCTGCTGACTCGAAAGTCCCTGTACCGGGTGACATCCCTGTACCGACAGTTCTGGGCTTTTCTTCATTCGATGACTCAGTTTCCTTCTGTAGAAAGTAGTTCTGCCTCTGGAGTGCAGGCGTTCAGGCAAGAATGGCCTGGTGTCAGATGTCCAAAGGCTCTTCCTAGCATGTCCTATTCTTTGCTTTTTGCCACAGGCACCCCTGTTGCCTCTTACAGCTTGGCCTGTCCAACCCCAGGTACACCTTGGCCTCAGGAGCCGTGCAGACAGGGTTACGGCAGCATGTTCCGTGGGTGGCGAAGCCCCTCTGGTGTCTTCATTCCGCTGTCTCAGAGACTGATGCACTGAAAGAACCATGAATTAATACCTAGACTTTGCAACTCTCTACACCATCCAGTTTAAAAAGATCCCCTTCTGGGTTATTCTAGTTAGTCATTCAGGCAGAAAACAGATCCAGCAGGGGGCCTCCCTGGGAATGGATAGTCACCTCTAGTTTTATGTCTTGCTATTTCTTATTAATGGGGGAAATGGAGAATAAGGAGCATAAAAACATCGAGGAATTTTTGAGGTGTAGCATGGGAATTTTAAAACTCCAAGGCATTAGGCACACATTCAAATTTGGGAGCCAGCCCTACTGTTTCTTCTGACTTGACCATTATATAAGGATCTTTAATCCCTGTCATCACTTCTTTGGAGATCCCACGCAAATATTTTCGTGTGTCCATAACAGAGACAGGAAAAGGTGCGAATGATTTGATGCCTAAATGACCATTATCACAGAGCTGGAGTAAGCATCTATTAACATATGGTTTCAGGGGTAAGAGAAACCCACTTTCTAACTTCTTAAATTCATCTCTCACCTGCTCTTAGAGACCATAAATTATTAAAGTCAATTAGAAGAGTCATTCATTTGATTTAAGACTCTGTGTACGGGGTTAAAATTCAAATGCACCTGGGAATGACAACACACAAGCTTTATGAATTACAGTGTGATGAGTTAACCAGGTCTTTTCATGAAAATGTGTTTTGGTAGGGCTGAGCACTCAGCAGCAGAGAGGGTGAGTACAGGAAAAGAAAAGGGAGGGATGAACGCAGGAGGGTTGGAAGAGGCTTCCCAAATTTGTGAGGACTTCATCGGCACTGATGGCTCTGTGTGATAAGGTCCCTGTTCCTAGAGTCACAGACACCAAAGTGAGCCTGACCAGAACCCTAGCCCCTCACAGCTGCCGCTCTGGAAAACATGACACACAGCAGGTCAAGATAGCACCATGTGCAACCAGCAGCATCCCAAACAGGAAGTATTGAAATAGACTCCAATACAGGATACGAACCTCCAGAATAATCAACTGATCTGAGGAGGAAGGAAGGAATCTGAGAAATCATTTATTCTGCGTATCTCATCAAAAATTGTTAGAGGCCAGATACTTTGGGAGGCTTTAAATCCATGACCGGAACACCGGTGAGTAATGAATGCTCCTTCATCGGCAAGGCTCTCGCGCTGGTTCTCTGTTTTTGAGATTTGTTCGCGCAATGACAGATCCGGGTTAGCACGCTAATCACCACCCCAGATGAAATGACCTAATACCAATAAGTAGTTCCTTTCATCATAATCGTTCTCAACCTTGACCTGAATTCTGAAGTGAATCACATTCCAAGTATTTCAAAGAGTGAACAATATTTTTGTTGTTGTTGATGATTAAAACAAAAATTGTGGCTACCATTTTAGCACAAGAGTTTGTTCTGGTATTTCCCCGACTATAAATAAGTGAGTCTCGGAAGCCTCTTGACACGGAAATGGTTCTGGTCCGTATGGATTGTCCGAGTACAGCCAGCTGGTGCTTCCTGAAGGAATCGTAAATTTGAATTTCCTCACTCATGGTCTCATAAAAGCTCAAAATAATATGTACTCATGTAGGAATCTTAACATTTAATATTTTGTTATGCAACAGAAAAAAAAGAGTAAAGCCAAAAAGAGACGTGATTGATTTGGGCATTGTGCATGGAATTAACTTGAGTCATTGACTTGGGAGAAAAGTTGAGGAAAGGTAAACAAGTTAATCAGTGTGCTTCTCATTTTAACACTCAGGCATGACATAGCAGGGCTCAGGAAATGGTGAAAACATGGCCTGGCCTGAGGAAGACTGGGGGAAAGGGAAGGAAAGCTGACTGTTGGCTTACTGGCCGGTAGCGGAGGAATTTTCTATCAATTCACAGCATACGGAGGCTAGTTTGGTTCTATACCCCAAACTCCTGTGCCAATAGGTGGGATATACAGGCAGTTCTTCCTTCCAGAACGCCCATGATGCCCGGTGTGCTGTGACCTCGGGGGGTAGAGGTGGGTAGTCCGAGGGTGCTCTTGCCTCAGAGACGCAGCCCCTGATCTGGGGAAAGCCCCCGAGGCCGCTGGAGTGGCCCCTTCCACAGGCTGCAGCCGAGGAGTTTCTTGAGTCGCTGAATCAATAGCTCTCTCTCTCTGTAAGTTTTCTTTCATTTTCCCTTATGATCCTCAAAACATACATTTTATTTATTGGCATTAATGTTTGCATTTTGTTCCTTTGCATGAAATGTGTTAAAGCTACCGTTCTGGCTATAAAATACATAATGAAGTGCTGCTTTGTAAATTCAATGCCTCCGAAATTGCTATCATGAAAAAAGTGATTCAAGGAGTAATGAGAAAAATGGTACTAAGCATCATTGACTAATTAGATATAAAACATTTGCTAAATATTATATGTGACTAATGAAATTACTTCAGGTTGTTTTGAGCATGAATATTTACTGATTCCTTTTCCCAAGCATCATCAAATTTGGGGCCTTCAGCAAACATGTAGGGTAGGTAGGTGCCTTTTTCATCTAAAGGAGAAAGCAGTGACAGAGCACTTCAGGATGTAGCCCTGGTCAGTGAGGCTCCGGAACGCCGAGGAGATGCCAACAAACAGAAGTAGAAAGACATAAAACCAAGTCATCTAACTTTGAATATCAAACACATTTTGATTTTTAGCTGCCTTCTGTGTATAAAAATATGAAATACATATTGTACTAAAATGGTATTTAGTGTAAATTCACCTCATGATATAAACATGTTTATTCAAGTATAAATTAAGATTATAGAAATGTGTGCTTTAATAATATAGATATACATGCATATGGGGATATATACACATATGTTCATCTATATATTCCATGTACATATATCTATCTATGTATCTATGTATGTCCAGAGTAGGGACAAAGTAGGTTTATAGTGGTTTGTATGGAAAGTAATACAATAATTAATAAATAATAATACCAGAATACACTGTGTTTCGTTGCCCCACACTGTATAAGTAGGTATTTATAATCTTTTAGGGTAGAAGCTGTTGACCTTTAGAAGTAAAGTCTGCGCCGTGAGGAGGAGCGTTCTTCATGGTTTAGAAATGCTACATGTGATCCAGGATGTAATGATTTCTTTAGAAACTTCAAGATGTAACAATCTTATGACAACATTTTAAAAATAAATCATGAACTAGTTTTTAGTAAACTCCTATTTTGGTAAATAAGGTAATCTATCTATTATTGTCAACTGAAAAAACCTGGGTCTAATTGCCCAAAATTCAGGGTACATGTCAGACAAACCCAAATTCACAGAATAAAGTACCATAACGATTCTGATAGAATTAAAGATGCGCAATAAATACTCTGTAGTCTTTGGTTTTCATGAACAATGACCATTATTTTGTGTGCATGCACATAGTAAAAAATGAGGGACTGGCAGACTGAGAGCGTCCAGTTTTTACATCAGTGTTTTCTAGGGATCCAGTAAATCTAGGATTATGTTCTCATCAGTTACAGTTTTTAGAAGACACCGTTAAGATCCATTCGCCTTGGCACGTGGACAAATATATCTAAAAGGAAAATTGGCTTGCTAGAAGCACAGAGCAACTTTTCTCTGAAGCACTCTTGGTACCGTCTTAGGATTTTGCATGCAAAAGAAATCAAAGGAAGCACAGGGGACATACTGCTAGATGCACTAATATTTGCTTAACCTTAAAACTGACTTTGGAAAGAACAGCTTCCCAGGGAACAGGGAACCCTTGAAACAAATGAGCCAACATGTTCAGGAAGAAGCCATGTGACAGGCTTTCCATGGCTTTGACCTTAAAGGTAAACACAAGGCCAAAGAGCCCCCTGGTGTTCCTGGAACCCAAACTTACCCAAGTGAACAAATTTGCTAACTTCCTCTTCCGAGAGGGCAGTGCATATTAAGTAGAAGCCCTGGGGAGCCAAGGTAGGAGAAATGGGACTCAGACTTTGTTACACGAGGATGTTTCTAAGAAAGAATGTTCTTCCCCACTAGTAACAACCTAACCCATCTGTGGGAATAAGAACCATAAAGGAAAGAGCTTAAACATGAAGAAGCTTCAGTTTATATTCCTGCTCATCTCCCAGGGCCGCGTGGGATTCAGAGACTTGGCAGAGGTGGGAATCGCCTTGGGGGGCTGAGGGGGAGATTTACACTCTGCCTCGGCCAGCTTTCACGTTCCATTTGTCAGACCAGGTTCTTGAGGAGCCAGGCTGCCCCTCAGCCTCGGCAGGTCAAAGGCTAAGCAGGGTACTCAGAGCGGCGAGGAGGGCGGGGTGTAATCGCGGGCGGGTGCTTTCTGGTCGGATGCGTTTTCTTCCTGCTCGCTTTGCTAAACGGAACATTTCCAGTTCTTTGCTTGGAGGTCTGTCGTCCCTCAGGAGGTTGGGCCAGGGGACTTTTAACCCTTTTTTATCAAAGCGACCCCTTAGCTGACCTCCAATGTTCCCAAAGGAAGAGAGCTTTCTAAGCCTCTTTGGCAAAGGTTAGCTGTGGGTCACTAAAAACTGTGCCAATGAATGACACGTAGTGAGTGATTATGGATGGAAGAGCTAAGAAAGAAAACTAACTGATGGTCCAATCAGTATGTTTCAAAAAAATCACTAGTGTGTGTGAAAACATTATCAAATTCTGTTCCAAAGAGAAAAATAGATACGCACTGAGGCATGTTGGTATTCCCATCATTATGGGGGCCTGCACTGTAAAAATGTGTTGATTAATGAAAACAATGAGGGTTTACATTGCTTGAAAGATTGCATGGACATTTCTACTTCTATATGCGTGACGCTAATAAACTGAATTTTTGTAACATGTTGGTAGTTGCACAGTATTACAACCAAGACTGTGAAGCCCTGCATGTGAAGAGGCCTGTCCCCAAATGGTGTTATTAAACTACAAGAGCAGAAACCCCATTTCCTTCTCTTCAGTAATTGCTGTTTGTAATTGAAATACGTGTCTAAAAGAAACTCTCCACCTGAGGAGAGTTTAGGAGCGCTGAACACACCAGGTGTTGCAATGTGATAGTTTTACTGTTATTATTTACAACAGAATTTAATGGAGTGAATGATTACGAACACAGCACCTCTGTAACAGAAGTCTTCCGTTTGCCAGAGGAGCATCACTTATTTTGGGCATTGACTGAGGTGAACAAACAGCCTAGGCTGTTTATCTGCTGCCTATACCTCTGGCTGCCTTTTCTTCACGCTTCATTAAAGGGTCCCAGTTGCTTCTTCCTCGCATCCCGACATGCCTCGCCATTAGAAAACGTCAGCCAGCTGTGCAGGTGAAAGCTCGTGTGACTTTTGTGCGTTCTTTTCTGCATTAACAGAAGGTCGTTATCTGTCCTTTTTGTAGTTTAGGAATGACTGTATTGTTTACTATGCATTAGTTCACTTCACTGCAGTCTGCACATGATGAATGCTGTAAAGCTCCCTGTCTGCATAGATGGCAGTTGAACATCTGCGTCCAGAAGTAGACAAGACTGTAGATCGTGTGCAATGTGGGATCTGGTATCTTTTCCCACACTGTATTTGTAGCACCTGTCTCAGAGTCTAGCACATGTAGGCTTTCAACAAAAAATTATCGAAAGAAGGAATAAACCGAGATTCACAAGTTCCACAGTTTCGTGTCTTATTTCAATGCTGATTGAATATATATCTTGTCCGATATAAATACGCTACCTTTCTCTTGCTGGGTCTTTGCTGTGCTGTTCCAGCTGAAGACATGTAGGTTCAGATTCCTGTGTTCGAATCAGGAACTCCACCAGCCGAATGATCTTGAACAAATTACTTATTCACTCTTCACCTCAATCATGATAATAATAAAATGTATTAAGGCTATCGTGAGGATTAAATAATTCATACATGTAAACCATTCTGTACAATAACAAAAGAAATTGGTAAATATGACCTCTTACTAGTGTTACTGTTATATTAGTATAGGAATTAATGTTGTGGTTAATATTATTTTCAAGGAATACATTTTTTCTTTTTATATCAGTCTTTTCCAAAGAGAGGGGTGAGAACTCCACATTATAAGGAGTCTGCCAAAATCATTTTTCTTTAATAAATATCCAAATGCCAATCAAGATTAAGACTTTCATAAATGATGCAGAAGTTTTTATGATGAGTTATTTCCAGTACCCTTATTCCACTTTCCTTGCTTACGCAAAGCTACCCACGATTGCCAGATATGATGTGCATATTTCGGCCCAAATTTTTGAGGGAAAAATAAGGATGTGCATTATACATGGGTAGTACTAATTCTGTATTTATATAAATGTTTTTAATTATTTTATTCATGCTTATGCATTAAAAGTGTAACTCTAGAAAGCAATAATGATATCTGTATGCAAAATACCCTGAAATATGATAATTGGTTTTGTTTCTAAATATAAATAAATAAAAATTGGATTAAAAAATTCAAACGAAAGATTTTTTTCCTGAAAGTTTGGGCCCAAACTGTGGGTGTGCATTATACACAGAGCACATTATACACAGTAAAATATGGTAGTTCTGCTTAGCAGAGCCATGTTTAAATGGTGGTAGAAGAAACTTACTTTTTATTATGGAAATTGAACGTAATATCTGAGCACATATACTGGCAAAGCCTTTTATTCCTCTGTTATTTTATTTTATTTTTTTTTATAACCAGTTCGCTCTTCTATTTGAGTATAAACATTATCACTAAAAGCCCATTTAAGAAGGGGTACAAGGGGTACTTTACAACTTTCAAAGTATGCTTTGCCAGTAATTTCCCCAGCTGTGAAAATAAGAATAGACTTATTTCCTCAGGTGATAGGAGTCATTTATAAAAGAGGAGTGAGTGAATCACAGATCGTTAGTGCTAGGAACGTTATTTTGGCCAGAAATGGCCAGTCCATGGCACTACTGCCTCAGGATCAGAGCCTACGCCTGTGACCTTCATCCCCAGTGACCTTCGGGTCTCTGCCCGACCCCAGATGCGGGTACTCTCAGAATCTTTCTCCCCCTGGTGTGCCAGGCACCTATGACCCCTTGGTTAAATGGGTGGAGACCCAGTTTGCAACCCATTTTCAAAATAATAGCCATTTTTAATCCATTTTAACCCATCCTGGGCTCTGATGAATCTCTTATCATGCTTACAAAACATAATATTGAAAACCGGGGACTCTTATTTGACACTTTCCTTGTCACAAAGTTATTGATAGTAATTATTATTTATAAGTTTCGTGATAGTCTACAGGACTTTTGACTTGAATTCAGTATCCTTTTTATTCCTATACCTGGAAAAACTGATTATGTGGGAACACAAATACTAGCAACAGGCAAACAAATGTCCTTGTTCTACCCAAATTCTCTCAAATTCATTTCACAGGAAGCTCAAAGGACTTCCAGTAGGCAGATGGGTATATTGGGGTGGGAATGCATTCAGCAGTAGGAGGTAATGCAGTAACCACAGGCGTGCAAGGAAGCCATTGGTAGCTGTGGGAAGGGGCCATGCGCAGTTAATGACTCAAATAGAACACTGACAGCTCTTATTATTTTTGAAATCTATTTGAAAAGCTGCCCCCAGTATCTGGAGTTACTACTGATCCCACATGTAAGGAAGATTGTAAAAAGTTTCACAAATGTTTGGAAAGCTTTCGTCAAACTTGGTCCAAACTTAGTTAAGCATTTCATCAATGTAAGTTTATTTTCATAGTCTTAATATGAAACTAGTAGTTTTCAGTTGTTTTTTTTATGTGTGTGTGTGTGTGTGACTTAAAATGTGCATAAAATTAGTCCAGTGCAACTAAATTTTGCCTTTCGAGAGTGTGTTAGGTTAAATCAAAATCCAAATATTTGCAAATGTCTGAAACACTTACTGACTTTTTTTGAAATAATATTCCCTTTATATGCCCAGTAAACATCGTGTACAAAACAATTCTTTTCCACACACAGAATCTGTAGACATGCCTACAGAGTTTCCCAGCTGGGGGAGTACAAGCCATCAGAAACGCTTTGCTCCTTCCCCTGTCAGTCCTTACTTTCTGAATTTAATTCTTCCAGAGATGGGGACTCATTGTATCATTAACATGTGGAGATCAGTCAGCCTGTGGATCACAAACAAACCAAGTGCTGAAGTGCAGGAGAAATGTTAAGGAAAAAGGAAACCAGATTGCTAGTAGCTAGTGATGTGTATGGTGAAATACCAGAAATTACACTTGGGACCACAAATAAGAGGGGGCTGGGTGGTTAAATGTCTCATAATATTGGAAAAATATAAATATTGCAGACCTTTGCCAGATTCCAGCAAATAATCTATAGGGCCCAGGACATTTTCTAACTTCAGAGGTAAATCCAGGCATCTCTTTTAGTGAATCCAGACATAAGACATAACTGCAGAATGATGTAATAGCAAAATTGCGCGGGTTGCCATTTGTAGATAAGGTTGAGAGGATGTGTGTTTAAATGACTGCATAGCGCTCACAGCCCGTGCAAATTCTATCTTTCACTGGATTTCAAAACCTATTAGAAGCGCTGCCTGCGTGCATTTCTGGAGTTTTTCTGTTGCCATACCCCTTGGAAGCCTCTCCCAAGGTCACCACCTCGCACACATCTGAAGGTCGTTACCTAAACGTACACTAGGTCTCTTCTCAAGCAGGACACTTGTCAGTTTGTATCTGGGGAACAATAACAAATAAAAACCCATGCAGTTGTTCACTGCATATCAACACTGTTGCAGGGGTTTCTAAGGCTTATTCTGAGAGAGTCCAGAAACATTGCAGGGCAAGCTGTCAGCAGACCAAAATTCCCACAATGGACTTACGGAAGGTACACACTAGACTTAATGTATGCTGTTTCTTCTGTTGCTTACGGTGCTCTCCCTTGTAAGTCCACATTTTACCTGGGAAGGGGCCACGCGCGCACACACACACACACACACACTTCTGTGTATCAGGGTAATATTCTTATATATCAGGATATATATTAAACTTATATTAATTTAAGCATAGGTATTTTGTCTTCTAGTTAATGATGGTTATTGAGGCTATGCAATGCTTTTATAAGATAGATCCATTTACAAGTTTTTGGTCAGCATAAAACGGCTTGGATCCAAACTAGAAACTTGGAACCTACCAGCCTTCTAGCGCTCTCCTGTACTATGAAATTTTATACTTAATTCTACATTAGGGACTGAATGTCATTCCAGTTCTGGAATTATGCTAAAGGAATTTCAGCTCATTGTCATTTGTTTGCTCTTTTTAAAATTTGCTCTAATGTATTTAGTCTTTTAAAATGTTGCTTTAATCTCTGTAGTCCCAGAAAGGAGCAGAACTTCTGTAGAATCAGGTGGTCTATTCAGGCGGGACTAACCTCAGAGATAGTGTCTTCATTTCAGAAAACTAGCTGTCAGAAATTCTAAGTTCATACTGACTGTGAACTGCATGTTCCCCAGGGTCCACAGTTACTTGGAAAAGTTGTTGGGGAAGTTACCTCGACCTGAACTCTAAATCCTTTGCAGGCAGGGACTCGGCTTTAACAACGTATCCTCAGCACCTACCTCTTCACCCATGATGGCAAGTGTTTGCTTGTATGGATGGAAGTGGAGAGGAACAGACCCTGTAATTACAACCACAGCGAAACGGGGATGATAGCTTTGGGAAGGTGTACACATACTGAGGTTTCCTGAGCTACTCCAATGTGTTCTGATGGACTGAAATAATCCAAACCCCATAAAGGCACCAATGAGTAGCCCTAAGTCTATCTTAAAATTACTAGATGGAAAAGTACATGTTCCTCTGGCTTTATTGAGATACAATTGCCATATCACATTGTCATAGTTTAGTTGTACAGTAGGTTGATTTGATAAATTTATATATGAAAAGTAATTACCACCATAGCATTCGCTAACATCTCCACCCTGTCACATAATGACCATCTCTTTTATGTGGCAATAATACTTTAGATCTACTTGCCTGAAGACTCCCAAGCCTATGACACATTACTGTTAGCTAGAACCATCATGCTGGACCTGGTGCCAGGGCAATGCCCGCCACATAAAATGGGTTTGGGCGTGTTCCTTCTTAAGTTCTCGGGAAGGTTTTGAGAAGAAATGGCATTAGTTGTTTTTTAGAAAAATGTTTGGTAGAATTCACCCACGAGACAGTCTGGCCCTGGGCTTTCTGAGTTGGGAAGCTTTGATGAGGGATTCAAGCTCCGCGGGGGCTGGAGGGAAGGAGAACGGTGCGCAGCAGTCAGACAAGCAGGTCGTGGCCAAGGGAGAGCAAGGGGGCCCCGCTGGTATCGCCACGGAAAAGCGGTGACTGTCATGTACCCCGTTCCTAGGATTCCTCCAAGGTCCTGGTTTAAGGCCAAGGGAAACTGTTATGAGCTTCTGCCATTGAACATGTAATGTTTCCCATGAGCCGCCGTAGTCCACAAGCATGAAGTTTTCTTACAAGCGTCCCGAACCGTATGGATGCGGTCCTTCCGACCGCCTTCCTGGTTTGAACGGCGGAGCAGAAAGCAAGCAGCGATTGTACCCACGCGAAGGCACCGCCACACGCGGTGGCCTCGGCCGGATCCTCCGTGGGGGCCAGCGACGTTCCCCAGGTTCCCTGGGCGCCGGGCGTCAGCACCGAACCTCGTTCTGGCAGCTGTTCGTGTGTGCAGGTGAGTGATCGCAAAGGTGTTTCTCGCTTTAAGGCCGTGAAAGCTTATCAACAGCAAGTTTTGTATTTTTATCTCAGATATTGATCATCAAGCTGGATCATTTGGAAATGTCACCTGCCCTCTGAGGATTTTCACGCATTTCGCACATGTGATCATTCGCTCTCTGCCATTACTCCACCTTTTCTCACTGCTGGGGGCGCTGATTCCTTTTCCCGTTCTCGTCCAACTGTGAGCGAAAGGTCTGCTGCTAATCAACAGCACAGATTCTTACTGTTTCTGCTTATTTTGGTGCCTCTCCCACCTGAATTGTACTTGCAAGAGGTTAAATGTTACATTCTGGAAACATCTTGAGCAGATAGAAATATCCGCGGTGTGTGGTCGTTCAGATCTGGTATTGGCGCATTAGTGTTGAGAACTTAAGCGTGCAAGGGTCAGGAAATTCCAGTTCAAATTTCCCTAGGAACCTTAATTCATTTCACGGCAAAGATGTGGCATGGAAAGCCCGTCAGAGGAACCTTAGCAGAGAACTGTTTATACAGCATAGGCACTTTCGCACAAGGAAAGGCCTGCTGTGTTGTGCTCCTCACTTGCCCAGTTTCCCACGGATCGCACTTCATGAAGCACCGAGCGGCCCACCCAGGCACTGCGCGCAGGCCATGCACCGACTGCCCTGCGCCGCGCGCTCGCTCGTGGTTCTGCTCAGAAACGCTTCCCGCCGCCGCGAGGCACGCTGCGCTCTCCTGGCTCCCCTGCTCGGTGCCGTGCTGCGCCCCCAGGACATCTCACCGACACCGGACCGGGGCGAGTTCATCGCCGCATCTGCTCGTTGTCGCCCCGGTGCTGTGTTTCACAGAGGACCTTGCCACGGCTACCTGTCCCTGGAATAGTTTTGAGACCTTCCAGAATGGTCTAATAATTATATAACACAGGAATGCGCTTTCAAAAAGCTTTTTCTTAGTTTAATATTTAATACTTTGTCTTTGAAAATCCGTGCAGTGACGTTTACTGTCACTTTCTTCTTCCTGAGTGGTCCATTAATACAATATATAAGACAACACATGTAATTATGTATTTCTCACATGTACTTACATATACATACGCATATGCATTAACCCCAAGGTTGTGGTCAAGTTAACTAATGAATTCTTTTTTATTTTAAGGAAGTTGAAAATATACATTAGACATTTTTCAATCAGTTACTTTTTCACTTGGCTTCACAAAACAAGATAAATTTTGTTTCTCCAGCAAGATAAGAAATATTACAATGTCTTTGTTCTGTTATTTGAGTTTTTGAACTTTTTAAAAATTTCATCCCCTTCTTACATATATTTATAGTTTAATACGTGGGTTTTTCCTTTCACATCACTATCAGAATTTTCTAATAGGATACATTAATTTTGACTCCACACTCTACTCATATTTTGTTATATTTTCAAAATGACCTACTTAAATAATTATCAAAAAAAGTATCTGTTCATAAACTCACAACTTTTCTCCATTGACCTGTATTTTTCTATGGACATAGTATGGTTTGTATTTAAATCTTTAAAATAGGTCATAATAAGAGGTAGGTCATATTCACTTCATCACGTTTATCTTTTTTTCTCCAACCTAATAGTTTTGTCTTCAGAATAAAACAATATTCTTGCCTCCTTATATGTCCTTAGAATTTTAGAAGTGTTTTATATAATTTATTTTAAAAATTCTGTTGGGATTTTCATTTCACATACATTAAATTCCTAAGTTAACTTGGCAGGATCAGATATTTCTATAACAATTAGTGTTTCTAGCTAAGAACATAGTATGTCTATTTATCAATCTTTTATTTTAATTTTTTCTATGAACATTTGTAGCTTTCTCCTAGTATAGTTCTCATGAAGCTTATGTTTAAATAGAAGAACACTGCTTGCTATTGCTAATGAAAATTTTTTTTTCAGTACTATTACTGTGGCAATTGCTAATAAATAGGATATATTTAGTTTTAATTATTGTTCACATATTCATGTATCCTTTTAGCTTATTTTATTAATTCATGTAATGTCTCAAGTGAGTTTATCTTGTCAATCTTCTTGCCATAAATGATACTTCTGAAGGAATCACTATCCGAACACCATGGTTCTAGTGCGCTGGGTTAGAGATGAGGCTGTTGGACCGGGGAGTCATCGCGTGGGGTTGTGGGCACTAAATACTCAGAGTGAGTCAGAGTGAGCACAGGAGAGGCCTCAGCGGGAGGGGATTGTTATTAATATGCTTGCCATTATTAATGTGTACAACATGCTATTTTATAAGGTCAGAAAGAAGTGAAAGACAGTAGATTTCTTGGGTTTTTGCATTCTTGTAAATATGGACACTTCTGTAGAAATTATAGCAAACTATCTTCAGGACCGTGGACTGTTTTGGAATCTACCTAATCAGTCTAACATTATAACATAAAAACCCTTACAGCGGAACTTGTCCAGAGTAAATGAATTAGAATGCTACTGAAGGTCCTCTCTTGCTTTCCCTCGAGGCTGTGCAGCACCTACGTTAGGCTGTTGCAAACTTTTGGTTGCAGTTTCTCTACAAGTTAAATTCTCTCAAGTTTTTGTTGTCCCTTTTTCTGGGGGGAGGGGCAGAGAAAATAGTAATTCATCTCTATCCTAAAACTACCTATCATTTAACCCATTATAGTGATCCTTCATTGTGACTTTTCACATAGTTGCACAGTTATTTGAGACACCTGAGCTACCGGTTCTCTATGAGTCTACTTTTGTTGTCTGGAATGGCCAGGAGTGCTTCTCTCAAATTACCCCGGAAGATTCTCTAGCGAGAATTTTCCTCCCTGGGCCTGTACCTTTGGGGTGCACTAGTTTATAGTTCTTTATTTTCAAGTGAGGACTGTGTTTCTAAAGGTGCAAAGCAGTGGGTCCACTACGTGAGAAGCTGAAACAGCTACTTTGGATTTATCATGCCACTGAATAAAGCAACACACAAAGAGAGGGTCCCTTTCCGGAGCAGGTGATCCTGACTGTCAAGAATAAAATGGGTTGTTACTATATCCAATTTCATTCCTGGTGACAGGGAGGAGTGTGTCTGGCATGAAGGGACCTCCTGGAGGCCCTCCTAGTGCATCTGTATCACGTGACGAATTTCAAAAGGAAAACAGAACAAACAGATAGACACGACTGTTTCTGGCACAGACTCTTCAGGAACAAAGGTTTGGGTAAATGTGCCAAGCAACGAACCATGAGCAGATGAGGCGCTTGCTGAGGACAAAGGGGAAAAGAGTGATTTAAATGGCAGCTATGGCCATGAGGCCAATTGTAGGACAAAAGTGTCTGTCGTTCTATTTATTCTTTACTTTGATGTGAATGCATGTGTGTAGGTGTATGTTAGCCGGTTCATTTTCTTCTTCTTTTTTTCACCTCTCATTACTCTATGCTCTACATCCAATGTGTTAAGAGCTGTTAACCTGATATCTTAATATTTGAATTACAGAATGCCAAAGGAGCGGGAGTCGGCTAGAAGGATGACCTTGCTCAAAGATGGGTAAAGTGAGAGTCTGTGCAGTCTCTTTGCCTAAATGTTAGCATTTTCTTGTTTGTTAGGACAGAGGATTCCACAAAGGAAGGTGGAAGCATAATTTTGATATATTTTTCTGGATATTATATGTACTTAAAAGACGGTTATAAAAATGCCAAGTTGGCATAGCTAGATAGTGTCATATAGAATAGAGTGGCACAAAGAGAAACCTGCATGAACATTGGAAAGCAGAAGTGAAGCGGTGGGCGTTGTCCTTAGAAGGTTGTGTGGTCAGAGAAGTCTCGGACATGGGTCGTCCGCGGGTCTGTCTGACTTCTGTTCATTGTTCAGTTTTTTTTCCCAAATGTTGGCCCTGCTAATATGGCCCCCAGCCCAGCACCAGGTGCCTGACTGAGGAGTCATCAGCTGCTCCACCACCCCTCCCTTTGCGTCTCCACGCTGAGCGTGGATGTGCTGAGTGTGTTCAGTTGGCCTGGAAGCTCTGCTTTCCCACCTGTGCTAGTGCTTCAGGATCAGTTATTACTTCTCTCCTTATACACTGACCTCCAAACTTGTACTTCCCTAGTTTTTCCCATATTTGTGTAAGATGAATTTCCTATAATAAACTTCTATTTACCTGCCCTGGCTGGTGTAGCTCAGTGGACTGAGCACCAGCCTGCGAACCAAAGGGTCGCCAGTTAGATTCCCAGTCAGGGCACAGGCCTGGGTTGCAGGCCAGGTCCCCGGTACAGGGCATGTGAGAGGCAACCACACAATGATGTTTCTCTTCCTCTCTTTCTCCTTCCCTACTCCTCTCTCTAAAAATAAAATCTTAAAAAAAATTTTCTATTTACCATTAGTCACATTTACTGTACAAATTAAACCTCAACTAATATATTCAGTGACATTATTTAAAAAATTTCTAGTTAATTTAGCTTCATTTATAGAAATCAGCCTGGTCTCTTGAAAATTTAATCTCATTTCTTTATTTAATTTTTAAATTTTCATTTTAAATGCAAATTTTAAAAAATTCTGTATCTGAAAATCCTATTATCTAAGGCCATCAGCATGCCATTGTCTTCTAATAGGTCACATCAAAGCATGATGCACTCTACTATAATTTAGAAAGTCCATCTTCAAGGTACCAGAAATATTCTGCCTCCCCAGGTCTTTGTGCAGGGAACGGCTCCTATTTGAAGATAATTCAGCACAGGCTGGTAGAGAGAATGCTTGAATTGTCTTAAAGAGTTTTAAGCTAGAATTTGCTGAAAAGTTATTGGAGAAGACTAAGATGCCTTTGCTCGATAAGCTGGATCATCCTTGCTACCCAGCAAGGTAGGGTGCTTAACAAACATTTGGTAGCAGGTCTTGAAAAAAGAATTAAAACTTTTTCATACCTGTACCATATTGTGTTGAACTCCTCAAACTTGTAAAGCTAAACTTGACAAGTCAAGCTCAGAGCTTCCATCTCATTGGCCTTGGCATTATTCACAAAACACCACAGCTAACTCTTCCTAGCATTGGTCTTTCTACAGAGACAAATCTTTGTCTTGTCATCTGTAAATGGCTTCCTGCTACCCAGAAAATAAAGTACACATTTACTGGTATGATTTGTCCTCTACCACCTTAAAATTGAATCTGTTATCATGCCGTATAACTCCCCCACACATACCGGGGGAGTCCGCAGTCCTCCTGTGCCCCCCAACTCATACTGGATTAGAAAGCCCTAAGAAATGACCCGTCTTACTGTATCTACTTTTTCTCAGCCACCTGTTGGCGAACCTGCTCTTCTATTTTGGTCTTCCTGTAAAATTCTCCTCATTTTTTGGTTGACACATCATTGCTTCCCAGAGGCGTTTCCTAATATACCCATGATTATAATTTATACATACCTTTTTGGGACCTGCCAGGATTATAATAAATAATTTAATAAAATATTGTAATTGTTTGCATATAAGCCTGTTAAGCTGTTAAGCTGTTGAATAGAGGAGCTGAGTCACAGACACTTCTAAATCTCCAGCGCCTAACACTGGATCTGCTGCTTGCTAAATATTCGGTCAACAGCGCATGTGCTCCAATTTTGTAATGAATGACATAGCAAGACTCTTGACTGTTGTTTCATAAAATCTTTACAAGTACACATCTGTCCATTTATGTTGGATTCTTTAGCAGTGGTACCTAGAGAAGTGTTAAAATTGGCCTAGATACTTCTTGGAGTTTGGAATCACAAAATTGGTATGGGACTGATATTAATCTAGTAAAATTACCTGTGTGATAATTAGAAACTCCTTGAGCTTTTCCTCCTCCTCGTTTTCTTCAGTGATAAAATTGAAAATATATTTCATGGTATAAGGGAGATGTAACTAAAGACCTGAACTTGCCCGGATGTGATCATTTTAATAACACCTAAAGTTAATGACAGTACGAAACAGAGGCTGCGTGTTCCAGAGAAAAATATTTTACAAGCATAACAGTGTCTAAAGTTAGAAATGAGCCTAAAACTTGAAATCACCTTTAGCTCTGGCATGATATAACTTTCTAAAACCCATTTCTAGGGTAAATTTAGAAGCAAAGCAAGAGACTCATACATATTTTTGTGCATTTGCACGGCTTCAGTGGAGAGACATTCTACAATGAGCTCTTCAGCTAGGACTTCTCAGCCATTACAACAACTCAGTGGTGTGGATTTTTAAAACTCAAATTCCAGTAATTTGATAAATTTGGAATCCACGAGTTTCTGCCAACAGTAAAACTTTTTGAGAATGCTCTCCTTACAAAGTAAAATTTAAATGTCTGTAACACTTATATGGGTGCACATTAGTAATATTGCAAATTCTGCCTGAAGTTTGTCTAAATGTGGAGTCATGCAGCTTTTATAACTGAAAAGACCTCCCAAAATCATCTTTAAATGAAACTGCAAAAATATTTCTTGGCTTCAACTTTAATTAGAGTCAAGCCTTTCTTTTTCCCTTAGGACAAGCACCTCATTAAAACACATTTCCAAACCACTTATATGGTTGTGTGACACAGGATCTCCCAGGTGCTCTTGCTGATTGCTGGGGAATCTGCTGATTGGTGACGGCTTTGAAGACAGCTCAGACCTGGGTGGATTTCAAGGCCTGAACAAATTCCCCAAAGAGCAGCATTCCTGTAGGATTCCGGGGAGTTCGGAAACCCTCTCAGGAACTGTGGGGTGGCCAGGAGAAATGAATTCCAGGGCAGATGTGCAGCTAATCACTCCTGTGATCTCAGAAAATTCTCCCAGACTCCATTGGCTTTATTTACTGCACTGGAAAACTAAATATTCATGGGAATGGAGATGCAGAAGAAATGCCAAGATTATTTCCTAAGTAACTTTTAAGGAACCCTTAACACATAACACTGGTATTGAGTGGTTATGAATATATTGGTTCCCAGGATCGCGTCCAATAAAATACCTGAATTACCATGGGTTTCCATGCTTGTCCTAATTTAGCTATTCTCTTTTGAAGTATCTAGTCCTACTTCTCCCCTTCCCCCAGACACACATACTCCTCAGAAAAATAATCCCTAGGGAGGAGATCTTGGTTCTGTCTCACCAAAGCATGTATCGATAGGAGCATGACCTGGAAGTGAAGAACAATGGCGCAAGCTCAGGTCAAATTATATTCCTACTTCTCCTTCCCTCTCTGTTTTCTGTTTGGTTGGTCATCTGTTCTGGCGGAGAAGCAGCATTCCCTTTTCCGTGTCGTTACTCACGTTGACTTAGCACCTACAGCGTTGCTAACATGGCCTTATATCTTTTATATATCTTTTACATCATATCTTTTACATCAGGCTATACCTTGAATTCTTGCTTGAAAAACTACTTTACTCATTCAGTTCCAAGTTTATATGCTTTTTCAAAGCAGTATTTCATAAATTCTCTTTTTGTTACATGGTTGCTGTCACTTTTCTATAATACTTACAATAAATGAGCAAGGATATAGAAAATACCGGTATTTATAAAACTCTATCAGAGTGAAATATGTACTACAACAGGGTGTGTGTGTGTGTGTGTGTGTGTGTGTGTGTGTATCAGGGACATAAATATCTTTTTAATGTAAATTGTAAAATAAACTTACCTAATCAATTGTAGAAGTCATGTACAGGGTGGGGTAAAAGTAGGTTTACAGTTACTCATATCAAAAATAATACAATAATTGATAAATAATAATACAAAAATAAACTCTGTGTTTAATGTACTCACAATCGTAAGCCTACTTTTGCCCCATGCTGCATGGATGTTCTACTTTAGTGTAACAATGTTGCATTATTTTAACAAATAATCAAAATCTAATAAACAGTTTATCTACACTTCATGTGTCAACTAATTGGTCTTTGAACTAATTGACCTTAAATTACAAGATATCCATGCACGGATATATTCCCGGCGAGACCTCAGGTCTGATCTCTGAAAAATTGGAATTCCCTTCTAGGTTTCTTACTCCTCCCTTTACTCCATTCCTGAAAACTGACCCAAAAAAACTTATTTTACATGCCAGATTAGTCAAGCAATAGACACCTTAGGATTTGGAGCTCCACTTGAACTCAGGGAAATCACTTCTCAGTCTCAATACAACTGAGACCAGATGCAGCATAGACTTTATGAAGTATTCTGCTTCAGAGCACATCACTCATTGTCTTTTCCTTCCTTCCAGCTTCTTGACTCAAGTGAGTATTATTATGAATAGATGCTGTTCTCTTAATTAACCTTTTGTGAAAAGGTTAATAGAGATTTTGTGAAATTAAAAAAGTTTCTGAAAATTGCTAGTATAAAAGAAATACTGATTACAAGGCATATGGTAAAACTTCCCACTCCCAGGTGGGTTTGTGGATGCTTCCTCAGAATGAACGCCAACAGTAACCTGCGTATCATGCAAAATGTTATTAAAATGTGAATAAACGTGAGAAAGTGTTTATGTTACCAATGAGGCAGGATGTTGATGGTGATGTCAGTAGTCGTGCAGGGAATGAACTCTCGGATAACTGGCAGGGAGCGGCGATGCCACCCTGCTGTCATCGTAACGGGGGCAATGGGCTGGTTTCTCAGGGAAGAGCAAAGTCCACGTTGGTGTCTTTTGGGCGATCAGGCTGAAAGGGTCAAGCCGGGTCATGAGCTTTGACTGCGTCCGGAGCAGGGAAGAGGAGTTAGCATGGCTTGGAGGCTCACAGAAACAACATCCTTCATCTCGGTTACAGAATTGAAGGCTGGAGGTTTGTTCTGCAGCTCAGAGACCCACAGAGGATGGCCTCCCAGGCAGGTGGGAGTGGAGAAGGAGGCAGGTACAGGAAAGAGCGGGACGAGCCAAGGGGAAGGAGGATGAATCCGTGCTGGCAAGTCAGACGTCGGGTGGGGAGCACAGCTGTCCCAGGGCGGCTCTCGTTGCTGAGTTTTCATCTGTGATAGTGACAGAGTGAACAGGGGATTCGGCAACAGGGCCTGTAGAGGGAAGCTAGGTTGATGCTAATATTTGAAAATATAAACATCTCAATCAGAAGAGAGTAAACGCTTGGGCCATCATCTTGCTAAGTAGTTGTGCAATCAATGCCTCTCCTACAGTCATATTTAGAATTACAGCAACGAAACTAGGGTTCACATTAGGACGTGAGTGATAATAAAATAGAATCAGCAGTTATCTTAATGCAATTCTTTTAAATATATCTTGCATACTGTAAGTTGTGGAATTCTGAAAGCAGGTTAAAGAACAGTGAGCCTGAAAGATAATTTTTTTTTTTATCTCTGTCTGCTTCAGTTATACTTTTCAGGCAAAGAACATTAGCATTGTAATCACCACTTTAAGCTTTTAGTTGACACATTTTATTGGTTGACTGAACTTATGCATTAGGAATGTCCACATCTGGTCAGACGGGGAGCTCAGTGTTTGCGTTCCCCAGGCCGTGCGGCTGCGTTCGGATACTTTGCTGGCTAGTTTACAGAGCTTCGCTTTTTTATAGCTACTTAATGCACAGGCTTCCATGGTGTATACCTCCCTGAAGCCCTTTCTTTCTCATACCATCGGGTAATGAGAGGATCATTTGCACTACATAAAACCGTGGCATCTGGAAAGGAAAATAATGTGATAAAAATCACTCAACTACCAGGAATGGCCCTATTTCTGTTTAATTGTGGGGAAATTATTTAATACTAAAATCAGATTTAAGAGAACCAATATTAGGTAAAAATGTGAATAAGTAACACCAGCCTATTTTTAATGGGTTCAGCCATATACACTTTTCTAGGAAGAAAAAATAATTAAAAGCCGCATATTTTAGTGAGATATGAGGCCAACACTTGGAGGGTAAAGGAGCTGTGTTTGAAATGAATGTCAACATTATTCTTTAAAATACATTTGGAGGTTGTGAGAAGAACCCCTGGCCCACAGTGAGGATCTCTGTCAGACCAAGAGGAGAGCCAGCAGTGGCTCTAGGCCTTGAAGACAAGTGGGGACCAGTGAGCGGGCGTTTGGTGGCCCTGTACCCCAGGGAGGGATGGGAGGGCCACTTATCCGCCTAGACCCCTCTCTCCGTGCTTCCCGCGGGCCAGGCAGTCCTCCGGGCGCGGGCGGCGCAGTTTCAGCAGCGCAAGAATGGCTGTTAGCTGCCTCGTGGTCCAGGGATGGGGGACGGAATGATGTGGACGCTGCAACAGAAATAAAACAGAGTGACTGCGGTGGGCAATGACCGTTCGGTGGTGGACACAAGGACATGGACCAGGTGAGAGAGCTGCTAAGTATGGATTCGTCCGAGACAGACCTCTGGTAGGAAGTGAGTATAAGGTGACAGCTGATTGAACCTTAGGAGATAGCTGTGCAAATAGTTGGGTCTGTGGGAGGGAAGGCATTGAGCCCTGATTAAAGAAAAGTCTACAAGGTACCAAGGGAAAAAAAAGGAGGGAGCGAAGGACAGCTGATATGAAATCAAACTCTTGGGCAAAGGGAAAGAATTTCGGACTAGGGCTGAGTGGCAATCTTTGGAGAAACTTCTCAGCCACTGTCTCAAATCCTATCCCTGGAATATGCAATTTTTGTATTTTTCATACATGTAGGTATTTACAGATACAGTGGTACCTTGGTATTCATCCTCAATTTGTTCCAACAAATGGCGGGCAGGCGATGATTAATAAAGCATTTTCTCTTGTGTGCGGCGAAGTGATTCATACAGGCTCTAGCAAGTGTAGTAAATGGCAAGCAAGTGCTGAGTGCTGAAACATTTTTTCTCATCAAAATGCAGTGAATACCAAGTTTGATGAGTTCTGAAGCAGATAAGTACTGAAGTACTCCTGTATTATATTTATATAATATTATATGTAGTATATTATATATAATATAATCTGTATAGATATATTATCTACAGTGTCCAGCAGAAGTAACACCTGCCTGGGTATGGTTGGTGGGGTAATAATATGGCTGTAGTAATATGTAGCTTTAATTTGAACATTTCACCTAAAATATGGTGTACTTGAGTGTGATGTTGTTATGCTACAGAGTTACATGCTTATGATTTTGTAATAAAAAAGGGGCATTACTTGTGCTGGACTCTCTCTCTATATACATATATATAATATACAAATTTATATTATATATTGGTCTGTCCAGAAAAAGTCCAGCCATTGTTAATATAACAAGAACAGTGTCACCTGGAAGTCAAGGAGAGGGACTGGAATGCGCGTGTATGAACAATGATTTCTTCACTGTATTAGTCCGTGGGGGCGGTAGATGCTGTTGAGTGAGCACGTGTACTGTGTGGCTGTCACATTCAAAATGACTGAGCGTGTAGAGCAATGAATTTGCATCAAGAAACTATTCAGATGATTCAGAGGCCTTTCGGGGATGATGCAATGAGTATGGCACAAAAAAAAGTGTGGGACCAATGCTTCAAAGATGGTTGAGGATCTGTTGAAAGTGATCCACGTTCTGGAGGGCCTGCACCACCAGAACACCTGAGAACGTTGAATGTGTACAGGCTGCAATCAACAAAGATCAGCGATCGACAGTGGGAGAACTGGAAATTGATCTGGGAATTCCAAGAACTACCATATCCGAGATTTTGTTGCAAGGTCTTGGTATGAAACGGTTGTGGCAAAATTTGTTCCACAGCTTCTGCCACCAGAGCAGAAGGAACATCGTGCTGCAGTTGCTAATGACTTGACTCAAACGGCTGCCAATGAACCAGATGTCCTCAAGAAGGTCATAACCAGAGAAGAATCGTAGGTCTACAACTATGATCCAGAAACAATGTTCCTTATATCTTTTATCTTCTTTAATAAGTGTCTCTATTTTCCATAGTGCATGACTGGATACTTTCTGGACAGGCCTTATATATTATATATTATATATAGATATGTTATATACACTATACATATAGTATATAAATATTTAACTTTTTACCAGTCTCCTGTAACTTCAACAAGTCATTCCAAGTCAAGAGTTACCCTGTTCAAGAGCTTCTGTAGTCCCCTTGCTGCAGGGAGTTAGTGAATCCCTACAGGCAGCGCACCCGGGGTGGAGGGGGCAGGTATGGGGAATACTGGTGAGATTTTGGCAACAATGATTGAGTTCTTCAGTATATAAAGGCAGTCACATGCTTCGTGGGATTTAATGCCTTGCTGAGGATCACACATAAATATATATTTTAAAATACGATTTACTAACATGTTGGGACTTGTCCACATAATTAGATCCCTGATTTCTTTGGTGTAATTATCTCTGAGGGAAGGGAAGTTGTAAGGAGTGGCGGGGATATGACGGGAATTTTTATGGCTGACTTACTGTTGCTATTGATACCATGGCTGTGAAAAACCCTGTGTGATGAGTTCTCGTATCCTTTATCCATTTTTTATTTTGAAACCTGATCGATTTTTCCCAAATTACCGAGGCTAGTAATGACTTATTTTGCGATTTTATACAAAAATAGTTAAATTGAAGAAAATTGAAGATGAATCCCTAAAAGAATGATATAAAGGTACATCTACAGATACAATATATTCATTTATAAAGTTTAGTGTTATTTAATATTTTATCATAGATGTTAGATATAGAGTCATCTCACTTGTACTTTTTCATGTTCAGACAAATTATAGTTAAATAGTTATTATTTGTGGCATCATCCTATTACCTGCTTTCTTGTCTGCTGTACTTCTTTATAATACTCACAGCACTTATGATTAATAAGTATTTCTTATGTGCATCTCTTAGATGATACTGCTAATTCTACTACTTTGAGTTAATATTCTCAGCTCAGCACTGATTTAATTAAAACACTTTATTTGCATTGTCATTTAATGTCCTCAGCTACTAAAGTGATGTTGTAGAGACCATTACGGTGCATGTATTATGGATCAGGAAAGGGAGGCAGAAAGGTGAAATGATACTTAGTAATGCAAAGATTAGTTCCCGCATGGAGGGCCAGGGTTTTATCCTCCAAGACAGTAGGAAGCACAGACCAACATTCTTAACGTCCTGTGCAGTTTCCGGCAAATACGATTCTCAGTCAATATTTGGTAAATGAACACATGTGTAAGTTTTAAAAATTCAACTTAGAGGCTTGCACAACGTGTTTCTTTCCTTAGCCTGATCTAAATAATGATGCAAGATCTGAAAACGATAATTCAACAAGGTCCCTGACTAGTCTGACTTTTCAACCAAATCTTAGGTTCCAGATGGACACAGGAAATGCACTACCATACAGAGTCTTCCCTTCATGTTCTCTTCAGACAGAGGCACTGTCACATAATTGATCAGCCTTAGAGATAAGAGCACAATTAGATTCACTGGCTACCAAATTTATCTAGAACTTAACCACGAGGATTCCTGTATCCAGTTAATAGGTAAACTCACTGGGTATGCTGAAATAAATTCAATTCACTTCCACTGAAGAAAGAGTGAACTCCAGGTTTTGTATAAAGAGTAAAAGAAGTAAAATGGATAATAGATCATTTAGAAACATTTGCATTTGAGAGAAACAAAAGAAAAAGACACAAAATCAGTTAGATAATTTTTTAAAATAATAATGTAGAGAAAAATCTATGAAAATGACTTTTATGAGGTTAGAAAGTGATACAGGAGTCTTTCCATATCCTTCAATATTTAAAATACACACTAGTTTTGAAACTTCTCTGGAGCGTTTACAAAACAGGTTGAAACCAACTGATTTTATATCTCTCATTTTTCTTCAAGACTAAACAATATTCTATGGGGACATTTGATCTCATAGGTAAACATTTGACACTGAATGGATACGAAAACTCTCTATTAGATATCCTTCTATGTCACCAAGAAAGTCTGAAGTTGATTATTGCCAACATCGAAGGTAACAAAAATTACAGCAATTATATTTCTAATCCTGTTGGCAAAACAACTCATGTTAGTTATAAAAATCTTAAGGAAAAAAACCTAATTGATCATGTAGACAACTCAATATTTATATTCTTTCCTCATAACAAAAAGTGCTCAGTACTACTGCCCAAAAGAGAAGTGAGAAAAGATGAAAATGTGGAAGATGTGCCAGTACAATTTGATTGTTTTAAACCGAAGATTCTACAAATGCAATCTTCCTTTCAAATGGGAAGCAGCTTTATAGGGTAAACAATTTTAACTTGAATTATTCGCTGTGGGGTGTTGCACACGACATGCGTCATCGTCTCTAAAACCTTATCTGAGTAAATAACCAGTGTAAATAATCAGATATGAGATAAGTCATGTAGCTTTCGACAGACTTTCTTCATCAACCTGTGCCAGCTCAGGCTGAAGATTGCCTTCATCCTGTCCTCAAAAGATCTTCCAAATGGAGCACTTTGAAAAGGGGATCTCTTAAATCCAGTCGTACAACTCAGTCAAACTCCATCATCGCAAAGTTATGAAGATGAAAGGCCCATCTCCCCCCAAAAAACCCCTAGGTGAGTTAAGAGCAGTCCACCGGCCTGCACGAATGCAAAGGCGCTGGGCTGTTAAGTGGCCACATGTGTATACACATGTTTAGTGTTAAGGCCATAAAGCAAACATGAGCAATCAAGAACATCAAATTGATTTTGGAGCGCATGTCTTCCAAGACCCCACAAAATCTGGACAACAGCTTGGGGAAGATTCAGACAACTTCTTATACAGTATGCCTCATTCTCAATTGCAAGAGATTGTGCTCACATGTTAAACTCACTAAGAGGCTACCTAAAAATTCATTCCTACCTTTGATAGAACCAAGGAGTGAAAATTGCAAAATCTGTGTGTCATCGCTAATCTCTGTCATACTTCCTAGAAGACACAGACCGTAAGCTCCATCACACCCCACTGGCATGGCTGACACATTTAGAAACGTTAGTGCGTAATTTGCTATTATGCATTATTTTATGTGCAGACTCTCATTAGCACAGTCGTGTAGCATGAGGCATCGCACATATGCACACAGCATGTTCCCACCAGGCGCGGTCCGTCATCCTTGGCAACTTAGGGACAACAACAAGGCTGTTTTGTTTTGTTGTTATGGTTTCAAACAAACCTTTCCAGGCTCGTCATTTATGCGTAAAAAGAGGTCTGCACAATTGTGATTATCCAAATAATTTATAACAAAATATCATTTTAGTTGATTAAGTAGAAGAGTGGTTTTCAACATTTCTTCTTTTTTCATACTCAATGAAATCTTTTTTTCAAACAAGTCTTGCACAGATGAAGCAGAGAGAAAAGAAGTTCTGGATGGGGAAGTGTGCAGGACGGACAGGGCGAGGCCTTCGCCTCTTTGATGGCTGCTTTGTTTTCCCAGCGGTTCCTGAGGCATCTTTTAATTACTTTAAGGCCCTGTGCAAGTTTCCAAACACTGCTGATGCCCAGGATGGAGAAAAAAGAAAGACTTCTCCCTTCTTGTGTCAGACTAACTTTCAAACAGTAAACTGGGTCATTGCAGCAATGACACATGTGAAATGAAGGTTCCTGGGTAGGAGTCAGGCACAGGAGGTCTGTCTCCAGGGATTAACTGCCCCTAATTTTCTGCTTGAAACCCATGTTGAGGAGACTATTGCTACAGAACTAAAGGGGTCCGCTGGCGTGCTCGCAACAAACCCCAGTGAGATAGGAGCAGCAGGGAAACGCAGGGTCTATTTTTAGGAAGTGATCCACTCCCGGGGCCACAGGGGAGTTAATGCTCACAGACCTGGCTCCCCCACGGCTCCCAGAGGTTCGCTTATAGAGGGAAAAAAATCATCACTCACAGCAACTACAGGCACGGGGACGGGGGGCATGGTCAGGGTCATGGCCTACTGATTGGTCAGTATTGGTCAGTGTTTGGGGGGATAGCTGAGTACTTCATCTGTTCCTGATGTCAGCCATGGCTCGCTTCATGGGGTTTCACCCCTTTTCTGGGCTGGAGCTGAAACACATCTGAGGCCTAGATGTTATCTCTAGAACCAAAACTCTGTCTCTGGGGTCAACCCACTGTAGGCTTTGCTCCTAAAATTATTTAATTTCAACCAGAACCTCATTGTCCTGAGGGCTTAATAAATAAGAGAGAGGTCCTGTGAGGGAGAAGAAGGCAGGTCATGTTAAAGAAATGAAGTTTCTACTTGGTTACACTGGTGTATCTGTTAATAAATACACAGTGAGATAGTCTTCACAAGTGAAGACCATAAAGCCACATTTAGCCCTCGGCAGTGAGAATGGACTAAACTTCAGCTGGGGACAACTGGCTCATGAACCGAAATCAGGAAGTGATATCACCAACGAAGCACTGTATATTGTTTGCTGACAGAAAGTTGGGTTTGGCTCTAAGCCTTAACTCACTGAAAAGGGCCACCAAGGCTAGCTATGGACACTGAGAATTTGAATTCTAGCTCAAGGTTATCATATGAACATACTAATCTTAGAAGCAAAGACATACCTGATCCAGAAATTTTGAGGGGGCGATCCTGTCTGCCACAATGCCGTCTCATCTGGTGTCTGAATTACTTCCCTCTTTTCTAGTCACATGGCCTGAAATTTACAAAATGAAGGCAATCCTTTCAACTTTATTTTGCAAGCCACAGTGAGTTTATTGAATGTGTTCCTAGTGAAACAATAAACTTGCCATATGTATTGAATATGACCTAAAGGGAGGCTGTTTTTCTTCTAAGATTTAAAGAGCTGTTCTCGCTCTGCTCTGAGCTTCGTCATGATCAAGGCTATTCTGACTGGCTACATATTTTTCTGCACAACACTGGTCTGATTTGGGGACATAGCAGGGTAATGAGAACTGGGATATCTTGCTGGAGAGTCACGTTGCAGCGCAGTTCGGTTAGTCCAACAACGTGAGGAGTGTCTGCTGGGAGCCTAGCTCCTGTAAGGCTAACCTGGAGCAGTGAATGATTATTGAAGATGCCTTTTTTGCTGCCAATGATGCTGCATGAGGAACCTGTCATTTGTCAGGCTAAAGCATGGTGACAGTGTTAAGCTACGGTTTGCTTTTGGATGTTGGTTAGCACCAGATCTGAGGAAGAGATCAAGAAAAAATAACTGCTAGGGTGAGCACAAGGTACTCATCCAATTGACCCAGTGGAGTCACATTAAAGAAAGGACACCAGGAATGCAAGGTGGGGTCAGGGGCCGGGAAGAACGGCACAGCGCCCTACACTGTTCTGAAGAACAGCAATTCTACCCTCCTTATTTACAGAGAGAGGCTTAAGTAGGATGGGCCTCATCAATTCTCTATCTAAAGCCTGTCTTCTTATCCAGAGGTTCGAGGACAGTAAAAGGCTCACTTGTATGAGTAAACATGGAAGAGAAGTTATGTTTACATTTTCCCCTAATTTAAATAGCCCCTATTTGTTATTTAAAATGCTCAATTCACTTTGATTTCAGTGTGTCTATTTTTCCTCCCAGCTACGTGATAGCTCCCAGGGGATGAGCCTCTCCACAAAGTCCCCGTAAATCAGCGTCACTGTGTGCTCAGGGCCGAGGACACTCAGGGCCCTGAATGCGGTGTGTGGCCAGAAACGTGTGCAACTGCTGACAGTCCCCCAGATCGGAGGACCCAAAGGGGCTATTGTTAGGGCGGACTACGACGAGGACCTTGTTATATGGCTGAGAAGGACAGCGGGAGTAATTAGTGTTTTTATTCATGTTTGAAAACTTCAGCTGTATGTTGTTTCTGTTGGTCGCCTAATGGAGGCCAATTTCCCTGTGTGTTATTTGCCACGTTGTGTTCTTGGAATTGGGCTTTGGGGCTTCTTCGAAGCTAATAGTGACTGCGGCTTTCTGGAGAAAAGTTTTACTATGTTCCCAGGAGCACAACAACCTGAGACCATTTTAAACTAAATTATCAGCTTGAAATATCTAGGGCAGTATAACATTTAGCTGTAAACACATATGAATACCATCTTGGGACAAATTCTCCAGAGAGATTTTCTTTTCCATCTAATTCTGTGGCAAGGCCTGAGATGAGCAATGTCTTTTACAGTCTTTTTGGTGTGGGCCCGGTTTATTTCTAGTGTAGCCCACACACTAAGGCGGTTAGTGTGGGGAGTTCCCTCTTGCGTTCCCAACTCCAGGCAAGCTCTGAATGTTGCTTTCTTTCCGCCCCGGCTCTCGGCAAAGACAGCTCCCCAGGGCTCGGCAAATCTCCCAGAGGAGAAGCCGCCTTCGATGCTCTTTCTGTCTCTCAGCCACACTTGGGATTTTTGCTTCTTAATATTCCTTGCCGTGTGGCTAATTTATTTTAAAAGACTTTATATGTTCTCTGCTGTATTTTAATTATTTTTTAGCAGCGGTGTATCCACTGAGCCAAAACTAAAAACATGACTGTCGCTGTTGTTAATAACATGAGGGTCCTGATACTCTGCTGCTGTGGTGCCTGTTAGGTTTTCTGTGTAAAAGTGCCCACTAGCATTTCGTGGTCAGCTCACATTTCGAGACCGGAGTACTTCTTGACCGGTAAAAGGGTTCAATGCATCTTCTATCCTTATACTATGAATATTGGCAGAGGGAAGTGAGCTAAGGGGAGAAGGGAGAAAGGAGTTGAGAATATCTCTGGAAGAGAACGCTAAGTTCAAGAAAAGATGCAAATGCCCCAAAGGGAAACTATTGCCAGCCTCCTGTATCATCACCCCGCTCTCTGACCCACAGCAAACCACTTCCCTTGTTCTGATTCTGTTTCTCTTCTAATGTCATCAATCACCCGGCTTTTTTTTTTTTTTTCCTATCCTTCCTCCCAGTCATTGCCCACTTCTTGTCTATACAGGCTGTGCTACACACTCTTGTACTTTTTCGGGAAATACCTTCCAATTCCTTACTCCTTACCACTCCCGCCGTGACCAGTTCGTCTTCACTTATTGGCAAAACACCAGCCCAGAATCCAACACTCGTGTGGAGAGAATCCCAGAGCTTCTGCGTTTGTCTCACAATAAACCCATTGTTCCACTTTCAGTTGGATTTTCAGAAAGACATAAAATACTTCCTGTTGCCTCTCTCAAATCCTTCTCTCATTCTCCCGTCGATTTCAGCCTGCAGAGACTTCCTTATGCCCTTCTTCCTAGAATATACACTTTCATTTCTGCAAACCATTCCCATCTGACCATACATGGAAAATGTATGTCTTTACTTGGATGTGACTCAAATTCCTACCTTTTTTACTCCAATTAATTTGCATTTGGTTCTGCCCTTAATGCTTGGTCGCAGTGAAGTGGTTCTTTTCCCGCACTGCAAGTGTAAACCCTTCCTTTTCCTATCGCTCTGGCTTCCCCTTATCCCAGTTCCCCCCACTTTCTTGTACTCTTTTATCTGCTATTTCGGGTCAGTTACAGATGCCCTGGTTACTGTGATGTCTTAACCTCTTTGCCCTCCAGAGGAAGTGTGAACTCTAGGGATCCATACCCTGCTGCAGACCTTACCCTAGCATTATTATAGCTTTGCAATAAACCTTCTAAAACATCTGATTGGACAGGATTATGCAGAACCACTTGTATTGATACACACAGGCCGTATTGTCTCAACAATTGGCTTAAATTATACACCAATTTCCTTGCAATTCCCCTATGTCACAACATTGTCACCCCAAATAAATATCATGGCACCTTTCATCCCAATTTTCCCTCCTGCACAGCCCTGAGAACTCCCTCTTCTAAGTTTTCAGTTAGATATTAGACCTCTACCAGCTTTATTCTCCATTGACAAGTTTCATCTCCATCTCATTGTATCATGTGTTTTAACCCAGTGAAGTGATTGGATGTTGGGACTAAAGTTTTTGTGTCTAAATAGTTTAGGAAAAGCCCCCCATGTACTCACTGATGATGGGAAAGGAGGCATCTTTTAATAAAGGACACTTGGGTCTCCACCTGCAATTTTTACTATTATACCATCCGTGTTTCCTTGAGGACGTTCTCTTCAAACTCTGGGTCATTAATTGTCGTTAGTTTAAGAACAGAGCTTGATAATTTAGTGGGAGTATAAAAGCAGATATGAAATTGCTGAGAAGCAGCATAAGTCTTTGAACATCACTGGTAATATTTGGAGGATAAAGGAACCATTCATGGTCACTCGCACAGTTATTTCAACCTTTTAAAGTTGAATTTATTGGGGTGACATTGGCTAATAACACTATATTGGTTTCAAGTCTACAATTCCGTAACTCATCATCGACAGACTGTGCTGCACGTTCGCCTCTCAAAGTCTGGGCTCCTCCTAGGACCTCTCGTCCCCGTTTCCCCGCCGCCCCGTCCCCTCTGGTCATCCCCATGCTGACGATTGCCTGCCGGTGTCTATGAACATTTTCCCTTTTGCTTAATCCCTTCCCCTGTGTGACTCAGCCACTCTCCCAACGCCCCCTCCCCTCTGACCGCTGCCCGTCGGTTCTCTGTCTCTATGAATCCGTTTCTCCTTTGTGGGCGGGAAGACGGCCACGCCTCTCCCTTGAAAGACAAGAGCCCTTGCCTATCAGCGTTTCTCCTCTGTACCCCATTGCACTCTTGGGCCCATTGGTAATTAATAGGCTGATATATATTTATTTTTAAAAAGATTTTATTTGTTTATTTTTAGAGAGAGGGGAAGGGAGGGAGAAACAGCGGGAGAGAAACATCGATGTATGGTTGCCTCTCAAGCACCCCCCATGGGGGACCAGGCCCACACCCCAAGCATGTGCCTGACTGGGAATCCGAACAGGAACCCTTTGGTTCATAGGCTGGCGCTCAATCCACGGAGCCACACCAGCCAGGGCAACAGGCTGATATTTAAATAAAAAGAGACATGGATACCTCCTCCCATCCGTCAGAAAGGTCCAGTTTTGCTTTGGGGCTCTCCCACACTCCGCAGGTCTCTTCTGCCTTTAACGCCTTCATTTGTCCTCTCCTGTTATTTGGGGTTTTTTGTTTGTTTGTTTTTGTTTTTTCACCAGCTTCTCACTTGGGATTCCCATGGGCTCTAGACCACGGGACTTCAAAATCTGATGTAACATGTTCCCTAGGTTTTTGTGTGCATGTTAAAGTTTGAGGTCTGTTGAAATGAAGGAGACACAGATTGCTTCCTTGCTTGTTCGAGGCATCTTTCTTTTCTCTCTCCTCCTAATTCCTCAGACATTTACGGAGCTTGTTTTTCTTTCCCCAGTGTATTTAGTTTCTCTCTCAACGACAGTCCCCTGCCCTCACTTTTTTAAGTCTCACATTTCTCCATTACACACTCTTATTTATCCAAATAAAATAAAATAAACACACCAGTCACTGCCCTCATTTCTTTTTGTCTTCAGACCCAAACTTTTCAAAAGAGCTGTTCATAATGGGTGCATGCCTTTCTTTACCTAACCCTGTCGTGGCAGCCCCTGCACCGTGGCCCCTGGGCCAGCAGCCCCCCAAATGCTGTTCTCAGGAGGTCACCTGTCCCGTCCTCTCCCCGCTCCCTCAGCAACATTTGTTACTGCAGAAATCAAGGAATGAATGAAGGACCATATAAATGACATCGCACAACGTTTTCTTTTCCCCTTTCTTCTCTCACGTAAAATCCTTCTGCTCATTTCACCTTATATCTCTGATTTCTCAGGAAAATAAGTAGATATTAAAGCACATGCAAAAACAGTGTCGGTTTTTACGACTGTTTCTATATCTAGCACCTAGAATAATACTACGCATTCATATTTTATCAAAAGAATGACTCTATGCTTTTGCGTACATTTTCCCCCCGAAATCTCCCACTTAAGGTTTTATTGTCTTCTTTCAGGTCACAGAGCAATTGCCCATCACAGAAATAAAGCAGCTCGAGCTTTTCCTCCCCCCTTCACCCTGCCCCGGGGATAGATTTGTGCGTATATCAAAGGATGCTCTTATATGTGAATAAACAGGATGCAGATAATGAGTTTTTCTACCCTTTTATCCTTGAGGTTTTATCCTTTATTTACTCTGAGGTCTCTTCAAGCTCATGAGCCAGAAATTGGGTTGTTGCCACTTTTATTATTTGAATATCTGTTAGCAGTGGCTAGATGAATTAATGGAAAGGAAGGGAGAATTTCCTAAGCCGTTCCTTTATTATACAATTCAAAAATTTGAAAGCTTAACTCACTTGTATTCTCAGAGGCTACCAAGAATCTTCTCGATCAATTTACGTCTTCCAGATGAGCGTGCCTGAATAATTCCCTGCTTTCTGCCAGTGGGCGCTGAGAGAGCTAGTCAGTTTCTGATTGTTCTGCTGGTTATTGCGGAAAGACGACTGGGAAAAAGTAATATGTGCTCATCACAGTCATATCTTCTCCGAGTGCAATCAATACCCTACAGAAAGAAAGTGCAAATTAGACTATGAGTAAAGTCATTTAGGGAGTGTTTACGTATCATTATGTTAGAGTGCTCCCATTTTAGGAGTACACTGAAAATGGACACAATTTACATTTTTATATGGTCTTTATAGTAAAGGATTGCTGTATTTTTGTCTTATAAATCTAATGTTTTGAGAAATAAGTTTGAGGAAGCACTGCTAAAAAGGAGACTCTTTAAACATAAGATTAAGGCTTCAGTTACCTTAATAATAATAGTTACCAGTTGAACCTGCTATGATCTCAGGCAATATATATTTATAGATATTTAACTTATATATATGTAATTTTCGAATATATGTAGTTTTCAATACATATAATTGGTAATATCATGTATACTCTTTTCATAGATAAGGGCACTGAAGTTCAGACAGATGAAGTGGTGTTCTGCCTAAGACCTCAGTCTTAGTCACACTGAGAGAGCTGTAAACCAGGACAATCTCACGTTTGCCTTCCTTCCACTTTATCTTCATTTCTTCCCTTCCTCTCGTCAAATTAGCCATCAGAATAGAAACACCATCTGCCATGCGGGAAGTTCTACACAGTTTTCATCCCATCTTGAGCTTTGGATAGGAACTTCTGCTCAATTGATGTCGTCTCTGTATAATTATTTACTTGGCATTTCTAAAGCAATAGCAATAACAGGATGGCTCGACTGAGTGTCCTGACAGATGTACCTTCCAAGAGTGTAAGATAAACCCTGTAATTTTCTCAAGATTCAAAGTTATTTTCCACTTACCCTGGTCAAGCTCCATCCCTGTAAAGAGAGAAATTTTCCGTAGAAGGCAGTGGTAGCCTCCTGGTAAAGCGCTCCAGCGTCGGAGCTTCCCTCCCCTCTGCGACCCCCACCCACCCACGGCAAACACAGCCCCGGCTCACTGCTGCAGCCTCTCGCAGGAGCTGCCTCAGGGGCTGCTGAACATCGATGAACTGCTTCTCTTTGAAAAAGCTGTTGAAGATACTCCCTTACAGTTTTAGCTGTGTGACGGAAGATTTGTCTCATCATGCTCATTTACACACCATTAGAGGAAATTAAATTCTACTAGTGCTTTTTTTTTTTTTGGAAAAGTTAATATTGTATAAAAAGCCTTTTAGAAATGCTCTGAAATTTATTCTAATGATGCATAAATTATCAGCAGCATTTGGGTATACTTTTTAAAAAAGTACTTATTTATTTTTAGAGAGAGGGGAAGGGAGGAGGAAAGAGAGAGAAACATCAATGTGTGGTTGCCTCTTGCACGCCCCCCACTGGGAACCTGGCCCCGCAACCCAGGCATGTGCCCTGGACCGGAATTGAACCAGCGACCCTTTGGTTTGCAGGCTGGCACTCAGTCCACTGAGCCACACCAGCCAGGGCTGGGTGTACTTTTAAATGTCACTCCTAGAAAACAACCTTTGAGCCCTTCACTTCTTGGCTGCAAGACTTTGAAGGTTGGACTTGAGGGAGTTATTTACTCTCCTAAGATTTTGTTTCTTCATTTGTAAAAAAAAAAAAAGGGAGGGGGGAGGACAGTAGTAGTTTTAATTGTTTAGGGTGGTTCTAGATATAAATGAAATAATGTTTATAATTTTTCAAATAATGTTTACTAAGCCTGGCATATAGTATGCATACAATAAATGTTAGGAATTTGGTATATTCATCTTTTCTCCCCAACAGAAGGGCCATAAGTAGATAAATAACTTCTTTCCAGCATTAAAAATGCTAATTTAAACTTACCACATTTTTGTCATATGTATACAATAGACAGTAATGTTGTCTTTTGTCATCGCTATTGTATTAATCTCTTATGGAAAGGGAGACTCTGTTATCACTCTTCCCATATTATTTGAAGGAGCTTTTTCCTACCCAAAGAACCCTCCCACCACCCTCCGCCCCATAGAATCCATGAATCATCCTTGGTTCCAGTAGGAGATGGAAACTTCACCTCAAGTCTTTTTTAAAAAAAAATATGTTTATTGATTTTAAAGAGAGAGAAAGAGAGAGAGAGAGAGAGAGATAGGGGGAGAGAGAAACAGTGATGTGAGAGAGAAACATTAATAGCTTGCCTCCCATACTTATCCTGGCTGGAGATCGAACCCTCAACCTAGGTATGTGCTCCGACTGGGAATTGAACCCCTGACTTTTTGATGTACAGGACAACACTCCAACCAACTGAGCCATGCCAACCAGGGCTCACCTCAAGTCTTTTTAAGTCATATATCTGTCATGCTCTATGATTTTTTTAATCCTAAATAAAAATCCCAAGGTTTATGGATTGTAGTTCCTTGTTTACACTCGAAATGGCCAGCCTGAAACCAAGGAACTGATCCTTCATAACTCCAGCTGCTGAATAGGATACATGCTTTGAAAGCTGAAATCCTATTTTGAACCTAAGCATCTTGTCATTAGTGTTTATGGTGTTTCTCCTTTGAATTAAAGATATTAATGAAGATGTTATTAGAGATACTAATTTTTCCCATAATGACTACAAGCTGCTAGCACCTTGGGGTTCTCTTTGGAAATTTGATATGCTTCAAAAATTTGTAAAATTTGGCTACGGAAACATACTAACATACATTTAAGATGGAGCAAAGACTTTATTTTTAAAATGAGAAAGTCAGCTTCCTTTTGTTTGATTCCTCTACTGTCCTTGAATATCCACAGTACTCATAAATAACAAAAATCATGTTAAGCGTAGCACTGTGGGAAAACTGGAAAGCTATGCCAAATGTGCCGAATTCCACCTTAGCTCAAACAAATCCTGCAATTCAGTATCTGTATACCAGATGGTTCTGCCCTCCTAATAGCACTTGCTTCTCAGTGACACAGCTGAGTAATAAACTCTGCATTTAACTTAAATATATATTTAATAGATACATAGATTTTACATACAGGGTGGGCAAAAGTAGGTTTATAGTTGTGAGACCCTGAAACACAGAGTTTATTCTTATAGTATTATTTATTAATTGTTGGATTACTTTCCATATGAACAACTGTAAACCTACCATTGCCCACCCTGTATATAAGAGCAACAATTCACATGCTTAGCTATTGTATAACCTATGACCCTGTAGGTAGCATACCTTGGCTTTTGGCTACTCCTGCTGAATTCTCCCAGCTAGTGCAATCAAGGAGAATTACCATAGAATTTGCTTGTGTTTATGCCACATGAGAAAGCTTTGGATATAAAGTTGTACAGTTCATTCTGATTGCTACCAAGTAATGCTTTGCAGATTCGTAAATCAAAACTGTGGCTGATTTTCAGCAGCATGATTGTCATGTTTTAGAAATGTGGCTAATTAAAACTTTATGAATGGACAAAATTCAAGGAAAGATCTTACATTTGAGAATTAGAACAGTGGCTAGACAAGAATATAAATTTTTATCATAGTGTACATATATATTAAAATATGAATATTTATGTGAGAGGACTGAGGTTATTAATATATTCAAATGATAATTTTTATTTGAACTTTCAATCTTTTTAAAGTCTCATCTGGCCTTTCATTTTGTAAACAAATCTGTTGTTTTTTTTTTAATTTTCAATTATGCTGTACTACAGAAGGCCATAATTTACATGGCTTATTCTCTAAATTTAACTAAAATGAACAGGAAAATAGTGGGCAGAAAAATTTCAGCTGGATCTCTGTAGCTGTAAAAGTTTATAAAGGATCTAACGAAAAAGATTTTTTAAAAGTGTTCCCTAACAAAAATGGAGAGAAAACAAACATTTTAAAAGAAGAAAAGGGAAGGGTCCGAAGCCTGGGGAGAGCTTTTTGTTCTCTTAAGGTTTGTATTTGGCCACTGTCAGTGAGACAACTTGAAACATTTGCCCGGTGGTTGCCTAATGACAGGACTAGTATTGTTTCTGCATATTTATTTGAGAATGCTGGTCTGCGTTTGGCTTAGCTTCTCACTTACAAGGCTGTCCAAAGATCGCAAAGAAGATGGTGAAATAAACAAAGCCCCAAGGCAGCACTTGTGCTGTGCGCTACTCTTCCTTTGCTCACCGCTTTTCCAGCTGCTGTTCTTGGAGACGCAGAGTAGGACAGTCCCAGGTGGCCAGGGGCCTCGGGAAGGCCCTCCTGTCCAGCAGGTGTCAGCCCACCTATGTGAGGAGGCCTGTCCGTGTGTGCCCTTCCTGGGATGGGAACATTTAATGGCAGCCATGCAACCGTTAGAGCAAAAGCCCTTGGGGGTCAACTTTGAAGTAAAGAAGACAAGGAGAGTGTGTGAAGCCTGTCTCTGTATTCGATTTTTAAATGAACACAGGGGCCTTGTGGCCGTGGAGGGACTGCCCTCCGAGGTCTGGTCAATTCTCAGAGACAATGAAGGTGTAGACTGTGTGGGCACCGTGTATGTAACGGATTCTCAGCTCCTCCCCCTCTTCCACAGGACTTTTTCTGACTCTGGGCCAATAGTCTCTGCTCTGATCACTTCCGGGCCAGGGGTGCCAGGCAACTAAGAATGGCTCTTATGTCCTTGCCTGCTGAGGTGATTCAAACTAGTCAACGCAACCCCGGCCCTCCTTGCCTTGCCAGATTCTTCCCTGAGAAACCACCCGTCCCCTTTGTTCTCTGCCTTTCCGGGAACCTTCCTGCTTCTCTGAGGAACTAGAGATTATCACTCAAATGATATTTTTATTTACCTTTTAAATCTTCTTGAACCTTCGTTTGGCCTGGCATGTTGTAAGCAAACCTGGTGGCTCTGTTTTGTATGGCGTCCCCACCCCCGTTAGGAAGTGTGAGTTAGGGCCTGTCCTCTCAGCGGCAGTCCGTCCCGGATCTGGTCTCACCAGACCCGCAGGGTGACACCACCTTCGCTCTGGAGTGGAGGGAGCGACGCCTTGAAAGGAGGCACTGAGGACACGGGAAGGAGAGTGCAACACCTGATGGGACCCCGAGATTCTTAATCCACGAAATCCCCCATTTTCAATATAAGATAAAAAATAAACATTGTGATAGATGCTTTGTAACTCACTTGAAGTTGAAAGTTAATGGAAAAATCTATGCCTGCCATTCCCGTCTGTTTGATTAAAATAGCATGAGATTTAGCAATCATATTCCCTGAATTGTCTTGGCACCTTTACTGCAAATTAACTGACCATAAATGAGGGAGTCTCCATTCTAGTGATCTATGTGTCTATCTTTATACCAGTGTCAAAAAGTCTTTTTTAAAAAAATTGTAAAAATCCTGTTCTTTTTTTCTTCATCCCTATTGAGGTATGATTGACAAAATTGTAAAGTATTTAAAGTATACAACCTGATGATCTGATATATATGTACATTGGGAAAGATCCCCCCAAGAAGTTAATTAACATATCCATCACGTGAAATAATTACCTTATTTTTATTTTTGATGAGAACATAACAATGTCTTGATTACTATAGTGTTGTCTTAAATTTTAAAACTGAGATGTGTACCTTTGTCCTTTTTTTGACCATTGTTATTCTGGGTCCCTTCATGAATTTCTGGATCAGCTCCTGAATTCTATGAAGAAACCAGCTAGAATTGTGAAGGGGACATCTTTGAAGTGCTATAGATCAGTTTGGGAATTGTTGGCACCTCAACGATACTCAGTTTTCTAATTCATAAACATGAGATCACATTCCATTTATTCAGGTCTTTAATTTCTTCCAACAACTTTGTAGTTTTTAGTGTATATGTTTTGTATTTCTTTTGTTAAATTTATGCCTATGTATTTTATTTTCAATTTTATTGTAAGTGAAATTGTTTCCTTAATTTTATTTTCAATTTGATCACTGCTGGTATATAACATATAACTGAGCTTTGTGTATGAATCTTGTGTGCTGAATCCTTGCCACACTATATACTGGCTCTAAGAGTTTTGTAGTGTATGTAGATTCCTTAGAATTTTCTATATACATACTTTATATATCCAAAGATAAGTTTATATATATCTTTGATAAATTTAAATTTTAATAACTGCAATAGTCAAGCTTCTTTATAGAAACGGAATGAATAGAATATAATAGAATCAACGATAAAAATAAAAAGATTTAGTTTGAGGAACTGACTCCTGCAGTTTGGAACCTGGCAGATCTGAAACCTGAAGGGCAGGCCAAGGAGCTGGAAATTCAGGTGGATTTTTTGCTGAAATCTTGAGGCAGAATTTCTTCTCTGGGAAACCTCGGTTTTCCTCTCAGGGCCTTCAGCTGATTGAATGAGGTTCGTCCACATTACCAAGGGTATTTAAAATCAATTGACAGTAAATATTAGCCATCTCTACAAAGTACTTTCACAGCAATACCCAGGTTAATGCTTCATTAAACAACTGGGTACTGCAGCCTAGCCGAACTGACACATCAGACGAACCATCTCAATACCCAAAGTGTTTCTTCTGGCTGTGCATTTTCATTCACATTACATATTTTCTGAATTTTCAGTAAAATGTAAAATCCATCAGAACAAGACTTGAAAGAAACTAAAAATCCTCAATGTTTTAAGAAAAACCTAGACGCGATTAAATGTTACTTTCTCCTCTGTAGGACGGATTACTTGGACACATAATCTCAGACTTGTGCTTTGGGTACTGGCCTTTTCCCACTGTGTGGGCTGATGCAGAGGATTTTCGTTCAGGTCAGCGGGGCCTTGTGGCGTCTCGCACACCTTCCTGTCGTTCTGCATTAAATACACCCCTGCCTGCGTTCAAAGAAGCTCCGTGGGACGGGCCACTCACCAGTGGGAGACCTTCAGGTCTAAACTTCCTCCACTTCGTCCTTTCACAGCTCTTCCTGCCCATTTTTCTAGAACGTGCTGGGAAGACTCGGGTGGTCATTAAACAGTAGGTGAAGGGTGAGTGGGTAAAGAAGGCCGTCCGTTCTGATCTCCACAAGCGGCTGTTAACTCACTCCTGCTGGGTCAGCATCTCCGGGAGGGAGAAGATGGGCAGTTATAAAAAAGGAGCAGCCGGAGAATAGCTGTAAAATGTTTATGGAAACCCTATAAAGTGACGCCTGAGGCTCGGTGAGTGAAAAGGCTGCCTTGCAGTTAAAGCGTAGATTCCCCACGACTGGCGACTGGCGCAACCCTGATCTGCAAGAGGCCACCTTCACACTCTCTAAACCAACTCAGCCGGCCCCCTGCTTCCACTTTGCTTTTTGTCCTCTTGGTTAAGGAGCCTGCGTCTTGGGGGCTGGGGTGTGGAAAGAATGTACTTCACATTTGCCTTTGAATTCTTTGACTTAAGTCCTTGGGCCAGGTCTGCTTACAGACACACTGGCCTTTGTGTGGCTCCTCCAGATGGGACGGCAGGACCTCAGGGGGCTGAATTGCGTGCGATGGGTCACTGTGAGGCTGCTGTGGGTGGTCCAGCTTCTGGATCCTGACAACTTGGCGTTGGTGGCTTATGTCCTTAACAATCAGACACTCCTACCCCACCCGCTTACAGGCATTAAAAAAGGGGGTCCTCTGAGAAGTATTAAGTCCACTAAGAAATTACTGAAAGCATGAGTGAAAAGATTGAGACTTCTTGAGTTCATGAGCCAGGGAAATGTATAAATTCTTTCTATTACTCAATACCTTTTACTGAGATTTTAGTGTGTAACAAAAGAGTACTTTTGAGTGATATTTCAACTATAATGTGTTATGGTCAAAGGAAACATTCCTTCCTCACAGTAAATTTACTTCTTCAGTCCATAGAAAATGTATATCTATTTGGTGCCTCCGTCTTGAAGAATAATGAAAATTTTCTGGCTTTCGTGACTTAGAATTATCATTTTTATTCTTCCAATAAGCATGTGATAAACATACAGATTTTACCTTTTTAAGTATATTCTACTTTGGCTCTCTCTTAACGTTGTGCTTTGGTGAATATAAATGGATAAGACTATAAGGTGTAAAAAATGCCAGCCTTAGCAAATATACTAGATCTTAATGTCCCAGCGTGGCTTTCATGTAATGTGCATCTTTTTCAAAAAGAGCAGATTATCGGTAACAATGAGCTTTCTATAAAATTAGGCACTAAACACAAGGTCCAGATGATGCCCTCTCAGAACAAGACTTGAGCTCTCAGGTTACACCTTTGTGCCTTCTGGACGACGGCCTCCCTCGCTCCTGAAGCAGAAGCGGTTGTGTTGTCCGCATCAGATGTTTCGAACTTGTTCCGCATGAACGCCCGTCGTCATTTCAGATCTGGGGGAAAATCTTTGGGAGATTTTTTCCATCAAAAATTAGAATTCTTTACAAACATCATTGTACTTACAATAATAAACATATGAAAGGTGATATGGCATTGTTTCCTGCAGCTCCTTCTAAAAAGAAAGGAAAAGCTTTATTATTTAATAGAATCTCACATCAGGACTCTATTTTTTAAAAATATATTTTATATTATGAACTGCAATTTCTATATAATTCTCTTATGGAAATCATCAAGTAATCCCTTTTCCAACAATGTTTATAGAGTTTATTTGAATATAATGTTATTGGTCATAAAAAATAAATGTGCATTACAGAAAAATGCAAACAATATAAGACTTATATAGAAGAAAGTTAAGTGGCCAACATTTTAGATATCACTTGAATATATGTATATAATTTTTAGTCGACATTACTTTTCTAGACATGCTGCTTTATAAACATTATTTTTTCAACTTACAGTTGTGGTTATTTCAACTTTATATCTGTGCTTATTTCCATAAATGGATATAGGTGTCCATTATAATTATGATGCCTACATTATATTCTCGCCTATGGCTCTATTATAATTATTTAACCAATTATCAGCGGGTATTTATAATTTTTCATTATTTTAAATAGCACCATCACAGCTATGCATATTCCTTTTTTCAAATATATACAGTTATCTACCATAGCATACATTTGTAATATCGGAAATGAGGCAAAAGATGTTCACATTTTAAACTTAGGTAACAACTGTGTAACATAAAAAGGGGTTTCAGAAAGGCCGCATCTGCTCATGCTCCTCTCAGTGGTTCAGAGACAGGCCCTGTTGCCTCCCAAGCTGGCTAACATGGAATTGGCAAGCATATCATAGTTTTAAATTTTCTAGGCAAAAGAAACATATGAGTATCTATGGCTATTTCCTTTTTTTTTTTAGTGTTAAGGAGTTATTTTATGTACAGTTTATTTTTTGTGTGAAGTATCTATGTCTTTTGCTTATTGTCTAATGAAAATATTTGCCATTTTTTTATACTTATGCTTTTTAAATTTTTACCAATTCATTACTTTAGGCTGTCTTAGATTTTTAAAATTTTAAATTATCTTTATCTTAGATGATACAGTTTATCAATATTTGTCTCCATATTCTCTTGGGTTCATCTATAATCTATGGTTTCTCAGAGTTACTTTTCTGGTAGAAACAAATTGTATCTAGATGTTTTACATGTTAGAAAAACAAGATTTGGCTCAGACACTGAAGTGTAGATTTTTCTCTGATTTCATAGTTTATGAAAAGTATATGAGTAATAGACTTTTTCTTTTATTTCCTACATGATAATTTATTTCTTTTCTTTGCAGTGAAAAAAAATATCAAATGGTTCCCAAATCTTTGTTTTACATTATTTCCTCCCATTAAAACTCTATACATATTGGCTCATTTTCTCTGGCACCTCATGTTCTAAGAGCGTTGTAACCATCCTTACCTTCTGTTCTTCGTAGACGATCTAATTAATCTGCCAACACACAGCATCATCTCTGTAAGCTCATTGATTGATAAATGCATGGTGAATAAAAGGCAATCACTGCCTTAATTTATTAATTTTTCCTGACCCAAAGTAAGATATATTAGTCCAAAAATATACATTGCCCTTCATTTTGGAAATAATTACTGAATCCCTGAATATATATTTTTCAGATATGCCAATCAATATTCTGACTCTTTGTTTATTGCCTTTCTTTTATTCCTACTGTCAGTCAAGGTTCTCAAGAAAAACAGAATCAGTAAGATGTCTCTATCTAGCATATACCTACCTACCTACTATTTATCTACTTATCTATGTACCGAGAAGAGAGATTCATTTAAAGAAACTGGCTTGCAAGATCGTGGGGGCCGGCGAGTCACAAGTGCGCAGGGCAGACGGATGTGTTGAAAGTCTCTGGGAGGCCTGGTGCTGCAGCCTCGAAGCTGCGGTTTCCTTTGGGGTCGCTTCAGTCTGCTGTGAAGGCCTAAGACTGAGTGCATGAAGCCCACCACCTTGTGAAGGATGATGATTTCTTTTATTTAAAGCCAACTAATTATAGATGGTTAGCTCATCTAAAAAAGTCCTTCACAGAATCACCTAGAAGAGTGTTTAACCAAATCACTGAGCATTATAGGCTCAGCAAGTTGACACATTTAACGAACCATCACACCTATCATTCCCGGACTTTTCACCTTTGCTTTTTTTCTATTTCTGTAGCAATTCGTGTTATTTCTTAAGTCTGAATTCTATTACAATCACATATTCTTATTAGAAATTGATTATATGATTGCATTTTTCCTTTTTAATTTAATTTACTTTTCTCTGACAGCTCCATTTAATCTTATTTTTTGTCTCATTAACTTAATTTGACACCAAAACAAAGTTGTCAATTAAATTTTAATATTACCTGGAACAAATATTATTTTTCCCCAAAGGATATTCTAAAATATATCATTTACTGATTATGTTTCTTTCTATTTTGCTGTATAATTTTTTTTTTGTCGTGGCTCTGTTAGTTTCTTCTTAACTCTTAGGATACTAATATGAGGTTTGATTGAATAGTAGTCTTTAACTTAAATTCAAAATCATTGTATTCTGTAACTTTTTGGTCTGTCAGTTTCCTGTGGACAAAGATTGTGTGTTTGTGTGAGTATATGTGTAAGTACCAATTCAACCAGTTATGGGAATGAGAAGATTAACTTTTGGTTGAGAGAGTTTATGCCATTTTTGCTAATTTATTTTATAAAATAGGAGCATGCATTACCTTTTAAATAAAATAAAACAAAAAACTAAAACAGAATATAATGTTGACAATATTAAATGAATTATGGCTTGTCATATATTTTAAATATTATCTATAACAGAGAAATTTATGAAAAAATAGTCTCTATATTTTAAAATTAGCTCATGCCATTATAAATATTTTTGTATAGGTTAATTTTATTTCATTAAGTAATAATGCTAAAAATGCACTAACGTATTTCTTAGGCTTCTGACACCATATGGAAAAGTAATATTTTTTTGGATGCCTTTGCCTTCATTCTGATCTAGCTTCTCCAGCATGTGTTGGATGATTTCTAGCCATGGTGCCTAGTATAAATATCTATAATTTTTATTGACAGCGGCTATCTTCAAAATGTCAAATCTACAATACATGTGCAAAATATTCTAACAGGTGCAATAAGGACAACTTACGGTCAGAATAAAACACAAAAAAATTAATGAGACCATATGCGTTGAGAATATTTATGAAATTCTTGCTATTTTTCCAGTTCAGATGAAGGTCATGAAAAATTATTTGTGTAGGGGTGAGGGAGACAGGAAAAAATGACTTGCTCTCCCTATAAGTATTCTGAAAAGATTAAAAAAAATAGTTCCAAGAATTTGCGTACTGAATAGGGTCGTAAAGAGGAAAGATGTGTTTCACTTTTTAGAGGAGATTTTCACAGCACAGGCAAATTGGAGGGTCAGGACAGAGGAATGGTTCTCCGGCTGCAGGAGGTTCCATGCAGTTAGAATTCACTGCGGGGCATCACACGGAGCGCTCAGTGCTGACTGCCCCCAGCCCTGCAGGAACAAAGGGGTGACATTGCCCACTCACTCAGAGTTTACTTGTACTGAAGCAGATTGACACTAACAAAGTGGCTTGTCGGGATTCATTCAGATGCAAGTAACAGAAAACCCATATGCCTTAGTATGTCCCATCTGAGACAATGTCAGTTCCTCATCTGGGGCCTCCGCTGAAAACGCAAATGACAGCAACTACAAATCTGCCTTGGTATGAGACTCTTATTCACGGGAGTGTTTGCTAGAGTCAACCCCGCACACTGTAGACATAAAACTGGCAGGCACGACTTAATGGTAACATCGTTGTTTCCACTGAAGAAACATTGAAGCATGAATGAAAGACAGGTCTTTGCTCTATATTGATAATAGTTCAGTGAGTCACATTTTGCCTGGAGATTCCCAAATCCTTTCAATGAATATGGAACTAAATTCTTGGTTACTCTCCTTGAGACCAGATTTCACATCCTCAAGTGTACCCTCCTCCTGGGAAGGGCCAGGAGAGGTGAGAGCCTCTCTCTGGGGCAGCAGGAGACACATCCTGACTCTCGCGATTACAGAGGCACCTCCTGGCACCTCCTGGGACCTCCTGGGACCTGCAGGCAGAAGAGCTGTGTCTCTCCTGGCAGTAAAGGGCGAGGGTTGATTTGGAGATTTTTGCAACTCACAGACTGTAGTACTTCATTCATTCACACTTCTTTTTTCTCCACTGTTATCAAGATTCAGACAGAGCACAAACTCCCTTCTTTGGCTAGAGTTCAACCATTTTCTTCTTCACTCAGACTGGAAAGTTCTGAGTCAGCCTTTGGGCTGGCTGGTATATTTATCAGACTCTGTGACTGTTAAAGACCAAGCCATATTTTAAGAAAAATTTTGTTCCATTCTATCCTTATAGTGAGACTAATAAACTTATTAAAGCTGACAAGCTAGCAAATAGAAAACAAAACAAAAATGTACAGACCTATATACATATATATGTTATTCATATATATATGCTATTATAATTGAGAGACAAAATGATACATATTAACTTACATGATGTCATAAAAATGACAAATTAATATCCTTCTTACATATAGAAATACAAATCCTTAATAAAATTTTAGTATTTCTCCCACAATACTAAGAGATATAAGTAAATTTGGCAAGCTCACAGGGGAAATGGTAAATAAACAAAAAAAAAATCAATTTTTATACTATAGAAAAAATAGAAATATAATTTTTCAAACACTATTTTGAAATACATCAAAACATGAAATACTTAGGTAAAATTTAAAATCGGTACATGGGCAAAAAAATCAGTAAAAGAAATTAAAGATGATTTAGGTTAATGCTAAGTATATGGGCTGGAAGATTCCCTATTGTTATTAACTTACTTCTCTCCAAATTGATATAGAGGTTCAAAGTCATCCTGGGAAATATTCCAATAGAAATTTTCAAGCTTATTTAACAGCGAAGCATCAATGCACAGTACCGACAATAGTCAAAATAATCATAAAATATAAAAACGGTGTTGGAGGAACTACATGTCTGATTTCCATAGCTACTATAAAACTACAATAAAAAAAGAGTGTACTTTTGGCATGAGTAGACAAATAGATGAATAAAATGAGTAGAGACTTCATAAGAGTTCACTGACATGATCTGTTTTTAGTCTAGGTACCAAGTCAGTTCTGTGGAGAAAGAAAAGTTGTTTTCTTTGTTGTTGTTCTTTGTTGCGTTTTTAATATATGGTTCTTGGAAAACTGGAAAAATGAATGGGAAAGAAATAATACACTACTCTTACTTCCTACCATACACAAACACTAATTTGAAAAGGACCTGTTACGTCAAGTTTTTGGAACTTAGAACTTATGGACAGAAGCGCACTGCGAGAGGAATCAGGATGGCGTTTGCCAGCAGGGCACAGAGACTGATGGCGGCGAAGAGAAACGTGAGCTGCTTTCTGTCCCGATCAGGGGAGGGGTTACTGGGGTGTGCATATTTGTCACAATTCATCGAAATGCACATTTACTATTTATCTCTGCTTTCCACTATAGGTAAATTTTACCTCAATTTAAAAAAAACTGCAAAAGAAAGTGCTAACTCTGCATACTTTTACTTACATGACACCCAGAAGGGACCCTTAACACATCCAAAATAAATGCAAAACACCTTTTGCAGTTAAAACCTGCTTTATTTTAGGAGAACTAGAAACCTCCTTTGAATGTAACCAAAGAGAAAAAAAATAGCTTTATAAAAAGACCCCTAAAGAATTGAAGAATGGGTCAAAAAATTCAAGTATTTAAATAAAAAATATTGTCATATTTCTGGAATACAGCATGTCTATATGACCTTAAACATACAAGTTAAAGAGAAAAATTCAAACATGCAAATTTTTTTTCAAACCAACAAATAATTTGACATTTTCAATGCTAAAAATAGAAGTCCTTGTATAAAGTTGATTTTTGTTGGAATAACTCTACATTACAGAAAGATGAAAGAGCAGAAGGAGGTGCTAGAGATAAAGTTACAATTAAATATTGATAAACATTGACTTTGGGAAAAGTAGAAAAATCCAAAAAATTTTCTGAGGATTCAAATTGAAATGAATCAAGTTTGTGGTTGAAGCTATTTATTTTTCCCAATTTGTGTTTAGTATTTCATATATTTTCTTAAAGTTCATGAGATTATATTTTCAAAAAGTATTCTAGTTAAAAACAAGTAGTGCTAAAAGGTTTAAAACAAAATATATCACCAAGTAGCCATTAGACCATAATCTTCACATTTATCTTCTTACTTTTGTAAAAGGCTGGTCTCCACCCTCCCGCCGTCTGGGACGATGGGGCTCTGCAGACAGTGGGCCTGTCCATGAGGCTGAAACTGTGACGCCGCCCTCACTATTCACGTCACTTTAAATAGTGTCACTGCATCATTTTGAGGTCTGGTGTCATACAAATCAGTTCTAGGGTAATGCTTCTATCTTTACTTATTATTTGTTCTTATTTCACATATGTCTCTCTCTCTCCTTCTTTTTTTTCTTTTTTTCTTCTTTTGCTCTGCACAAGTCCTCTAGATCCAGATAGTTAGAGACATAGCATGTTGCTCATAGCCTTTGGTTATCCTAAACTTTTGTATTTTTCAGACATAAGCCAGAGCATTTCATTTTTTAAATAAAACTCGATGCACAGAGTTCTTTTGATGTCCAGGGTAAGTGTAGATGGGTCCAACAGCCTTCCCTGTAGGCCACAGTTAGCCTTACCTCTTGTTCGGATTTTGGAGGAAACTGGACGGTAAGCAGAGAGGCAGATCAACGCTGTGTTCATGAGGACAGGCAGAGATGGTCTGCTTGGTCCCAACCTTGCTCTGCCACTTCGAGGTGTGGGACTTCCAGAAAGAACCTAAGCTCTCTTTAAATCAGTTTTCTCATCTTTAAATGATCTTTAACTTCATATATTTCATAGCATAGTTTTGTAAATTAAATGTGTTAGTACATTCAAAATGCTTGAAAGAAGGGTAAAAAATGAAACAAGTATTGGTTACTTTTAATAAAAATAGACATCATCATCGGGAGGCTTATATTGGTAAACACTACGGCAGGTGGGAGACAGACCCAGATGGGGGAGCTGATTCTCGGAGAAGCTGTAGATTGTCATAGCTGACTAAGATCTAGGAGTGTTGCTGTGCCACTCAGTAAAGAAGCAGCTGAGCCCACCTGCACATTTGCAGTGCACAGAGTCCATGGCAATTGTTGGAAGCAGTCCGGCTTTAATAGGTGAGCTGAGATTTCTCTTTTCCGTGGTTTGGCCTCACGTCAATGCGGGATTAAACAAATGTGTAAATCCCTCTGCATGCTCAAGAAAATGGTAACATGGACATCTGAGTGTTAATTTTTGTGTTGGAATTTCATAGCTACGAATCAATAGATTTCCTACTTCTTAAAAGCCATTTCAAAGGTAGTATTTAAGAAGGAAACAACATATTGAAATGTAAAATCCTCACCTTCAAGTGCTTAACTGAAACACTTAAAGGAAGAGTGGAACATGCCTCATTACACTCATATGCCTGAGAGGTTTTTCATCATTTTGTTTTTTGAAGCTGGGGAGATATTGGTTCTAGGGCTACACATGAGTCAGAGATGCTCTGTTAGGGTATGAGGGTCAATATATATGTTGTTCTTTCCCTTCTGTTTCACTTTGTTCCAATTGACAGATGAGAGATTTTGGTTATGAGGTAGGTGTGTGAGTATGTAATGGATGTGGTCATCTGAGCTGATAAACAAGAAAATGGTGAATTCACTTGAATGTACTGAGAAAGTACTTCAGCAAGTAGGATACAGTCTTCCTCAATGACACTGCTGCTTCTGCTTGCACTCCCTCCTTTTTATCCCAAAGTGTGTGTTTGAGATGCCGCGGGCATGTTGTGGGGACACCGGACCAAAACAATTACCTTTTAATCCTTAAGATCACAGGACTTTAACTATTTTACCATATTCCCCTTTTCTGTGTTATTCCAAACCACAGTTTTCCAAAATTATCCTACTGATATTTTCACATACCTACACACACACACACACACACACACACACACACACACACACACACACACACACACACACACACACACGATGACTGGATCGTTGAGCAGGGCATTAAGTAGATTGGAGGAAGCCTGCGTGTGAGCAAAGCATCTCTTGGCGTTGCTTTCACAGTTGAGCGATTGTGTTCTCCCTGTGTGGTCTGGAGAGCATAGGTGTAGCTTTGTGAGGGCAGCTGTGAAAACAGTCTGCCTGCCTTGTGTTCAGATACCTATCTGGGATCACGGACTAATGGAGGAGCTAAAAACTGCACAATGTAATAAGGGTAGAAAATATACCTTAGGTATATTTCTCCTTACTCCTAATAAGAAAACTATACACTTCGTTTTTTCCAAAATGTATTTAATATATCACCTTTTTGAAAAACCATATACTCTATGTATCATGTTCCAATACTCAAATGTATTGCTTTTGTGGCTTAATACACAAGTAGTACAAGCCTGTAACTTCAGAACATGAGGAGATACTTCCACTATATACGAACCCTCAATTTGGGGGTACTTCTAGCTTTGTACAGTAATAGAAAGCATTGTGGAGGTAGTCTGGCATTTTATTTTTATTTTAATTAAATATTTCCTCTTTATTGAATACCCTGACTCTTTATGTAAAATGAACACATTGGATTTGTATTAGAAACATGATGAAAAGGAGTCCAGTTCACTTAGTGATGTGTTAAGGGGATAGGAAAGAAATGCAGATTAGCATATATATGTAATGAAAGTTTTACTTCTCCTTATTTGAATTAAAGAATTGATAAAATGGCAATTTCTGCTTCATCAGTTTGTATTTAGGTTAAGAAATAGTTGGCAGAGCTCTTTATTTTTTGGACAAAAACTCCAGTTAGTGGAACACAAATTAATATTTTTCAGAAATATTTTGCAAGGACCATATTTTCAGAAGCGCTAATTTAGATCCTCTTAGATATTTTGTTTGCTGAAACATTTAACTTTAAATATAGATTCACTAAAGAAATACAAGGTAAAAATGACTTTAAAGCTACTATTTGTTGTATGAGTCTAAAGCTAAATTAACTCAGACTTTTATCTAAGCAGAAAAATATTAGATATATTTATTATGGCTTTGCGCTTCTTTGAACTAATAAGTAGTGTTTTCATAATTCACATGTGTCTTTATAATTTACATAGTTTAACCAGGAAATTAAATATATTTTTGGAAATTTTAAGAATGCCATCATATATTGAAAAAATACTTTTTAAAATAGAGCTAAGCTCTTGATAATAAATACATTATAATACTAGACAAAATGTTTTGGCAGGCTCTTGGGTGCTGGCATAAATGGCTCACTTGCTCATGGGAATTAAAACTCGGCCAGCTGGTGCAGAAAGAAGGGGGAGAAGTCCAATGTCTAATTTCTGGAAAGGAGTTTTGTTAGGAAGATTCACTAAAAACAAACAGCAGCAAAGCCTCTTTTGATGATAGGGGGCGGTGGAATTTAGAAGAAAAACTAAGCGTCCATGCTTAATAGAAGCATAAAAAAGATAAAAAATAGGCAATCAGTAGACTAGACACATGGCTTCCACACCATGAAGATTAAGATAAAGTGAAATTTTTTTGTGTTTTAAAAGGCTTTGGTCTCATTTAGATTTCATTTGCCCCTTACATCTAGCACACAATACACTGGTAGCTGAAAATAATTGGGTTTGCTTGCCACTCTTAATGTGGGAGTGTAAACTTAGGCTGATCCTGTTACGGACTCTGATGAATACACTGCCGTTACATAATTGTAATAGACATTACATATATATTCAATATTGATCTCCCGTTTACCTACATACTCTTGAAGCAGGTTATTTAGTGTTCACAGAGACTCTGCGTGCCTCCGTTAAGCTACGTGAGGTCAAGTTCTGGGAATCTTAAATATTGAGAAATTACAGATAAGTGGAATAACTCTATTTGCCAATTTACCTTTTGTTGCTTTTTCTGGGAAACATTTTTTCTTTTCATAAAATAGTACAACTCTGAGGCACACACATCCTTCTGTATTTCTGAAGCAGGGATAGAAGCTCATATGACCCTCCTGCTCGATCAGGCAAGTGAAATGAGTGGCGTGGACGGGCTCCAGGCTTCATTCGGCCCCCACTTGCTAAATGAAATGAGGGATAAGTGTTCCCATGTACTCAGATTTTTAAAAGGAGCTGGAACTGCACCTTTTTAAATAAAATATTCTGTCTTTTTTATGTTAAATGAATGTAAATATTTACAACACTGTTGGAGCTAAACAAAACCTGGATAGTATCAGCTAGTTTTCGGTGTCTATTAAAAAATCATCGTCAACAGTCAAACCACGTGAGGGTAGCTGGAGTTTTAAATTCTCTGATGTAAACCTGAAAAACTATCTCTATTGACATAGGCTGACTTTCGAGCAGTGAACTTGGCCTCCTTGAAGGGGCTTCCTGGGGTCCCAGCTGCCCCTGGCAGGGTTTAATACGCCCTTTGTCAACTTGCCTGTAGCCCATTTTCATATTTCCACTGGAGATATGTAATAATATTATTCTAAAATAAAAATAGGATATGAGGTACAGAAAATACAAATGGGATGATGGGGCAGATAATACAAAATAGATGGTGTATGTACTCTCGGAGAAAAAATTTGGAATTACGGCCTTCATGATAGAATATATGCCACAATTTTATCACATTAGAAAAACACAGTTGTACGTATATTATATTGTAATGTTTTATTATGGTTTCCCTTTTGCATTCCTATCCTGCCGGCCAGACTTTTAATGTTAAATATGTGTAGAATCAAATTGCATGAGTGATGCTTTATTTTGATTTTCCACGTCTTACCTGCCCAGGGGTGGCGATTCCTAGCAGCCATCTCCTGAGAAAACAACCTATACTCATTTATTCTTTGTCTCCTTAACAATTTGTCAAGGTAACATTATTAAAGTAGGGCTGATGTCGAACACACATAAAAGCAACCAGAATGAATGAGAGAAAGGGCATTGCGTTCAGATTTAGGAATGATTGCCCAGAGGGTGAAAATATGTGAAGGATTACTTTTATTTTGTGTTTTTCATCTGTGGAGACTGTGGAGAATCTATTCCAACTCAAACCTGAACCACAGGGACCTGTGGAACCAAATCTGAATGACTGAGATCTTCCTGGGAACTTTTTCCAAGGGTTGCTGTTACCAAATACCCTCACACTTCCCATGGCTGTTAAAAGAGTTGTTCTTTTTCTATCCTGAGTTCTGAGGGAGCACATTTCCTTGGAATGACTTTTGCCATGATGTTTTAAATTTGACCGAGGCATATCTGCGCTTCCATGCACACACAGTTGTATATTCAGTAAACGCAGCAATTGGCAACCTTTTCCATCTCATGGCTCACGTAGACTAATTACTAAAATTCTGCAGCACACCAAGCATATATATTTTTTACCAGTATGACAAAAATTGGTGTGATTTTGACTCTTTCACTCCAGACAGCTTTGTTGTGTCAGCTGTTGCCATTTTTTTCCTTGGACAGTCTAAGGAAAAAAGAGGCCAGTGCCCCTGCCTACATAGTCAGGTACTGCATGTTTTACACATTCTTGTGGCGCGCCAGTTGCAAATTGCTGAGTTAATACTCAGGAGAGATTTTTTTGTGAAGTATAATTTATTAAATTTGTTCAGGATTAAAAAAATAAAGAAAATAATGAAAAATATCAAGATAGACAAACATAGCTCGTTTATTTGCAAATCCTTAAATCCTGCAACCTTTCCATAGATATTAAACTGAAAAAAAGAATGTATCACGGAAGTCTCGTAAAAATAATTATAAATGTATATGTTACATAGGACATATAAATATATCCCTATACTTATAATTTTCCTCAGACCTTAAAGTAGGCACCAGCATATTTCTTGACACAACAGCAAAACACACACATGCCCATCCAACCACACACACACACACACACACACACACACAGGTGCACACATACAAAAGTAAAAAATTAAAATTTAAAATTCAAACCTGCTTAGACAATTCTTTATTATGCATAATTTCACATAAATCTTTGAAATGTCTTGACAGTGACAAACCGAGCGCACCCGGCCTGCCCTCGCTGATACTGACAGGAGGCCACATAAATTTGACGCACCTTCCTTCTCAGTAGGAAAAGCAATTAGACTTCCCGGAAGCCGTCCTCCAACGGATGCGCTTTTGGCCTTTTTGGAGGCCTTGAAATGATTTTACTGCTTAAGAAAAGGTTTCACTCAGATTTAACTAACAGAAGAATTTCTGTGTGTTTTTAATGTTGCAGTGTTTCTACAATATTTTACTCCTTTGATATCAGTTTGTGAAAGAAAATCTTATTTTAAAAATATGATTACATACGAAAAAAATAAAGGCACACTCAGGTGAGTAATAATTCCATGGACCATTCAAATTAAATTTTAATTAAATGAATTATTTCTGAATTCATACAATGAGATTTGGACCTCCAATAATAGCATTTTAATAAAACATAATTATCTACATCCATCTCTGTACATTAAAATGCAGAAAAAAGGAACTGTCTTATGAACCAGTGATTCCACTTCCGAGGATGTACCCGAGAAACCAGAAACCCTAGTGTGAGAGACTATAAGCACCCGTGTGTTCCCTGAAGAGTTATTTACAGTAGCCTAGACCTGGAAACAACCTGCATGCCCGTCAGTAGACGGGTGGATGAAAAAGCTGCGGGACATTTACGCAACGGAAATTTTACCTTTTGCGACAGCATGGATGGGCCTAATTATAATGCTGAGTGAAATTAGCCAGTTAGAGGGAGAAAAACATGTGATTTCACTTATATGTAGAATCTGATGAACAAAATAAACTAACAAACCAAATAGAAACAAACTCATAGATACAGAGAATAGACTCACAGGTGTCAGAGGGGAGGGTGTTGGGGGGCGCTGGGTAAAAGTGGTGGAGGGATTAAGCAAAAATAAAACAAAACAAAAACCTCTCACTGACAGCAGTATGGTGTTTACCAGAGGGAGAGGGAGGTGGGGAGGCAGAAGAGAGTAAAAGGGAACTAGATCGTGATGGAAGGAGACTTGACTTGGGGTGGCGAACACACAGTACAATGTACAGATGATGTATTATAGAATTGTACATCTGAGATCTATATAATTTTATTAACCAATGTCACTACTAAGTTCAATTAAAAATAAGAATAAATTTTAAAAATTACTTGAACATTATTTTATGATAGTCTAAAAACATATCAGTTTTTTGAGTTAGTATTTCTTCCAGTTCAGAACATCTTAGGTGAAAAAAATGGAGTCTTTCTAACTGACTGCAAAATAATGTTTTATGTTAAGTTTTTAGCCCCTGCTAGTTTTTAAAGCCTCTTTTAAGAGCCTCTTCCTCATTAATATTGCTTCTGGGGATCTGTTAGGTATATAACATACAAAAAATAAAAACAGAAAACCTTGAACATGCTCATAGATTCATGATACATTAGGGTTGGAATGTATTCTTATATACCAGTTTGTCTAGACATAAATTACAGGGCCGAAGCTGAAGACAGGCAGAAAGTGATGAACATCAACAGGGTCTTGTCACATTCTTTACTTTTTTTTTAACCACAATCTTGGATTTGCCATTTAACTTATTTTTTATCCTTACCCAAGGACATTTTTTTCAGTGCTGCTAGAGAGAGGGGAAGGAGAAAGAGAGAGAGACAAAGAGAGAGAGAGAAACATGAGAGAGAAACAACACGGATTGGTTACTTTCTCACATGTGCCTGACCTGGGAACGAACTTGCAACCTGCATCTGTGCTCTGACGGAGAATCAAATTCACAGCCTGTGGGTTTAGGACAGATGTCCCAACCAACTGAGCTGGACCAGCCAGAGCCCCTCTATGCTTTTTAAGTGGACTTGTTCCTTAGAGGAGCTTTAATTTTGCTTCAGTTAGGTGGCCACCCCAGGAACAACTAATGACAGATTTACTATCACACTCTTGACCAATTTACTGCTGCAGAATTAGTTCTTAGGTGATCAAAATGCATATCTAAACTAATCAAACTGATTATGCTAACTGAAGTTGAATATCAAATATAGATAGAACTCATGAAACATAGTTTTATTTAATTTATATAATTCTCTATTATCTGAGTGAGTGAAGGGAAGAAAATCAGTAAACTATAATTTAAAAAGTCTAATTGGGTGAGGCCAAATTGCTATTTTTGTCATTATTATATAAATCAAATTTTAGCAAAGTATACTTAAAACATCCTTCAGAAATGTAGTCCTAATATTATGTATTTATAAACATCTCAGAGTATAACTAATGTCAAAGTCTAAACTGCAGAACTTGTTAGCAGAAACCAGCTTTTATCAAATTTAGCTCAAACCAATGCAACAATGTTGGCATCTGAAAAGCCATGCAGAATATGACTAATGACAGACGTACAGAGGCCTACCCACCAACCAGTGTTCTTATCTATGTTAAAACAGAGCAGCTGAGAAAGCTAAGAATAATGAAAACTTTTTAAAATTACTATTCCCATGTTTGCGCACTGGCAACATAAAAAACAGATGAACTCCAAATGTCTTCATTTATGGTAATGCTCTTGATTAAGTCCAAGCATGGAAATTTTCAGCCCAAAAGGATTATCTTTGTCAAAGTTATGCAAAGTTTGAATACATAGTTTTAAATAAACATGTCTTCCCTTTTTTTGGTAAAGCTAGGGATGATATTTGCTATAACTATAATAAATTTATTTAAAAAAATTAAGTGTGGAAAATTGACTTTGCCTAATAATGAATTTTTAGTATTCAAAAACAATGCCAAAAAGAACAGTGACATTTTTTTTCTTAAACCCAAACACACTTGGCTTAGACTAAATACAAACATAGGCTTTCCATCATAGATGCTAAAAATTATTTTATATGTGAAGCATGTAAGAGATAGACAGGTAGATAGGTCAACGGATATGTAGTTAGGTAGAGAAAGAAAAACAGAACGGAAGGAAGAAAGAGGGAAGGAAGAACAGAGAAAGGAAAAAAGGTTGAGGAAAAAAAGAAAATTAAAGTACCTAGTACTTCAAAAATTTATGCAAGGCATGTACAAATTAACTTTATAGTAATATAAAAAAATAGTTCTGTTGAATTTGCATAGTAAATGTGCAGAATGAAAGAGTTATTTTTAAAGATAATAACCTTTCAGACATCATTCTAACAAGCGATCATTGAAATGTAGTGAAACAAAGCAATACATACGGGAAAATACCTATGTTTGTCACTACAAGAAATTATTTTGCTTCTATATGCAGAGTGAGGCTGTCATTTATGGGTATGAAGAGTAGACTAGTGAGCTGTCATGTGAATATGCTGACTGTTGCATAAAACGCGGGTCTCTACCACTTCCGTGTTCATCCTCTGCTCTGCCTTCCGCTGGAGCATCTGGCTGGCCTTCGGGGTGTCTTTTCCACTCCATGTATTGTGGGAATAAGAACGTTCAAAAGAATTTATAGATTAACATGCTTGGCCTATTCCTATGTGTACTTCTAAAATATTTTGATTATAAAACAGTATCTAGAAAAATAATTGATAAAATCATTAACAATAATAGCTACAACAACAAAATCAATAGGCCTAATTTTTATATCTACATCTATTACCTTGTGTATGTATTTTAATATTTCAATCTCCTGTGTTCTCTTTTGTAAAGCTAGGAGTAATATTTGCTATAACTACCTCTCAGGATTGTTGGCAAAAATGATCAGAACACCATCTACATTTCAGGAATTGTACTTCATGTTGTTGGGGCACAGCTGGGAACTAAAGGCAAGGTTCAGCCGGGACTTTCTGGAGGCCAGTGGTTATCAGTGGTCATCCCCAGCTCTGCGGGCCAGGGTCACCATGGCAACAGCAGAAGGTCAGGCCCTGCTGTGGAGAGTGGGTTACAGGAGGCAACTGGATGAGCCATGTGTATTTTCTCCTCTAATCTCACTTATAGTACTGTTTCCCCCGCTAAGGTTTGAAGTAGACCCCTGAGCAGTAGTGATGTCTGATCAATAGGGGCAGCAAAGGCGCCCTCCCCGTGTCTCCCAGCACCTCTCAGCCGTCGAAACTCACGGTGCCCACCCAGATTAGGGCCTTTCTCTCCTACCCCACAACGCTCACTAGGCCAGTACCTAGGGAAAGGTGAGTTCACCGAGAAAAAGCATCTATAACAGGCAAGAAAAGGAAGATCCTCTGAAGTAGTGTTATTCGAACAGTTTAATCAGCGTGTATTTAAACTCAGCATGGCGAACAATTTCAAATTAAAATTCTTAAAAAGATTTGCCTCTTAATATATCACAGGTGTATGGCGGACACCAAATGGATGACAATCATAATTAGGAAAGGTAATATGATAAAATTTAGAGGAAAAATTTAAGGGTTTACCTTTTTGATCCAGAGGAACAAAGGATTTTGTGAGCATAATTTCAAGACTGTGAACTACAGTAAATATGATTAATTTTATGATATTATTTATGTTCAGTGACGAAGGGCCATGCCAAAGGCAACATAGAGGAAATGCTAGAGGAATATCTGCAGTCTCTGAAACCTACAACACATTAATACCTGGAACGTCCAGGGAACACTTCAGAGACAGCGTGCCTCCAAAACAAGGGCAAAGGACATCATCTGATAGGTCGCAGAGGACGCAGAGGCTAACATGCATACGAAGCGACGCTCTAACCCGTTGCAATTGAGGGTAATGGACATTGAGTTAACTTTATATTGTTAGATTGTCAAAAATTAATTAGGAACCTGGCTAGTACTAATGTTGGTGGAGACGTGGGATACAGAAACTCTTACATACAGCTAGTGAGAGTATGTTCTGGTATTTGTCATTTTGGAGAACATCATAGCACTAATATGTCAAATTATCAGTATAGCCTATGGCTAGCCCAGATACTCTATTCCTAGGTATTTACTAAGAGAAATTCTCACACATGTTCATAACGTGTTCAAGGATGCTCCTAGCAGAAATGTTTGGGGAAGTGAAGAGTTTAGGGGAATTTTGAACAATGCAGAAAGCGAGGAGGTAAAGTATAACAAACTATTAAATACTGTGTGCAGCAGTTTGGAGCAGAACTTCAGATGTAAGCATAGTTGGGTCTGAAAAACAGTGCTGAGTGGAAAAATAAAGAAGAGAGGTACCTATTATACTGCCACTGATGGAAATTAAATATGTGTTCACACACAGCACAAATTGTTCGGGAATGCATAAAAGCAAAATTAAATAAATGCATTTAAATTAAACTCATTTGTGATCAAGAAAAAGAAAAAAATGAAACTAAGCAAAACAACAATAAAGAAATCTGTATTTGTTATTCCTAAGAGTAAGATAATGTTTAGGTTTGGAACAGATGGAAAATGTCCAACATTTTTCATTTCCTGTTTAAGATATTTTTGCCCAGAAAACGTAAGTGACTTTTCTACCCAGGACAAAGCAGGAACTTGAACTCAGATTTACTGATGCCCCATCACACATGGTCATTTGATGACACAGTGTTCCTCCTTTTCTGTCATTTTCTTTAAGAAAATCTTGATCTTGTTTTGATACACATACGTTAACTTTAAACTTTTAGATTTCTTTAGCTTGAAAAAAGCTTTGCAAATGACGATAGGATCTTCATAGCAACTAAGAAAACAAAAAGGATGAAGAGATTTGTATATATAACTCTGTATTTTTGCTTCTTATGTTTTCTTGAAATGCTTTTCTATTTGAACTTATATTAAGCAGCTTACCTTGGGGATTGTAGACAAAATTTTGGAAGGAAAAGCTTTTGACAAGATTTTAAGTGTGTGTGTGTGTGTGTGTGTGTGTGTGTGTGTGTGTATGCACCCAGACATCACGTTAGTTTAGCACCTCAATTTCCTCCCATTCAAAACTGGGAAATTCACAGGTACATAAAATAGTAATTTCAAATTAAAATTAATGTAATAAAATAGTACTAATAAAATACATTAATAATAATATAATGTATAATTCAATAAAATATCATCCTATCTACTGGAAAATTTCTACTAGATTGCGGTGACTTAAAGTAATAACAATGATAAACCTGCAGAGAAATTAATTCTCAAAATGTTCAACTTTTTCCATCCCAGAATATGATTGAAACCATTTCTGAACACTTTTCTGTTAGAAGGTGAGAGTTCAGAAGGAATTTAATATGAAGCTGACTGTGGTTAGGAAAGCAAGAGTTGACCTTATTTTTCTTGAACAAGCCAAAGCAAAAGGGACCTCAAATTATACCCCTCAGCCAAACCCAACTCCTACCACCACACTACGACCTCTTCTAGAGGCGCCTAGGGACGAGGACTCCAAAGTTATTTGCAAAATGGTTTTATAATTGAAATTTTAACATCACTTTCTAAGCAGCCCCTCTCTCCTTGGGTGTCTAACGGGGGCCACAGGCACTTTCAGGGTGTAAGGTCCCCTGCTTATGGGGGTCCCAGAACAAAGTGGGGGGGCTTCAAACTACAAAAAGTAAACTCAGTGTTTTCTCCCTTTGAAGAAGCAGAATTACAAATTGTAAGGCTGACTAGAGGCGATTCAGAATCCCCTGATGCTGAGGAGGACCTTACACCTAGTCTCCCTCACGGCCCTACTTTAGGCCCCATGGGAAATTCTTAGCTCTTCCATTGTACCCATAGCTACATGATGATACGCCAGTAGCAGTCCAGAGAGGTCAAAAATCCCCCATAGCTGAACCTAGTCCAGGTTTCTGAGTTTTGGAAATCACAAATTCTGGTCGGTTCATGAGTCTGCTGCTAGAAAAACAATATTTTATTTTTTAATTAAAAAAAATTGAATAATCACAGAACCATTTTGAGGACAGAAACTCAATCTTTGAAAACTCTCTTTGAGAGAAGGTAGTCTTCATTTCTTTTGATGCAAACTTTTCAGTGGAGAAACCAAACCAAAAAAAAAAAAAGTAACCCCCCACCAAACAAAAACACTGTATTTCTTCCTCTTAGTCCATTTCCTGGAATTGGCTACATCCAAAAAACACAGAATCAAGCCACCACAAGAAAGACTTTCATACTGGAATTCCAAGCCGGGCACAAACCAATGCCTGCTGGAAACCTCGTGGGAAAAGTGTTTTGTAAGAGTTCCCTTCTCCAGAAGCTTGGTCCACCGTTTGAGTCAGCAGGTGATTCAAGATTATCCATCACTCATTAGAGTTTTATTACTATTTTTAAAAGAGGTCTTATGTCTCTAGTCTTGACAATATTGTTATGACAAATTTATTCCTAAAAGATATTGCTCCAAATCTAACCATTTCTGAAAACAAAATTCCCTTTAATTTTCTTAAGTGTTCTTCAACCGCAGTCTCTAAAAACACCATAACCTATCTTTACTACATCTCACAGTTAGGCAAAGCTTTTGTAAAAATGGGGAAATTTTGTAACTCACACTTTGGTTTCATATACTTTTCTTGGTATACGGGAGCAGAAAATTACAGACATTGTAGAAACACGGGATAAAAACAGACCACCAGGCTGTGCGGTGAAAGGGGACAGACGGTGGAGATGCACGTGTGACAGGGGGACCTGCTCTTGGCCGGTCACCGCCCAGCCCACCCGTTTTGTTTCTCTTTGAAGCCCTTTACTTGACCTCCGTCCCTTTCCGTGGCCGCGTCCACTGCCCCCACCCCCACAACCTTCGCTTTAAGGCTTCTACGGAGCCAGGCAGTAGTAGCTCCCCGTGACCATTTGTTTCCCATGTCCCTGCGCAAATGCGCAGTCACCTTTCCATGTTGTAAAGATGGTTAAATCTTCTAGCAAATAGGACTAAGTGCAATTCTGATGAACTTTGAGGCAGTTACATTGTATGACATCTCATAAAACCATGGGCTAATATTTTTCATACTTCAGTCATACAAAACCATGTCAGCCCCATGAACTGTCTTGCTTCTTCTTGACTCAACCTGGAGATTCAGCCTGAGTAACACATGTCTAAGTTTAGCCTGGCCCCACTAAATGCCTGACCAACATCCTCGTACCTACACATATTATCTAATGCCTCCTTTTTCTTCTGGATTTTCATCTGCATATTTTCTATTGGGTTATTTTCATCAGCATTTTATTTATTTATTTTTCTCTTTCCGGGAGGTGTTTTTCTTTTTTAATTTTTTTATTTTTTTGATTAATTTTTTTTATTGTTCAAGTAGAGTTGTCTCCATTTTCCTGCCATCACTTTTCCCCACCCCACCCACCCCCACCTGCCACCCTCAATCCTTCCCCACTTTGGCTTTGGCCATGGGGCCTTTATACATGTGCCTTGACTTGACCCTCCCCCTTCTTTTCCCCCATTACCCCCCTTTCTCATCCCCTCTGGTTACTGTTGGTTTGTTTTTACTCTCAATGTTGCTGGTTATATTTTTCTTGCTTGTTTGTTTTATTAGGTTCCACTTACAGGTGAGACCATATGGTATTTGTCTTTCACCCCCTGGCTTATTTCGCTTAGCATAATGCTCTCCATCAGCATTTTAAAATGACTGTCATTCTTCAAAAATTCTTTCTACTTATATGTCCGTGGTTACCACTCACTAAGTTCTTTGTTTGAGCTGCTTGCCTTTGTTCCTTCACTTTCCACCCTCTTTAGCCTCTGATGCCTCCAGCCTACTGAACGTGCTTTTGTTAAAAGACTGGTAAACTTGACATTGTTAAGTCCAATGTAGAATTTTTAATTCTCTGTCTGTTTAAAACTTTCAGAAGCATTTAAGAAGTTCTCTCTGTCCCTCTCTTGTGAAAACTCTCTTTAATAGTCTCTTCTGGCACCATATTGTTTTGTTTTTTTCTTCTATGTCTTGACTTTCTTTTTTCTTTTTTCTCTACTATTTCCACCCCCCCCCTTCCCACACTTAAAAATCTTTGATTATTTGCAGGATGTTACTCCTCACACACCCTCATCAAAAAAAAATGTATATCAATTTCTGTCTTAAAAATACCATCTATTTCTGAAAATGTTTCAATTGTTTTCTCTCTCTCTAATTTCTCTTCTCATCTTCACACTTCTGTATCCAAATGGCAACTTGTATTGATTTCAATGACTAGCAGGCATCTCAAAATTAAGATGCTCCATACGGCACTCCTTTCTTAGTTTTATGTTTCAATTACAGTTTGCATTCATCATGATTTTGTGTTAGTTTCAGGCATACCCAATGGCACCCTTGGCCTTCCCCTTGAAATCTCCTGTTTTGTCCAGAACAACCCCGTTTCAGTGATCAGCATCAGTGATATGAACTAGAAAACTGGAAATTGCACTTCCCGCTGTCCATCTTTCACCCACAATTCATCTACAAGAATTGCTTTTTCCCATCCAAAACATACCGTAAATGTTTCCACCGGCTTCCATTCTCACTGCTTTCCCTCTGGTCCACAGCGTTGTCCTTTCTAACCCGTGATGCCAGGCTCTGAGTGGCCTTGCCGCATCCATCGTTCATTGCATGTGAACGCCTCACCCAGCAGCCACTTCAACCTTGTTTAAAGGTAAAGAAGGCCATGCCAGCCCTAGCTTAAAAGTGTTCAGCAATATTTCATTAAATTTAAAACAAAATCCCAAATCTTTATCATTCGTCATCTTTGCGTGGCCCAGCCCTGATTTAATTCTCCGTGCTCCTGTCTGGCCACTCCCTGTGCTTCTCCTGTGTCGGCCTCATTGATCCTTTCTGTCCTGGTGCCGTTGATGTGCTTTGCTCCGCAGGACCCCAAACAGGCTGTGCCTTTTGCATGGAACAATCGCCCTGGCTCTTTACCTGGTAAGCCCTCTCATTATGCAGGCCCATGACTCGGGATTTTCCTGACTCAACAGTCTAAGCTAGATGGCTTTTGTTACTTCTTTTCATATTACCCAGTTATTACATTCAGAGGAAATAACAGAGGCAGCATTAATATGGTTTATTTTCTTGGATTCTTTATTGTCTTATATATTGATTTATAAGTTTTATTGGGCCAGGAACCATGCCCATGGTTTTTAATGGTACACACTTAGCATAGCATCTATGGGTTTCAGATGATTTGCCCAGTTGTTTTGTGTATGTGTGTGTGAGCATGTGTGTGTGAGCGTATGTGTGATATCCTTTATTACCACCTTAGTCTACTTTAGCCCTGTCCTAGCCTTACTAAGTAAAAGTTAACACTTCATACACATCCCCTCTGTCGATCTTTGCTACTGTCTTCCCTCTTGCCCTTGACAGACCGCGCCCAGCACGGATAATGCTCTTGGGGATGGTAACTCTAACACTTCTGCTGCGTGTGCAGTGACTGAGTCTGCTGGGCAAATTCCAACCAGGCCCTTTTGTTGTAGACAGTAACGCCCCAAATGAGTAGCAGTTTCATGCAGCATTTCCAGCCACTGATACCCATCTGGACAGCCCTGAGGGAAGGGGAACAAGAACCAGAGGGTGGCGTGTGCTGGAAGCTGCCTCCTGGCCCCAGGGACAGATGCCAGAATCTGTTCAGAGCTCAAGTGACCACATAGTCATGGAAATGCACTTTCTTCTTTACAAGGATGTCCTTTCAAAAAAGAAAATGAAGGAGAAAACCAATCAACCAAACAAATGAAACCTACAGTTCTCAGATGTCAAGTAGAAGAGGGATGATTCAAACTCAGGAACTAAAATCCCAAATTTCCAGCACAACAGAGGGAGGGGTGGGGGCTGACGAGGTGGGTCTGTTGCTGGTCCAGAGTCCCGTCCCCCCATAGGACTCACTTCTTGTCTGTTGTGCTGGAGTGTCCAGTGTCTCTTGTTGCCCCAACCTGTGTGTGTGTTGCTTATGGACTTGCTTTACGTACAGTTGTAGTCCTGAGCCTTTGTCATAGAACATTACGCCTTCCTAGTATCCCATGCACATTGTTACTGCCTGATATATTCTTTAACAAACAACAAAAACAATCTTTGAGATGCTCAAATATTCTCTGGCTAGAACCTCTGTGACTGTATCCTTCCTCAGGATGCTCTTGTGGGTCGTAGCTGGGGTGTTTATAGCTGTTTCAGTGAGAACAGAGCATTGCCCAATAGCATACGAACAGGATTCTGTTCAGACACAGTATGAACGGTCTTATTTCTATGGCACACAAGTATAAAGCCACACACAGACAGCAGCAATTACTTGGGAATATTCAGTCACTTCATTCACAATATCACATAGACTATAGAAATACAGGGGTGGGCAAAAGTAGCTATACAGTTCAGTTGTTTGTATGGAAAAGAATACATTTAATTAGTAAATAATACAAGAATAAACTCTATGATTTGTGTACTTCCAGTTGTAAACCTACTTTTACCTACCCTGTAGTATAATACTTTGTTCTGTGCAGCTTTTGAAGTTATTATAAAAAACAATAAAAAACTCTCAAACTAATAAATTAACATTTCTAGCAACGACTCAAGCTCTACTTTAAATAATAGTGTATTTGGCAGGAAGATAGGAAGTGCTATTATTCCTCTGAATTCAACATTTGTTCATAATACTACCTATCTTTGTGCAAACATGATGCCAAATACATGTACATTTATTCACCACATATACATATGGGTCCCTTCTTCACTTTCTTCAGGGACCTTCTGCAACTTACTCATCATTGAGAATTTCCTTGTACATTTTATTTAAAATATGACGCCCCCATCCGGTAGGACCCGTGCCCATTGCATCGCTTCACATTTCCTCACATCCCATAGCACCATTAGATGTGGGGGTGCGCTTTGGTCGCCTGTCTCCCTACTATTAAAATGCGAGTTCCGTGGGGAGGGGCGCTTTTGTGTTGTGTGCTCTCTCCCCTGATGTGCAGTAGTGCCCGAAGATTGAAAAGGTATTTCACTGAAGAAATGAAGTGCATGGCCAGGAAGCACTTGAACAGATACCCAGCATCCTGAGTCAGGAGGGAAATGCATTTCCAAATCTCAGGCTATCACTGCCTCACAGTGCGTGGGATGGGTGTGGCCAGGTGGCATGCCAAAACAAACGTTGGTGGAGAGGTGGCAGAGCGGGGACTTCCATGAATTTCTGGTGGGAACGTAAAATGGTACCATGACTTAGGAACGTTTTTTAATGTTTCTTAAAAAACTTAAACATAAATTTACGATGTGACCCAACAACTCCACTCCTAGGTGTATACACAAGCACATAAAAACATATGTCCCCATGAAGACCTGTGCACTAATGTTCATAGCCCCATTATTCATAAGAGCTCCAGGCTGGAGCTGGCACAAAATCTCAATCAACTGGTAAATATAAAAACAATGTGCTATAGCCACACAGCAAAATACTCTTCAGCAATAGAAAGGAGTGCACTACTGATACCACCATTCGGATGACCCTCAGAAGACTATGCCAAGTTAAAGAAGGCAGGTGTAAGAGACCCCGTATGTACGATTTCACTTATATAAAGTGTTCAGAAAAGAGACAGAAAGTTGAAGAGAGGTTGCTTAGGGCTGGGGTGGGAAAGGAAAGGACTGATGACGGACAGAAGAGGTTTTGAGGGGATGGAAGTGTTCGAAAACCGCATTGTGATTATTTTTATATAACTGTGCCTTCACTAGAATAATTTTACACTTAAAACAGCCAAATTTTGCCCTGGCTGATGTGGTCAGTGGATTGAGCATTGGCCTGTGAACCAAAGGGTTGCTGGTTCGATTCCTTGTCAGGGCACATGCCTGGGTAGTGCGCCCGGTCCCCAGTTGCGGATGTGCGAGAGGCAACCACACATTGATATTTCTCCCCCTCTTTCTCGTTTCTCCTTGCTCTAGAAATGAATGAAAAAATCTTTAAAAAGAGCCAAATTTTAATAAATATAAATCAAACTTCGATAAAGATGTTAAAAAAATGACTAGTGCAAAGTAGGGCCCCAGTATTTGTTGAATCAAAGAATAATTAACTATGGTACTTGCTCAGTACTGATCACAACCTCAGAAGAAAGAACACACGCAGCTCTGTGACCTACAAAATGTCCTGATGCAAACAAATAACTTTTCACAAACAAAATGTACTTACTTTATATACATAATGTGTGTATATATAGGCATGTATGTGTGTGTGGTGTACATATGCATTCCCACAATCTCAGGAAACACCTTACCAGGTAAGAGGCATTAGAACCTAAAATATAAAAGTGATGTTTCAATGTGGATGCAGATTGAGAATAAATAAGTCAAGGTTCCATTCCATGGTGGTGGATGTAGAGAGAAGTGTTTTGCCTGTGGACTGTCCCCAGGTACGGCCACCGTAGTTTGAAGGATAAAAGTTCAATGAGGAGGGGCTTCTGGAGTCGTAGTGAAGGAGTTGGTGGTCTGCTGAAGACATGAGGGCATGAGGCTTCTGCGAAGACTCACAGCCCCACGTCGGCGCCTCTGATGCACTCTTCATGGTGCAGGGAGCCAGGAGCAATCAAAGTAACGATTTCTGATGATAGTGGAAAACAACGTCTGTACGTAGCACTCTGAAGCTATTCATACAGCAGGAAAGCAAAAAGCAGCACACTTTGGAATCGTGGAGGCGCTTTCTGTAAGGTGGACATCGATGAAAGAAGTTCTGCGTGACTTTTCAAACGGAAGCAGGGTGTTCCAAGTTATTTTCAGTAATAGAAGCTTGCTTTGAAAATTAAGCTTTGGCATGAAGTGCTTTCATTGAAAAGGTGAAGACTTGGCTTCTCCATTTTAGAAATTGTTCCAGGTCTCATCATTTCCTCTCTGAGAGGAAACAATTGGATTGGGTTACCTATTCCTGCTTACGAACATCAGGCATTGCTTCTTCCCCGAGTCCCTCAGACTCAGCTAACAGCCACTGCTTTGGACAGATTTATAGGACAAGAAGCAGTTCAGTGAAGAGAAAAAGGGTTCCAGGGACACATGGTCAGGCTCTCGTCCTCAGCGGCCTCTCTGGTGTGGGATCATAGCAACTGAAATAATGTTTTCATCTCTTACTCTAATACACAATTACAAATAAAAGCAGTCTTCAGAGAGAGAGAAGCAAATGAACAGAAGTCCATGTAATGTATTTTTAGAAAGAGGCAGAGTGCTTGAAAGCAAGAACACCACTTTCATGTTATCTGAGCATTTAGGCTTTGGTCCCTGACCGATTTCCCTGGTCATACTCCCCTCATGTAGGCCTGCAGCGTTTGACATGTGTGGGCAGAACCGTGTGGGTCGCGATGAACTGGTCAAGGACGTTAAAATATTCTTCTCTTCTCATGTGGATCCAAAAGCCCATCTGCCAAAATTTATTAATTGGATATTTGCTCTCCAATTTATTTACATATCTGCCAAAAGTGCTTTTGAAATTTTTGGCATGAATTACTCTGGATAAAGAGAAATATGAGCTGTAAAATAATAAAATAAACTTGAAAATAGCAGCCTAGTGTGTTTGATTTCTTTGTGAACAGCCAATACCTCTATTATTCAAAAGAATTTGAATCCTTTAAAAATGATATGGACATAGAACAGAGGATAAAACAACCAGGAGAAACCTATCACAACAATATATTCCTTATGTTCAAAATCTGCTGCAGGAAGGGCCCATTTGTTACTCCTAGGAGAGAGCTCGGGTATGGATGAGTGAGATGGAGCTCATGATTAGGTGGTTTTATTTTTTTTAGAAATCACATGGCGTCAGACCAGAGGAAAGAATCAGAGAAATGTGTTAATATACATGGATAAATGAGCTCCTCAGAGATGAGGCTAAACCAAACATTTAGTGAAGTACTTCTAAAAATTACAGAGTGTTTAGAGAAAATTCGTGCGGGAACATCTGTAAGGAAGATAGTTCTGGCGAGTCTTCAAAATGGCAACAGTTCTTGGTGTGTATCTACCTGTACATCCCCCGCCTCCTTTTTATGCATTCCTATATCATAAACACTTACAACGTACAGTATTCCTTATTCCAAACTTATCTAAGTTATTTTTCACCTGCTGACATGAAAACTTTGGAGCAATTTGACTTAAAATTTTCAAGCTGCTCTGTGCAACGTGAGTTCATGTCTTCACTCTGTTTCAGTGAGGAAGGCCTATCTTGTGCTCCGGCTTCTGTAATCCCTGAAATGGCCCCAAGTTGTGTAAGAGCTAATTTATGAAGCATCAGGTCAGAGGGGCAAGAGTCAGGGCTGGGGGTGAAATACCAGAAGATGTGATTTGCATTTCTAATTTGAGATCGAATTTCAGGTCAGGGAATGACTCCGAAATTTCAGTTTGAGGACTGACGTTGATCTATAGTGACTCTTTTTATGCTCTGTGTGACAACTATGGAGGATAATAATGTAGTGATTTTTAAGGCAAATTTTTAAGAATAATTTAGAGTGACTCATATATAGTCTGTACTGAACGTATACAGCCATGTAATATGAAAAACAGAGACAGTTACTGAAGAAAATACAAGCTACAAGAAACATCGTACATAGGACAATGACTCCTCAGTCCCCTTCAAAGCTGGCACTTTGGGACCTCACAGAGTTCTCCCAAATATCATCAGCTGCCCCATTATATCTTCCTGAATCTCATTGATGGTCTGAAATCTCTTCCCTTTCAAAGGTGATATTAGGTTTGGGAAAATCCAGAAGTCTCAGGGCACCAAATCTGGGCTGTAGGGGGCCTGAGTCACCTGGACGATGTTCTGTTTTGCAAAAAAAACTCTGCACAAGAGGTGACGCATGAGCGGGAGTGTTATCGTGATGAAACTGCCAGTCTCCAGTTGCGCACAGCTGCAGCCTCTGAATCGTCCACACAGTTCCCGCAGAAGAATGTTCAAGCTTAACACAAAATATGGTGGCAGATTTATTGCTGTACTCCCTCCGTCATCTTTATGCCATGACCACGCAGTACACATGCTCACTCAATGGTGTCTACCACCCCCACTGACTAATACAGTGAAGCTGTCATTGTTCATGCCTGTGCATTCCAGTCCACTCCTCTTGGCTGCCGAGTTACATCAAGGTCATACAAACCATTCTCTTTATATTAGTAATGGCTAGACTCTGAATCTATATGGAAAAGGAAGACAAACATTTTCTTAATTTCTACAATTTTAGTTATGAAGATACATCAAATGCCTTGTGGCTAATACAGAACCACTAAATGTAAGAATTGCTACATTTGAACTATGAGAAAATGGTGTTTGTCTTTACTCAGGACCAATTGAAATTCTTGGAAAAATGTTATCTTCTCACTACAACTTGGTAGCAGAAGACAAGTAATGTGATGGCTTATGATTCTAGCCTACAAGCACTCATCAGAGTTGGGGAGGGAGATGTTCTGTTTTAGTCAAAATTGAAAAGAAATTGATAAGATGATACCTTGACAGTTCAGAATTCTTCTTGTTGGGGAGTCTCTATTCTTTTCTCCAACCTTCTTAAGGAATTAGAAAATAAAATGTTTTGACTCAGAGCCTTTGATGTGCGGGGCATCAAAATATTTTTTAATAATTCCTCTTTCTACCCATTGATGGGCACTGCAGTTCCTAGAAAATGTATTAAACTCTCAGAAATGGTTGCAAAGTACTCACTTGCCAGTAGATGGGAAATACGGATGTTGGCGGGAAAGGGAGGTTACCTCCGTGACCTTCCCCACAGGGGACGATGAGCTCCTGACCCCTTTGCCTGAATCTTCCAAAATGTGGCTCTTACCATTTTGCATTTGTAGGGTTTATTACCTATGCAGCATAAAATGAAGCAAGAAAGAATGAAAAACCCTAAAATTTTATTTTTAAAAAATGTTAAAAATAATTGAGTGTAGCATTCTCAATCGGAATCTTTCAGAATTCAGGTTATGTATGGGATTTCCTGATAAATGAGCCCTTTACATTCTTCTCCAGACAAGGTCTCTATCTTCTGTTAGATTCTTAAAAGCAACCCAAGACCCTCAAGATGCTAACATGCATCGATGGCACGCATTGCAGTTTTTTGATATGAAAGTAACTGGATAGTTATGAGATGTGTACTTCTGTGCAGCATATTCGTTCGCTGGTAACCGTCTTGGTTTGGGAATCACACAGGCAGAGTGTGCAAAAGGACTTGGGTGCTCATGTATTGTTTGAAAGGTGATCAGAGGAAGTTGGGTGACAGGGAGGGAGGAAAGCCAGTGAACGGTCTGTTTTCAAGGTTCCATTTATAGGCAACACACAAGTGCTTGACTCTGCAGGAGCTTCTGAGAAATGTGTGAAATGCTTTTTTTCTGCATTGTCTACCCTAAGCATGGAGACGAGAACATTTGTCTCCTGCTTCCGTCATCTCTCATACATTGAAAACTGGCCTCGGAGGCCTCGACTTCACCCCCACGCCGCCTGTTTGGGTTGCAGCCACTGGAAGGGAAAGGGAGCTTCATCTTCAGAGAAAGCAGGGTCAGAGAGGCGGGGAGCCACACAGCGTGCTGGAGATGAGGCGCCGCAGGTGCGTTCAGAATCTCCTACTGCAATGAAAACAACGGAACTTTGGTGAGTGTATCTATGATGAATGGGAGAGAATGGAATCCTGCAGAAATATGTGGCAATTGTCCACATATCACTCCGAGGCACAAGCATATGGGTCTCTAGGCCTTACCTCTGGCAGATGAAATGTGGTACAGACAGCGCAGGAAACATGTTTCTCAGTGTCTGTGCCTCCTCTAATAGGAAGAAAGTCAAGTTTTGTTTACCCGTCTTGTCTGTATGTAACGCCAGTGCAGCTGTAAATCTTGAATTTGTTTATTCTGAAGTTTGGGAGGAAACGTGTCTAGACAAAAGAATGGTTGGTAGCTCCTTACCATTGTCGGTCAAAAGCAGCTTGCTCTTTTTGTTTTTTTTTTTTTCCCCTTCTAGACTCTTCTTTAGTCTCAAAAAGCAGCATGTTCTTTGTGCCATGGAACTGCTGTTCAGTCTGGACTCTGAGGCTGTTAGAGTCGTAGACGCAGCCAGTCCACTCAGCGAGAGAAGGAGACATTCTGTCCCACAACCCGAGAGCGAAGACCAAGAACAGTTATAACGTTAAACACTTGAGAATCAGGATCAAGTCTTTTTTTTTTCCTTTCTCTTACTGGCACTGACACAAATGTGTAGATAAGTCCAAGAAAAATACAAAACATCCAAATATTATGAACATAAGTAATGCTAGTCTCAAAATCCCTACAAGATACATCATATATAACAGTTGGCTCACATGTCCTTGAAATGAAAAATAAAATGTTGAACAGCTTTGTATATTGTATGAAAAAGATTATTCAAAGATGTTGACTATTATTTAAAAAAATAATTTGGCCATTTTGTTATTTTAGAGTAGAATTGGGAGGTTTCCTGCAGCTTACTTCCCAGCTTTTTGATGGCTCGTTTTTTCCTCCCCATAGATTTAGAATTATAGTGTTATATTCAAATAGTGTTTTTTAAGATTAGCATTGTGAAAACAAAACTTCTTTATACATTCCGGGCAACAATTTTCCTCAAAAATAGCTTAGTTCATATGACAATTACCATGACAAATTGTGTTTGCATTTTATTTATTTGTAAGTTTGTCCATGTGATTGTGAATACAGGCAACATAGCTTTTATTCCATTGCTTATGTTGTATCTATGAACTAATTCTCTTGTTTTTTTATTAAATTGATGTTTCATTGGTTAACAGGGTCATATAGCTTTCAAGTGTACCTTTCTATGATAGATTTTCTGTATATTGCATTGTATGCCCACCACCCAAAGTCAAATATTAACAAAATGTTTCTTTAAATCATGTAGAAGAAAACTTAACTAATGCCATTTAAACATACGGTAAGAAATTCACATTCAAGAATCACCTTGGCAAAGGCGTGGGACCAGGGTACTAGTTATCAGCAGGAATTAATGTAGAACAGGATGGTAAACACATGATTCCTTTCTACGTTGACGTGCCTAAAGGGTCTAAGGAAGAGGGCAGTGGTCAGAGCGCCTGCGAGGGCAGCCGGGCCGCCGGAGCTGGTGGAGCGCCCTGCTGTCAGGTCTCTGCACCCAGCAGCCTTTGCGCCTCCTCCTAAATACACGCTGGATTTATCCATCTCCCTCCGTCTTGGCCTGTCTTCTCTACAGCCCAAGCTACCCTGACACTTCCAAGAACCGCTGAAATTGTCTCCAGCTTCTACCCACGTGACTCTGTAGTCCAAGCAGTTGACACGTACTCTTTAAAATTATGTTATTTATGGGTTGAAAGAGCAGAAGTTAATAGGTCACAACGAAAAAAAAAAGTTTTCTTTCTCCTTTCCAAATATATACACACACACACACACACACACACACACACACACACACAGAGCACACTCCCAGCATCTTCCTTAAATTCTCCTTTGCTCTCGCTCTATCCTGTGTCTCAAACCAATTTTTTTAGGTCAGGTTTTATATTTTTGGTCATTTTGGTCATGTGTGATGCCACTTTTAAGCACAAGAATTGTTAACTGTGGTTATCAAAATGGCCAGCAAAAACTCAAAACTGTTTAAAAATCAAGCTTTTTTTCTATTTCAGCCTGGGTTTGCCTCATGCTACCAGCATGGGGCCTGGTTGGCATCTTCTTCAGCTCAGTCCCTGGGGCTCCACTCCACACACCCCCGCCCCCAGCTAGACTGCCTCTGAGTTCTCCCAGATTTGCACCCAGGACGCTAAGAAAATCACTGGTAACATTGTGCCCTGGTCTAGGTGTTCTCATGGCGGGCTTTAGATTCCACTTGTCAGTAGAGCACTTCCAAGGTTCTGTGGAAATGACGACACTTAACAAATTCTAACTACAATTGCTCTGACATCAGTGATTTTATTTCTGCTTTCACACGTCACTCAGGAACAAATACCTTAAGATCTGGGCAACTGGTGGTTCAAGCCACAGACCATACATTTCTGTCGGTGTCTAGTCACGCCTGCATCTTCCTAACTCTTAGGATGCCTTCGGGCTGACTGAGTCTCCCAACAAGCGGTCACTTGTACGTGCCCCCAGTGTTGTGAGAGGACAGTACAGGCTCCACCAACTTGTAAGGCTCGGGCCATTTGCAGCCGCATTCTAGCTTCAAACTTCTCAGTCTCTGTGCCCCCCCAAATTGTGAGGGACCCATGACAAGCTTTCTGTTCATTTCCCTTAGCGCCTCTCTCATTTGACTTCAATTCAAGGAGACATAACTGTTCACAGAGGGTCACAAAATCCAAAACAATCTCTTCTGAACTTTCCGACATCAATCCATTTGTTCTCCTAGAAGGATATTGGCTTATGAGAGGTAAAACAGTTTTCAACCATTTCCTTCCAAGTCCCACATTAGTGGAATGGCACCTAACTTTGTACTGAGGAGATATTTGGCATACATTACTTTGTTCTTGACTGCTAAGGCTTCAGCCAAACTCTATGGCATTTTATGATCCTGGTGAACGTGGAAATCATACAGCTCTCTTCTCAAGAGTCTATCAGGAGAAATCGATTAAGACTAGGTTTGCTTGAAAATAAGAGAGACCCAAAATATCCGCAGCCTATTAAGAGACGTTTTATTTTTATATGAGATAACTGTAAAAGGCTACGGGGCGCTCTCCGCTGTTACGGTGACTTCGCTCTCGCGCGGTTCTCAGAACCCCAGTTTACCCTCTCGTATAAAGAGGGCGATTGCCGCTTCATGCCCAGAGACGGTTTCTTTAGCTGCAGTCTTCCCATCCACACTCCAGCCAACAGGAAAGAAAAAGAAACTGAGAAGAAGGGGAAGAGGAGACAGGAAACATCTGTTTTTAGGAAGGCTCTTTGGGCGACCAGTTAACGCATCTGCTCAAATCCCATTGGTGCGAGCTTATTCATATGGTTGCATTTAGTGCAAGAGATCCTAACAGATGCACTCCCCCGCCTCGGGGTAGCTGCGCGTTCTTTCACTACGAAAGTATAAAGCACGTGGGTAAGTGGCAGTTAGGAGTGGGTCCCTTCCCAGCTTCCTGCAGCGTGAAGATTGAAATCCGAATTCCACAGTGAGGCCTACGGCGTGCTGCATGGCCTGTCACCTGCCTGCCTGCTCAGCCCTGGAGGTTCCTCCCCTTCTCCCGCGTGGCAGCCATCTAGAAATGCCTTCCGTCTCCTGACCATCCCAGGCTCGTTCCTAACTCCCTCTTTCTTTCCTCAGATCTTCTCAGTGACAGCTCTATCCAATTACGTCTTCCCTAATGCTTTCTGCAACCAGTATCTCAATCAGGATGTGGCTCTGGTTTAATGTATTGCATTGTCTGCAGAGCAGTGATGTCACTGTCAGAAGTTTGCTTTTTTACTATCTGTGTCCCCACAATAGCACTGTGACTGCACAGGATGCTATATGTCTTCTTTACCATTCAATTTCAGTCCCTATAACACTGCCAGGCACGTGGTAGGTACTCAGCATTTACTAAATAAGTGCGTGCACATATTAATGTTTTTTCCAATGTAAAGCCATCAAAAAAACAAGGGGTTGTGTCTGAATGCTTTATAAAAAGTATGTCATGGTGACGGTTGTGATTGTTGGTTATATTCACTCTTCCCTCAGGAAAGCTTTTCCTTACCAGGTAATTATTTAACTAAGGGAATGCTAATGTTTATTCAAATGATGTTTGAAACTAATATAGTTTTCAAGGAATAAAACCACTACAGTTTTACTTCCCTTAAGGAAAGTAGGCTATATCACTGTGGGAACATTCAGCGATCTAATTTCCTACTTTTTTTAAACAGTATATGAACCATAGAATTAATATCCCCATTTATATAAACCACAGAGACTTAAAATGTCCTAATTTTTGTCCCTATTAAATTAAATTGTAATATTTCAAACATAGGTTGAGTTTTATCTTTTTACTTCCCAATAGGTAAAAATAGCTCTCTATGGATGCTTAATGGTTTAAACCATGATGTTTAAAAATATAATTTCTTTCCCCTAAAAGGTTCTACAGTCTTGGATATTACCTGCGCATATAGCTTGACAATCCTCAGGGTATTGGTTTTCTTCCTTTTCAGTGTTTTGTCACATGTTCTTAGAACAAATAACACTTAGGATCTTTCATTGTCCTGTTTTGAGGCTTGTGTAAGAAACAATGCATTTTCAATTGCACACTGTTCCCCAGCTACATTATGTGGTTAGTATTTTAAAAATGGTGTTGGTGTCCATTTAAAATTGAGCACTCTGGGCCTGACCTCCACGACTGCCCACTCCGGAGGCGCCCGGCGCCCACCCAGCAGCAGCGCCTGGGGGTGCCCAGCAGGCTTTCTCTGGCTTTTTCTTCGAATGTGTTTGTGCAGCACACGGCACTCATTTATAGTTTCTAAAATTAGGTATTTGGTATTTCACATACATGTTTTATAGAGTTTATATACAAGGTGGGGTAAAAGTAGGTTTACGGTTGCTTGTATGGAAAAATAATACAATATTTAATAAATAATAGTACAAGAATACACTCTGTGTTTCATGTACTTACAACTACAAACCTACTTTTGCCCCATGCTGTATTGAGGAAATACCTCTCAATCATTTGAACCATGTGATTATATCAATGTATGCACATTTTTATATGCATCTAAAGTTCACATGTGTATACTGTACATAGGCGATACTCACTCAAAATATGGACAGGATGAAACCTTCTTTGCTTTACTTAGCACAGGCCAGCATTTGACTTTTTGTTTTTCTCTCTCAATGGCTCACAGAAAATGTCGTGGGCACAACGTAGGCTTTATCCCCTCCGGCTTTGGTGCTGACCTCCTGTGTGTGCTCATCGTCTTTACTTTCCTCCCGACCCGGGTGTTTGGCACTTCCAATGGATCTACACTCGGAGGGTTTCTCTCCCTCCCAGCAAGGTGTCACCTCCACCTCTGGGCTGCTGCGGCCTCGCCTTCCGTCCCTCCTCATCCAACTTTCCTTTTTTTTTTTAATCTTTAGTATTCACCCAGCGTTCACCTTCACATTGCGTATCCGTGAGGGTAACCGCACATGTGTGTAAATTCTTAGCTGAGCACTATTTTAAGATACTGATCTGTTTTTTTTTTATGTCATGACTTAAGAACCTTATTAGATTTATAAGTATTTGGTGTGCAGAATCCTTGTCTTGTTTATTTTTTATCTGGTAAAATGCCAAATGATTTTGCTTGCCTTTAATAAAATTTTGGTAGCACATCTGAATAGATATGAATCTTATTTTTGTGAAGTTCCTCAGTGCCTAAAAAAGTATTACACGAGTCGTCATTTGGATGACCACCCCAGCTATATCGGTTTCTCCCTATGTTCCCCCGGCCTTTCTATCACATTAGCCTGGTTTGTATTCTTCAAAGCAGGTACCTCTATCTACATTGCACAGTTAATATAGTGTGAATATATATAAGTACAGTGAATAATAAAACACTTTAGATGATTAAGCATAGTACTCATTGCCTGTTTCATAACTGAGAACACTAAGAAGTTCAGTTGAGGGTGGAACCTCCAAGTTTTAGGAAATAAGAAACTTTGGGTCTAGAAGTTTGTGTGTTAGGACAAATTTGCTACCCCAGGGGTTATCTAGAGGAAACAACTGATATTAGAAGTCCGAATCGTCCTGTGAAGAAGGTCCCATGTCAGTACAGCGATAGGACATCCGTAAAGATGCAGTGCTTGAAAGTGCACACGTGGGAAGGTGACAGGAGCCAGAGAAATTTGTCAACAGGCAGGGGGTCCGCAGCACGGGCTCCCAGGCACTTAGAGCTATGGCGTCCATCAGGGCAGCCAGACGGTAACTCAGGTCCAGCAAGAATAAGGAAACAGTTACCACCCCTGAGTCAAAGGTTAAGAATTAAGGTGGGAGACACAAGTGAGCCATTAACTTCTCAGATTCCACGATCGGATTAGTAGTGGAAAAGTTAAATAGAACTAGTTAGAGAGACCTCAGATTAGTCTAGAATACCTACTGGGTCATGTGCCTAGGATTAAAATGGATTCTAATAGTGTGCAAAACAGGTTAGAAGAGGGGAACTGGGGAAAAAGGCTATAGATTTGGAAAACAGGCAAAGGCTGATGTAATTATGTTTATTCAAATGTGTTATATATTGTTTGAATCATGAAATAATGTAAATATATTTTGAAGATATATAATAAGCCAAATTAGCATACTATCTACATACTCTTATAACATTATCCTTTCTCCTTATTGATTTCTTCCATATTGAGTAGCACTACTTTAAACTGAGTTCCTTTAAAAATTTAAATAGTTATAACCAAAAAAAAAATAACAAGTGAAAAGTCTGTAAGAGGTATGATTAAAGTAGCTGTGAAAAGAAATAAAATAAAAATACAAAATTATTGTATTTTAGCTGAACTCCTTTCTTGTTTATATCATAACTTCCTTGCCTGCTACCACCAATGAAAAGGGGTGATTAGTACCTGCCTAAGAGGACACTAATGAGTTTCCTCGTTGTATAATCAGAAGGATTAAAAGGAAATACTCCCATAGCTCTGTGGTTCACGTTACTTCAGTATGATGGCTCTGTATCCCCTCAGATTTCCTTCAGAACTGCCAGAACCCACTTTTGGCAAGATATTCGTGGAATAAAGATGCCTCAATGCATGCAAGATTTAATCACTCTGGGTTCTAGGGAAAATAAATAGCAGACAAAGGAAAACATTCTAACAGCACATTTTCTACTCAACATTTTTTTTAAACATTAGCCAGTCTTTCAATAATTGACAGGTATGTTTGTAAATATATTTAAATTCTTGGGATTTTTCAAGTTCAGGTAACAAGATTATATTTATAGTTTTTTATTTTTGCAAATCTCTTTCCCTTTCTCTTTCTCATTCTCTCTCAAACATGCATTATTCTTTCCTTTTCTTAATCATATATAGTTAACTATCTCCATTATGTGCACATATATTTAGAAACAAAAATTTAAAATAATATATATTTTATGCCACACATACTGATACTTAAAGTTCTCTAAATATATATCTAGTGCCTGTACGTAACTACTTTGAAAAATGTTCTACAAAGTTAGACATTGGAAAGATGAATAACAACTTCTTATTTTGAAGATATATTGATTCAGTGTCATGAAAATATGTGAGGAAATATATATCCTCTTTTGAAATAGAAAGTCTAGAAATCACTTTTATTAGTCCCTCACTTTTATTAAATTTAACCTCAGGATGTTTTCAACTTCAGTCAGGAAACTCAGCTTGCAAACCATTTATCAAAGGTCTTCCTTTGGAGATGTAAATAAATTATTTCCAATTGGAATGAAGCTCATCTCTTCTATGGTAGACACCTGCCTATGGCAACCAGACTAAGCTCACCACTTCATTATTCAGATGCCACATGGCAGATGGCAGATGACAATGACCTTTCGTCATTTTGTCCAGTGAGAGATTAAAGTTAGCTCATAAATTGCCAATCTGCCGAGCCATCTGGTCTTTCACGGCAGACTCTTTTTTAAAAGTCATTCAGAACATAATTTATTGACCACCTATGTTCAATATGTTGCTGCCTTACAATGATAACCTGTAGGCATTTGGGCATGTGCTCCATGTGAAGTGTGTGCAGTGAACCTTTTACATGCCGATTTTTATAATGTTTACATTTCTTTTACATTAGGTGCTTTTGACATTTTCTGCTGTGGGAGTGGGGTGGGGTAGAGTGTAAATATGCTCCATGTGAACTCAGTGAATGAAGAACGTTTACTTAGAAGTGGCCATAAATTTCCCAGACATAATTTTTGCCACACTGATAAAAGGAGGTAGCTTATATTCTTCAGACACGTATGTATTTTGTCATTACTGCTGTTGCTTTAAAGTGAAATTAGAAAAATGTACTCAAATTTAAGATTTGATGCTTAACTTTGCAACAAAATGAAAGGATTTTAGGAAGTCCCCCATCTGACCTTGCTTTCAATAGGTAATTTCTAACTTTCCATATTCTAAATAGGGGGTGCTCTGAGAAATAGCCGTTATTATGAAAGGCTGAATCACTTTAGCTATGAACTTCCCCAACTGGTGTTCCCTTCTGTGGAATTCAGAAATTATTTCAATTACTTACTTTACAATGAAAACTAACTTAAATGTCAATTTTTTTGTAAAATAAACATGGCACTTTACAAACCGTGATATTATAATCCTTGATAATTCCTAACATTAATATATCAAGCAGTTGTTTGCTGGAAGTATTAAGTGAAAGCAATCATTGTATGAAGGCATATGGAGCCTTTATTTAAGCCAACTGCTTGCTGGCAAGCAGGCAATAGGAATTATTTATTTTTTTAAGATATCATCACTATTATTATTTTATAAAATAGGATCATGGGCAAGAACAATACACTTTTTTTTTCCTTTGTATCCTCTTTTTTTCTCCCCTTTTCTTAACCCTAATTCCATGGTTGCTAGATTGGTGTTAGTTTTTGACTGTCCAGAACTTGCTAAGTGAGGGCCATGTAAGCCTGGTACTGGATTTCTCTTTCTCCTGGTCTCCCTTCCCAGGACCGCTGTTCACCATGGGGGAAGCAGTCTGTCTAAGGGGTCCTGTTCATCTGTCTCCCGATGGGGGGGGCGGGCAGGTGCTGCCTCTGTGATTGCTGAAGAGTGAAGACAATGGGAAACAAAGAATTAAGTGCATGAAATCTCAGAGAGAGGGTTGCGTGAAACTCTAAAGTGATATTTGACACATATGTAATGGTTCAGCCATGTTTATTTGAAGCCTTTTCTAAGAGTCATTCCCCGTCACCCGGCAAGGAGGCAGTAGGGTGTCCAGACCACAGGCAGGTGACCGCTCTGTCTTCAGCTTTCACTGTCATTTATTGACTATTTTCCTTTACATTGACTTAAGACCTGAATGTTTTACTGCATGCTTTATTAGTAAATGGAAGACTAATATCACTGCCTGCTAGCACAGCTAAAGATAAATATAATGAGAAGGAAAGAAATGTAAAGGTTTTCATGGAAACTGCTGTCCAAAGCTCTGCCCGAGGCCTTCTCTTCTGGAAAGGGGAATTGCCTGCGCACCCCTTTTTCTGTGGCCCTAAACTTTGACAGCATCACTTCAGAAGGAAGCAGCGAGGGCTGGCTGAGGATATGGGTTAGAAGTGTCCTGCCCTGCGCTGTCAGCTGCCACCGCAATTGGTCGTCATCCTTGTCGAAGGCAGAGCATCAGATGAAACTCCTGGTCGTGTTTGCCCAGTGCATGCCTAGCAAGGCTCTCAGGTTTCTTGATTTTTAACAATGCGACGTCCATTATGACACGTTTGTGGTTCTTTAACATAATTTTTCCTCTTCTTGGAATACTTTTAGATCCCAGTAAATTGTTGTAAAGGGGCGTGAGTTTGAGTAAAACAAATGAATACATGTTTCATAAAGTCGCAGTTCCCCAAGATAACCTCAGGGCACCGGCCAGGCCACCTGCTCTCAGACAGGGCGACAGGCGGAACTGGAAGGAGGCCGCCTCGCAGGACCGGTCCGTGGTCGGCGCCGAGCGGGGCGCGAGGGCCCTGAAGCCGGTCGGAAAAGGCGGTGCCTTTGTCGCACGGTTCACCAGCAAACGTGCCCTGAGCCCCGAGTGGGCGGGGGGTGCAGTCTGAAAAGTCTGATGAGCCCCCACGGAGAGACGGCGGGGGAAACCGCGAGAGGCCAGGCCGGGTAAGAGAAGCCGGCATGGCGGGGGCGGGGGGGGGGTCGCTGCCCCACACCCCGCTTCCCTGCCCCGCGCCACCCGCATCCGACAGTTACCCTGCGACCGACCCTGAGCCAGGAATCCCGGCCCGGCCCTTCCCGCAGAAACCGTGGGCGACAATAGAATGAGTTTCATTTCAGAGACCTGTGCGATGTGACAGTCACGACGCGGAGCAGCATCCGACACGACGCCACCCCCGATACTGCCGTGCGCACAGCCCCAGACCGAGGGGCCTTTCCCGGCCCTTCTCTTTCGCGAACGGCGGCCGCCCGTCTGGGGACGGCGGGTTTCCCGACCGCGCCCCCCGCTCTGCGAGGCCCAGGGCCGCCCGCCGCCGTCCTACGCTTTGTTCTGGCAGGGTTATTTTTTAAACTTTTATTTTACTGTCAAAGATAAAATAATTGGGATGTATGAGATAATTTTAAGTAGACAGTGTACAATACTACATCATTTTTTTAAGTTGGGATGCATTTTTTTTTTTGGATTAAAGGTTCACATTAAGGGAAAAAAAGAAAAGATCACAAAATGCTGACATTAAAAAGAAGACCATAAAGAAAATGCAGACCATCTTGAAAAAAGACTTTCCCATTCTCTAGTTAGAGGATGTTTGGATATTCTAAATTCTCTTTTCTTTTTGCAGAAACCCAGAGCGGAAAAAAAAGAAACTAGCAACTTAAATCAAAAATATGTTTTATTAAGGAAAAAAGTATTCTAGGGAAAATAATTAGTTAGAAAAAGATTTTTGGGTATTTATAAATAACTGAGGAGGTGCACCCATAATGTGACATGATGATCAGTAGTTAAAGAAATAAAACGACTCAGGGAATATCCTTTTTGTACCATTATCTTGGGAAAAAAATGGTTAATTATTTTTGGAAAGGTATCTGAGACTGCAACAGAAAGTTCAACAGTTCTTGAGGTCTGATGTCTCTCAAGTAGACTTGTATTTCTTAACCGCTCCCAAAGTTTTTCTCTTTCTCTCCTTTTCTCTTTTTTATAATAAACAGAGATATTATTATAATAGAGATATTATAATAGAGATATAATAATAAATAGATTATCACATGGTCACGTGATTGTTTCTGCTCTGAAATCTTTCACCAAAATATCAATTTCAGAAAGACAATTTTATTGGAAGGAAGTTTCCTGTGCTTTTATTTTTAAAGACGGATAACAATAAACAACATAGAATTTGGCTTTTATATTTGTTTTGAAAGGTAGACTCTAATCAGGGGTGTCCAACCTGTGGCCCAGGATGGTTATGAATGCGGCCCAACACAAAATCATAAAGTTACTTAAAACCTTTTTTTGTTCATCAGTTTCAATTAGTGTTCGTGTATTTAATGTGTGGCCCAAGACAACTCTTCCTCCACTGTGGCCCAGAGATACCAAACTGTTGGACACCCCTGCAAGATTACTTTATTCTGTGACAGTAATAGTCATTTCGAATATGAATTCATGTTGACACCTTCTGGCGGCCAGTGGAGTAGTGCTCTGTACTTTCATTGTTCTTGTCTGTTTGTTATTTTAGTTCTGCAGTGACGTTTATAATCGGCCATCACCCAGATAAAGTGTGGCATCGAGTCCTTCGGATCCAGGGAGTTCTATTTTCCTCATTAATTTGGAAGCATGGGCATCTCACTCCTTGCTCCACAGAACTTTGCGAGTTTAATAAACACCTTTAAAATGGGAACCTTCCTTATTTTGTTACAAATATCCCTTTGCATTCAAGTTATTAACTTGTATGTTTCTGTAGAACACACAAACACATGTGTACACACACAAGAGAGAAAGGGAGACAGAAAAGCAGAAAGGAGATGGATTTTTTTTCCCTATTGCTAATCGATCACAAATATCTTTTCCATCAGGAAATTAGAATCAAGGCATAAATGTTTTCTAAAGGTTATTCTTTTAGATATTCTAGCAATATTCTATGTGAAGTCAAGTAATGGCAGATCTATTCACATGAAAGGCAATATTTGTCAATACACTATTAATGAAAAAAAAATGTTCTCTTCCTAATACATTGAGATACTCTAAACCCCACTGCATTTCCGAGCTGGGGGATTGAGCCTGCCACCCAGTCACACCCTTAATAGTTCTGACCGTGGTCCTTCTTATATCACGTTTTGCCGATCTGTTTGTTCTTGACTCAGAAAAGGAAACCCATTTCCAGTTCCAATAGGAAGATGATGAGAATACTTTCCATATATTTCCCTTTCCCCCCTTGAAACACATTAGTGTATATTGGGGACTTAGCAAGGCCCACAAAATATCTCTCAAGAAAAGTTATGAGAATGAAACTACTATATACATGTCTGAAAAAACTCTGAGGGTCCACTTCCAAAACTAAATTTCCTCAAAAATTTACTATGGATACCTTCATGGCCACTTCCACTATCTCTTTTCATTAATTTTTCCTCTTACTCATTTCAAATTCTCAGAGAAGACTATTTATAAGAGCAATGTATAATGGCATTGCCATGAAACTTTTAAGAAATGAATGTTAATAAATTTCTTCAAGTAAGTCCCTTTGAGCTCTAAGTTTTGCAAATTAGATTGACTCTTCCTTATGGTGGGAACATTTTATCTAAAGTTCTAGAATTTTCATTGTGTAAGTATCCAAAATGACATGTTGAAGTAACCTTTTGTTGAAGACAAGTTTGAAATAATCATTACGGCTCTTTATAATGCCCACAAAAATAGAGAATTTTAATTGCTGAGTGTAGTATGCAATAAATGCTAATAAAATGTTCTGTGCAGACCACAAAGGTTTGTTTCACTAGAAAATATTTTGAAATGACTTACCTTTTACATTATGCCATGATGGAATGGGGCATTGCCTACTCTCAGAATTCAAATAAAACACATAATTTCAAGTGAACCTAAATTTGAGCCATATAAACATTTAATTAAGAATGAATGAAATATTGTACTTGAACAGATTATAAATAAAAAGCATCTGTTGGGCAATTTCTGAATGACGAGCTGTATTACCTTCTGTTATAGGCATTTTAAAAAAGAAATGTATAACATAATTTAAAATGGCAGACATTTTTTTCTTATAAATCCTGCCAACTGGTTTTATACATAATGTTATTCTAGAATGCTACCTACGTCTTGCCAAAATACATACCGAATAATCTGTTCTCCCCCTAGACCGACTCCGCCCACCCTGCAGAACTGGGCTCTGTTAGGAAGTCAGAGCCCAGGAGCCCTGACATCACCTGGGCCGGGAGAGCCCCGGACAGAATCAATTTCACGTCGTGCAAAAATCAGCTCTTACTCCAATTTTCTAGTTCATTTTTGGTCATGTACTCAAAAGGATATCTGTTTTCATTTTTAAATATTATCCTTTACAATGATGGAAATGTCGCTACACATAAATGGAGAACATTTTTTCTTTTTTGGTGAATTACTGTTGCTGAAATTTATGGAGGAGATTCTTAAAAGCCCCTAACAATTTAATTGTCTTTAAAAAAAAAAAAAGTTTTGTTTAACTGACTGGTTCACACTGGGATCTTTCCTTGTTTTTGTCTGCATGAAATTTGAAGACAACTCTTTAATGTTCATCTTTTTAAAAAATTTCATCTTTACTGAGGTAAAATTTACATAAAATTTACCATTTAAGTGTATGAGTCAAAGAGTTTTGACATAGGTTATCAGCTATGTGCCCACCACCACAAGGAACATTTATTTTGATCACTGCGGGATAGTTCTAAGGTGTCCCTTATAGTCCACTCCCAGCAGCACAGCCCTTGGCGACCACTGATCTGATTTCTGCCAATAATCTAACCTTTCCCAGAATGTCATATAAATAGGATGATGTCAGCGTCAGGTGTTAGGCTTCCTTCTCTGACCACACTGCTTTTGTAATTCACCAAGATTGCTGCATGTACTCACAGTGCACGCCTTATAATTTCTGAGTAGGATCTCACTGTATGGATTATACGGCAATTTGTTTATTCATTCACTGGTTGATTCCTTCCAGTTTTTGGCTAACTTAAATAATGTTGCTGTGAACATTGGAATACAAATCTTAATGTGGACACATCCAGAGGTGGGTACAAGTAGGTTTTCAGTTGTTCATATGGTAAGTAATACAGTAATTAATGAATAATATAAGAGTTAACTGCATTTTGCGAACTCACAACTATAAACCTACTTGGCCTTTCCAACCATGACAGCTCTCACTCCACAGGCCAAGGAACCAATGTGGAGATTCTGCCAACTGCTGAGCATGTCTATTCCATTTAAGAATTTCAGAACTGGGAAAATAAGGCAGGATGGGTTCAGGTGTTACGGGAGAAACTCCCAGAAACTCTGTTCTTCTCACCAATGCTGTAAAGAATTACAGATCGGCGCGTCCAGTAGCCTGCAAGCAAATAAGCCAATAAGGCGATCTGTCCTCATGGAAGAGAGCAGGCTTTGCCAAGGTTGGGGAGAAAGGCAGGAGCAAGGGTGGCAAGGGCAGGTGTGGCGAGAGCAAGAGCACAGGAGTGCAAGAGCCTTTGTCCTGAGGACTTACGTAGCTGGCGGGTGGGAGAGGGTGAAGGAGTTACATGTTGATTGACAGGTAAAGGTGGTGCTAGCTTTCCAGGATGGGGGTGTGGTACCGAAAGCTGTTAATGGGCTTCTTCCTTTGGGCACTAGGGACCCCTTTGGGCCTTACAGGCCTTGGGATGAAAGCACAGTGTCAGAGTCTTTCACAGGTAATGGAAAAGATACACAGAATTCCAAGGACTGTTGATCTGGTGGGTGGGACATGTCTCCCTCCTCCTCCCTGCTTTTGTTTGCTATGTATTCTACCTGACACAGGGACTCGTGGGTCCACTGTGAGGTGACCCTGAGCTAGAAGTCCGTTCATCATCTGACCTCTGTAAGCCCCTCCTTGGACAGAGACATTGTGGCTCTCCTGGAACTGGTGTCAGTTCTGAGCCAGTGTCCCGCCGTCTCCACGTTTTGATGATTTCCTTTCTCTAATGCAGTTATCTTGGTATAAGAGTAGTGCTTTCCTTGCGGATGGCTGAGGAAAAGATCAGTCATGTAAAGACTCATTAGTATCCATAATCCTTTGTTTATCATTGTATTTCTTGTGTACCCCGTAATCTTCTGGAGAAAACTGATTCTGCATAAGAGAAATTTATAGAGAAGAAGTAATTTAAATCAAATTATGATCTATTTTGCTCATGTATAGACAAGCAGTAGATGCCAAGAAACAAGATGCTCTAAAAAATTTTGAAAGCAGCCATTATAAAAATGCTTCAACAGATAATATTAAAGCAATTATGCAGTCATCTACCTGATAAAATATTATTTATAATATTAGTAACTGGAAAAGTAAGAAATAGTTGTATAAAATATTACATATATGATTAATGGGCATTAAAGTTATATTTTTAAATAATATTTTAAGTGATAGTATAACATATACCACATAGTATTAAGTCATTTTGTATGAAAAAGTTAAAAATCTTTGTCCAATTTTTATTTTTACCTGTTCCTTTAAGCATAATATACCTGTAGAAAAGCATATTGTATAAACATATATATTATATAATTACATAGATTAAAAACTAGAAGACATTTCACAGACATATTAATAGGGTTTACCTCTGGAAGCAGCTCAGTGATGTTTTCCCCAAAGGCAGTGCTGAGGAACTCTAATATAATTAAAGGAAAGCGGAAGCTAGTTTCCCCAGGTCACGTCAAGTGTAGGGGCTGAATAAGGTAACCGAACCTATTGATCGAAGTAGACCTCTTGAAATGCTATTGACATGGACAGTTCCTTCCATAATCTGGTCTAGCGGGCTCAATTCCCCCACACTCCCTCTAGCCCATTTCTATTAGATCATTCTAAAGAGATTAAATAACAGACATCCCGACCCAGATGCCAAAAAGCATTCGATGATGGTTTAGATGTGCCAAGCGATCATTGCTATTCATCGGTCAAATCAGATGTCCATATGAATGTGCGTAGAGCAGGAAATTTGAGTGCATAGTGTAACTGTGTGTGGTACCCGTTGCCATGGAACGCTCGCTTCCTTGATATTTACTGTCAGACTTCATTCACAGATATTTCACAGACAGATGGTTTCTCTCACTGGCTCAGGAGCCACTTCAAAGCATTTTGATTCCTGACCAAGTCCTATATCATACTTCCTTTAGGGAGATTTTCTTCCCAGCTGCAGACTTTAAAATGAAATCAAGAATAATCTGAAGGCTTCACAACCCTTCCAGCTTAACTGCCTTCAAAGAAGAGAGCAAAGGCTTCTTTGCCATAGCAACGTATTAGGAGCTAAATAATATTTAACACTTCTTCAAAGGCAAAATTAACATCCTGGGAGAGGCTCCTATTAAGACAGCTGACAGAAAGTGCCACAAGAAAATCCACAGAGATGTGTTTGTCATTGACATTACTTTCACACTAAAACTGAAGGCATTGATATATTCCCTTTTCTCTTGATTTACATTCACCCAACCCATTCCATCCTAAATTCTTCCAGCATTAGAAACTGTCCCAGCTTGATCAGAATCTGAGACTTGTAAGCTTATTTATAATATGAGTTCACAATTCAGAAACATTTTTCTAGACAAAATTATTTTCACTATTGCAATAAATAGTTTTTAAATTTACAGTGACATTAAGATTTTGAAGCAACAAAACTCAAATAGATGATCATGTTAATGGAAATCATAACAATAAACATAAAGCAATATTGGACTTTCAATTCTTGTAGCACTTTCTTCTGTCTCTCCCTTTTGGCACACTTGTTCATTTAGATTTGATCATAACTATGGCACCTAGTTTTGCAGCTAACTCTCACATATGACTCCAGAGAGGCTGACTTTGGAAGTACCCATATTGTTCATGTAGTATGCAATTTCGATAAATTTTAGATATTGGAGACCTCAGAGAAACATTTTTTATATTTAGTTAATGTAATAGAAACTCAAATAATATTAATTTCAATAATTAAAGGGGCAGAGCTACTACAAGCAAAAGAAATCAAATTTTCTTTTTGATTCCTTAGAACATCATATTTCATTCTATTAAATTTAAATTTAAATTTTGTCACACTAAAAATTAAAATACTGACCCAAAGTCTTTATTCACTAAAAAATAAAAATTTTAAAGACTTTTGTTTGTCTACTTTTCTTCCACGTGGGAAACAAGGTGAGACCAATGGAAGGAGAAGCTTTGTCAGTGGAGTAGCACCCGCTCGTTCGTTTTGTCTGCTTGGGGTACCCTTTCCTCACCCACTGCCAACACTGAAATCAAGCATCCTTTGTCCATTGTTTACTTCTTAGGAATGTCTTCAATCATAGCAATAACTTTCACTTAGCAAACTCTGTAAATTATACTCTAATATTTCATTTTTTTATTACTTTCCCCCTCTCCTTTTCCTAACTCATTCTTACAGTGCCAGTACCACAATTAAGTGCTCTGAGATTCAGATGTCCTCACTTTATCACAGATTATTAGCTACTCTCAAACTCTCTCCTCCTGGCTATCTATCTCATATCTGATAGGCACTTCTACCCCAGTTTCTACAAACTATAAAGAAAAATCACGCAAACATAGGAAAGACCTGGGTCCTCACTCCTGACTGGTAATATGTCTGAGTCTGCAGACTTTTGTCATTCCCATGTGGAGCCACATGGTTATTTTTTATTTTTTCGATGCCCCCCCCCCATTTTTAGTGAAAGGAATAGCCATCTGTTTCTCTCAAAATCTTAGACCATCAACTAAGAACTTCCTCAAACACCTCCACATCACCCACAAAGGGATTCCCTCTTTCCTCTCTTTCCTCTCTTTCCAGTGACAGGTGCCTAAGGAACAGCTTTGAAATGGAAGTTTACATGGTCTGTATCCTCTTCCATACTTGTCTCTTGAGGTATAATCACAGTTAGTTAGAATAAAACAAAAATGTAAAGCCTATCAAATACTGTATCACAATGTCCATAAAAATAACAAAATTTTATTAGCTGTGATACTTTAAAAAAATCATGTTCAGCCTTTTTGATTACCTCTTTATATGGCAATAATCTTATAATACAAACTTCCATAAAAATAAAAAATAATTAGGAATTTCTTTAAAAATAACTACTATAAGCACTTTAAAAAGTTCCCTACTTCACAACTTGTAATGTCATGTAAATTTATATGATCCATAACAAATTTGGGAAAACTTATATAGCTTCATTCAAATTAATTTGCTAAATTTTAGAACATATGTAATACAATCTCTAGTCCTGTCTTTGATATCAAGATAATGAGTGAGTGAGCGCAGTGAAGAAGACGTTCATGATTTGCAGTCATTTCTGTTGCATGTGGCTTGCAGGAGCATAGCTATACGCTGAAATAACTGTGAACCACAACAATATATTCCACTAAACCAGAAATAAATGTATTTCCAGCTCAACTTTCTTTTATCGGATCTCCAAAAATGTCTGTAGCCGCTGCAATGCCACCTTAAATGAAAGAGCATGAATCTCAGGGAGGTCTGAGCGCAGAACACAGTGGTCTCTACAGCTGTGGTGAAAATGTTATACTTCTGCATATTTAAAAAAATAAGACCACGCAAACTCATTTGAAGAATCCCCTCTCAGGGCTTTGAAATGGGCTCATGTAAGCGAGACGTCCTTTAGCTTGAGTTTCATTAGCTTCATGGCAAGTGTCCCTATACACATTCTCCTTATGTTTTCACACGTATTCCCACCCTTCCCTCAGTTATTTCCTGGACTTTTCCCCCGATTTGTCCACTATCCTGTGGGTAGGGAAGATGGACAAGCTCATCGTGTGGCCCCAGTGTCTAACCAAGTACCTAGCACAGAGGCACTAATTGAAATGTAAAGGAAAAAAGTGTATACTTTTGACAATTTTAAAAATAAACACATAAATATAAAAATTACTTTACTATTAAAAATATGTACAAAAATAACTGAACCAATTGAAAATAGAGTTGAGAATTGACCCTGGCAAGAGATGAGGGTGGCTTGGATCGGGCTGGGAGCAGGAAGACGGGAACACAGGATGCTTTGAGATCTATGTTTTGGAGCTAAGAGTTGGCAGAGCTTCTTGATGGGTGGGAAGTAGTGAATGGAGGCTGAGGTCTAGGAGGGCGTTGTTTCAGCTTATGATTCCCTGGTGTTTTAGCGTGACCAACTGTATAGACTGGAACTAAAATGGGAAAGACTGAATAAGCATTATGTTCTAGGTGGAACATCAAGACTCCACATGTATAAAGGACCCATGAACTAAGCCAATGTGGGGAAGGCTTGAGGGTGGGAGGTGGGGGCGGGTGGGCCAGGAGACAAATGTATTTGAATGATAAAAATAAAAGAAAGAAAGAAAGAAAAAAAAGACTTTACACTTTAACATACTAAGTTTTGTGTCCTTGTGAAATACCTTAGATATCAAGTCAAGTAGTTTACAGTAGATATCAAGTGTTACTGATTAGATAACAATCCAAACTAGTTTACAGCAGAACGTGCCCAGTGGGCCTTCAGTAACAGAGCGTTGCCATCGGAGTCGGAGATAAGCAGAAGCCAGTGGTCATATGGGAGAGTCAAAAGTGGGTCAGGCACAACAGGTGAAGAGGAACCTGTTGTGGAAAGGAGCGACATGGTGTAACAGTGGGCGTTTGAGTTCACGGGGAGCAGGAATGTGCTGAACGACAGTCATAGTCGGAGGGAATGCCTAATGCCAAAGGCCCGACCAGCACGAACCTGTAGAATCAGATTTATCGGCTCTGTGAAATGGAGTAGGGCGCCCCAGGGAGCTGTGGGACACCGGAGCGCAGGCGGTAGAGGCAGGCTAGGGCTAGGGCTACGGTTAGCCGTCGTTTCAGTTGTGAGGTGAAGAGAAGGGGCATTAAGCAGGGATGGTTTGCTTCAGGAAGTGAGTGTCTCTTGGCAACTGGGTTTCCCCAGGGATAGATGGGTGTAGCCAATGGGGTCTGGGAGCATCGCTGATAGAAGGCAGCAGCTACTCGGAGGCAGTGTTCTGTCATCTTCCTCTTTTATTTGTTGTCCATTTTTTTTTCAATTTCTTCTGAAGGATTGGAACTCAGTTCTTAACTTCTTCTGCCATGTCCTGAAATTATAATTCTTAGTCTTTCAACCTGCCACTTCCAATAACTACAGGGTGAAAAAAAAAAAAGTACTATGCAAGCCAGTTGGCTCTATTTAGTTTCATAAGGAAAAACTACATCTGCTTTTTGGATTAAACTGTGCTTATAAAACCATGCCTCTTTAGTTGACAGGGAGAAAAAAGTATAATTTACATGTTTTAGTTATTCTTGTTTTAGTAGACTTCAGAGCTTTAATTCACCCTCCGTTTACCCTTGAAAAAAACACTGAGAATTTCAATTTTGGTTCTTGGCCAGCTGTTTTCTCTCAGACTGGCAGTGTGATGTTTGCCAGAGTTATGATCGCTTATGCCAATCCCTGTTAGAGACTCAGTGCTTTTGCCTCACGCGCTTGTTCTTCTGACGTAAAATTAGTTTCAATAAACACTCATCAAAACCATAAGTTAATTCAGAAAGTACTTTTTAATCACTTGCTCTGCACATTGTTCAGTGCTGGTGCTGTGACAAAGTATGGAGAAATTTACCACATGGCCTATGGCCTTGAGGAACTCCAGCTTCGGGGTGGAAGGGAAAGGGGGTGGCAAAGAACATACAATTTTTGCACAATAGTTATGAAACCAGATCATGGGATCAACGATTCAAAAGTCATGCAGGTTATTATTGTGAAATGAGTTCAGAGCGGGGACTTGTTGACAAAGATGGTATAAAATAGGTTAAAACTATGTAGGTACAGAAAACACCCTCCTCTTAATAAAGTGCTTTTTTTTTTTTTACAATTAATAAATAATTCACCATCATGAAGACAGGAACTACATGACAGTGAGAAGATATTATTTCTAGTTTCTTGAATATTAAGGGATTATTTATTATTTAGCAAGTATTTAAAATTTTCAAAAAAGTACTTTTTTGTGTAGAGATGATTAATGAGTTGGCACCTCAGTATAGAACCCCAATGAAAGTTTGTGTTTACATTATTATTATTTAAAGCTGCATTTCGTAAAGGTTTATATAGATGTCATTCAGACAGAGCGCTATACATCTCAAGGCTCAGAAAGTAGAAATCCTAATAATCTCTAAATCTTTATTTCCTTTAAATGTTGAGTTTGAGAATAAATTGGAGGGTAAGAGTAGGAGTATATGTTAAAACTGACTCCGTCTGTAAGCCAATTTTGCTCTTATAAAGATGAGAGATGATATTTCAAGGGTCCGACAAGCCTTTAGTGCTAAAAGGCAGCACTTAGGAGAAGTATTTAGACATTACTTCCAATGAACTTTTTTAGTTGATTTCATTTGATTTTTTTGAAAGATTTTTTATATTTATTTTTAAAGAGAGGAAGGGAAGGAGAGGGAAATATCGATGTGGGGTGGCCTCTTGAGCGCCCCCTACCTGGGACTGGCCGGCAACTCAGGCTGTGTCCTGACTGGGAATCAAACTGGCGACCCTTTGGTTTGCAGTCTGGTGCTCAATCCACTGAGCCACACCAACCAGGGCTGATTTTTCATTTTATCAGAAAGGACAATAAGTCCATGAAGATAAATATAAATTATAACATTATAAATATTTTTAAAATGTGACAATCGCTTATACTCTTATGATCATTAAGGATTTTAATCTTACAAAATGGAACTCAGGTACCTAGTAAGCTAAGTATCCTTAAATGTTGGAGAAACTAGTGTTAGATATGCAAGAATTTTCAAACTTTTTTTAAGGAACACTTTTTGGTTTTTTTTTTTGTTTTGTTTTGCTCTTTTTGTTTTAAGATAATGTTAAATACTGATATTTCAAAAGTTGATTAAATTGTTCTGAGCTTGTAAAATATATTAGCTACTGTGGCATTATATAGTCATAGTCTCAGCATGGAAAAACAATTAAAATATTTAATTTACTTACTAAAAATACGAAATTAAGATGGAAGTCTATGTTTAGAAAATTTTCTAGCTTTAAGACTACTGAAGGTAATGTTCTCATTTTTGTTTTATTAACACTTGATAGCAGCACCTTAAATGCAGTTGAATTTTATGAAATTACTTTGCTAAAAATAGATACAAAATTGAAATAATCTTGAAACAAGTTCCAACAAATAGCAAGTTAAAGGTTTCATTAACAGATGGCTCTTAGAAGTCTAAATTATTCTCCATCTGTAAATGCTATGATGTAATTTTTAAAAACTTCAGATTTCTAGGTTATTAAGAAAATCATAATTTTTACAGAATTTCCAGAGGAGAAGTTTTCTGAATTATTAATCTATGCTTTTGATCTGGATAAATATATTTGTTAAAAACATTAATTTGTTAAAGAAACTCCTAACACTTTGAGCTAAGGAAAACTGTTCTTGATAAAATCTTATTTTTTTTTAAATGTAGCAGTATAAAGGATATATTGAAGTCTGTCTTTTTAAATATATTTGGTATGTTATTTGTACTTTTGCTCATAGCATTATTTCAATGATCCTTTAGAATGATTTTGTATTTTGTATTAAAAGAACAAAATGCCTGTATTGTATATTCATTAGAGCAATAAGTTGTAGATACTTTTTATCTCTTGGCTCATCATTTAAAATTAGTTCATGGAAAGAGTTTTATGACTGGAAACTTTACTACAAAGTATACGAATTTAAAAGTAAAATGCCAGATCTTGGACTTTTAAAATTAGAATTCCCAATCCAGTAATTTGCTGATATGTTTATTCAATAAACACCGGAGACACCAAGATGGATGCGGTGTTCTCCGAACAAAAAGACTCAAAGCCCCTTCGAGGCACAGCTAAGCAAATAGGTAATTTAAAATATTGAAGGTATCAAGAGGAATGTGCACTTTTCAAAAAATAATTCAGAAGTGGAAACAGGAGAATTAAATGATTAACTTTATTGAAGAGGTACGGAAGGGCAAGTTGTGAAAATGCTAGGAAGTCTGTAGAAATACAATAGCAAAATCCTAAATAAAGTTAACAGTAAGTTTTCCAACTGAATGTAAAGAAGTTTAGTATTTCCTGCATGGTCCTGACTGCATGAACAAAGCCGTATTTAGCTGAGAGCCCCACATGCATGCAGGACGCTGACCCGTGCCACCGTGTGTGGCGAGGGAGGTCCTGACCGCCAGGGCCACAGGGACCACGTAGGGCGACAGATGTTTGAGAAAATGGAGTAAACAGGCTTGGAAAGTAACGCTCTTACTGCATCTCTGAATAAGGCTTATAGCAGACAAAGGTGTTTCCATGAAGAGAACTTTAAAAAACAGAGACACACATTTAAGGGAAGCAGCTTTTCTCTCCTATTTCATTGAAGACAGTGGATGCATTAGTAAGATCAGGTGTCGGTGGGACAGCGGGCTCTGTCCCTTCAGCCCATGACAGTTTTCTGCAGATTCACGTTACCTGCCCTCGACAGGCCCTCCATCAAAGACGCTGAATGGCCTAAGTGAGGACATGTTTAGTCCACACACTGAGAGGAGGCATGGTTGTCAGGCACGGCCTTCAGGGTCCTTCTTGCACTTCCACGGGCCATGTTTTAGGCCCACAGAAGAAGGGCCTAAGGCCTCATTCAGGGCTGGGCCACCTTTTCCCTTTCTGCACCCCGCTTCCACAAGGCCGCACATACAGTCAGGGTTTTCAGTCGGCCTCTTTGTCTTCCTTCAGAGCTGAGCATTTCAGATCCAAGATGAAAATAAGTGGGTCTTATTTTAAATCCTATTAATAAGGGTGGGTCCTCCTTGTATTATGACAGTTTTTCATCTTGGATGGTTCTTGCTTATTCAGGAACTCTGGGGAGGAACATTCCTAATCCTGGGCTTAAAACGCCCTTGTGACACAAAAATGCTCCTTCTAACTTCTCTGAGTACTCGATGCTAGTCTTCTCTCTCAATGGCTTGTGTATGCTTGTGCCCCAAATTTTTAAGCATTGTGAAATTTAAAAAGTTTATTTTCTCTAAATATTGAATAGTATTAATACTCTAGGAAGATTCATGTCCATCTCATAGTTTTTGATTCATCCCTTTGTCCTGCAAGGCAATATGTTACACTGAACGTTATAGAGAAGCTGTCTGCTTTGTAAAGATGCGTATTTGTAAGATAGTGGATAAAAATTTAAAAATGCTAAGATTTTTTACTTTTGGTTATAAATGTGTTTCTCACGTTAATTATATTTGAATTCTATTTAATAGGTAAGCATATAACTACAGATGATATGCTTTTACAGTCTATTACAAAACCTGAATGAATTTTCTGCTGTAAGCAATCATTTGCTGCATGACACACACACCATTGTGTGTGTGTGTGTGTGTGTGTGTGTGTGTGTGTGTGTGTGTGTGTGTGTATGGGTTGGGGATGTTCCAGGTACTTGTCCTATAAAGACACACAGAAATCGAATCGAATTTGTTTCGTGTTGTTTTATTTTACTCAACATAAATCACAGCACAGACAATACGCAGCATGTAACATGAGAATATCAGGCTCTTGATCTTTGATCATGGCTACCGTTTTGTGTTCTGATGGAACTGACATGTCTGATTTAGAAATTATAAGATGTTTTCAAGGCCTACGCTGGCCAGGATAAAAATGAAAAGGCCCATCAATTCCTGTGCTTCTGGGCATTATCGGTCGCCTTGCAGGTATACCCCGTGGCACAGTGTTAGGTCCATTAGGTGGGCCTTATGCCTTTTTCCTCAACACTTAGCAGTAGCAAATTTTTATTTTTATTTTTTGGACAATTTAATATTTAATTATTTTTTAAAATTGAATGTATTGGAGTGACATTGGTTAGTGAAATTATATAGATTTCAGGTATACAACCCTATAATGCCTCATCTGTATATTGTGTTGTGTGTTCACCCCAAGTCAAGTCTCCTTTCATCATCATTTATTTCTCCTTTACCTTCTTCCACCAGCCTCACCCCTCTTTCCCTCTGGTAATCAGAACGCTGTTGTATGTGGCTATGAATTTGCTTGTTTGTTGTTTTAGTTTTCTTAATTCCTTTAATCTTTTTCATCCAGCCCCCTAACACCCCTCTCCTTTGAGAGTTGTCAGTCTGTTCTCTGTATCTATGAGTCTGTTCCTATTTTGTTTGTTAGTTTATTTTGTTCATTAGATTCCACATATAATTGAAATCATATGGTACTTTTTCTCTCTGACTGGCTTATTTCACTTAGCATAATACCCTCCAGGTCCATCCATGCTGTTGCAAAGGGTAAGGGTTTCTTCTTTTTTACAGCTGAGTAGAATTCCATTGTGTAAATGTACCACAGCTTTTTCATCTGCTGATAGGTGTTTGGGCTGCTTCCAAAACTTGGCTGTTGTAAATAGTGCTGCGATGTACACAGGGTTACATATATTCTTCTGAATCAGTGTTTCAGGTTTCTTTGGGTATATTGCCAAAAGTGGTATCACTGGATTACAAGGAAGTTCCATTTTAAATTTTCTGAGGAAACTGCACACTGCTTTCCACAGTGGCTGTTCCAGTCTGCATTCCCACCCACAGTCCATGAGAATTCCCTTTTCTCCACAACCTCATCATCACTTGTTTGTTGACTTATTGATGATGGCCCTTCTGACAGGTATGAGGTGATATCTCCTTGTGGTTTTAATTTGCATTTCTCTGGTGATTAGTGATGTCAAGCATCTTCTGATATGTCTATTGGCCATCTGTATATCCTCTTTGGAGAAGTGTCTATTCAGGTCCTTTGCTTATTTTTTAATTGGATTTTTTTTTTGCTGTTGAGTCTTACAAGGTCCTTAGAAATTTTTGATACTACCCTCTCATCAGATGTATCATTGATGACTATGTTCTTTCATTCAAAGGGTTATCTTTTTGTTTTGTTGATGGTTTCCTTTGCTGTGCAAAAACTTTTTTAATTTGGTGTCATTTTATTTGTTATTTTTTCTTTTGTTTCCCTTCCTCAAGGACATATAGCAGATAAAATATTACTATGAGAAATGTCAAGATTTTACTGTCTGTCTTCTTCTAGGATTTTTATGGTTTTGAGTCTAATATTTAAGTCTTTAATCTATATTGAGTTTATTCTGGTATATAGTATGAGAAGATGGTCTAGTTTTGTTGTGTTTTTTTTCATGTATCTGCTTAACTTTTCCCAAAACCATGTGTTGAATAGACTACCTGTACCCCATTGTATGTTCTTATCTCCTTTTTCAAATATTAATTGAACATAAAGGTGTGGGTTTATTTCTGGGCTCTCTATTCTGTTCCATTGATCTATATGTCTGTTTTTATGCCAGTACCATGCTGTTTTGATTACTGTGGCCTTGTATATAGTTTGATATCATGATTTCAAAAGTTTTGAAACTTTTAAACATTTTAAAAATAAAAATTTTAAAAAAAAAAAAAAAAAAAAAAAAATACAAAACTTTTTTTATTTATTTTTATTTTTTTTTTTCTTTTGGAAAAAAAAAAAAAAAAAAAAAAAACACCATCTTTTTTTTTTTCATCTTATTTCTTCCTTCCTTTCCCCTCCTCCCCCTCCCCCCCCCCTTTTTTTTTTTTTTTTTTTTTTTTATTTTTTTTCCCCCAAAAAAATTAATTTTTTTTTTTTTTTTTTTTTTTTTTTTTGGTGGAAAGAAAATAAATAAAAAAAAAAAAAAAAAAAAAAAAAAAAAAAAAACAACACCAAAATTGAAGTTTGGGGTTTTGTGTTGGGGGGGGGGGGTAGAAAGATTTGACATGAATCTATTAGATGTTTGTCTACAAATATATGAAACAAAATTAATTACATTTATTAAACCAATGTATGATCTATTTGATGAAATTAACACAGTAATGTAAAGTAATGGATCTAATAATATGAACAGAACAAGTTCCCAGTGAATAAATAAATATGTTACAATTATGGCAGTCATTTTAGAGTTCAAACTTAAAAAATTAACACGATAAAGAGGTGGTACTTTAAAAAAATTCTAGATAAGGATAATTAGTGTGTATTATTAATCATAAATCTATAATGATTTTTAAATAGTACCATTTAAACTATGTTAAAATTGAACAACATTTTTATAAAGGCTAAAAATGATAAACAGATTTTACAAATCATCAAGAAATGGAAACATCATTTGATTAAGAGCAGTAGTATAATTTTTCACTTTAAGCAGAAATAGCGCTAAAAATATTCCATGTGAAACAAGTCAGATATAAATAGTATACCGTCGTCTTTAATATTGTATTTCCTAGTTGTGATGGAGTTTTAACCACAAGAAAAAAATTAATATTTTAATCTAATCAGAGCAAAACAACACAATCATCATGCAAGTAAATGACAGCTGACAGCCACATGGTGTTCATTTAATAAACATTATTAAACCCCTTTTGTACATCAGGCTGTATTCTAGGTCCCGGGGACCTGCTAGTGAATTAGACACCCAACATTCCCACATTTGGGTATTTATGTTCCAGAACATTTGACTAATCATTAACAAGCAGACAAAGACCAAATTTTCAGTGGCGACAGTTGCCATGACTACGGTGCAGAGGAACAGGACAGAGATCGAGCCCAGTGCGCGGATGTCCAGGAGGGCTTTCGGGCAGTCCCCTGTGAGGTCCCATCTTAATGACTCAGGAGGAGAGGCCCAGACCATGACGACAGGTAAAATGGGCTCCCTGTCTGAGAGGCAGCTGCTTCGCAGAGTTCACGCGCCGTTGCTGTGCATAAGGAGATACCATGCCACCAGACTGTCTCCATTTTAACACGAACTAAAAAGTGGATTCTTATAGCAATGGAAGGGTTTCCAGAGTGGACAACTAAGTTAGATTTGGAATCAACACTGACTCTGCTCCACTCAGTGCGCATGCAGCACATTCTTAAGCGAAGTCTCTCAGGCCTCTGGTGTGCAACCTCTTTGATAGTTCATCCTTAGATATTTTTCAACCACATAAAGAATTTATTTGCTTCATAAAGGAATGAGAATTTTTTAAACCCCGTAAGTCCAGTGAATATTTACTCCCTTAATCCACCAGTTTGTCATCTCTATTCCAGGTCATTAAATTTTTCTTCTACCATTCGTATAGCGTCCATATTACTTCATTGGAGAAGTGGGGATTCTGAAAGTCCAGCAGCCCAGGGACTATTTGCTGCCTGGTGATTTATATCATTTCGCTCTCTGGATTTCATAGGCTCACTTGCTCTGGTCCCTGATAAATATGCTTTGTCTGAGCTGTAGTTAGTTTGGGGATAAACATCAGATTGAGAGCCCTCTAAACAACTAAATCACCTCTCATATTTTTTAATGACTACAGGGAGCTCATTATGTCTGATTGCACCGAAGGGGCACAAATAGATATGAGCCTCCAGTAGCACGTTCTTTGTTCCTAATTATATTTTAGAGTTTTCAAAACATACATCCTTAATCATTATAATTCCAGGCATTTTTTATAACATTGCTGGGTCCCAAAGTCTCAATTAATTTTTTAACTTGTTTTATTGATTTAGCAGTAGCAATAAAGGCAAAAGACTGAATAGCAATTAGAATAAACACGAAAGCTTTTCAAAGTTAAAGCTGACAAGAATATATAACATAGTTTTAGTGCTCTGAAAATCTAAAAGTAAACATGAATTGCATATTTAAATTATGCAAGGCATAAATATTTAATGATTAATTTTGTAAAGTGAGCATTTGAAATTATTTTATAGACCTTGATCATTTGATGTTATTGTGTAGATGCCATATATTATGACAAATTTTGCCTACAGGACAGCTTTACTATTTACTCACTAAGTACATTTTGTCACACTGACCATATGTTTTCTGAGGGAAGAATCTGCCATAAGGATTCCACCTAGTATAGACTTTCGACAGCTAAGGAGTTCTTTGGTGATAGCAGATGTATTTGGGGAAGCTCAGGGATTTGATAAAGGGCATACATGTCCTTCCAGATTAATAGTTCTATCAATAATTTTCTGGAAATAACCCATTTACATTTTTCTTCTCTTCATGATTTAACAATCTCCCCCAGTAAAACAATCTTCAAACAGTAAAAGGACCAGTAAATCATCCCGCAGCAGAGGGACCTCTGCAATTTTGTGTCAATTTCTTTTTTATTCTGAGTCAAATCCATGTCCAATGTAAATTCTTAGACACAAATGTTTTCCTTATGTACAGATAAAAGACACTGGAAAACTTTTTTAGACTGTTAAGTAACTATCTATAGAAAAACCTCATTAAATTTTCTAATATTTTTTAAAAAATTGATATATTAGAGATAACATTTAACTTTGGAGCACATATTTTAAAAATTTTCTTCTCTTTTGCCACTTATAGGAAACAAATTGCTACTGTTATATTGAATTTAATAATTTTATAAACTAATTTAGTGAAAAATATTGTTTTAGCTGTATTTGAATGATTTTTGAATATTAATAATATTCTAAAAAGTTATGTCAACATAAATACAGAGAGAGTATAATTTTATAAGCTTATTGTTAATTGGCAGTTTATTTACAAGAACTTTCATTAATTAAAACATGTAAATTATCAGATTTAAAGTTTATTGATTCTTGTTTTAACAGTAAATTACTTATAAAATAGATTTTCTTTTTCTCTGCAGTGATATTGAGACATACATATGTAAACCAAATAAATAGTGTTGGGAGTGTTTGTCCGAGCCCTCTCTTGTTGAAGTTGGCCATGCAAAACTACTTACTGGTTGTTTGAGATTTTTGTTGAAAAATATTCCATCCACTTTATAATTCATTTGAGCTTTTATGATTAATCATAATTAAAGATCCTTGTAGAAACTCATTATAAGAATAAAGCAAGCAACATTGTATTTACAACATAAAAACTATTACCTTGGATTTACACAGTTAAGCAGGTTAATAAACTTAAATGACTGTATATCATAAACGCATTGAGGAAAATATCAGACTCTAGAATGCAGTTTATTGTAGAGTTTATTCTAATATATAAAACCTTTGGAAGTAAGTAATTCAAATGTGATATTTGATGCAAAGTAACAGATAAAGATTATTTGTTTTTTAACCCCAGATTTAATGCTGAAGAAGTTAGAAGACTGGAAAACTAATGGCCTCATTTCTACTTCAGTCTCAGCCTCATTTTAAGTCTTTCCATCATTCAATGTGTATCCCTTTGGGCCACAGAGTTGGAAGTAACTATATTCCATTATTCTTATAAAGGGACAACCCTCTTCTAGAATACCAATATTGAAAATGAAGTACTAATAAATCAGACTTTTACTCAAACTAGTAAAAGTGGTTTATAGAGATTCTTTCTCAAATTTCTCCTGGAACAAGTTGGACATAAAACATGCGCACATGCCAAATAGCACTGTAAACATTCAAAAAAGAAATTGCCAGTGAATGAGTAATTTTTATGTTAAGGAGAATCTGAAGAAAATATGATATTTTCTCAAAAGCAGTAAACTACCAAATTAAGGCAATAGACAATTAGATAATAATGAGAGTAGCAAATGAAAATTAGATACATGAAATATTTTCTGAATTTGTCCCACTTAGAATAAAATAACCATGAAATTGAGGGAAACAATTTAAAAATCATAATTTTCATACCCAAGTCCTAGGGCAGTATTTGATAGTGTTTGTGAATGGCAGGGGAAGGGGGGAGTTCCTTGTATATGTTTGTGTCTGTGGAAATGTCTATTATTAGAAGACTAAAACTTCTTTCAAAACACTTAATTTTCTTCTCAACTAAAGGGCCCATTTGAAGTATAAACTTTTGTAACTTGAGTTAATAACTTCTCCTGTTGACAAAGGAACTTGACAATAGCTGGTATTTCCCTCATGCAGCGGCCCAGAAGGAGCATTGTTCCATGCGCGTATGGCCTCTGAGCACAGATAATTGAGCGTAAATCTTTAGGCGGCCCAGCTGGTTTTCCATATGACTGCAGAGAAGCAGCATATGGCCCGGGCACTCACAGGGATCCCCTGCACTCGCAGGTTAGACGTTGGAAATCTGTCACAGTATTAGGAAGCAAGCTGCTCTCAAACTAGTGCAAAATGAATGATGTTCTCAGATCAAGTGAAAAGAAACACTTTCTCCAATAAGCGGTTGGCTATTGGGGCAGTTCTCATGCTTTCTTGATAATGTCCATTAGAGGTCATGAACAACTCAAACGGAATTGCACGGCGAGGTCCCTGTGCCTTGGAGGACAGCGCCATGTTGAGACTGGATGTGTCCTGGCAGGATCAGAAATGTGGTGTGAGACTCACAATCTCCACCCCCCCTGCTTTCTTCTGCATCCTGGCACAATTTTCTTAGAGCTGGTCCAGATGGTTGAAAGTGATAGCTTCCCGAAGAGCTCCCTCCACTCTCTTACCTCCAAGTATCTGCTTTATAAAGAGACCACTCTCTTCACCTCGCTTTAACACAAATAGTCCCAGGGCAGGATGGGCTTTGTGTGTCTCCATAGACCTGTGGGGGAAAAAAAAAAAAAAAAAAAAACCACCAAAAAACAACAAAAAAAAAACGCCCCCACTGTATGATTGTTAGACTGGAAGGTAACGTCACGAGTTCTCCAAAGCATCAGCTGGTATTCCTGACGGAGAATTAGTTGCTAGAAAGACGACGATGATCCATTTGTCCAATCACTTACATATGTTAGTGAGGATATATGGGCTATGCCAGCAAACAGGATAAGAAAATAGGATTGTATTGAATGCGTAGCCCTGGGAGGAGTCTTTAGAGCCAATGAGCCATGGCCAGCCAGAGCCCCCGGCTTCCCCTTCTGGACTGTGTTCTAGGTCTCCAGGGCCTCAGAAGGCCTTGTCCAAATGGCCCGGGGCCACGTGCCTAGTGACTGTATCGTAGTGACTGTTTCAGCCTCTTCTTTGAATCTGTCTTACTGGAGGCAGAACATGATGGTGTGTATATACTTTTAGGCCTAAGGAATGAGCCAAGGGGAGGTTCTTTATAGAGAGGCTATTTGGACGGAGCCTAAAAGTAAGAGCAAGGGTGTTCACACTTGCGAGCTTGAGGTCCCTCCAGGAATAAGAAAAGCCAGGAACTGGAAGACAAGGCGGCAAGGTGGGGACTGTAGACAGGGACCTGGGGTCTGGTTCTCCACTGGCTGGCAGATCAAACACAGGCGCCCAAAGAGTCTGAGACCCTTCAGTTCATCCTGGCCTTCCAGGGTGTTGTGAAAGCATATTTTCATGATGAAAAACAGAACTTTGTTCGATGGCTTGTTAGCTTGCTTTAAAATTGTTAATAATATATTATGAACATCCACTTTTACTCAAAGTTTAAGGTCTGAATGGAACCTATCCTTAATATTGATAAACTGCTAGCCTATATCCTTGTCTTCTTCCACATTTTATCAAAGTGATTACTTACCCAAGAACCTGATTAGTACATTTAAATACACTGTATTTCAAATGTCTACAGTTATAACTTCTCCGAAGAAGGTTTTCTTAATGAAAACTTTATAACTTGTATCATGAGTTTATAATATTTGATCAAGTACTAGCCTCTAAGAGAATGAAGTTTTCTAGGTTTGAATAAAACTCTGAGCAAAGAGAGGATCGGAGAGTAATTTTTATTGGCAACCTGTGGTAGTTTACGGTTCTCATTTGTGAAGTGAAGGGTGCTCAATCGATCAATCAGTCGCAGGTTTGTTCTGAGGATTTATAAAGCCACAGGCACCTCGCGAACAACCTGCGATTATTAATTCTTAGTTCAGATGAGCATTCAATTTTTTCAAATACCAATACTATATCAATTAATCAAATGAACATTGAGTACCACACTGGATAAAGCCAAGATGGTAAATAATTGCATATTTCAAATTATTAAGGCAAAAGTATAACATAAGAAGGTATGTATTACATTATTATGCAGGTTAAAATTTAAGAATGTTATGTGAGTTTAAAAAAAGGTAAGATTACAGTAATTCAGAGGATTTAGTATTGAGTAGAAAGCCAAGGCTATCAGTCTGATACTCCTAAAGTGGGCCTCTCTAAAAACCAGTTTAACTTAATTCATTATAAAATGTGTTAAATAAGAAAATAGTTTTTGGTCTATGTCACACTACTCACTCTAAATTAACTGTTTTAATTTTTATATTATTTTAAAATTGATGTGCATCATTGTAAATTTTTAAAGTTCATAAAGAAAGGAAACACACAAAGCAATGCTTTAGCAGTGGTCCTTGTGGCTATGTGTGTGTGCACACCTGTGGAGAGAGAGAGGAAACGCAGAAATGGAGGAGGCGGGGGACAGGGGAGAGAGACAGAAAGGGAGAGACAGAGTGGAGGAGGACTTGTCTCTGCGACTGAAGTGATTTTCATCGTTTCATTGCTTTCTTATTTGTATGTTTTAAATGTTTATAATGATTATTTATTATATTTCCCTCATCAATTTTAAAATATATTGTTCTAGATATATATTAAGTTATAAATTGAGTATAAATTATAGTAATTGAGTATACATCACAGTAATGTTATCATTAAAATTAATAGGCATGAAAAGCGAGGATGACATGCTTAAGCAGCACCGTGTAGTCTATGTATGTATGTTAACTGATGACCACAGACTGAGCTCACAATTACATATGGAGTGTACAATTTACATACATGCTGTTATGTAAATTAACTATAAACCGAAATGGGTGTGTTTACATACTACTAAAAAAAAGGCATTATATGGGGAAAGTGTATTTAAAATATATGGAATCATCTTGCAATGTCGTTTGCCCTCTTAATCTCATCTCATACCTCACAGCCTTCAGGCATGTCTCCAAGACGTCTTCCACGTGTCGCATCTCATAGTTTAGATTTTATACCAATCAGGACTTGGTCACTGTCTTAATTTTTTAAAACTTGAAGAGATAAGGTCATCATTAGCTGTTCAGGATAATTAGTAATCTACTACCTATAGTAACTGGGTACTTTAACACCCTATGTACTTCAAAAATATAGTTTGAATTTAACATGGGTAATGATAAATAAGTGATTTAATCTGCTCAGATTTGCATTTTTATATAACTTTTTGGACTGTAGCATTGAAGTGAGCAAACTGAAAAAAAACTGAGAGATTGGGATTAGGAGGAAATGGATAACAACACACATAATAAACAACAGAAGTCTGAAATGAGACAATAGAGAGCAGATATTGAGGTGAAAGCCTTCTCCAGTTCCATTGCATTTATGAAGTTTACAGTATTTAGATATGTCTGTACTACAGAGGAACTGATATTTCAAAATTTTGTAACATCATCTAAAATATCCAACGAGTTCTTAGAAGTTATTTCTACATAGCTGTAACCGCCAACCTCCCAGTAGGAATTTGATGAGACTCATTCAAATCATGTAATTTGAGGGCAGATTAATGCAGGCATATTTACAGAGCGAGGAGGAAGGTACAACGTGGATCTGAAAGAGAAGCACATGATATTCTTCATAGCACAAATCTCTGATTATGTAGAGAAGATGCAGCTTACTGTTGTGGGATAATAAAATAGTAATTACCTTAAAATTGACCTAAGTTTGTCCTGGCTGCTTAGGTCAGTGGGTTAGAGCATCATCTCAATATGCCAAGTCTGCAGGTTCAATCTCTGGTCAGGGCCCATACAAGAGGCAACAAATGGCTACGTAAGTTAGTGGAACAATAAATCAGTGTCTCTCTCTGTCTGTCTGTCTCTCCCCCTACCCTCAAAAATCAATAAATAAAAATTTTAAAAGTTGACATAAATTTAAGATAATTTTTAAAATATTTCTGCTTTAAAATTTTTAGGGATCTATCTTAAAAAGCCACAAGAATTAATGAAAAGCAATTTATAGACATACACAATGCCCCTAAATATAATAAAGAATCAGAAGTTGTTCATCACCTGCGTTCTTTAAGCAACGTATGGAGTTTGACTATAATACACAATTACAGGCACATGGCAGGCTGCGCCCCAGGGCCCCTCTGCACCCCCAGCCCAGCCGGCGAGCCCTGGATGCGGCACCACGGCTCTGCGAGAGCACCGCAGGCACCCCGGCTGGGAGCCCAGCCACCCTCTCCTGGGCCTACTTTAGCTGCCTTCCAGCAGCTCCAGGCTTGCGTGAAAACCTGTTCAAAATCCCCTCAACATTCCCAGTCAACTTTGGGAATATCTTTTTCTTTCTTTTTTCTAAGTATATAGAACTACTACACTGAGGCGTTTTTGGAGGGTTTAGTTTCAAAGTATAATTTTGCTTTCAAAATGGATGTCTTTTCCACACATCAATTTATATTCAGAGACTGTCATGTTTTATCAGATCGATTCTTTCTACCCACATGTTATAATATAAAATAATTAAACATTTATGTTACATGAATAGTGTACTTATAAAAAATGACGGAAACACATGTAAATATGAAACCCATGTACTTTTGTAGCATTGAAGATGTAATACATTGCTTCCTCATAATAAATGTTTCACTATATAGTGGAATTTAGCATCACAATAAGATTGCTTTGTGTTTAATTTATGTTCCTATAATTATTTAGCACTTATCATTACAAACACATAATGTTTATTATATGTAAGCCACTTTCCTAAGAGCTTTATATATTTTAAAACCTTCAATACCATTTGAAGGAAGAAATGTCAATATTCCATGAAGTTTGAGAAAAAATCTATTATTAAAAATATCTATTAATATGAGCACAAAGATCATGAGGCTACTTAATATTCTGAATAATTTGGATGGCACTGAATAACTTTGCTTTTGTATGCAAAATGTTTCATGTCAGAACATGTATTCACTTAGGTTTTTAGGAACTTTCTACACAATTCCCAAATGCCAGCCTATGTATTGAGTCCATCCCTGAGAAAGATATGCACAGAAGAACAATAATAGTCCTTTACTAAACTGAAATCTGCATGGTCTCCATATGTTGCATTCCTATCTTGGCATGGGATCTGATACAGAAATATTGATTTCACAAATTCAGTTTCATTGAAGCTGAACTTATCTTTTATTTTAACAAAGAACATACACAGATATCATGGCTACAATAACATGTGATTTTTTTAATGTCTATATGAAAATGGGAAGCTGGTCCCTTGATAATAGCATGCTTCTTCATCTTTAGCTGACCATAGTATGTTGAAGGAAAACGCAGCCTTTTATGATTTGCAAAAGGGCATTATTGTAACCTTTAACTTTACATGAATATCAGTGGAAACATTAAGCTGGTAATCTGTAAGTGTTGGAGCAGGGACATAATTTGAAAAATATTCCAGGTGAATAATATCACAGCCTCCCTTGGAGAAGGCAGGTGGGTCCTTTGAAAGGAAGTTATGTACCCTATTGAAAGAGAACTAGAAGATTTGCAGGGAGCAGGTTAAGGGCTGATTAACAAGAATAATCAGCTTGGGAAAGTTGTTTCCTGAAGTGAACTGAAGGTAAAGTTAGGTACAAGAGGAGCTTATGTTGTAGTTTAGTGGTTGTGGCTGGCTTTCCCACAACGGCGCAATGGATTTGGGTCGTTATCCCCTAATCGTGCTTTTCCAGAAAGAACCATAAACTTTTCGCGGTATAGCTGCCATTGTTGGCTTTGGGTGGAGGGTAATTTTACCAGACTTCCATTGTGAAATACCCAGATTTTCCATGGAGCGTGCCAGACTCTGAGAAGACAAGAGGAGCTGGACGTATGATTCACAGCCACTGCAGGGAGGAGGCATTTAGGAAATTAAAGTGACTCAAGTCAGCAGCTGATCATTTATCACACAGGGCGTACTGGTGTGTGATTACATGTGACTGGGGGAGCCTCGCTGTGTTCAAGCTGACTCAGCCTGAGCTCTGTTGCTGATGGAGGCAAGAGTGGGGACCGCGGTGTTGGAACACCAGGGAGGATCATGGAAGCTTCCGCTTCCCTGCGAGACACTCTTGGAGTTATGAGTCTATACCATGCCTGTTACACAGGAGAACAAGAAGACTTTGGGAAGGGGAGTGTGTGTATTATTCTAGTTTAAATGAGCATAATGGGAAGGTCTGTCACGTGGACAGGTGAGGACACTGGTTTCCTATACGTTTTGGAGCCAGTTAGGAGGAGGGAATGGGAAAGGCAGGCAGGCGAGGATGCAGGAGGTGGCCTTGGTTGCAGTGAATCCCCTGTAACGCGCCCCGCTGTAGGCACGGTTAGCCTCTGAACTCCTCATCTTTGAAGAATCTTACTGTTTCTTTGGGGAGCCAGTTGTACTGCTAAATTTTAGAAGGTTTGTCTTCACTTCAAGTCCATTCTTTTGAGGCATTAAGCCTAGAAGGCCTCTCACCTGCCTTGTGGGAGAAAGGGAAGAGCCACTGGATGGCAATGCAGCTCCTGGGATGAAGCTCTCGTTCCTCTGCCTTTCCTGTCGTCCGAGTGATTTGCTTTAATGAGAAAAACAAAGTCCTCAGGACTAACTCTGACATGGGCTTTACCCTCTTGGTTTTAATCATGTCTGACTCGTATTCAGCCAGAGTCAGCAGACACCTGTAGCGAACACTCTCTGAACAGAGCCTGGAGCGGCCTTGACTCTGGTTGCCGGCCAAGGCTGTCCTCTCACGCTGAGCAGCCACCATGCCAGTGACAATATTTTGTACCCCGTGTGTCATGGACTGTACAATAGGGAGGGCACATAGATAGCCAAGAAATACATTCTAAATTTTCTACAACAGGGCTTATAAAAAAAATGTATTTAAACCCCCAAACTATGGAAGATAAATTTAGTGCAGAGTGGTAGCTCAGATTTTTTAGAAAAATATTTAATAAAATCATATTTTTTTTCTCCAAATGATTTGGCTCTTTTTAACTATTAAGTGTTTCTAAATATCTCATTGTTGCTTAAATAAGAAAAATTATTTATTTTCCTTTTCTTTAGTTACTTATGAAATATAGTTATTTATGATAAAATAGTAATATAATATCAACACATTATAAAAACTAAGTAAAGATGCATAGAAGTATATTTGGGGTATTCATTTTGTAAGGCTACAATTATTGCTACTGCAATCCAATGTAATGTATTTATAAATTTATATTAGTTATTCATAAATTACAAGAAAAAGTGCTGAAAGTTACACCATGCTAGTTGAAAATTTAAGATTCAAAGTTAAATAATATTCTCCTACAGTAAGGGAAAATATTGCTCAAAATAACTCAGTCAAATATTGTCATATCGTAAGTTTCTTGTCGTATGTGTGCATGCATGTGTGTGTGTGTGTGTGTGCATTCGTCTGTGTTTAAGGAGGGGCCTGAAGGAGGTGAGCCTTAGGCTGTGAGAGTGATGCTGTCAGCAACATTCTTCAAATTGTTGAGGTAACATCAGGTCATAGGATATGCTTCCTGAAAAGTTTTGGTTAATGCTGAGGTTGGCAGATTATTAATTTAGGACTTAAAGCACAGGGTCAACCTTATCAGCACTTGCCCCTGAACCAAAGGCCATGGTGTGCATGGCTCCATATTTCTCACTCTCCGGAAATGCTTCCGTAGTTAGTGAATGGCAGGGGCAGGATGCAACCCAGCCTGCCTGGCTGCAGAGGCCACGCCATCAGCCACGGTGCAACGCAGCTTCTCTAGCTGCGCCATAGCAGGCAGGCCTGGAGGAGCGTCCTGACGTCGGCCCCCAGTCCCGGGAAGCCGCGCACAGCAGGAAAGCGGGCGTCCGCAGAGACTTCGTGGATTCACAACAAGTGAGAGAATAACTAATGAATGGATGAATAAAAATGCTTTCAGTTTAATTGTGGTGTTTTTCGTGAATTAAACCAAGCTAGTCTATATTGTAATTTAAAATTTTAAGATATTTATCAACACCTGGAGAATTTGTCCCATTTAAAAAATATCCCTCAAATACTCCAAAATATACGTTTTGACTTGGGACTCAGAAAAATGGAAATAAGGCTTGAAAATAAAAGCTGAGCTAGTCATAGCTAATCTAATCCATCTATATTTGCTTTGAAATTAAAAAACCTATTTGTTCCAATTAAATATTTCCATGGTTTAAAAAAAAATAAAAGGAGGTTATATTTGCTTTATTTGATTAACTCCTTGGGTGCACCAAGTAATAATGCAAAAAGCAAGTTCTAAAACTGACGTATAGTTTGTCTCACATGTCACCGCCCACGTGGTGCTGCTAGTTAAGGAGGACCATGCGAGCGCTGCGAATGGCTCAGAGGTGGTTTCTGTGTTTTGCTTTTAATCTTTGTTCCCTTTGGAGTCATAGGTAGAGAGGTCATTTAGGAATCTCATGTCCTAAAATGCACATCAAATAATTTAAATACAGCTGTTTTTAGTCCCTTCGCTGTTATCAATTACTTGTTAACTAATATATGCCAAACATTGGATGCACAAGTTCTACAATGCAGAGTGAAAACACACATATAAAGCAATTAAATGTGCATTTAATTTATTGTCTGGAAGAAGCATTGTGTTCTTTGTATCGGCTGGAGGGCTAAATGGCATCTGGGCAGAAAGCTTGTCATAGACAAAGACCTTGTCCTTTAGGACAAGTTGACTGTGGTGGTGGAGGGGCATTCTGAGAGGGGGGCGGGGAGAAGCACTCTGAGCCGGTGGAAAGGATGCGAAAATGCCCTGCCAGCAAAGAAAGTTGGGAACATCTGAGCAACTGAGCAATTCTAGTCACTGTGTTTGAGAACACGGGAGGGCAGGCAGGAACAAATCACATTTGGAAATACAGGCTTTGCGTAAGAGTCACAGGAGGGTTTTCAGCTGTTCACATGGCGTAGCAAGCAGGCATCTTTAATACCGTTCTAATAAAATAACAGCAAGCAGAAAGGCATCAGAGTCTATAGAGAGAGAGTGATTAGAAATGTATTAGCGAATAATGATGGTGGCCTAGACCTGACAGGGTAGGTAGAAGTGGTGAGAGTCACAGCATGTACGAAAGGTGTCGAGGGCCTGGTGGTAGACGAAATAGGGTGAGTGATAAAGAAGAATGTGCCGTGCGCTGAGGTGCACGCAGACTTCGTGTGAGTGCTGAAAAGATGCTTGAAAACTGCCCATCACACTTAATGGCACATAGGGGCACTCAGAGAAACTTAACCCCCTTGTGCTTCCTCTATTTCCTTCCTATACTTTGCCTAACACGTGGTCTTTACCTAACACGTGTTGCCCAAAGTCAGGGTGAATGAAAGATTGTTACATACAGTGAGTATATAGTACAGTATTATTAACTATAGGCACTGTGCTGTCCAGTAGGTCTCTAGAGACTTATTCATCTTGTATGACTGAAACTTTGTACCTTTTGACTAATAACTCCTGGATTTGCTAAAGGGTAGATCTTATGTTATGTGTTCTTATCACACCCCCACACCCCCACACAGAAATAATAAGAATAAATAAAGAGGGAGGGAGAAAGCTGTTGGAGGGAGATGGATATGTTTATGGCATAGGTTGTTATGATGGTTTCATGGGTATATATTTATATTCAAACTCATTAAGTTATATATATTAAATATATACAGACTTTGTATGTCAGTTTTAGGTCAATAAAGTGCTTAAAAAAGAAAATATGATGAGAAAGAAACAAAAATATAATAAGAAATAAATAGGCGTCAAGAAAGAGTCAGAGAGAGCAACTAAAGACAGATGAACTTGTAACCATAGACTTGACCTGCAGGAAGGGAGAAGAATTTGATTATGTACTTGTGTGGTCTTTTTCACTCTTTCTCTCCTGAGCTTTTGATTTATTCTTTATACCTTGCCATTGGGGTTTTCAATATCTCCAGATTTGTTTTCCTTTACAAAAGACCAAAGAATCCATAATGCATAGTAAACATTAATTTTGCTGTAGGGCAAATAGGAATTTCTTATGCCAAAAAATTTGAAAGAATAGGCTACTTAGCTTATAGGTAAATATAGGTGATTTCCCACCTATGTTAACATTTGATTAATATATATACACTAAATTATATATACTAAATATACAGTACAAATTTTTAGTTTATATATAATATATATCCAGTAAAGTATATATACAAATATATAGTGCACATTTTTATTATATATAGTAACAATTTGCATAAAAGTATGTACTTGGACACATAGTTCAAAACAAAGTTGTTCTAACTATTCAGATTTATTTCAGTGTCTCAAATAATATATGGTAGAAATTAAAAATATGAAACACTCACAGATTTGCCTTTTCAAAATACTTCATCAATTGTGTTAGGAAAAGTTACAGATTAGGGAGATATTTGTAAATTTTAGAATTAAGTAATGAGAAAACATGAAAATTAAGGATCTAATACATTGACATAATTCCTGAGAAAATATTGTATTTTACCAATTGAATTCAGCTTTGACATTTAACTAAAAATGCATAGGATATATTTTAAGGTAATTTAAGTGCAATTATTTTTAAATGAAACGTTAAAAAAGTTCTAGCTGTGTATTGGACTTCGATTACAAGAATCAAGATTGGAAAAATACCTGTTAGGTTATCAAGTTCATCTTTCTGCTGGTGCAGGATATGCCGTGACCCCGAGAAAGAGGACTTAGCACCTCACATTTGCCAAGAAAGTATAATACCTCATAGGGTGCAACGAGAAACCATGGTAAAGCCAAGTCAATATAGTGTCTGACTCCTGTCCAATAAAGCCCTCGAAAAATATGAATGCACTTCTGTCATTTCAACTGCACACATCCTGGCAGTCACATTCTGTTCTAGTTGGAACGTTTGCAAAATCTTATCAAGAAAACCGTCCAATAAGGATACATTACTGTACTATTTAAAGAAAGGCAAGTAGAGGAAAATAAAGCAAAAAGAGTTAGGGTGAATACATTCCTGAAATATGCTGGAAGTATAAAACATGTTAAACCACAAATGATAAATATTTTTGAACAAGATGAACTATCTATTTCACGTAGTAGTAGAACAACTATCACTGCATCTTATGCACAGGGGAGCACAATAAATCCTCCTTGATGAAGATGAACAGTAGGAGATGGAAGGCAATGTTGTAAATAATATCAATACAGGCTGTTTAGTATTTGAAGCCCGTTCCAAGCTCATGGATCTATTACCCTACAGCTCATCACCACTTGGTTGTGGATCAGGAAGTCTGTTAACTCTTTAGGATTGCTGCATTTGTGTGCCTTTGTTCATACAGTCTCAGTCTCTTCTGTTGGCACTGTTTTCTTTTCCTTTGTTTTCAAATTTTATTTTTTTAAAGATTTTATTTATTTTTAGAGAAGGGAAGGGAGGGAGAAGGAGAGGGAGAGAAACATCAATGTGTAGTTGCATCTTGCGCACCTGCTACTGAGGACCTGGCCTGCAACCTAGGCACGTGCCCTGACTGGGAATCGAACGGGCTACCCTTTGGTTCTCAGACCAGGGCTCAGTCCACTGAGCCACACCAGCCAGGGCCGGCACTGTTTTCTCATCCTATTCCTTAACATGGGATGACATGGCCTTACATAGAATCCGATCTACAATTGGGTATTTTTTGTTTGGTACTCATAATTTTTTTTTAATAATTAGTTTTCAATCTTTAAAAATTATATTAACATCCAGTGTTGGAGATTTCCTTGGTAAATTTTATAGCAAGAACATGAGGTGAGAACTGACTCACAGCACTCCCTTGAAGGCATTTGTTCTGGGGTCACCCGTCTCCATTACTGTCTTTGAACCTTGACTCTGAGTCACAAGGTCAGTGGGTACTTCTCATCACTTTCTGACATTACTGCTGCTGCTACTACTACTGCTACTACTACTACTACTACTGCTACTACTACTGCTACATCTGGAATGTTTTCTTAATTTATACCGCCTGGCTGGTCCCAGAAGAAACTCAAGTTTGAAAATTCCACTTCCAGTTTTGGATTCCTTTGTGATTCGGTTGGAGAACATTTTTCCTTTGTACTCTCTGCCATCTCTCTGGGTGATGGTTCCCCATTACCAGCTGTGGGCTGACACTCCACAATATCGTCTGCATGGGGCTCACTTTCAGTTCCAGGTATTTTATCTATTTTCCTGTGGGATAATTTTGTAACATATAAGGCAGTCAAATTCAATATGCATAAACTCAATCTCATCATTTTCTTCTCTCAACGTGATGGTTCTTTCTTCCATGGTCATGTAGCATGTGGGACAAACCAAAAACCTGAGTCCTGCCTAGAATCTTCAGAGACCTTATGGATTTCCTTTCTTCTCCAATCTGTCCATACACAATCCACCATGATGGCCTTAAAATTATACACCCCAAATTTCTTTCCAATCTGTTTACTTGTATCTGTCTTTACCCCTTCCCCTCTGCTGTTCGGTATTCTTTGAATAACTGAACAGGCTTTAGACTGGTATCCTCACCTCACGCTGTGTTTTTCTTCAGTCAATCACTAGTGAGAGTGTTCTTTCAAATAAACAAATCTGCTCAAGTAAGTGCTTTATGGCAAATGCTGTAATGTGTTCCCAATTTTCTTAGACTAAAATCAAAACTCCTAAACATGCCTTATTCAGGTCCCGAAGCCCCGGGCCTGGCTGACCCCTCCTTGGATTGCTCTTCTCCCCTCACTGCTCCTGACTCAAGGACTCACATTCTCGTTTAAGATCTTACATTGTTTATTTAATGTATCTGAGCACTCATTCTTAATAGTTCCAGTTTAAAATCCTGTCCTCCAGTCACTTAGATAATTCCTATGTCTTATTAATGTTTTAAGTATTATATTCTCAGCGAAGTCTTTATTAAAATTCTTCCAGACTGTTATAAGCTCTTGCCAACTCAGATAGTTTACTCCTTCAGTATAACACTCTCATATTTGAATTTGAACATCTATAATTCCTATTACATTACATGTATTCAGTAAGTAAGAGTAGAGTGTGCTTCATTGGCCCTTTCTCTTCAGCATCTGCTATAGTGCCTGACAGATGCATATATTAGTCATTATATAAATACTTGTTGCATTAATGAAGTTATGAACGAGGAAATGTTCATGCATTGCAGCAGTAAGATCTCTAGTCAACACTATATACATTCATTCTTATTGAGTTTTGGTATTTGCAAAAAATAAGCTGTCGTTTTTATTCCGTAAATTTGCTTTCCATTAAAAAAAGAAAAATTGCTTTTTTTAGTGATCACAAAATTACTTATTTTTATATTTACAGCAAGATGTAGAGTTTTATTTTTAGTAAAAATAATATAATTTAAAGGTAGTTGAACTAAATGCCAGCACTCTAAGTACTCTAACATGTTCATGTCTTAGAAATGACTAAAGAACCTAATTAGAGGCTTCTCAGGGAAAAATTGAAAATAAATCACTGAATTGGAGGAGATCATTCCTGTGTTCTGACTCTCCCATGTGCTAACTCAGTTATGCCACTTTGCCTGTTATATAACACACTGAGTTTTAGATTTCTTGTTTTAGAGCAATGAACAGTAATATCTTTTCTACCCTCTTTACAAGAAGTGAAAGATGATAGGAAATCGGTAAATCTCTCTAGAAACTGAAGTCATGTTTTTATTTAACTTGGAAATAAATCCGTAAATAAATATTCTCTCTTGAAAGCATACAGTAGCTGCTAAATATATACCACAAGTCACTGAAAACATCTATACATATACTATAGAAATCCTGCTCAAAAAAAGCCCAGTATTTTGAGTGATAAAAAGGAAACTTCTTCATCGTCCCACTGAGTACACAGATTTATATACAACGTGCCCATCAAAATAAACTTCCTAAAGTTTTTATTTTAGAAATAGTGCGTAAACATGGCAGAGGGTCGCACGCACCCCACAGGCAGTTCCCTGTTGGTGCCACCTTGTGTTAGTGTGATACATTTGCCACAGCCAACCAACGTGTATTTGGGATTTTTAACTGAAGTCCATACTTGATTCAGATTCTCTTCATTTTTTTCCTAATATCCCTTTTCTGTTCCAAGATCCCATCCAGGTTACCGTATCACATTTAGAGACCCTGTCTTCATGTGTTTGGTAACTTTGGCAGTTTTAAGCAGTATTTATCAAGCATTGTGTAGAATGTCCCTCAGTTGGGATTTGTCTACCGATTTTCCTCAAGATCACATTTGGGTTAGGAGTTTGGGAAAGGAAGGCCCCAAACGCACATGCCATTTTCATCATATTGCATCAGCATAGGGTCAGCATGGCTCATCTCCATCGACACCAGTGTTGGTAAGCTGGCTGAGGTGGTGTCTGTTAGCTTTCTCCTGGGAACAGTGACTGTCATTCGCCACCTCTCCTGCTGGGATCTTTGGAAGCAAGTCACTATGTCCAGCTCTTGCTTCTGGAACGGGCATCATACCCCGCCTCCTTGGGAGTGAAGGCATCTCCATAAATTATTTGGAATTGTCTGGCATGGGAGATTTATCTCTTATCCCCCATGTATTTATTTATTCAGTCATGTATATTAGTATGGGATCTAAATATTTATTTTATACTTTGAGCTGTAATCCAATACTTTTTTAATTGTTATAATTGTTCCAGAGTCGGCCGTCTGGAACCTCGCTCAGGGCGTCGTGTCCCTCTGACATTCCTCCCTTACTGTAGGGCTGACCTTTTTGTGTGTGTGTGTTTGTTTGTTTGTTTGTTTTGAAAACTCTTGCCTTCTTGCACTACAAGAGGTCCCTAGCTCATCGTGTATATTCTCTGCTCTGGGTCCAGAATCCACTTGTTCTCTAAGGAGCCCTGGTTCCTTTCTTTTTTTTTTTTGAGGGTTGTATTAAAAGGCAAAATCCAGGTTCTAGGTATGCTCTTTGCTGTTGTGAGTTCTTGCTTTTCATTACTCTAAGCTTATAAAGCAAGGAAATGCATATACACATCTCTAAAGATATGTTCATTTGAAATATTTCTATATTTATATTAGGATAAACATGAGTTTATACTGGTGTTTACACTACTAATCCAGGTCTGTATGAATCATTCAAGCTTCTTGTCTTGCTTAAATGTAACCTCCTCCTCCAATGGTGAGAAATTTGAATCTTGTCATTCACCACACATTTACTTAACTATTCAGCCCCAGTATAGATATGTTTATCCTAGGATCTCATACCTCCTAAAGGATTTTTAAAAAATTTGTGTGAAGTTTTGCATTTCATGTTGTTAGTTCTATGGTTTTCGATGGATTTAAAAAAAAAAAACAAACAACTTCTAATCACTATTAATTTAAAAAACTTACAAAACTAATTGTCGTGAAGATTCACGATTGTTACATTATCTCTGATCTGCCATGTTTCTATTGATCCCTACTTTGCTGTCCCCTGATGTCCTGTATCCCAGCTAATATGACTGAGACCTTAGGAGAGAACATGAGAAGTGCAGGGCTAAGAGACATAATGACCAGGAGTTTCAGCTTTCTTTTTAGGAAGCATCTGGAGGGGGACAAGGGACACTGAATGTCACTCCATTGCAAGTGGAAGCGGGGACACAGGCCTCACTATCAATTTCACAGACTTTGCATAGGACACATTGCAAGATTTAAATATAGTTACAGCTAGGTAAGTCAGGATGGGACAAGCCCAAAGCAAATGCAGTTTACCAGGTAAAGTTCAAATTTGTTTTGTTTCTAGGCTTCTTGCATGAGAATTAGACGTGAACAGTAGTACTAAGCTTGCATTGTCCCCCAGATCAACATGAGACAGGAAGCCAAGGATGGGTAAATTTTAAATCTGTTTCGGCTGCCAATATGCTGGGGGATGTCTCGGTTCACCCTCTCTGCGGGAGGGCTGTGAACCGCATGCGCTGCATAATCCACATCTGTATAAAGTAGATAGGTTCATGTTTCAATATCAATAGTTGAATTAATCTGAAAAAACACATTAGAAACTTGGAATAGAGGTTTATGGAAATTAAACTGTTAATTTAAATTTCTTTGTCTTAAGTTTTTGCTATGTGACATTATAAAAGGCAAAATTGTATGGAGAGGTACATATTAGAAAATGTGCATTCAACTACGTCAGCCGAAGCAAGCAAGCCATCCTTACAGCTGGGTACCATGTTATTTTGTGAAAAAGCACTGAGTAAACTCTAAGAGGAGTAAGTTGGCTTAAGGACTAAAATGACTTGTTGAAAAATTTAAAATTATGATAAAGCTAAAGATAAATCTCAAGTCTCAATAATAGTGAAATGAGAAAGAGAAGAAAAAAAGAATATGAGTCATTGTGAAAATATGTTTTTTTACTGATACATCCTTACAGAACCACAATCTCAGCTCAAAAATACTATTCCCCTCAGGTGTTAAAGTAAAGCAACTTCAAAGTTAAAATTTGTTTTTTTTCATCCATAATTTGTAATTATAATACTAATAATTTATTGAGTACTTACTAGTAGTCAGGCATTGTGTTAATCTTTTTCTAGACATTACTTCATTAAGTCATTCCAGGGAACTCCTGAGGCTGTATAATTATCTCGAGACATTTCCAGACAGGCACCAGGGCTTAAAAAGTTTCCATGTTTGTAGTTCATGGTCACACTTCTAGAAAATTCAGGTTGAGTATTTAAAGCAAAGTTTTACAACAGAATTCACTTGTAAATGCTGTATCTGAAGCACCTTACTTGAATTTCAGAAAAAAGATATAATGTCACACATCCTCCTAGGCTTCATAGGTTTGCTTACCTCCACAAGGGATCAGAAAGCACAGGTATCATCAGCACATCCTTGGAAGTTTCACAGTGACCTGCAAGACACATGCCACATGAAGAAAGAGGATGTTGAGTAAATGCCACGATAGATATTGGTCCACCTGGGCACTGTGTGTGCATGTGTGTGTGTGCCTAATCATGTATATATACACTCAGAAAGTGTGTGTGTGTGTGTGTGTGTGTGTGTGTGTGTAATAGAGAGAGAGAGAGAGAGAATATATGGAGAAATTAATTCGTAAAAATAATTTCACAACTTAAAAATACTTTCTGAGCATCCTGAGAGAAATTATAGAAGCTGTTGTATTTGCCAAAGTGTATCTATTAAGATGTTATGAATCCTTGGTTCGTGTGGCTCAGGTGGTTGGAGTGTCATTCCATAAACTGAAAGGTGGCAGATTCGATTCTGCTCAGGGCACATACCTGGGTTGCAGGTTTGGTTCCTGGGTGGAGGCAGCGGATCGATGTTTCTCTCCCTTTCTCTCTCTATCTCCTTCTTTCTCTAAAATCAATAAGCATGTCCTTGGGTTAGGATTGAAAATAAAGGCGCTATAAAACCAAGTTTGAGCACTTTAGGGACAGGCCACAGAGAAGCGAGCTTACACGTGAGACGTCTCCGCGCAGCAGCCTCGTGAGTTGTCTTTTCCTCATCTGTCTCCCCAGTGTCAACTGTCGGCTGAGGGTCATTGGGCATTCACAGGAGGATCCTCTGCCGGTCAAGATCTGCATCCAGGCTGTGTCACAGGAGGGCCGTGTCACAGGAGGGCCTCAGGCTCATTCAGGAGGCAGACTCGCCCTGACTTCGCACCCCCCCGCCGCCAGGGACTCGGGCACCCCTGAGTCCGTTTCTGCAGACCTGCTGCTGGTAAACAGGGACGCTCAGACCTGGACTTGCAGGCCGCTTGTGAAACACCTCACACTGTTCACTGACGTCTTCAAATGACTGGGCAATGAATAGACTCTAGCTAATGCTTTTCTTCTATTCTACATGCAAATGTTATATTTACTCTTTGTTTTACTCTCCTCAAGGTTCACTTTGATACCTGTGTTAGGAAATATCATAGTAAAGTGAAGAGTAGTATCTAAAAATGGCTTATGTTTTTGCTTCCTAATCAAACGCACATTGGATTATTCAGAGTGAACCCGATACTGTTGGTGTCAAAGTGTAGACTGGAAAGAAAAAAAAAAACAGGTTTCAAAGGAAAGACAGGACTTCTTCCACTGTTGGCTTAGAGCCCTTGTATTTCAACCTAAAACACTATCGGTTTCTTTATTCCCCTTTTAAAACTAAGATTTTTTGAACTGCTTTAATATGTATCATTTCCATCTAAAATAGTGTCATAGTTTGTTACATTTACTTCAAGTCTATTTTATATCATTCCAAAAATAAATACTTTGCACATGTACCTTCAGTGACTTAGAAAATGCAGCCTTCTTCCATGTCATTTTGAGCTTTTAATTTTATTTTGTAAATGTTTACTTTTAATATTCATCCCTTTCCCCCTTTAGGTCCACATAGTTAAGTTTACTGCTGAAAGTGATTTCCTTCATTTGTACAAATTCCCAACACACCTGTTTACATTTTTGTCTCCCTTCTTTCCTCCCTCCCTCCCTTCCTTCCTTCCTTCCTTCCTTCCTCTCTCTCTTTCTTTCTTTCTTTCTCCTTTCTCTCTCCTTCCTCCCTCCCTTCCTCCCACCCTGCCTTGCTTCCTTCCTTCCTTCCTTCCTTCCTTCCTTCCTTCCTTCCTTTCCTTTCCTTTCCTTTCTTTCCTTTCTTGTCTTTCCTACTTGTGTCCTTCCCAAACCTTCAAGGCAACACACTACTCAGCGATGAGATTGTACCTGTTTTCTATTTTCATTATTAGTAATAAATTTGGGAACAGAAATATATTTAGATGAAACAACACACTTTATACTGAGCTCACACAAATAAAAAGGACAGTATTAAATTGCATATAATTGCAAATAAGTCTTGAGAACTTGAACATATCTTCATGTTCTGTGGAGCTTTCTCTTCTTGAGTAAACATAGTAAATAAAATTCCCAACTGGGAAATATATGGCAATTATTTTTATTTGTATTTTTTTATTGTACAAATACAGTTGTCTCCATTCCTCCCATCCCATCCCCCCACCCCCACCTCCCACCCTACATCCTATCTCCTTTTGGCTTTGTCTATGGGTCCTTTATACATGTTCCCTGATGATCCTTTCCCTTCTTATTTTAGTTAAAAATTTAAATAATTTTTTTTGTAATGGCATGAAGTTTCATAAGAACAAACAAGATCATTTCTGGAGTGGAAATCACTCTAGGAAAATTTTCTTGCACCTATTTTTATAAAGTATATATCTTTGTCCTCTGGAATGCAAAGGCCACTGGTATGGTATCTAAAGTATGATATGGAAACAAGTATGATATGTAAAACAAGATTTCCGTCCTTAGTTAACTGCTTGATCTTCACCAACTCTTCAACTTTATTCTGGATATTTCCACATGTATTTTCTGTATCGAATCTTAACTTTGATTACATTTTCCTTGAACTTCATAGTCCGTAGTTCTGTGCTGTGTACAGGAGAGTCAGATTTCTTTAGCAGAAATCAAGTCTATGCTTATTTGGTAGGCATACTTATGTTTCAGTTCTCATTTACACAAACACCCACACTGCTTCCAACTATGCCTTGTTCCTTTCCCCCTCCACGCCCTTCATAATGCCATTTTCACATGTATTTTCTTCCAGTAATCATAATCTTTACTTCAACTCCAGCCCATATCTATCCCCATAAAGAAAGCTTCTCTTACCATTTGCATGTACTATTCTCCTTGGAAGTATAATAGAGTTTATTCACTAATTTATAGATAACTGGCATTTTTGATGTTCTAAAAAAAAAAACATAGGACATTTCATGGCACATCATAGATGTTCCAAAGCATTGCTTACATGCTTAATTAATTTTCTATTAAAATTCCTAAATGAGAGGACATGGAACTATAACATTCATCTATAAATTGAATATATGTACCAATATAAAGCATCAGTTCTTTATAATTATCTAGTCCTAGGTGAACTTTAAACAACCATAATTACCTTTGTATTTATTATGTTAAGGGAACACTTCAGGTTTAGTAGAATTGAGTTCATACTCTTACTAGGTCCACAATCTCATTGCAATCTGTGTAGGAAACCAGTGTGAGAGTTGTAGTTTTATGTTTTGGTTATACAAATTTGACAATTCTTTGTAAGAACTGATCCTATAAAACTCCTAAGACTTTTAAGGTGGAAGATAGGTTTTTAAAAATGAGAAGCCATTTTAAACGTGAAGAAGACATTAGAGCTTAATAGTAGAGTCTGCTTGGATGATTTTGTTAATGTAGATTTTGCTGGAAAGCCCTGGGAGTATACGCTATGTATGACTGTTTAGAATGTTGCGGTGAATGACTATAGGGGGCGCCATTCACGTGGACTGTGATGAAATTGGATCGCGTAATGTTTGCACAATGCAAAGCTAGCACAGGGATATAGAATGTCCTTGTATCCATCACGCCTTGGAACGAAATCTGTCAATAATCCATTTCATTAAAGTTGAGGCGGGTTTGCCTAATTAATGCACTAAAATCTGACTCAACATTAAATATTTTATACGTTTATGAACAGCGTTGTCATATAAAATCAAATAACATATTTGGGAGGAAAATGTTAATTATCTCAAACTGTATGGACACATGTTTATACAGTGCTGAATTAAATGTTAGAACATTCTTAATCTTTTTAAAAAACAATTTTGAATAGGCAGCCATTTTTCACTTTATTAAGAAAATGTTTACATGTATTTCCTCTTCACTGAATGTAAAATGCGTGAATATAACATGACTGATATTAAATATATCGTTAGTACTTTAAAAAGATTTTCATGGAGGGTAACGGTATAAAGGGCATCAGTCTTCGAGGTGCAGTGTGAGCAGCTACAGAATGCCTGTGGCAGAGCCTCAGCAGTAGCCCCACGTCCCATCCCAGCTGATGCCCGAGCTCTGATGCCTCCCGCCCACTCCCCGGGCAGAGGTAACTGTTCTGACTTCATCACCATCAAGCTGCTTATTCTGTTATTAAGTAAAATCATCAACCATGTACAGTAAATGGGCTTGGGTGCTTGATTGTTGTGGTCACTTGTATAATTCACTCTTTGGTATAGCTGTGTAATATTCCATTATATATATATACCCTAATTTATTCTAATTTTCCCTTCTCTTTTTTTTTTGAAAGTGAATATGTTATTAAAACTGTTGGAAAAAGCATAAGCATCAAAGTAATATGCTTTCAATTGCACTGAGAATAAACATGATATATAACTGTCTCATTCTTCAGTTTGATGAGTGAAATTTTATATGGCTTTTAAAACTTTATACCTAAGAAATTATTCTTTTCTATATGGCCTGATGTTGACAAAATTGTCACACTCCATGTGTGTGAAGTATGGAAGAATTTGTGTGTGTATGTGTGTTGATGGCCTAGGAAGTGAAAATCTAATTAAAATAAAACGAGCTGCATATTTGAAGGTCTGGAGGTATTAAGCATGTGGAATATGTTATGTTTGGGTTTAGTAACCTGCCCTGGTTTTGCTCTACACCTCCGTGAAATCCTTGCTATGACTTCTAATCTAAACTCTATAGCATGTCTATACTAACACTTCACTAACACACCATTTTTCTTATGTTACTGTAATTATTTTATTTGACCACAGTGTTCATATGAAATTAATGTAGTAAGATTGCCAATGTTGTAAGAAACTCTGAACTCACTACCCTTTCGCACACAATTCAAAACCTTGCAATATTTTTGTTTGATCAAAAAAAAGAAACAACCCTCAGAAATCACTTTATTTCCTTACTAATTATGATCAAACAGATGGTCCCAAATTTGTGGATAGGAGATAATGTTTTTATCACTGCAGCATTGACTTAATTCATTTTGAATAAATACTTTCTTCCTTTGCATTCACTACCCATAGTTAGCTTTTCATTTCGCTATTCTGCCACAGACCCAATGGACATTTTTTAATATATCAAAAACATATTTTCGAATAAACTAGAAACTGGAATACTTCCTTTCAACAGCCAACACTTTTTTAATAGTGTGACTAATTATTGAACATCTACTGTAAACCAGGCAGCAAAGCAGGAAGTTGGTGGTACAAACATGAATATACTCCTAGGGGGTCCAACTTTTGACATCTCTAGGCCATAGTGGACGAAGAAGTCTTGGGCCACACATTAAATATATTGTGACATATAATCACAAAAGAATCTCATGATGTTTTAAGTAAATCTGTGATTCTGTGTTGGGCCCCATTCACAGCCGCCCTGGGCCACGTGTGGCTGGTGTGCTGCAGGCGGGACACCCCCGCCACCAGCCCCTACCTTCAGGGGCTCCTTACCTCACATATTGGTGTGATTTTAGCATACGGATTGCTGTCCGCAAACCTACACATGTAAGGTAACTGATGGACTATCTGTTGAGTGAAATAAGATGACAGAGTGACACTTGCATGCAAGCTTAACTTAATGCATGCCATGTGTCAAAATATAATTGGACTAAGTAAAAAAATAAAATGCACATATACAATAACAACATGAAATCATTTTTCTAGGTTTTTTTTATTTTGGTCTTTTTTCACTTTTCACACTTTCAGTAGATTAATTACCTTGCTATTAAAATTAGGAAATTAGTTAACGCATATTGACAAAATTTAATATTCTTTTAATAATTTTATTCATTTTGTTTTCTATTCCTATTAGTATAAAGTTTACAGAACAGAGGATGAGTAAGAAGAGTGTGGTCAGATGAGACGTGTGTCCCAGGGATGAAAAGGAAGGAACAGACTTTCCATTTGAACCCTTTGTTTCCTGTCCTCTTTGTTCATCTAGTCTGAGAACATAGGTTGTGTGCTACAGCTTATAAGCACACTAAATCATAAACATTGGCCAGGCATATACAATAATTTCTCTACTGCGTTCTCTACTGCTAGAACATTTTTCATTCTATTGTACATATGTGTATGTGCACTTTTGAACAGTTTATTTAGATAGTAGTAGTAATATCATCTTTAATCTTACGATGTTCAGAAAAATTTTGTCAGAAAGTGATTTCAAGTCTAATTTTCAGCCCTACTGTAGGGAGAGTGAATATAACATAGTATTGAAGTTTCAGTATCAAATGCCTATATTCTTTTCCTAATTTGATCAAGTTTTACAGCTTAAATTAATCCTTAACATTTTCACTATCTCTGCCTAGGTAGCGTGGTAGGGACTGTAATGCATACAACAGAGATGTAGTTTATTACACTCTTTGTTTTTCTATCATATGCTCATACATAAGTGTCTTTTATGGGATCATAATCAGCTAATATGGAGTTGGAAATAGGCAAAACCATTTCCTAGTAAACAACCCAGAACCACCCAAAGAGTAAGCACTTAATAATATAGCTATTTTTCAGGAGCTACTATACATCAGGCACTATATTTGTCATTTTATAAATGTTACTTCATGTGATCCACTCAACCACCCCATGAGGCAGTGGAAACAGTAACTTGAAGTTAGATTTGGATTCAAATCATGAGCCAGTTAGATACTACACGTATCAGTTTTCTCATCTGTTAAATAGAACAAATATTGTTTCCCTGTATCTATTAATCATACATTAATAGTGATAGTTCTATTGAATTTGTACATGTATACAGATAGCAAGCAGCAGAGATAGGTCTATATTTCTCCAAAGCTTGTATGTGTACCAGTTATTTTCCTCTCCTCCTCGCTTACCCTCCTTCCTTTCTTTCATTATAGACATAGAACATTATATCAGTTTCAGGTATATGTGTGATGATTCTACATTTGTATGCATTGCAGAATGATCACCACAATAAGCGCAGTTAACATCCATCACCGTACATAATTATAACATGTGCTAGTAAACACCTTTTCTCTCCTAATTCATTTAAAATCATCTACGGTAGTTTATTCACCACAAATAGACCCAATGCTCTTTATTTTGTTTCAGCATCAGTAGCTTCTGTCTGCTACCTCCCAGTCTCGGGACATCTTACTCATACGTGAGACTAAGGCTGCATGTGTGTGTATGTATTGTTTGTGTTCATAAAACGGTATCTTCACAGTTGGCAGTACGTTCTGTTGTGTTTTAAAGGAAGATATAGTAGATTATAAATGGTTTGTAAACACTTGCCCCTCCATAGGTTGTTTAATAAGTAATAACTGTTGTAAAGACTAATATGGATGCTTGTGGTCCCCTGGAGAAGTTCAAACTCTACTTCTCAGGTGAGGCCCTACCTCCCCCTACCCCGCCCTTTTTTAAGAACTGCCTATATGACTTGTCATAAATTAAACCCATATCATTATGGTTCTCACAGAAATCAATTTAAGTTTTCCCACTGAAGCCAATTTGGTTACCCAATTTTCCTCTTTATTTCTGACATACGCTTATGTATGGTACTAAATATATCTTCTGAGAGAACTACCTATCAACCATAGTTTTCAGGATTTCACTTACTTGAGCACAAAAGCCTGGGGTATAGATTTGTCAGATTCGAAACTATTTGTGAAGAAATTTAGTTGAAAAAATGATTTGCAAATATTTAAACTTTAAAAATTGTCAATCATGTCCCATAATTAAGAATTTGAAACTCTGAGAGCATTTTAAGGATCACAATTCATATTCACAAAGAACTGGCCTATAATTCAGTGTGCTTTCTATATATATATGTAATAAGCTTTAGTAAGCTTATTGGCCATAATATTTCTTATGGTTGATGAGGCATTTCTTATGGATGAAACCACATGCCATATGTCTTTAATGTACTTTATATAGTTTTCTAAATACCTTCTATAAATTACGTATATTCTAAACTTAAACTGGACATTACAGAATATTCCAAACAGTCCATGTAAACTGATCATAAAATAATGAGAACTTCAAAACTGATTTAAAAATGAATCATTGGTCACACTATCTTATAATAAATAACTGACCTATGTTAAACTATCTATTTAGCAACTTCATTTTCAGATTCTATCTTTATCTCTAACTCACCTACAAAATTCCATCATTAAAAAACTATTAACTAACATAAATTGATTCAAGGCACATTGAGTGGTTTTTCTAATAATGTTAAGTTGTGCAACTCGGTGGATTTTCTGTGACCAGAATGAGCTCCAAGATCTTATTAGACTTGTAAATGTAAATTTTAAATGGAAACATTCTTTTGAATATGAGAGCAGTTTATAGCCTTATCCTGGCACAAAGAAACATCATAAACTGCTAGAATTTTAATTTAAAGCAAAGTTTAAAGGCTATTGTGGTTTGCCAAGATTATCCTTCATAAAAATTTCCTGAATGTTTATTTGTCAACAACTTATGTGATTATCCTAAATTACTCTGAAACCAAAAGTGAACCCAACACTCTCAAGTACAGTTGGAAAGCAAGAAACTATTTTTTTTAGTCATGCTTTAATGGTCATGCCAATAAAGTAAAGGAATCTGAATTAAATAAAGAGATTGGCAGAAGGTAATGAGGGGAAAGCAAGTCAACTTTTTTAGTAAGAACTGCCACTTACAAATTTAAGTAGACATTATTTTATTTCTAAGTTTTCAAAAACACATTATGAGTGTCAAACTAGTGGTGCTGTTTTGCTTTCCAGATTTTATCATTGATAATAATTTTATAGTGGGGAAAATGTTGCAGACTTCAATATTCATTTAGTCTTCTAGAAAGACAGCTCGTGTTAGAAACCAGAGTTTTCAGGTGCACTTTGATTTTACATCAGTCGGGGGCTGAGTCAAGTCGGGGTGGATAACCCAAATACCTCTTTTTTCTAAACACAGACAAAAGTCGGTGGATTGCCTTCTTTCTAAAACTGAGATATTTCAGAAGTCAGCATCTCTCGCGTTTGTGTATGTACATATACATACATGCGGTAGATATAGTTGTAGACATGGCCTGTAATGTTCTGGAAACTATTCTAGGTTATGCCAGGCATTCAAAGATATATCACCTGCCCTTGTTTATGTGCCACCCCATCGAGAATGGCAGGATGGTGTGTGTAATGAGCTGTAACATCTGCCAGTGCAGGAAAGGCACCTTGCTGACAGTCCAGGCTTGTGGAACAATCAGCCCACATGGTACTTCAAGCCTATGGGGCACAGACAAGAGAGTAAATACAATGTTCTATATTACTCTGTTTCTGTGTATAGGCTGGAGAGAATTAGGCAATCAATCAATGGCTGCCGTGCTGTGATATATACCAGTACAGTCAAAAATATAGCTGCAAAGGCATCTTGAATAAATTGGAGAATAACAAGATTTGAGTTTCTACTGTCCAAAGTCAGTCCTCAAGTTGAATCAGACTCTCTCTCTCACACAAATATTGCTGTGTCTAACATAGTGTTAATACCTCTGTGACTCAATTGCTTTAAGATCAAAGGCACCCACTTGAAATACATACCTAATGATCACCATCGCAGTCATTCATTTTCTGCACTGAACAATTTTTACGAGACCATTGGTTTAGTAAGAGCTTCTCAGGGAAAAGCATGCATCCAGACTTCAGAGCATTTCAATTTTGCAAAACTAATTTATATTTTATTGTCATGATTGTGTAGTGTGTTGTGCGTACTTTGGGGATCAATAGAGATTGAATGGGAAAAACAAAAACTCACAACTCTGAAAACTAATGAATGCCCTTCTGACTATTAAGAAATTACTGCTCTGCTCTTATGAGTTTTGTGTTGAGTGATAAGGACAGATTGAAATTAGCGCAATGGAGTGGAAAAGGCTTTATGAATTATAATTTTTTACCTGGCAGTCTGTGTTAAGCGCACATACAAAGACCACAATAGCAAATTCCGTGTATGTGCTCTAATAGCGTAGCAGTAAAAACAATTAAGACACATAAAAGTTATTATCCTTTTTATATATGTACATTGGCAATCTGCTCTTCTCACTTTTACCAGGACAGGCTTTGTAGTGAAATGGCTAAGTGGCAGAAGTTTTCCAGAATGTAAAGTAGATAAAAGCAAACCTGCTTTGAGGGAAGCACATTCAGAGGACCCAGAACATTTCTAGCTTGGCCCTTGTCACCCTGTCTCAGCACTGTCACTGCGGTAGTGCATCTCAGGACCCTGATGGCTTGTAGAGCACCATTAAAAAGATAACGCCTAGAAAAATCGCAGGCATTCCTCTCTCGTCGCACCTATTCACGTGCTTTGGCACGGCAGAAGGATGTGTTGACATTCATGGGCAAAATCTTTCTGTAATTTTCATGGCATTTGATGTGTACCCAGGGTGCCTGCCGCATGCTGGAGGTTGGTGGTGATTTGGCATGGGCTTTGGAATTCTGGAACACTAAAAATTTAATGACGTGAGGAGAAAAATACAGCAATAAGTATGAGAGAGCATCTAGGTCCTTTTTAACATTATCATTCTCAGGAATTTTTTCCTAGATGTCTTTAAGCCATTTTGTGAGTTTAGCCCTGGAACAGGGTCATCAGATATTGCATATTCTGTGTGCAACCTCTGCTTGTGTTAACTCTAAATATGTGACACAAGGCTTTGGTCAAGGTGTGGTTTGGGGCTATGACTTAAAATTTAGATATTTACTGGTCAAAGTACTTTTTCATTCACGGTCATAATCATGATACGCAAACATTGCCTGCCTGAATGTTACTCGTGAAGAACTTAAAGAGCGTATATTCTCTAAGTGCCACATACATGAGGTTATGATCAGCTGTGGCTCCCCTGATGGACTGTTTACCATATTCCCTCTTGATGTATTAATAATATCAAACCCACTGCAGTCCATTCAAAACAGTCAAGTCTTGGCAAAATGCAGGGAAGTGACAAGCCCCCCTCATTAATGGTGAGCAGGCCCCTGTCTCCCCTCCTCACGCCACTCCCAGCTTTGTTTTACAGCCTCCAGGATCCATGAGATCACACATATTTCTCTGAATTAGTGATGAACTGCAGATTACCCCTGGATATCCAGGGCTGAGAGGGAGGCGGCTCATCAGAATGACAATCCTAGTGGGGAGAAACCTCTAGTCCTTAAGCCACAGAACGCAGAGTGAGCGAAAGCCAGGATCGCTCTTACACCTGAAGTTAGATGTGGCTGAGCTTGAAAAGCAGGGCAGGCTGGGAAGGCAAAGCCAATGTTTTGGCTGCGAGGGGAATAAGCTAAGAACTCAGACACTCACCCAGTCCTTTCTACGTTGTGTTGCTTAGAGCCTGTCCTCTTGTTGAGGGTGGTTGGAAGCTGGGAGCATTTCTGTTGTGTAATTTGTACTCTCACAGGCTCCCCCTGCCCGGGTCGCACTGAGTGCCCCTTACAGGTCAGTGCTGAAACCTGACAGGGCCTGCCCACACTCCCGTTACACTTTGCCCTGAGAACCTGGAATGTGCTTTTCCTTCGCTTCTCTGCCATGGGAATTAATTACCTGCCGCTTTCAGCACAGTGTGAAAGTCTTATCTGCTTTCTTTGGCAATAAAATATTACTGCGAAGCTTTAAACTAGTTTTGAAGTTTTATTGTCTTTTTCCCCCTAGGTTTTAATTATGGATGTTTAAAATATTTTATGTCAGTAGGTAATCTCATAGCTATTATGGTAAAAAACAATGAAAATAATCAGACTGAATTAAACTCTGAAAATAAAACTTTATACACAAGACTGGGCAAGCTTTTAAAGACCATTGTTTTACTGGGTGTTACAGAATTTTAGTGATTTGTGTAAAGAAGAATCAATATTATTTACTAATAGGCAAAAAAGTGGGTTATTTTCCAAAACTGCGTATCCATTACATTTAATCGGATCCAGATGATAATACTAATATTTATGATGGATCCCAACCTCAAAACATAACATGAGAAGGGAAATAAATAATGATTCCAACCTTATAGTTCCATGGAACAGTGTGTGCTCCTGGTTAGAGGGGGAAATTAAAGTTGTAACATAAAGTTGGGAGGAGTGAGAAAAGCAAACAGCCATTTTAGTTCTGAGAGTGAGCTATACTTCTTTGCTGCATGGTGCTTTAAGTAGTATAATGAGTTTGTCCCTAAATTTAAAGCAAACTTATTAAAATGAATAAATTCAAAGAAGTGATAATGTATGCTTCCAAGTAAACTCAATGTTCACATATATTAAACTCTATGAAAATGCATTTTTAGTTTTTGAAAAGCAAAATGCTAAAAGGTAAAATGTATGTCTAAAATTTGACCTGAAAGATTTTAAAGATTTAGTCTTTACTCACTTTGCTTATATATTTTTTGGACTACTGACCTCATATTCAACTATTAATAAACTATTTGATTAGATATTTCAAGCTAAATGTATTCTAATTTTTTTTCTGTAGTTAATCTATACAATATATGCAATACTTTCAATCCAATTTAGAAAATGAGATATGTCATGAGTGGTATCAATGAAATATACTCAAATATATTTCTCTTTAATGAATAAAATAAGTAAATAAATAATTTAACAAACAAAATCCAACTTAGAAAATGTCAAGCTTACCATACCTTTTTAGTGTTTGAGGCTCTAGGTAATTATTATTTTCTTTAAACGTGACTTCAGTCTTGCATATGTGTGTGTGTATATATTTGATTATTCCCAATAAAATCTTTTTATTCTTATATAATATCAATATATGAGAACAAATTTCCCCCATCTCTACATTTAAAATAATATACCTCTGAAAATTATTTATTTGATTTTTATTACCCTCAACATAATTATTTAAAATCAATTAATACAAATGATATATTTAATAGACGATAGAAACAGAATTTGCCTGAAATTAACAGAGTTTTTTCTCATTTTGTATCATTATTTCAAAATTTGGAATTTTACCTGCCTTTGTAATTCTTCTTTTTTTCATTTGCATATTTAACTTTGTCTTATTTGTTTTCAATCCTTAGAAAATATATATCATTAAATGTTCATTTTAAGTTTCTTTAAGTAATCATTCTGTTATAGAAGACATATTTTTTATGAAAGAAATTGGGAAAAAAGGAAGAGAGTAAATATGTTTTGAATTTTTGAAGGTGTAATTGAAGTATAATTATTTCATCATAAATCTTTTGAATAATTTTAAAGTATATTTGTTTTCTCTTTTTCCTGAGGGTTCTTACTGTTCCTTAGGTGGAAAAGGTTTTTCGATTCCCACTGAGAGTAGAAATAAAGCCAGTAGTAGAGCATGCACTCATTAGCTCTTCCATTATCTGCACAGTGTAGGATATAAACCTGTGACTTAAACTAAGTGATGAAATATAATTAACATATTCTGTTTATTTTATAAAAGATAATTAAGCCAATTATACAGAAACATAAGATTTAATAAAAATCATAAACCCAATGAAGGAAAACAAACAATGTGGCCTGTTTTCATTTTGCTTTGTTTTGTTTTTCCCTAAGATCAAAGAATAGGTGTGAAGGACACATGGACGAAGCCAAGGTGGGGAAGGATTGAGGGGGACGGGGAGGGTGGATGGGGCAGGGGAGAGTGGTGGTGGGTAAATGGAGACAAGTGTGTACAAACAATAAAAAAAAATTTTTAAGTAAATAAATTTGGTACGAAACATATCAAGGTAGATAGACATACTTAACAACAGATCACGATAAATCATTGTATAAACATTGGGAACTACATCAGAAAAATATTGGCGTAAAAAGGATCATAGCTTATAACATAGATAAAAATGTAAAGGTCTTCATTTGTCTGTGGCATTATAAGTGTCAAATATTTTATTGAACCTGATTTTTTCTTGATGTCTTGCAGTCAGGCCTTTCCTTTTGTTGTTGTTGTTATCGCTCTATTACAGTTGCCCCAATTTTTTCCCATTACTTTCCCCTGCCCCACGCCTCCCCCAGTAGTTCCCCACCCTGCCGTCTGTGTCCGTGGGTCATTTATACCTGCTCCCTGACTACCCTCTTCCTTCCCGTTCTTTCCTCTCTTGTACTCCTCCCCTCTCCCCTCTGGTCCCTCTCAGCTTGTTCCTTGTTTCTATGACTCTGGTTTTGCTTGTTTGTTTTGTTCATTAGGCTCCATTTATAGGTGAGATCATATGGTATTTGTGTTTCACCGCCTGGCTTATTTCACTTAGCAGAATGCTCTCCAGTTCCATCCGTGCTGCCACGAAGGGTAGGAGCTACTTTTATCTCTCTGCTGCATAAAATTCCATTGTGTAAATGTACCATTGTTTTTTGATCCACATATTTATTGATAGACACTTAAGCTATTTCTAGCACATGGCTATTATAGATAATGCTGCTAGGAACATAGGGGTGCATAGGTTCTTTTGAAGTGGTGTTTCAGGATTCTTCAGGTGTAATCCCAGTGGTGGAATTGCTGGATCAACAGGCAGTTCCATTTTTAGTTTTTGAAGGAATTCCAAACTGTTTTCCACAGTGGCTGCACCAGTCTGCATTCCCACGAACAGAGCACTAGGGTTCCCTTTTCTCTGCATCCTGGCCAGCACTTAATTGTTCATCTGTTAATAATGGTCATTCTGATCGGCGTGAGGTGGTATCTCATTGTGGTTTTAATTTGCATCTCTCAGATGGCTCAAATTAAAAAGTTTTTGCATATTTGAAGAAAACATCATCCAAATGAAAAGGGAACCAACCGTATGGGAAAACATATTTACCAACGACACCTCAGACAAGAGTTTGATCTCTAAAACATATAAAGAACTTACACAACTCAATGCCAGGAAGACAATCCAATTAAAAAAACAGGCAAAAGACCTAAACAGACACTTCTCCAAAGAGGACAGAAGGAGGGCCCACAGGCATATGAAAGGATGCATTTTAATTTACATTTAAAGAGATGAAAATGGGGCAACGCAAACAAGCCGGAGTCCATAGAAGCTCTTGCAGGCTGGTCAAAGCCAGTCCTCATGCAGACACACCACAGTCAAACTGCCGAAGCAAACATGAAAAGAACGTTCTGAAGAAGCCAGAGTCTAGTCCCTCCCCTTCTTTCCACTGTCACCCCCTCCCCTCTGACCCCTGTCAGTCAGTCGCATGTTCCCACAGCTCTGGTTCTATTTGGCTTGGTCGGTTATTTTGTTCATCAGACTCAAAAAAAGTAAAAGAGGCCAGAGAAAATTCACAGATTACCTAGGCCCTTCCTCTTCCTCCCCCCTCCCCCCATCTCCAAAAAACAACAGATGAAGAAAAAATGTCTCAACTGCCAAATTGACATCCACACTGTTGTGGAATAATTTCATCAGAGCACTGACCCACAATGACTTTAAAGATAGAATTTTGAACTCAAAACAGTGTATCCTACAAGAACAGGGAGGAAGAAAAATATTTAACAGTAAGCATAACTTGTGAAAGTTTACCACCGGGAAATTTGCAGTGAAGGGATTTTTGGAGAACGTGATTCAAGGGGAAGGGGAAAGGGAAGGGTCTCCGGGGATTTTCTGAAACGGTGAATGTGCGCTGGGTAGATAATGTGACGGAGACCGGCTGCTGCGCAACGGCAGCCGCGGTGCCCGGAGAGGGCGCCGGTGGGGGCGGCGGTGCCGCCTGGGTCGGGCGGACTCCAGTTCATGGTCCGGACAGTGCGCAGGAGGAGGGGGGCTACCTCTTTGCTAATTTAAATATCTGCAGTAAAATTTCAAAGGCGGTTGCCTAAAGAATAAAAATGGAGTAAGTAACTTTCAAACCAGTACAGAAAAATAAACAGAAGAAAAAGCGTAAATAACTAGAAACACTACATATTTTTATGGTCTTTCCAGAAAGTATCCAGCCATGTCACATGAAAAGTAGAGACATTGATTGAAGAAGATTCGAAAAACAGTGTACACCGGACAATGGCGCCTCTGTCCCTTCAAAGCTGGCACCTTGGGACCTCACACAGTTCTCACAACTCATGTATGGGAGGCAAACTCTAAGATTTTGCTGTGTTTATTACTGATGTGGAGACTAGAGATACTGGAAATTTTTCTGTACCTTCTAAGTTGTAACTAAAATGTAGATATTACTGTTATAACCAGGTCAATTTGGATAAAATATATATAGAATGAATATTTCTTAAACATATTACTGTTTCCACTTGGTATTCAATTTGTAGGCAATATCTTTAAGTAAAAATTAAATGGAATATCATAACACTATCTCAAAAATGTTTAATATGCCATAATTCATTCAATAATGACATGGGGGAGAAGAGTCAGTTAAGAGGTAGAAATTTAATGGAGTAAGAATACAACCTAGGTGTTTGATATATGCATATATATATATATATATATATATATATATGAAAAAATGCAATGTTTTTCTTAATATTTTAGTACTGGACATACAAAGTTTTGTTTTGTTTTCTCAAAAAATGCTTAGGGATATGGGAAAACTGGATGTAGAGGTGTTATACAGCTGCCATTTATTATATAACAGGGACTGGAGAGAATGATATAATGTTACACAACACGGTAAAAATGCAATATTTCCGGGGGGGAACATAAGAAAAAATCACCTAGAAAAGTTTGCAAACCCCAAATGTTCAACATTGCACAAAACTGCACAGGTCATTTTATAGAAAATTGGTGGATTTAAGTTCTGGGGAGAAAACCCACCACCAAAAAAAAAAAGAAAGAAAGAAAAAAAAGAAATCCTCCATCACCCATGTTATATGTGAAGATTAAAGTAACCTTACTTATGGAAGAACAGCGAGACACTGGGCAGCTTGTGTGTAGGTTCTAGGTTCTAGGTTCTGAAAGGTGCAGTACGGAAAATCGGTTTCCCGACGGGGAAGGTCACCAACGTCTAGTGAGGGGGATTTCTAATGCCACCCCTTCCATTATGAGGAGGCAGGGAGGCTGTCCTGGCCAGCACCACATCTGGGGACCCAAAGTCAAGTCCCGGAGGCAGCCGCAGAGACTCCAGCCTATGTCCTGGAACACAGGAAAGCTGCGTAAATTCTCCTTTTCTCCTGCGTTGGCAATTCAAGTCTGATACCCGCTCCTTGTAATCATGTGACCCTGCAGCATCTCCTCCAGAACTCTTTCAGCAACAACGTCCGCACCGTGGAAGGCCTCTGCATTTGCCACCCCTTCCCCTGCTGGTCATCGCGTGGAGCATGCCTGTTCTCTTTTCATTGCAATCGTTTTGGGAAAATAGGAAGGAGCGAGATGAAGTGTGTAACAAAACCCGGAGTTCCAAATACAGTCAAGGACAGTGATGCCTTCCTCTGGAAGACACGGCTGCACGCCTCTCACAGAGACGGAAAGAAAGCGGAGTGACAGCGCTGAATGCTGGTGACGATGCAGGGAAACGGGGCCACCCGTACGTGCACTGCTGGCGGAAAGTGAGGGGGTCCACCCCGCTGCAGAAGACAGGTTTTTAATAAAACTGAGTGCAGTCACCATGCGACTAAGCAATTTCGCCTGTCTCCTTTATCTCGAAGAATTGAAAACTCATGTTCACACAAAAAACCCAGGCATGCATGTTTATGGTGGCTTTATTTGCAGTGGCCAGAAAGTGGGCGCAGTCCAGACTCCCCGCGGCGAGAGGGGGAGTGACTGCTCCGCTCAACAAGGGGGGTCCAGGCTTAACAGCCTCATGGAGAATAAAACATGCTCAGTTACAAAAGGCATAAAAATAAAGCAATGATGAAACAAAGGCCCTTTTTAAGAGATGTGGAGTCTGGAATAGCTGGGCAATGTGGCTTTCTTCTCATGACATAAATAATGAAAATAGAGGAAGCTGAGGGCCTTTCATGGCCAATAACATCCTTGAGATCCGTGCGTTTTAAAGGTGGTCCCTTTTCAGCGATGGCCAGGTCAGTAAGGTAAACTTAACTTTGACTCCCCTGCTAGAAAACCCTCAGTTTGGGTATAGCACTCATGGGTGCCCAGAGTGCAAATTCACTCCTAAGGATTTAGGAAGTACCACAACGGGCCAGTCTTAGTGGTTAAAAATTCTGTGACTCTCCGTAATGCAAACTGTCGTGGGGAGCATTCTTACCCCAATTTACCCTATATGCACGCATCGTTCCACTTACATATAATGTGTTTATTGAGTGCCTACTATGGACCAGAAAAATCTTCTGGATTAGGGGAGGGGGATGGTTATTTTGCAGAGAAAAACTGACAAAGCTCTCCACTCATGGAGTTTATGTCCTAGTGGTAGGAGGTAGACAATAGGTAAAATAAGTAAGTGTATTGTGTAGTATGATGGCACGTTATACATACTATGGAGAAAAAACATAAAGCAAGGAAAGGGAATGGGGAGTGTGAGGAGGAGAAAAAGTCTGCATCTTAAATAGGTGTTTGGCAAGTGCCCCTTGAAAATAGCACGGAGCTGCATTGAACACAGGCCCTGGGAGCCTGCAGGAAGTGCTATATTTGACTTAACCGAACGCTGTGACAGAGTCAGGAGGACTTCTCTCCTGTCTGCTAAGTATTGGAAACTGTCGCGGAGCCAGCTGGGGCAGACCCATGAAAGTCATGATCAGGGGCCCAACTGGAAAGACCTTGAAGACAGTGAATGTCTGGCAGGCACAGACCCAAACCCAGGAGGTTAGAAAGCACAGATATTGTAACTCCGGAGAGAGATGACGTGCTGCAAGTCTAATGACTCCGTGGCAACAGGAAAGGAGCAAACAGGGCGTATAATCCAAGTGTGCAGTCTGAGGTCATCAGCAAGATTTCCAAATAGAGTGGGAAGAAACAGAAAACAAAGACCAAATAGACAGAGCAGTGTTAGTGCCAGGGCTTCAGACCAAGCTGAAAGTGAGTGGCAGGAGGTCAAGGCGAAAGGAGTAGGCGTCTGTCAGCACGGGGTGGCGGGGAGGAAGCAAGTTTCTATGAAGCCAAGGAAGGGCACAGCAGGGTTCTAACAGAGATCTGAGATAGAGACTATGTGCCCCGCCCCTCACATTCAATATGGTAATTAGGATGTTGGGGGGGGCAGTAGATTAGTGAAAAGCAAAAAACTCAGCTCCATGGGAAAACTATAGATGCTTCTTTTGGCAGTAAAGTTGGCTTGACACTGTGAGTCAGGAAATCGGAGTACATTCCACCTTTGGTTTATTGCTGTTGCTTTATGTATGTCAATTTCTTACTTTATTCCTGTTTGAAAAGTATTTCATATCACTGTTTAATCACAAAAAATGTAAAATTTAAGATAGACAAAGAGTAAAATATACAGCAGAAGAGTTCCATACATTAAATTTACTACTGGTAGAGTTAACCCAGTATTTCACAGAAAATAGTATATGAAATCCCAGCTCCAAGGTCTGCGAGAGAGATGCTATATAAAAATGAGTCTAGCAGTAAAATGCATTTGGGAAATGTTGAGGCAAACTAGCTCATTGTCTCTTGGGTTTCAAATGTGGGAATCGTAAGATAAATGTGATGTTATAAATGTGTTTTTAAATAATGATTTCATTAAAAATAGACCTCACGTTCAGAGCAGTCTTGGGTTTACGGCAAAACCGACTGGAAAGAGCAGAGAGTTGCTGTATTTCCCTACCCCTGCATACAAACAGTCCCATCAGCAGCCCGCTCTTGTGCTACCCAGGGTTCGGCCTTGGCGGGTGCGTTCGATGGGTTCTGACAGCGGTATGGTGTCAGGTGTCCTCCGCTGGAGCCTCAGGCAGAATGGCTTCACTGCCCCACCGGCCCTCTGGGCTCCATCTATTCATTCTTTCCTAAGCCTCGCCTCTGGCAATTGCTGATCTTTTTATGGCCTTCACAGTTTTGTCTTTTCCAGAATGTCATATTGTTGGAATCAGGCAGCCTGTAGCTTTCTCACATTGGCTTCTTTTGCTCAGAAATAGGCATTTAAGTTTCTTTTATGTCTTTTCATGGCATAATAGCTTCTTTGCTTCTAACACTGAATAATACTCCATTGTCTGGATGGATCACAATTTATTAATCTTTCACCTATGGAAGGACATTCTGGTTGCTTCCAAGTTTTGGCCATTATGAATAAGCTTCTATAAATATCCGTGTGCAGGGTTTTGTGTGGTAGAGTAGTTTGTCTTGAGGGGACAGCTTTGTTAAGGTTAAAATGCTCCAAGGCACTTTATTAGAGGGTTGCTCTTCCCAGAGGGTTTTGGTCCCATCGCCAATGTGAGAGCTTGATACTAAGGTCGTGCTGGACTCAGAGGGAGGCAGAAAGTACTCCCTCTGCCTCTGTCTTCTGAAAGAGAGTACACAGAGTCCGTGTAATATCTTTCCTAAATGTTTGGTAGAGTTTACCAGTGAAACTTTCCGGGCCTCGTGTTTTCTGTTTTAGGAAGTTACTTTATTAATTATTAATTATCGAGTTAATTTCCTTAATAGGCCCATTCATACAGTCTGTACTTCTTGTGTACCCATGACAGATTGTAACTTTCAAAGGAACTGGTCCATCTCATTCATCAGCACTTGCACATGGAGTCGTTCCCCGTATTTCTTTATTGTTTCTTTCACGTCCATCGTATACATAGTGGTAGCCCTTCTTTCACTTCTGATATTACAAATTTGTGCTTTTCTCTCTTTTTCCCTAGTTACTCTGGCTAGACTCTTAATCAATTTTATGAATGTTCAAAGAACCAGCTTTTGGTTTCATTGACTTTCTCTAATGGCTGCTTATTTTTAATTCCATTGACTTCTGATCTAATTTTTATTCCTTTCCTTTTGCTTCTTTGAGATTTAATTTGCTCTCCTTTATTTAGTTTTCTAAGGGAGAATCTTAGATTATTGATTTTGATCTCTCTTCTTTCCTAATATACACATTCAAAGCTATAAATGTCCCCCCAAGTACCACTTTGAAATGATATTAACCCACTTCCCACAATATATGCTCATTTGGAAGTAATCTCTTCTGCAACCAAAAAAAAAAATATAATAATATCCCTAACAATGAAGGGTCAGAACATTTGAAATAATTCCCATATAACAGAAATTAATAATCTCTACTACATCTCCCATGTTGTAGGTTATTGTGGCAAAACAGTGGATTTAAGTGTTTAATATTTGATGCTTAAGTATTAAGGTTCGATTTTTTTGCTTTAAATATCTAGTCTTTATTAGATTCTCCCATTACCACTTAGTCCCCTCATACTCCCCGCTCCCCCAGCAAGTCACCGCACCGCTGTCCATGGTCCTGAGTCCTTTCTCCTTTCTGCTCCATCCCTCCAGCCCCAACCTCCCCCGCCCACTAGCTGTCATCTGCTCTCCATCTCTGAGTCTGTCTCTGTTTTGCTTGTTAGTTCAGTTTGTTCGTTAGATTCCACATATGAGTGATATTATATCAGTTATCAATATTATGTCTCATTTTCATAAACTGCAGCATTCAACTTATAAGCTAAAAAATTAGGAAAATTTATGACTTATAAAGAAATTTTTACAGCTTCCAAAATAGGGAAAGCGTCAATACTGTTTTGTTTTGTTTTTTCTTTAAGAACTAGACATTTTTGATAACACACGAGAATGTCTTTTTGTCCTAACGCAGTGGTCTTTTGAAAGCAGGAATGAGGTTGAATGGTACATCACTTTCCCAATGTAAGCACTGTCGTAAAAGTAAACAAACAGAACAAACAAACAAAAAGCAACAAAACCAAACAACTCTCAGAGCTGTTATGTTTTGCCAAATTTCTTGTGATTGCGGTGTACATGTTTGCTTAGATAGGAATTTATTGGAAGAGGGCAGAGCTGTTGGCCAGATCTTACCCTTCTCCCTCTTCAGCCTCCCACCTGAAATCTCAGGAGAGCTGCCCGCCGAGCTCACTCGGACCGAAGACATGCAAGGGCCGTCCTGTGCGTGTGCTGGTGCTCCAAACGCAGGAAACCCAGCCGCTATGGTTCGGGGCTATTTATTCACAGACAGAGGTAGAAACCATATTTTTTAACACTTTAAGAGGGTACAAAAGTGACTCCTTTGATGTTCACATTATTATCGCCTCGTGTAACCGAACCACTACCTGACTCTAATAACAGCACTGTGGCCATATATAATTATCTTCTATGATTTAATTTTCTACATTACAGTAACTTTGTTAGATGTAACTTAAAGAAGGTTTTCGATGATGATCCAGTTTAAGGTCAGTATATTAAAAAAGAACAGATGTCATCATAACTTCCATTTTTTTTTTTTTTAATATCTGATGTTCTAACTCACCTTATTTGGTTTTCAGCAACCTTTCACAGTGTAGGTTTCTTGATTTTATTTTTTTCTCTCTGGCTTCCAGGACATGACGTTCTCCTGCTTTTATCTCTGCATTTATGGGCCTCCTCTGTGCCTGTTCGCTGGCTCAAGCTTCTCTGGCCCTTAATGTTGAAAGTTCTATATGGCTCTTTCTAATATTTATTTTACCTAGGTGATTTTCCTCACGTTTATAGCTTGTTCTAGAAGGCTACTGACAAATATATATCCGCTGGCCAGACTTTAGTGGAAACTCCAAACATTTACATATGTGTACTACTCCTGTGCCATTTCTACTTGCATGTTTCCAAAATCTCTCCAGATGTGACATGTGCAAGACAAAACTTGGGATTATCACCCCAGTACCAATCCTGAGCAGCAGTGACCTTGCACTCAGATAATGACACGAGCAACCCCCTAGTCCCCCAAATCCGTGGTGTCTCCTCTGCCCCATAATAGTGTAAATTCCCATCTCACCCCTGTAATATTTCTCAAGTTTCTGTGCTTCTCTCCATTACTGTTGTCATGGCCCACATCCATTGCCATCACCCGATCTCGATCAGGTCACGAGGTTCCTAGGGGTCTCCCTCTACGGATGGCTGCTCCCGACCAACCGGTCCTCCACAGGGCAGCCCAAGTAACGTCCTCAGAACTCAGGTCTGATCGTCCCTTCCCTGCTCATGACATAGCAATGGCTTCACAGCCTGAACATTCTCTACCAGGGCCTACAAAACCGCTCATGGTTAGGTCGCTGCGCAGCTCTTCTTGTTTTAAATCACGCTCTCCCTTGCTACTCTCTCGCTTGCTTTCTGTCTTTGGAAACAATGGGTTTCTTTGATTTGTTGAACATGGTATGATTCAACCTATAACATAAATTTTACATATATACGTTTTAGGCCTTGCTTCTAAAATACTTGTTCCTGAAAAGTGAGATGAGAAACTAAATATACAACTTTATTGCTCATGACTCTGAGCTTAGTCACAAAGATTCACTCAAAATCCTTGCCTCACTATGACCCCCTACCTGAAGCTCTTGTGTTATAAACTCTGCTCGATTCCAAGTAGTTCCTCACCTAACAAGGCCTACCTTCAAAATCTTCCAGAAGAGGCCTCCAAACCCTAATCCCTATATATATATTTTTTTTCTGCCCCAATTGCCCCAATTTCCCATTTTGAAACATTATAAATATCTATCTAGGTAAAAGTCTTTCTTATTTTAGCAACTGTAATAAACTTAATTAGCAATACCTTCCCCCTCCCCCTTTGGTATTTTTTGGAGGGTCAACAGTTAGCAGCAGTATCGGAAAATACACTTGAATACTGGTGGTCAGCAACATGATAACAAACAAGGGAGACGTTACTGCAGAGGGGCTTAGAAATGGATAAAACAGTTAACTGTATATAGATTCTGCATAGAGTCTGTGTTCTGTCTTGGGAGGAAGATGCCAAGATCCGTGTGAGGCCTGGCAATAAGCCAGTTTGGGGTGGTATACTAGGTTTGATGTGCACAGAGACACCCAGGAGAAACAAAAGCTGTTAGGCTGCATATTGCGGAGGGAGACTGAGCTCCTCCTGTAGCTATAGAGCTATTTCACTTAATAGCCCGTAATTGCCTCGACAGGGGATTGGTGTGAAATGAGGAATAAGTATATAATGAGCCAATGAACATTTGGCATACAAATTAAGGATTGGAATCCTTAAATATTCCAATATTCCACTTAGCTTTTTTTGTTAAATGGCATAGAATGGAGGAGAATTAAGCCATATTTGAGTGTGGTCCCTGGTAAAAGATTTTCTGTAATATGAAGTAGACAATGGAAGTCTCTATGGCAAAAATCAACTTCATTGAGAAAGCAGTTGTATCAGAGGCAAATATATGCAAAATTTTCAGGTTTTTAGATAGATATGTAAGAAGGACTGTGGTTTAACTCATGTGTTCAAAATTCCAGTATATCATCTTTAAAGGAAAAGCAGAAAATAACTCACCGTTGTTTGAAAACGTAATCACAGATGTTGACATGTTATTCTCCATTCTCTTCCTATTACTCCTGAGTGAAAAGAAATATGGAGAAAAAATGATTTAAGAGCAAGGAAACATAGGAAGATACAGTAATTTTAGTTCCCTGGTAATGTTTTCTACAAATATTTTCAGTGAAAAAGAAGGTACGAGATCAAAGAACAATCTTTTGTGATTGAGAAATCACAAATAATTTTGTTTCCAACAGCAGATTTATAGTTTCATGAAAAGAATTGTAGTTTTTCTACTAAGACAAGAATAATGGTTTTCATTCCAAGTTAAATAAGAAAGAATGAAGGCAAGTATTTATATAACAATTAAAAATAGAATTAAATTATGTGTATACATGTATGTTTCAAATATAATTTTGTTGTGCTTTCAAAATGATTGTGTTGTTTATTACTTATGCTTACCTTTCAAAACTTTTTACTTAAGAAGAAAAGGTTCTAGGACAGTCATTTTTCAAAAACAATTTCTCAATTATTAAGTTTTCTAGAAAACCCAGAAGAGACTTCAAAGTGAAAGGAGAGGAATAGCCAAGTAGACCTTGCAAATTATTAAGGTAGTTCATTCTGCACAGCTTGATGGTTATGGATTTATTATTTACCTGTTTCATTATTTGTTTATGTTCTGGTAATCTTCATTTAAAAAATAATGTATTGCGCTAGTTTTTTCTTATTTAAATTGTAAATGATATATAAAATACTGTTAAAATTTCACGCATTAAATCATAATGATTTGGTTAGCCCTTTTGCCTCTTTTGCACTAAACTATACATCATAATTCATGCACTCCAATGTAATCATCTGTTTTGGATTATGGAGAAAATGATTGAAGTTCACCTGGATTTGGAACAGTTCCAAATGTTTGAATTGCTGTACAATCTTACACATTATTTTTTTAAGCATTTTTAAACAGAGGCCATCCAAAAATGTTATGCTCTGAATAATAAATGTTTAGTTGAAAATTGGAAATATTACTTTCCTGTCCCCAGATATTATAGCCCAGAGAAAAATGGAAGAAGCAAGTACTTCAACAGTGGAATACTTAGGAATAGCTTGAGACATACAGGTGACGAGTCATCCTATTATCAAATTCCTATCTGGGCAAACTGAACTATGATTTTTCTATAGAGAAAGAACACTGTGTGATAATAAGTTTTTCTATAGTGGAGATATGACATATAGACATAAAATGCAAGAGAAGTCAAAATTATACTCATCAATCACATCTGTATTAAATGACACTTGGTAAATAAAATCTTTCTAAACTGTCTGAAGCTCAGGTAACTCTACATATTAGGGGAGTGAAAAGCAAATGTCTCTTACATTTAGCCCAGATGAAGATTAGGTTATAGGCAAAACGTATGTGTAACACTGGACAGAGTACCTAGCACATTGTGAGTCTTCCATTAGGCTTGTGTTTCTTTGTGTGTTTTTTTGTTTTTTCTTTTCTCAAAATACTTAGAGTGGGATTTTGGACAGAGAGTAGTGGCCTCTGTCTAAATGAATGTTTCTGTGCTCTTCCCTGTGTCCATGAAAACCATGGATTCTACCCTCGCAAAGGTGGAAAGAGGAGGTATAGTTGATCTGAAAACAGAGAGGAGGCCTAGGAAGAAGAGAGGGAAAAATGCCCTACGTAGTTATCCTCTGAGACGGAAGCAGATCCCCATCTGTTGACCAGATTCTGAGCCTCTGGTTAGGTTCTGCTTCTTGGGGCTGGTCCCAGAAACATCGGCCCAAGCGGCTGACTCGGAGAGCACAAGGGAGGTGGTGAGGGCTCAGGGGCATTTTCTTTTTTTTAATTTTTGGTGGGGTGGAGGGGCGGTGATGTCTGTTCTTTGAATTCCAGGTCAATGAGAATGTCTGGAAAATGGATTCCATCTGGTTGTACGATTGCACGAGGAAGGGAAGGCTGTCATTGTGTACAGACTGGGGAATCAGACCTAAACAAAACCCAGGGTTAAGGGAAGGAAACTTGGGAGAGAAACTTCAGCTCCAGAGTAAATGCCAACAAGTGGGGGAAGGTTCCAGCAGGAAGTGAGGGACAGCAAAATAGGGAACCTGCCAGTAATGCATTCCAGCTGGCATACAGCAAAGTGACAGCTGTGTGGGGCCCTGTGTCACAGGTGGTTTACTTCTTGAGTTATTATTAGGCATCTGGACACTTGGGTGAAACCACTCAGGGAAGGGACTTCTTGAGGGTTCAGTGAAGGACCTAGATGAGCCTGGTCAGTCCGTTCAATTCTAGGCACGGGTCTCCTTGAATGCTCTCAATTAGTATTACTTCATTGAAACAGTTACTAAATTACTATTTGATAGTGTGTTTATCTGGTAGCCAATGTTTTTCAGAACTCACCCCCTCCCCGCCACCAAAAGAATTTGTTTTAATAAATGATCATTCAGTTATAATTGCAATTTCTTTAAAATTAAGGCTCAAATTATTTCATAGGCATTTATTGATGCACAGTTTACGGTATTTATACACTAAACACTTAAAAGGAAAACAGGACCAGTTATGTCACAAACCAACTCAAACAAACAACAACAACAAAAACCAAGCCCTTAAACTTGGTCTTTCTGTTCCTTAGAAAAAGAGTCTACTTACCTTTCATTACCAAAACCACAGATAGCAGTATACGTTGTTCATCGGTTCCACTCTGGTGGGTACATGAGAGATAAATACTTCCAGACTAGGACTGAGGAGGGCTGAGTTTAAGACAATGATTTAACACTTATTACATGATTGATCATGATAAAATTAGCTAATCACCAGTGGCCTCTGATTCTTCATCTGCAAATTATTATCTCTAAACTACTTCCTACCTAAGATTTTATGATATAACTTTGATGCCATTTTAGAGTACTTTGTTCAAACTGAACTGTGGCTGAACATGACAGTCTACATATTATTTGTACCCTGAATTATGGTTAATTTTCATGGGGGAAATGTAAAAACAAGTAGCAGATTATCCCGTTTCCTAAATAGTAATAGTTTACCAATATGTTATTCTGGTTAATATATAGTTCTTAAAATAGTAAAATTGCTTTATTCATTATTAACTCTATGGAAGACAGATAGCCTTTACTTTTAAAATCAATATTAGAACCAAAAAGGCATAGTGGAGTAATTGTCACAGCATGACATTTAACAAAGTTCCATTTTAATCTGTGGTGACTTGTACATACATGCGGAATGTGTGCGTCTACTGATGTAAACTTGTGTGAAGCCTTGGGCGGCAGCAGGGTGGATGAGCAGGGCCCGAATCTGGAAACCAGATTTCCCAGGCGGGATGCAGCAGACGGGGTACCAGGAGGACGGCACAACCCGTTAGCACTTCCGTGTAGACCAAGGGACCGTGGCTGTGCCGGGGAGAAATCTAAGCCAGGGTCCCGGGTTTCAGACCCAATCGGACAGAAAAAGGAGAACTGTATAGACATAAAGTAAAAATGAAATGAACACAAAAATGGGAGTGAGTGTGAATTCTTGGGCAGGAAATGGGATCAGAAGAGGCACACAGGGAATAAGAATGTAAGAGAGAGGGAATTAGTACCTCTGGGTCCGTTGCTGAAAACATTTAATACTTTCCTTCTATTGAGACCTTTGTATGGGTAGGTATGCTCGACTTCCCAGAATAAAACAGAGCTCTTGGTGTTCATAACCAAGGATTACAGCTTAAATCGAAAGTGTTGCATTCATGGAGAAATCCTGAACTACCTTAAATGTGTATGTGCATATACTGTCTGTCTATGTGAATACCTTCAGCTCATTTTATGACATGGTGGAAAATGATAGATTATCGAAATTGTAAAAATTGCTAAGAACCATTCGATTTTTTTAAAAAAGAAAGATTCTATCCACTTTCAGAGAGAGGGAAAGGGAGGGAGAAAGAGAGGGAGAGAAACATGACCATTTGCCTTCCATTTGTGACCTGAGCAGGAACCGAATCTACAACCCAGGCATGCACGTTGCCTGGGAATTGGATTGGCAACCATTCACTTTTTGGATGATGCCCAACCAACTGAGCTGCCCATGGGATTTCTATTTGGTCACCAGCTAAGGACTCTCTCTGTTTGTCCTACACGTTGAGATCTACCCAATGGTGACACAAGAAATGTGGCTCTCACTGTCCAAAAGGAGAAGCAGGAGTGGCAAAGATAAGCAACCTCCCCAAGTTCACATAATTCGGGGAGCTGCAGAGCCAACATTCGGATCCAAGCCGGGGATTCCAGGGGTCTTTGTTCCTAACCTCAGCACCACCCTCCTCGACGCTCCGCTAACATTATTTCACCCAAGCGTTCCTGAGCGTCCAGTTAAATTATCAAACACCACTCCTAACAAACTGCATTTAGGTGACTCCAACTTTACTTTGCTTATGTTCTGGTAAAGTTGGGATAGACAGCAAAGACAAAAAAACAAAAACAAAAACAAAAAAACACAAAACAACAAACCCCAGAAGTCCTTGACAGGCCCCAAAGCAGACGAGGCGCGACGAAGCCCGGAGAGCGAGGTCAGCCACGCCGGAGCGGGGGCGTGCGGGGGGGCCCTTCTTGCTGCTTTTCCTCTTTCCTCTCTCCTGTTCTCCGCTTGGAAGCCGTGGTTTATGCCTTCTTATGACATGAAATGCAGCATTTATATAGTTAAGTTTTTAAAAGCAAACAAAATTCTACATCATAAATGAGACCTTATGACTGAGATTCAGTTCTGCCCTGCCTGGCTGAAATTCAGTTGCTTTGTGAATAGAGCAGCGTTTATTTTCTTTCTAATTTCAGGGGAAATGTATGATATATCTAGGTCTAGAAGCCAAGCTAAACTATATCTTTATGACATTTTTCTTAAAATTATATAACTTCCATGCAATTTTCTTCTATCACTCTTACAAACTGACAGTCAGTTTTACTGAGAGTAAATGTTTTCAATTCATAACATGGAATGTCAGGTTTTAGAGGGAGATTATAAGGAAACTAGGAAAATCAGACAAAGGAGTTTATAAATAGCTTTCCTTAATTTATACTCAATCCTGGTAAATACTAGGGATGTAAATCAAGACCATTTGCAGGAAACTTAGGTTTACATTTGAACTTCACATAGCAATTTCACACTTGGAACTGCATCATCTGCATATTTTATGCCATAGCAAACTTACATACATGTTGTAGACTAAGCTAAAAGGGGTTAATGAAAATGATGTCTGATTTGACCTCCTCTGTCCTTCCTTTAATTCATGTAGTTAATTGTACCAGGTAAGAATGTCTCTCGTTGGCTGAATGCCCAAGGTCACAGTCATGACTAATGATTATTGTCTGGAGAAGGACGCTATTGTTGTTTTAAGAGGAATGTTAGTGTTCCTGAGTAAATAAGGAAATGTATTATTAAATTGTATAGTCAGTCTTCATACAAATTCCAAAGATGCATAATAAACCACCAATTTTTTACTTACTCCTAATTCAGTAGATTATAGGCTTGTGGAACACAAGAATCATAGCAACCACTTCCTCAGAGTCTTACAGAGGCAAGTACTCAAGAAATGTTTTTGATAGTAAATGTTATTATAGTTTTTGTTCTACTTATTTCTCTCTTCCTCAGTGAAAACTTGTAGCATGCTCTCATGCATCTGAAATTAGATCGACTGATAATAAAATAACCAGATAATTGGTTGCAGTAACATAAAGTCATTCAGGTGAAAATTGTAGGTTTCCTTGTTTTATAAGGCATTTAAAACTATAGGAACATCACTTAGGTTAGTTATTTTTCTGAGATGTTTTCCTTCACCTTTTTATATTCCCTTTCCTTTTATTTTTTGTTGTTATACCATTTGTTCTTTCTCATCCATTGATAGAGAGCCTACTGTCTGCCAAGCACTGTGTTACCCCTGAGAACAACATAGAATTGTGCACGCACAGCTAAGTGAGGGCGGCACGCCGAACAAGGGGGCATCAGGCTTTGAAGGAGCTCCCAGGGCCTGAGCAGGACATCTGAGCTCCAACTGAACCAAGGGAACCCTTCTTTTGCAATTAAAATTATTATGTTAAGATAGCTGAGATATAAATGTCCAATTGTAATCTGTTTAAATTAATTGTATTTATAATTTAATAGACCTAATAATCTATATTTAAGGTTATATGAGAATTAACTATATTCAAAATACATTTTTTCTTCACCAGGTAATGTGTTGTTATGAAAAAGTCCTATGAAGATATGAGAAAGAACAGTTGAAGATGTTTTAAACTTGCATATTCTCCTTAACTATTTGCTAGCTTTAAAGTGTATTGAGGAAGAGTTGGAAATAAGGATTAAGATTAAACAAAACCAAATGTGAAAAAGAACAGAACTATGAAACCCTGATACTATGAAGAACCTTTGATACCCTTCACGATCTTAATTTTTTGTTTTAAAATCACTTGAGAGATAATGATCTGAGCTTAATGCACCTACATCCATCCTCCTTTCTACCAAGAGCGCAGTAGGTGATAAAAAGACCTTTTTAGAATTAATAACGCCATAGGTGGCGAGCATAATTCCTAAGAAAGAAAAAGAAACAGAGACAGAGAGGGAATTGGGTCTGGAGGTTGATCATCCCACAGCCAATTCCAAACAGCGGTGCCACCTTTGGCACAAGGAGGACCAGGGAGGAGGGACTCCCAGGAGCCCCACTGTCACCCTGAGATGACAGGAGAGGAGCCCAGGCCCTGTGCAGGGGACAGTTTGGAGGTGGCATTTGGACCAGCTAGGGCTTTCTGAAATTCTCCTCCATCTATGGAAACAGGCTCAGGGGCTGAAGCTGCAAGTTCAGGTTCTAGTTTGGATGCGGGGGAGACAAAGCAGTGTCCTAGGTAGTTCCTAGACCAGGGTGCAGTGGGGCACTTCAGAACCCCCATGACAAAAATAAACAAACAAACAAACAAACAAATAAATATGTCTTCCTCAGTAATTATTAGAGGAGTTAATAATAAACATGACAGAAAGATGAACTGGGATTTGTGGACAAAACTGTGTCACAAGACATTTGAGACTACTCTTCCCAGGAAGTCCCAAAATGGTGCAAGTGATGCACAAAGCAAGTTTCAGTCAGTAGATTGTAACTTACATCAGGCCTCTTGGAGGGAAAGACTGGGAGACAGACATTTTCACCTCCTCCGTCTTCAGTTCATTAATGAACTAACACTTACTTTGCTTCTTTTTTTTTTAAGTGAATCTCTGCTAATGCTCAAAACATGCACATACATTTAAGTGCTAATATGGATAATGGCCACACCCCAAAACGTATCTAAGCATAAGAAAACATTCTTCCTTCAGAAATACTCACTCATAATCACATTTTGTACACACAGTTGTCAGTTCTCTTACACTTTCAAGACACTAACTTTGGTAAAATAAAGTGAAATAAAATAAATCTATGAATATCTAAAAGGATGTGTATTCATTTAATAAAAGAAGGCAACGGTTCTATAGTAAACATTGTAAAATAGACAAATTCTTTCATTAACATTATTTCAAAAATCTTTTATATATTACTTCCCTACCATTATTATATTCTATACAAGTTCTGATTGCTCTTTCTACCTCTTAATCAAGCCAGATATTACTAGCGCCTTCTGTACTCAGTGCTTCCAAAGGGAGACTTTAACATAGTAACTTTTATTTGATGATAAATATCTTAACACTCAAGGATTTTTAAATGGATAAAAGTTAAATCATAGTAAAAAAAAATAATATACCTTAAAGACTGAAATTTTAGTAAGTAGTAGGTAGATAAGGACCTCTTAAACATACAAAGCCCTCAGAATTCACCGTAACACATTGCCGATGAATGATGCTTGAAGCAATTTAAGATTTAACAATGAAACCTCTGACTTTAACACTCTCTTCTGTTTTAAAGTAGTTGGAAATATAGTCACCAATTTTCTAAAGTCGCCATCTCTTTAAAGGTCAAGTAAATGTTGTTTTATTGAGATGTGATAATAAGAATGCTTCTATACCTAGGCCCTATAATAGCAAAGTGTGGGGTTTTGACGATCTTTTCCAATGGAGCTTGTTGATGTATAGGCCATATTTGTTATGTGCTCAGATCAATCTCTGTTGAGGGCTGCGAAAGCTGCCGTGAATGGAGCAGAGAGCTATGGAAACATTTAGGCGTACTATCTCAAAGATCCCACTTCGTAACTTGTCATTCTCAAGAGGTAAATAACACAGACTGTTTCTTCCATGTTTTTATTACAGACAGGAGTCCAAGGAGGAAATTAAATTTAGATTCTTTAAGTGATGAATTGTGTAAACATTTATTACATTTTCCTCTGAGTAAGACAGCTAAGCTGACCTATTTTTACAGGGATCATGTAAAAGAACATAAGGCAATAATCGTGCGTGGATCCAAAGGCTCCATCTGTCTTCATGATCTCTTTTTCCATTGGCTTCATGCGGAACTTCACGGTTGCTAGGCTTGGTAGTGCGCACTGAAACTTGATTAAAGTTGTAGATGAAATAACAAGACCTTTTTAGTCCTCACGAACTTGATCCATGTAAGACTGCACGAGCTCTTCCGCAGATGATTAACGCCACCGGCTTGGCCTGGAGAGCGGAGTGTTCCCGCGGCTCCACTCTCTGCTCTAACAGGCAGGCTAGTTGGAAGCAAGTTTCTAGCCGTGTGACCTTGGGTGACTGACCTCGCTGGCCCAAGCTGCCGCTTCCTGGCCTGCAAAGGGACGGTGCCAGTTGCCTCCAGCTCTATAGTTTCTGGGCCATGGTCCTTTGCTGAACTGAAGCCTGACACACAGTAGGAACTCAGTAAGTGTCAGTGACTGACCTGCCGCCTCACATCATTACTGCAAAAGCAAACAAGTCTAGCCATTAGCTTTATTAGAAGTGGACAGATTGATACTTTGATTGATACATGGAGCACAAATTTTATTTTCATTCCCTTTATGGCAAAACAAAGTCTGGACTCATGAACATGGACTTGCACCTGTATTTCATTTTGGGCAATCTACTTTTATCTGAGGACATAAATGACATTTATGAAGAATTATCCTAGGAAAAAAATAAATCGGTACTGAGTGCTCATTATTGATTTATTTACTATTTCTTCTTTTAAAAAATTTCCTTAGAGAACAATTTTGATCACTCAGTATATAGTAGTATTCACAATATATTTCCAGGAAAGAGGATTCAGCATTCAATACTTGAATATATTGAGCTTCCTCAGTCCTTTTAAAATATATTGTGTTACTTTAAATCCCCTTAGTTTCACTTCCATTGCACTTTTACCAGCCAACCTTAATAATAATATAGTGTGTTTTCATGCTTAATTGGTCCACTGAACTCCCATTTCTCTTTTAAACTGCTTTCAGTGGCACTTAAGAAATGTCTTCGTAAGCCTTAGATCATGGCAGTTCTTTGAAAGATTAGGGGAATGCACTACCAGCCACCTCTCTGCCTCACCCAGAGTTGTTATTTGCTTTATTTTACTAAATAACATTTCCTTATAAACAAAACGATATCCACAATATTTAGCTGTTAGTTTGCATTTTATTTCCAGACAGATATCTAACCTTTGGTAAGCCCTTCAGCTCCCAGGTACCCTGCTTCGCATTCCAAGGTCCGTTAGTAGTCTATCTGTAAAGGTTTTACGGAAAACATTGAATACAGGGATGGGCTCGAGTAGGTTCGCAGTTGTAATACAGATAAATAACACAAGGACCAGTGAATCATACTGCCAACAGTAAACTGTGTCCCACACACTCACAGCTGCGGACCTACCTCTGCCTGCCCCGTGAGTCAGCCAGGGTGCGTGCACCTGCATTAAAATGGCTGCATTTGCTCCGAAGAACATTGTTTCTGTGCATCATTCTGTCGCTCATTCTACTTTGTTGGAAGCTCTGTTCCTTTTCCTGCTGTATCCCACTGGTCATATGATTTACAGCTCTAAAGCCTCTGAGGCACTTAATTTCCAGCTCTCCTTACCTGTAAGCAGTCATGCCCACAGTTTTGTACCACTAAACGAACAAACCTTCCTGTCCACTTTGCATGGATCGTTCGACGTTCTCCTGCCTGTCCCTCATTAGAAGATTTTCTTTGTTAGCATCAGGGCAGTACCTTAGATGTTACTTTTCATAGTAGTTTTCCCCTGTGCTATGAAAATATTCAATCGATGCAACAGAAAATATGTCTCTGATGAAAAGGAGGCAATACTAATTTACTCTGATTCAAATGTCTCTATTCAAGTAAATCATTTTGTTGAGGGCCATTTACATTTTGTAAATCTAGAAATAAATACACATACATTACTCACGTGCATCATTATGAACCTGGTCCATCATCTCTGTGACCATTTTTCTTCTAAAGAACATTTTTTGTGTGTGTGTGTCTTAACTATAGGGGTGACTCTAATGCAAATGCGTGCCGATGAAATCTACTTCTTCTAAAACTTTTACTCCACTTCAGGGCTTGTATGAATGGGGACTGGGTAGGGCTGTGAGTACCAGAGCCTTTCAGAAATGGTTGCTTAAACATGATGAAAATATACTTCTCATTCTGGGAAATCTGGATGTGAACAGCCCGTGGCTGGTTTAGAATTTTTGGCAGTCACATGGCGCCCAGCCTGCTTCCAGCCTTCTGTTCTGCCACTGCTGGGGATGGGCCCTCAGTCCCATGGACTGAGAATGATCTCCAGCCATCACCCCCATGTGGGGCCAGATCTGTAATTTCTGGGACACAGTGCAAAATGAAAATATGGGGCTCCTTTTTTTCAAAAACAAGAAAAAGATGCCGTTAATGATATTAGAATATAAAACAACTTCTTTCTTATGCAGTTGCTCAACTTGTTAAGTTTTTTATTTGCCATTAAGAGTCAAGTTAAAAATTGAAATCATTAGCATTCATTTTTACCACTCCCCTTTATATTGCACCACGCTAGTTTTAAGTGCCAATATAGAAGCATTTCACTCATATATGGAGTCACCAAAGACAAAATTCCTTCTTCATAACTCATACACCCAGAATGGGGGAAACATCGCACAAAACTAACTCAAACATTCTCGTTCCATTTTTCATGTGTGCACAGACTACCAACACTATTGTCACCTTGCAGATGAGTAGGGAAAGCCTGAATGGAGAGAGAAGGATGGGTGGCCTTCTCTCCCCTTCCTTTCAGGTCATCACTTCCAGCCCAAGTATTTGACTAACGCAAGGAAGTGACGCCACTAAGAAGGACTCTGACAGTCCCCTGGTCCTTTGTGCATCTTCAAATGCCACATATGTGTTTAAGCGTGTCCATCCTTCTATGCTATCTGGCAGAATGGAAATCTAGTGAATGAGTCAGTCAGTTATCCAAAACATGATAAATGATTGGGAATTATTGTCTTATCGCCAACGAGTGTACTGTTTTTTAATGTTAAAATAGCAACCATAAAATGATAAATTTTATAGTCAGATTATTTCCAGATCATTTAGGATTCATTTCTTTCGAGCATTACGAAGCCCAGTTGGTGTAAGACCCCTTTGTGGACTTTGACAGTTCCTTGCACATTGGGAATATTTGCCATTTTCCTGGCGGGAGATGTAACACCCTGAAGAAGGCCATGGCAGACGAGGCCTCAGCTTGCTTTTGTCCACTCTCTATGCCCTCCATCCAAGACCTGAAAATAGAGCAGAACTTGGCCATGGTGCCTTAGAAAATTGTTCCTTACAGGTTGGATTTTTGTAGCGAACCTTAGCAACCTCTTCTCATAACTGGAAACATAGGAAGACATCTGATTTATTCTAAAAAACAAAGGCAAACTCTACCCTGGTGTATCTAGCACCTGTTCTCTTCATAGGCAAAGAAAAAGCATGCCACCTTATTGTATCCAGCTGGTTCCTAAGGTTTCCCCAACTACTCCCAGAGAGGTAAAGTTGCCTATAAAGAGAACAGCAGGTAACATGACTATAAAGAAAAACCACAGTAGAACTCATATTGCAGGAGGAAGCTAATGAAATCTAGGAAAAATGGCCATTGTATGGAGCTGTCCTACTGTGGGCACATCATGAGATGACAGGTTCTTTGGAAAAGACAATAATGGTGGGTGAATAGAAGGCAGCAGAAAAAGAAGAGACCAAACAGGAGATGGATGGTCTCCAGAAAAGAAGCTGCAGGCTGAGTCTCTAGGAGCTGAGCGGGGCTGTGAGGACGGGCCGGGGTGGACATCACTCATCCACGGGGTCACTGGGTGTTGGAGCCGACTCAACCGCATGTAACACATACACATTTACATTTGGGAACAAGGTAGGAAGACCACCAGGAGATCATGTGAGAACACAGGACTGGTTGAGGAGCCTTTGGAATTTCTAAATGAGAAAGCTTTATCCTGAGGTACTGATGGCCTCAAAAATCTGTCTTTGTCATTGCAAGATGATTTACGGAAGCTCTTTATAGAAGAGCATGGCAATGTACTGGAAAGATCGCTATAAGTTAGAAATTACGGTGAGAAAGATGGAAGGCTTTGCTGCCCCTTTTCTGCAGACAGTCCTCAGATTCACTTATCTTTCAACCTGCAAATGATGGCCACCATCTTTGAATTACGAGGCTGGTGGCAGATGATTTGTCATTTGACTATTTTCTCACATGTTCATATTCAAGACTATTGTTCTACTCTTGTAGTTTACCCCTTAAACACCCCAACATCTGATTTAAGCTTTCCAGAAATTTATGCAAATCTCACATTTGTTACTGCCCTTTCTCCTATTTTCTTCATGTTCAGGGATTATGGCTTTTGCATTTCTTTGCCATTTTTTTCAATTGGTTATTAGAAGGGAGAAGAAAAATGAAACTCTTGGTCTAACATGTCTATCATTTTAAATGGAGATGTTCTATTTTATACAAAAAGGAAAATATTTTTAACTAAACAATGTCACTAAAAGTTAACAGTGCCATTTAGTTTACAAAACAAACTACTCACACAACCAAATTTCTTCAAATAATTTTCCCAGGAAGAGCACGTTTTTTACTTTATGTAAATGAATTAATAAGTGAATGAATAAACTAAGAGGAAGAAGCCAAACCCATGGCTTCTAATTCTATCTAAATCCTGTGCCATTTCTTCTATTTAGTGATATTTAATGTTCCATTCAAAGTAAATAAGCAAACACAATCACTTTCCATTTTACCATCTCACTAAGTTCCTAGAGATGAAAATAAACAATGGCTGAATTAAATCAAATTAGATGCAAAGATCGAATACTGATTCTCTGAAACTGAGTAGTCGGAGAACTCGTGAAGAGCTATATGCTAAAAGATGTGAGTGGGAAGCCTTGAAGGACGTGCCTGCTCAGGAGTAAAAGACTAGAGTGATAACAATCAGTTAAATAATTGGAAACACACACATACACACGTATACACACACACTCACTGCGAGTATTTTTTGTAAGATGTAAATCTGGCTCATCTCTACTTCCACAATATGGTACACATTTAATCTATTTTGCACAATGTAAATTATTAGATAAGATGACTCCACACACTCTCTCAACTCCCCCATAGTTGCTCTTCAAGGGAATAACAAAAAACATGTAAGATAATAAGGCTTGGGGAGATGTGAAGGTCATGAGTTGATGGTTGGCCTGAAATTCATTTTTCAAATTTGCTGTATAGGGGAAAGAAATAGGAAATATATCAAATTTTGAGAATTTATGGGATAAATTATCACTAAGTACTGGGAATAAATGAAAGAAAGACAAATAGAGAATGTAAACGTAGATAATAGTCAATATGCTGTTTTATCAACTATTTTAAAGATATTGCAGAGAAATATGAATGAAGTAGATTGTTTGGGAGACAGTTTTGATGAAATATAAAAACAAAAACAAAACCAGACTGACATTTAACAATATGTGTCTAGTTCCCAGTACTCCTATTTGCTAGTTATTCCATTCAGAGCAAGAAGCATCTTAAACTTTCTGTGTCCAATATCCACTCCTGTGTCATAGGGAATGTAGTACTTTCTTCTTATCAGTGTGAAATTTACATGTAACAGTGTATGGGAGAATTTTTAAAATATTATGCATGCTCTAAGCTTTATTCTTACTCGCAAAACACAAGTGCGAGCTGGTCTGAATTGATTGCATGCTTGACTGTTGGCCAGATCGCGAAACAACGGAACAAACAATTCCTACCCTCTCAGCATTGTTTAGCAGTATTAGTAAAATTTATGACTAAATTTTCAATTCTCTTGTTTCCATGGAGCCCTGGGGTGGGAGTAGTTCAACAGTTAGAGCTGGTAACAAAGCTAGAATGCACCCACATAACCAGCTCGCCAAAGAGATCCTCAGCACAAGCAAAATTTGGGCCCCCTTGTATGTAAATCTTTGGTTCATGGTTGAAGGCCAGATGGCACTAGGCACCATTAGTGACCTGGCCCAGTGGTGGAGGGGCCACCTGCACCTGAGATTTCTGGAGCCTTCCCCTCGCAGCCTTGGTTGTTGTTCTGTAACCATTGCCTATAGCTAAAGAGATCTGCAGGTAAAAAGGTTTGAATCTTTTGTGTTCTCTCAAGATCCAACACTTAAAGTGATTAGTGTATAATTAACATAATCCTGATAAATGTCTTGCTTTAAAAAGTGTTTCTTGGGACACAGCTGCAGTTTAATTTGCAATGCCTGCCTGAATGCACATGAGGGATAAACATTAAGCAAGGAAACAAAACCAGGTTATGTCTACCAATCAGCAAGATGTGAAAGAAAATACAAATAAACAAAAATAATAGAATTTGCAACAATTTACAAACAATGTTCTGTGATTTATAATCTTAGTTTTAGTATTTTATGAAGTCCTGACAGAAATTGATAACTCTTGGACATATAAAAATGTCATAAAATTATTTCACAGACAATTATTGGTCTACAATGTCAAAGGCACCATGCAAAGTTCTGAGGTCCAAGCAGACACCCCTATCACTATTGAGTCTGCAGATTAGAAGAGACTGAGTGTAAACGAACATGCAAATAAACATATTAAGTTACTTATATGCAGTAAAATAGTGTCCTGAGAGGAAATACCAGTGGAAAGAGACATTAATTTTTCACAATCACTACCTAGAAGTTATCTCTGAGGAAACGGTGTTTTAATGACAACTTCTAGAACGAGAAGTTAACAAAGAAAAGATTTAGGATGGGGTGTGGAGAGAACATTCCAGGCAGGACAAAGAGTGCGTGCAAAAATCATGTTCAACATCTGCAAGCTAAAGAGTGAGAGTGTCCTAAGAACTGATCCAAGCCCTGTACGGTAGGGACTCGGTGAGCGAGCAGAAGCACTGTGGCTCTGCGTGAATGATGGAATATAATTATAAAAAGAGATGTAGAGAAATGAAAAGATGTTAAACAAAAGTAACTATACATTATCTACTATTTTAAAATTCTACTTGTTCTTGCTGGGAGGAAAACGGGTAGGCAGGTAAACGTGCATGAGAGAAGAAGCTTGGGGGCCCTTGGAGTGGTCTAGGCGAGAGACGAGGGGGACCGGGATTTGAGTGGGGCAAAGCAGACAGAAAGCTATGGAGGCACTGGAGGTGTATTTGGAACGTAAGCATTGAAAATGTGGACGTGGTTGAATTGAAGGGGATGAAAGCGTATGGTTGTGACTGGTGAGGAGGGGAGAGAGAAAAGATAGAAATATACAAAATTTGAGATTGATATTCCTGTGAAATTTTCAAGTAGAGAGATCAAGGAGAAAATTTGTATACAAAACTAAATCTAAAAGAAAAGTATAAGGTGCACGTGTGTACGATTCTGTAGCAAAGCGTCCAGGATATTCCCCAGAGGAAGCTTATAACTTGAGGAGGAAAGAGAAGAATCCTTTAAGAAAAAGAAAGGGCTCAGAATCTTGATGCTGTGATCCTCAGGACCTTAAATACGGAAACCTCTGCATAGTCAGGCCTGACAATTATCTGCAAAAGCTTAAATCAAGACCAGATTATACAATTACAAACATATCAACCCGCTTCTCACTAAAACAGAGAACAGGCAAGTTGTTCCCTGATGAGCATCCCCAGGCAGGTGAGAGGAGAAAGCGGAAGGGGTGGAATACTCACTCTGTGTTTCTCATAGTGCGTCTGAGTCACCACGCTATGCCCCCCCGCCTCTCTCTCTGCCCCAGGAGGGACCGAAGATAAACTGAAGACAACTGGTCAGTCTCCTCCTCCAACACCACTGCCAGCTTGTTTCACGTTTAGCTCTTCTGCCTTTGACTTTCTCATCACTTCAACCTGATAGTTCTCAGACATAGCTCGGTTTATGAACCAATTCTGGGCAAAGTGAACTCACACTATAAGTCATGATAAGAGCCGTGCCATCCCGGCTTCTCTGCTCTGGTGCAGGTTGCTGCCAAGTCAACCTGTCACCTGCCTTCCCTTCTTCCCATCATGCCCACCGACAGAGCAATACCGGACACCCACAGTGCAATGGCACAGGTCAACCAAAAGTAGGGGGGGTCGGGGTTAGCACATAGTGAAACCCAGAATGCTCTCGCTTATGTTTCCCACATGTGAAATTCATCCTTTAAAGACCAGACTTAATGCACATGCTTGTATTGTTTAAGTCATAACATTCTCCACTCTTTCATTTTTTTATTTTCTCAGTTTTTGAAACTAGCATAAGGATGTTATAATGCACCATATGTACGTTATGACCCTCACTGTAGGTGTCTATTGATAGCATGCATTCTTCTAAGATTCTAGAATGCAGCAGAAATACTGTGGTTAGTATATAATCTTGTAACTGAGAAAGATATTGTAAAAAAATTTTATACTCTTTATCTACATATTAATGTTTCCTGTGTTTTAAAAGACAGGTTACCCAGCAGCAGATGAATGGTATAAAATGTTTAATTAAAGTCAATCAGAGCCCGCTGACAAGAAATGACCTTACCTTCAACTCAACAGTGGGACCAAAAGCATCTATTGTTTTCATTTTAAAGGAATTCAATGAAGAATATTATCTTTTTGGCTCAATTAAAAAAAAAAACAACAATTTATCGAGGGCTTATTTGCTGCCAGCATATTTTTTGGCTAGGCATTGAAGAGTTTCAAACATGAATGTGCAGGCATTAAGTATCATGATCTGATTGTTCAGACAAGTATATGCCACGAGCTGGTGTGTGTCACACCAGAGCAAGTGATAAGGTGGAGGCCGGCGAGTCATGCGGGGAGAAGATTTCAGGGATGCCTGCAGTAGCACGTTACCTTTCAGGTAGGATATGAAGGAAGACTTCTATTTAAAACAGTGGCAAACAGAGGAAATGTGCAGTCCAGCAAGTCCATCTGCCCGGTACACTGCACTGTGGAGCGCGTGACTGAGCTTTGATTACTCACCAAACCTCTTCCTCCTGGACATCCTGCTCTCCGGGATGACAGCACCCATGAGGAATTTTCCCCAGTCACTAAATTGACAAACCTCCTTTATTTCTCATGTTGAATTATTTTCCCACAAAATTTTCCATCACCAAACCCTGTCGATTTTATCTTTAAGTGTTTGCCCAATTTATCCCTTCCTTTGAAACCCCACTGTCTGCTACAACCTAGTCTCAGACAGTACTAAGTCCTTGTTAATGTTGCTTAAAGCAGCCTGTTAATCAATCTCTCTGTCTTTAATCCATTTCCAGCCACAATTTATCTTCTGCATTTGAGCCAGAATGAACTTTAAATTGCAAATATAACTGTGTTATTATCCTACTCAAAATCCTTTAATGACTTCCTAATGCCTTCAAGGCTGTATTTCAAACTCTTTGATTTGCTAGGAAAGGCCATTCATGATTTGACCCCAACTTCATGTTTTTCATGCACAACTTTTTGCTATTTAAATCCAGGGCATGAGCAGTCTCCTCCTCGCTCTCTCTCTCTCCCCCCACCCTCCTTTCCACCCCTTCCATCCCTTCCTCCCTTTCCCTCTCCCCCTCCCTCTCTATTTCTCTAGTTCATTGACCCAAAACACCATTGTTTCACTTAGCTCTTTTTTAAGACTGACTTAGTCCCTGTAAACAGCCCCTTTTCTGGCAGACGGAAGCTCTGTTCGGCCTCCGAACACGCACCTAACTTGTGTGTCCCTCCTACATGTCTCCATAGCACACTTCGCGTATCTGCCATGACGTGAATCTCGCTGTCCACTTATAATTGTCCATTTATTGTTTTTTATTTGATTGTCATTAGCAACCTGATAGCATTGTCATATCAGATTTTTTACTTAGCTTTAATCCCCAGCATTTCCTCTGTTATCTTTACATAGTAAATATGAAGCTTCTTAGGTATTAATGAAAGAATCAGTGAAAAGAGAAAGGAACGCAAGTAGGCATTTTGTTTCTTTGCTTGTTTGCCCCAAACCCTTCCTTTGGGGACCTACCCATGCCCCATTGCCCGTGGTCCTGGAGTTGCAAATCACTGCCCTTCACTTGCTGGGGACAGAAGTTTGCATGCGGCACAGGCTGCTTCACACAAGAGACGGCCCGCAGACCCTGGGTGACCACTTCTCCGAATATTTAAAATGACCGAAAAGCATTAAAGGAGGGGTTAGGTTAAAATTTTGATTGTGTGATTCAGTGAGGGGGAGACGGGGAGAAACTGAGCTCTCTTCTTGCAGGAGGGGCTGGCCCTGCCTGTCAGGAGCCGTTCCCCATTTCACCCAGGTTGGCTCCCCCTGCTCTGTGTGGGCGCCCAGCCTCTCCGACGTGACTTAGACTCAAATTCCTATCACTCTAAGCCGATCGTGCAGTTCCATTGTCTATGCCAGTGCTTTATTTAGGGGTCTAGTGCGTATGAGGTAATGTCTCCTGGGGAGTTTCTCAGAAAGATGTCATGCTCGTAATTAGGAAAATAGAGTCCTTTTGCATGAGGTAGAGGGTTTTGCTTTTGCCACATCACTCCTGGAACAGTGACAGTCACCCTGAGATGAGGTGCCCCCGCCCAAGGCCAAGGCCATGTCCTCGGAGAGGCAGAGTGAACAGACTCAAAGGAACTGCACCCGTGATATTAATTTTCTCAATGAATCATCCTAGCTCACCCACTGATGAGGATTCTTGTCATGTAAGATGATGAATTGTTCTTACTGTTTGTTCTAGGTGAGATATAATTTTATTTTACTTGCAGTAATAACCATATTAATTGATAATTATGATATCAAATTCTCAAAATGCTGACATTAATGATCACGTTTAATTGTTTTACTTTTTTTTCCCTTTGTTGGAATCACAAATTGAACTGTTCAAATATTTTGGTAACCTTAACTTTTTTTAAAATGTAGTCAAATTACTTGAAAATTAAGTAAGATGAAGTTCATATGACATGAAATGTCAAAGTATGAAGTGTAGAGAATTAAACTTAGTTAACTGATAAATGTGTGATACATTAAGATTTGATAGAAGTTTCAAATAAATGTTTGGAGAAACATGATCTTAATCCAAGCTTCTCACAGAATATTCACTTTGAACTATACTCCATTCTCTTACCTCACTAATATACAAGTTTATTTTAGATGAGGTATCACAGGGAAATCAAAGTAATATGACTGAAGAAATGTAATTTTCCAAACACTAGGCAATTATTGAGTATACTATTTCATTTTTATTTTAATTACATATATAATAAATATCACATAAATTCTATATTATTAAGTAGGAAAACAATATTTATTATATAATATTAAATGAAGTTAAAATAATATTTAATACATAATGGTAATTTTTTAAAGTAAATTTGTTTTATATCTGAATAAGTACCATATATGATGTTGAATATAAACATTAACTTCATTTTATGGAACACAAATGCATTAATTTAGGTGATCATTAGTTGGGAATATATTATTCTGCAGAAAATAAGAAAACTTATCTAATAATCATTGTAACAAAGATACTAACCTTTAAAATACTAATGCTTTTACATTCATACTCTGAGTTCAGAAAACTTTAAGGATAATGTTGTGGACTACAAAGAACACTAACAGCCAAAAGATTAATTAAATTCAGTTTTGTCTACTATCAAACCTGTGTCTTCCTATCTGTACTTACCACACGGTGTCAGGGTGGGCATCCATTGTTCGGTAAGATCAGTAAGAACTGATTCTATCCCTACTGAATGGACATGTTCTTTGCTTATGCTTTAGTAATAGTGTGAATCATTGTGGTTTATTCAAAGTTACATTCACATACATGAGAAAACACAGTTCTTTTTGGAATAAATACTCATTTGACCTAGAGAAATGCAAGAGATTGTGTTGATTAAAAAAGATAAGACATGGGAAAGTATGAAACACCACACAGCATTTTAATTTAACAGTCATCATTATTTCAGGTGCAATAGTAAAGATAGCCAGTATATTTATCCTATATCAAATATATCACTTTGTTTCCTAAGGTATTTCCCCATAAGACGGTAAACTTTATACCAAAATTCCAATTAAAAAAAAAGCATGGCTTGTTACAAAGCAAGCTTTTCTGCAGCATAGGTTTTTCCATAAAACCTTAAAACAATTTGTAACTTGAGTTATATGGGGTCACACTTTGGTGGTACTTGAATGTCTGGGAAGCAGACTGCAATTACGTAGACAACTGTGTCGATACAGCAGACAGAGTCCATATATTTACCTTGATTACTATATAGTAAAGAAGGGTTTTTCTTTCAATGTATCTGAAATGTTGGTGACTTTATAGAAAATAAAAAGTGAATGGGGTTGGAAGTAAGGGCAGCAAAGCTGTGGAATTCTAGCTTAGGCGTTGCCTCGTGCAGTGACCAGTATGGGAATTAATGAGACTCCTGGGAAGCTCTCTCTTCCCATGTGAAAATCAGTCACCTAATCATCAGTGGTTCACCATTAATTATTTGCTGATTTTCCATGACAAGAAATACAGCAGGAAGAGTAAGTTTTAGCCTAAATAAATAATTCACTTATTGTGATTGATATGGCTGTGAAACATCAACGGGATGGCGTCCAGACAGATCCTACAGTGCATGTTTGAGGGCCTCACAGCCAGCTTTAGATCCTGTGGGGTGCAGTTCCATTTTTCTTCAGTCCCATTATAAAAATGCATTGTATCAGATCTATGAAAACACAATTGCTGTGTTTCCACAGAAATTTTTTGTTGAATTTTTAACCTGTAAATTTTTAAAAAGAATTTAACCTGCCCAAATTAAAACTTGGACCATGCTTTCAAGATTATTGCTTTTACTTCTTTTTTTAAAAAAAAAATATATTTATTTTTAGAGAGGGGAGGGGAGGGAGAAAGAGAGGGAGAGAAACATCAATGTGTGGTTGCATCTCACAGGCCCCCTGCTGGGGACCTGGCCCACGACCCAGGCATATGCCCTACACTGGGAATCGAACCGGTGACCCTTTGGTTCACAGGCCGACCCTCAGTCCACTGAGCCACACCAGCTAGGGCTAGATTATTGCTTTTAAAATCTGTCCACAAATCATAATTAACTAGAATTTAATTTTAGAATATAATCCTGGACCTCTCCCCAGAAATTGTGTTTTCATAGATCTGATATGTAGTAAGCATTCAATAAATATTAATGAATAGATGGAATAGAATATACTGAATGAATGAAAGAATAAATGAATAAATGAAGTGGTAGTATCTACACATGTATTCATACTCTTAGGGATAATTGGTTTTATTTATATATACACACACAGATACACACACTAAGAACTATTTTTTACACACATACTTCGGCTTTTTATTCAGTAAAAAAAGGTTGTTATTGCCTCTTTTGAGGTATGTGTTATGAGTTGAACCAGAGAATCTTCCAACATATCCAAAGGCTGAAATTACCAACAGTGTTCACATTCAGTGACAGCACCATTATAGCTGTAACCTGCAGACAGCAGCTTTCCGACTGGCAGAATTTTGAGGCAAACCTTAACTCAACCTCTCTTCATTCACTGTAATTGATGAGTCCTCACATAAATTCTTCTTCCTTTTTCCTTCCAAAATTATCTTATCAACAATAAAGGCAAAGAAAATACGGAAGAACAAAGCACGTTTATAAGTTCCAAAGATTCTGCAATGATTTTTCTCCCCTCTTGGTGGACACTTTCTTTGCTTAGTACTTTTTTTTAGTAGCGCATCTGACACTGGACGTCTGACCTCTGCTACCCTAATAGTTGTTAATGGAAACCTCACCTCATGCAAAGATAAAATGAATTTTTGGCAGCTGTGAGAGATTATGAAGGGTAAGACCAATCTTAGTTGGAATAAGAAGAAAAGAAGGCATCTGCACCTTAAACTACTCAGCTGGTTTTCATTATACATCAAGCCTACATTTATTACAAAGAGGGTAGCCAAGAGACAGGCATCGATAGGTCTCTGCATTAAGAGTTAGAAGGCCAGCGCTTGATAAATTCTACTTTTCATCTTGACTTGAATTCAAATGACCCTGAAATCTGTTTGAATTAGATGGCATATATCTGAGAGACAAACTCAAGAAGACCTCTACTTTATCTGATTGGTTTGCCCCTTATTTTTATCTTGAGTACAGTGAAATCTTAGTTCTTCCAACTTATTAAAAGAAACGAGTGGTTCTATAAATCCCTAAAGTTTTATAAATAAAACTCATTAAAGTTGGTTTTATGATATGCTTTATATATTTATACTTAATATGGTTTTGTTTGATGTATTGAAAATTTACAATATGCCCCAAGAGGCTATGCACGTAGTCATGACATAGGAACATCTATTATATTAGTCTAATTTCCACAAGCAGAGAGCAATTACAATAGAATTCTTAGGATCATTTGTTTTGTAATATCGAAGCTATACATTTAAATGTTGGTTGAGAGAAAAAAAATGTTTGAATGTTTGCTCTTGTGATATAACTAATTTCTAAAAGCATGAATGTCACTGTAAATCTAGAATAGGTAATATGATAGAGAACTGTGCCTTTAGTTTTATTTTTTGTTTCCTTTTTTTATCGAATTTATTGGGGCGACCCTGAATAACAAAATTATGCAGGTTTCAGGTGCCCATTTCCACAGCACACCATCTCTGCACTGTGTGGTGCATTCACCATCCCAGGTCGTCTCCTTCTATCGCCGTTCATCCCCCCGGAACCCTCCTCCACCGCCCCCTGCCTTGCAGTCGCCACACTAGTGTCCGTGTCCCATGAGTTTTTTCTTCTTTTTTGCCCAGTCCGTCCCCCCCTCACAACCAGACCCCCCACCTCCGACGGCTGTCTGCCTACTCTCTAGGAGTCTCTCTCTATTTTGGCTGTTGGTTCACTTTGTTCATTTGATTCCACGTAAGATCTTTCTGCGCTCTGCTAGCTTGCGTCTCATTACCTTCTCATATCTCATTATGGCTTCCCGGGTTTTTCCACTTTCATCTTAGGAATTTTCTTTCCTAAGAAAGATTTTTATTTAAGTATTATAATACATTTATATGTTGTTCTAATTAGTGTCCTTATTTATTTTTTATTATTTTAAATCCTCACCTGAGGATAAGTTTTTATTCACTTTAGAGAGGGAGGAAGGAAGAGAGAGACAGAGACAGAGACAGAGAGACAGGAGGACAGATATTGGTTGGTTGCCTCCTGTATGTGCCCTGACCAGGGATCCAACCCATAACCCAGGTGTATGCCTTGACCTGGAACTAAACCCGCAAATTTGGGTGTACAGGACAACACTCCAACCAACTAACCCACTGAGCAACCCAGTCAGGGCAGGGATCTTAGTCTGATAATGAATTTTTCTCCTCATTCCTTCTCTTTGTTTATTGCATGTACCTCTAGATGCTGTGCTGCTTTTTTTTTTTAAAGCATGTTTTGGTGTCTTGAGACTAGCTATTTTAATATATTTCTATCATGAAGGTGGTCAGTGCAGTATTACAAGGTAACTCATTTTCTTAACTTAAAGTTTTTTTTTCTTAGCCGCCCCAAAGCTTCTTGCTGCAAATATTGCAGTGCAGGTTATATATATATATAATATATATTATATATAATATTATATAAATAATATTAATAATAATTATAATTATATATTATATATAATATATATTATATAAATATATAAAAATATATATAATCCACAGTGCAGATTATATTTTTATATATAAAAATATATATATTTATATAAAATTTTTTTTTGCTACCTCTGACACTTCTGTTTCTCCAAAGCTAGTCAGAAGGTCAAAGGGTTATCTGACATCACCCATTTGCCTCATTTTTCATCCCTTTTGCCTCTCAGGATGTGACCCATAACTTCAGGACTATGTTTGAATTTCAGCCTCCGCTTTCCCCTGCTTACATTTCTACAGGATGAGGTTTGCATGAACTTACTTGCTTTCCTCAGCTCCTACTAATAATACAGACTAATAATAATGGTTTCTAGTTTTGCTGAAAATGGAGTTTGAATTTTTGCTTTCTTCTTTTGTTCATATTATTTCTGTGGAAAAAGGTAGAGGATGTTTGAGGTTACACAGCCCTATCATACTGAGAGTCTCAGACTGGTATTTACTGATTAACTAATGCTTACATGAAAATGGAGAAAGCTGACATGCCAATTTTTACACTTTTCTTTCCCCACTAAACGAAAGTCAGGATATTATTTTCAAGACCAAAAATACAGACCTAATAATATTTTCAGCATTATAACCAGGAAGTTATATATATTTTTTTCAATACATAAGGTTTCTTTAGATTGTTAGACCAGCTATGAATAAGTTTCAAAACACAGCTTCAGTTACCAAACCTGGCCACCTTACCGCATAAGTTTGCAGTGAATTTTCAATTGCAATGCAATTACAGTGCCAATAGATGCGTTTTATGTGGACAGTTATGTCTAGAAATGTAGAATCAGACTGAGCGAGACCTGACCGGAGAATCTAATCTACTTTAGGGTCACCTCGTCTTCCACTTTGAGTCACCATGTCCAGCAGTTGGAAGTAAATTTTATCACATAAAGACATACTATCAAATAATTTTTAAAAAGATCACGTGCTCATTAATTCACTTACTGGTCACTCATCGTGTGTTCATTCCTTCGACACACGCGGCGTCCCCCGCCGCATCGCTTCTGATCGAGCCGCTCCGGACCCCCCCCGGAAGGGCTCGCGACGCGCGGCGACGCCAGCGCGGAGGAAGTCACTGACCCTCGGAGGGCTGTTTAAAAAACGCGTTCCTACGAGTGTAGAAAACTTTTTTCTTTTAAACTTCATTCTTATAGTTTATGAAAGGATAACGTTAATAATTTTTATTTAAAGTTCTTTTCCCTCTTTTTGGACTGAAAAACTAACAATAAAATAAAAACTATGGAAAATTGTAACGTTCAAAAATAATTTAATCCAAACAAGCTAGGAATTTTATCCACAGAATTTAAAACAAAGTTTGATAAGGGATACTTTCTTGTTACTTTTATGTTTTGGTCAACCTTTCAATATTTCCTATCCTAAATATTTATAACTTCCAAAAACATGACTCATTTTCCTAAACACAATTTTTTGGAAACTATTCTATATTAATGAGTAAGGTTTATAGGTAAACTATTTAAAGAAGTGCCAATTTAATATTAAGTTAAGCGTTTTATTTAGTTTGTTTTTTTTTTTCTGTAAAATCCCTCTTTTTTATATAGACCACTATTCACACATACAACAGAAATACGTTGTTTTAAAATTGGGTGTATTCTGCTGTTGTAAAATGGTTTATAGATTAACCCAATGATACTAGTGTTATGATTATGAATAATACATAGTAATTACAATTTTTTGACTACATACTCCATGCCAAGCATCATGCTGAGCACTCAACATTCATTTTTCTTATTTAAACTCCATGTGACATAGGAAATGCCATTTTACCCATTTATAGAGAAGAAGTCGAGGATCATTAATGATGTGTAGAGTCCTCCAGGTGACACCGTGTAGAGGAAGCGCCATTGTTTCAACCCAGGCTGCCTCCTCTCGACCTTGCAGGCCAGAAGAGCATGCTGCACCAGTTATTAGCAAAACCCTCAGCTGCTCATATGAATCAAACCAGTCGCGCACCTCCTTAGAGGAAACTGAACGGATTGGCTGCCGTTTCTGGACAGAGGAAAGGTTACCACCCACTCTCAGCCTTCATGATCGCACCTCGTCCCCGCGTGGGAAGGCTCCCGCGGCCGCAGCAGCCGCCTCCTTTGGTGCGGCGCCCGGCGGTGTGAATGGCTTCTTTCTTTATTCGAGGCTTTTTACAAAACTGAGGCTCACCTGTGTGATCCTCAACTTTTTTTTTTTCCAATTAATTTGAGGGTGCTAGAGTATAAGTTGAACAGTGTAGCTCTTGCATACCAGTCTGGGTAGCTGAGGCATAAGTAAGATTCTGATTATTTTAGTAACGCAGTTGTTTTCAGTTAAAATGAGTCAGAACAGGGTTGGATTCTCTTTCAAGGTGCCTGTCTTCCACTATCTTTACCTGGAAAACAAAAGCTGATTCTTCATTAGTGTGTTTATTTTCAATATCTAACATGGGAGTTAGGGGCCTAAATAATATAAGGTCTTACTTTACATAGTGGGAAAGGATTTAAGTAATATCTTTTTAACAGAAGCCATGGATGTCTTATTTGTCTTTTTATTTTCACCAAAAAATATTTAATACATAGAGATAAAGTGTATTTGGAATTAGGTTTATGTCCTGTTTTCTGGGAGATGACGTCATTTTTACAAGGGTCTTTAGGAGTTTTCCCAAAATGTGTATTTGTTTTCCTTTTTACTTCCTCCAAACCACTCCACACACTTCAGCTCCACAAAAAGCGGGGAAAAAAAAAAAAACAAAACCCAAAAACAAAAACAAAACAAAAAAACCCAACACACAGTCACTGAAAAGAATCACTCACAGAGCTATGGTAGTCTACATAGCTGTATGATTTCCTTTAACAAATATTTACTCACCGCCTAAAAAATGCCAGAGGCCATATTTTATAGTGTAGCTATAATGTAAACAAAAAGTTACAGAGTCCTGTTTTCATGGAGATTAGAGTCTGTCCGAAGACAGATACCAACGAACACATCAAGGATAATTTTTTAAATTGGCGCTGCTATAGTCTGTGGAGGACCGGATTGAATAGAGAGTATTTGCTTGCGGAAATCAGGAGTCCTGCGAAGTCCTGAGCGCGCTGAGGGCTGAGGCAGGAGCAGGGGGCGCGGGGGAGGGGAGCCTCCGAGGGGCTGCGTGGGCGGGGGGGGGGGGGCAGCGCGCCGGAGGTGCGGCTGCACTGGACCACCGGCCGGGTGCAGCTGCACTGGACCACCGGCCGGGGGCAACGGGTGACAGCAAGGCTGCTGACCGCGGAGGGCAGGGGCCCTTCGGTGTCAAATCCGATGGAGTGTTGGAGGAGACCCGGCCCCTCCTCCGGGATGTCTGGGCCAAGTGTTGGGGTGCAGAGGAACAGGAGGCCTCTCAAGGCATTCGAGCGAGAAGTGTGCGGGAAGACAGGGCTGCGGGCATCGTCGGAGTTGTGTTTTAAAACCCTCCTCCTCTCTGCAGAAGGCCCTGGGGCAGGGCAAGAGGAGCGAAGGGTGGATCCCCTGCAGAGGCCCTGGTGAGGAACGAGGCGTCGTCCTCTCCGCTGGTTCGGCCAGGACGGGATGCGTTAGGCCGGACGGCCAGCGACCGTGAAGGAAGACGAACGACTGAAGCCAGAAGGCGGGATGAATTGTGCACCAGGAAAATCAGCCGGAGCCGCGATGGCCCTTGTTCTCACTCGTAGACTCTGCAGAAACCGTGCTACCTCACTTTCCCAGGCTGGGCTTTGTTTGTCTAGAGGACCATGAGGCCTGTATTACATCAAAAGCTGGCCATATCGGGTAGTTTTTCTGAAAGGCAACCACGAGGGTCTGAAGGGAAAGGGCAGAACTCGGCGATTATATTTCTTGAGACCCAAGACACAGAGAGCTGGGAGGTCTCAAGAAAGGCGGACCGCTCAGTTCTGTGCCCAAGGAGGGTTCTAAGGAAACGATTGCCCCAAGCAAGAGGAGGAGAGGTTCTTCGGAAGGAGAACATGAACTGCCTAAAGGCATTTTAAGAGCTAAAGGGTAGATGCTGGGATAATGAAAATGGATGCTGAAGACGGCGAACCGTGCCTTCCAATAAGCCAAGTATTTTCAAAAGTAAGCAGTTCCAAGGTGACCAGGTCGGCTCAGGTCCTGCTGAATTGCCCCACCACGGTTAAGATGTGCCTTTCTTCCTAAGGCAAGGGATAGGGGCTCTCTACTCCACAGTGACTTCGAATTAATTGCCAGCCAACGCTGGGAAGTGTAGGCTTAGCCAGTCTTGATTTAATATAGAAAACCGTATTCCTGCAGCTCAAATGTCATGCAACAAATATTTATTGGTCACCACAGAGTGATATTTAATGAGTCTGTTTCTACTTAGTAATAGATTCTTTTGTAATTGGCTTTCTAAGAACTGTATTCTCCTTATAACAAGTTGGGTATAACCCCCCTTCCCCATTCTAATATGAGCAGGGATCTGAGCAAGTGACATATGGCAAAACCCAGTGCTTCCACTGGCGCTCTGCTATTCAACAAAAATAACAGATTAGCAACTTTCAACAAACAGAATATAAGTCTCCGTTGCTGGAGAGACAAAGCACTGAGCAAATGGAAAAAGGTGCGGTTAACATTAATAAGTACCCCGGGCAAGAGAGACTGCAAAACATATTGGAGAAGACCTTCTCAGATACATTGTTTAGGCACACATTGCACTAACTTCAAGTTTGAGCACATGGAAGTTGAGAGACGGTGAACTCTCTCTCCGTAAAGTGAACCTCGTGTCACCTGGAAATTTGCTGCCCTCAGTGACTGAGGGAAGCTTGCCCTGAGCACCTTATGTCTAGTCCCGGCAGCCTTACCCTGGGCAGCTGTAGCCCCGGCCGGCCTCACCCTCTGCTCAGGTACCACCCCCCCCACCCCCCGCGAAGTCCGTAGAGCTCAACTCAGTTCCCACCTGGAGGCGCGATTTCAGTCCTTGACTTTCTTGAGAAGCCTGGTTTCACCGCCTGTGTTACAGGTTTGTGTACAAGGATATCATCGCCTACGCTATCTTTCCCGTGTTACTCATTTTAATTTTATTTTCGTTGTTTTTTATGTGCCTTCTCCTTTGGATGAATTAAGCCTTACGTATCTCTGAAGTCCACTTTAAATCATGTGAAACCCTTTAAAATATGTGAAACCCTTTAAAACGAGGCAGGGAACAGCTTAAATGGAATGTAAAGCGCCCTTGTGCCAAACGCATGAGTCTCTTCCGCAGCCTCCCAGCACGTTGTTATGCTGTTGGTTTCAGGGGAACCTTGGAATAAATCGCGAGCAGGGCAGTCAGAAAAAAATAGTTTCTAAGACCGCCTGCTGTGTAAATGTCTTAGATTCCTTGCATATATCAACCCAAATTTCTGTACGGTAAAGACAATTGCCACACGCTGTTGTCGGGCGTTTGCTGGGTCACCCCTGATGAATGTACCTTGTGCCTAACCCTTGGCGCTGCGCGCGGGCAATATGCACGAGCCCCTCACAATGCCAGCTGCTCCATCTGTGTTAGTTCAGGTTGTGAAAATCCATTTATTTAATTTTTGACATGGTCCCTGGTTTGGAGAACTTTCATGTGGGTTTTAATTTAATGCCAGTTTGGTCTGAGTCTCTGTCTGCCAGTCTCTGAAAGAACATGGTGGCCTGCCTTTGTTTATATAATTTGTCACATCAAATATTGCTGAAAGGAATGCTTTTACAGAATGAGAATACATGGAAAACTTTTAGCTCTATGCTACAGTTTCTTATCAATAAGCTTATTTTGTGTCCCCATACTTCTGGCACCTGACGAATTGATTAATATTTGATTTTTAGTTATGTGCTTCAGTGTTTCAATAGTTTAAGTGAAAATTAACAATGCACTAGTGAAACACTGCTGGTCCATTTTGCTGCATAAGTATATGCCGAGACAAAGCAGCACCTCTACCCTTCCTTTCCCTTCCTTTCCCTTCCCTTCCCTTCCCTCCCCTCCCCTTCCCCTCCCCTCCCCTCCCCTTCCCTTCCATTCCCCTCCCCTCCCCTCCCTTCCCTTCTTCTTGCCTCCCTGAGAAAACAAAGTTGCAGTTTCTGTATGCAACATTTCTCAAAGTATAGTACACAAAATAGTTTATAAAGGAATACTTTAAGAATCCTGTAGCATGGGTAAATATAACTCTAATTCCTAACAGAGGGTAGGTACTCAGGTATTTATTGGATAAGTAAAAAGTATATGAGTATTATTTTGAAGATACGCTTTTTAAAATCCTTTATGTCACAGTAGAATCTCTTCCTTTAATTCTTATACAGTCTGAGAGGTCTGGCAAACTTTAATAGATTTAATTCCAGTAATGTACCTAAATAAGATGGACACCTTAAGGTCAAAATATGCATTTTAATCTTTTAAAGTTCTTCTATCATCTCTATGTACAGAGAAATTTACACAATGAAGTTTTACATAAGATACAACAGATAAAGAAAAGCTGTGGGGTTATGCAAAAGAGATTTTCCACTAAAAGGAATCAGGAGAAGCTTAACATTAAACTTTCCATTTAAGAAGAGTAATGTAACTGAAGACATGGTTTTAAAAATCCATTAAGTCACTTTGGAAAAAGGCAGTAAACACAGGTTCTGGAGACCAGAGAACTCTCTTTGGCAATCTATATCATTAGTGATAGTATTTCCATTAAATTACATGCATTTGTACTTTGTTCTACATCTTTTCTTATAAAACACAATTTACACAATATTGGTTGCTTTACTCCTAAGCATACACTTGCAAAGATTTGCTATAAAAATGAATACTCTTACCTATAGCAATTTACATTGGAAGTCATTTATGTCAGCATCTCTTAAATGCAATTTATTTTCCTATTGTTTCATGGAAGTGAGATTCATTACAGTAATGTTCCTATATTGGGATCTTCAAAAAATCACAGAGGATGGGGAATTGGTTTTTTAACAAACATTATGTATCTTTCATTATTGAAATGGCAAGATATGCTGTTAATATATTACTGTTTCTTTCCTTTTCTAGAAGAATTGATTATTTATATGTTATAGAAGGTTGGCATGCCCTATGTGACATTTTAAATCAGGTCACTGGGATTATGGGCATTTTTCCCCCCACAAAGCAGAATCTGATTGGCTTAGCAATGTATTTTCTCCAGAGCTTTTGTGTAAATGACTTGTCAGCTTACAGTTAGATGACTCTCAGTAACACTAAGGATACTTAAACTTATCTTAATTTGACTGTAAACTATTGCAATGTGGCAAATGTTTTAAATTCTTGTTGTACCCATAGTTGCCTATGGTCTGAATGAAACATCTCCAATATACCATTTTATGTCTGTTGCTTACTGTAAAACTTATTTTCACATGATAAAAGTTGTAAAACTTTACCTAATAGTCATTTTCTCCAGATGAAAATGTATTTCCAAGAAATTTCATTTCTGGCACTCCAATGTCATTTCTTTCTGATCTAAAAAAAATAGTCCACTATATTGAGTTGGCAAAAGATTAAGATGTTAACGGCTGGGGCTTCATTATAGGGTTTTGAAATTTTATTAAGACCAACGTATGGTGACATTTTCATTCATGACCTGAGCAGTGTATGGATATTAACTATAAATATAGCTATTACATTTAGATCTAGATCACCTTTTTTCCCTGCAGTAAGACCACAGGCAGGGAAAAAAAAAATACCACAAATGGTAAGCATTAGATCTTACATACAAATAAGAACTCAATGTGATATTAAACTATGGTTGATTGTGGTTTAAACGTTTATATAGATTTTTTAAAACTTCCAGAGAATGAAACAATTATTCTGCAGTTTAACAAAAGCTACTTATTTTTTTCTATTTTCAATTTAAGTGCACATTTATTCCATAGCATTACTAAAGGATTTGTATCTAATTTAAGAACAAAGTCAATATATGTGACTCTGATACCCTTTGAAATAATGTCATTTTATTTATGTAACAATATGTGTGTAAGGTAAATGATCTAATGAGAGAAAACAGCTCTCTTATTGGGTATTGGATATCACACATGAATAATAAGAGTATACATTAGGTTATTTTCTATCTGATGATATGATAATGTGTTTTCTATAATCTTACATAAGTTTATTGGTATTCATGGAAACTACATTCTTTATTATTATACATATAATTCATTTATATATTTTGCCTTCAATCCAAAGAATTGGCTCTTTGATTAATAATGAACCACTGATACTTGACTTCTCATACGACATGATTTACTAATACCACTCTACATTTCCTAATTGAATTAACAAAATAGAAGACTGAAAAGGATTACCTTTCCCATTCAGTGCAATGTCAGCGCGCTAAGCTTACCATCATTTTATTCTACTGTATAGCTTTCTGCTGAGGACTCAGTGAGTTTTCCAGTGTAAATATAGCCTTAATAGGGTTTTAACTATTTGATTTTATCCAAGGAAATCAATTAAAGGCTGAGATCCTTTATATATTAAGCCAAAGAAATACATACATATGTGGTGTGCAATCTATGCCTTCCTAGGTCTCTACAATGCTCTGCTGATCAAAGGGAGAACTGAGTGAAAATACCAAGGATGGTGCATGTCATATAAATGCATACTCCTGCCAACAAAAGGGAACTCAGTGGGAGCTCTTGTGATCTAGGGAGATTTCTTAAAAGAAGTAGACTGACCATGAAAAACAAAGAAGAATGATAACATTTATAAGTATTAATATATAATTTATTCTTCATAGTGACTGCATAAATTGATTCTATTATTATCCTTTTTTAAAGATGGGGAAAGTGAGTCACAGAAAGTTAAATAGTGTGTCCAATATCACATAGATAGTGTTTGTCTTCATCAGTTCAGGACACTATAGCAAAGTACCATAGACTGATAAGTTCATAAACACCAGAAATTTATTTCTGACAGCTCTGGAGCCATGAAGTCCAAGGTCAAGGCATCAGTAGACTGGGTGTCTGGGTAGGGCATTCTTTCTGGTTCACAGATGGCTGTCTTCTTGCTGTGTCCTCATTTGGGGCAAAGGAGCACTCAGGTGTCTTTTAAAGGGCACAGATCTCATTCATGAGGGCTCCACCCTCACTGTACAACTACTTCCCAAAATTCCCACCTCCTAATACCACTCCATGGAACATAGGGTTCAAGACAGGAATTTAGGAGGGACCCAAACATTCAGTCTGTAACAGTGTTGTTGGACTTAGAACAGTAAACCCAGGGACCATAGTTCTAACCTCAAACAGGCAGAGTTTGAGTAAATACAGCCCATAGCTCAAAATGGTCTTTTTCCTCTATGACACAGTGCCCGAGTCAGAGGGACAGACATTTGTAGGTTTATCAGGATCCTTTCTCTTTACATGAGTCTGGGACGTGTGTGTGTGTTTCATTAGAAATTATTTCCAAGGTTTCTGAATGATAGTGTCTTTTTATAAAATTTTAATAAAACCTTTTGTAAGTCTTACATTAGTTATCTATCACAAAACAGTAACAAAGAATCTCTTTGTGGAAGTAAATTTTATTTTTTACAAAGAGCCTTGATTGCATTTATGCACTTGTAAGCTTATTTGTTATATTTTTATCAGGATGAATGAAATTTCTTGAAAATAACATATACACATGAATGAAATTTGCAACAAAAATTTTTATAAAGAAAAATGGCATTGATATGACTCCTCATCATCTCTAATACAAAATAATCATCATTTTAAAATTCTTAAAAGAAGCAATTCCATTGTCAGAACAGAACTTTAATATATTTTTATCAATGACTATACCTTTTAAAATAGTACAATATCAAATTTTGCAAAACAGGAAATAAAAATTAGTAATGTGGAACCATTAATTTACTTGTCAGGTAGTAAGCATATGTGAAACAAAATGTACTTCTCAGCTACTCGTTATTTTTGTTAGTCCAACTGTCAAATTATCTTTCCAGCAAGGAATTCCAAAGAACAGTAGAATGGTGAAAACATCTATAGATAATTTAAACGTTAAGATGATGTGTGTGAAGGAAATGCACTTACTGTGCCAGAATCTGCATCCTTCAAGAAGGATGGCAGAAGCAGCATTGGGTTTTCTAATAGCTAGTAACTGTATGCTGGTGTGTAGGCTGTGGTTGGGGCATGCGTGTTGGCCCATCAGAGGTATGGCAGGAAACAGAAACATTTGAGATATCTTAAGCAGAAAAAAAGGTTTCGCTAGATGGCTGTCCTTTGACTATGAGATCCAAGATGCAGTGCCATCCAGAGGTGAGACACAATATAATGCCAAAAGATGACATGGGTTATATGTCCGTTTGGGCCAATGCGATTGACCAAAAAACTAAGTAACCCCACTAGTTGATATTTATTTAACAGCTATATAATAAGGGGTTGTCCAAAGTGATCTAGAGGTACGATGGCGGTGATGATGACACCGAGAACAAATACTTACGGAGTGGCTGCTGCAGGGTGGGTACAGCTCCTTACGCGAAGCATCTTATTTAGGCCTCACAACAACCCTATAATGTAGGAAGACTAGTTTTGTTCTTATTTTGTAGAAAGAGAAGTGAAACATAGAGGAATTACCTGAGTTGCCCAAAACCACAGGCTAGTAAATGGCACAAGTTTGGATTTACAAACCATATACTTGGTAAGGGATTAATATTTTAAATATATAAGGAACCCCCACAATTCAGTAGCCAAAAAAGTAATAACACAATTACGAAATGAGCGAAGGACTTGAATAGGTATTTTCCCAAAGACAGGCAAATGGCAACGTGTATATGAAAAGGTGCTCAGCACCACTGATCATCAAATTTAAAATCATAACTGAAGGAGAAGTGACCTCAAATCAAGTCATAATTAAAAATCACCTTACATTTGTTAGGATGCTTATATGTATGTGAGTGTGTATGTGTCTATATATACACATATGTAAGTGTTAATACATATATACAATATACACACATATAATGCATATTACATATACATGTATAATGTATATTATGTAGACATATATGATATATATTTTGTATATTCACATCCACACACAAATATTGACAAGTATGTGGAGAAATTGGAACCCTTATGCACACTGTTGATAGGAATGTAAAATGGTACAGCTGCAATGGAACTGAATCAAATTGAATGCATTAATAGGTTCATTTTTTCATATATCAATTATGCCTCCATAAACAAAAGAATGCAGGGAGATTACTTAGAAAAAAGAAGACTTAGTTAATATTTTATTTTAGAATATAACCTCATTTATGACACTTCCTTAATTTAGAATTTATTGTGGTCACTGATAACAGTAGAAAAAAATCCAGACTTCTCACCTTAATACATGATATCATCACTCAACCAACCTTACCTTACTGCTCCTAAACGGAAGTGATGTTTATCTAGTCCTGTGTCAGTTCTCCACTCCATCAAGAATATTTTCTTATTTTTTCTTCAATGTGCTAAGCTCACATTTTTTCAAATGTTTATAATTGCTACTCATGCAGATTCTTTCTTTTCTGTTATTATAGTTTAAGAATAAATATATATACACACACACAAATATCTGCCAATTTAACAAGATACTTATAAACTAAATGTCCATTGATCATTTGTTTAAAAATATTATAAGATTAATATATTCCATTCCCCATGAATTTGAACATCACAGCTATCTACTCTTAATACTGAATTTTTTAAATTTATGTTTGTTGTCTAAATCGCATGCAGGTCTTCAGAATTAACCGTAATGGTAGAGATTTTATCTTCTAGGCTTTAGAGAAGCCTGTGCAGTAACTGACAGATACTACTATCTGGAGAAGTTGGCAGTCTTGTTTGAAACTTGTTGACTGTGTTTGTAATAGTTCATTAACTGCAGGAAACTACTAATGCTACTGTGAAGTCTGCCTTTGTAAATAATCCCAAAAGGGATTTCTAGAAGAACTTTTAAAAAATTAATGGTCCTTAGTTTTTAGTCTCAGACATGTATAAAATTTCTGAGGACTAGGCACATTACATGCTCAATACTGGCTGATTAAGAAGTGTTTGTTGTTTTTACTTGTAATTTGTGGATTATTTAGTGCTGTCATAACTCCTACTAAATTATAACTATTTCTATATTTAATTTATTTTGACAGGACCTACAGATATAAACTATCAATGTTCTCAAAATACTTTTAACCAGAAGAGAAATCTCTACTTACACAAAACACAAGTAAACATTACTAGTCAAGTGAGAAACAATCAACTAAATGAAAAGAATGAAAATTATGTACAAACTGATTCCTTTATAATTTAACAAGACCCAGCACAAAGGAAGGGTGATTTCCGATGCTCCCTACTGGTCTAAGAGTGCAGTTCATTCCACTGCAAAATGATGGAGGCCTAGTGGCTGCCACCGACCTGCAGGTTAGAGTCTTTCAGTGGCAATTAGTCTGTGACTTGGTCTCGGTTCCAAAAATTGTGGTGGCTTTAGGAACCATTCTTTTTATATTCTCTATTGTCAGCAAATAAAATTTGACTAAATTATAAGCTCTATAGTGGTTTCATAGAGCTTTACAGTAATTTATATTTATAGTAATTTTTACAGTCATATATATTTATATTTACAGTAATATATATTTATATTTATAGATAAGCATATATATACTTATAGTAATGAGCCTTCCTGATAACAGCACTATCATGGAACATGCTCTCCACATCGCTCAGGTCACCTAGAATGTCCTGGACAATAAAATACCTATTATTAAAGCTAATAAATCTAGAATAAACACAATAACATGTTATTAAATACAATAATTATTGTTATTAACACTTTTAAGAAACATTTTTAAAATACTCTAAATAGCAAGGGATGTCATGCATAGGATATGAAGGGTCAATATTCTTATAATTCTTTCTTAATTGATTCATAAATGCAATATAATGTAATCAAAGTACCAGCAGGTCTCTTAAGTGGTAACTGACAGAACATAGATAGTTAAATTTGTGTAGATATGCAAAGGTGTCATAATTATGAGCACTACTGAAGACAAATTGGGAAGTTTAAAAATGCTGTGGTAAATAACAAAATATTATGAATCTATATTAAATTAGGACAAAGTGGTATTGCCAGAAGAATAGTCAAACATTTCAACAAATGTATTCATGACCTTGGGATCAAGAAAGTTTGTATAAAGACAACAGAAAAATCTAACTTAAAGGAAAAGCTTGATAACATTTACTACATCAATAGAAACTGCTAAAAAATAGAAAAGAGAGCCCTGGTACAGTAGAAGATACTTAATGAATTAATGAATTATTGTACAGTATTTCACCAAAAACATGAACAATTGGCCACTATACATATGAAAAATTGTTTAACATCATTACTCATCATGAAAAGGTATGTTCAAAGCATAGTAACATGTCTGTACCACCACAGGAATAGAAAATTAGAGGGACTCACAATACCAATGGCAGTGTGAATATGGAGCAACAGGCTTTTTTATACACTCTTCTGGGAGAGTAAATGGGTGCATTTTATCCTGAGAAGTGTTTGGCATTTTATAGTAAGCTGAACATAGTCACAGTGTAAAAATAATAATAATAATAAAAAAATTTTACAAAAACCAGAAAATCCCACCAGTATGTATATATTGATACAAAGTGAAATGCATACATGAGTAAAACCAAAACATATGTGAAATATTCATAGCAATATTGCTTTAATAGCTAAAAATGGAAACTGTCCAGATATTCATACTAGAAGAATGGAAAGTAAGTAGAGGAATATTTGTGAAATATTAATACTATGGAATAATGCAAATAAATTCATTTTGGCTATATGCAACAGCACAATTATATATCATAATTATAATACCTAAAGAAAGAAGCCAGGCATAGAAGTATATATTTTGAATGTTTATATTATATTAAGATTCCATTATATTAATCAAAAACAAGCAAATTATCATATAGAAGTAAAAATAGCTTTGGGGAGAGATGAGGTTATTGATGAGAAATGACAAAAATGAAGCTGATGGAATGTGGTCAATATTGTTTCTAGCCCTTGGTTTGGTTACAAAGGTGCTTACTCTCTGATAAGTCATGGAGCTGTACATTTGTGGTTTGTGTACCCTTTCTATGTGTCTAACTCTTCAAAAATGTGGTCAAATATAAAAACACAATCGTGTTGACTGATTTTGCTCTGACATCATGATTCTGAACATCGAGGCAGACATGGATTCTGCCAGGTAGTTTCCCCCTCTGATTAGGAGGAGAGAGAAATCATTTTCTTTTGGGGTTTTTCATCTTGAATTTTCTTAACCTTAATAAAGTACAAAATAATGTATTCTGATGAAAATATGCAGTTTGCACTGAAACATAAACTTGAGAAAAAAGGATTAGGATTCATGATGTGGAGTTTAAAAGAGATTTCATTTAGAGATAAATTGAATTAATTTCATTACTATAGTTTAACTTACATCCTAGTCTCATCACTAAGAGTTTATGGGTGAAGTACTTGGAGTATAAGCAAACGAAGTTCCAAATAGAAAGCATAAGTTTCTTCCTCCTTCCCTCCTCCGTCTCCTCCTCCGGGATGGGTACAAGGCGCCCTTCCGTCTTTAGCTTACTTGCAGCACTTCAGCAGTGCGTTACCATTTCTGGAGCTCTCTAAACCTTCCCTGGGGGCTGACATCTTTCTGTGTCCTCTTAGATTGGGCAGAAGCAATTTCTTTCTAAAGGTGAAACCCAGTTCTTCCAATTGACGGAGGTCAGCTTTTTCACTGAGTTTAACTTACATGTCTCTGCCAACCATTGTCCTCTTCCTAGGAGCCTTTTCAGCCCTGCATTCAGCACCCTTTCCTCAGAGCAGACATCTGTGTCTTTATTTTAAAGCACTGTCTACCAAAACAACACAATGTAATCTTAGGTTTTAAAACAGGAAAATGCTGGTTAAATTTAACATAGTATCACATGTTGGATCCTGGGACAGTAAGGGGATAGGACTGGAAAAATTAGTGAAATCTGAGTAAAGTCTGTAGTCCAGTTGCTAGGGATGCATCAGCGGTAATCTCTCGCTGTTAACAAACGCGCCACGGTTGGATGAGACGCAAACGTTGGAGGAAGCCTGGTGCGGGTCTGTGGGGCAGATGCCCCTATTGCCTTTAGAGCTGCTATGGAAATCTAAATCAATTCCAACATACAGAATTAAAATAAAGGCTGGAAATCAAATCGCCTCTTCCTTGTAATAACATTGTAAAAGAAAGATTTAAAATAGTTAATACAAATAAGATTGGAAAGAAATATGTTACCAGATGAAGTAGAATGATTTTTGTTTGTTTATTTTTCTATATTTTCCTTATGTTCTACAATGAGCGTGTAACACTGATTAAATAAAAACACAAACAGTAATGCATAAGCACACATATCCAAAAAGCCACATGAATTGCTGGATTAACCTCAAAAATCGTATTGCTTAGCTGAGCAGTTGTTTCAGAGCAGAGGTACTGGCATAATGCTCCTCCTCTTGTCCTGGCCTCTGTCACCACCTCGGTTCCCTTCCTCCGGACTCTTGCTGAGTCTTTCCCAAGCACACGTTCTCTGTGTGCTGACCACTCACGTATATGGATACCCAAGTATCTGAAATTTTAGCAACAATGGCAAACGCACAGGAAGTGTAGAATTGGTTTTTAAAAAATAGGACCAACCCTAAATTCTTCAATTCATGATACAATCATACACTAACTAAATGTAGTCGAATCGCATATTAGTGAGATTCTCTAAAGAAGATTCTTTACTAAAATCAAATTATAATTAACCTTGTTTTCTTTACCAAGAATCTAAATGCCATAAATTGCATTAGGATAAAAACCTTATCTTTTCATCAGTCTAATCAAAGAATCAACTATTATGTTAATATTTAAACTTAAATAATTAAATATTTCATTATTGAAAATGATGTTGATTATGATTAGTGTTTCTAGGGAAAAATTCCATATAGTCATCTATTGGAGATTACTCATTTCCAAGAACATGCAAAAATTTGTCCACAGTACACATGTTTATATGTCTTTGAGAAGTAGATTTTTTAAACTGACTTTTCAATAAGTCAGAAATTCTAAGGATAAACATGTGCATTTATCATTCTTCTCCAAGAAAAGGTTATTGGAAATGGGCTGTGGAAACTATTTTCTTATCTGTAACTCTGGATTCTAACAAGGAGAAATGTGGCAAACTTTCTTTTTAATTTCTGATTGTTTAATGGAAAATAATCTAAGGAAACCAAAGTATTTTCTATGTTAATAGAAACTTTCTTCTAGAACAGAGTGTTCTCTGGCTCAGGCCACTTCGCTTGGACAAAGCAGCTTAAATGTTACTTCACTTTGCACTTTCTAAATAATTGTTTTTTTCTTTTTAAAGGATGCCATTGAAGATATAATTGTATATAATTTTGTTCCCAGAGACGTTAGCAGTGCGTCCATACCTGAAGACATTGCACAGAAAACAGTCATCAGTGTGATACTCATGGGGTTTTTTTTTTTTTTCATTTTATTTGGTTTCACATCCATACAGGCTTTTGTTTTAGACATTTCTAGCTACAGCTCCCCAGAGATAAGTTCCTTTTAAGCCATAGAAATGAAGAAATTCAAACTTGTTTTGGAAATTAGATTAGGAGATAAGAAACAACTAGAACCTAATTTACTGTTTGTTTTAATAACTAGCGTAAAACATGAGTTTATATTCCTTTGAAGTCGATTGTGTAGAGCAACATTAAATATTTTATCATGAAGGCAATGTAACCACATATTGACCTCATTCTTTGGCTATGTCTCTGGCTATGTCTACATATCTCCAAAACACTTTGTTTGATTTGTTTCACTGATTTATGGTTTTAAACAACCCCATTGTTTCAGAATAGTACATGTAACTTATGCCACAGTTACTGTAAACATCCTTTTGGCAAAGACTAACTTATTGCATATGGTTGTAGGTGGTAATGTCTAGTAAAAGGATTGATCTCCTTAGCAGAAACTTTTGATCAAATCTCTTACTTGGAATTATCCACTGCACTCTACTAAAGTAAATGTCTTACTCAAATACTCCTTTGCTACTATTTACAGAGCTCAGACAGCCAATTGACACAATCTGGAATTAATCTGGAATTCTCTGTAGCGACTTTTCTAAATTCTTCCAGTTATTATGTATAATGCTCCTAATTGTAAGGCAAAATGTTCATGAATTAAATAAAATAATAAGTTTAAGTGCACGTTGTTAAACAGAATGTTCATTTTTATTTATTTTATTTTTTAAAAAGATTTTTTAAAATTTATTTTTAGAGAGAGGGGAAGGGAGGGAGAAAGAGAGGGAGAGAAATGACAATGTGTGATTGCTTTTCACACGCCCTCGACTGGGGACCCGGCCCACAACCCAGGCATGTGCCTTAGACTGGAAATTAAACCAGCAACCCTTTGATTCACAGGCCAGCACAAAATCCTCTGAGCCACAGCAGCAAGGGCGGAACATGCATTTTTATAATATACCAGTATTTTAAAGTAAAGCTAATTGGATCAAGTAAGAGCAAGTTAAAGTATGGACAAGTTGGTGTTAGAAGAAGTTGGTGTAAATCTCACCAAGTACAGAGTTTCAATTGCTGCCGCCTATGATAGCCATTCAATTGTAGAGTTTTTTGATATTGTGATGGTAAACCATGATATTTTCAAATCTATGACCAGTGCTATTATATCTCTGTACAGCTTATTGTACCAAAGGCACCTTTAGCTACATATATAAACAAACAACACGTAGGTTTCACATATTTGAAATATTGGCTATGAAGTGGTTGAGAAACACACATTGTTGACTGTGAGGCCGCTATTAATGAATAACGTGCAAAGCACCTCCATGTGGCAGTTCAGATCCTTCCAGGCCGCCTGTTTCCAAGGCCCTGTGTTTTCCCATTGTCTTGTCCTTCCGCGTTGATGCGCTCTAATGAGTTTCCTTCCCATTGTCTCACCCTGTCCTCTGCTAGGCTGTGTAGTTAAAGACGGTCCCTAGGTGCATATCTGAGCAAGGAGAACTTTGTGATGATGAGGATCCAGAGGCTCTATGTGAACAGTACAATGAGGATTTTTGACCCACATACCAAATGATGAAAAATAGTGAAGCTAAATGATTATGCTCTTCCCACGAATCAAGGTTCATGTACGCAGAACAGTTGAGTGCACTACCACTGCTTTTACCTTTAATATAGATTTAAAGTCTAGAGTCACCTAATTGTTAACAACAAATACATAAACAATGTCAAAGCACCAACTGAATTTTAAACATTGATGATTTGTAAAGTGCCATTTAGTATTAAAAATTATTGTTAAAATTTCCTAATTTCATATAAATGTTTTCTTCTTTTTTTAAATTGCAAAATACAAAGGCTCAACAGGCTACACTAATTTCCTAATATGACAAGTAATTGTACTTATGCAATTCTTCCTGTACTAAACTAAACAGAGTAACAACCCACTAATCCCAACCAGAAATCTGGGAATACTTTTCTGAAAGTGTCACTGAAATTTCTGAAATGTATTTATAATATTGTAAAGGCTATTAAGATACTACTATCTATAAATATGCTTCTCTACAATAAAAAAGTGAAAGTATCTTTGAACTGTTAATCTTGAATGAAGATGACTAAAACAATATCAAAAGAAATTACTAACTATGCTTCTACTTCAAAAGACCAATGCTAAGAATAATTTTCATTACAGAAACTGGATGTTTATATAAGAATAAGAAATAAAGTTCTAGCGGACTATTTTGACCTATAGTACTTAGAAATTTCTTGATAGGATTGCTAATAATGAGTGTGTATTGTCCTCAGAAAACATAATTACTATTATATTACCAAAGACAAATGGTATATTTATTAAACCTGACAACTGAAAAAAGATTGAATGTTGGTATTTACTCCCAGAATAAATAAAACCTCAAACTCTATCAAGACGCAGGCAAAAAATGTACCTCATCAGTGTGGTCCTCATCCAATATAACACTTGGTTCAATGTTGATCACACAAAGAACGTAAAATATAGGGTCCATTAATAATGTAATACAGAATTTTTTTTTAGAGAGACTAGTAGCCAGAATAGACCTTAAGCATATTTATGTTTAATTACTCAGCTATATCAAAGATATTTTAAAAATCCAATACAACCTCACAGACTCTTACTATCTGTTAGTCGAACAAGCAGGTGCCTAATATTCACAAAATATAAGAAGTTAGAGTCTCTGTTTTTAGCATGCCTCCAAATTCTTTAAGTTTTATGTTCTTGATAGCTTAAATTATTAACAGAATGTTCTGGAAGTATTTTATTACAATATTTTCTTTAAGATATTTTTGTTATTTTACCCATAAAATTGCTGAATTTCTTACAAATGGCCAATTATGTTTCTGTATGGTTCTAAACCTTGCTGTAATAATCTAGAGTGCTAACAGCGGGGATCTAAAAATAATAAAAACATAACTCCTTATTCAAAAGCACCGACTTACTGAACCATTCCATCTTTTAGAGAGGGGTTGAAATAAAGCAGTTAACTGCAAATAATGGACTAGATAGCAAAATTAAAGATAGCTAAAATGAGAATAAGAACAAGCAGAAACCTCAATGATCCATTAACTAAGGATTTTGTGGTGTTAGCAAAACTCCCAAATAATGTTCCCTTACAGTCAAAGGGGAGAACCATAATATTTGCTAACATTTCAAAATATGTAGCACATTGTATAAAGAAAATGAAAGATCCTAAACAGTGAGGTAACATGCAGCTTTTCAAAACACAGTTTTGATATTTTCCAAGAAGTTCTTTAAAAAAATGAATTCATAATATCATCAGTAATTCAATTAAGATGTGGACAGTTTTTACTTTTGCCGTTTCATTTACCTTTTTATTCTCCATTTGAAATTGGAGGAAAATGTCCTGTTCTCCCCAGATGCCGCGGTAACTTTCATGCTTCCGTTTTTGTCAGACAATGTGAATGAGTTTCTCCAAACAAGCTTTTAAATTATGTTTACACATAACTGCATGGAGTTAAACCTGCGTTGCTGCTGAGTAAAATCCTATCAGAACCAACCTCCAGAAGACAACAGCCAGCAACTCTGGATGAATTGTGTACACAAAACAGAACGAAACAATTATACGAAGGCACAAGGAGGCTCTTGAGAGGTGTCAACATCGTTATTTGTTTCGTTTCTATTGTGGCTTTTAGCCTGAGGTCAGGTTGTCACGGGCACAAGGCGGGGCAGCTGTGATGCCAGCGGAGCCTCCGCTGATTTTCCAGCAGGACAGACTGGCGGGCAGAGCCCAGGACCGCAAGGGCGGCAGGCCAGCCAGCTGCGCGCTGTCCTCTGGAAGACGACAGCGAACCGGCTGGAAGCACATTAGGTCAACTGTGACTCTGAAAGTTAACTGAATCTTGGTAAACTTGGTCTTAAAGATACTTCCAATAATTATTCTATTTCTCAATCTTCCTAGATAAAACAAGATAATGTGCCTTGGATCACTGAGCTAGAAAAGAGAAAGCAAGAGTTTCTACTCTCTTCAGTTGCTTCTAGTTTTTATGTCTTTGGGCCACATGCTTTATGTAAGCTATGTGCGATGCTCACAAAAACGGTGAAAGGTAGCAATTATTTTTGGTTGAGAAAAGCCTAAGGAGGTTAATTAAGCATCTATCAACTTACCAGAGTGAATATTTGAATGTAAGCCTGTGTGAATCTAAATTATTTTCTTACCTGTGGATTTAAAGCATTTGCTCCAGAGGTTTGTCTTCTCTGGCTAGATCTAGACCAGACCAGACCCAACAGGATAGTTTAGGCGTATAATTACTAGCCCTGAACTGTAGGGTTTAGCTTCGGAAATACATCAGCACATGCTTTCTGTGCCTTCAATGTACATGCTTACTCTGAAATTTTGGAGGATGCGCTATTGAAAATTCTTCTTTAAAGTTTCTGTTAGAGCTCACATCCCATCAGAAGACCTGAGATGATCTTTGACAATCCAACCTCCAAGTGTACTGGCGAGGGGAAAGAGGAGGATGCAGACCTCAGTATTTGCTGCGCTCGTTTTATGGAGAGGTGTCACATTCACAACAGCCTGGTCGGTGCCATTCGGTCGGTCAGAGCATCGTCCCATGCACCAAGACGCTGGGCCTTCCATCCCTGGTCAGGGCACAAATGGGTTGTGGTTCGGTCCCTGGCTGGGGCATGTATGGGAGGCAAACAACTGATCTCTCTCTCGCTCTCGCTCTCTTTCTCGTTCTCATCAATAACACATTTAAAAAAAAAATGCAAGTGTATTTTAAAAGGCTTGCTGAGCTGCTGAACCATGGCAGAAAGAAGAATAAAAGGGTTAGAGGTAAACTCAGTAATATAGGAAAAATAATAGGTTGTGAGAGCTGGTCAGAAAATGAGGAAATGACCGGTATTTAGGGCTTCGAGAACAGGTTAATGACAATGTCCTACAGAGTACTGAAATGCAGGTACAAGCCCAGGTCTAGGAAAGAAATTAGGCATTCCACTTTTGGCAGAGATCTAAGAGTAGTTCTTGCACATACAAATTACATAGCAATGATCTTAGAGACAGATGCAGACAGAAAGAAATGGCTTTTCTGGGTGGGCAGGCATTACTTTTCACAATTTTACTACATGGAGGTAGGTCTTTTTTTGGCTATTTTATTCTGGTTTGAGTATTAGAAAGAATATATATAAAATCCCTAACATGGGTTCTCCCATATAACTAATGCTTAATAAAAGACAGATACTATGAAATCATGCGTCACGTGAACAGTAGAAAATGACAGAAAGAAAATGTACAGTGCTCTCTTTTCTCTTTTGGGGAGATTGTTTTTTTTATGTATCTATTATGAACAAAGGATGAGAACATTTAAATATAATGAAAAACTTTAACAAAGATCAGAAATGGTAAAAGGTAGTAAAAAGGGTGGAGAATATTCCATAGGACAGGTAATGGAAACCTTTTTCTGTAAAGGACCCAATAGTAAATATTTTAGGCTCTGTGAGCCATAAAGTTTCCATCACAACCACTAACTCTGTATTGGAGCGGGAAAGCGGCCATGAGCAATACATGAATGGATGAGGGTAACTGTTCCCCAAAAGCTTCGTAAGGGCAGGGGTGGAGGGTGGCTTTAGACCAGCGGGCAGCAGTTTGCCTGCACCAGATGCAGAAGAACAATGAAGAATGGTCAGTACTCATATAGTCCATGCAGACTTGCAGTTACTTGGAATCAAGCAAAGTGTAAAGGCTTGAATTCATGGCTTTATTTGAATAATGCTGTTGATATAGTAGGGCACGCTGGTTTGATTAACTGAGAATGTGAGGAATCTTCTTTGTGTTTTTTAATCCCTACTATATCACTTTTAAAAGTATGTGTTGCAGTGTCTGGTTTAAAGAGCAGTAAATACAAGGTCTCCCGTACAAGTCCTAGGCCAGTGCCCTCTGCCTACTTTCCTCATGTCTGCTCTAGAGGAAATGGGAATAATGGAAGTTCAGCGTTCATGCACTATTCACATGAAAGTCGTTTTGAATCTAGGTTTCACTATGTGTGTTGTGCCCATGTGAGATTTTTTGTAGGAAGAGTCTCTCTCATAGGAAGGCTTTTTAATGATTCCTTTGTGACTGGTGTTCCCACAGAATTTCCTTTGCACATCCCAGAATTGTCGAGAATTTTGGGTGGAAATCATCCTCGGTGATTTGCTTCAGGAAAATACTAAGTCACATCTATGACATTACCACCACATGCTGTGCTAAAAGCTTTGTTCCACCAAATATTTGCAAAGCAGAAAAAATGAGTTCTTCTATGTTCCTGTCCAGATGTGGCCTATCTCTATACCTACACTGGCAAAGCTTCATTCAATAGCACAGTTTTCTTTCCCTCCCTCCTTCCCTCCCTCCCCTCCTTCCTTCCTTTTTTTCTTTCTTTCTTCTTCCTTTCTCTCTTTCTCTTTCCTCCCTTCCTTGCTTCCTTTCTTTCTTCCTTCCTCCTTTCTCTTTTCTTCATACAGACTCTGCACAATGCAGCAGAAAGTTGCAGAAACAGACCTGGCTGGTGTGACTCAGTGGATTGAGCACTGCACTGCGCAGCAAACGGTCGCTGGTTTGATTCCCTGTCTGGGTTGCGGCCCAGGTCCCCAGTTGAGGGCGCCTGAGAGGCAACCACACAGTGATGTTTCTCTCCCTCCCTTTCTCCCTCCCTTTACCTCTCTCTAAAAATAAATAAATACAATATTTAAAAATTTTTTAAAAATTAACGCTCTTAGGATAGGCTGAAAAAATAAAAAGAAAGTTGCAGAAATACTCAGAGAATTCTGTTTGAATACTTAATTTAGATTACTATCTTTAAAATCTTGAGTAAATGCCTTGGTAATCTATGACTTCATTTTCCTCATCTCCATATGGGACTGATAATTTATGCCCAATTTTTCATCTAGAGTACTTAGAGTACTTTCCATAATATGGAAAAAGGGTTGTATGTTGTTAAAAAAAAAAAATCTCAGAGACTATCACCATCACTGTTTCTGGCTTTTCCAGAACTTTTACTTTCTCCTTGTGGAATGTCATTGTCTAATGTGGCTGCCCATCTTTCCATCGAGTTCATCTGCACAGGCTGAGGCAGAGTTTCCAGCCCAATCAGAGGCTTTAATTAGTGGTCAAACACCGGTGACGGCTGGTTTCGCAGGGAGGTTTGCCCCCACAGCTGAGCGAGTGCTGCGCCTCCTGCTCTGTGTGGCTCTCTGTGTTTCATAAATGAAGTTCTTTGCTTACATGAAAAAAAAATCGTACATTGGCTGGCTGTGTCAGCTGGTATCATTCCAATGTGTCTCCTTACAATTTTTAATCCTGATACCACATTATAAATATCCCTAAAAAATTCACGCGTTAGTTCTTTCATTCTGATTTTTTGTGTCACGTGTTTAGCATTCATCCTGGAAATAGTAGAACACTGCTTTGTGGTCATGGGGAATTAGGCAAGGAATTTGTGATGGAAAAAGACTTACACATTAAGTTGAAATTGTAGGGAAATTTCTTTTTAAAATTTTTATTGAATTTATTGGGGTGATAATGGTTAATAAGACTATATAGGTTTCAAATATACAATTTTATACTACATTATTGGTATATTGTATTGTGTGTTCATCACTGAAAGTCAAGTCTCCTTCCATCACCGTTTATCTCTCCTTTACCCTCTTCGACCTCCCCCCCTCCCCCGCCAGGTTCCCCCTGGAAATCTAATCACCATACTGTGGTCTGTGTCTCTGAGTTCTTTTTTTTTTTCTTTTTTTGCTTAATCCCTTCATCTTTTCACCTCTCCAAACCTCACTCTTCTAACAGCTGTCAGTCTGTTCTCTGTATCTGTAAGTCTGTTTCTGTTTTGTTTATTTTGTTAAATAGATATCACATACAATGAAATCATATGGTATTTGTTGTTTTCTGACTTATTTATAAAGGACTTTTATACAACTTAACACCAAAAAACAACCAACAATCCAATTAAAATATGGGCAAAGGACCCAAATAGACACTTTTCCAAATAGGACATATAGATGACCAATAGATATATAAAAAATGCTCAGTGGCACTAATCATCAGAAAAATGCAAATTAAAACCACAGTGAAATACCATTTCATCAACGAATCAACAACCAGTGCTGGTGAGGATGTGGAGAAAAGGGAACCCCCACGCACTGTTGCTGGGAATGCAGACTGGTGCAGCCACTGTGGGAAGCAGAAGGCAGTTTCCTTAAAAAATTAAAAATGGAGCTGCTTTAGGCTCAGCAATTCCACTTCTAGGAACTTATTGGAATAAATCTGAAACACTAATTTGAAACGATATATGTATCCCTATGTTCACTGCAGTATTATTTGCAAGAGCCAAGATATGGAAGTAGCCCAAGTGCTCATCAGTAGATGCATAGATAAAACAGCTGTGGTACCTTTACACAATTGAATACTACTCAGGCATAAAAAAAAAGAAGGAAATGTTTTCTTCTGTGACAACATGGATTGATCTGGAAAGTGTTGTGCTAGGTGTAGGGAACTTTCTGTAAAAGCAAAAAGTGTCCAGGAGCCTCTAGTTTTCATTTCAACATGTAAAGTAGTTGCTGCTCCCATTCTCACGAGACAGAATGGAGAACAAGCTGACATGCAGTAACTCTTCTTGCAACCGTCACAAAACTGAGGTCACTGTGTAAAAGGCTCCCGAGAAAAGCAGGGGGAACCAGAGCTGGGGAGCAGCGCCCGGGGCAGAAGCTCAGCTCCGAGGCCAGCAAGGGGGCGGTGCCTGCGGCACAACGGATGAGTCTGTGGAGGTTCGGAGCTGAAGGGTCGCCAGAAATGGGGTGAGTCTTAGGTGGGGCCGCCATCCTTTCAAGAATTTACCTCCCAGAGCCCCACCAGTTCTTATGCTGAAGATCGAAGGGAATTTCCTTGTGCTTCCATCAGCGGGATAAAAAGCAACCATTATAAAATACCCCCCCCCCCCCCCGGTGCTTTCTGTGACACCTTCTGATTTTTGTAAAACAAAAGGCCAAAGGCATTAGCCAACCCCAGCCCCCCTTGCCTTCCTGTCCCCGAGAAGGGGAGGGGAAAAAGCAAAGGAAGGCAAGACCCTCTTCTGAAAACCACAGCTCAGGCCCTCTGGTCCCCACAAATAACCAACCAATGAAAAACATGAAGCACAGACTTAATCATAGGCTTACAGAAGACTTCTTCCTTACATCTTGCCAGGACACCAAAGGGCAAGCAGGATAGTAGCAGGGCACACAACTGAGGTGCCACAAGACAAACTCTATTTAAGGAAGAACCCCTAGGGAAACCCAAAGATAACTGGGGGTGGGGAGAATAAAACAAGGGCACCAGAGGAATTTGAATTCTCTGACCCCTAAAGATACAACAAGTAATACTTAACGCAGCCTAACTCCCAGCCAGATGTTGTAAACTGAATTGTGTTTCCCTAAAATTTGTATGGTAAAGCCCTAATACTTAATGGGACTGTATTTGGAGAGCGGGGCTTTAAAGAAGAAATTAAGGTAATGAGGTCACAAGGGGAGACCCCTAATCCAGTAGGACCAATGTCCTTATCAGAAGACAAAGAAATGCCAGGGATACACAAAAGAGGTGATGGCATGTAAGGAGCTGGCTGAGAGCTGCACCAAAGAGAGAGGCCTCAGGAGAAACCTGCCTTGCAGACACCTTGATCTGGGACTTTCAGCCTCTAGGGCTGTGAGAAAAGCTAAGCTGCTGCCTTAGTCTGCAGTATAATTTTATGGTTACCATAGCAGACTAACACACCAAATAAACATAAATATCTCACACTGAAGTCGTATTTATGTCACTTTCTATGAACTGATTCATTGTGTCCAACTTCCAACAAAAAATTGCTAGGAATGATAAAAGACAAGGAAAAAAAAAAACCCCACAAAATCTGAAAAGACAAAGTAAGCACCGTAAACAGACTCAACTAATGCAGAGAATTTGGAATTGTCAGACTGGGTATTTAAAATGATGATGAATAATACGCTAAAGGTTCTAATGGGGAAAATGACAACATTTAAGAACATCATTTTCAACTAGAGGCAAGATGTCCTTCCTTAGGTGAAAAGATTAGCGAGCTCTGCTACATCCATACAATGGCATAATTGTCAGCATTAAAAGAAATGCCCTATCAAGCCAGGAAAAGACACGGAGGAGAAAACTTAAATGCGTATGTACTTCTTAGTGAAAAATGCCAGTCTTTAAAGGGTATATACTGCATCATTCCAACCATATGACATTCTGGAAAAGGCAAAATTATGGAGACAATAAAGTATCAGCAGTTGCTAGGGGGTGTCAGCAGGTGAGGGTTGGATGGGGGAGAACAGGTTTTAGGTCAGTAACATTACTCTGTATGGTACCATAATGAGCATAGTGCACTTGTCAAAACCCTGATCTACACTATGGACTTCAGGTAAAAATAATATGTCAATATCGCTTCCTCACCAATCACAAATACATAACATAATGCAAGGTGTTAATACTGGGGAAGCTGTAGGAGGGAGAGGGAGGACATTAAATTCTGAACTCTCTCTTCAATTTTACACTAACCTAAAACTGTGCCCCAAAAAAGCCTGTTAAATTAAACACAAAGAAAGTATTCCAGGCAGGAGAGCTGGAAGCACCTAAGGCATCTCCAGTTAGAGCGCAAGTCTGGTCCCGGAAAGAGCAGGACCAGAGGCAGGCTAGGGAATCTGGGAATCATGAAGGAAAACTACTTTCCTGCAAGTGCAGAGTGATTACAAATCATTTATAATATCTCCTTCCATGTACTACCTCATGCCACTCAACAGTCCTCCAATGCAGTGTATTTCTGATTTCGTAGGGGATTAAACTGAGGCTAATATTTGTTAACTTGTCCAATATCACCTAAGTAATAAGCAGGGAAGACAGAACTCAGGAATGTGCTCCTTTCTCCTAGTCGCAGTCACATCCATGTGGACGATACTCCCAGCAGGTGATAGGGGACTTTTTTTACTACTAAGAGGAGTGTAAGGAGTGTGTGTGTGTGTGTGTACATGTGTGCACACCATGAAGGGCTGAAATTGTACGTGTATTGCATATCTTATCTTTAGGAGAGGAAAAGCAATAATCTTGTCTCTTCCTTAAAACAAATCCCTTAAGTGGCATTTATTTGTTTTTACATATGTATGCAAATATGCACGTATGTATGTATGAGATCTGCCCAGAAAAAGTCCATCCATTGTTAATATAATGAGAACAGTTTGCACCACATTGATGTAACCTGGCAGCCAAGGACAGTGGACTGGAATGCGCATGTGTGAAAAAAGATGCCTTCACTGTACTAGTCAGCAGGGGTGGGAGACACCATTGAGCGAGCATGTGCACTGTGTAGCCATAGCATTCAAAATGACTGAGTGAGTAGAACAACAAATTTGCATCCTATTTTACATTTAGCTTGAGCATTCCTCCCCAGAAACTATTCAGAGGATTCAGAAGGCAGCAGCCGTGGGCAGCTGGTGATCGCAGCTTCAGCATGACAATGCCCCTGCTCACGCATCACGGCTCATGCAGATTTTTTTGGTGAAACATCAAATCGCCCAGGTGACTCAGACCCACGACAGCCCAGATTTGGCACTCTGAGACTTCTGGCTTTTCCCAAAACTAAAATCACCTTTGAAAGGGAAAAGATTTCAGGCCATTGATAAGATTCATGAAAATACAATGGAGCAGCTGGCGGCAACTGGGAGAACTGTGTGAGGTCCCAAGGTGCCTACTTTGAAGGGGACTGAGGCATCATTGTCCTATGTACAATGTTTCATATATCTTCTTCAATAAATGTCTCTATTTTTCATATTACATGGCTGTATGCCTCCTGGACACACCTGGTATGTATGTATGCATGTGTGTATGTGCATGTATGTATGTATTGGAAGAAAGTAAGGCCTCTGAGTGGACCTAAATGGGAGAAATTGGATACAGTTGAAATAGGTTGTGTAAAAAAAAAAAAGTATCAGGACTTTTGGTTTTTGAGTCAGCGATGTCCAGGAGAATGATAAGCGGTTCAGAACAGAGAAAAGAATTGGGCCAGTTATAAGTGAGCGGAAGAATCTGCGTGTGGCCCTGAATGCATCCAGTTGGCAGTACTCAGAGGCCATAGGAAAGGAAACACTGCAAAGGGTCAGGAATTCGGCAGCTTAGGCAATGGGGACCCACAGAAGTCGGGAGAACTTACGCTTATTCATGCGGCATGCTCTTGATTTCCCGACTTACTGAAAGCATATTGATTCTATCTGATCAAAGAGACTAACATTCCCTTCGATGACCTTTGAATAAACTCAAAGGTCTTCATTCATCTTCCAAACAGTATCACATGGACATCTCTGAGAACACGCATATGCCGGGGGTGATTGGAAGTTTGAGCTAAATTCATAAGTAACTATGAAAACATTTTTTTTTTGCCTTTTCTGTTACCTTTCATAATACATGGAGAGTGTAAACTGGGTAGAGGCACAGATTTTTTAAAAAAAATTCACTGTTGTACTCACAATGCCTAGTGATTATGTGGGATGGAGTTGCTGAAGGAGTATTCACTAAGTGAAACAATGCTATGTGCTAGGTTGTTTCTATCTGTAAACTCTGTATTCTTGAATATCTGTCCCAAAGCAACTCAGTCTATTTGAAGGTCAATTTTTTTTCTCATTGGAGCTTTAATTTCTTGTGCAGGGACTAACAAATCAAAGCCATTTCTTTTTAGCTCTTATCAATTGAAAAGATCCAAATCAAAACAGAGCGGGCATATTTGGTAACAGATCGCAAGGTAGACTGGGATTAATCCCAACCCGCTAAAGCTGTATTGTTTTACACTTTAACACATGTTCAAAACTACTTTTGTTGAAATGAGTCAAAAGAGAAATTACTTGAAAAATCAGAGATCAGGATTTTACAACTCAACAAGCACTGAAACACATGTGCTGGCTAAAAGGTCCCATTTTTGTCTCGTCATTTTAACATCGATGATCACATTGAACAGGAATTGAGTGAATCAGATATTTCAGTATCGTGCTTGATGGTTAGTTACCCAGTAGTGTCTCTAGCATTGTTAAAATTACTTTGAAAGGAAAGTGTGCAAACTCAAATTACCAACATTACCCCGGCTGGTGTGGCTCAGTGGATTGAGCCTGGACTGCGAACCAAAGTGTCACTGGTTCGATTCCCATCCAGGGCACAGGCCTGGGTTGTAGGCCAGGTCCCCCGTAGGGGGCGCTCTAGAGGTAACCACACATTGAGGTTTCTCTCCCTCTCTTTCTCCCTCCCTTCCCCTCTCTAAAAACAAATAAATAAAATCTTTTAAAAAAACAAAAAACATATTACCAAAACTGAAAGACGTTTTCTTTTGCCTTCTTTTGCAATTGGTGTTAAGGCACACAGCAGTTGAAGACTGGTAAGATAACACCACGTAGGTAGTGAAAAGCTAAAGGAGTTCTATAACAGGATTCAACTTCACCAACAATCGTTTCCTACGCACTAATAATGCTGAGCGCAGGAGCGGTCCTTTCCAGTCCTCAATGTCCTCTGCACTTGCTCCTCACAGCCCAGGCAGAGCAGATTTTATGAATTTGATATTGCAGATGTGGAAATGGAGACTCAAAGAAGTTCACTGATGAAGCTAACGTCACATAAAAACGTGTCCAAGCCAGGCTTAAAATCCAGTTCTTTGACTTGCAAAGATAAGGGTATTTACAATTCAATCTCATGTACCTGAAATTTTACAATACTATTTTATATAAAATACTTACTTAAAATAAATGCTCTTACCTCAGTTTCAAGCAGGAAGCATTGAGGTGATCATAGACATTTAGGTAATTAGTGTCATGAAAAAGGAATAGTAATCATGAAATTAGCAACTTTTGAAACCAGATACAATACTAGCACTTTAGGTGATTAGCCTATGTAATTTTCTTAACATTCCCATCAGGTAGATGCTATTGTTATCCCAGTTTTATAGGTAAAGGTATTTAGATATTTGGTGTTGACCGAGAGCTTTACAGATACCATCGACCACCAAAAAGACCCAAGTGGGTCTCAGAGCGAAATGAGCCTGGTCTCAGCCACCAAGTAATTCTGTCTCCGGATCTGACTTCTGATTGCTTAGCTCCTCTGTGGCAAAATGTACCGTCTGTAACATGCTGTGATCACAAGTCCCGTTCGCCGGAGCTAGCATTAAGTTTTGAATAAGAAAATGGCCATAAAAATCATTTGCAAACAACAACTATGAAACAAATATGAGTTAAAATTCAACTTCTGGATTATTGGCCGTAAATACTTTTTTTTAGATCTTTTTTCCTCTTCCATTTTCTGTCTGGTGTCCAGTTGGTGGCTTTACCACGCTAACGAGTCAGGGTTCAGGGATGCCGGTCAGTTCGCCTTTGTTCCCGGACTCAGTTCCCGGCCAGGCATCTTTTGTGCGGCGGCTCACAGACAGATAAGTGAAGCTGTGAATTTTTAATGTGATCAATCCATCGTCACCAATTGAGAGAAATGCTGTGGCGTGTGCTGTATTGACAGTTAACATTATATTTATACAAAAGAAATACCATAATGTTCCTTTTATGTTGTTATCTTAATTATTCTTTAATAATTCTGAAAACTTTACTGTTTGAGAATTGTTTGTAAAATGTGAAAAACGTCACCAGTGATTTTTTCTACAAATTTGTTTAAAAAAAAAAACCAACAGAAAACCTACACATTTAAGGTAAATCTGGTGAGCTGTCATCAGTTTCTAATTGCAGAGCTGGAGTCCTCAGAAAACTGGAAAGTGGAACAAATCGCTTACAGCACTTACTCTCCCACCCCCTGGCTCTGAACCTCTGCTGACAGGGCGACTTAACATCAGTTTATGTCCTTAGAAAAAAGTGGCCTGAGCTGCATTCGTTGCCATTTTCTTTATTCCTGTCCAAATGCAGAAGCTTATGTTGCAATAAGACCACTAAAATGAAAACTGATGTCATGAAATGCCTCTTTTCATAAAAGGTTGAATAACACCTTACAATGAAGATGAAAACAAATGACATGTGACAAAAACTAATTAATGAACCTATAGCTAAAACATCTTATCTCTTTGTCATCATCTATTAACCTATTTCATTTTCTCCTTTTCCCCCCAGGTTTAATATTTGTTACCTTGTGGCTATACACATGTTGGTGATCAGCTAATTTATGCCTTATGTGGTGTATTGTATCTAACGGCTGCCAGTAATTACAGCGGTAGACAAACTAGGGAGTTTTCACTTCTCTGCTAAAAACTAACCATGTGTTGTTCTTTAAAGCAATGTGGTTTTATTTTATGATTTTTTTTTGCAAAAAAAAAAAGAAAAAGAAAATCAGATCTATAGAATTTGCCATTATTCATGAAAAATTATCTGATGGAAAACTGAGTCTTCAAGAAAGGGAGTCAGATTTTTTATTTTTTTATTTTGCTTTATCACTACAGAAGAGGATGATAGATTTTAAAGATCTCATCTTTATGTCATATTTTAATGGGTGACAGTTCAAAGCTGGCTGATAGGAATCCTGTTACCGAAGGGCCTTTATTTTCTTATTTGAACTCTTTACTTATACATGAAATTGGTAACTTCGGGTTCATTTAAATTTTGACAAGCTACCAAAAGTTCATAGAAGCTTAGCCTTTTAGTTAAACATACCAGTGTTTCAAAAATGCAGTAAAAAATACAATATTATTTTGATATTAAATTAAATTTTAAAATGTTTTTTAAAAAAACAAAGAAACACACATCTATTCTTGAGGGTCAGCTGAATTTTGCCTGCCTTGAACATAAATATTTTCAGTAACTAGTAATTTAATTATTTAATGTAGTACTGTGCTTTTTCCTGGGTTATATGGAGGCAGCTTTCTAATTATATAAAGGCTTAAAATAATTTTATTTGAACAGTTTTTTAGTCACATAATAGTATTTTATATCGTCCTCCTTTGTTTAGTGAAATTTGAAAATTTTATAACCTCCGGCCTTCTTTCTCATTCATTTTCTGTCCCCTTCTTTCGTCCATTCCTTTGTTTCATTTGATTCCTGGCCTTGTTCCAAATATAAAAGAAGGCAACTCATAATGGCAATGTAGACAAAGCATTAGCATTATACAAATATGCTTAGAGTCCAATAACTTTCAAGATATCTGTATTGTATGATGCCATCGTATACAGTAAATATTTGTGAAGTTTTTTCCATTAATAATAAAATTTGAATACTCTATTAGATTGAGTACCAGTTAAGCTGCTGTAACAAAGAAACTCCAGTACTGTGTTCAAATATGGAGGAAAGATTTTTCCCTGCCGTACGGCAGTCTAAACTGAAGAAGTTCTGCCATCCTCACTACTACACTTCCCCAAGGAGTGGGAATGGAGAAAGGCACCCGAAGAGGCATCTTTGTCTTCAGAGTGAAGCACATTGTTATTCACAACAGTTTTTCCTGACATTATCAGCCTAATGTGCACCCAAGCCCATACCTGCTTCCAGGTCAGGTCAGGAAATGTAGTCACTCGTGGGATTAGCGTGCATGCAGCAAAAATTCACGGAGTTTTATTACAAACAGGAAACTAAAGAGAATGTGTACTAACAACAGTTAACAGTCTCCACCTACTAAACAATGATCTTTAGTGTGTCTCGGAGTTAAATGGAATGACCACTTCTTTGCTTATACCATTGAATTCCTCAATGTGCTACTATTTAATATATATGAAGAATGTTAATAAATAAATATATATTTTTTATGAAATTGTTTCTATGGTGAGAAAGAGGAATTGAGGCTCACTTTTTGCCTTTACTCCTTTCTCTTTTTTTTCTGTTATGCTATACATTCTTAAATATATGCAATCTGGTATTTTCAAAAATGCTAATGGTATTGGAGCATAGATTTTAAATTCTTTTACAATAAACTATCACTGACCCACAGGCAGCCTGGAAATAAATAAGACACTCATTTTGAGGTTAATTTTTGGATGTTGATCTAGTGAAACTCATTCACTATCATTAAAAGCCTATCATTAAAATTTGGAGAAATGAACTATTTAAATATGATTTTAATAATGGTATAAAAAGTATTAGTAATCATGTTGGATTAAAATTAATGTACATATAAAGCAAAAATTGTCAAAAATAAACTATAACTACTGACAAATTTTTCAACAAAAAAGAATATATACTTATAAAACCTAAGTTTTCTAAAGAGTTTTATCATATTTTCAATTTTCATTCATAATTATTTTTCAACTATATGATATACTTTTCCCAAAGTAATCCTATTTCAAACATCAGTGTTTTGAATATTTTATAATATAGATTTATTACTACAACCACTCACTTTCCATTTTGTTCACCTTGATTTTTTAAATCTGTAATATTAGATTCACAAAAGAAATATATGGCTACATAAAATGTTTAATAAAGTGTATAAGCATTCACTCATAACAGTGTTTGACAATTGTAAAATGTAGAGTTTTCTTTAACTGCGATGAATAGAGAAGCAGAACACTTCATTTAACATATTTACTCAGTAAAACTATCTTTTTGAAATTCGGAAACATCAGACATGTCTCATATTTACATATAATTACCAAAAACTCCTGAGATTTTTAAAACCAGTTTCTTTTAAAATGAATGTTGTTTTTCATATCTATAGTCTCCAAAATCATCAACCCATGCTCATGCCATGGACTATAATTAGTATCAATTGTACCTAAAAGTTATTTTTTTGAGGAAAACATTTGAAAATATGTAATGTTATTAAAATTTATGGTGCATCATACTGAATTCACCTCAAAAATAAATGAAGTTAAAAATAAGACTTTTTTCCTAATTATTTTACTTTTAGAAACAGAAAAATGAAAAGAAAATAATGATGGTCTTGTTATTAGAAGTGCTCGAATGTTTTAAAAGTTTTTATTATTTTATTTCTAATACAAACATAAATATTTCCTAGAGACACCCAAAGAGAGATTCTCTCTAATTTCTCAAAATTGAAAACAAGTAATTTCGGGTTCTCTCAAGCATTATATTATTTAGTTTGTTTTTTAAAAAATTGTACAAGCCAAATTCCAATAAGTTTATTAGTGTCATTTTTACTCAGAAAAAATTACTGATTTAATTCATAATCGTGAACCCCCACTGAAAGAATTGCAATTCATAAGGGACCTCTGTCTAACTAACAAATCAGGAATAATATAATTTTAGTTCAAAACTAGGGAAAATTATTCATTGACTTAAATATATTTCATTCATATACCACTTAAGGTCATGGCTGCTCATTTTATTTATGAAGATTCTGATTTAAATTTACATTTGGAAATTCAGTGGTTGACTCTCAGAAATCACACACTTAAGAATTCAAAACTTTAAACCTCAAATGATATGTGCCATCTTTTCTTACTTCTATCACATCCTTGACAATCCTATGATCTAACTCAGAGGTCCTCAGTAAGTACAAGGGAAGGAAATGCTTAATGTTATAACATTTACTTTTAAATCAGAAATATATTTACTAATAAGAGATGATATCAACAAGGGGAGGATACTAAATATAAATATTCCTAGAAGAAAAATGAAGAGCAAAAATTCTTATAAGACGAAGTTTAAAATTTCATTTCATCTATTCATTCTACAATCACATGCTGAGTTGCTATTTATAGCCCGCCGGGAACAAAACTAAGTGCAGCACTGGGTCACTAAATTAAACCAGATACATTGTCAAGAAAGCTCTGTCAACCGAGACAGGCACTAGGACCGCAGCAGGAGGTAGCAGTGGTCTCGTTGAAGCTGAGGGAGATGGGTGTCGTGGCAAACTATAATGATTTTCTTCACTTGAGCAAAAGTACCAGAAAGAAGAAAAAAGTAAAAGAAAAAAAAAAAGCAAAAAAACCCCCAAACTCTAAAAACTTCAGACATATAGTTCTTGGTCACCAATTGGATAAGAAAAGAAAAATGTGACTACAATTTTAAATGTTCCTTTTGGCAACTGAAGAGATGGTGTTAAATGTTACAATTGGATAGCATCCCATTAAATATAAATCAAAAAGGGCAGAAGAGATTGGATGTCTCTTGTCATAGCCTTTGCCAATCTGTCTTATATTTCCTATCATATTCTAGTGTCATTCTTCCTCACGTTCAATCTGTCTTTGATACTGATGCATTAAACCTCTTTAACTGCGATATTAATCATGCTGTAGTTTAACTAACATACCTAAGTAACTATCCGTAAAGTCTAAACTATGCTGATAGTTAAGGACCCTCAATTACCTGGTCTCGTGCTATCTTTTTTCTCTGATTTACAATAGCTTTTTAACTTAATTTTTCTTATTAAATTAAAAACAAAATCCTTCATAGCAAAGCCCCTTGCAAGAGGTGAGCAAAGATGCAAAGGACAATGAAAAGTTATTGGTTGCTCATCATACATCTGGGGAGAAGAGGTGTGGGTGCCAGAAATAGGCAGTGGCTTGAAGGAATGGAATGTCAATTAAAGAGGCGATGCTTCCTCGTGTAACACAGGCTGTAGTCAGGGGAGATCAAATGCGCGTGTCCTTGGTGTGCACGTAGAACCCTTCGCCCAATAAAGTATACTCCCTGCCTGGCCTTATTTGTTACCAACATGCCTCATTGAGTCTGATGCTCGCGCAAGTCCTTCAGTACTTAAAACTCAGAGTTCATTCTACAGTAAGCAATAAACATTGAATAAAGCTTATGTCTCGGACTACTGTTTTTTTAGTTTCTTATTATAGAAAATTTTAAATATGTATCTATGTCTACCTATCTAAAGAGAAATCATTTACCACCTGTCCTTATAACTCATCGCTAATCTTGCTTTGCCTATAGCTCTTGCCAATTCCTGACACTTCTGGTTTATTTTGAATCTCAAGAATCATATCATTTCATCTTTAATATCTCAGTATGTACTTGTAAATAATAAACACTCATTCTGAAACAAAATATTTTTGTCATACTCAAATTACTAGGAATAATTTGTGAAATTAGGAAATATCCAGTTAGTGTTCAAATTCCTCTATTGTCTCAAAATCTATTTTACAGAATATTTATTAAAATTAGATACAATTAAGATCTATACATTACATGTGGTTTAAATGAAATTTCTCTTCTAATCCCCTAGCCCTCCTTCTCTAAAGTATTTTTTTTCCCCTTGAAGTTTATTGACGGAAGAGACCAGACAATTTCTTCTGTATGACTACCTACAGTATGAAATTTACTAACTGTATCCCTTTGGAATTGACTAACTTGTATGTTGTCTTATATTTCTTATAAATTGGTAGTTAGACTTGCAGGCTTGACTAGATAGATTCTGGTTTCAAATTTGGTCATAAAACCTTGTAGGTGGCACTTTGTACTGCATCCTAAGGTACAGACTACAGTGAGTTCTAGAAAGTAGAACAAAGTGCCACCTATGTTTCCCTCCTAGATAATTCTGAAATTGCACTGAATTTGTTTATTGCTGCCTTATTCAAAATATGAAAATCCTATTTTGATTCATTGAAAACTGATTGAAATAGAGTAAATTATGTCAATTTGCTAAAAATTGTCAAACCTCGGTGATCAGAAGACTTAACTTTTTAGTCCGTCTATTTGCTTTTTAAATTAATTTTCTTATTTTATTAGATATCAACAAACATTTAGAATATTAGGCATATATTAAAAATCTTTTTTGATTTTTATTGTGATGCCTGCAAATTCTATGAGTGTTGAAATGTCTCAATAATCCAAGAGATAAACTGAGTAATGTTTAGCCCTTTAGTTTTCATTATAGCTCCTGTTCAAAGTAAATATAAGTATTGAGATTCACTTAGTCTTCAAAATGTCCAGGACATAGTTCATGTCTATTGCTGAGCTTGGAGTGCCTCCTCTTCCATATTATTCATCATAAAAAATTTAATTGATGAAACACTCAATGAAAAATAATTTATGTATTCTTATGGATAATTCTATTAAGATCAAGTCACTGTCCTTTGTGTGTGGTCACCAAAAGCTATTAAACAATTCTGCGTGTAGCCACTTTGGATTTTTTTCTCACGTGCTGTTTACTACCAGTTCCAAACAGGCTTTGGTGATTTGCATGGTTTATTCAGGGTATCACATGGAATGAAAATGAAGACTCTCTCTCTAGAGAGTACAAATATGAAACAATGCAGAAGAGATTCTGTCTCATGGTACACAGTGTTACATCAGGTATTTGGCAAAGATAAAATAAAATGCAATTTGAAAGCCTAAAAATCAGACAACAGCAGAGAAACTGACAACTTGTCAGGGGGTCGATGAAGAAATAGCTCCAGAGGTTGCAGAGGTACTGCAACCAGAACACTGAGCTTGCATTTGAGCAGAGTTCATGAAATTCAGCCTGTAGACCGAATTAAGGGATGTTTGAAGCCCAAGGCTCCATAAACATTAGAAGAAGAGGATAAAATATGACAAAAATGAAATGAGAATGTGAGGAACTGGGTACAGACTGGCTGGCGGCACAGTCAGGCCTACACCTCCCACGAGCACCTGCAGCCTCTGATTTCCCAGAACGGAAACAGCTCGTTCCGTTTCTGGGGCCCACCTTGACCTTGTGCAGTAAGTCCGTAAAGTAACTTGATCTCATTCTCTAGAACAAAATTTGTCTGACTAGTTTTTTCCCTATTTTACCAAGGGGCTTCTGCCACATTCCCAAGACCTAGTCCTTGCATTCGTCCTGATTCTCTACTTCTCAGTCTAACCTTTGTCATTTCTGTACCGTAAGGATCAGGGTTTTGTCTGCCTCTCTGACTAACGCCTGCTTCTCAGCCAGTCCTGATATAAGAACCCTGCCTGTTTGGTGTCTGCCTCTCTGCCCGCCTCCAGCTCCGGTGTCCCCGAGTCCTGGACTCCCCGGCAGTGCCACAGAAATCCCGTGTCTGTCCTTCTCTGATGACGTCTTTGTTTTAAACACTGTGTTCTGCCTGCCAGACCCGATCCCCACCTGTGGTTTATCTTTCCAGAGAGACTTGCTGCATTTGCATATTCATCTGGATCCAAATGCCATCCCCTTTTAAGATGGCAATTTTGGGACACTTAAAGCACATGCATGACTGTGGTCAGCAAAGTGACCATTCTCCACATGGCCCACAAGCACATCCATGTTCCACTGGTGTCGTGACAGCCATGACTTGGAACTGCTGCTGCTGAAGGAACTGACCTCCCTGGAACACTCTCCAGTGTAACCTGGGTGTGGACTGTCACCGGGCGGAGCCCCTGCCCCAGTCCTCTCCCAGAGCACCACCCAGCACACTCCTCTCTCCTTATCCTCACCGGTCACTCCCCGTCCATTGACCTGTTCACGTCAGTGTCTGTAGGTCCCTGTAGGAGCAGAGGATCTAGAAATCCTATCCCTTTGCTTCCTTTGCACTGATGCTTGCAAGTGAGTAGACTATGGATCCCACTGCTGGGACAGAGGCTGGAAAGAGAAGGATGTGTAATACAAGTGTCTCATGGTAGCTATGACACAAATCAGAATTTTTAGCAGGTTTCCATAGAATCAGAACATTTATTAATTTACTCCACCATTCCATGTATAATTCTAGCATACTACTAATCATCAGCCTGGCACTGTAATGAAATAAATAATGGTTAGTTTCTTACGTGTTATTTTTCCACTTAGGTTAAATTACAGGTTGAATAGGCCCAAGTGAATAAGACATCTGATGACTATTATAGTACAATTTTGAAGAGAATGTTCATTCTAAGTTCAAAGAATTAAGATCCCGCAGACGTGCTAGGAAGCTTTCCCAACGATACCCCTACTGACTACTGCACGTTGCGGCGGAGTTACGGCCTGGAGTGACACTGTCGTGTCCCCTGGTGGGCGCTACCCACTTTCACATGTAGCTTTGCCTCAGAGAAGTCATGTTAGAGGGGCACAGAGTACTGCTTTGGGGAGAAGAATGTAATGCTGACTTGGAAGGCGGCGCTGCACATGTTTGTGTGGCTGTGCAACCGTGATGCCAAGGGCCGCTATCCAGAGGGGTTGCAGGGACGTTTTGGGAAGTGGCGCAGGGTGCACCCTGCGTTGCCGGGGAGGGAGCCTTGCTGCTCCCTGACCACGGCCTGCACCTTGGTAATGAGCCTGGGGGTCCGGACTCTCCCTAGCTCTGAAAGTCTGAGCTTGTGGTTTGCTTTTTGGCCCACTTTATCAGAGAGTCCACTGATAGTTTCTTTTTTCCTACACGGGTTGCTTTTCTGAATAGAAGCTCTGGTGTAGGACAGCAAGAAAGCAGACACCATGCGGTCAGCTGTCACGCTGCTGTCTTTGCGTAGATTCAGTTGTGAACCATCGTGAGGTGATATTCCCAGCACCTGGGAAGTGGATGCTTCAGTCCTAAATGGTGGACCTGAGAGCAGAACCCCAACCTCCTCTATGGAACAAAATGTGCCCACAAGGCAGACCACAGTGGGGACGGTCAGACATAGTCACATCCCAAGGCGGTGGCCACGGGCGTCACGTCTTGTTTACACTGCTGATGGAGACAGGTTGCCAGAGGCCCGTGTCGCCTGGATGCATCAGTATCCAAAAAGGATATGAGCAGCCCAAAGTCACGTTGTTGGACAACTGCATATAATTATCCAATTATCTGAACTAAAGTTGTCTCTGGAAAGAAAGCTGAGCAGCTAAAATTAAGAAAGCTCACCAAAATAAGACTGTTTTATTCAATGATTTATATGGGGATCTCTGGGGACAAGCCATGCTATGTCATGAAAGGAAAGACCTTCAGTTCGGGAACTAGAAGAGAAAGCAATTCCTTGGGCCTCTGAGCTGGTCTGGGGTGTGCGGGCCGATGGCCGCCAATCGGATGCTGGGGGTGCTGCCAGGGGCCTGGGAGGCAGGCCGACGCGCTGCGCAGCTGGCCACACCCTGCCTGCTGCACTGTGGGGACCATGGCGCAGCTAGAAGCAGTGGCCGCGTGGCCCATGTGCCAAGAGAACGCGTGAGCTTTTCATCTTTCCCCCAGCCCACTCATGCGTGAGCGAACTCTGCTTACCTGAAGCGGACAGCACTAGCATCTGAGTTCAGTATGGCCAACAGCATAATGCAGACCCAGCAAACAGAGCAGGATCAGAGGCTGCATTGCTGAAGGAAGAAAGCACTCCTTTTTTATTCTCTACAGGTGAGAGCATGAAGGATCGATCCCTTGGGCTCGGTGTCTTCAACAATCTTGGGAGTTTGCAGGAGGTGAAATTGCCAGGGAAGGAAGAAGGCATTCATATCATGAGAATGATATGAGAAACGTAGCTTTGTTGAGAATTCAAAGGAACTCAACTTCATTCTTTACCTCGTGCCCGTGAAGCGATTAGGAAGATTTTAGCTCTTGTCTCTGCTTGGATCTGATTTCTGCACCACAGTGCAGGGAGCTGAGAGAGCAGAGTGGGGAGCTGTAAGCGCGGTTTGGAGCCAGAACAAAGGACCCTTAAGGGTCCCCTGGCAGCCCCTGGCTGGGGGCTTGGCTGTACCTGTACTTGGAGGGATTGCGCAAGGCCTGCTAGGACGCCTGGGCTGTGGGCTCAAGAACAAATCCAAGGCACTAGAAGTGGAGTCACAGGGGACATTCTTTGGGGTTCTGGCCCAGGCACAAGAGAGAAACCTGTTAGTGCTGCGTGCATATGCAGCTGGGGCTCCAGCCACTCGATGGCCTTGGGGGCAACAGAACAAAGGGACCCATGAATGAGAATCGAAATAGAAATAAGCCAATATAAAGCAACGGGGAAATTTGGAAGAGCAATTATCAGAGCCTCAGAGAACTGAGGGGCAATACCAAACAATCTAACATATATAAGGAGTGAAAGACGGTGATAGTATGGCTAGAAAACGCTGAAAGACGTAATGGCCTGCTTTTTCCCAAACTCAGTGATTAATATGTACCATCCATTGACAAGCCACAAAAACTTATAATTAGGTTGCATGTCAAAGTAAAGAGAAAACCAAGAAGTTAGTTCAAGAAAAAAGACACATTCTATTCAGAGACACAATGGTACAGGTGATAACTGAATTCTCCACTGAAACCACGGAGTCTGGCGTGTTAGAAAGACTTCTTCCAATTGCTGATAAAAGCAGTCTACCCAGCGTTCTATTTCCAGCGAAAGAATCCTTCAGCCACATAGAAGTTGAAATAAAGGCATTTTCAGGAAAACAAAAACTTAGAAAATTCTTTGCAAGCAAATTTGTGCTGTAAGAAATGCTTAAAAAATGCTCTTTGAGCTGGTGGGAAACGCTGTCAAATGGGAAATGTGTTCTATAATTAAGAATGAAAATACTAGCAATGGTAACAAAAATGGGGGAGAAGGTAAGTATAAAAGATTACGTTTTCTGTCCTAATTTCCTTCAAATAAAACCATGTAAAAAAAAAAAACAACATTGTTAGATGGGGTTATACTAAAAATTATATGTGACAACAATAACACAAGAGGTAGAGAGATGGTAAGGGTGTGAACGGACTCACACTGTTGTGAGGTTGTTACAGCGTCCAGCGAGGGAGCGTAAACAGTAGGGAGGGTAGTGTAGCGAGCGGGACTCTCAATAATTACGGAAGATAATTGTTTATTTAATATTTTCATAACACAAAGTATAATACTTAATCATAATATCAAGGACTAAATGTCTTCATGATACAGATAAACTAATATCATGAACCACCAAATTTAACAAAAAAGATTCATTGCACACCAAAAAATACATTGGTATCCTAATTTCTTTCCCTCGTTCTAAGATTCAGGAACTCTTGAATATTAGTTGTTACTTTATATGTTCTACAACATTATTTTTTTATTACATGAATACACAATTTAAACTAAAATAGAATATTTTTTTCTAGTTAAAGTCAGTCTCTGATGAAATTGGAACTAAACCAGTAAAGCAGCTTAGTGATTTAAGTGTATATAGGCCCAGCCTTTAAAAAAAAAAGCAAACTTCCCATCAACCCTACGCATTCTTTAAAAAGCCCATTTTTGGGGAGACAGAAGGAAGGCTCAAACTCATGTATGACAGGGCTGTAAATATTTCTACCCAGAAAATGAAATCAAGGCTCAACTCTAGTTGAGGAGAACATGCCAACTTTAAGAGAAGTTGAAATTTCGCACGGCCTACTTATCGCTGGTTTTGAAATGACCCAGGGTAAATAGAAACAGCCCTTTCATGGGGCTGCTCTGATTAAAGCAAGGTCTGTAAGTTGGCAGTATAGCATCTGAAATTTCAAAGCTTAAGTGGAAGCTGGGGTTTCTTTTCCTTTTGACCCCCTCCGGCCCCCCCCCTACTTTTTATACATGGTCTATCTGAGTAGCTGGCATGCAGATATAAAAATCACTGGGCAGTAATCGCAAGTGCACTGGTCCTTATGGCAGGCATCAGGCCCTTTACTGCCAGGTCTTTGAACTACAAAAATAAATAGAGAATAGAAGTGCATTGTATTGGCCAAGCCTGGGGCCCAGTCATCTGTCTTGGAGCATGCTCTGGTGAGAGTGTTTAACTTGGATTTCTTCCATCACATGTGGTAGCCGCCGAGTGAAAAAGAAGAGGAAAAGAACAATGTTAGGTGGTATTTTTAATAGTGTGTTGGCTTAACAATTCTCAGGAAATGGTTACTTCTATTTTTCTCTTAGCAGCCAGAGTTACTCACATTGTTGGGATTCTGCAGGGGTGGATGTGTACTTTAGACAGCATGGTTCCATTTTCTCCACCCTTTCCATTGTCTTACAAAAGGTTTAAAGAGTGAGCAGAGATATTCTCGGAAACACTATCTACTGAAGGAAGTAGCCATTGCAAGTCAAAGGACAGTATTTTTCTGTATTCAATTTCACCAGCAGCCTTGACCTGGCTGAATTAATGGGTCTCTTTCACTCAACCTGAGAGTTTGAAATGCATGGTAACAGGGTGTTTGTTGTTTTTGGCTAAATTATCCTCTCCCCTTTCTTTTCAAGGACATGTAACACAAACTCAAACAATTTAGGCTCCCTCTGCCTTTTTATTCCTCTAAATTTTCTACAATAAGAAAGGAGACTCTAATCACCCACGCTGTGCCCCTAATAGGAACTTGATTTAAAAAAATAATACCTGTGGCTGCAGAAGGAGTGGATTCTTTGTAAAGACAACTGTTTAATATAGAAGAAATTTCGGTGGTTGTCACAGCCAAATTGTCTTGCTTTCTGTTCTCTGAGAGAGTACTAAGAAACTCAAATATGAGATTCGAGTGATTTTAAAGACTTTTTACAGTTTTTAGTTGCTAACACTTTTCTTTTCTAGATCATGTAGCACATATTTTGTAACCCTCATGAAATAGCATAAAATAAATATGTCAAGGCTTCCTGTAGAAATGCGTTCCTTCAGGGTTGCCAAAATAAGGGGAGCTGTCGGATTTGCCCAGACAGATGGTAAGATAAATTTATGAGCAAAAATTATATAAAAATACCAAGTTTAATTGGCCATATATTGAAATGAGTGATTTTTAACATGTTGAGATTTTTTTTTTACTCTAGATTAACAATTGTATGAAAATTGATGAGATGTATTTATTGTATATAGCAGACATTTTCTTGGGGTGATAGTTGGCCTTACTTACATCCACCACAATTTGTACACAACATGAGCAACTCTCCAGCCAAAATTGTAAGCCACTTTTTGCCTGGTGGCTCAGCTGGTTGGAGTGTTGTCCCGTACACCAAAACATGGCTTCCATTCCTAGCAGGGCATGTACCCAGGTTGTAGGGTCAATCCCTGGTTGGGGTGTTGTATGAGAGGCAACCAGTTAATTTCTTTCTCACATCAATGTTTCTTTCCCTCTCTCTTTCTTTTCTTTCTCTCTACAATCCATAAACATGTTCTTGGATTAGGATTAAAAAAAATTGTAAGCCAGTTTTTTAGATATTCTTTGAAAAAGCTCCACAATATTACACAAATGCATTCTATGTGTCTCAAAATAATTCTAAATTGATGCAAATTTGACATCATTAAATTTTAAATATTCATTCACTTAGTCAACAAAAAATACCTTCTGTAGGCCAGGCTTTTTTCTATGACCAGCCATAAAACAGAGAGCAAAGCACAGTCTAGGCCTTTATGAACTTATACAGTATTTTAGATAAAAACATAAGAGTAATCCTGATTATCATAAGCAATTTGAAATAAAAATGAAATTAAATTTGCCAAAGTGGATTTATGAAAAGCATGAAAATTTACTATGTGATTAAATGATGCTTTTGGTGAATGAGAAATACTAGTCATTATAAGCTAAAAAAAAAAAAAAAAAAAAAAAAAAGGCCTGTAATATTTGTGAAAATGCAATTAGAGAAACTCAAGTCTCAAAATATTTTAAAATCACATTTTATATATTTTTTCATTATTTCTATAATTTTTAAATTCAAGATTTTGTTCAGAAACTTAATATCTTAAATAATAGGCTTTGAAAAAACTCTCATAGTACATACCTGGTAACAGGAGCTTTATTCAAAACAGCATTATTCAAAGTCTAATTCCCCATAGGAACATTGTAATATATGGGGGTTACATGTCTGGAAAAAGTTAGTGGCTTATTTTACTATTAAATAATGAGAAAAGTTAAAATGCAAGTTGAAGATAAATAAATAGTGTTTATAAATGTGTTATTCCATAGCTTTTGAGTTTGATGGTATTTAAAGCCAAACCTCAACAACTAGGCATTTTTGTTCTTCACTAGAAACTAGCCTTATTACAACTGCAAATTTACTTAACTTTAAAAAATATATAATAAGTCAAATCCTGTGCAAAAGAAATCTTGCAGTACAATTTACCGTGAAGAATGTATTCTCGTCGCATAGTGTCAGTCAACATTTCTCACTGGGCCTGCACTTGAATGTTAACGTGCATAAGAAAGTAACATCACAAAGAGCAACTTGTGCATAGCTAAGCTTCTTACTGTAAGCTTCTAAACTGATGCAAATTTGACATCATTAAATTTTAAATATTCATTCACTTACTTAGTCAACAAAAAATACCTGCTGTAGGCCAGGCTTTTTTCTATGACCAGCCATAAAACAGAGAGCAAAGCACAGTCTAGGCCTTTATGAACTTATACAGTACTTTAGATAAAAACATGAGTAATCCCGATTATCATAAGCAATTTGAAATAAAAATGAAATTAAATTTGCCAAAGTGGATTTATGAAAAACATGAAAATTTACTATGTGAATAGTAAATTACTGGGTAGCTGTGCTTTAATGTTTTTATGTATTATTTTAAAACCATATGTTTTAAAGCAGACTGTATAGCTTGCTATAACATTGTACAACTATAGTAATATTTAATGACAAATTTTAATTTCTATCGTGGAGCATGAATTTCTTTTATTTCACAAATTAAAAATTTGCTTCTCATCTATATTCTCCAAACTTGGAAGTTTTATTTTATTTTTTTCATTTATCCCAAATGAATTAGAGAACCTTGTTGTTGTCACTTAATTACCAATGGATAACAGACAATGAAAATTGGCATAAGGATAGCAACTATAGGCCTCTGTGTCCCTGTCTTACTGGCAAACAAGGAAATTATTAGATCTTCTGCATGAAAGCCCTAAAGCACAGGAGCTTCTGAAAGCATTGTTTCTAAGGGGATTAACAGATTAAATTGTTCTGGAACACTCTAGACCAACCAATTCAAATCCCCTGTCTTCCTTTTTCAATGTATTTATCTTCAACTGTATTTATCTTCCACTGAACTATGGAGGTACCTTAAATTTTCTGGACTTCAGACGTCTAAACAAACTTTAAACTGAACCTATTCTAGGCAGTAAAAAGTCTTGTTCTCCAAACAACTAAAGCAGTGTCTGCCAACAGACATTTTCTTTTTTATTTTCTCTGTTACAGAAGTTGGGCAGTTGGCTAAGGGGCTTATTAAAAAATACAATAGGACTAGCTCAGGTCAAATAGCTTCCACGAGTGACATGGAAGATGCAAAAGAAGCATTATTTGGGGTTCTCGAACAGAAGCATAGTGTCTTACTATATAAAGTGTGCCTGTGTGAGAAAACATTTCCACAAGCTTGAAAATAGGCAAGGGAGAATACTGAGTGTCTTTCTGGGCCGTGCTGGCCTTGCATTTTTTTATTAAATACCTATTGCTTAGGCAATTTTACAGCTCTTTAGGGCAGAGGTCAACTTGCATATTCTTTTTCTGATGGATATGCAAATAGTTTTTGTCCTATGGAAAAGATAACTTCTTGTGGACATTAACCAGTTATTGCCAAACTTCTTGCCCTGACAATCCTTGATTAAATCGCTTATTTTGTTTCTCAATTGTTCTTTGGACTGGTTTTAACATTTTACTAGTTCACTCCTTCACTAATGAGTTAAGTAAAAATCTTCGACAGTTGTTCGTTTTATATTTTCCTGAGTCATGATTTTACCTTTTTGAAAATTACACTTTAACCTTCTAAAAGGATCCAAAATCTTAAATGCTACAACCTTCAAAGAGCTCAGTAGAAAAACTGACACTTTAAATCTGTTGTAATAGTAATAAACTCATACAAATTTTTGATAATAAAAGTTGACTTCATTGTAGAAGATATGCAAAGTATTGGGTTGGCCAAAAGCTTATTTGTTTTTTCCATATGATGGCTCTAGTAGCCCTTTGTTATCTTTAACTTGATTTGAAAGAATTTTGTTAGATTATTTTGTGACAGCCGTCATAGCAGCATGCACTTAGAAAAAAATCAAAATCGGTAAATTTTTGATGTGGCCATTTTAATATTGAAGATGGGAAAAAAATAAGCAACATTTTTGGTGTATTATGCTTTATTATTTAAAGAAAGGGAAAAACACAACTGAAACACATAAAGATGTGTGCAGTGTATGGAGAAGGTGCTGTGACTGATCAAACGTGTCAGAAGTGGTTTGTGAAGTTTCATGCTGGAGATTCTTCACTGGACAATGCTCCACAGTCGGGTAGATAAGTTAAGGTTGATAGCGATCAAATCAAGATATTAACTGAGGACAATCAATGTTAACCACACAGAAGATAGCCGACATACTCAAAATGTCCAAATCAATAAAGTTATTGGTGACAATGAAAAATGTCTCTTTTATTTCATGGAAAAAATCCATACGGATATTTTGGCCAACCCAATACTGAATTGAAGACTATTTTACTTAAATTCATAGAAACAAACTATCAAATACTGACCATCTTTCCTGGCGGTGCCCTCCTTTAACAACCTGTGACTGTAGAGAAAATATAGGACCACTGGAGCAGGCAGTCCTGTAGACCAGAATCCTGTCTTGCCTCCACCCACTCCCCATGTGTCCAACACTACTTGACCTGAGAAGATGACAGAACAAGTTATATGCTTTATGTTATTTTTCTTTTCCACTTTTAAAGTTTTCTTCCTCTTTGCATTGATGAAGCTTATTTTACAACTATAGGAGTGCTTTGACATTTTTCTAGACTTAATTTTAATATAACTTAGCAAATATTTAATTTTACGTTCTTCCTATGCACACAGTACATCTTCCATTCTCAATGAAATAAAATCAGGTTACTCCAACTGGTTCCATTTATGAAGCTTCCCAGAGGCTCAAATTGGCCCAAAATACTTCCCAACTTCAGTGAATCGAAAATGCACAATTTGTATTTAACTTCCCTGTATATATCTTAAATCTCTCAGTTTTTTTTTCCTTTTGTCATAAGTGAAAAGAAGCAAAGCAAAATGGCATCAGGCTGGATTAGGAACTAGCTTTCTGACTAGCGCGCTGTGTGATTGTACACACTTCACTTCCCTCTGCCTCATTTCATTGAACTCTAACGTGAGTCTTGGGGAGAGGAAGTTTTCTCAAGTTTCTTCACTGTCAAAGAATCTATTAGGAGGTTGACATCTAGGGCAATTTGATCCCTTCCAGAGACAGTAGCACTCTCAACTCTTCCATGTTACAGATAAAGTTTAAGGAGAGTGCGTTCTTCACTAAGCACAAGTTAGGATTTTCTGTGTCTATGATTAAAAGAATGACTTAAAATGTTTCATGAATTTTCCTGCAGTGTCCTTCACAAGATTTTCTGAGAAACCGATGCCTGAGTTCTCACAGAGTCCTCAGACCAGCAGGTACCAAAGACCACCACCCATAGACTTGGAGAAAGCACAGGAAATAGAGCAACAGATTGCTGGGATTTGTTTGTTTCCTTTGGTTTTGTGGTTCTGTGTATATTTATGTGTCAACATTCCCCACTCCTATGATTTTGTGAGGCTATGTGTTCAAGATGAAATGTTTTTGTTATGTGAAGAAAAAAAGTCACCAGACCTAACATGAAACCTGGGCTATAGGCAACCTAATCCTAACCAGTTCTAAATCATAAATAGACCTATCAAAAATATTTCACGGATTGAACTAATATAAATATCAGCCTTCGTTTCCTGCTATATATAAACCAAGTAGCTATAAAGTCCTACAAAACAAATATTTCATAGACAGGATTTAAAACCCCATAGTCATATTCTAAGGATTGTTTAGGTCTTAGTCTGTGATCTTTATTATCAGAATATTTTTCTAATGTTGTAATACTGAAAAAATAAGTTATATACTACATGCTATTTTCCTTTTAATTTTTTTCTCCTCTGTTGAAGCTTACTTTACAACTACAGGAGTTCCTTACAGACTTTCTAGATTTTATTTTTAATATCATGGAGCATTACATTTTTAAATCTAATTCCATTTAACACAAAAAGGAGGCATTGTTTAACTCATTTCTCCGTTTTAATTCCAAATTTAATTGTACTAGTCCTATCAAAAATGCCACAATCACTTCAGGGTTTTCAACTTGGGACTACATTGATCTACTTAAGAAAAACACATTCCTACCTAGCATTTGCTAAATCCAGAATAAGACAGAAGACCACTTTAGATTCTAATTCTAATACCTTGTTAAAAAGCCTGAGACATCGGTATGGAATACTTTGCTTACAATGCTGCTTTGGTTATTTCCTCAGAGGAGCCTTCCTGTCATATGCAATTGTATGCAGTTGCAATCAGTTCGGTGCGTATCAATGGAATGAGCTTCACCATCAGCGGCTTCATCCTGCACTACGAAGACAGTGGAAGGAGAAGCAGGATTTCCACATTTCTGTTGTCACTGAGTACGCAGATCCTCATTTCAGTTTTGTTGTTTGTTTTCCTTTTTTTTTTTGTTTTTATTTTTGTTTAGTAATCAACTTAAATTTCCTCCTGCATCTAGTAGATGTTTTAGAGTATTATAAAGCAGCACTCCAGTAGCAGCAATGACATTATTAAGGGTGCGGTGGGACCTTTGGGGGCAAGCGGCGCTTACAGAGCTGTCCTCGGTCTTCCTGCTGCTTGCCCACGCACCCAGAGACACAGCCCATAAGATCACGTCCCTGTTGGTTTGTCCCACGGGCAGTTCCAGCTGGACTTCATAACAGTCCAGTGCTGTAGCTCCAGCGCGTGAAAGCCGGGGCCCCGTCCAGTCCTCCGCCCAGGCTGCCCTCCCGGGGGCCCGGATCAGGGCCGCCTAGAAGCATGCTCCTCCCTCACAACAAAAGCCTGGGCAACATATTTAGAATTCATGGTTTCCCCATTAGAATCAGGTTCAGAGTGAGCTTGGTTTGCCAAAACCGTTAGTATTTGGGTTGTTAATGTTAATCTACACACTGATCCCGGGGTTCAGTCTGGCTCTTCAATTGTAGGAGCAAAAAATGACCTGGGATACTGGTTTGTAATGCAGGAGGTTCTCTGCCCACCCCCAGGATCCAAGGTAGGGCCCAAGAATATGCATTGTATCCAATTCTCAGCAACACACTTCCATAGGTATTATTTCCATTTACTCCCTGAGACAGCTGCATCAACATCTGCCAACCTGGTGATGACCACTAATCCATCTGGCTCTAACATCTGTTCTTTCAAAAAGAAGTTAAAAACAATGCTAGATTTATCAATTTTTACCTTCATGCTTTATTCTTTTTTTTTTTTAAATATACCTTACATATAAGGATTCAGTGAGCTGATTATTCACACAGTATTACTTACTTTAGTCAAATACATTTGCTTAGCCTTTTGTCTGAATCAACCTTCTGATTGACTGAATTGTTAATCTTTTAATCTAAAGGCTTGCTGGAATAGTTGTAAAGCTAACAATAGGGAAGGGTGACTGAATTTTGTGACTGAACTCAACATTATAATTTTAATTAATCTGACTTAAACAACATGCATATATGTACACACAGAGGCACACAGACAGAAAAAAAGCAGACATTTGCCACAGGTAAAGTGATCTCAAAGAACAATAATTGTGCATCAAGTCAGGAAACTTTAACAACCACATGTCTTCACATTCCCCAAATTTGATTCAACAGTGCATTACTTCACTACTCTGACACTATGAAATTTAGAACTTAAACAATTTGAATATCACTTCAGACAGTTCATATCCTTCCATGTCTTTGAGAGGGGAGAATCAAGAGAATTTTTTTTGTTGTCGGTAACCATAGGCGAAAAGAAGGGATGTTTTTGGTAAAAACTTGTAGTAGGATTCATGAACCCATAAATGGGAAATGCATTTGCCCAGGTTCAGGCTTGTCTTTCTGCTCTAGGTTTCTTGGGCAGACCTGTTGACCGAATCAGATTCCATGCCTGGTTATGCATTCAAGCATATGACCTTCTGGAGGCTTCTAAGTATTTGATAATCCCCCCTAAATGAAAGTGAATTTATTTCGTTATAGTCAATTTCTTATAGTATGCTACTGTATTTTTTAAATCTCCACTTAAAATGAACTTCATTTCATAAGACAGTTGTATAAAATGAGGAAAAATGGTGGACGACTTCTAAGAACAAAATTACCACCACCCTACACCTTAAAGCACACACACAATTTTGAAAGTGTAAACATGTATCAGTTGTTCTACTTTATAAAGTGAGTTGTTTAGGACTTTGGAATTAATGACTTTTTTTATTAACAAACTAAATTATTTTAATAAACAGATTCTATTTTATTAATAAACATTTCCTTGAGAAAAACAATGAATAGTGCATTTTGGAAAATAATTGTCTTTATAATCAGTCATGCTGACTATTGGCACTCATAACATTTTCTTTTACCAATTTAGCACAAATTTAGTCCAAGTCCAACTTGATCCTTGTTCCTTTTAACCCTGGACTGTATGTAAGCTGCAATCATGACTGGGTTTAACAAGAGTATTTTGGAGAAGTTTAAAAAGCATACTCCTTCTCTCTTACTTGTTTATGCTGCCAAATATGTTGTTATTTGGCCAGCAGTCTGCAAAATGGATATACTTATTTGTGATGTCATTCTCTGGGCCACTGTAACACAATTCTTATCTGATCCTTTCTGCAGGAAACCTTCAAAATGAATACATTAATGTGCTGATCATTTAGTACTGTGATTTCAAAATAATCTGGTGACTCTTGATTTCAAATTACAACTCTCTTAGAACACACTAAATTTGACTTGACATTTTTACGTTTTTTCTGTTTATTCTTTGTGTGCCCATGTTTTTGTTTATTCTTGTTTATTTTTTTTTCCTTCTGGCAGAATTCCATTTTAATTTAAAACTTTGGAGCAACGACTGAGATCAGAATGCGTATATTGCCTTCCAGATGATAATCTGGTTAAAAGTTTAAGTGGTTTTATGCATGGTATGATTTGTAACCCTGTTTATAATCATGCATTTTATTGTACTGTAAATGTTCTTTTAGAATTTTTTGATTTTTTTTAACATTAGACATTTTCTTCAGAAAATTGGTTTAGATTTAAATGTAAACTCTATTCTATAAGATCAAAGGAGAGAATGGAATATATGATAAACATTCCATCTGGTGAGCATTGAGAGAGGAGTGCAAGTAATTCGCCGGCAGCCTCAGCGGAGCTGAGGAACGAACCCCACCGGAGACCTGCACTCGCACAGACAGGTCACAGAGAATGGGGTCCAGCGCCACGCGTCTCAGTCGCTGTGGCCGTCAGTATGGGCCTTGTCCGTACACCTTCTGCCCTGAGGATGGTGTTGCCTCTCTTGGACAAAATTGTATTTTATTCTTCCATTCCATATAATCTTTTGTTAAAATGATCATTTTTTGGTCAAAATTTCATTTTCTCAAACATGTGTTGTTTAAAAAAATCAAACCTTTCTTTATGAAAATGTCTTTTAACATCTCCTCAAAAAACTCATCATTCACTGCTTCGCAGAAGCAATGGCTTCTCATCACGTCAGTTTTTCTCTGTCTTAGGGACTCAGCTCTTTTTCCCACCACAGCCAACAGAGTTTCCCTCTGTCCATTCCTAACGTAGTTAGAGTTCCGGTGAGGGTGACAGTCTGCATTTATATTATTCTGACTATGTAGACAGGAACCACATTTAGGTCATGTGGACTATTACTGTTATTTTCTTTTTATAACCAATTTATTGTTTTCTTTGGAGTTGTTAATTCTCTTAGTTTTTCTTTTATGTTTTAATCATTAATTCTGTTTATTAATCACCTATCCCAAGTTTACCTATAGAAATAAAGTATTTTTTAAATATATTCAACTGCCTCAAATGTCCTAAAGAAGTGATCTTTGTGGACCTGTATCTCCCAGTGATTTCTGGCCTGCTCTTACCAGGACTGTTTGCTCTCGATTAAACATACCTTCTTTGTCACCTTAGGATTCCCTTTACCTCTTTTCCAGGTGTTCAGTCTCTGTTGCTTTAATTAGCTAATTATTAATGAATTTTTTTTAAAGCCTATCTGCTATTGGCTTTTTGAGAATGAGGGAATTTGTCTACGGCCATACCACCCTGAAAGTGCCCGGTCTCATCTGATCTTGGAAGCTAAGCAGGGTTGGGCCTGGTTAGTACTTGGATGGGAGAATGAGGGAATGGAGGTATCTAGTGCTTCAACACTTTACATATCAAAACATCTGCAATCACACTTAGCTGATAGTTGTTTTAGGAACAGAGTACTAGATGGGAAGAAAGGTCCTCAATCTTTAAGGCCTTACATCCATGGGCTTCTAGCTTCTAATATGATCTGTGATTCCTTGTGCAAAAACTGTCAGTTTTCCTCTCTGGAGACCAGGCTGTTCTCATTGACAGTAGCTTTCAGAAACTGTAGGATCCCACGCAGAGGGGGGTCCCTTGTCTTCCATCGTTCCAGGCAGTTGGTGGGTCTACTTAGTCAAAAAGCAAAATCCTCTTATTCGGAGAATAATTTATTACGTTAACTTATTTCTCATCCTTTTCTACTCTGTCCTGTCTTGCAGGGACTCTTTTAATTCAGCTGTTGAAACTACAGACCTGACCCTCTGATTTTCTGATCTGTTATTCCCTGTTACTCATAAATGTGTCTTTTTGATCTACTTTATGGGAAACTTCCTTAATTTAATTTTCCAGTCAATATATCTGCTATATATTTACACTTTCAAAAGGTTTTTTTCATCCTCGAATATCTCTTTTTTATTACATCCTGATCTTCCTGCATGGATATATTTCTTTCTTTTATCTCTCTGAAAATATTAATGATAGTCATTTTTTTTCCTGTCTAGTGTGTTTCTTACAAGTTTCTTTTTTTGTTCGTTCTATTTATTTCAGATTGGAGGCCTCCCCAGATATTTCTTAATTATGGTTATATACTTATCTTTTAAAAGATGACGCTTCAATCCGATTTGAAACTTTGTCTATTAAGTGGGTCCTATGAACGGTGGGTCTTTGTTACTGATGAGTAGTTACTGAAGTCTTTTAGTGATCAGGCATGATTGCTTTATTCAGAAACCACAGTTCCCTCCGCCATGTAACAGTCTCCCGATTCTATGATATAATACTGAATGCCTCTGTTTTGGAAACTGGGTAGGAGAAAAGGTTAGAGGTGGGATGGTACCTCAGTGTTACAGAGATAAACCTAATCTTTCATTTTCTTTATAGTACTTCCATTTTCTACTTATCTGTTGTCCTCAGGTCCAGAGATCTCTGTTCTATGCTGCCTATGGAATAACTCTCCAGTCTTCTTCTAGGATATTGGAGGGTCAATCTCCCCACTTTACAAAGTAGGAGACAAACATGGACACATCTATATATTTTTAAAGTAAATTTCAAATTGCCTTTCTCCTCTTAGCCACATGCCCACTGCTCTGTTAGAACTCTGTGGGTCAGCTCTGAAGTGGTAGGTTTCCTTCTCACATATTTCTTCTTTATGTGAAGTATGTGCCATAAAACCAACATATGCAAATGTTTTGATATTTTAAAAATGTTAATGTATAACATCAACATTATGTATTTAAGCGTTACATGTTACATTGAAACATGTACTTCTGGTTCATTTATTTTCTTTTTAAAAATATTCAAATTTTTACTTTAATGATATCAGACATACAGAATAGTGAAAAAAAATAGTATAGCTATTGAGTTGGCTTTGATGTAAATTAGAAGCCATTTTAGGAAAGCATAGGTTAATGAATGGTTACACCAGGGAAGGAAGCGGTGTACTTGACCACAAGAATGTCCTCACCAGGTGGGAACGGTGAGCCCTTTCAATTGGCTGACATTTTATTTGTCAGTTGCTAGTTGTGATAGTTTCCTTTCTTTTTTCTTTCTTTCTTTTTTTTTTTTTTTTGAGAACTTTGAAGCTCTTCATGAACATAAACACACAATAAAATGTAATAAGGCTCAGGTAAATGTGTTATGAATTTAGGGAATGTTTTTCTTCCACAAATCATAATTACAATACTATTTGATCACTTAAATCACACACAGATTTCCATCTCAACTCCATTCACAAATTGCATAATTTTCTAAAAATAACAACTTGTGTGATTAAAGTATTTCATTCATGGGTTTAATCTGTAAGAGAATATATTTCCCAAACAATAATAAAAATAGTTTAAATACTTTATTTATAAAGGAATCAAAAGAGTAAACTTTTTTCGTTTTTGCCTTGAGGATTAATCTCTACAAGATATTTGAGGTAACAGTGGAAATCTAAACACAGGAAATTAAATGAATATATCTCTAGGACTTTATTTGTAAAATGGCAAATGTAAAGATAAAAGTTAAAACAAGATAAAGACTCAGTAATATGTTACTCATACATAGCATTTTACTAACAATATTCTATATATGCATATAGAAACTTACGTACTTTGCTATGAAAATTTAAATCTTGGCCTCTCTTACTTTTCTACCTATATTATGTTTCATCTAGAAAGGTGTTTTAAAATTGTTTCAACAACAAGAATGTAAGCAATATTATTTCTGCCTCCACAAATATGAACATCATAAAAATGAAATTCCACATATATAAGCATTCACATTTACATAGTAATATAAAGTTTAGACATTTAATCTAACATGTTTTTTTTGTTTGTTTTGTTTTTGCTTTTGGTTTCTAGGAGTTTACAATGTATAGATATTGTCAGCTGGGTCACCAAATTAACTGGGTAATCTAAACATTACCTTTAAAACTTAAATTACACTTTAAGGGCTTGTACATCACATTTTTAAAAAGGTTATGAAGTTTTCAGTCAATTAAACTTTTGAGATACATGTAATAAAGAATTAGGATAACACATTATTTAGTCCCTAGGAAAATAAATGTGTTAAATTAACAAAATTACTTTAATTAAACAAGTATTGTAGGATAGTTTATAAGGCTATAGATAAAATTTAAAATACAGGCGAAAGTAAATATAAAGCTGAAGGCCAAATTAGCTTTTACTGCATATCTGATATTAGTCAATCATTCAAATTATTATATAAAATAAATTTTCAAAGTTGTAACAGTCTTCTCCATTTCCTAGAAGAACAACTGTCCAGTCTTTATGTAGGTTGAGATGCCCAGGTTCACATTATTTTGTTAATATGAGGCACCAGAGAAAGTCCCTTCTCTGTATGAATGGGGAAATAGAGAAGCAAAATGCTCCACTCACCTTATCAAAGCATTTTAAGTGGTTGTTTCCCATAAAACCATTTTTCAGGTACATACTAAAACAGGATAGCATGAGCTACTCTGCAGACCTGAAGGCATATGAAATCAGCATAATCTCCTGCCTCAGGTTTACGATCATCACCTTCTGGTTCAGTAGAATGTGTTATAATTGTGTTTTCTAGAAAGTCTTTTATTTTGCTTAATCACTGTAACATTGCATAATTTCCCATACCTGCTCTCTCCTTGAGGAACTTATATTTTAGATACATGGTAAAAGTCTAAACAAAAAAGGATCCCCAATTTATAGGTGCCTTAGTAAGAAGTAATGAGGCAAAAATGAATAATGAAGTATTCATGGAAGGGCATCAAACATGAGGAAGGATCTGGGCTGAGAATTAGAATATAACGATTGAATATTCAAAAAATACCATTTTCCTATAAACATTTCATTGCTGAACAGTGTTACATATTGGCTCTTTTAAGACCCAACTAAATGAATATCTGTAGAGTCATATGCAACCCAGTCCTTTTAAACAAACAAGATACATTATATTCCATCTATTTATCAAAGCTCTTTGGGGGGAAAATGTTTAGAAAAATGTTTATTTTACTATTGTATTAGGTAAATATACTTTCTATTGTACAAATAAATGTTAAAAAAAAAAGTTAGCACTTAACTGGATGATATCATGAAACATATCCAGAAGGTTCATTAAAGTTTTTACTCCATTGTGGTATTTTGACTTGTGGTGCTGTTTGCTTTGATCAAAATATGGACTCTGCTATATTGTGGATATTTATGTCCCCACAACATTCATTTGTTGAAATCTTAACCCCGCAAGTGTGTTGTTGTTTGCAGGTGCGGCCTTGGCCTCTGCGAAGTGCCGTTGGGTCACGTGGGTGGAGCCCGCAAGCGCGGGCTTAGAGTTCTTGTAAAAGAGGCCCCCAGAGCTCCCTTCCGCCAAGTGAGGACATAGGAGAGGTGCCATCTCTGTCTGACCAAGGACAGGGGCTCTCGCCAGAACAAAACCACATCGGTGCCTGTTTCGGACTTCCCAGCCTCCAAACTGTGAAAAATAAATGTTTCTTGTTTATAAGCCACCCAGTCTGTTCAGATCCATAGCACCCTGAAGGGAGCAAGATGAATGTATATGTATTTTTAACAATGTATTGAGTCATTTATCTTCATTCTATTCTCCAAACAAAACCTCTTTTCCCAGCCTCTGCTGTTTAGTCCATAAATATCTGTTATTGGTCCAAATGAGTCTAGACGAAGAAAATGTGCTTCGTTACTGCTATTGCTTCCATCTTGCAGAGCTTGTGTTCTCCTTGTTTCAATTATTTATTTGGCATATCATTTGCATACCTTTCAATGTAACTACCAAAAATGACTGTTGGCTGTATGAATGATCTCTGCTCTCCAAAAGCGATAGTCAAAATATCCAGTGAGGAGCCTGACCTGGAAACAGATCACTCAGAGGAACAGCCACTCCGTGGGGAAAGAAAGCATTTCTGCAGGCGCCGTGGCCTTTCCCCACGAACCTGCCGGTCTGCAGGCCTGATTCCAGTGTCACCGAGCGATAATGCAAACTGCAAAGGGAGGGGGTCAGGGGCCTGCCTATGGAAAGAAGCTGCGCAAAATAGCGCGTAGCTTTTGTCTTATTTTATTTGTAGAGACACAATTTTTGAAATAAAATACTAAGAAACCACCAGCTCATTTTTGTATAGTTGAAAGACACCCTATTTTCTATTGGAATGCCTCTTTTTGATATATTTTAATTTTTGTATGTATTAAATGTATTGGGGTGACATTGCTTCATCGGGTCGCGGGGGTTCCAAGTGTACATCACTGTGGCCCATGATCTATGTACCGCCTTGTGTGCCCACCTCTTCCAAAATGGGTCGCTATCGTTACGCCATCATCAGTGTGAGCGCCATGAAAAGTATACATAAAGCTGGGTCAGACATTAATTAAACAGCTAACCATTGGCAACCCGCAGAAGCAAGGGCCGTTACTACTGTCAAGAAAACGCACTTCCAGCCGGCGTCCGGCGGGGAGCCGAGCGGGCTCGGTGTTTATCGTCAAGGCCTTGACGGGCTAATGCAAGCTGGCAATGGCTCGAGCGCGTCGGCGTGCGGCGCAGCTGCTGCATTAGTCAGACTTTCCCTTTCCTGAAGGCTCTAATCCCTTCAATATTGCATTAAATATGTTTCCAATATTTATCTGGATAAAAATGTGCTGAATGGTGCAGCAGTTTAATTCTGACGTTTGTCACACAGGAAATCTGGAAAAGGCAGAAGGGAACTGCATCTTTATTGTGCAGACCTGATGCGATGCCTTTCTCGCGCGCGATCCTCACGGACTCTGCGAGGCCTCGGATTCCAGAGGCCAGCAGCCCGAAGCCCAGCGAGGGGACCTAGGGCTTGGCTGAGCTGGCTTCCCTGAGCCCGCGCCATCCCCGAGAGCCAAGTTCCGGCGCGCCCCCCTGACGGAATGCGTGTAGCAGAATATAATTAATGGGTTTAGGCCTGGCTATATTCTGGACAGTCCAAAGTCTTGACAAGCCAGAAAAAGAAATCATTTATTAACATGTCACATATTCTTTACTAAGTTTCCTTTATGATTATCCAAACTATTGTTAGCTAATCTATTGGGCGGTATACGAGGAAACTCGCTGAACTTGAGATTAAGATGTTTGAACCGCATCCCAGATTTGGCATTAAATTGTCCTAAGCCGGCTCCCCCCCCTCCGTTTCCCCCCCCCCGCCCCGATCTCTCTTGGACTCAGTTTCATTTCTAAAATGACAAAAGTGGGTGTGGTAGATCATGTAGCTAAAATAACTTTCAGTTCTACAGCTATTTTTATTTAAAACATCCACATAGCCATAAAAATATTTAAAACATCATTAAATCATGTGATTATAATAAATGATAATAAAAACACCACTATTCTGAGGCCAAATACTGAAACTATAAGATTCACTTAAGAGAGTGTGTGACATTGAGTCAGAAAAATACATATCACACATTTTCTTAAGTTTGAAATTCTTGCTGATGTGGCATGATATTCTATTAGGGTGACATTTCCTCAGTTTCAAGAAAAAACAAAGAAAATCTAAGCTTCCTGATTTAAATATATAAAAATGTTTAGTGTTCCAAAGCATGAAACTGATGTTAAGTGAAAATCTGGAAGTTATCAAACTCTCTGAACTTTCCATAACATGGCTTAATCTTGATAATCAAGATTCCACAACACCAGTGGAGAATACAAATGAATATCTTAGTAGTATATTTATCTGTTAGTCTTTTTTGTCTGTTATTTAAGACAACCCCCTGAAATTTCTTCTTGTTGACCATGAGAGATGAACAACTTTGCCATATTTCAAAATACTGTTTATTGTGAATAAATAAATACAAGCGTACAACCAAGTCAACCTTCAGAAATTGTGTACCACTATAGATCAAAATTCCTTAGTAAGCACTCTTAAAAACTAAGAAAATGTCTGTTATCATGAAACTACAATCAACTGTTGTAGCTATTTTGACGCCCTTCTGCAACCTTTGAAAACCTTTCTCAAGCCAGAACAGCGCACAACCCTTTCAGCATGACCTCCCACATCTACCACAGTTTTACTTCCTTCTTGTGTCAGAAGTTGCATTCTTCAAAGCCAATCCACTGCTATGCATTTACTCCATTCACAATGCTCCATTTTTTCCATTTAAAAAAATTCTCTTACTATATATATTTCATACCTATGGATATAACACTGAAGCCCAAATTCTGCCTTTTACATTAATTGTCATCTGTTTTTCCCAAATGAAACTGCTTTACAACAGACATACCAAAACAATTTGTTCAGAAATGTTTTGCGGCTCTTACCAAATTCTGATTGGCCCTATACATATAGTCATTTTCTCAATAGAGTGTAAACCTCTTGAGGTCTATGATTATCCTTTTTAAAACTACAACATCTTTATTGAGATTATGATTCACATATTTACATATCATGCAGCTCACACAATTACAGTGGAAAATTCAGCAGTCTTTAGTATTTTCTCAGGCATGTGCAACCATCACTACAACCAATTTTGGAGGATTGTTCTCACCCCACACAGGCCTTGTAGCCTTGAACAGTCACTCTTGTTTCTCCTTCAACACCCTCAGTCCTCGGCAACCACTAATATATGTTCTCTCTCTAGACTTGCCTCTTCTCATCATTTTTTTTTTTTTTTTGGTAAATGGAGCCATAGAGCATGTGGCCACTTGTGACTAGATTCTTTAACCCAACATCCTCTTTTCAAAGTTCATTCATGTTGTAGCATGTATCAATACTTTATTCTTTCCTATTGCAAAAAAAAAAATTCCATTGTATGGATATAGTCTTTTATTTTTATATTTATCAGTTGATGGGCATTTCGGTGATGGATTTTCATTTTTGGACTATTATAAATAATGCTGCTATGAGCATCTATTTACATGTTTTTGAGTGGATATATGTTTTCAGTGCTCTCTATCACATACTTTAGAATGGAATGTGTGGGTCCTACGATACCTCCATGTTTAAACATTCGAGGAACTGGTAGACTATTTCCAAACTGACCACACCAGTTTACATTCTAACAGCAACGTGTGTTAGAGGTCTCCAAATTCTCCACATCCACGCCAGTACTTACATATCTTTTTTATTACAACTATCTTAGTGAACTATATCACATTAATGTTTTAATTTACATTTCCCAAATGTTTAATAATAATATTTTTCATGTGCTTAATGACCATTTGTATATCTTCATCATACTTGGCAAGTTTTCAGCCATTGGTTCTGCAAGTTATTTTTTCTTCCTTTCACTTTCTCTTCCTGTGTTGCTCCTATTGTCACATATTTCTTGTAGTTTTCTTTTGCTATTTCTATTTCTTTATTGATATTCTTTATTTGATGAGACATTGTAATCACACCATTGTTTGTTTATTTTTAAAAGTATGGTTTTCTTTATTTCTTTGAACGTATTTATAATGGTTGTTCTACATGTTTGTTAAATCTGACATCCGAGCCCTCTTTAAGGGAGATTCTGTTGCTTGCTTTTTCTTCAATGGGTGGATCATACCTTCATGTTTGTTTGTTTGTTTTTCATGTTTTATAATTTTTTGTTGAAAACTGGATTTTTTATAATACAGTATAGCAACTCTGGATACTGATCTTTCACCTCTAGAGCTCGTATTGTTGTTTGTTTACCTGTTTGCCTGCTTTTTTGTTTAGAGACTGGTCTTGACTATTTTAATCAAGTCTATGTCCCTTTTGTGTGGGAGTCTCTGCACTCCACGAAGGGAGTGGCCGCCTTGGGAGTGGGGACAGAAGCCCTGTGTCCCTGGTGTTAGCAGGGCTCCCTGACCGCTCTCTCTGGTAGGCTGCCTGCCTGGGTTGGTGTCGCACGCAGCGGTTGGGCTGCACTCGCTGTCAGCCGGCTGCTTTGGTGGTTTTGTTTGGGCAGTGGAATGTAAAGCGCTGCCCACTGTAATCCAGCTAAGCCTCAGTCCCTGCAGAAACTGTTTTGGAGGCCAATCTTCAACATTATTGTGATGCCCAGAATGGCTTTCTCATCTGTTTTTCCCGGATTCTTTCAGAAAGAGCAGCTGGTCTATGGTTTAGTTTGTGGTTGGTTCTCTTGGCATGATCTGCCTCCTCTAAACTGCTTAGCACCAAAATCACCAAAATCTGCATCATTTTCTCAAATACCTTAGGCTTTTTAATTCCCCTAAACTTGGTTCTAAATTCAGTTGGTTCCTACAGGGAGAACTTTGGGGCTCTGTGTTCTCATGGCCTAGCTTTACCCTTCGGGCAAAATCTCTGAGCCATGGATCCTGAACTGGGAGAGGAGAGAGTGGACCCTCCTCAGTCGGTGTACTGCTCTGTGAGTAAGGCACCGCGGAGCCAGCTGCCTCTGGTCTTCTCAGCTTGCCTTTCCCTGCAAAGAAGCTTTGCCCTATCAGCAGGCTGGGGCAAGGCTACAAAAGAGCCAGTATTGTCATTCTTCCTCTCCTGGGGTAGAGCCGCCACCCTGTGGGTGTGGGCTGCGGGCGGGGCGGGGTGGGGTGGGGGGAAGGAAACTAAGGCAGAGATAGGAAGACCCAACCTCTCAGCTGCACCAGTTAAAATTTAGGCTCTGTAATGTGCAGTTGTGGGGAATGATAAAGGCTGGGCACTTGCTTCTCTCAAGGAGGTAGGGTCGCTCTAGACAGGTTGTTCACAGCAGAGAAAGCCCCACATACCTACCAAGAATAGCAATGCTGCCGTGCTAATGCTGGAGCAGGGAGCAGACCATGGCTCAAGGGCCGCTGACTGTTACTGTTCTCACCAAAATGGAGATTTTCTCAAATACACATTTCTTCATTTGCTGTATGCCTTGAGGGCTATATCCATAGACTTAAATGTTTTCTTAAAAAAGTTATTTTCAATAAGTTGCAGTTGTTTTATTGGGGAGCTAGTTTGCAGATCTTCTCATGCCTCCATTGTAGAAGTGGATCTTCATGCTCATCTTTCAATTCTGAAGTATTCACCCAAAGTGAGTACTCAGAAAAATATCTTTTAACAATTTAAAAAAATACTACAGGATGTCAATTTAAGTTCAATGTCATAAATTGTTGGATTATGAAGTACTTAGGGTTAGTATTTTTATAGCTCACAGTTAGCTTTCCCCTGTGGAAATCTGTTAATCCATCTACCAAACAGGTGGGAGTCTTTATTATATTCATCCATGTTGTTCTGTACATATAGTACCCAACAAACTACAGATTTGGACAAAAGTAAGCTTAAAAGTTGTGAGTACACGTAGCACAGAATTTATTCTTATATTATTATTTATTCATTGTTGTATCATTTTCCATACCAACAACTATAACCTACTTTTGCCTCTCGCTGTATGTTTTATATGTTCCCTATAGTTGCATAAACTGTGTATTAAAAATTAATATTCATTTTTAGACATATCTAAATTTTTAAAGCAAAAAAAAAGCTCAGAAGAATCTATCAGTAGAAAATACATAGCTGTATCTAAGTAATATGGTTTTAATGGTTTTTATTATTTCTAAAATTTTTAAACAACACAAATTCTAGTTTATGTAAAAGAATTTGGCTTTCCAATGGAAATCCAGCACAGTCATAAAAGGATTCACATGTAATTTGCTAATTATATGTGTAAATCTATCTGTTCTGATCACTCTTGCTGTATAACAAATTAACCGTATAACATAGCATCTTAAAACAACTATGATGACTCTGAGAATATACTATATCTGTGGCAGAAAAACCTGATAAAGGATATTTTTCCTCTATCTTTGGGAAGGAGAATTTTTTGGGTCCCCTCCAAAGGACCAGGAAGTCATTGTGATTATGTGTCTTTGAACTCTTCTAATTCCCTGCATTTTGGAGAGTGGAGACAGTTACATTTTTCAAGGAAAAGCTCTGGCTATTTAAACGCCAGGGCCTTTTAAGACGCCGGGAGTAGTCGCACCCTGGGAAAGCGCGGGGCTCCGCTGTCGGAAGAGCGCAGGTGGGACGGGTGCAGGGAGGGCCCGCGCCGCAGAGGCGCAACCCGGGGGTGTCCACACCTGCCAGTGCCAAAGGAAGCTTTGCTCCTTGAAAGGCTTCCAGGAGCAGCCTCCAGCTTTTGGATTCTCCTGCCTGATAAGAAAGAACACTTTTGTGTTCTCGAGGCTCAGGGTCACTCTAGGTATCCGTTTGTTCTCTGTAGAGGTCGGACTGAACAACTGACGTTGGCCGTGCAGGTGTTTGGCCAGCGCTAAGTGACCAGCCCCCAGTAAGAACTGCACAGCGAGACTCAGCTTGAGCTTCCCTGGTTGGCAACACACCGTCCTCGTGGTTGCACATCATTGCTGGGAGGTTGAGCGCTGGCTTTCAGATTCTAGAGCACGAGAGGGCCCATGCAAATGCGTGCCTGTCCCTGTAGGGACTCTGCCCTCTGTCTCTTTACCTTTGCTGATTCTAATATGTAGCCTCTGCTACAATAAGTCTCAACTATAAGCATAGTGTTTTCTGAGTCCTCTGAGTCCCTCCAATGAATCATTGAACTTGAATGTGGTCTTGGGGATCTCTGATGTAGGAATGTAACAAAATGCAGCTTTGCAGAAGACAGCTGGGCTCTGCTGGGAGAAGGACACATACATTAGAGGGCACAACGCTGAGAGCAGTGGCCTCAGAGGCTTAGGTGGAAGAACAGGTGCTACGTTGAGCAAATCTGAATGGATCAAACTGGCTTAGATACCAGGCATTGCAGCGGAGATCATCCTGGCCTAAAGACCCAGTGGTTTCTATTCCAAAGGCCTGCATTGTGTAAAAGTACAGAGAACTAGGAAGAGAGACTGTCCTCAAAGGAAAACTAAACTGGACTTTTCCTTAGCCAGGGAGATAGGACATCGAAGCTGTTACAGGAGAAATATATATGCCTACCTACAGATATAAAAAAAATCCTACCCGTTAATACTGTTTAATCAATGTTATCATTTGTTATCTTATTTATATAAATATTCTAAATTAGGATGGAATTTAATAATACATAATTGATAATATTATTAATATTTTGCTAAGTATACAATGTTAAATTTGAAGGCAATTTAGTCATGCATCTAAACCTTATTGTTCAATATAGTAATTTTACTTTCAGGAATATCTCCAAAGGCAATAAATTAAAATTGGGGAAGTTCAGACATATAAATGTATTCATCATAGAAAAAAATTAAAAAATAAGATATACCAAATGTTGAAGGGTTGGTTATGATCAAATATATAATAACAGATATTCTTATTTAACATCATTCAGCCATATTTATATAGAAACATGGGAAATGATTAATATGTTAACTGAAAAAGCAGAATATGGAATTACATGTTTATTTCATAACTTCATATTTTAAATTGTTTGAATACTTAAAAAGGAAGGCATGTACATTATGGTGCTTATTGATATATTATGTAGCAATGAAATTATTTTAATTAATTTGAGATAAGATAATATTAGACATGGCAAAAAGCACATATTTTTCCAACACTTATTTAATCATTATAGTTCCTTGTGACTTCAACACACACACTAAGAAAATATTCAACAATAGATTATAACGTACTTTCCTGCAAGAGAGAAAGAAAGTCGCTTGTGGTGAGAAAGCTGCTTCGCCCCCATCCCCACAGCAGGAGGTCAGGTACAAGGTGAGCTGAGGCAGACGGCGCTGCTTTTTGGCCCTCCTCGCTCTATCTTAGCATGTTTTGTATTTAGTGATGGAGTAGCAGTAGTAGCTTTTCTGGAACTTTCCTGTCCTAATCATTAGGTACCATTCAGACTTAAGGAAAACATTTCCCCAGAAGACAAAGAGTAACATAAACAATCTGTCATCATTCCTACTGGTCAAACGTAAACATTTTCCGAAGAGAGGATGGAGTTTCGCCATGGCTTAATGAAATTTACTATAATGGCAAAGGCCGTGCAACTTTAAAGCGGAATAATTTGTTCCGTGGCACAGTAGATATATTTATTTTGGGTGGAAAGCGGTTTTCAGGAAAATGCTGATCAAGAGGAATAGCGCTGGTTTCAGGGCTGGATGTTCGCTGGCAGAGGCAGGCGAGCCTGTTAGGGAAGCCGGCTGTGCTGCTTGGATACGCAGGCCTCAACAGCAAGGCAAGGCGTGCGGCGCTCTCAGTGGCCACTCGCCATCCCCCGCCCTAGTCTGGTGCGTTTCTTCCAGGCGTCTTTCTTCCTGATATGCAAAAATAGCTTCAGTTACTGCTATTTCAGTGTGGACCTCCTTTTTCCTTTCTGCGGCTGCTCTGTATTCACTTTTACGGACCTATCATATTTTAACTATTCCCTTATTGGTAGGAAAGTAACGGGTGTCCGTTGCCAGTGAAATGCTTCCGTGACCATCTGTGGTATGATGTCATTTCTGTAAAACAGCTTCCTGTGCACAATTAAAATTCAACGTACACAGGCAAATTATCCCCCAGAAGCCTGTCCCCGAATTTTACACTTGCCGGGAATGTGTGAGTGCCTAGTCTCCATTGTCCCCCCAAGGACTGTTAGAGATCTCTAAATTGTTTGCCCGTATGATGGGTGGAAATGAATCAGTGAGTACGTTAATATGAAACTGTCACACTTACCTGGCCGGGGAGACACCGAGATCAGGAGGGCGGTTTTCCCAGGGCAAGGCTTATCCATCGCACTCCGGGTGTGCTGAGCCCTGCGGCTTGTGACTGTGAGAAACTCGACGGCTTAATTTGTGGTAGTGGGGGACAGCGTTCCCACTCTCCCCTAGCTAAAAAAAAAGAAAGAAAGAAAAAAGAAAAAAGAAAAGAAAAAATATGAAACTCTGTATTGCAGGGATAGAAGTGTGTCAAAGATGCAATATTAATATTTAATGTTATTCACCCAAGTAACTGATAGGTAGATAAAAAGATAGAAAAAAAGAAGAAAGATAGAATGATATTGATTACATATATACAAGGCAGGGAAAACTGGGTTTATAATTGTTCATATAAAAATAATACAATAATTAATAAATAATAATACAAGAATAAACTGTTTCATGTACTCACAAGTGCAAGCCTACTTTTGCCCCACCTTGTATTTATATTTTGCCAGCAAACATAAAATTAGTCGTCCCTTCAACTGTGAGAGCACAAAAAGTTGGTTAATAAATTGTGGCCCTGGTGATATGCAGTTATGATGAAAAGATCAAATAATGAGAAGTGTTTTTTAATTTGAACCATTTTATTTATTTTAATTTGGACTATTTGATGGACACATTGGGCATATTGATTAGCGTCATTGCTCATGCTAAGCTAGAACACATGCAAATATAAAATGGAGGCAATGTGAATTACACGGAGTATGCAAGTGACTTGTTTTTCAACTAAATTTAGTTATTACTGGCCTAAATATTGAATTGTTTGGTTTCAAGTTAACCGACACTCCATTTCTCAAGTCAATGTTATATTCTGGCAAACATCAAAATCTGTGGATGGAATTATAAACGAAGTTTAGTTATGCATTTATTTACCAAACATTTTATTTTTCTTCATTAAAAATTTTTTTTGCCTTAATCTACTGCTTTATTCCAAACAAGGATAAAAACATGAGCTTTACTTTAAAATTCACATCTGGAAAAATTTCTCACTAACATAAAATATTTTCATTGAATTTAATTGTACATAGCAAATAGGCCTGTATTTAAGAGAAATACAGCTAAAATGATTATTGAAATTATTGAAAATTATTTGCATAACCCATGGAATCTAAGAAAACAACATTTTAATGATTTAAGTGCAACAAACCAGAAACTATTTCTATTTGCCTTTAAAAGTTTTTTTGTTGTTGTTTTGTTTTAAATCAAGAGAACAGTGTTCAGCAAAATGTATTTTAGCTTTTATTGAAATGTAGAAAAATATGGGGTTTTTCTCCTAGTTATCTTAAAGCAATTTTTAAGAACAAGTAAACTCTTGAGTTTCCCTTTTCTTTCCTGAAGTAAAAGGTGCACAGATATCCCTCCCTTCCAAATGCAGAAAAGGCAGTATGTTTCCTTTCCTGCATCTAACATATGAAGTCTTAAATCAGAAATAATTCTGTAATCTTGACAGTACATATTCTTTATGGAGAATAAGTACATGACTACTTGCAATCTTTTACAAAGTTCTGTAGAGTAAAATTAAATACATAGGTATTCCTCTGTGTGTGTGCGTCTCTTTTTTCTCATTTTTTCTTTCTAATTATTACTACCTATTCTATTCTTTGGTGGATTGGAGCTTTTTCCCACAGGAAAAAAAATAGATGTTAGTGGACACTTTCCTGGAAACTTGCCCCTCAAAGCAGATATATTTATCTTAAGCAATATATCATTAATCATCCAGCTAAAATGGCCTGGGTCATCAAAAATAAGTAAAATGAAAATATTATATGGTTTTATAAAGGTCTAAAAACTATAGTTCCTGTATTTCTTATCTTGCTAAAAACTTAATTGGAAGCACAATGTTTGTTTGGTTTTTGTTGCCTAAGATTTTTTTCTAAACTCTTTATTTGTTTTGTTCTTTGTTTTTGGATTTTGCATTTATTGGTGGAAACTTCCTACTAAACCACTTTTTTTTAAATAATATTTTTCATAGCATTTAGAGTTTACTGACACATTAGAGAAAGGATATAATAAGAAACAATACATAAATTGTCTCCATTTGTTCATATCCTCATATGGACTCTATTACAGAGAATAGCAAGTCCAGGGTATTTACCTATTTATGAATATTACAGATTCCTGATAGGGAATCAACCAGCCTAAAAAACTCATTTTTAGGAAAAAATGTTCTATTTTCTTAAACATTTTCTTTGAAAGTATATTCAACATTTACACAAGTATGATTTGCATAAATAAGGGAACTAGAAATATATTATTATTTATTTAAATTTAATACAAAGTGATAATGATCTCATTGTTTAGGGCTTTCATCGGTAGAGCACATGGAAAAAATAATTTTTCATATAATATCTCTAGATTAAAAATATGATCATAGTATTCAAAATCATACCTTTGTGTGAAACAAATCTTTTTTCCTCAAGATCGAAGAATTGTTATATTTTCTCAAGATCAAAGAATGGTCAAAATATCATTATCTTTCTTCAACTAATTTTTTTGATTTTGTTTTGTAATAATAAATGGGAAGAGGAAGGAGAGAAAGCAAAGGAAAAAGTGTTTTGCCTTCAAATCAAATGATGAGTCTACAACTAGGATCCAGATCCCAGAGCAACATGATTGCTTGTTTAGCCATAGGGACAGACCGTTTTCAATTCACATTCTCTTCAAAGATTCCATTTTGTAGATCTCCACTTGTTCTTATGACAGCCAGCGCTGGTCCAGCATCCACCGTGCATTTGAAATCCCAGCCATCCCTTGTCCTGCAAGCCTGGCCACTGACCCTGCCCTGGGGGTCCTCCAGAATGAGCCCAGCTGCAGCCTCCGTGTCTCTGCAGCCTCTTTCCGCTGCTGCCCCGCACCAGCACCAGGGAGGCGCAGGTATTACCGAAGTCAAGTCAGAAGAGACAGTTCTTTGAGCGGCCACAGGAACTGCTTCTCCAGCCAGGGCGTTAGAGCGCACCATGTATTTCTGCAGGAGCAGATTCCTTGCTGAACGAGTGAGGAAAGTATTCCCCTGAAGCGGACGAACCAGCTGGGCTGATCCCAGCAGTTCCACCTCAGTTAGTCAGCACAAGCAGATGACGTGCGCCTTCCCCTGAAGTGGGCAGCACCTACAGCCCAGGGCCCAGCGCCCCTAGTGTCAGGGTGCAGAGTGGGCCGTGCGCAGCGACCCTACACACAGGTGTCAGGGCTGTGAAGGGAGCCCTGAGCGCCTGGGAGTTTGTTAGAACATTTTGTTCCAACATAGAACTGTATTTTACTAAGAGAATTTAAACTGTGGATGTAAATTACATGGTTCTTATAGAAATAGTTACTGGCCGACCAGAGCACCTGGAATAACCTAAAGTTCTACAGAAACGTATGCTTCTCTTTTTCCAGCATGAACACCATCAGAGCGCACTTCAATATTGTGTGTCCTGGGAGAATCAAGATGTTATATAAATAAGATCCTGTGAGGGACCCCGCTCAAATCTTTTAGTATATACATAAACAAACAACATTTTTTCTACCTTTACTTGTATTATTTCTCAAATCCTCCTGTCTTTAGCATTCTATGAGCAAACACTATACACATGTATATACATATGCACATATATATGTATATGTGTGTGTGGGGGAGAGAGAGGTCTGTTCAGAAAGTATCCAGCCACGTACGATGAAAAATAGAGACATTTACTGAAGGAGACCCAAGATACAAAAAACATTGCACACAGGACAATGACACCTTAGTCTCCATCAAAGCAGGCACCTTGGGACCTTACACAGCTCTCCCAATCGCCATCAGCTGCCCTGTCATATTTTCATGAGTTTCAGTGGTGGCCTGAAATCTCTTCCCTTTCAAAGGCAATTTTTGTTTTGGGAAGAGCCAGAAGTCACAGGGTGCCAAATCTGGGCTGAAGAGGGGCTGAGTCACCTGGGTGATTTGATGTTTCACCAAAAATCCCTGGATGAGGCATGATGCATGAGCAAGCACATTTTTGTGATGAAGCTGCCAATCACCAGTTGCCCATAGCTGCAGATATTTTTATAATATTGCATCTCTCCACCAAATTGTTTGGCCTGCAGGAGCATACTCGTGGTGGACAACACCTTCCCAATCAAAAACACAGTTAACAGGGTCTTGATCTTACTATGACTTTGCCATGCCTTCCATTGAAACAACTGCACCTTCCTTTCCAGATCATAGCCATAGACCCATGATTTATCTCCAGTTATGACCTTCTTGAAGAAATCTGGTTCATTGGTAGTGGTTTGAATCAAGTCATCAGCAACTACAGCACGATGTTCCTTCTGCTCTGGTAGCAGAAGCCATGGAACGACACATTTCCATTTCCATGACACGTTTCATGCCAAGGTCCTGCATCAAAATCTTGGACACAGTAGTTTTTGGAATCCCCCAATCAGCTTCTAGTTCTCGTACTGTCAGTCACCAATCTTTGTTGATTACAGACCATACATGTTCAACATTCTCAGGTGTTCTGCTTGTTGCAGGCCTTCCAGAACGTGGATCACTTTCAACAGATTCTCAACCATCTTTGCAACATTTGTCCTGCACTTCTATCTGTGCTGCACTCGTTGAACCATCCCTGAAAGCCTTCTGAACAACCCAAATAGTCTCCACGGAGGAATGTTCAAGCTTAACACGAAATTTGATGCAGATTCATTGCTCTACTCACGCAGTCATTGTGAATGTGATGGCCATACAGTACACATGCTCACTCAATGGCATCTACCACCCCCACTGACTAGTACAGTGAAGTTGGCATTGTTCACACCTGCCCATTCCAGTCCACTCTCCTTGGCTGCCAGATTACATTGACGTCTCACAAACTACTTTTGTTATATTAACAATGGCTGGACTTTCTGGTGGACAGATATAGAGAGACAGATATATAGATAATCCATTTAGGAAAAAATCCGTATCTATATATTTATAAGGTGTCAATATATTTATATATGATATGTCATATGCATATATATCTCTGTATAGGTATGTATCTATCTACCAATCTACGTCAATAAAATGTTAGTTCTGTATACTTCCTGCCTTCACTTCCTGTCTACAACCAATGTCAGAAAGAGAATTAGAAAATTTTAGTGTTCAAAACACTTTGATTTCACAAATCAGTGAATGAAAACTTGTGCCACATGCTCCTCCTTTCTCTTTTTTACTAGCTCTCTGCCCTCCTCTTACCAGACCAGGAGGCAGTAGCTGGAATTCTGGAGAAGCTATTTGCCCATCTTTTGTCTCCTATCCACTAAAACATCAATCTAATAGCAGAGTCGCCTTTGTGGAAAACAGTAGTGCCTGTTTTGTTCGTTGTGATTTTTATTATACCCCTTAATTGTAGTGTATGTTGCAATGGCTTTTATTTTTCAAATTAACTGTGAGATTGTAGAAAAATCTTATTTTATTTTATTTAATGGCAGATGCTCTCTTTCTCAAGCTGGAAGAAAAATACCTTGGCTTGTAACTGAAGCATTTGGGCAAAGTTCTTTATGGCATTTAAAAAACTGCATTGACTTGAGAAAACAGAACCACGTGACAGGACCGTAGCAATCATAACACCTCAGGTGCCAGAAAACACTCACTCTGGGTGGCTTGGATGACTCCAAATTCTTCAGAGTATTTTTTTGTGTGGTAGTGAGTCCCTGCAGTGTGTTAATTTCTATGGTGAGCTAACAGCAGCCCATTTCTAAAGCAACTGGTATGCAGTTTATTAGCCTGCAAGGCAGAAGAATAACAGACACATATCACTGACATTTAACAAAGCTATCTTTCATGATTTTCTTTTTTTTTTTTTTTTGCCCTTTTACTGTAAGTCTCATTCTGTAGAAAAACACTCCACAAATGATGGCTTAAATTATTTCCTAACATGCATTTTCTTCTTCAAATTATCTAAACTCTTTAAAATGTCAGGATGTATTTGAACAATTCTGAAGGGCTTTCTTTCCCCTCTTTTATAAGTATATAAAAAATGCAAACTGATGTCTAAAATATTTTTCCCTCCTTGCATCTGATATGCGAGGCCTTTAATCATAAGTACTTCCACAATCTGGCAGTATTCTTTATGGAAATAGGCACATTTGATTACTTGCCGTCTTTTGCAAGGATCTATACTGTAACATTAGTGTCAAGTGGATGTTGTGAACCGACCTCTGAAAAATAAGATGTGTAGTTTATTTTCACTCTGAGTTGTCACATGCAAAGAAGGGAGCAACTGAGTTGGTCATAATTGTCCCGGTTCCCGTGTTCCACCAGAGAGAAATACCCAGCTCACCCAGTCGTTTTACCACTTGGCAGATGTATTGTAAGGCTGGTACCACAGTGAGTCTCTGACGGCATTCTTCTTCCTCCCACGGCTTGGCTTAATGTGGACAAACATTCCAAAGTAAGTGTATTAAGAAGAGAAAAATGAAGATAAATAAAATATGGAATTTAGATGAAGATAGGTTTATACACAGATTCTCTTCTCTGAAAGTAGCTAGAGTCTCAACCACAAGTTGACTTGTCTGGCCAGCTTTTAAGGACTCCAAGGCTTTGGTTCCTTTCCCTTAGTCCTGTCTGGTATTGTTTCAGACTCATGAAGCCAGCTCTAGGTTGGCACCCTGAATGGGAGATGACCTTCCAAGCGTGCACACAGCCTTCTTCCTTCCTCTTTCCTCTAGTTTTCTCTGGTGTTGAACCTGCATTCAGACACATCTTGCTCTGAAGTCCTCAAAGGAAAGACCTCTATCCCATCCCTGATCCCAAGTAACGCCTCTCCCCTCAGACAGACCTGCAATAACTTTCCAGATCTTCGTTATTCTTTCTGCATGGAGGTTCCTCTCTCCAACAGTGCTTATTCTCAACCCCCACTAATTTTTCTCTGTACTGTTTCCTGTACCAAAACCAGGGGAAGACACTTCAAGTGCTATTGGGAACCAAAAATGTAACGTGAATATGCGAAGTGGTGCTGGGATAATTGTTCTATCTTGGTGGCCTTCAAGGGGATGACCAGGCCAGCAGTATCACTGCCCTTTCCCGGAGGCACGTTGGAAGTGCGGATCCTTCACCCTGCCCCAGGACTAATCAGAAGCTCGGGAGTGTTGCTCAGCAATCTGTGTTCTGGGTTTTGACTCAGCTCTCTAGTGTGTCTGATACATGCTAAACTTGAAGAAGCTTTGCTCTACCCTACGGTATTCAATCCTCCCCCTTTTTTTTTATGTAGTGGTCATTTTTTAAAAACCAGTCTTAAGCATATTCTCTAACAGGATGTGTAAAATGTGAGTCGTAAGTCTCGGAACAAAATCGAGGTTCTGCCTTGGAATTAATCGTGGGCATCTGATGGAGCGCATCTTATTTATTCCATCCTCTTCGTCACTGAGCTTCACCGAGACCCAACCAGGACAGTAGTTTTTCCTCTTTCAAAGCGTGTGCCCCCTGGTGGAATTTACAGGAGACTGGCATTTCAAATCTGAAAGGTGCTTCCATTTCTCAGTTCATTTACAGAGCCCAGACAATATAACAACCAAAAGGATCGAAGTACGTTTTATTTCAGATCTACCAACATTCACCATTCATGGGCAATTTGAGTGAGGAGACATCATCTCTGGACTCTTTGTGTGGTATCCAGCTTGGAAGTGATTTATCCTTGTGTTCTATGTGCTGTCTTTCATTGTAATTGCCTTCCTTACTTTTTTAATTAGTATTATATACAAATGCCCAGCAAAGTGGGGACTTTTGTGTGTGTTCATGACAGTTCTCTGCTTTATTCACTCAAGGTATAGTTTAAAATGACTGTATTTCAGTAGTGAGACTTTGAAAAGACTACTAATATAGTTTTCTTAGGGATGCTGTTTGTACAGTGTCAAATGTTTCAGTTTAATTACTTTTAATAATGCTAATTGATATACTAGTGAGGTGCCTATATGGATTGAATGTATGTTTAGGATATAAATATCGTCTCTTTTTAAATTGATATGCTTCCAGTAGAAATCCAAACTCCCTACTAACATATGCTTTATTCATTCTCTATATAAGCTATAGACATTCTTTAGCTCAAATGTGTTATTTACTTCATCATCATATATCATTTAATGTAGCTGAAAAATGTTTCTTGGACTAGTACTGCAAAGTCTTTTTTGTATAAGTGAGTCAACTTTCAATTATCCAATTAATAAACTAAGTTGACTTCATTTAAATGAAACAATTATAAAAAATAAGCAAAATTGACCAAGCTTTTATATAGGAGAACATTACTCAAATAAAGCAAAAATAGAATTTAAATATGAAAAAAAAACATTAGCGGTAACTGAACTCAAAAAGATACCTGGAAACACATTATCCAAACATAGAAGAGTGTTCAGAAAAGGACATGCATTCATAAAGATAAAAAGTCAACATTAAATATATATGAATATATGTACATGTAACTTTGTTTTTTCATGACTCAGTTTCTCCCCTACTCTATTTTTTCTAGGAACTAGAATTATTATCTTCAGAGCTTAGAATTATTTGAAATTGCTATAAATTCTGGGGGTTTATGCATTACATCGGCATCTTTGGGAGGAATAAAAAACTACTGCACTTTAATCTGTCTCCCTGCTTCTTGTTCCCATAAAGGTCAAAAGGTCCACTGGGTCTCTCTGACTTATCCTTGTAGCTCAGAAAAAAAAAAAAAATTGGATCATTTTCTGTCTTATACGAGGTCTGTTTCATTGATGCCATCTGTCTTTTAACTCCTGAGCACATGGACTAGCCAAGCTCTCGTCTAAGAAGCAAGGCACTGTCTGACCTGTCTTCGGGGCCCTAACGCTCTCTTGGGTTCCTTCCGCTGCCCATCCATCCACCCTCACCCCTGCACCATGCTCTGCAGGGCAGAAGCAGAGCCTCCTCTGAGGGTCACATGTCAACATCTGACCGTCTTGTTCCCACCAGTCTCTGCCTCCTTTTCTCTCCAAGGCCAGGGGCTATGAAAACAACCTCTGACTGGTCGTCTCTTCTGTTACTTTTTTTTATAGGACAAACTTTATATAGTTTCTTTTTAGATTAGTCTCTGGAATCACAAGAGCTAGAATGTACTCCAGTTCATCACTTTGCTGTTAAAACACACCTTATGGGAAACACAGAAAGCGCTTGTCCCAAAGGCGGAGGGACCGATGCGTAGAAAGTAGGGAGAGGTTTTGAGGGGGAGGAGAGACACCTCAGACTCACTCCTGGTGTTTCTGTCCATAGGGACAGCTGTCTACTGGGGTGAAACCTCTGACCTTTCGCTGTCCCTCCTGGTCCCCTCCAATCTTAGAGGCTTAGCACAGTAACTCCGGGGAGGGCCAACTGGCGATACTGGGCTCAGGCCTTTCCTAGTTGGGAGAAGATGCTCCTGGGGCAGCTGGAAGCAGAAAGCGCTGGCTTGCACAGCGAAGGCCTGGGATCGTTCAGCGCGGCCTGGGACAGACGGCCAGTGCACTGGCTGAAGTCTGTGCTTCGTTGCAAATAGCGCAAACATGCCCTTGGTTCGTCAGGATGGTCTCAGTCTATGTTTAATATAATTATGACCATTGCTCCATTTTTATTTCCAAAGTGTGCTGGTTTGGATACTAAATAGTATAGTTATTCTAATGTTGAGGAAGCCTCCTCTCTCACAGATACTCCTCTCGTAGAGTCATACTTTCTATTTAGGTATAAAGATGATGTTTTGATCTTCCATCAGCCTCATGCCTTTGGATCAATTCTCAATTGATACAGAATTCAAGCAAAAGGAGAATTTTTTTAGCTCCTTTGATCCCAAAGTGAATAAGAAAATAATGACCACTATGGGAACGTCACAATTATTATTATTATTTGAGCATTGAGGAGAAGAAGCAATCATTTTGGAATCGAGAAAGAAAGGAATTGAATAAGTAGATTGTGGTTGTTTTCTTTATTTGCAGTATAATTACACTTCAAATAATTTTTTGTGTGATGCTCATAATTGTAATCCTTTGGAAGGAGGAGCTCCATGTGTAGCTCCTCTTTATTAAGTTTATTTAACTTAATTAAGCTTATATTCTTTAAAAAACAAAGGTTATAAGTTTTATTGTATAAAGATAACAGTAATATTCCTCAGAGTAATTCTAGCATTTCTGAAATAAAAAAGGAATCAAAATATACTAACTGGCCATTTTGCAGTAAAATTCTGACTTCTTAAAATGGTAACCATTCTACTTTGTCAACATTCATTTTGGATAAGATTTAATTATAATGGGGAAAGCAGTTAGAATTTTACCTAATGTTTTGGGAAGTCCCAAGTACAAGTGTTTGTGTACTTGATATTTCCTACACCCCAAGCAATATTCTAGGTAATGTGAATAGCCAGTTAAGTAAACAGAGAAAGCCCAACCCCTCTGTATCTTGCATTCACATTGTAAGAGATTACAGAGATAAAATTCAAATGATCACACTTTTTGACAGTCATGTGTTTTTCATCTTTTCTATGCTTTCAGGACCACAGCATATCAGTCTAATTAAAAGTCCACACCTACATGTGGCACCTTCAGGCTCCATGCCTGTTTTGGTTATGTGTGGGTGGTGTGAGTCATGAATTTGGTATAATTATATGAACTTGGTAAAATAGCTAGGAATTTTGCAAGATTTTTAGAAAACATGGCTTCTATGTCATTAACATAAGACTTCTAGACAATTTGTTTAAAAATATTGTCTAATAGGCAGATCATTTTGACGGTTTACTTGGTATATTGTACATAGAAAGACAACAAACAAAGTAGTGCATTAAAACCTTCAGAAAAGTTTGCATGGACCTCTGTTCTGCTATCCTCTCATACAAAGTGAAGCAGACCTTTTAGAAAGCCATTGCTGTTTTTTCATTTTTGTGAAAGGAATTTCATAATGTTGCCCAACCTCACAGAGCAGTTCCTAAAACTCAATAACCAGACACCAAACAATGGTAAAACACTTTTCAATTAACAAGGCTAAAATCACTATGTGTTAAAATAATGTTTCATGTAACCAACTCCTGGGAGAGAAAAGAGCCCCAAAATAAAATTATTCCCAAACATTTAAAGAATAAGTCAAAAGATATTTTCTTCTCTTTAAACCCTGTTGGGTAAAACTTCTGCATTAAATGCTTTGTCTGACATTGATTCTCAGAATAAAATAACGTGCAGGGCTATTTTATATCCCCTTTGAGGGATAAAATGGGATCACATCTACAGAATATTTATTCTGTTACCCACGACTGTGTTTACTGATAAAGAAGCCTCACCAAATGTCAAAGGAGCATTTGCCTCCCCATTCTTGAGGACGGGTGATTGTTCAGTTGGTACCATGCATGCAGGAAACAATCCAAAAGCACTAACTTTGAAATGTTCGCGTTTTCCATGGCAATGGAAAACCAGCTCATGGTTGTCACTTTCTCTGGCAGTATGTCATGTATTCACTGGCATGGCAGTAGGTCTAATACGTTTACTTTTTCATGGAAAACAAAATACAGTTTTGGGAAAAACTCTTTGTTATTAACAAGAATTTAAATCATAGGTTTTCAAATCCTACCACCCATTCTTGGAACTCAATATTTTACTCTCACTAATTCACTTGTAATATTTTATAGATTTAATTTTGGGGGAATAAAAGGGTAGTGAATCAGAAAACTAAGTTGATAATTCCTAGAAATAAGTAATACATTAAATGGCAGGAAAATGGCAGCAACAAGATGATATTTATATGACAATAGCACAACTTTTAACCCATTACTACCTTTTTGCTGATTTGAATACTGAGCGATTGAAATATTTTTATTAAGTAACAGTAATTAATCTTAAAGATTTATTATTTATTCAGGCAAAAGTCTTACTTGGGGAAATATTTTCACTAGCACTTCAATTAGCATTGTCTCTACAAAGCACATCTTGGAAACTACTCTTCTGAATAACCCAAAAGTTCCCATTTTTATGCACACTCAATGAAATTTTATAAATAGATTTTTATTAACCAAAACACCAAGACATATGCACATACACACGCATGCACACACATTCCACAATCCAAATATTACATATGAAAACTATTAAATCTTCAAAATCACAATTCTATCACTGCTTATCTATAGGCATGAAGAACTGCGAAGGGTATGAGATTTTACACTATTTGCACGTGAACACATTGGCCAGCTAAAGTTCCACAGACTCAAGTAGAAGACACAAGGTTAGAGGACTCCTGGGTTAGAGACCAAGAAATAGCATGGAGCCCTTCACATTGCAGCCAGATGCAGTACCGAGTACGTCGCGCATCTGCTACATTGAGGGGCTCGGGCAACACGGGTGACAACTTGAGCGGTGCAGCCTTGAGCAGCCCTTACTTCCAGTGTGACTTAAGACAGAACGGGCCCCAACTCCCAGCATCTGCAAGAGTGACTGAGACGATTTGATAAACAGCCAAAATTTGTTTCCAGGGTTCGCGGTCCCCAAAGGGGGTACCTTTCATCCGCCACTCTGTAGTTTTCGAAGCGGCAGATGAAACGCCCAGGCCATTGGCATCGAGTCAGTAAAATATAGCCAGGTTCATCAAGGGACTGGCCAGAGAAATGAGAACAGCTGTGAGTTCTTCCCGCTAAGCAGAGTGACTTTATGTGCCTTCGGCTCTACATAGTTGATTCTGAGGATGAACAGCATCACTGGCCCAGTGACAATAGTCAAGGTCAGCTTAGCTGAATCCTCACTGAACCCAGGTAGGCCTTTCAGGGAGCCCCAGCGAACTGCGGGCCCGGGTGTCGGCAGCTTTGCTCCAGGTGGAAGAGTAGGGGACTACTGCACTGCTTCATGCAATGCCAAGATGCCGCTAGAGGTGGTATTTTATTAATATGCTATTTCCAATGGACAAGTAAGGCTCCTAGAGCCTTCCCCCCGTATTAGTTATTGAGTACAACTGGATCTTCCCCATCATGGCAAGAGAGGCACAAAGTCCCCTTGGCCAGGCATTCAGTTGAACAACATCCTACCAACAATCTAACAGCTACTTTCAAAAGCGTGTGCTTGAGAGCCACGCCAGGGGGGTGACGAATTCAAAACCCCATGGGGTGCCTTGGAGAGTGGGCTGCTTCCCTTTGTCCAAGACTTCAGTCAACAAGACGATCAGCCCGAGACTTGTAGTCCCCAAAAGTCATTTATGTTGGGGTGCCCTAAACAATCAAGCGCGGCTAGATGGACAGCTTCTAAGCAGCTTGCCAGCGTGGGCCCGCTAAAAGGGTGCTTCTCTGTGGATCAGCCAGTATAAGAGATGAATGAGTAAGGATGCACCGGTGAGGCATGCGTTATCTCTAACACCCCTAACCTCCAATAAGGGGGGGGGCCTTCTTTTTTTGCTGGTCAGGCAGTTGTCCAAAGAACCCCGGTTTTTATGACTGTCAGTAAGCATGCCCGCCCACTTTTGATCCAGAGGGAGGCATCCCTGAAAGCTGTTCTTTTTACACATGTCCTTGAAAAGATCTTTGAAACCCCAGTACTAGCAGTGCCACTTCTCACAGAATGTGCAGAAACGAGAAGGGTCCATGAGGAAATGCTTCCAAATTTTGGTACTTGGGTTTCTGATGGGACTTCCTTTTGTGATAATGAGATTAATACTCACCATTGTATCATGTCGATGCACTTTCGTGCATCCTCATTTATGTACTCTGTCCCTTTAATTAAATGGATTAAGTCCTCACAAGCAGCACATTTCCGTCAACTGTATGGTAAGACCCGAGAGTCCTTGGAGGCCACATTTGAACACATGAACCTAGAAAGAAAATGCTGAAGACGAGGGTAAATAAATGCATTATAACTTCTTAGGCTCTCTTTTTATAAAGTCTCCTATTATATTTAGGCTTTCCTTTTTGATTCTCCCTTAATATCCACATTTTTCACAAGCCTTTCTACATTATTGTCATGCAATTCATGGTCATCTCTCTATATATTTTGCTTATTTATCTGTCTCCTCTAGTTTAGAACCGGTTAGGAAAGGGATTTTGTCTCCCTCATACTCTGCTTCTACACCTATAGTACTAAGTTCAGTGCTAGACCGTGGTAGATGCTTAATATATGTTATTTAATTTCAATTCACTTAGGTTAACCTATGGTCTTCTGCTGACAGTAAGAATTAAATGGCTTATTTTTTCCCCTCATATACTATGATAGTATGTGTGTGCCTTTATATACACTCACTCACTAATTTCCCGATGCCATAAAAGTAAACTGAATTTGAGAGAATATATGAAAAAATACATACTTTTAAAATATCGATCTCATTTAAATTTTCTTAGCATTTTTCATGATAATAAAGCATTTTCTTATTGTTCACAGATGTTAAACTTGAATCTCCATATTTACATTTGGTTTCACAATACTTTTTGAGGAAATACTATGAAGTAACAGTGAGAAAATTTTCTTGTTTTGAATAGTTTTTTCTTATATAAGAAAGTGTTTTGAATAACTCTAATTACCATGAATCGCTTTGGTTAACATCTTCCACGCTAGTAAGCCCCCAATTCAGCAATTTTGGATTAAAAAAAAGGTGTCATACTCTTTACACATTGAAGTTAAATGATGTTGAGTCCCACCTTGTTTGTCTTTACTCTCTAGAATAGTCTCTCCAGTGAGGAGTTCACAGTTTCTGGTGATAATTCCATGGCTGAAGGGCTTCATTCTGTGTATTATTTTTTTTGTGTGTGTGGAAGTTAAAATCAGTAGCATTGTTTAGGTAAACGGATGCTTATCATTCATTTATTCATCCAAATATGTGAGTAACTAATAAGATAGGATAAAAATAAATATTTTCAGAAAAGGAACATAGAACTGAAACAGGAGCAAATGCAGATAATACAAGAACATTGTGTTCGAAGCGACTGAGAAGGCATGCATGTTGAATCCTTGCCTCAAGATATTTTTCCTTGGACAAATACATCTCAATCTGAACTCCGAGACAGAAGGAAATAGTGAAGAGAGTGGTATTGTCGATAGTGTCAGGACTTTGGAGACTCGTTCACCTCTGTGTGCTGCCTTCACTGCTAGAAGCTGGTAGAATTATAGCAACAGAAGGTGAGGCCACACTCAGGGTGATGCTGGATGGTTCATGCTGTGTGATACCCCAGAGCATTGCAAAGCGACTTATTGTGAACTCTCTCTGGCATGTTCATCTTGAAATCAGTTATAGAAACAATGGAAAAGAACATTAAAAGCACTCGGATAATCTCTAGTTCTATCTCCCCGGAGAAATGTTGGAGATTTGGTAGAAAAACACAACAAAACTAATAGCTTGGTCACATGGCTCTGAACCTTTGCCTGGGATCCAAACCCAGGATGAAATTAAACTGTTTTATTTGCTGGCTAACCTGATTCTAAATAATATTTCTCTTCCCTAAGGGAGGCGTATATGAAATATAATCATCTTTTCATTATGAGATTGCAGGTTGTGTGTCTTATGAATCCCTGGTGTAACTATGCTGTAGCCCTAGGTATGGAAGAGTAGTAACTGGAGCATTTCTGTCCTGAGATCGTCCCTTCTCCTCCTTCGCTTTCTTTCAGTGAGGATAATAAGGATTCCTTTTTTCCAGTCTTTGAAAAGAATTGCTGCTCTATGACTGGTAACTTGAAAAAGAACATCAAATTCTTAATCTATGTTATTCCTTTCCAGGTTTTAATTTTGAAATGTCTTTCAAACATTGTATTTACGTATATCGCACCTTCAAACCTCCTTGCTCCTTGGTAGCCCAGCCGGGTCCCGCGCTTGTTCCTTCGAGGCCTGCACCACACTTAAAACGATCTTCCTCTCTTTTGCATTCACTGTCACCTGACCAGGAGCAGCCTGGGCACAAAGGCTGTGAATTATTCATATTTTTACCTTCATGAGCTACCATAAGCCCCCATATAGTTTCAAGAAAAAGCAAATGTAAAAAGAAATTGTGGGTCGAGTTAGAGCTCTGTTTTTTAGAGAAAAATGATGCAAACATCTGCTATTTAACAAAGCACAGTTTTAATAAAACATAGTTGTACATAGCTAAGAATGCTTAAAAAACAAACACGCAATGTGTTGAGAATTTTCCTTCGAGAAGGACAACCATTCCATTTACATTCTTGCTCAACGGCTGTTCTGGAGTTGGAAAGGCCCTTCTTGTCCACTAGACACACCCTCCGGCAGCCGCCGGGAGAGGGGATCGCGCGCGCACCCGAGCCAGCCAGGCCCACCGCGGGAACCTCGCGACAAAGGGCACCACGACTGTGCGACAAACACCGACCGTGGAGTAGGGGGTGTTTCCAATCACAGGAAAACCCCCACGGTATCCCAGTGCGGGTTTCGCGGTGCTGCGGAATGACACCAACGCCTGTCCAGCCCGAGTCCTCCAAAGGGGCCGGAGGGCGGAGCAGGGCCGTCCTCGCTGGGGACGGGCGTGGCCGCAGGAAACACTGAGGAATGACCGGCTCCTCCCCTGCGACCTGTCTCAGGTCAGAAGAGCATGCGCACTGTCGCTGCAACCTTCGGTCTTTTTCCCACTTGGTCTACTAAGTAAATGTCTTAAATGAGAACATTTTCTTCTTTTTCTTTTACCACAGAGTGACTGGAAGATCAACTAAATATATATTTATGTAGATAGTTATGGTAACTATAAGTATGGTTATATATATAGTTATGGTTAATCTTGTATTATCACCGCCTCACATTTTGCATAGTTAAAGTTTTGGACCTTACTGAGTTATGGCAAGGTTTCACCATCTACATAAATTAAAATAAATTCCAGTCATGCCGAGATTATTTCATGGGTAAACTGCACTTTAACTTGCAATATGTCTTTGCAAAGTACAAAAATTTCATATTATCCTCACTGCCTTAAAAGTAAACAATGCTATGATTGAAACAAACTTTAACAAATTGAAACTTAAACAAGTATTTCCATGAGAAACAAACTTTAGTCTGATTGAATGTACCCAATTGTAATTTTGGTTTACTTGAATAAATATTTTAGTTTGAAAAAATTTTCCAGGGCACATGTGGTCATATAAGTAATTAAACTATAACACAGTTCCTCATAATTGAGACTTCTTTTCAGTAAGTGTTGTGTTACTGAAGGAGTAAGAATTGGAAATCTAATTATATATGGAGATTTTTAAAAATAAATTTGAAGAGTCTTGAATCCATATATCAGCACTGGGAGAGTAAAATATATTAATTTTAATTATATCCCTGGTGATACTCATTAAATGGAAAGCAAGGTACTGGCCCATAAATAAGCACCGTACAAGTGAGGTTTCCTTAAATAAACAATAGTTTTTCATTATTTTTTATCATACACTGTATAGCTACTTGGTCCAAATGTAACCTGTTACTGTACTTTCTGTATATTTAAGATAATACAAACTGACAATACTGTTTGATCTGATGAAGCTGCATTATATCATTTGCCCAAAGTGCCGAATGGTCGATATATTTAATAGGCACAGGGCTTAGCTTTTCTTAATGTGTCTCGAATGGGCTTCAGGTTCATTTGTTTTTTATGTTAAGAAACTTTAAAGTAATTTATTACTTGCAAATTTATTTAAAAGTATCTGTAAGTGTATTCTGGAATTCAGTTTTATACATAAAATTAACGGAACAAAAAAATTACAAGAAAAAAAACTGAAGCTAACATTGTTTTTAGTACTGCCAATCCAAAAAAAAAACCTTAAAAATCCCTTAGTAAGCAACACACCCCTCACACCCATGTAAAATTAGCTACTGACCAAGCTTAACCTTATGCAAAAAACACAGCTTTTGTGTATCTAAGAGAATACATTTGGGCTAAATGTGGATGTTTTTCTGGGCAATCATTACAGCTAAGCATATTAAAATCCTTCACCTTTGTCAAAGGTAATTTATAATTCACTTCCCAAAGCATCTTTTTTGTCAAATACAACGTTCTGCAAGCCAACGGACTTTGCTTAGCCACTCCTTTTTATAAGGAAAATGCCCTACTTCAACAAAGCTGCACTATTCACGAGTCAGCTGAATTTCTCTTTAATTAAGTGAGCCTTTTTATATTATGAAAGGAAAACATTCAGATACAACGATGTAGAAATACCTTGATCTCTACCTTCCAAACCCGAAACATCTTCAGGTGTTCATTCATTCTCAGTCATCTCACAGGGGAAAAAAATTTTTTTTAGTCTTCCTCATGGATTCTCATCATCATGTCCGTGTCTAAATGCTGGATTAACTCTAAGCACTGGCTTCCTGCCTGGCTCCCCTGTCTTGTCTTAACCCTCGCGCTTGTCCAGTCCTATGACTGTAAAGACGTCCAGGTTGACTTGTCCACCCCGATCAACTCCCTTGCCTCCTACATGTGAATCTACACTTCACATCTATGTGACAGGTTTAACCCAGAGCTCAAACTGTATTTGCCCCTAACAAAAAATTCTATTTCTTTACCCTTCAAGTCTACCCTTCCCTTATTTCAGGAAAATGAAAACAAAGTTCACCTTTCATGCCTTTTTCCCTCGTAAGAAAAACTACTCTAGGCATCTTCCTGACAACTCCGTTTCTCCCTGCACACATGAGATCCATTGGGGAATCCTCTCAGCCCCGGCTTCGAAACATACCCAGAAGGGGGCCTCTTCCTCCACCCCAGCGTCACCATCCTCGCGACAGAAGTGTGAATCCACCGTCTGGATCCCGGTTCAAGGAAGGACTCTGCCTAAGGGCAAAACGGAGAGTCAACAAACAGCCTCTACCTGCCAGCAACTTCAAAGGGGCCCTTTGCCCTGAGCCACTGGCCGACGCCACGCCCTCGCCAGGGCTGGCCCCCTCTTCATTTTTCCGTAGTTGAGCTGAGGACTGAAGCCCAGCGGTTCGGCCTTGTCATCTTAGTGCAGGTTGCTCTGATACATACACTCCAGAGCATTGTCAGCTAGAGTCTACACAGAAAAATGATGGCTGGAATGGGGGCAGGGGCGTGCTCCCTGGTAATGTGCTTTGCTTCCCCCGGATTTTAACGCGAGTTATGACTCTATGTTGCAGACTTCTGAGAGTTTTGTCCACCAGTAGATAAGGATATAGCAAGATGCTAATTTTACTTTAGTGGTTTTGACTTCTATTACTGGAAGAACCACGTTAGTTATCACAACTAATAGAAACACCACCGCTGCTACCTTCCCTAGAAACCTTATTTTGTGGCAATTTTCAAAGACGTATTAGACAAAACAATACAAAGGTGTGGTGTGTTAGTTTGTAAAAGGAGGCTTAGTTTGAAAAATTATTTTCCAAGTATCTTTACCTGCATTATTTCTTTGATGTTGTTCCTAAAATTATAAAACATTTGGATTGTCTCTTATTTGTTTAATAAATTTTCTTTCCTTGTAAAGTGTTACGGCTAAAACCTGATGGGATTAGACTCCTGGAAATAAACTGTCACCTTAAATAGCTAATCAATTCCTTCTTATTTGAAAATGTAAAACTTTTCTTCCTTGTAGCTCTCAACTGTGGATGTGCTAGGGAGGGGGACTACATGAAAAAACTCTTTGAGGGATGAACATTTTCTAAATTTGGGGTTAAGGAGCTAAAATTAACAGAAAAACAACAGACTTAAAATTACTTTTGTGAGCTTTTAAAAATATATCTTAAATATCATCTTAACTTAATTTTGTTTTTATTATAGATACTTTTTCCTTATAAATGTGGGAAAATATAAACTATTTAGAGAAACCACATTATCAAGTAAATATGGTTTTTAGTCTATTGTTTTAGTCAGGTGACGAGATGAGCAATATATAGTTGCAATTATAGTTTATCAGATAATCAAAATATTTTTGAAGTCACTGTTCTTATAATTATCTGCTCTGTGATGCATTGCTTTATAGACTACACATAAGACCTTAATTTCTCAAAAAATATTTTTTGAGTCTTCTGAATAACATTTTAACCTCTTGAGTTCAATGTGATTGTTGGAGGCAGGCAGGAAGTCAGTGGAAGAGGAGATGCTGCCCTAAGTTGATTTTTATAGATTTATTTTTTGTACTCCTGAGATTTTGATTAGCCCACTCACAGTTCCATAAAACCACCTACGTGAAGCCATCCCATATGCCCCTGGCTGCTATTTCCTGGGTCAAAAGATCCCTCAAGTGTACTCTCAAAAGAAGCACTTGCTGGACGGATTTAGAAAACACGGATTGCAGAATATCAGGATTTTTATTTGGGAACAAGCGCTTTCTGTAATGACTGTGGGATCTGCTCCCAAACCCCACCCCTAAACGAGAGAGAACATCTTTCTGTCTTCCCGTCTCCCCAGTCTACGCCCCAGACTGATGGATCCCCTCGGCAGGCGGTCCCCCCTCCCAGGGGAAAAACTAAACTCAACATATGTACCTTCTGTGGTGTCATAGTAACAGATTTGTCTTATCATAAAAGTTTAAATTGCTTATTTCTATTCTGAGCTTAGCTGCTCAGATGTTTGGGTTTCCAGAAAAGCAGTTTTCCTTATTAATGACTCCAGTTTCTTTTGTTAACTTGATACTTTGTCATTTATTAAATGGTATCTTGGAAACTACTACAGCGAGAGAATAGTTTACTCTCTTTATATACAAGACATAAATCAGGACTAATGATTGTTTTAAACCACTTAAGGATATGTATCACAAAAAGAAGAAAAAAATGCCCAGTTCCAAATGTTACAGAGTTAAGAAATGTGCTCTTTGCTTCCACAGGGGTGGTAGAAAATTTTACAATAATACTAAATCCAATTAATGTATGGCTTCCTTGAGGACGTAATTTAAAAGTGACAAGTATATACACAATTTGCGGTTCTCCCCAACAGTTCTGTGGAGCTGGTGACGTTCATACTGGGGATCCCCCCCTTCGCTCCTCCCATTTTATGGACATCGCATTTAGAAATGTAATATCCCTTAGTCTTTATCTTCTAATGTAATATTTCCAGATGCTGATGCCTTAGCCCAGTGATACAGTTTTTCCAAAATTCTTTCCTAGATAATTAAAGAACTGGGCTGAACATGTAGATTTTCAGAGCTGTTTCCACTGCGGGTGCCCAATCGCGAGGCCCCTGCCCCGCGCCGCCGCCCGGCCCCAGGCCGCCCGCCCGTCAGTTGTGCGAGGCTCCCACAGCCTGCGCCGACCGCCAGGGCTTCCTCCGCTGCGTCCACTCCTCCTCTCGTCCCAGCCTCTGCTCCTCTTGCCTCTTTCCCACGCTGAGTCAATAGCTCAGCCCTTTCGTTTTGCCTTTGATTATCACTCCAAATTCTGTGTGGTCCCAGATTACCTTACTAAGCCCGTAAGTAGTGCACCACAAAATCTTCATTTCCCTGTGAATCTCTTCTCCAGAAAATCTTCTCGGTGCCACCTTCTTGTCCTCTCTCTGATAAGGTCACAGGAGACAGTGCCTTTGTCCGCCATCATTGGCCACGTTAACCTTGAAGTCACATCACCTGTCATTCCATAGCCCGCTCTTCCTTGTCTCTCTCTGTAGGGGCAGGCACGTGATAAGGTTGCATTCTAACCATGTATTCTAGGTTCTCATCCAGAATTGAGGCCACACTTGGGAGGGAGGGGGGCATTTTGGAGGCACTTAGAAGGGAATTTGACAAGAAGAAATCATGTTAACATGCTGGTATGGTTGTAGTCAAAATGTTCTAATGGAAGACAAATTACTTCATCTTTTTTTTTTGTTTTTTTACCCTGCTGCAATCTTCACAACATGTATTTTTTTTTTTTGCATGGTTACTGTTGTATTAAAATAAAATCTAAAAATGACTGTTTGTGACCCTGAAAGAAGGAGGACTTGAGTGAAGACAGCTGGAGAAAAAATATATATATGATCCAGTGAATCAGTGAAAACTTTTAAGTTTCACTGGGCCTTGTGGCTCTCTGTAAAATCTCAAAACAAAAGGAGGGAAGAGTCAAAAATAATTTACTCTTGATTTTACTCTTGTTCCAGAACCTGGCCCATTTTAAAATAATATTTTCTTTGATTATCTTTTCACTAGGTGATCACATGCATTCAACATGAATCACAGTCTTGCTTGTTTGAAAAAGCTTGCTGATAGTTTACAAAGTAAGCCAGGAGAAATATCACACAGAGATGTGTAAGAGATACCCCACAAGTGAAAAATAAACAGAGACTACAGAAAAAGAACAATAGAGTAAATGGAACTTAAAGTTGTAGAACACCAGCATTCTTCATTTAAAGAAAAACTTTTATCTGTGAAATCATCTAGGAACTTTATTCATGGAAATTGTACAGTCTCTGTATGGAAATATTTCTTTTAACCCACATTTATTATTTTGGTTAAAATATTTTTTTAAAATTTACTTATTTTATTCAAAGAATAAAACAATTCCTAATGTGCCTATTCATCAATTTAGAAAACACAATAATGTTGTTTTGCAACTGAAATTAAAACTTTCTTTTAAACAAGTAAAACTGTCAGCATACAGAGGCCCAAACTACCGAAATCATCCTGCCTTTCCCACGAGTGTTCATGGCGCGGATGTCAGGTTTTTGTGGGAGGTTCTGAAATTGGGGCAGGACAGAGGTGCCGCATATGAGGTCACTCTGTATGTCACTCGCCTCTTTGCCTTCATCGAGTGCTGGCTTTAGAAGGCCCAGAAAGATGCTGAATCCACCCTGCAGTGTACCGCATGTTAATAGTAGGGCTAAAACTGGTCGTTAAGTCTAGCTCTGATCTGTAGTTTCTCAGCTGAACCTTAAAAGGAACCCACTATACTGTCTCATACAGCATTTTAAGAGGTTTGTTTTTTTTTTCTTTCAGGCCTGTTCCTTGCATTTGGAAAAGGTTTATTCCTCCAGTATACTTAAGAGTCATGTGCGGTTTCTTTCTGTTTTCTTTATTATCAATTCTGCTATCTAATAAGTTAATTGTTTATAGTCCGTCATTGTGTAAAACTACCGTCGCGCCCTTTATTTACGGGTTGAGCGCACACTGTGTGGGTGGGCCACCGCCCGCGGGCCGGCACTGCCAGCTGGCCACCTCGGGGCCTCACGGCGGGTGTTCAGCTCTGTTCAATTGCCACATGACACGAAGCAGGACTGTGACCCCGCACAGCACTTCTGCTTGTAAAAGTGCGCCGGGCTGTAAAAATCACGATGACTTCATCAACAGTAGGTCCTCCAGTGATACATTCCATGCTCCGGCTTATTTACTGGGCGGGCTCAGCGGGGTCGCGCCTTGACCCATCCAGCCGTTGGAGGGCGCTGAGAAAGGTGGGGAGTCGGCCGTTGTGACCCACGTCTTCCTTTAGGCACAACAGCCAGAGAGTTATTATTAATGATCACATCTTGTCACGCATCCTGTACCAGTCTGATACCAGCTTCCTTTAGGTTTAATAGGTTGCCTTTCCTCGTTGTGGGGAATTTTATATCTAAGCTCATTTTAGAGCCTATAGTTATTAGAAAATACAGTGCCAGGATAAAATTTCATTGTGGTTTTATTCTTCTTTGACTATCTAAACCATATTTCCAAGCAAAGCGAATCCTGAGAGTTGAACTCCTTTAAAGACAAATGAGCCTGTGAAATTGTGCTGATAGAGTATCGACATGCCAGTGATTGGTTCTTCTCTTGGTTTTCATGGATTTATATATGCAGATGCATAAAGAGCAGAAAAAAATCAGTTCAAGAATGTGATGATACCAGCTTCTTCCACGAAGGCTGTTAATCCTGGGGTTTGGCCAGCAAGCACAAGGGAGAGATCTTGATGACATTCTGGTGAACTGAAAATTGATACAAAATATTTCTTTGTATTACTGCAGAGAAAAATCATTACATCACAAAAATCTGTTTAGAAACTTTAAAGCGTTATTCTGACTTAGATATAGGAAGAATGTGCTAGGGACACAGAGGCCCTGGCCAGCTAGCTCAGCTGGTTAGAGCACTGTCCTGATACGCCAAGGCTGTAGGTTCAATCCCCGGTCAGAGGGTCAAGGAACATACAAGAAATAACCAGTGAATGCAGAAATAAGTGGAACAACAAAGTGGTTTCTCTCTCTCCCCCGTCCCCTCCTCTCTCTCTATAAACAATAAATTAAAAATAAAAAAGGAAATTCACTGAGAGACTAGTATACGGATGTACAGATGCCCCTCAACTTACAATGGGGGTTATGTCCAGATAAACCCAACCCAACCTGAAATTACTGTAAGAGGAAAATCCATTGAATGCACCTACCCTACCAAACACCATAGCTTAGCCTCACCTAATTTAAATGACTTGACACAATACAGTATCCAAAATACCTGAGCAACGTATCCCCTGCAGGGAATTGGTTGTTTACCCTCCTGATCGAGAGGGGACGGTATTGCACCTTGCTTAGCCCGGGAAAAGATCCAAGTACAAAGGAGAATTTCCACTGCATGTGCATCACCTTTGTGTCATTGTAAAGTCAAAGCCTCGTAATCAAGCCATTGTAATTCGGGGACCCTCTGTATAGGGTGAGTAGCCCTGAGAGGAATCTCTGCCAGAGGGGTAGGATGAGATGGCCTTCCATGTCTATTTGAGTGCTGAACATTTATGATTCTGGGATTTTTATGATAAAATTTTCTACATAATTTCGATATTAAATGTCAACAATTTTATAGCCTTTTAGTAATTTTATTATTTTATTTTCAAAACAATGAAGTTTGAGTCAATGAAATCTTTATGCTTAGTTCACAAATAGTCAATTTGCAGGAAACTTCATTACTAGAGTACCTTTGTAATTTATCCCAAATCTTCCAAACTGTAATGGACCAGTTAGATTACAAAACCACATGGAGAATGTAACTAAAAGATAACAGGTTTTTGGTGTGCTAAATAAAAATATATCTACCATATAGATGGTAGCTTGAAACAGTTTTTTGTTTTGTTCAGTTCTCTTTGGGCTTATGCAAAGAATGACAGGGAATCAATAGTCTTAGCTTCTGCTTTATTTCCTTAGTAAATCACAGTTTATTCATATAGGGTGAGAACAAACCACCCCATGTCTCTTACTTCTCAAGTGAAACTTAGAAATAAGCATATTTTAAGCTGTCTTCTCATCCCTCAGTCCTTGCTTGATTAACCCTGCTGTGGCCGTTGCATATGTTTCCCAGCCTTAGCCCCCTTCAGAGCTCCAGCAAAATGGGAGCACCCCCACCCTTCCCCAGGGCCCCCGACTCCAAGCCTAGGTGAGCCAGGAACGTGCTGGCCCGAGCAGGTGGGGGAAGCTTTCTCATATCCTGGAGCTGACTTTTACAAACAGGGATTGTTGATAGGCCCCGGGGGCGTGAAACCACGTAAAATTGTGCACATTTCCTTAAATCATCACTTTGATTCTCAGGTTAGTCAATACCTTTTCTTTAAATAAATGTCTCTGTATCTTAGGTTTCAACATTATTTATGTCTGTCTTTGTAGGTTCGGACACATTATTGATAAGAGAAATAGACTAAAAGACACAATGAGATTAAGAGGAGTTTGCTCTTTAGGGAAGTCTGATTTAACACGGATGAATTATGCTGTAGAGAATGAGAACCTTAGGTTAAGATCAAAGAATCATTCAAGGAGTGTGTTCAAAGCATTCGCTTATATAGAGCTGCTACTGAGGGTAAGGAAGGAGCTCACGAGAGGACCGTCTCAGGCCAAAAGCAAAGGTGAAAGCCCACAGTGTTTTGCAGGGAAAAGTAGTTGGTCACATTTGACAAGTCCCTGCTATATTCAGGGTTGGTGATTGTAGCATTGGTTGGTGTGACACCGCTAAATAAATGGATAAAATCTGACACCTAGAATAAAAGAACTGTAGAGGGAAAACTAAGCAAATAAACAAAAAATACCCACAACTAGACTAAAGCAAATAAACGAAAACTAAAGTGAACTTTAAAGAAAATGTCAAGTGTCCTGATTTTTCAAATTAATGAACAGGCTAGGGAGGCGTGTGGAGGGGCTGCAGGTGCCAGCTGCTTTGCTCTTGGTTCTAATCCCGCTCCTGAAACCTTGGTTACAACATTAACTGTAGCAGGGTACTCCACTGCCCCTGGAGGATGGCAAACTGCTTCGAAACAAAGTTATGAATTGATTATTCTACGTTTGGAAACATTCATTCTGTTATGGTTTGGGGGCTATTTCAGAGCATGAAAGGACTTCAGGCTGATTTAATAAAACGCTGACTAATGAAATCAGCATCACCAATATTGGGAGCCTCCTGGCAATAATCAATTCATATTAATGGATGATTGCTATTAGGGTATGAAAGTTCTGAAAAAGCCAGATACAGTCTTAAAGTATCTTCCCACAATACAAATGTTTATTGATTAGAAAGGAAATACACTAAGTTTATTGTAGAGAAATTTTGCAGATGCCACAGTCACCAAGTGATCAATTTAATATCATTAGTAATAGGACAAATTGACACTATGAGTTTCCTGATATGATGTACTGAGAAGAATAAAAAATAACTTCTGTGACATTCCATCAAAACACAAAATCTGAATTTAGCCACGGGGAGATATGAGACAAACCTACACTGAGAGAGATTCTGTATTGCTTGTAAGTGTCAAGGACTTCAACAGAGAAAGAGTAAAAACCTTTCCAAATTAAAGAAGATTGAAGAGCATCACAGCTAAATGCAAAATGTGATAGGACCAACTCCATCAGATAAAGGGCATTAGTGGAGAAATTGTCAACATTTCAATAAGGCCTACGTGCAGGGTAGGGGAGTCCAACACACGGTCCACTGGCCACATGCGGCCCAGGATGGCCGTGCATAAAGCACAACACAAAATCGTAAATTTACTTAAAACGTTATGAGATTGTTTTTTTGTTTTCATTAGTGTTTGTGTATTTAATGTGTGTGGCCCAAGGCAACTCCTCTTCTTCCAGTGTGTCCCAGAGACGCCAAAATGTTGGACACCTCTGGTATAGATTAGGTAATTTTATTAATATCAGTGATGACTTCCTGATTTTTATAACTGTACTTGGTATGTAAGAGAGTCTTGTTTTTTGGAAATTATTTAGGGGCAGAAAGAATCACGTGTGCCATTTCTTTTCAAATGGTTCACAAATTTTATAGGCTATATATTTTCCCTGGTAAACTTATTCACATTTGGGAAACCTGGGTGTGAATTTTATGCAAGAATTCTTTGTACTACTCTGCAATGTTTCTATAAGTCTAGTATTATTTCTAAAATAAAATGTGAAGATAATAAAAGATAGTCAGTTTCAAACTCCATGGAAATCAGAAGTTGCAGGTCAGTTCTGAATGGTCCATAGTTTTAAATCTGCTATCATCTTAGTAATTTTGCCCAGACTATGCCGATCTGCTCCCAAGAAAACTTGACTAATGTTTTTGTCAGTCACACCTCACATAGTTTTGTCAGACATGGTTCACATGTTTTTGCTTCTATAAAATTTTATTCTGGCTATCGATTTTATTAGAAATTCCTTAGATGCAAAATAGTTTGACCTTATCCAGAAGAACACATTTACTAAATGTTTTCTGGGCCCCTTTATCTGGATGCCTTGAAATATCTCTTGTGTCTATTGAGGCAAAAGTGAAGACAAGAGTTCAAGTAGGTATGCAGATAATGTATCCTCTTAGGGAAGATAAAGGGCTGAAGTAAATTTTTCTCAACTCTAACAAAGTTTCACAATCCTTCATATGACTATGAGCAAATTCTTTGTAGTAGATACGCTGGACACACATGTTTGTAATATATTTGTCTTATTGGACCCATCCCTCTTCCCGTATCAGTTTGGATCAGAGGATATATTTTACTTAAACAACAGACTCAATGAATTAGCTAAGGAGCAAATGCATCCTTAAAACAACAACAGAACACTGAACTCAGAGACACGTACAGTAGGTTTGGGAGATACAGTTTCATTTAAAACTCAAGTCCTGAAATAGCACACTGATAAATCTAAGTTAAGGATAGTGACTGTGAATCAACAGAGAAATCAAATATCCAGATTGGAGATGCAAGTAGGAAAGACGCAGTGTTTCCGCTGAGAGGGAGTATAAGGATCAGAGCTAGTGAGTCACCACTTCCTGCCCCGATAAGCACTCACTCCTAGTTCCAAGTCCCCGAAGCCACACCAGCCTGCCTTCCCATGTACTTCGCATTCCCTTCTTAAGAAATTTTATATTTGGGCTGACTTAGCTTCTGCTCCTAGAAACAGCAGGCACTTAACTTTTCCAGTTCTATTTCTCAGAGCTAATTCCTGAAGGAATAAACGGTTAATTGATATGAGATTTTAAAATACTAATAATAATAATAGTAAATGATAACCAATTCACAATTAAATATAGTATATTTGCATATCTTTAGGTAAAGAGAATACAAAACTAATGGTTAGAATATTTAAATTTTGATTCTGGTTCTGGTACTGCCATTTGTGAGCTTTATTGCTTTGAAATATTATTTTTTAAACATGAACACTAATTTCTTTGCTTTCTACAAATTGAAGAAAAATTCTGTCCATGTTACTGAGCTAGGAGAATGCAACTATATAGCAAAGTTACAATATTTTTTAAATATTTCATTATTTATAGAAAATGTTAAATAAAATTGAAGAGAGCAGTCATTCATGATTTTACTCAAATTATAGGAAAAGCAATCACTATTCCACCATTATTTTTGACATTACATGGAAGTTTTTCATAGCTATTTCTTATCATTGTGAGGAATGTATCTTCCATTCATAGTTTACTGAGAGATTTACTATGAAGAAGTTCGAAATCTATTTAAAAGGGTTATATGTGGATATTTCCCTTTATTAATGTGATGAAATATATTGAGACATTTTCAAATGGTAAGGCAGTCTCCTATTATTGAGATAAACCCTATTTGGGGATGGTATTTTTATGCCTTTTTATATATTTCTGCCTTTGACTTACTAACATTTTATCAAATATTTTTGTGTATATCTTCATCAGGGCTACAGGTCTATAATTTTTTTCTTTAATATGTCTATCAGATTTTGATGTTAGATTTTTGCTCACCCATAAATACATAATACAAAGCACATCTTCTCTATTTCTTAAAATATGTTATATAACTTTAGAACTATGTATTATTTATACATTTGATAAAATTCACAGGTATATCAAATGGGCTTAAAGCTTCTCTGTGGAAGATTTTTTGTTAGCACACATATGTTCTTATATAGATATAAGGCTATTGATATTTTCTATATCATCTTGTGTCTGTTTTAATAAGTTGTGTTTATTAAGGAATTTCCATATTTCATCTATGATTTCAACTCTATTGGCATAAAATTCTGTATGAAATCTCTAATATTCTTTATAATGTCTGTGATATCTGTGATAGCAAGCTTAGTTTTTTCTCATGATGGCAATTTGCATTTCTCTCTTATTCATTATCATTCATGTCAATGATATTTCATTTATAAAAACATTTTTAAAGAACCAATTTTTGACTTGATTAATATTTTTTCTATTCCATGGATATCTACTGGATCTTTTATTATTTTGTTTCTTTTTCATATTTGTGTGGTATCATTTGATGGTATCATTTAGTTCTAGATTCTTGAATTGAAATGTTAGATCATTGATAGTATACTCTCTTCCAAATTAACCATTTGTGTTAATTTCCAAGAACTGCCATAACAAACCATCAAAGGAGTGGGTTTAAAACAACAGAACTGTATTTTCTCACAATTCTGGAAGGTAGAAATCTAATATCCATGTATTGTCAGGGTCATGCTGCTGCTGAAGACTCTAGTTGAGGATCCTTTCTTGTTTTTAAAAGCTTCAGGTATCCCTGGGCATTCCTTGGCCTATCACACAATAATTGGAATTTCTACCTGTGTCTTTACATGGCCATTTTCCTATGTGTCTCTCTTTCCTCTTTTTACAAATACCCCAGTCAAATGGATTAAAGGCTGAACCTGTATCTGGGAAGTTAAGCAAAAATTTATGGAGAGCAAACCATCATCTTCTTTTTAGAAGTGGAGTAAAATTTAGTTAAGAATTAAGTGTTATGGTGACTTTCCTCTGTGAGAGCAAAAAGTAATGTAGTGTCAGAAATAAATTACTGAGGCCCTGGCTAGGCAGCTCAGTTGGTTAGAGCAGTGTCCTGATACACTAAGGTTGTAGGTTTGATACCCATTCAGGGCACATACAAGAATCAGCCAATGAATGCGTAGGTAAGTGCATTCATTGCACAAATCAATGTTTCTTTCTCTCTGTGTTTATCTCTATCTCAAGTCAATAAATTAAAAACATTTTTTAAAAGAAACAAATTACTGATTTTAGTTTTTAATTTACAAAGAGAATTTAAGGCTAAAAAAGCACTCATACTTTTTCCTGTTAGCAGGGTTTTAGGCACTATACATCAGACAACACATATCACAAATAAATATTTTCAACATAAATGTTATCATTATTTAACAAGCGGAGAAATTAAACATCAGAAATGGAAACATTATTGCTAAAATCTAGTCCAGTATATTTAAATTACAACTAAGATGTTTCTGTTGCCATTAAACTAGTGAAAATGTTATGTATTAATTGCACAAATTATTTGTGCTAATTATAAATTTGATCATTAATATTGATAAATAATATGTTAAAAGAAGACCTACATTTAAAAAAACACAGTTTTTTTTGTTTAAGGGGAAAAGAAATTATGAGTACCAACAAATAAAGTGTGGTTATCTCTGAGGCATAAAATTCTCAGTGATTTTAAATGCCTGATTTTTAAAAAAATTTTTCTTACTTATCTTCTACTATTTCTTATAATGAAATGTCTACTGTCTTAAAGAAAATATGAATGAAGGAATGACATCCTTAACAAGTATTAATAAATGTAAACTATTTTTTAAAAGATTTTATTTATTTATTTTTAGAGGCCGGGGAAGGGAGGGAGAGAGGGGGAGAAACATCACTGTGTGGTTGCCTCTCACACACCCCGTCTGGGGACATGGCCCACAACCCAGGCACGTGCCCTGACTGGGAATCAAACCAGTGACCCTTTGGTTTGCAGGCTGGCACTCAATCCACTGAGCCACACCAGCCAGGGCAACAAATGTAAATTCCTAATGCAGTTAGCTTCTCTCAATGTTGATTTTCATGATTACAATGCATTTTTCAGCATAAATCATATCATGGAATTTGTTTTTTTACTTTTCCTATGTTCGGGGCCAGGTCATTGACTTATATTAAGGTAGTTCAAAGCTGATAAATGAATATCTCAATAACACTATTTATCCATGTCATTAATTTATATTAAAATCATGGTTTAAATTAAATGCACAAAGTCTGAGGTTAATTACAGACCGTATCCCTAAGCTGACTGAAGATATAAAAATTGTTTGTGATGAAAACTCAGCAGTGCGTAGACTGCAACACACATATTGAACAAAAATAGGCTTCTGTGGTCGTTTAGCCTCGTACATGAAACAACTATCGCATCGCCTCTGGAAATTCCTGATAGTGTATAAACCAACTTGATACTGATGAAAGCCAAAACACTGCTTGTTCATTTTATTGCTCTAGACATACATAAGTCTTTGTTACTGGAACATGGTGTGGGATGAAAGATTAAGTAGGTATATTTCCCTAGGGATTCTGTCACAGAGCTGGCGTTTCTTTCTAGACCCCCCACACTATGTAAAGATATAGATTTAATAAACAAACCATTTCTGATCTCAGCAAGGAACTTAGCAGGGATTTCGAAAGTCAAACACACGGGAGCCATGCTTGGCTGTGGTGGTAAAAGTAACATCTGCCTGAAAGTTTTAAACAACAGGCTTTTTAAATCACTTTTAAAGCCATAGTAGGGGCCGTGACAGCCGTAAGCAATACCTCAAGCCAACCAGGACCACAAAGCTGGAAGAAGTCAACTGCACTCAAACCCTGAAATAGCGTCTATCAAGGGGATACAAGAAGAGTAACTTAAAGTTCCTGTTTACCTCTGCCTATCGGAGCTCTTCGGTACCCTTCCTAGTCTCCTTTAGTGACTATAAACTGACTTTAAAGAAAGAAAATAACCGCTGGGAAAAAGTTAATTTCATGCTGCTCCAGTTACAATAGTGACATATTTCAATGTCAAATTTAATTTCCAATCCAGTACTTTACATAGGAAATATAGGATCTCAAGCAATATGTGCCAATTAGTACTTGCCTCGATGATTAGGGTGTGAAGAAAGGAACCTAGTGGCGAGATAACAAGAAAATTCTGGAAAACCAAGAAGAAAAGACAACGCAACTTCCAAGAGGTCGTTGAAATTCATTCACATGTGTTGCCTCTTCTCTATGGTACCTGTAAACCAAGAAAAGATGTGTGGGGATTTTGTATGTGTGTTTACTTTATCTTGTTGTGTCCTCCTAAAACTGCCATCGGATAATTCACTTGATCAAAATACAGCAACTAAAGCTAAGAACGTGGAGTGGCCGCTGAAGAAGAAAGTATTACTGTTCAGCTTTTCTTGTACATGTTCATGAAGATAAAGAAAATTGTTTTCTCCTGTTGGCATAAATAAGTTATATGTTCAGATCTCAAAAAAAAATACACCACATCACATTTCTATTTAGTAGGAATCATGGAGCAATCAAAGAATGATGAAGAAAATTTAGGAGACTGGAGAGGAAGCAAAGGAAGAAACTGTGTTCCCCCGTAAATAAAAAAACATAGTTAATATATGCATTCCCTTTATTGTGTTCCCCGGTAGGATATTTAATAAGAACTCGGGGACTCACTATGGTAGCTCATTAAATCTTCCCAAAAATGACCGCTGTATTGGCATATTAATAAATGTCAAAATGTTTATATAGAAAAGAAGTTACTACTGAGCCAACTATCTAGTTAAAATACAATTAGCCATTCTCTGTAACAGATGATAATTTGTCTCAAAGTTCTTTCTTTAGTAATCATCAACTGATCTGAAAAAAGTAAAACAAAAGGAAAAACTTCACCAAAAATGGTGAAGGATTTTCACAACAAATATTTTGCAGCGTTTTACTCTGTACAATTATGGCAGACATACAACCTCCAACTATCTAAATACTATCCAACTTTGCATTTTATTGAAAATTGACTCCATGCAAAACATTGTGTTGAATATGAAGATAGTTTTTTAAAAATTATTATTTTAGACTGAAGCGTCACCTAAGGTCAAGGAACACACTCGGTAAGGGATCATGTGATAGGCCTGGATCCTATGCCTTATGCCGCCAAATTCAGTAATATTTCTTCTCTATCATAAATAATAATTTGTCTACTACAATTCAAATATCTCAAATTAATGTATCTACATAAAAATATCCAAAATAATAACCTCATTATAAGATTAATAGAAATATATTTTATAATTTCTTTTCTTCTGTTCCATGGTACATAGAGATGTGTGTATATATATATTCCTCTAAAGATCACGATATTTCATAAAGCGCACTTGATTTAAAAACTATCAGATTTTAAAAAGGTGAGAATGAACTACAACTTACAAACTATTTCATGAATGTAAATACACCCTGTTGACTTTAAAAATTACTAAAAAAAATCTAAGAATATTTATTTGAAAGTATTTTCCCCTGAAATATAAAACATAAACATAAAACATAACTTGTCCTTGCTACCACTAGTCTGAAAAACTTCAGCATTGTTTCAAGCATATCTAACTGTCTGAGAATGCAGGAATCACAACATGATTCTGGGCACCTTATAACTACGGCTAGTGATGTAAGATTTGGCAACAAATACCACCTGCGTGTTAAAAGATACACATATATTTGTATTTTTTCTTGTTTTTTTTCTTTATATCTAGAAGGTAAATAGATCTGAAGGGCTTGACAGTTTCTAATAAAAACAGATACATCCTAATAATTGTTTCCTTTACATGCTGAAAATTCGCTCAAAGATGAAATTTATCAAAACTCTATGAAAGAGCTATGCTATCCAAACTCTAAGAAGAACATCAGCAGATTACAGTTGGTAAGTCAAATGAAAATGAAAGGCTATAAAAAGTGAATTGAATAACTTTTCTTAAATAACCATCTGCATAATCAACCATTTCACAAAGAAGCATAAAAACTCTTGAAGAACAAACTCAGTTGGTTACCAGTTCAGGCCTATAAGTAACCTTTCTAATTCTGTAGGCATGAAAGATGATGCAGCTAACCATTTATTTCAGAAATAAATAATTCTTTTGCCACCATCTTCATGTAAAATTATTGATATAAATATTTAATTTTAACATGTTTTAAAAGATGATTTAAACCCATATGTATATATAATGGAATATTTGACAATCAAAAGCAGTAGTTGAGTCAACACTAGTAATTTTCAAATATTACTATCAGTTTTTCCTTTAGTCAAAAGAATTTCCATTCAAAAGTTTAATATATAAAACAATACCTAGTTGCCCCTTTTTCTTCGTGAGCGGAGTCATGCCTGCTGTACCCACGCTGCATATTTAGCACTCTGTGCACTCTGTTATGGTACAGTAGGACCGATGGTTTCCCAAGATTTCAGTTAAAGAAGCGTGGTCATTGCAGGTACAGCCCACGCCACTGTGACCAAAGTAAAATGCGTGCAGTAAGGGGATCTTTTGTCTTCATCCAAAGGCTTACAGATACTCCAAGCAGGGGCAGAATCATTTTGAATTTTGAAATGGACCAAATTCTGATGGCTAAATAAATGTTATTATGTAAGGGATATGGCATATATCCACAGCTGATGAATATTTGATAACAATATTTTTCTAAGTGACTTTGAAAGTGATATTAGTATCAATTTATTGCCTATGAGGGTCAAGGCAGAATACCCTTGTTTGTCAAGAGATTACAGTAGTGTTTAAATTATTATAATTATTATTGTTTCATGGTATAATGTAGACTTCTAGTGTATGGTAGAGTCACGTGGAAGGGAGGAATAACCCTTAGAAAGGATCTTTTTCACTATAACAATGTGAATTGGAAAGAAGTTGACACGGAGAGAGAGATGACAATAATGGATAAAATTAAATGACATAGATCATTTTTATTTAGGTTACTGTCTAAAGATAGGTTTGTTGAAAATGATGGAGGGAAACAAAAGGTGTAGGGTACTAGACGCTATTAGAGTTTTGGGGAAAAGCTAGAATTAATGGTGCAAGTAAACCGCAATTTCACATTCAGCCCATCTGGACTCGATGTGTTTACACGCCGGCCCAGAACCACCATAGTAAACACTGGGGAAAGCTCATTACATGTAACTTTTTCATGTTTTTAATTTGAATGTTTACTCTAAAAACACATGAAAAAGGTAGATTTTTTAAATTTTGTTAAGTTTTACTTTTTGATTTTTCCTCACATAATTTCAGTTCCAAACGTCCTTGGAAAACATTATTTTTTACAGCTGCTGCTTGGGTGGCAAAGTTCTTCATATGATCATTTCCGTGTGCAAATATTACAAAACATTAAAGACCCTGAATTTATGAACTTCTATTTTCTGCTAAGGTTGGTGAAAAATTCTAATTAGAGGCTAAGTAGACATTCCCTCCAATACTTTTAATATGGTCCACGTGCAAAAACTTTGATTTATTATATTACTCACTACATCAAGTGCCAGAGTAAGATATCATATAGGCCACAAAGAAAACGGGCAAAGACTTGGCGTTTAATGTTTCAAAAGAATTAATGACACTTTTTAGATTCTAGTTTCATAAATACACAAATATCCACATCTTTTAACATTTTAAGATATTTAACTTGTTTTTGGGCTTTACGCTTTACGTACAACCAAACACAATCTTGAACATATTATTTTCAAAACACCCTCATATGACTAACATTAGACCTCACCTTGAAATATATTAAAAATAGCACAAAAGAGAGAATATAGCATTTCTTCTCAACTGATCAACATATGTAGTATTAGTAGTTTTATGTAGAAAGAGTGACAGGAAAAAATAACCGAAAAATTATTAAAACAAGCAAACAAAACTGAACAAGGTACTAATATGGCTAAGAAAATATCTGTTAAATCTATAAATCAAATACTTTTTACGGAGATTCTTCTTTGGAAAAGAGGGGTAGTAGCAAAGGGAAAAAATGTCTCTCTTCCCTGGGGAGAGGTGAAGGTAATAAGTAGTGGAACAGGAGGGAGGCAGAGAAGGAGGCAGAAATGAGAAGGGGGGAGGGGGGAGGGGAGGGGGAGGGGGGAGGGAAGAGCTGGCAGGAAAGGACTAAGGAGTGTACTACAGCCAATCAGCTCTGTAAACAGCAGAGCGAATTAAGTGAGAGTCTCACTACTTCCCAATCAGAACAGCAGACAAGAAAGCAGGAGGGACAATGGAGAGGTTGAAGCTATTAATTACCAGGGCAAAGGTAATGGACTTCATAGGGATGATTCAGCTTGTATTCTTATAGGGAAAAAAACATGCCAGTATGATACCGACATGATAGTAGAATGTTGTCTATGTTTTCATGTAAAAATGACTCAGTTTCTTTTAAGAATATATTATTATTGATATTTGATTTGATTGAGTTTTATAGTTTTACATGGCCGGGACCACTTTGAGGAACTTTTATTATTGGATGGCATAGATTATAGCAGAGCACTTTATCCTTTTTTGCACAAAAAGTTGATCTTGTTTAAATCATGATAATAAAAGCTATCTTTTCACCTTGGTAAAAAAAGCAAGTAGACAATAAATTGGATTTACTCCACATAAATACATTCCTTAAAATTCAGTAGATAGTCCTACTTATATGATTTATTGTTTATGATCTTGCTTCCTCAGAAATCCATGGCTTTCTAGCATACTTCAGTATTAGTTTTTTATTCCGATCATGGTATTTGTGTTTCTGTTTCCTCGCTAATCTTTACAACTTCATTCAGCCTGGATTCGTGTTTCTTACAATGTTCTCTCCTTGGACCCAGCCTGGCTTTTCACATAATCACATAGTCGTTGATTTGCATTATCATTAAGAATTTATGGAAGCCCCAAAGCGGGATCTATAAAACCCCTCAGAGCCCCAGACCTGGTGATCCCCACTGTGCGCCTGGCCTGGCCACGCAGCGGAAGCGCTTCCGAGAAGCCTGCTCCCCCGGCTGGACGCCAGACCGCCTGGCGGAGGAAGGCCGGTGACAGGCGCCAGCAGGCTTCCTTCCGGGGCCTCCGCAAGGCCTCTTCCAGGGCCTGGCCGGGAAATAGAGGCAGCCCGCGCCGGTCCATAATGGCACCTTACGTGGATTGCCTGTTACCGAACCATTAGTCTAAATTACTTTTAGTGAACTCCACAGTCTACTGATTGTGGGAAGCAATGGGCTGTGAAGCAAGAATTGCTAGAGGGCTCCTTTTCTTAATAGAATTTTTTTTTTTATTGTTTTCGTTTCAACAGCATGTTGGAAACTACTTCATTTATACGAGCAGTAAATAAGCAAGATGAATGACATTTCAGCATGTAAAATGCAGGCTATTACCAGAAGAATGTAGATAATGCCCTGTACTTTAATTTAAACAGGCTGGATTTTGTTGCGGGTCAGTGACATAAAGCAAAGCACTTCAAGACAGGGAGCAGCAGGCCGGTGGGGCAGGGGCCTTCTTCCCCTTGACGGCAATGCTGTTCAGCAAGGAGAGCGGCGGAGCGACGCTGTGGGTCCGGCTCCGGACCAACGGCCGGGAGAGGTGCTCATGCCTCTTGAACTTCTAGAACAGACTCTGATGGTCGAAAGGACAGCTGGGACAACTCCATAACCTTTTTTTAAAGGATGTATCAAGGCAAAGAAACACTGTGTAGGGGAGACCGCAGAGTAGTTTTCATCGGATCTGGCTGGAGAAAATAGCAGTTGTCACACTCTATTAATCATTCAAAAAATGGTCAAATATAATTTCACAAACTATTTTAAGAATAAATTTAGAGTGATAATTCCCATATTTTTAAGAAAATGGGATATCGCAATTACTGATGAGAGAAGGGTAGCATATTAGACAATGCTAATTACTAATTAGTTGGTAGTTCAGGTAGATCTACAAAGGGAGTTATTAGGTAACTAGATGTAGCGTTAGCTCCACGGACAAAGAATTTCCATATTTTTTGTGATCCATATTACATTAAACTCAGAGAGAGTAACAGCTACTAAACGTGTGAGGCTTGGGCAGGCACACAGTTTTATAATGAGAAGCCAGTTTTAAAGAGATTAGGCCGACATTATCTAATGTGGTAGCCAGTAGCCATACATGCCTACCAAATACATGAAATGTGTCGAGTCCAAACTAAAATGTGCCATAAGAAAAAAAAAGACTTGATACGATATAATGCAAATACCTCATTATTTTTCTATTGATTATATACAATTATTTCTCCATATTGGGATAAAATGTATAATTATAATGAATTGTGCCTGTTTTTTTAATACGGCATCTAGAAAATTTCAAATTACACAGGTAACTCTCATTATCTTTCCATTGTGTAGTGCTTAAAGAGACAATTTTATCAGTTTGACTATCCGTGTGGGTCCCCCATGTAGAAATCGAGTTTCTTGGTTATTTCATACACAGCAAAAGGAGTCATGTAATTCAATATTTACTGGTGTTAGGCTAAGTGTATCCAGTGTACCCTCTCTATATTAGGCATCAGCTTGCCAAGGATGTGGGCTTGCGGGTAAAGGACTCTTTTCTAAAATGTGCTGAATAAGCACTGCCAGATTTTGTTCTAATAACCATTCTCTCCCTGCCTTTCTATGCGGACCACACTCTTCTGCTGACTTCAGCAGCATCATCACAATATCCTCTGTCTACGAGCACCGATACACTCGCTTATAGGCAGGTAACTAAAATAAATGAAGAGATCTGTGTGGAAACTGCAAAACTGCTGCGGATTAGAGAATCCATCTGCTGTTCAGAGTAGGATGCATGCAGCCCAGCAGCTGCTGTAGGTGTCGAGTGAATGCATGGCAAACGGGTGTGAGAATGCTGCTGAAGTAGCACCAGCTTTTTTGTTTTTAATAGAAGGTATGTTTTGGATAATTCTCTACTACCTCTGCTCCCTCACCTCCATTCCCACCGTGATCTGTTCTCCTCCCTCTCCAGCCATGTTCTGGAAGGCAGCTGCAAGAGAACCAGGGCTGGAGAGGACAGAAGCCTGGACCCTGGAGTGGTCATTTCCTCCGTTCAAGATCTCCCTCCTTCCCAGGGAGGACTTGTCTATGACCACAGCTCCCTCTAGACAGCTCTCCTTCCATAGCCATAATTTTTTTCCCCAGTTTCAAACTGAGTCAACATGCATTGCAATGTCTTAGAAAAGTTTTGGCTTATGCGTGTCGTAAATCAATGAAGGGCTGTTAATTATTTTTAGTATTACTTTTCACATGTATCTGTATTTGATGACAAAGTATACCGTCACCTTAATTATTCCTTTATAGCTCGATGTCCTAACTTTATCTTTGTGTTTCTCTCACGTTTTCCTTGCCTTCAGTTTCAAGGCTGTAGGCACACCGGCATACTTCCCTTCTTTCTTGAAACAGTGATTCCACTGAGAGCTAAGGGCTCTCGGTCAGGGCTGGGCACGAGTCTTTGGCGCTCCAGCCCCCCAGGAGTCTAGCTTTCTAATGAGCCAGTGCCTAGTCGGTATTTCTCATTATTTTCATTTCTGAAGGGAAGACTGTATTATGATTATCCTTTCCTGCTGCTGAACTTGCATTTATGAGTGCATTTATATGTTGGAGTTAGGTAGGAATTAGATAGCATGTATTTTAGTTTGAAAGAAGCCTCATCTGGAATTCATAAGGAATGCGGTCATTTACCCCCACATCCCAAATCTTAGAGCCGGTACCTGGGTGTTTCATTGGGTCGCCTGCTCTGGAAGAGGAAGCGCTGTGTCTCCTTGTGGAAGGGAGAGTGAGCACGGAGGGTTAGGGTCCAACAGGTGGACCGCGGCGGATCAGCTGCTTGGGCCAAACCGCTGTCCCCTTGGTCCCAGGTAGCAGAGTTACAGCCGGCAGCCCTGCAACCGCTCCTGCAGTGAGGTGGCCCCACAGAAGTGGAGGGTGTGTCCTTCACAGTTTTCTGCATCTAGGTTTCAACTTTAGATACCGGCCCAGTCTCGCTATTTCCCCTTGCCCTTTGGAATACAGAGCCTGGCAGGCATACGGTGATAACAAATGTGACAATTTAACAACGTGGTCTCTCCAGCAAGAGTTCTTTAAACTGTTGAAGCATAATAGAAGCTGGTGGCCCTCAATGGTCTATTGCAATAGAGCAAAAACAATTATTTTCAGTGAAAATTAGTAGTTTCAAGAAGGTTTCTTAAAGGGTTACTCTTTCATTGTTCAGGATAGAGACTGTGGATTGTTTGACAGCACAAGATTTCAAGCCAAAGAGACATGAGGTTGTAAAGTAATTTCTCCCATTTTTAATTTTGTAAATAGGACCAGTTTCTTAGTTTCTTTAAGGCTCAGTTTTTCAAAAAGTTGATTTAAATATTAATGTGAGGCAATGATATCTGAGAAACAAGTTCAGCACCAGAACTACCAGCATGCAGGGATCTTTGTGAATTCTCAGTTAATAACAGCTGCTGCTACTTTCAGGTGCTTTAATTTTAAAATATGTGCAATCTAAGTTTGGTAAATACTAGCTACTATTTTTATTTATTTATTTATATATTTTTTAAATTTAGTGTGGTAGCATTGGTTAATATTATATCAGCTTCAGGTATATAATTCCATAATACATCAGCTGCATCTTGCATTATCTTTTAAAAATAAATATAATTTTTATAAAGATGTAGCTTTTATTTTCTCTCTAGCATTATGAGTTTATTTTTTCAATGCAGTTGCTCTAAGATGTACTCTGGAAATAAATGAGTAACATCTTTGTAATAAATAAAGTTGTTTTATTATTGAAAGGAATATGCCAAATTGCAAAGATTTGGTTTTCCCATTCTATTTTAATTATCCTGATTAAAATTGACTTTAGTTTATGATAATAATTTAGTTATTTTCATCAGCTTTCAATTTAAACCATGTTATATTATTAAATATTTGTACATACAGTGTTTTTATTTTAAAAAATGGAAAATACCAGTACAGTTTTGCTCCCCATTTTTTTTTTTAACTCTTCATGAAAAATGCACATAACTATTTTGGGGAAAGAAAATACATCAAGAAAATATTTTTATCTGTTTAAACTTATTACTCTTTAAGTATGTCTACTAAATTTTCTTGTACCCAGCAGAATGAATTAATTTGTAAAATGTTAATTTTATAAAGAAAGACAGATTTCACATTTTTGCCTTGAGCTTAGATGTTGTAAATAATTACCAGATTGAATTCTTTACACTGAGTATCTTAACCATTTAGTCTGAATATAAAAATGAATGAATAAATAAATGTACCTAAAATCTGCATTTATCTTGAACGTCTTACTAAAACTCACCACTGTGGAGTTGGCACGGCATGGCCTATCCCAGATGGTCTTTCTGTTACTTACAACCCGTGAGCTGGGTCTCTGCGTGGTGTTGGGTCTCCGCTCCAGCCACGGTCCCGCTCAGCTTCGCGGCTGAGGGACGGCATTGCTCCTTCGGAAAAGCCTCCCCTCTTCCCCCCACCCTCCGCCCCCCGCCCCCCGCACCCCGCACCTCAGCCACCGCAGCTATGTTTTGTATGTTCGCCATATGCGGTCATCAAATAAGAATTTACTTGGAGAAAGGGTTGGGGACAAAAGATAAATAAATACCTTCAAAATTACTGCTCTCACACAGCTTAATTTTTTTTTTTTTTTTTTAGTGATTATTCAATAGGTTTATTTTTGGCTCCCAACTGAACTATAAATTCTGTCAATAATAGGATTATATTTCCTACTTTTTCATCATAGATGCATGCCTGTGTACAAATAAACACCATGCGTACAGTGGGGATGTGTTAGAAGGAACTGTTTCAAATTTTTCTCCACCCAGAGATTCTGCTTATCAAAAAGTAGATTTGTAGAAATCTCAACTGCATTGAATTTTCTAAGGTGCTTAGGAGGCTAGATGTAAACTGGAATTCTGACATAGATGCAAATCCCTAGGGATGCTTTCTTAGAACCTTGTTTTGAGAAGTCATTTTGTTTTCATGGTTGAGAAAACTATAGCAGATTCAGGTATTGAAGAATGTGTTTGAGGTTTCTCGAGCTCAGAGATGTCTTAGACTTTCCACATTCAGTTTTAGCTATTTAAAAGGGTTGTAGAGACTCTCTTTTCTCTACTCTGTCTGCCATACTGCTATGCTATAATTACGTAAACCGCCATTTTCTATTTCTGCTACTAGTATAATCACACTTTTCATAAATTACTAGAATAAATCCAAGAGTTAGTCACTGCATTGACTCCCAAGAATTTGGCCGTGACCAAAGGAGCTAATGTCATAAATTCCCTGGACTTTCTCAGTGTCTCTCTAAAAACTGAATATATTTCCAGTTCTGCCTTGGCTTTGCATCTTGTTAGCTCACTAAACTTCATCCGGTTACCTGACTCTTCTTGCTTCACTTTCTTTATCATAAAGTAGAAATAATAATGATACCTACTCAGAGTTGCTACAAAAACTAGGGAAGTTAATATTTGTAAAGCATATAGACTAGCACTTGGCACATAACTTGTGGTATATAGATCTCAATTAAATAACTAATCTTTGGGAAGTTCACCCCCAAATATATTGTTTGTTATACCTTCCGTTTAATAAGCTGACTTATTCAGTGTCCCAGGCGGCTGGTTCTTTAAAGCTTCTTCTCACCAGCTGATCACCCCCACACCTCGAAACAGCAGATCCAAAATAGACTTTCCCATTCTCCTCGAGTGAGAATTTAAAATATACTATTCCAATACAGACATACTTAAAAGCTTTTTTTTTCCAGGAATAGAGCCTCCGACTTTTGTTCATTCCCCAAATATAATAGGTACTTTATATAGAAGAGAAGTCAATGTTCTCCCACAATAAAGCAGTAGAATGAGATGACCCCTCCCCTTAGTTAGGGCTCTATGGTGATCCTCAAATAAAAATTATAATAATCAAAATATTTTGAGTAGGCTGGCTTTATCTATTATCAACAGTATTAAATCTTAGATTTCTTTTCCTCTTCTGGAAGGTGAATAATTGAATTTGTGTTCTTTGGAGTAAAATTTTTCCACCAGTCCTATATTCTGAGACAATTTTTCAAAACCTAGCTTACCTATACACATACACATTTATAACCAAACCTTGATATAATTTAATATGGAAGAAATCTAATTTAAAAAAATATACATTAATTTTGCTGTTCCTTTGTGGTAATCATTATACTAATAATTTTATTTTATGTAAACTACTAAGATTTGGTTTATCAAGCTTATTAAATTAAGACTTAAAAAATAAAAACCCTAAGGTCATTGAAGACAAGGCAAATTTTAATTTTTCTCCCATGTGATAGTGGATGAGCAGGCTATTGTTCTGGAGACTGATTCTCAATTACGTGAGCCAGAATGGTTTGAATTGGTGCCATTTATTTTAGCCCGTCAAGAATCTTGGAAAAAAATCAACTGTGACTTTGATTTCAGATCAGCAAGTCAAGCAATTGTTCATCAGACAGTATATAATCCATGTATTTAAATTAATTTTTCAAAGAACCTCAGAAATAACGATTTCCATCTTTCTTTAGCCTGCACTTATCCATTTTATGTATTCCATTTATTAAAATTAACAAGAAGTGCTTTTTTACATATCTGCACATCTAGACCCCACCATTCTGGAATGTCCTCTGGACATCATTAAAACCAGATGTTTCTAAACATCATGCGTATGCTGAAATGATTATACAATGAGGATTATTTTTTTCCAGGCTGTTTCTGTTCAGGCAAAAGTGCCAGTTTCCGTTAGTTTGGAGGACACTTTTTCTCTAATAGCGTTAAGTTGTTTCAAGCTTCAAAAATATAGATTTTTGTGTGTGTCAAGCACACCACAACATTGCCTTAGGAAATGATTTTTAAATAGCATAGATTCTATTAGAAGTCATGTGTTTTTTGTACATAATAATGTTATTCTGTTTGATTTTCATTTATATAAATTATAGTTTTATTTTGATTTATATATCCATGGAATTTAACCCAAAAACATGGTGCATCTGAATTCCTAGGAATGGAGACTTGTTCTTTTCTCTGCTGTGTTCTGGAGTTAGCATAGCTTAATCACAGCAGTATGTCTAAAACAAGTTTGGTGCGGCCGCTCTCTACCCTTGTGATCAATCTTATCGCATTTAATGGGATATTCAGTGCTATTTAAATTTTTATACATTCTCACTGTTGGCCAAACTGGGGAAACAACTATGTCGTTTGATTTTTTTCTGTCATTTATGCATGTGCTGTTAGCTGATAATTGGTTTTCATACATCCCACATGTAGCTATGGGCCATTAAAAATAGAATTTTGTATAAAATATAGAAAAACAATTTAGTAAAATATTTTTAAATAATTAATGGCCATATCTACTAGTCATTCTTTATGACAGATCAAACATATGTTAGTATAATGTTAGTCTAAATTTCTACCCATTTGAGGAAAAAAATGAAACATAAATTTTCCATCTTGGGAATAAGAATATAGGATCCAAGTCCTTAACAACTAGCAACACGAAGAATGAAGTTATCATTACTTTTGAGTAATTGACCTGAATTTATTATTTTAATGTATTGAGTGACAAACATACTAATGACCTAAATTTCCATTTTCTTTTGATTGATGGGCAAGCCCATTGTGAATAAATTACTGAGTTACCACCAATGATTTTCCAAAACTATTTAGCAATGATATCAATAAAGTAGAAAAAGGGGCAGATGAAAAATTTAGATCAAAATATTTATTGAAATAGTTTGAGAAATAGCTTGAGAGTGTTTTCTCTATAAACAATCCAGTTTCATTGTAAAAAAAAAGATATAAAATTCCGAAAACTAAAAGTTATTTCACTACACCGAAATTATATCACTTAATCCTTTGTAATTGGTGAGTTGTAGGCATATCTACCATTTGTATAAGACAAATATTTACATGATAAATCCACGTTGAAAATATGTTTCTAAATTTTATTTTGTTATTTTTTTTTGGTTGCTATATTTTCAAGAGAGATGCAAAAACTCAATTGCTCATACATTTGAGGTTATACATAGCTCAGGTAAGACTGGGGACCTTTTGATAAAAATGATTCTGAGTACTACAACATGATACTTTTTATGACACTGTCCAGGTTACTTAATTAGATTCTGTTCTATAATTATTTTTATAATCTTGAGGAAAATAAATCTCATGTGAATGTTTGGCATGTATTTGAAAATGATATAGGTAAAAAATGATATGAGTAAAAATTATATGGGTTTTACTTCTACTAAATAGTGCATAAATTTTTTACACTTCTACTAAATTATTTAATACATTTTTATAGCTCTAGTATAGATCTCATTTCCTACTACTATTTTCTTTGCCAGTTCCTGCTCATATGACCTTTCTTGAAAATAGTCAGTATATCAAACATTATAAGCAGCTATTTTCAGGAAAGCCTATATCCAAAAATAATAATCAGTCTATGTTCCTCAACAACGGGAAGGTAAGAAAAATCATACTTATCAAATATGGGTAATAAAATAAAAAGCTGAGATCACCAATAATAACTATAACAATATATTCAAAAATCACATGGCATGCTGAAAATTTAGATGATGTTTAATAGAATGATTATACATTTTTATCCTCAGGTTCAAATAGAGTGCAATAGAACTAGATTAATATAAATTCATTTTTAAAAGTTGGTTTTCACTTTACTACAAAATAAAAGAAAAAATCAGTAGTATAATATACTTTCAGGAAAAAAAGTAATCGCCATACATTAGTGGAGGTTTCCCAAGTTTTTCCTGTATTGCTTTCCAATAAATCCATAGTGTTTACATAAATAGAAATACACTTCAGACTGTCAACTTGTCAGACTCTGTCAACAGAAAGTAGTTCAATTTTTGATCATAGAACTAACAAACTGGATTAAGTATGAGAGAGCAGACAGACTTGCAAAGGAACTGGAAAACTTTATACATGAAAAACAGCTGAAGACAAAGACCTCTTAAAACTCAACAGCAAGAAAACAAACAACCAGATTTTAAAATGAGCCAAAGACCAAACAGATGTCTCACCAAAGATATACAGATGGCAAATAAGCATATAAAAAGATGTTCCACATCATATGGTATTACAGACATGCAAATTAAAACATGAGTAAGGCATCACTGCACACCTATTAGAACGGCCAAAATCCAGAGCGCTGACAGCAAACGGGGAGAGGTTGCGGAGTAACGGGAACTCTTGTGTCCTGGTGGACAGAATGCAGAAGGATATACTCACTTTGGAAGCCAGTTTGGCAACTTCTTACATAACTAAACATGCTTTTACCATATGATCAAGCAAGTGTGCTTCTTGGTGTTTCTCCAAAAGAATGGAGAACTTAAGTCTACAAGAGCCTGTGTGGGGATGTTTATAGCAGCTTTGTTCATAACTTCCAAAACCTGGAAGCAACAAAGATGTTCTTCAGGAGGTGAATGGAAAAATAAACTGTGGTACATCCAAACAGTGGACTATTACGCAGCACTAAAAAAGAATGAGCTATCAAGCCATGAAAATACTTTTGCTCTAAACCCAGCAGCAGAAGTAGGTTAGTATGTTCTGGATAATAAGGACAAAGTGTGTTTGTATTCAATTAAAATCCATCAAACAAGGGTTGAGTGAACATGAGCTTTTCTATGGATTGGACACTGTTAATTTACTGATTTATGACTTAATATCTAGTGACTTCAGGCACTTTGAGTTGAGTGCAGCACAGACATGGCCCAGGAATCCCCTTATCACCTGGCCACAAATGCGCGGTTCCAACAGGGAGGATGTGACAGTTCTGGCTTCAGTGTCCGTTCGGACCGCATGTCCAAGAGCCCTTGACATACCTATACCACTGTCACCCCAGCGTACAGTGACCTAGGCAACTGTCAAGGGCCCCTTGGGCAAAAGATGGAGAAAATACTTACTCTGGGTTCCTTCTGCCACGTTGCAGAGTTCTTTCTCATGTGGGTCTGGTCGCCCCTTCAACCAACAGCATCTGGATCTGAGACTCGGTGCAGGTCTGCGAAGCATGAGAGGGATAGTAATTTTTCATTAGCATGATTGATATTTTCTGCTTTTTCACATCTGAATCGTTTTTTGTTGTAGAAGTCAAGCAACCACGTCATGACTATTATATCTAACACTGGGAACATCAAAATCTGTTAGCCATTGCCAGAGATCCTGAAAGATCACAGCTCCCTAATCCACAGTAGTGTCTTGCTGTCTATTATGGTTAATAATGAAACCTTACCTCTGATGATGAAGTCCTGCCACATGGCTTCCGATTTTTCAAAATCATTGTATCCCTGTTGGCAGCAGGTAACCGAGGTCAGTAGCAGTGTGTCCCACCACAGACCCCGGCTCATGGCGGGGAGCTGCCACTGAGTTTCTCAACGGTGCATGTGTCTAGCTCCTCAGTGCTTGAGGGAAAGGAGTGCCTTCTGTGTTCTCCTGGGAACCACAGACAGAGGCTTGTTGTCCAGCCTCCCAGCATTACTCCATTCGGGCATGCGCATCATTTCAAAGCTTCCAGATTCTTCCTCAGTATTTGCCTAAGCGTTTCAACAGCGCTACCTCATTGAACATCCATAGAGTTCAAGAAGTCCCTCCTGATGTGTATTAGAACTGAACCTTGCCAGGATGTTAAACCCTGGTTCACGGGGAATGGACTGCGTCAATAACGTTTCATTTCCCTACCTGACCTTAACTTCTGACCCTGGCCTGAGCCACTAACGTTTTGCTTTCCTGTGCGTGACCCCAGTTCCTGGTTTAGTATATATTAGCTGGGCTCTGCAACTCTTTGGGTAGATAATCACTTTCTCCCCCACACAAGAGTAGCATTTCCCTCCTTAGCTTATGCCGAGCTCTGACTCCGGTTAGCACCGGGGAAGGGATGCAGGGAGGCAGAGGCAGTTTGCAAAGAGGAGAAACATACCTTGCCCTGCGGTGTGGCACCTCGGATGGCTCTTTGCACAATCTCCAGGGAGGGAAAAGCTGCTCACTAGCAAGGGACAAAGGGAACCTGGGGAATCCAGCTTTTCAAGCACATCCATCCGAATGGCACCCTCCTGGCTTCAGGGCTTCGACCCCTGCATGGCTCCTGACCCTCACATAAGAGCTTGCTGAGGTCGTGAATTAATCTTCCTTTGAAAATCTCCTCTTAGGATCAGTCTTACTCCTGAGTTTCAGCAGGGTCTGCCTGCTGAATGTGAGATGATAGTCTCATTAAATGTTTCTATGGAGACTTTCTGGCTTTCACAGAGTATCCGAGGTGAAGTCAGCTGACCTCAGCGTGTCCTTCTCTTAACGGTTTTTACACTTAATGAAAGCCAACCAACTCCACAATCCCTATTACTGCATTCTCTCAATAGCTCTCAGGAGCTTATGCTTGATCTTCTCTCTCTATTTATGGATCATTCCAACTCACCGTAGGTGACAATCTGAATCTACCACTGTGATGCTGTTGGATACCAGAAGTATCACTACCCCACTTACCCTCTGTATGATGGTCCTCATGGCCATCTGACTGACAGCGAGTCCAACTGAAGAATTTTAGTCGGAGGGTATAATCTCTAGGTACATCCTAGATGCCCATGTCTAATGATAGGTTACTCTAAAAGCAGAACCTGAATTCAGAATCCAGGGAGGTTCATTTGGAAGGTAACCTTAGGGAACTCGGTAAGGGGGTGGGAAAATGGCAGCCAGTGTTAGGGTTAGGGTTAGGGTAAGGGAATAAAACATAAAGGCCGGGTTAGTGAATGGGTCGTGCGTACAGGAAATGGGAGCTTAATCTCACTGAAGACCTGCTGGGAGGTCGTGCCCACACTTGACTCAGAGTTGTTCCAGAGTGAGCCAAGCACATCTTATAGCCAATGAGCACCTCTCTGCGGACAAATTCAGGAAGAGGCCCATGGCTATGGGATGCCTGTAGGCTACGTCCAAACAGGCCAGGGCGAGGTGGTGGAGCGCTGGCAGAGTCTGCTTCAGTGATTTCACACTGTTTTTCACTTGTCTGATTGCAATTTCCTTAATTACAAACTATTAATAATAACAGTGACTACTTCAATAGGATGCTCACCAAGAGGCTGAGGTATTTGATGCCAAGTTCTTTACAAGATGTCTTGGACATAGGATGTCATGAATGTGCACCGTAAAATTCCACTTGATGCACTTTCTCAGCTCAGCCTTGAATTCTTGTCTAAGTCTTGTCTCTGTTTAAGGCCCAACCAAATGTTCTTTTCTCCATACACATATTTATTCCCTGAAGAGATTATATTTTTCAACTTTGAAGTATTTACTACCTACTACTTTGGACCCCCGCTCTTCTATGAATGGTCATTTGGAAAATATATATATATATATGTGTATGTGTATATATATATATGTATATATATATAAAATATATAATATATCTTCTAGGAAAGATATATTATATATAATATATCTTCTAGAAAAGATATATATATATAAAATATATCTTCTAGGAAATTTGAGGACTAAAATTTCTTATTGTTATGTATCTTCTGGATACAAATCCTAATATTCTGATTTCAGTAGAAATTTTATAGTTATTCTCTCTCCTAATTAGCTCTAACACAGCTCAAACTAAAACCTGGATTCTGACTCATTATAGTGTCTTTCATATGACAAATCATTACCCCTTTGCCAGCATTGCAGTTTTAGATATACAAAGTGAGTATTATTGAGGGAATTCTTTGAATGCCATGTTGCATTTTGTGGATGAAATCTCTTGGGTATAATTAAACAGAAGAGTGAAACATTAAATGTAACATTTATGTAGAAACACCTAGAGATAGTTTAAAAGTAGATCATAAATAAAGAGAAGCAAAATCTTGCCCAAAAATTATTACTGCAGTTATTGCTCTTTGAAAGTGTCAAAAGGCTCAATACGAGAATGCTCTGGATATGGACATACTATTGATGTGAGGAGGTAGCACAGGCATGGATCTCGCAGTTGAATGCATGGCTAATTGGGAAGAAGGCGTCATGAATACACCCGTGCTTGAGATGAGGGTGGTTAGAAGAAGAATTAGTGCAGGTTAGGGTGGGGAAAAGGGAACAGATTATCATATTTTTAATTGAGGTAAAGGTGGGTTTCTATGCTATGTCATAAACAGATGTTCATGTAAAACTGTGGACACTATTTCAAGTAGCTCTTGCTTCCTTCCCATCTTTATTTCTACTGCCTCTGTCTGTTTTCAAGGTGTTTTGTCCCATTATTCTGCTTTAAAAATATTTCATAGTTTTTTAAGGTTTTCAGACTCTCCCTCCTCTGTCCTCTCTTCCATCACACTTTACTCTCCCCTCCCTTCCTGTGTTATAATTATGGAAACAATTATATTAAATAAGTATCAGCACTCTTGTTTTTTGGAAAATAAGGAATAGGGTTCAGACCTAAAGTCTTTGACTTTAAGTTAAGTAACTTTGCAGGTTTAAACAGCTATCAGATAGTAGCGGCTGGACTTGAACCAAAACCTGCCTGAAGTCAAAAAATATAGTTGTGGGTTTTTTTTAGTTGTTGACATTAATGTCTGGCGATCCTTTTTGTTAAGTTTATTCCTTATTTGGATTTACTGGGGTGACCTCAGTTAATAGAGCCACGCAGGTTTCAAGTGTACAACTCCGTAACGTGTCATCCACATGCCGCTTCGTGCACCCACCACCCAAAGGCAAGTCTCTTTCCGTCGCCATGTATCCCCTGTGCCCTCTCCTACCCCCACCCCCGCCCCTTCCCCTCTGGCCATCACCGCACTGCTGTCCATGTCTGTGCATCATAGACACGAGTATATTCTTCATCTCCTCGCATTTTTTCACCCAGCCCCCAAACCCCCTCACCTCTGACAGCAGTCTGTCTGTTCTCCGTATCTATGCTTCTGTTCCTAATATTTTGTTTGTTCAATTATTTTGTTGCTTAGATTCCCATGTAAGTGAGATCACACAGCATTTGTCTTTCTCTGACTGGCCTGGCATAACACTCTCCCGGTCCGCGTGTGCTCGAACTCTGGAGGCGCACTCCTTGTATCTGAACCTCAGAACTCCTAGTTGTTATGTGAACGCCTATGAATGAAAAGTTAAACTCTCTCTATCCCTCAGTGTCCTCCTTTACAAAATGGGATAGTAACATACTACCTCATGAAAATGTGCGAGGGTTAAAGACTTAATATTTTAAAAGTCCTTAACCCAGTTCTTGGAACATAGTAAGAACTCTAGAAGCATAAGTTATTAGTATCTATAAAATATAAACAATAATGCTTATTTTCATTTAACTCAGAATTGTGGGGAAAAAAATGAGCAAGCTAGCGGTTGCAAATGATCCTCATGTATAGAAAGTGTTTTATTAATTTAATATATGATTATATGTGTAGCTTACATTTATATGCCAATGGTGAATGATATAAATTTGGTTAGATATGCATTTAAGTACAGATAACATGTAAGTACTATATTGAGAATGTTCAATATTGCTGTTTTAAAAAATATTTAATAAACTTTAAAACTGACTGCCTTGAAGAGAGTCAAGCTGGGTAATATAGAAATTATTTACTAGCTTTGGAAAATAAGTTTTATAATAAATTATGTTATTAAACTTTTCTGATGCAAATCCAGGAATGACGATACTAAAATGTAAAGACTCCCACATATGTTTTGCCTAATACTTCTTACAATTCTCCCTTAAGGTTTTTTTTTAGGATGCTTTTATTGCTTACACACATTTAAGATTTTATTTGTACATGTGTGTATTGTTGTATATACAAGCTCCTCTCCTCACACATCATTTCAGCCATCTGATGAATTGCGGGGGTGAGTCACGTGACACGGAGTTGAAAATAATTTCCTTTAACAAGAACCACAGGGCAGTTAATGGCGCGCAGGGCAGCCTCTGGCTCCAGCTGTGTGCAGGGCCCCACATTGCCTAGGATGCAGGCAGATAAAATATGTTTAGATTTCCCCAAAGCACACTATTGAATTCATGACCATCTGTCTGAAAGGTAAGAGCACTTCCAGCTTAGACATACACACTTAATCTGTGTTTGTTTTTAAATTTATGAGTGTGTAGGCACAGTCTAATCAACCTGAAATCCACACTGCTGGACGTGGACTTGAGGGAGAGGGATGGAGGAACAGTGTGATCGTGGGTGTGTCGTGGGGCAGGCTGCGGGAGGCTGGCAGCGTGGGGGAGAATTACGTTGGAGACGGCCTAATTCAGAATTTCCTCTCCCTGGATCCTCGGTGTCTGTGACCACCAACCGAGTTTCCTCCACCGAGCCGTCTGGCCTCAGTGTGTCTGCTGTGCATTTGAGCCGACCTGAGCGTTCTGGTAAAGAGATTTATCTGCTAAACACCACAGAGACTGCCAGATTCAACATACATTGGTTTAAGTATGTAGCATCATACGCTGCCAGCAGTGGGTTGTTTGATTTCTTTTCCTTTTTTGTCTTTTCTTTTGAGACGTTCCAAGAATATTGATTACCTGCATTGAAAATTTGTTCTTTCCATGGAGAATGTTATAGCCTTCCGCCCGCCAGTGATCAGATACATTCAATGGAGATTTTTTAATAAGTACAGTAGAGCTGTAGCTTTGAATAAGATTAATTTTCTCGAAGAATCAATCACCATTGTCAGCCTTTTAACTTAAAATAACAATAAAAATAAACCTAATATTGTTTGTTGAAGAGGTATGAGCAGAGAGAGGAAACTAAAGAAATGGAACTCATACTATGCACTGGGCAATTTGTTAGTGACCCTACATATTCCTGTTTTTAAATTTATGTTCTCCACAATTTTTAGAAATGAGAAAAAAAATGATATTATGAAGCTGTAGGCTTTCTTGTTTAAAGTTCTGTCATATGTACTTTTTGGTTTTCTTTTTAATTTTTGTAATAAACATTTTCTTTGAAGAGGTTTCTAGGTCTACAAAAACTTTGCAAGTGTATTTGCCACAATAAATGAATCAATATAGTAATATCATTTCTAAAAACATACTTTATTTTCATTTCTTAGTTTTTACCTAATGTCCTTTTTCTGTACCAGAATCCCATCTAGGATGCCACAGCATATTTAGTCTTCATGTCTCCTTAGGGTTCTTTAGGCTGTGGCCTTTGCTAAGATGATCCGTTTTTGATGATCTTGGCAGTTTTGAGGAGTCCTGACCCAGTATTTTTGTGGAATGCTCATCAGTTGGAGTTTGCCTATGTTTCGTTCATGATCGGACTGAGGTTTTGCATTTTGGAGAGGAAGACCATAGAGGTAAAGTGCCATATTCATCACAGCATACTAGGGTACGTAGGTGGCTGTGGTTTGTCATTAATCACTGATATTGGCCTTGACCAGCTGACAGGTAGTGTTTTTCAAGTTTACTCCACTGTAAAGTTATTCTTTTCCCTCTCTTTCCAAAGAAGTCACTCTAAACAGCCCATACTTGAGGAATGTCTTCCTCAGTCTCTTGAGAGGTGTGGTGATAAACTTTACGGGTCAACCTGGCTTGATCATAGTGCCCAGCCTGTTGGTCAAACATTATTATGGCTATTTTGGTGGAGGTGTGTTTTTGGATGGGATTAACATTTAACTTGTTTTAATTAAGTCAAACAAGTCACCTTCCATAATGTGGGTGGGCCTCATTCAATCAGTTGAAGGCCTGAATAGCAAAAGACTGACCTCCTCTGAGCAAGATGGAACTCTGCCAGCAAAATGTCTTTGGGCTTCAACTGAAATTCTTCTCTAAGTCTGCAGCCTGCCAGCCTCTCCTCCCTACAGATTTTGGGATTATCAAGTTTCCACAGGAGCATGAGCCAGTATCTTAAAATAAATCTCTCTCTCTCTCTTTCTTTCTCCACACACACAATTTTGTTGTCTGTTTTCTGTGTCTCTGGAGGAGACCCATGAGGCACTAGCTATATAAATTATTTTGAATTCTTCTTCATAGGAAATGTATCTATTCCCCCCTACTTATTTATGCAGTCATTTATGTATATCAATGTGGACTCATGGATATTTATTTCATACTTCAAGTTACAACCCAATTGTTTTTTAATTTGCTGCTCCAATTGTTCCAGCTTTGGCCTCTGGGAGCTGTTTCACTTGTCTCCCATGTCCTTTAACATACAGTGATCACGGGATGTGTGGTATGTGTGTATGTTCTATTTGTTTTAGCATTTCCTTACTTTCTGATACTACAGGATGTTACAGGCTCACCTCTATATTCCTGTCCCAGCCTTAGTATCAACCATTAATTCATGCACTTATAAACACAATACACTGTGCTTGGTATTGATTGATATTGGGGAAAAGGGAAATCATATATATAATTTTATAGAGAGAGAGATTATATGATATTGTAGAAAGGGAGATTATATATATAATTATATAGAGAGATATATGTATTATATATTATATGTGATATATAATTATATATAATATATAATTTGATACATATGCCTATATTTATGCTATATGTATTAGCTAACCGGGAATACTTAGAGTTTGAACTATTATCAATAATATTTGCCTAGTGTATTTGAGGGGAGCACTATAGTAGGCAATGTAAGATAACGCAATTTAATTAGTATGTATTATTGCATATAATTTATACACATACAAGAAAGATTGAGAAAAGTTGAAGAAATATTTACTAGTCGATGATTATGCCAAGTCATGTTGTATGAAATTGATATATAAGTCAGGAGGCTGGAGCCATGGGCAAGTGTAACAAAACATTAGAGGAGAATGCCCTGAAAAGAGGCGTGGGCCAATTAGTACGGAGGTGGCAAGTGCCACACAGCCCTGTGTCTTTGGCATTTGGGACACCCTGTACCCATCAGTTGAATCAGTGGTCACGTGATGGCACAATTGACGAGAAAATGTTTTCTACACTGAAGGAATGGCATTATACAAGGGGCACTCAGCCTGGAAAAGGAACATAAAGGTTGTGGGGTAGTCAGCAAACTAATCTGGTGTCAGGAGGGCACCCTATCGAAGTCAAAAAGGGATAAGAAGCTAAACACGGAGTGGGAGAACGGGTCGGCGTGGGCTGTAGCGGGTGAGGGCCGGACGCGAAGCCACGCGGGTAGCGGAGAGGCTGCGCGGCGCTGGGAAGCGGGGGCCGCGGGGCCGCGGAGCGGGATTTCTGCGCCCCTAGAGCTTTGCTGGAAGGCGGACCCGCCGCAAGCCTTTGTCCGCACGGCCCTGCAGAGCCTTCGCAGAAGAACAAACCTATGTGAGACACTCCCTGAAAAACCCAGGAAGAAAGGAGCAGCTGTCTCCCAAGGGTGAGCGAGTCTTGCGATGGCCGACACTGGAATTTGTCCCCCAGCCTCTTTCTCTTTGGCCCCAAATCTTTGGATTCCATTTTAAGGGCTCCGGGGAGGATTTTTGGATTGCGGGGTGGGGAGGGTGGGGTGGGTAAGTAGAAGTATCCCAGTTGATTAACTGGGTGAGTATATAAGTTCTCACTCCAACTGTGCTGCTTTTGAGAGTAAAATAAAGAGCCGTTGATAACTATGCAGATGTGACAGAGTGAACAGGATCATAGGCACCTTTTGGTAAATCATTCTTTGGGACACTCTAACTAACTAACGAAGAGCAAAGGGAAGGAAAACAGTCTCCCTTGTCCCCCGGCCCCGCACGGCCTTGGCCCGGAGGACAGGCTGGGCGCAGCCGAGTCCTCAGTGCCCTGGGAGCAAGAGAGGACCTTCGCCACACAGACCCCCGGCTTGTGGGCCGAAGTCCGATAAACACACGGTAGGCAGTCTAGGCAGTCCCTAGAAATTATCGAGGTTGGGGATGAGGGCTAAAGGTTCTTTATTAATGTGTGAGGGAACCAGCCAGTGAAATTTGAATTATTAATCATCTCTGCCTACCATTTTAGGCCGGTAGATACATGATGAACTTACTGAAGTCTGTCTCATTCCAAACTCCATTGATTTCCACCCATACTGCCCAGACAATAAGAGTAAATATGTTTATTAGCTAATCTGAGATTTATGCAATTTGACAGCTATTACACAATAGGAATTTGGGGATAATTCTGATATGAGGGGTCATGAAAAAAATCAAGTATTTGAGAAAGATAATTTTGCCACCGAGATGAGACAATATTTGTATTACAGCTACACGGTACTTAATATTGTCATGATAGACAGTAAGAATGTTATGAAAAAAAAATCAAAGTGTGAATCTGAGAGAAAACGCAGTATAAGAACTTGACGATTACTAGATATATAAAGTACAAAAATAATAATAATATGTCCTTTCTTTTTCAAAGCCCGATAGACTCAAAATTCAGTAAAAACATGAATATCCTACAATGTGACTAACAGTTTTGTTCATTCTCTGTGCATTTAACCTTCTGAGCCTCAGAGTATCATTGTCATTGTTACCAACAGTCCTACTGAAAATAAGACGACTCCTGGAGTCTCTCAGAGTCGTGATCATCAGCGAGCCTTCTTCCCATCATACAGCTCTCCACAGCAAGCTGCTGCAACGGCCTTCCTCACACTTTGCTCATCTCAGCACGCTGACCTCCAGTCAGAATCTAACCTCTCTTCAAGGACAGCGTATCTGTAAACAATTTATAGGGTGTATATTATACAATTATACACTATATACTTATATAAACATGTATAAATATAACATATGTCACATTATAAACGAGGCTTTGTGAATATTTTAAATGAAATCAATGGTATTTCTAAATTCCCAAAGAAGTTGTGAACACATACTAATTGTCAAGGTTATCTCTATGAACTATTATCATTTTATTTATAATAATTTGGAACTTTGATAATTTGATAGAATATTTGGGAGAAATAAAACATGAAAGATGGAGAACTATTTGTATAGTTGGTATTTTGCTTATACCTTCTAATTCCAGAAAAACAGAAATACATAAGTGTATTATTTCTACTAAGCGTGTGTGTGTGTGTATATATATGTATTATATGATATATATAATATGGTTATAGAAATTATCTGCATGCAGATTCACTGAATATTAGCTTAACGAGGCACATATTTTCTGCAATTCATTTCAATCACAAAGCATTCAAAATAAAACAAAATTTCATTCTGGAATAGCTTGAAAAGAAAAGTTAAGAAACTTCTGAAAAATTACCATTATGATTGAAGGAACAAAAATAATCCCACTAGTACCATTTTCCTCAATAGTAGAATTATCTTCTTGGCTCACACCCAAGCATTATTTCCTGGAGGCTGACATAAGCTCTAGTTGTCTCTACTCACCAGCCTGACAAGAGACTGAGGAGGAAAATAGCACAGCTAAGTGATTTTGATGACAACGTCGTAACCACCACACAGACAGGCTTTGGAACCTAAAAATGGTTAATTTCGTATTACCAACTCAAAACTGAGTCAAAGGGGTGCAAAAGTGAGATTTAAAAATGTCTGTTCTATTTTGATTTCATAGGCCATGGTTTTAAATCCCTGGTGCAAAATTACCCTTATCTGGAGTGGCTTGAAAGAACTTCCAAGGTCTGGGCCCACCATGCCTTGAACAATCAGAATCTTTGGGGGTTTGGGGTAATGCACTAGTTCTTTCTGGTTTTTGTTTTTGTTTTGTGTTACTTTGTTTCTGGAAGCTTCCCAAGAGATCCTTCAGGCGGCCAGGGCTAACATGACACAAGCAGCGCCACAGCTTTGGTGTCAGGGGTCAAAGGCAGTTGTCTTTATAACTGCTTCTCACCCTTAAACCGTCCATGGAGCTGGGACCTCTGGACGCTTTCCCCGCCTCAGCCTCCACAACGCCAGGGGACCCCTTTACTCAGTGGGCTTGATCTCAAGAATGCGTGTGATTGCCTGTCTTTAGCCTAAGTGACAGTGTGTTTCTTGACGGTAAGAGGGTTTCAGTTTTTCTCTCTCTGAATCAACTACCTCATGGCACAAAGCACGACACCAGCAAAAACTACGTTTTGCAGAAAAGCGTGCATGAAATAATGGCACTGAAATGGACAGTTCTAGAACTTTTCCTTCCACACAGCTGGCTGTCACTGGAACAATCCTGCAGAATTGTCACAATTGCTTCCTAACAAATTTAATGCAATGAGAAAACTAAATGCAATGGGAAGTAAATAAAGAATAATAGATAATGGGATTCACTTAAAAGAAGCCCACTTAATAAATGGAATGAACAGGGATATTTAGATTACTTGTTCTCAGCAGTTCTATAAACTGCTTTTCTTAGCTTAAGAATAGTGTTTCTCTCCAGGAATAAGAATAAACTAGACAGACTAGATCTCATTTTGTAGAATGAATACCGTCTTTATTGTATACACAGAAAAGATCGCCCTGCCCAGAATATGCAGCTGCCTGTAGGTGACGAGAGGTGGAGCCCTGTGAACGCAGGAAATGCCATTATGCTAGGGAGAGTCAATGTATATGTATATTTCTTAATGACTATAGATTAACACAATGGTAACATTTGATATCTTAAAAACAGAGTCAGAAAATCATCAACTCGACTTCCCATCATACTTTCCCTTCTGCGTTCCCCCAACCCCTTTCTCAGGTGTACCTCCGCTCTTTCTATACTGAATAAGAACTGGGCCAGAAGGGGAAGTCTGATATTTGTTTAACAAATGCCTTGTATTTGAGGGGAGGGATAACACTATAAATGGCTATATCCCACACAAAATGCCATATGATTTTCAGCCTAAGCTCTGAACATTTCTGCAGGAATCAGTCACCAAAAAAACATTCCATTACTACTGGGAACTATTACTATTGAGAGGGTTGACCTACTTCTCTCTGGCCTAGTAACACAGTGTGAGCTGGACACATTCAAATGTTCTGTTTATTGTTTGCTTTAGTACCTCTTAGATGAATGTAAACTTAAACTGGGGAAAACAGGCAGCATATATTTCATCTCAGAACAAAGGGATTACTTAGGTAAAAAAGAATTACATTTCATATTATTTTTCTCTTTTATTGAATTTGTTGAAGTGACATGGGTTAATAAAATTATATAGGTTTCAGGTGTATGATTCTATAATGCGTCATCTGTATAGTGTATTGTGTGTTCACTGCCCCAAGTCAAGTCTCCTTCCATCACCATTTACAAGCTACATTATTTACATCGGCTTTGTTATAATTACTTCATTGTTATTGAACATGTTCTGTATCTTTAATTTCGAGATAGAATTTGGTGTTTGGTTATCAAGTATATTAGAAAGCATGGGGCCATTATTCCATAAGCATCTGGCCTAGTCACAAAATAAGCATCTGCCTTATGTTTATGACTTAGAACATTTGATTCGTTTAACCAGGTTCACAAGTTCAGATGTTTATCTGCGATCTGCTTGGACCTACCTGACTTCCAGGGTTGGGACATAAATCAGATAGACTCAGACTTTGCTGTCTCCTATGCATTCCTCTTTTGTTGGCCTTTAGAGTGTGCAAACATGGGATATACACCTAGAATGAAAATAGAGATGACAAATGAAAATAATATCCTATGAATTCTTTTTGACCAATAACTCCCAATTCTCTTCTCAACTTTGCTTGTCTATCTTGAATGAAATGTCCCTTTAAAAAATGTCTATATTTTCTTATTATTAGGTTAAAGGAAATAATCATAATAAAATATTTCCTCTGTATTATACTTTATATCTTATGGGTCTTAATGCCATTTGTTCTCCAGAACAGCACTGTTCGTAGGCAGAGCCTGTGGATACACATGGATGATAAAACTCTATTCTCAGTTTTTGCTAACAGTTTAATGCAAGTATTGAATTGCTATCTATTAGATTAGACAGCGTAAAAAATGAGATCTGAGGGGCATTGTTGTCTGACTTTGCCATTTACTCAAACCAAAGCGTACAAACTCCTCACCTAATGTTCAGTTTCATTCTAAACTAACTTTCCTCACATCCACAGCTTCGCCCCAGGCACTCACCCCTTGACCCAAATCAGTGCATCTGCAACTTCTCTACTTCCTCCCTTTTAAGAACCACTGTTGTTTGCCCACAGTTTTAAATCTCATGTGTAGGTCTCTTGTAGTACATGGAACCCTCTATTTTGCATTAGAACTACTTATATGTCCATCTTACCCACGGAAAATGAGTTCTCAGTGTGAGTTCGTTTTATTGCTCTCTGAATATTTGCTAAATGTGCTGGGAACTCTGTGCCAAACATTGTGATAAACACCTTCTATCATAATAGTGACTAATCACAACATTGGAACTTTCAGTGATGAGGCACCTGTGACTTTGGGAGGTTTGGATCATGGATGACCAGGCTCACACCACAAATAAATGGAAGCATCAGGGTTTGAATTCAGAACTCTCTCTTAAAGTACACACTGTTCACGACACTACTCACTGGTTCCCAAGTTAAATAGGGTGTAAACATTCATAAAACAAACCAATAAAAGCAAGTCAAACATACAACTAAATAGTATGCATCTGTTTATGTGGCCCAGGTGTCTGTGGGCCTAGCACTACAAAACAAGGTCACATTGGCATTTTAGGAGGGAGGAGGACTTCACTCACATCTTACACCTCTTGCTCTGCGCTCCGAGGAGGGAGTCTACATTTACTAGACTGTGGATGACGATGTGCTAAAATGTTCAGCGTGGCTCTTGAATCCACAAGAGCAGTGTCAGACACCTGGCCCCCTCTTTGCCTCCCCTCGCACCCAGCCGCAGCCTGTTCCTTGCTTATCCAATGGAGAGGGACTGACGGTCAGATTTTTAACTCAGGTGTGTTAGAGAATGCAAGTGCCACTGAGACCTTCAGCGTCAGCCACGCGCTCCATAAAAGATATCTGATTCTCTGAATTTGTTCTCCGTTTACTGAGGTTGCCTTCAGAGCTTCATGGGGTGTAGGGAGTTAGGGCCGATGGGACTTTGGTTTTTGAACTTCATCCCAAGTGTCATTTAATATTAGCTTAGGTTTCCCATTACTTATAACACTTTTTTAAAAGCGTATACATTGAACTTACTTTTTATTCTATTTATTTTTGTTTTTTCTTAAAGTGTTTTTGAGGTGTGGTTGACAAATGAACAATTGTAAATATGTAAAGTCTGCAACATGGTGTTTTGATAAAGTACAGTTCTTATAATGATTACCACAATTAAGCTAATATTCATTATCTCACTTAGTTACCACTTGTTGCTTGTATTTGTGTGTGTGATGAAGATGCTTCAGATTTACTCTCTTGGCCAATTTGAAGTATACAATACAGTATTATTAATAAAGTTACATTTATGCCTAGGTACTTTATTTTTCTTCTTGCTATATTGAATGATATTTTTTCTCTGATTTCTTCTTCTATTGCATTGCTGGTGTACAAAAATGCCTTTGATTTCTGAATGTTGGCTTTGTATCCTGCTGTTTTGCCAAATTCACTTATTAGGTTGAGGAGTTTTTTGGTAGAGTCTACAGGGTTCTCTATGTACACTATCATGTCATCTGCAAACAATGATAGTTTTACTTCCTCCTTTCCTATTTGGATGCCTTTTATCTCTTTCTCTTGTCTGACCGCTGTGGCTAGGACTTCCAATACGATGTTGAAAAGAAGCGGTGAGAGCGGACATCCTTGTCGTGTTCCCCGATCTTAGTGGGAAAGCTTTCAGTTTTTGCCCGTTGAGTATGATATTGGCTGTAGGTTTTTCATATATGGCCTTTATTACGTTGAGGAATGGCCCATTGATTCCCATTTTGCTGAGTGTTTTGATCATAAATGGGTGCTGTACCTTGTCAAATGCTTTTTCTGCATCTATCGAGATGATCATGTGGTTTTTGTCTTGCGTATATTGAACCATCCCTGCATCCCTGGGATGAATCCCACTTGATCGTGATGGATAATCTTTTGAATGTATTGCTGGATGCGGTTTGCCAATATTTTGTTGAGGATTTTAGTATCTATGTTCATCAGCGAAATTGGCCTGTAGTTTTCTTTCTTTGTAGGGTCTTTATCTGGTTTTGGGATCAGGGTGATGCTGGTCTCATAGAAAGAGTCTGGGAGTCTTCCCTCCTCTTGGATTTTTTGGAATAGTCTGAGAAGGACAGGGGTTAGCTCTTCCTTAAATGTTTTGTAAAATTCTCCTGGGAAACCGTCTGGCCCTGGGCTTTTGTGTGCTGGGAGTTTCTTGATGACTGCTTCAATTTCCCCAGCTGTTATCGGTCTGTTCAAGCTTTCTGTTTCTTCCTCCTTCAGTGTTGGAAGATTATACTTTTCTAAAAATTTGTCCATTTCATCAAGAACCTATGCACCCCAATGTTCATAGCAGCACAATTTACAATAGCCAAGTGTTGGAAGCAACCTAAGTGTCCATCAGTAGATGATTGGATCAAAAAATTATGGTACATATACACAATGGAATACTACGCAGCAGAAAGGAAAAAAGAACTACTAAACTTCGCGACAGCATGGATGGAACTGGAGAGCATCATGCTAAGTGAAATAAGCCAGGGGGCGAAAGACAAATACCATATGATCTCACCTATAAGCGGAACCTAACCAACAATACAAAGATGCAAGGAAAATATGACCAGCAACACTGAAAGGAAAAGAAATCAACAGAGACAAGAGGGAAGGGGGGGCAGGGAAAGAGAAGGGAAGGGGAAAGTCAAGGAACATATAGCAAGGACTCATGGACCAAACCAAAGGGGAAGAGCTGAGGGAGGGAAGGAGGGAGGGGGCAAGGGAAAGTGGTCGGGGGGAGGCAGAGACAAATGTATTTAAAAATAAAGAAAGAAAAAAAAATTGGAAAAAAAAAGAAAAAAAATAAAGTTACTATGCTATATTTCTAGACCTTATCTTCTGACTGAAAGTTTGCACCTTTTGATTGGCATCTCCCCCTTTCCCGCACCCTCCAACCCCTGGTAACCACCCATCTACTGTTTGATTTTATGAGTTTGACTTTTTTAAATTTCACATATAAGTGATTTAATGAAATTTTTGTCTTTCTGTGTCTGGCTTATTTCACTTAGCATACTGTTTTCTAAGTTCTTCCACATTTTTAAAATGGCCAAATTTTAAAATTTTAAAATTTTCCTTCTTTTTTAAAGCTGAATAATATTCCATTATACAGAGAGAGTTTTGTATAAAATATGTATCATATGGGTAATATACATATATATGTGTGTGTGTGTGTATATCTATATCTATACCTATATTTATATCTAATTTCACAATTTCTTTATTCATTCTTTCATCAGTAGACACATAAGTTATTCCCATATCTTGGCCACTGTGAATAATTCTTCAATGAGTATGAAAGTGCAGCTATTTCTTAAGGATACTAATTGCATATCCTTTGGTTATATACTCAGAAGTGGGCCCGTTGGATCACATGGTAGCTCTATTATTAACATTGTGAGGAACCTCATACGGGTTCTACTATGGCTGTCCCAAGCTACCTCGCCACCAACAGTGTTCGAGGGTTCCCTTTTCTACGCATTATTCCTTGTCTTTTTGATAGTGGCATCCTCCTTGCTAATATGAGTGAGGTGACATCTCATTGTAGTTTTCATGTGCATTTCTCTGTTGATTAGTTATGAGCACCTTCTCATGCACCTGTTGTCCATTTGTAGGTCTTCTTTGGAGAAATTGTTCAGTTCCTTTATTTTGGATAATAACCCTTTATCAGATACATGGTCTGCACCCATTTTCTCCCGGTCTGCGGGCTGCCCTTTCACCCTGTCGCTCCTTAGGCCCTGCAGAAGCTTTGACTGCCCTTTGCCACTGTGAACTCTTGGCACACCCTTGAGGATCAGCTGACCGGACATGCGTGTGTTTATGTCTAGGCACTCTGCTCTGCTCCACTGGTCTGTGATTCTGTTTGGATGCTGATGCTGGACTGTGTTGATGACCCTCGTTTTATGATACACTTTGACATAAGGTAATATAGTTCCTCTGGAGTTATTCTTCTTTCTCAAGATTTATTTGACTCTTCAGAGTCTTTTGTGGTGCCATGTGAATTTTACGATTGCTTTTTCTATTTGTTGAAAATCTTTAGATCTTGGGCAATATGGACATTTTAACAATTTTAATTCTTCTAATACATGAATGTGGACTGCCTTTCATTTCACTTGTGTCTTTAATTTCTTTCAATAATGCATTATGTTTTTTGCTGTACAGATCTTTCATCTTCTTTGTTAAATTTATTTTTAAATATTTTTTTCTTTTTGTGGCTAGTATGCTCTTTTTTCTAGTTCCCTGAGGTGTTAAGTATCTTGTTTATTTATTTGAAATCTTTTCCCTTTCTTAACATAGGCATTTATTGTTATAAACTTCCCTCTTAGAGCTGCTTTTGATATATCTCATAAGTTTTGATATGCTGTGTTTTCATTTCACTTTGTCTCAGGATATTTTTTTATTTCCTTTTTCATTTCTTCTTTGATCCATTTGTTGTTCAGAAATATGCTGTTTAATTTTCACATATGTATAAATATTCTAATTTTTCTCCTGTTATTGATGTCTAGCTTTATACCATTGTGGCTAGAAAAGATACCTGATATAATTTCAGTCTTCTTTAATTTGCTTTGTGGCACAACATATGATCTGTCCTTGTGTGCCTGAGCAGAATGTGTATTATGTAACTGATGGTTTATTTCTGGACTCTTGATTTTTTTTCACTGATCTATATGACCACTATGCCAGCACCACGCTGTTTTGATTACTGTCCCACTACTGTGCCAGTTTTGAAATTAGAAAGTATGAGTTCTCAAAATTTGCTTTTCCTCTTCAGGATTGCTTGACTATTCTGGGTTCCTTGAATTTTCACAGAAACTTAAAAATCAGGATGTCAGTTTATTCAAAGTCAGCTGAGTGAATCATTTGGTGTTAATCCTCAAAGTCTTAGGCACATGCATATTCACTTTAGGATGACGATGGTTTTAGCAGGCTGTTTTTTTTTTATTGTCTCTTTTTTCTGATCTCTGTGTTAAGCTTTGTCCCATTTGTAGTACACCCTGCCCGACTATTTACCAGTTGATTGTTTTACTACTTTCGACAATGGCTTAGAGCATAAATTGATCCAATTAAACCTTGGCCCCATTGCAGGAGTAGTTTTTGAGGACAGTCTTTAATGTTTATTCTGACACCAGATGGGCTCTACTTAGCTGTCCCTTTCCCTGGTTCTCTTTGGTAAACTAGCCTGCCTTGAGGTTAGCTTGTTCCCTCCTGATGCTACCATCTTCCTCTTAATTGCTTACAGCCAGAAGCTCTGTTATTTTCAAGAGCACTGTTAGGCTTGAACTTCGCCACGCTGTTTTAAATAAAGATATTTCTTTTGTGGAGAGTTTCAGAGTTCTCTGTTCTTCTTATGCACTGCCTTTTCCCCCATGGTAAAATCTCTGAACCACTGCCTCTGAGCTGGAGGTAGAAAGAGTGACCCACTTGATTACACTTGTACTTTTTAATTAGGAGGAGCTACTACTTTTGAGAGCACCCTTAGGCTTGAACTTCCCCTGAAATCAGTTCCTTTGGGGAGAGTTTTGATCTTTCTTTTCTTATGGACTTCCTCTCCTGACTAGCCAAAATGTCTTAGCCACTATTTTGGGTATTGGGTGGGGTGGTAACCCCTGGTCTCTTCTTGCCTCTCCCAACACAGAACCACCACCCTAAGCCACCTGGGGCAAGGAAATCAAGGCTTATTATACTTCAGGTGCTAAGGGTCTAAGCAGGGCCTCCAATAGAGGTTTTATAGATGTAGTATAGCCTCTATACACTCTAGATAAATAGGGTAGATACTATGGATAGAGGAGGATGCAGTAAGGGAGATCTTGGACTGTTTGCCGTGCTCACCAGGAAATGAGCCTCTTCAAATAAGAATTGGAGGGGTTGAGAAATGCTGGCAGCCTGTGCTGCCCACTGAGGTGAGGCAGCCCTTAGCTGAGAGCTGAGAGGGGGTGAGCCCGTCTATTTGCCACGCGTACCCTGATTACAGCATCCATCAAGCTGAGTTGAGGGGAAGGGGGATTGTGAATAAATTATGGCTCAGATGCCACATCTTTCTGTTCTTACTGAATGCTAATAAATTTTCTTGAATAGTTGTTTCTTCTTTTGATATAGGACCCTAGTACAATGTCAGATACTTTAAACAATTGTTCTTTTATAGTGTCAGTCAGCTTGACTGGGCAGTGAATTTGTAGACGCCTTCAACCTGCAATCAACCTTGCCAATTTGAAGATTATGAAACTGAATTTAAACCTAGATCTTTAACTATAAAATTCATGTTATTTGTATTAGTCATTAAGTCCCCCATTTTATGTGTTCTAATAGCTTTATATATGTACAACCAAATGAATTGATCATTTCTCAAGTATTATAAGTGGCAGTACAAAGGATATCATCCTGACTCCAGTATATAGGGACAGACTTCAGAGACCCTGTAATAGAGCTGTACTGGATTGGGGATATCAAGGGAGGCCCTGGAGCACCCCATAAATCACTTATATTGATGTTTCATTCATAGATATCAATATATAACATAATTTTTTGGTGAAGTTACACTTGTGGGTAAACTATCCAGGAGATTTCAGAATCTTAAAATGAGACACAGGGAAAAGAAAAACCTGCTTTTATCTTTAGATAATGTGGTAAGATTATGATTCCCGGAGCCACTGCATCTACCATTAAATCCTGAGAGATGATTACCCAAGAGGAGGCATACTAGGTGAGGCTGCTAAAGGAGACGTCCTGGAAGAGCCTCGAGCTTTAATGCTAACCCTTCCTGAATGTCCCCTGACTTGTTACAACATATTATAAATTTTGATTGAATGAACCAATGGAGTTGCCTTTGTCCATTACTTGCAGCCAATGCACTTTGGTAAAGGAGAAGGAAATATGTTTTTAGTCTAGCCATGGTAGATAGAGGCATCATAACTGTGTGTAATGAAAAAAGATCATGAAATATGAAGAGGAAATGATTAGAAAAGATGTAGTCAGGAAGAGGTCAAAATAATAGGCGAGAAAGAGAATGGGTAAGGCCTCTTAGGACATATTAAAGAAGTCCATTTTTATCAAAAGGACATAAAAACCTGATTGGAGGCTTTTAAGCAGAGAAGGATATTCACAATTGCATTTGGCAATATTGATCTGACAGAAATACAGAGAATGAATTTGCAATGTAGAAACAGAGTGTATGCCAGAAAGGTCGACTGAAGATCAAGGAAGGCAAAGAGAAATTATTGTAACTGGGAATTTCAGATATGCAGTGGAATTAGAGCAAAAATATCTAAGCAGTAGCTACAGTAGGGCTTCTGATGGATTAATGGATTGGACTTTGCAGTAGGTCAAAATAATGTCTATGATCTGTTCTTGTGGTGGAGTTAATCATGATACCACTCATGAAGAGAACACATATTGGAAGAAGACCATGCAGTAGAATGGGAGCAGGTTGAGAGTTAAGTGGTGGTCCATTTGAGGATCTCCAAGAGACAGATGACCTATTTCTAGGTGGTAGTTAAAGCCATGCATGAGGATAAGATAGCTACGGGCCAGTGCTGAGCCTTGAAGTATGCTAACACATGTCTTTAGAGAAAAAGGAGGAGACAAGAGAAGAAACAGTAAGAAAGAGAGAAGGAAAGCCAAAAGATGACTCTCTTAGTCCGCCATGCTTTACCATGGTGGTCAAGGAGAGCTGTAGTCACCGTCGTTCATGGTACTGAAATGTTAAATATAAAAGTGAGAGTGATTGCAGAAAGCGTGGAGATGTGGAAATAGAAAAAATAAATTATTTAATTTTGCTGCATTATAGGATTTCCAAATTTCAATTTCATTTTTAGAACAATGGATACTTTTATATTATAGTCTGACATATAAAAAGTAAATGTGGAGCAGAACCCACTAAATATATATCGTATTCATCAAAAATGTATACACTTGTACAGCTAAAGTTTGTCCTAAATATTTTCATAAGTAATGCCACAAAAAAAAAAAAGCATTTACTCATTCCCCAGAACTGATCAAAACACACACTTCTCCAAATTTAGAGGACCCAGGGGATTATATAACTCTAATTCTAGCCATTTGTGAAGGATTCTATGTTCTTATTTACTGCATGATCAAATGAAAATGTGAATTTGTCATAGGAACTCATGTCTGGAACTGAGCATGCACCACTTCTTCAAGTTGCAGCACCTCCTTACATAAGCCTACACAATAGGGCTGCATGCAATCTGAACCCTTGCAAGGCCTTAATTGGAAAATACGGTTTTAATAAACAACATAGTTTTTCCAGTTTTAGAATAGAGCTAAAACTCAGTTGAAATCCAGTGGGACTCCTTTTCACTGTTTGGTAATGTCTGATCAAATGCAAATGACCATTTTTGCGGGCAAGAAATGAAGATCGGGGTTTACCCGTGAAAATTCACGGACTCCAGGAAAAGTTGAGAGGCGCTCGTTGGCTCCGTCAAACCTGTGGGTGGTCAGCTGTGGCTGTTACCTTGCAGTTCAGAGAAAAATCGTGGCTGTGCTGGCTCGCACGATTTCAGTTCCTCTTGAATCAATTATTGTGCGTGTACAGTTTTTAAACATCTTTCTCATGATGTCATTTTTACATATCTGAACATCTACCCGACACTTACAGAAATTTTACATTGCTGAGTTTTTTGAATGAGTAAAATCTTTACTGAATTTTTCATACCCTTCTTTGAAAATGCCGATCACAACCACCATTTCTCCTGTCTGAACACTGATAGTGACGCTTTTTTTTAAAATACATTCGAAGTTGTAAGATCACTTATGTCTTACAGCTGACAGTTTTTTGTAAGCTCTGGAAGGCTGTCTCAGGCCCCTCGCCTCAGGGTTAATGCCCAATGCCAAGCCTTATGTTTCAATGACACCAAACAGCATGCAGTTAAACATGGGCAAAATATCCTTTCCATTTACACATCTTTGCTCACTCTGTTCCTATGGTCTGAGTCAGGGTCTATTTTCTTTATTCCCAGAGAACTCTGTACATATTTCAATAATCACATTTGCCATTTTCTATTATAATTATTTTATCACAAGTTACTTTTCCTAAATTTTGTCATTTATATTTTTGCACCTCCATCACATAATAGAATACCTAGATAATGTAGATCCTGAAGAAATACTTGTTGACTTTATTTTTATTTATGGAAAAAAAAAGTATGGTCTGCCAGCCATGAGAGTGTATTGATTTCCTGTGAGAAAACCTTTGCAAGAAGCTAAATTGTGACCAGAAGTTAACTTCATAAGCAAAAACAAAAAGGAGAAAAAAAACAAATTGTTTAGATAATCTGGCAACTTCCATTGATCTGTAATCTCCAGAATTATCTAATTTCATTGAAGAAGTATATATTTTATTTCAATCAAATTTCCAGAACAGCTGGGTAGGCATTTACATCTAGGAGTACTGCTAGAAAACCAAAATCTAGCGTATGAATTTATTTTCACTCATTGAATATGAGAGGTATTAGATATTTTAGAGATCGCTCAGTCTGTTATACTCGTGTATAATAAGAAAAATTGATATCCAAGGCTTATCCAGGCAATCACTTAGCCCATTGCTTACTCACACCCATACCCTCCGATTGTGGTGGGGCAAGAAAGTAAAGAAACCAGTTCGTACGTGACATATGTTTATGATTTATTCTTCTTCTATTAAGTACTCTTCTAATAGACATTTGGTGAAAACTTTCTACAGCCTTACTTTGTAAATTTCAACACTGAGTCAAATAATAGAATTGGCTATTCCAAACATCTTGAGGAGAAATATTACCTGAAAGAAAGGAGAGAATCCTTTAAGCAAGTGAGGGAGGTAGAGGAAGTCAGAGTTATTTTCTAGGAAGAGTGACAATGGTACAGGAAGAGTCTTCATTTTGAGCTTTCTGTTTGAACTATTTTGTTGTCATGCATATGTATTATTACTATATTTTTAAAAAGGGAAAAAATAGTTGAGATCTTCCATACAATTATAAATTCGTATTTTAAATTCTCAATCAGCCAGAATGTAACTCAAGTGAATGTGGTAACGTAGTCAGAGTTCTGTTTCTAATTCTTCATAGAATGGACTAGTATGTTTTCTGCTGCCGTTCCTTCTGTTTGGTGTATCTGGTGTGACCGCTTCAAATAGCATGTATAATAAAACAAAACTAAGTGTGATTTATGACCTCTGGTTATATAAGTATTTATGTTTCATTGAAGCCAGATGTTGCCGCCCTGATTTCTCCTGTGTCCAATTTAAATGTAGATGAGAATAAAGAGCAATTTAAGAAGATAGAAATTTACATAAGTAATGAGGCAGAAATCAAAGAAAGAGGCAACAGCAGACTTAACTACCACCGATCACCTTTGAACAAATCTACCCTTTGTTATTTGGAAATTTGGATACTAAGAACCTTATAGAGATCTTCCTACTATAAGTGAGGTTGGGAAATATACTGAGTTTCAGAAATAATATTAATTTTAAGTATTCATTTGCAAAACGAGGACTTTTCTAGTTTGACTCATAAAATATATCTAGCCAGACTAATGTGGCTATCATGTTTTTCAGCATATATACAAATATATATAGATACCGGTATTTTATGTGCACAACAACCTTTGTAACAGACTTGAAGTAACCCTGTAATGGACAGTGGCTGCAAAGGAAAAAGGGAACAAATATGAAAAAATTAGAAACTACCATCAGAAGCAATAGATTATTGCTGCTTTTGTTTGCCTTCACACAAACTTACAAATGACACAATTATTAAGCAGCAACAGTAAAACAACGCTGGTAATTATCTGTGCCAACAGAAAAATCCATCCTGTGAAACAAGAGCATCAAAAACATGTTTTTCAAATCCTAAAGGCCATTTTAGAGAATTGTTTTGTTTCGTTAATTCTTTAAGGGAGGAAAAAGACTTTTTAAATGTTTGAGCTTATATTGTTGAAGACCAAATATAGAAACATTTATAAATTTTAAAAAAACTGCATTAATGCCTAATGCAATTCTTACCATGGCCATTCACAGAAGACAATGCAAATTAAAATCCCTCCCACTCAGCTCTAAACTGCACTGTCGCGCAGAATGGGCCAAGTTTCTTAAGAACAGTCTGCTATATAATTAATAGCTTCTTTTGATTAGTCAGTCCATGTCAGTACCGCCAAATTAAACACAAACAAACAAAAATAGCGGTACAGGACAAAAGAGAAATAAATGGAAGGAACTTGATTATTATTGAGTTGTGTCAATTATAAGCAGTTTTATATTGATTTTATTTTTTTTGATTTTCACTAATGTCTACCAAAATATCTAGAATACATATATCTAGAATATATATATATATTCTATATATATTTATATATATTTATATATATATAAAACTACCTGGTGATTTAATCATGGTAACTTTAGTTTTATGAGTACTGCTTATATTTAAAATATTTGTTCTACAATCCATTCAACAAATATTTCGAAAGTGTCTTCTATGTGCCAGGCCAATGCTGGGGCTCTGGGAAATACATCACTGAAAAAGCAAACAGAATTATTTCTGGTGCTCATAGAGGTGGCCTCCCCGCTTCTGAGGCTGCCCCCCAGACCGCCACACGAAGCCATCTGAGAAGAGCAGATGCTGCCGGCCGGGGTCATTCAGAGCCTCTGCTCTCCGCCAAAAGGATGAGGCTGCCGCAGCTCACGTGTGCCTATGGCGGTCATTGCCTCTTTGAGGGCACTGTGATAGCCAAATCCTTCTTCCTTCCGAATGCATAGAGATAATCAAGTAAAGGAAAAATACTTCTAGGAATCGGATGCAAAATTTTTGTTTCTTTTCAGCTTTTTGGCTTTCATTAATCATCAGCAGCATACAAAATAGAGATAGATGAACAGCTTTAATAACTATGTCTTTGATTAGAGAACAGGGCAATTGCCCATATTTCAAATATGCTTCGGTTACCTAGTAATTAATGATCTAGTTACCCTTTGTACTGATTATAATGTGTTTAACAATGTGTTTATTCTTGTATAGTTTCCAAAGAGACATAGTGTGACGCATGTTGAATGATCAAGTAATTGACTTCATTTTTACTATGTCCACTTTTCTAAATCGTACAGAAGAAAGGTGAGCTGGATTTACACAAATAGCTATTGCATGTAATTTATATTAATGTAGGTAATAGTTATAACCTCTGAGCTACTCAGACCAAATTACAGATGATTGATGTGTATTGTCTCATACTAGCTCCTCGCCTGGGGAACAGGAGCCCAGAAGAGCACGTGTTACCACCTTCATTTTATACAGTAGGAAACGGAAGCCTAATGAACTTTAATAATTGGTGTTATATCACCAATTTGAGATCCAGTTTTAGATCCAAAATTTCCACCTTATGTGCCTTACTCTAAGGTACATTTTTTTTCTTTGTCTTTTGTTTTTTTTCTGTTTGTTTGTTTTTTTACCACTACCCTATAAGATCCTACAGAAAGTAGGGTCTCCTTTTTAAAGCATGTAATTATTATCATAAGTATTTGATTGAAAACCCATACAACTGAAATCTGTTGAACAAATATTGAACAGATTACATACGCTGCTCAGATAAGTCTAAAGTGTCAGGCCTCAGTTAACCCACAGATCAGCTATGAGGCTTGACAAGCACAAAACAGCTACAATTCAAGGCAGAATGTAGTCAGTCAGTGAAATGTTACGATGACATGGACGAGATTGATGGAACCAGGGGTCCCCTGGAACAGAAGGGTCTGAGGTGGCCTTGAGGACGAACGGGGAGGTCATAGGAATGACAAGTAAAGGAAATGGGATGAACAGGTGCATACAGGCAGAAAGCAATGACATATTTGAGGAATAGCAAGAAACTAATGTGGCTTTGGGAAGGCAGCCTGGCCCGAAGTCAGGTAGAAAGGCTCCCTCTTGCCTGTGGAGGTCTGTGTAAACACCAACTGCAAAAGCCTATCTGTGCTTCTGCCAGGTGCCCCTGCTGTCCTCTGCTAACAGCCTAGAGAGTGGGCACAACAATAGCTTCTCTAGTTATAACTTGAGGGTTCCCTAACACAGGAAGAAGAGGTGCTGACCATGAAGGAACATTGAAGTAAGAACGAATTGAATTCAAAGGGTTTCTTATTAATTTACAAAATCTCTGTCAGTAAGTAATGTTGGATTTCACTCAGATAAAGAAGGGCGGGGAGGCAGAAGAGGGAAAAGGGTGGATATATGGTGGTGGAAGGAGACCTGACTTGGGATGGCGAACACACATCCCAACGCAATATACAGATGATGTGTTATAGAGCTGTATACCGGCAACCTATGGACCTTTGTTAACCAATGTCGCCCTGCTCATTTTAATAAAAATTAAATAGAAAAGAAAATAAAAAAATAATAAACTCTCAGGTTTGAAAGAGAAGGAAGGGGACTTAGAAGTGTGTGCTACAGAGCTCCCAGCAGTCAATCGACAAAAAAGAGGAAATTACAAATAAAATAATTATGTCCTCCTTGAAGATTCCCATGGAATATAAACCAGACTTCTACCTGGCGTCGGCCTGGTCTAGACTTAGGTTAGGCGCTGCTGACAGTTCCCGAGCAGCCTTGCGCCTGGTCTCCTGGGGCTGTGCGTCTGGCAGAGCTGCCTAATTCTCTGTGGTTTCCAAAAGCACGGTCGTTCTGAGCATGCTCACAATGGCATCTCATGGAATCTGTGGTGGGTTCTAAGGATTTCTGCCTTTTAACATGCTAGGAATTCGTACGTTAATCAAACTATGGCAAAAAAATTAATGGTCCGATAATTAAGGTTCCTGCATGTGTAAGGTGAGGCTCAGGTGAGCCCAGCGGAATTCCCTCTGGAAGCTGCCCTTGGGTCCACTTCACAGGTTCAGGAGACATTCCTAGGGAGCGCGGCGGGACCACCAGCTCCGCCGGATTAGGTCACTGCTATTTCCTTTTGTGGAGATGATGCAGCCCTAACCGGGTCTAGTAGTTTGATTCACATTTTTGTGGTTTCCAGTAACTATGAGTTTGGTTTCAGAGGATTATATCATTTGAAGGGTGACAGAAACTGTCCTATGAATTTTCAAAATAGTAATGTCAAATCATGGTCAAAGAGGGTCGGCACCCTCTTCAGGGCCGAGGGACCCCACCCCCACCCCCACTTTGAATTTTGGTGGGAAGTAGAGATTGCCCCGTATTATTAAAAAGTTGAGAACGCCAGGCACTCATTTTCCCAGCCTCCCTTGCAGCCAGAAACGAGACACGCTGCCTATGCCCTACCAATCGGAGGCTCTCACTTCGAACTTGACTCAGGAGCTACTGACACCAACCGCGGGAAATAGCAGACCGCCCCCGCACCCCCCCCCCCGCCTCTGGCGGTGTCTGGATGGGTAAGCTCGTGTGCTCAGTACAGAAAGGACAGTTTCATCAGTGGCATCGGTAGTTACAGTTCAATTCAACTTCCAGGACAAAGAACTGGCAGAAGTGACAGCCTCTAAACTAGTGTCTAATGGCAATTTAAAGAGTCCCGTGACTAAATCGGTTCTGCAGTTTAGATCTGGGGAATCGCTCCCGAGCGCTTACCTGGAAACTGTCTTCCCTAGTCCTTGCAAGGGTTCCGTGAGCTTCTATGTATCTATTTAATAAATCCTTTGTTTAATTTGTTCAGCCTGAACTGGTTTATCCTCCTAGAAACTAATAACTATCACTGACAAAATACCTACTTTACTATTAATATTCTTTTCAACTGTGGTGTTTTAAGTTGTGTTTACAAAAACAGACCCAGAGATAAGGATTGGAATAAGTATGTTATTTATGAAGTGATCCCAGAAAACACCAGGAGTAGGGAAGGGAAGGAAAGGGAAGGAGTCCATAAATAATGCATACTGAGCAGATTATTGTTTTCAACAACTCTGGGGGCACGTGTAAAGCACATCTGTTCGCCCAAGGGGAGAGGATGAGTCCTAATTCAGCCGCTGAACCTCTTCCCACCTGGGCAGGCGCCTCGTGTGTGCAGCAGGGGCAGCTGGGTCCGGAGCAGGGCAGCGCGCCTCCAGGGCAGCCCCTCCGTCCGACCGAGCCCTCACCTAATCAGTGTGCGCAGGCGCTGATTCCTCATCAATGTATTCAGAGACGTGCCACTATTCCTCCTCTGGACTTCATTCCCAAGAGCCTATCTGGATTCTGTGCTCAGATCCTTGTTTCTTATTTCTGCCCTAACACATTGCCGCAAATTTAGTATCTTCAAACCACACAAATGTCTGCTCTTATAAACCTGGAGGTCAGAAGTCCAAAATCAACGTCACCCCAGTTTTAAGGTGTCAGTAGCACTGGTTCCCATGAAAGGTCCTAGAGGGACTCTGGTTGTTCCATTTTTCAGCTTCTAGAGGCCTCCAGGGATGGTTGTTTTGTGTCAGCTTGACTGGCCTAAAAGATGCTGGAGGGCTGCAACGTTTATTCTGGGTGAGTCTGGTAGGCTGTTTGCAGGAGAGTTAGCATTTGAACCAGTGAACCAGGTGGAGACCGCCTGAACTAAGACAAGAGGGCACCATCTGTCTGTTGAGGACCAGAGTAGCACAAAAAGACAGAGGGCGGGGGAAATCTGATCTCTGCTTAGGCTGAAACGTCCCATCTTCTTCTGCCCTTAACCATTGGTGCTCCTGGCTCTTGGGACTTTGCACTCAGAGTGGGATTATGCTCTTGCTCCCCTTGTTCCCAGGCCTTGGGGCTTGGACTGGACTTTCCTGGGTCTCCAGCCTGTAGACAGCTTGTCATGATACTTCTTAGCTTCTATGAACACACAAATCGATCCCTCATAATAAATCTTATATCTAGCTATGTCTTTATCCATCCATCCATCCATCCATCCATTATCTATCTACCTCCTCTTGGTTCTGCTTCGTTGGAGAGCCCTCACTAATACACCTGTGTCCCTGGGTTATGGCCCTTTGTTCCACCTTCAAAGTGCACCTCTCTGGTCTCTGTTCCCATGGTGACATCCCTGTCCCTGTGTTGGACTCCTCCTGCGTTCCTCTCACAGAGACCTTTGTGATCATATGGTGCCCATCAAATTGTCCAGGGTAACCTCTTCATCTCCACATCCTGAATGTGATCACGTCTGCAAGGTCTCTTTTGTCGTATGAGGTAAAATTCCCAGCCTCTGGGCACTGGGGTGTGAACATCTCAGGCTCATCGGTCACCCTCCCGCCAGTGGGGAGCCCTGCTAACAGTAAAACTTCACCCCAACAACCGTTTTCGCTCAGAAATCTCTCTTTGGTTTAGGAAAGCTTTTCTTTCTTTATTTTTTTGAAGCAGTGGGAAAGCTGGGCAGTTTACCTTTTAACTCACATTTCTTATTGACTGGAAGCTGCCTTAAGGGCATTATTTTCTAGCACTTTCTGGCCCAACCCCCACGCATTAGCCCACAGAAAGCCCTGAGTTGAAGAGCCGCAGGTATTCTCAGCGACGTGCTCCTGGTCTACAGCGCAGGACACGAGGGTGTGGGCTCCGTGTGGGGACAGAATTATCTGAGGACAGAATTATCTGAGGAGTTTATGGCAAGTTAGAGTTTTTATGACTCAGTTTTCTCATCTGTAAAATGAGAATGTAAATAATGCCTTCCTCGTAAATTATGGTGCATATTAATTCGGTTAATGTATTAACATGCTTAGAAGACCACCTAACATATAGTAAGACCTTGATAAATGTTGGCCTTTTCTTTATAGGAATGTGTTGATGAAAAGAGGCATTTTATTTTTAACAATCACCTCGACTTACACCATTCCCTTTTCTTCAGTTGTTTCTAGGCGATAAAGTGAGTAAAATTTTAGGCAATATATGCACTGGTAGTTTTCATGCCACAAATTTTCTTTGTTTTCTTAAAATAAATTGTCACCTTTGAAGATTTTTATTTTGATTTCCAAAATATTACTTAGGTCAGGGTTTCAATTTTTTTTGACTTTAGGATATGGTAATCTGTGTGATGAATCTAGAGAATATGTTACCTTGCACTTTTTCATATACTCTCTTAAATTGTTAAGGACTTTTTAAGTAACAAGCTTACAAAGCTTCTAAGACAGTACTAAATCTTATACTTCTTTCTTTCTTTTATAAAGTCTGGACCCATTCATTCTGAAGAAAAGGTTTAAAAGGAACCGAATGTACCTGGCTGGTGTGGGTCAGTGGATTGAGCACTGACCTGAGAACCAAAAAGTTGCTGGTTTGATTCCAGGTCAGGGCACATGCCTGGGTTGCAGGCCAGGTCCCCAGGGAGGGGCACGAGAAGCAACCACACACTGATGTTTTTCTCTCTCTCTTTCTGCTTTCCTCTTTCTCTAAAAATAAATAAATAAAATATTTTTAAAAAATTGAATGCATTAACTTATTAGCAAAAACTTTCTTCATAGGATGCATAATTGCTACTCAGTACTCTATGTTAATTCTTTACCCTATGTTAACTTCTAACTCTCAATAATTCACTTTTTGTTTTTAAAAAATATATAGCTGGTGGGATACAAACCAGATATGGATGTCAAATATCACTATCATATATAATAGTATTCTTATGGTAGTGTGGATAGGTTATTGAGATAAACATTACAGAATTTCTAAAGAAAGGTGTCGCCAAGTAGAAATAAACATCATAATTAATAACTTTTATTTCAGGCAAAATTTCTATGTCGGCCTTTTAATCAATGGTGCCATTCTGCCTTGGATAAAAAAAATGGATGGTGAACAGCTGGCATCGCACTTTAAGAAAATAAGCAAGCCAGAAACTAAAGAATGTTAATCATTATAATAAAACAAAAATGGAGAAAAATAAATACTACTAAGACTAAGACGAAATTGGAAAATATCTTAGCCAATTAAAGTCTCCATAGAAACAGCAGATCTCAGAAAAATTGTAGGTTTTGATTTGGAAAGAGTATGGTAGAGACCACAGGTGGCTGTCATTTTAAACAAGCATGTATTAAAAAATAAGACACTACTGATTTTGACAAATGATTATTTTTTTCCATCTAATGTCATTTAAATGGCAATACAAACATGGAAAGTATAGTAACTTCAATCTTCTGTAAGAAATCATACCACATATTCCTCTTATAAATATATGTATGGAAAATATATAAATATATGTATGAGTAATGGTCTCCATTATAATGTAAGCTTTGTTTAAGCTTGTGGCTAAGTAATAAATTATTGGTCATTTGCTCTCATGTTGATCAATTATATACATAAGTAAAATAGGTCTTTCCTTCTTCATTTAAAATCATATGACCCTTACTCGATGGAGTTTTGAAAGAACAGCGCGTTGCCCATGACTTCCTAGCGATGGTATCACGCAAAGAGGGCACTTTGGAAGAGGGTGACCATGGGGACAGAGGCCTGCCATCGTTCTCTCCCCTGCCGCCATCCTGAGTAAAAGTGACAAAGAAAACCTTAGCTTGCTATATTAGTAGCAAAAATGTCAATTCATGGATTCTTAGTGTAAATGGCTACAGGCAGTTAATACTGTAACATCTGGATCTAATGAAGAAACGCAGAGCTAAAAACATTTGGTGAGAGTTTAAATGAGGTCATTCATGTGTTTTTGAACAAAGATTTCCCACCCCCAATTCCACAAGCAAAAGTGAGCAATGTTTGATTAAGACATTACTTTGAAAGTGTGTCAGTCAAACTACCATAATTTTCTGTGACCCAATAAAAAATGATTAAAAGACAAGATTGAATATTCAACAGTTAATAGAATAATGACAGCACTTAGGCTGGTTTTCATTGACAATACAAATTCTTTCTACATATTAAAGACAATAGTCTTTTACATTATTAAATGATAATAAAAAATTGAAATATTTAACTGTACACAATTTCAGAACAATGCTTTTTGGTCAATAAGTATTTGCAATAATTATTATAAATATAGTTAAAATTATATTAAAATTCAAATAATTTGTTTTTATAATAAAATGTATTAATTTGGGGTTTGTGATTCATTTGGGTTTTCAATGACTACGATTAATTTTGGTTTTAAATTCAATTATAGTAAAATGTGACTAATTTGGCTTTTCAAAAGTAACCAGCAATTATAAAGAAACCCAGAGGAACAGTACTGTATACCCCACAATGTGCTGCTGAAACGAGAATCCGGGCTTCCTGTTTTCTTAGAGATGCATTTCTTTGTGCAGCTGGAATGCTCAAGGCAGTGCGCTCGACTGCTGTTGGTTCTCCACACAACACAGGGCGGGAAGCAGGAAGAGCTCGGCCCGAGTCCAGGTACCGTGCACCCTTTGGCCGGCAGGAGTCCTGGTGGGCAAGCACCAGGGCCAGGTTCGAAAGGCCTGTCTCTCAGAGCAGGGGACAACAAGAGCATCTGAGCTCTCATGGCTCTCTGTTAGCGCCCACTCACTGGGTGCTGCCACGTCTTCAACAATGCATTGAAAGTCCAGGTGACAGAATGTTGCCGTCATGTAGATGCCAGGAAGAGGAACATCCATCAAGGAAACAGGAAAAAAAGAAGCCAAAGGGAATAAAAAGGAAGAATGAAGAAACGACTGGCTCTTTGTTCCCATCTGCATTCCCAGTCATATCACTATTGGATTATGATTTTGTAAAGTCAGACGAACTCAAAAGGAAGGAGGAATGTGGATTAAATCTCTCCAGAATCGTCAACTTCTAGTGTTCCAATTGTTACAGAGGTATTGTCACATTCAAGTTCACTAGAGAAAGTTGACAAACAAACGAACCAACCCACAGTAATGCTGAGTTCGCCACTGTTTTTCATTAAAATTGTTTTTAACTCTTAACATTCTCTAGCAGCCAAATTTAACTAATTTATTTTGGAAACCAGCCAGGGATCATTTAAGGCTGCCATTAAAAGGGCTCCAGGTAACTGCTAAATGGTTTACAATGTAAAAACTAGACACTTGTGTAGAATTTTTTCCTGTTAATTTAGGACTCTTTGCTAATTATAGCCTATAGGAAGTACCATAATTAAACCTATGAATGGTTCAGAATCCCTAAGATTTTAGGACCTGTTCACCTTTAACAGTAAAGTCACTTTTAATGGCAGGACGAACGCGACTCTCGAGCACGGGCCAGTTCTAGGATGGCCCTTGCTGTTCCTGCCCGCTCGAGCCATGGCCGCCACAGACCAGAAGCCCTCATTCCTGAGCAGTGCATGGCCAGAGCTCCCCAGTCGGCCTCTGTTTTTAAAACCTAATCTCACCTATAGTTTACCTCATTTACGTTGTTTTTATCTTTAATTCTGCAATCTGAATGAGCCAAACTAATAAATATTTTTAAAACTAAAAATCCCAATATTAATTGGACAAGAGTAGCAAATTTGAATAAAAACTCATGAGTCAAGTTAGAGGAAATGTTAAATATATCTGTTTTTTTACAGGAACTGAGGAATTAGAAATGTCAGAAGGTGTAGTGAGAGCAGGATTTGTGGATATATGAAAATAATCAGTTTTATGTAAACACTGTAAGGCAAAGTATAATTATTTAGGAGTATTTTCCGAGTACTTTATGACCTGTAAAACTCTAATCATTGAGTCCCTCAAGTGATTCGTTTTTCTTTTGAGTATATTGTCATTTTACATCATTACTTTCACTCAGTTCTTTTTCCCTCCGAAAGCAATGAACTTCAGTTTAACACACTCATGTCTTTGAAGTTTGTTAGTAGATCTAAAATGACTGCATAAAAGTACCTTCTCTTCTATTTTTTTTCAATCACAACATTTCTGTTTCGTAGAGATACTTTGCATCCGTGAAGCTGAATAGTAATTCTAATATGACACGTGTTCATGTTTATCACAGGCTAAAAACCCCATGACACATCAATGGGCCCGTGATATGAGGAGCGGTATGGAGCATATAAAAAACCTGGAGAGAGAAAAACTCCTGTCTGCTTTCATATTTCTCATTGCTTCAGCTGCTTCTTGTCAACTGTGAAGTTCAATGATGGCATTACATGTTTTATTTATTATTTTGTGGCAAGGCTCAGATCTATTAAAATAGTTCACTTACCCATCTAATCAACACAACCGCTTCTTTAAGGTTGGCCTACCTTTAGCCCAACTCTGTAGGACCCTGGAAGGCTATAAAGAAAATATGACACACAGGATCTACTTCCACACGTGAGGGGACTTCCCAAAGAGACCAGGCATGCAGGTGTCAAGGACAAACCTCAGTGCACGTGGCCTTTCTCTGAACCTGAAAGAGTGACATCTCTTCAAGGTAGAGAGCTTCAGACAATTCACCTCCTTCCTGTGTGCGTGATGATGTGGGGAAAGATCAATGCGGGTATACCTACCTTGCAAATATTATAAAAATACATATTTTAAATGAGCAGCATATAGCGCCTTTTCTTTTAAGATTTTATGTAAAACACAGTGGGCCCTCAGATAACTCATTTCATTTAGTGTCTTTTCTTTATAATGTTAATTAGACACCATAGGTACTTAACTTTTATTTATATCTAGTTATGTTGTGTGTATTTCACTTCAAGTCACTGATGTCGTTAAGTAAAGACTTACTCTGGTTTTATGTCAGAAGAGACCAACAGAAGCTATTACCAAAGGCAGGGACTGTAGATTAAGCCTTTGCCAGTGATGAGCACATCTCTGAGATGAAGGATCGAAGGCTCAGTGGGCCTTTCCATTGGACGAGGAGGAGTGGCCCTACTAAGGGTGAACCGCAAGGTGCTTAGCAGGTACATTGCTTCTCTTCTGAATTATCAGTTTCCTAATGTTTGGCCAAAGAATGATCATGTCAAGGTTATCGACCAGCCAATCCTGAGCAGCCACCAATACTACGCAGATAAGATCAAGAGCTTTTCTGTCATGCAAACAAGGCTTTGAGATTCAACTTTACTAATGTGACCTAGAACTATTTCTTTCACTCCTGTGGATTTTGGTTTCCAAAGTTGTACAATAGAATTATTTTTTAAATACTTTCGTTTTATGAGCGAACATATATAAAACATATCTGAAATACTGAATTCAGTTCTTGGAACATAATTGGGACTTTAATGGAAATCTAGTAAGATTACCGATTATAGGTGCTCTGCTCCAGCCTGAATTTATGTTGAGAAAAGGCTAAGACACTGAAAACAGATATATGACATCAAATTATTACACATGGAGAAGATTGAAGCACTTTACAAATTCACGTAGTCGTTCCCCAAAGATACAGTTCACGGTTGTGCAGATAGTTTTCCACCTGCTGAAGTTAAAGTGTCATCACCCAGCACCAGCTCTCTGCTCCTGAGATTGTCTTAGTGGCCCGAGACTTGGGCCCTCAGGCCACTCTCGCTCTGGAAAAGTGCTTGTCGCGCAGCCTGACGCTGCCTAGACGTGCCTCCCCCATCAGGAGGTTAAAGTTGAACGTAATCTGCACTTAACCCAGTGCAGGAATGCTCCCGGGTTGGCCAAAAAGTTCATTACTTTTTTTTCCATACGATGGCTCTCGTAGCGCTTCATTGTCTTTAACTCCATTTGAACCAATTTTGTTGGATTGTATTGTCACGGCTGTCATGTCAGCGTGCATTTAAAAAACTTACCAAAATTGGTGAATTTTTGTGCAGCCATTTTAATATTGAAGATGGAAGGAAAGATGCAACATTTTCAACGTATTATGCTTTATTATTCCAAGAAAGGTGAAAATGCTAACAAGAATCTATGCTAAATACTCCTGTTTCTAAAGTCTCTTGGCAATTTTCCCAGACTGTGCTCCAGCTTTGCAGCAAATACCTTTTGTTACTTTGGCTTCCCAAAGCCCAGTCCCAGGCTCACTCACATAGTTCACAAAGAGGTTTCAAGATTTTTTCCTCAAACAAAGGCAAATTGATCCTAAAAGGAATTAAAGTTCTAGTTGTTAGGGTGCACAACCTCAGATCTAAACTCCTCCTAGGAGCCTTCTCACCCTTGGGAGCCCACACGGCACATCACCCCTGAAATCTACTTTTCACAAATGACAACTCTCATTCTATGGACTTTTACTCAAGAAGTTATGGTGGCAAAATTCATTGTCAAATCAAATCCATTATTCTTCAATATGGACAGTGTTATCCTATTCCATTGTCCTTTCAGCTATTTTCTACTAGTGTTCATTCTCTACTATTCGTCAATGCTTATTTTACCATTTCATTGGCCTTCTAGCCTTTTATCTATTGAGCCTGAACCTCCGTAGAAATTGTCCCTCAATATTTCCCACCCATAACGGACTTGCTTCATTCCAGACCATGCTTCCTTGTGTCACGTCATTCACTACCCTTTGTTTTCTATTGCTCTCTAATTTAATAATCAATGAGTATATAATTTTGCTTCCAAACGAAATGGTTTTTGGTATTTTCATAACCTCCATCTTTTGCTGTTTACTCTGTATCTTCTAAGAGATAGAGGCTTAAAATATATTTTCACTTCACATATTAAGATTACAAACAATATTTTAAGTACATGTAGGGGACCCAGTACAAAATATTTGATAGTGATGTATTCATTGAAATATTTTGACTACTCGAAGTAAATTACAGAATCAAAAACAAAAAAGTTTCCTTATAAATAGGCACACACACACACACACACACACACACACACACACACACTTTACTGAATTATTTGCCATCCTTTATGACCAAATCACAGTATAAATTTGTTCTCAGGCATCCTGCAGAAATAGTGGGTGGTTGTTTTGATGACAGTGTATACATTTTTGGCCCTTGAATTTGTCTTGTAAAATGAATGCAAATAACATAGTTTCTACACTGGTTCAAAAATAAAATATAATTGCACAGAGTGGTATAAGCTATTTCACATGTCAGAGGTTTGAGTGAATGGCATTGCACAGGATTTCAATGCCATGAATGAGGGACAAGCTTTCAGCCATTTCTAAAACACCCAGTTTCTTACATGAAAAACAACCCTTGGCGACAGCAATGGCCTGAAGTGACCGATATTTTGACTTCTTTCTCCAGAGAAGTGTGATTGAGAGGGTGACAGCAAACTAATTCTGTGAACATCTGGAATTCAACAATAGACGGAGCTAGATCCGATCATGTTTCAGTTCTGAAGGGGGAAGAAAAATATTGCAGATCATACTAACACATAGGTTACTTATGACTCTGGTCATATCAACAGTACTTCACATTTTTGACCACATCCTCTCACTGAAGTTATCATAACTTTGAGCCAACATACCATGGAGGTTCAAAGGAACTGTTTTCCTTTGGACTAAGAGACCTAACTTTTGATTCTACTCAGTCACCATTAAGGTCATTGTAGCAATGTACAGGTAAAGAAAGTGAATTAAATGCTTTTCTGCCACAGATAAAGAGATAAATAGGCAAACAGTAATGGAAATACACATATGCCATACTCTATCTGTGTAATCCTATATACCTTGACATATGTTCCATTTCCAAATTTCCTAAAACTTTGTCTAATTAGAGTTCACATAAATAATTATTCACAAATCAATTTGAAAATACGGAAAGGTTTATCTCACAGTCTGTACGGTTTATATTAACTCAGGAAAAGCCATCCATCTTGCTTTGTAATAGCTCCATAAAGGAAGTAAAGCTCTAAGTTTAAGCTTCTTCATCCTATTTTGAAACATGAAATACTTCTACCATTCAGTTACAATCATCTTCCTCCTTCTGAGAATATCAATAATGCTGAAAAGAAACTTAAACTGTGGTAAAAAAAAGAAATAGTGTGTATCGGCTAAAAATTTAAATTAGGTAAAATTCAATGAAAACAGATCGACAACCTGTGGTGCTATGACTTGTTTTCTCATATGGTCTGCAATGCTTCCTGGGACCGTGTGCTCAGCAATAATGGATATTTTGGGAAAAGCCCTGTGAAACATCTGGGCTGGAATGTTTTCTTATTGATTCTAATAGTATCTATATGTATGGGTAATAATTTATATATATATATAAATCTCACATATTTATATATATATTAGTCTGTATACTAATATACAGTATATACTAATACATATACATATCTTTTCCTATCCTATGATGTTTTTATTTTTATTAATTTACTTTATTACCACTAATATTTATTGGAAGGATAGTATTGACTTGAACCAAAATCAAAAAGCCTGGTGAGAAGCCAGTTTAGCAAAACAAGTTCACAAGCTGACTTAATGACATCTTAATTTTGATATGTGTATTATATACAATAAGGGAGATGAATGTAGGAATCAAAATTTAAGGGAGTGATCTAATCTAAGGCTATGCATTTTGCTCTTGTCAGCCTATAACAGGCATTTACGACCGTGATGTTAAATAATATCAAGAACAGCAATTCAGATAAATATGAAGAGGTAAATATGAGGAAGCACAGAGACTTCCAATGTCAACAGGCCAAGCAAGGAGGAGAGAAGGGTCCAGCGAAGTCTCAGAAGCAGCAGCAAATGAAATAGCATGTGGAACCACAATATAGGGTGTACTTGTGGAAAAATAAAAATAAGGAGGAAAAATTAGCCCCACCGCTGGTCTGTTAAATAGAATGAGGACTGAGCACTTCCAGTGGAAGGGTGTGGCTCAGACCTTGATGAGAAGAGTTTAGTATAATGACCTAGATTAGAAACACCCTGAACAGGCTATGGAAGAAGTTTGCTGCAAAGGTATGAACGACATGAAAAGTAGCTAGAAGAGAAATTAAAATTAAAAGAAGTGTCTCTTAAAACGGAGACAGATATTTTTATATTAACGAAGAAGATCCCCTGGAAGAAATCAATGTGGAGGAGTGGCGGGCGGGGGGGAACCCCTAACAACGACCCAGAGGGGCAGGCTAGCGGGTGCGTGACAGGCATGTGGGGCTGCCGTCTGGCCAAGGCCCGCAGGTGCGCGCGTGTGGGAGGGTGTTTGGAAGCATTGGCTCACTTCTCTTCGTCCGTACAACCGAAAGCAAGGTGATCGACTGAGCTTGAGGATGAAGGAAGAGGTTTGAAAGGTGTGTTGAGAGAGAAGAAGGCACCAAGTAGCCAAAGACTGCGCGTGCAGGTTGACCAGGGAACCGAGAAGGAAAGCCAGGCACCAGTGACACCCTCACCTGGACTTAGCAATTGTGACCTTAAAGTAAAACAGGTCAGAATTATTTTTATATCTCTTTAAAATGCTAAGCTGTATGGGTAAAGACTTAAAGCAGGCGGCAGTTTGAGTATAACCAGGGCTTTTATTTTTTTCCACAAGAATCGTTTGACCTGAGAAAGTGCTCGTTAAGGATGTAAATAAAATGTAATCAAATTAACCATGGGGTTTTACATCAGTCAAGAAGGAGGTAAATATATGACATGGGTGAGAGGTTCCATGGTCCCTGCAAAAGGCAAGGAGAAGCGCTGTAGGGCGGGAGCGGTAGGGACGGAGGACAGGAGCTGAGCGTGGGAGGGTGGAGACGGTGGTCTCTGGCGGATGCGTCACCTGGAAAGGTACGGTCTGCGGGGGGCTGTGAGTCGTGGCTGAGGAGGTCGGAAGTGGGTGTCATTGGAAGGCTCGAGGGTGACAACTGAAAGGCGAGAGTGTTGGGAAGAGCTCGGCTGGGGATTTTGAAATCCCCCGTCATCCTAGAGGAACAGCTTGGAGAGGGTTATCGTGGGAGGAGCACAGTATCTGAGGAGCTACGGGCAGAGGTGCAAAGCTCAGCTGACGATTACAGCGAGGCATGTTGGGGAAGGGTATTGTCTGCGGAGAAGAGAGCTCCACTGCTAACGGGCTTCTGGAAGGAGCGTGGAGCAGAGCACAGAATCCACTCTAGGAAACTGCAGCAGGGGCGTCTTTAGTGAAAGTGTCTTTCGGGGGTCCCCTGTCGCGTTAGGGCAAGCAGAGGAAGAGAGCCTGCCGATAAAAGGCCCAGGCGCCCCCGGGGATGTCGCCGGTGAGGGGCCCACTGAGCAGGCTCAGAAATAGAAGGCGCCGGAGAGTCGGAGGGCAAAGAGGAAGGGCGATGTGCAGAGGATCATCCAGGATGCCCTGGGAAACATGGGCTTCCTGCGGTTCGTACAGGAAGAGAGCCCTGGGAGGATCCGGTCAGCCCTCAGTTTATGGAAATGCCCTTCGTCTCAATTAGTCTTTTGAGAATCGATTTCCAGGTGAAGGCCTAAGTTACAAGAATCTCGTGTGACTTATTGAGGGTAAACGTTAGCTTTTTACTTTAGAGTTGGTGCTGGCTGACTTAGAAATATAGCAGGTATGTCACACACACACACACACACACACACACACACACACACACACACACCACGTGCATATTTGAAAAGCAATTCCAAGTGCCTTAGCAGGGGCCCATAATCTGGTGAAATTTGTTAACGCCAACTATTTAAGTAACATCTCATCTATTCCCTTTTCTTTCTTTAATTAGGTTTGCGTGAGATTTTGATATATGTGTGGTAGGGAGAGGATTTGGCGGGTTATAAATCAGCATGGATATATTCCTGATAGGATTATTTTAGTTTTTCCAAGAATATTTTTCATGTAGACGTAGCCCAATATTGTTCGTTAATAGAAAAGCTTAAGGAAAACACCCTGATGGTTTGAGCCGCTGTTTGGACTTCATAGCCAACGAAGCTGGAATGGATTTGTGCCCCAAGTTTGCAGAACTGAACTTCTTTCAAATTGTGGCACATCAAACCCAGGAGGAGATGAACTGGTGAATAGTTCACCACAGGTATTTTTCTCATTAATATTTTATTCTTGTGAATGCCTGATGTGAATATAATCTTTCTATATTTATACATTTTAAGAGAGGCTTTTCTCAATCCACCACCAAACGTGCCTCCAAGGAAATGAGAAAGGCACTATTTTACTTTTTTTTTCCAAAACTAATTTTGTAAGCTTCTGCTTTACTAAAAAATTTTAGTAATTTTTTTAGCAGTGCACAGAGATAGTGGGTGCAGACATGGAGACAGTTTATAATCCCTGGGAGCGAGGACTCATATTGGTGATATAAACAGAAAATGGAAGACGTTTGACCTAAGTCTGGTTTTATCAAAAAAATCGTTGTTAATGGGGACTAGGCAGCATTTGGGTAAGAAAAAAACAAGGCAAAAGTCATTCTAGGATGATGAGCTCCCACAAATTGATTATTTCTTAAGAAGCTTTCATTGATTCCTTGATGCAAAGCTAAATAGTAGTGTATTCCTATAATACCTGATACATAACTTGACTGTAGAATTTAGTATTTTGATATGAAATAATTAAGTCAGTAATTCTGATCTACATAAGAAAAGATCACCAGAGAGAGAATGAGTGAAAGCAAAATGAAATCTTTGTTTGCTCTTATCCCTATCTGATCTAATAGACAACTGTTTATTCAAAATGATAACAGCAAGCATGTACTAGGGGACTATAGTACACAGAAGGGTAAAAGGAAGACCAGCAAGGCTATAAAGGTGTAAGGGAGGAACTGAAATACTCTAAGTTACCTGTACAACTATGAGAGGGAATACGATATTATATAAAGGTGGACTTGGATTAATTTTGTGTGTATATTGCAAACTGTAGGGCAACCACTTAAAAAATTAAACAAACAAGTATAATTGATATACTAATAGTGTAGAGAAAATGAACTCATGAAATGATCAATTAAAACCAGAAAAAGCAGAAAAAGAGGGTAAAAAAATAACCAAGAAACAGCAAATATAATGAATAGAAAGTAGTTACAAATATAGTAAATGTTAATCTAATTATGTCAATAACCAGTTTAAGAGTTAATGGTCAAAATATGCTAATTAAAAGTCAGTGTCAGAGAGCATAAAGAAAAAATAAGGACATCAAACCCACTTTAAATATAAAACTCAGATAGAGTAAAAGGAAAGGGGTGGAGCAAGATAAACTATGCTATCTCTAATCAAAAGAAAGCTGAAGTAGCTCCATTAATTCTAAACAAAGCAGACTTCAGAACAAGAAAGATTATGAGAAAAGGAGAGAAATTAAATAATGATAAAAGAGTCAATTCCCGAAGAAAAAATAAAGACATTAGGTGAGTATGTACCTAGTCAGAATGTGTCAAAATATCTGAGGCAAAGCTGAAAGAGTGACAAAGCGGTAGACAAATGCAGTATTTTAGTGGAAGACCTCAAAGCCTCTCTGTCAGCTAAAATACAGGTGACATGAGCAGCACAGTCACCTTGATCTAGTTCGCATTAGAGATGATATCATCCAACAAGTGTAGAATATACACCCTTCTGAAACTCACAGGCAATGCTCACCAAGCTAAAACATATCACAGACCATCAAGCACACCTTGGAAATTTTTATTGTTTCATGTTATAAATTAAGTACCAGTTGAGCATAATGGCATTTTTAGACACCCCTGTAAACATTCATTGACACATATATGGATATATGTACATTTATTTAGTCACTAAAATATGGTTAAGAAATATTGCATTTCCTAGATGTGTTACTATTTATTCTATATTTAATAGTTATATCATTAGCTAGTAAAAAATTATTTTTAATGTTATCACAGTCATTACAAAAATTCCACAAAATAGACAGATATATAAGCTGTTACTTATTTATGATAAGCCTTGTCATTCAAGTGTTACATTATTTCCTGCCGTTTGAGAATTTTTCTCAATTACTAATGAGAAAGGAGAAAAATGAAAGTATACACTGAAACTGCAGTAGCAGACCATTCAAGCTTTTAACTGTTAATATTTTTAGAAGAGTGTCATAGACATATGAGGCAAACACATATTCTACATTCTTCACATATTTACATTATGATAAAGTAAATTAATCTCTGAAAATAGATCAATCACTCCCCAGAAAATAATTTAAATGTGGAATTCATTTTGGGCATTAGGCTGATGTCTCTTAATTGCATTTAATGAATGTCTTCAATTTTTTAATTATATTTTAATAATCAAATGTAATCATTTCACATCCTACTTATGGAATGTGAAAAGGTTAACTAGGAGTTATTATTGTGACATGGTTCATTAAATGTATTTAATAGATTTCAACATTATTCACTGAAATCTTACTTACAGTCATAAAAGTTGACTTCAGATTAACACTTGCTGTGAAATATTTTAGATAAGTAGTATATTTTAGTAATTTTTTTTACCATATTAATAGCATGAAAAACTATGTAGTGTCTCATTCTCATAATGCTGAAAATACCCCCAGCCATGATTGACTCTACTATGGAATCCACCTAACACTTTAATTTTTGAATATTTTTGGAATTGGCACTAATGTTTTTACTTCCAAATTAGAAGCTGTTTCATATAAAAACCACAAAGGTATTAAATACATCAAGAAAATCATGTTCGTGAGTGGACCCCACTGCAGAAATGAGGATCTGGGAAAATGTTAAGGATTATTATTTTTTCTCTCTTTGTTAGTAATTAGCCTTTTGCATTCAGCAGGTCCAAATCCTCCATGGTCAATTTGTTCGGGGTCAACTGATTTGCTTTAGAAGTCACGTTAATTGCATGTGCTTAGCATGTGGCTTTCTTATGCGTGTTTCTGCATGGGAGTGTGTGGCTGTGTGTCCTTGAGTGGGTCAGGAACGGGGGACAGGTTTCACAGTGCTCCCTTGCTGGGGCTGGACTTCCCTCCCACAGTAACTTTATTAGGCAGACCAGGCTGCTCAGGGGGTTGGGCATTTCAGCCCTGCGGGCATGGGCGGCAACCGTTCTTTGTGGTGCGGGGCTGTCCTGTGCATTGCTGGGTGTTCAGCAGTGTCCCTGGGCTCGACCCGCTAGGAGGTCGTGGCAGCATCCCTCTCCCGGCGGTGGCAGCCACGGGCGCGTCCCGAGCGCCGCAAACACCTCTTGGTAGACAGAAGTCGCGACTCTGCAGGTCTCACAGAATATAGCCACCACTCGGCCAGCATGCTGTTGGTGCTCTCGCGTACCCTAGAGTTCAGTCTCCTTCAGACTTTCTTGAAAATAAAAGCTATAAAAGATGACTAGCCAAGTAGCTGGTAGGCCGCCAGAGGATGAGCAGAACATCCGTGAAATGAAGGTGGACCCGTGGCAGCTCTGTATTCCTGCAAGGAGGACCTGGGAGATCAAAGCAGCTTATCACCGGTGGCCCCAGTGACACGAAGGGAAAGGCGGCAGGGGCCTCTGGCGTCCCCCGAGGACAGGTGAAGCCCAGGTGAAGGCAACCGGTGCCTTGGAGCTGATGGCCCCACTCAAGACAGGCGTGGCCCTGTTAGCGCGCGCCTCCCAGGGGTCTGCGGTAGCGACAAGGGGCCCTACTCTGAGATCATCTAAAGGAGGTTGAGCTGCCACTAATAGCTTCTCAGTTTGCCGCGGCATGTCTGCGCTCACGACTGGACCTTGGTCCTCTGAGACAGGCCCACGCCGGGGCACGGGTCCCGCCGCCTGCGCCCTCTCTCCGACCCCAGGCGGCTGCAGTCGGGCCTAAGCCCGCAGCGGAGCCAGGGGTGGAGCTTGTCCAAAGGAGAACTCTGTGTTACTAAATCCCCAGTCACTGACTCAGTGGATCCTATTCATTCAGAAAATGTTTCATCAAAGTTTATAGTAAACACGGGGAAATCCATAGTAAAATAACCTGAAAATAGAGTTAAAACCAACAATCCATCATTGGTCTGTTTGTTTTATGTCTTGGACACACAATGCTTATTCTTTCTCTGTACCTGGACAAAATTGATAGGAAAATTAGTTTTTTTTTCACATTCTAATTGTTGATTATCCCATTTTTTTTTAAAGAGGAAAATCTCAAATGAAATGTGATACCATATTAAAGTGCTTTATAGTAAAAGGAACATTCCAAATGGCCCTTCTAAAAATTTTAGTTTTCTGTATTACCTCAGACCTTAACACAGGCTAATGAAACTCAAGAAACTGTTAAGTAACAGCTTGAAAATTCACAGGAGAAAGATAAAATAAAATGATGAAAATACATTTAAATTGATCTCAAATCCTGGTTTGAATTGGCACTTACACTCCCTCTAAAATGGCTTTAGTTTGTCTAGAGTGGGCCAGAGGCTTCTCTCAGTCTGTAGTTAAGGCAAGGAAAGAAAGAACAAAATAAAACACAAAAGAATCTTTGGGCAAGTCTCTTTACTAGTCTTTACTAGGCTGACCCAAGAATAACAGTATTCACTCTACTTTTAATTGTGCATATTAATTCTTCTTTATTAAAGACAAATAAGAAAAATAATTGAATGACATTTTTCCCCAAGGAAAAGAACCTTAAATTTCATTCTTATGTGAAACCCTTGATATGTAGAATTTTAGTTTTGCGAGGGAACAGTCTTTTAGTTCCATTAATTAGCTGATGCTGGAATCCATTCTACCGTGCACGAGTCAACTAATTACTTCATCTGGGATGGAATAGATGTAATCACAGAAATTTCTGATACACGGTCAATAAAATAAACTTTAATTGTTAGTCAGAGGTTGAAAAGACAGATGTTTAGTAGGAACCTGTATGGGAATATCTTTCCTTCTAGAAAAATTACATGTGGCGTTATCGTTAGATGTGAATGTGGCTGTAGCTTTAAAAATGTGACCAGGTTGAATGTACCTTGTACCATACCTGCTGGCCCTAGGGGGCAGCACTGTCAGGTGTGAGGAGAAGGGCAGGGGTGTGATATGCCACACCCCTACCTTTTCCCCTCATTGCATGTTCCCCAGATAGAGTGTCCAGTTTGCATCAGCATGGCAGGAAAGCTTGGGTTGACCTCACACTGTGTCCACACAAACACAGGCATATTTGGGCCCCTCATTTGCAGGGAGGGACCAGTGAACTTGCCAGTCCCTCACCTACTGGGAGCTCCGGGGGATGGTCCTAGGACCCTTTGGCAGCTGCCATGGGCGCTGTTTAACACACACAGGATGTGCAGTCACTGCATTTCAGGGGCAATCGGCGTCCCTGGCAATGCGTAATTCCACCCCGGCGCCATGGTGGCCACTTTTTCTGTGCACCCAACCTGCTGTGTGTCCCGAAGAGTCAGCTGCTAGGTCTCGTGCCTGGGCGAGGGCCTCAGCTTCCTGAGTGCCAGGGGGCCTCGGTGCCTTAGGAGCTGGGATGTGGAACACAGTGAGGACTGTCTCAGGTACTTGCGGGTGGACCCAAACGCTTTTCCATGCGGCCTGACCCCACAGAGGGCTTATCCATGGTCATTCGTGTCTTGGCTGCCCCTTGTCCGGGCTGTGGGGTCAACCCCTTAGGACCGCCAGTATAAGGAGCCACGGCCAGGGCCCAGAAGTGGATCAGAAGCCAAACTGCCGTGTTCAGCCCACGGGCTGCTGTGGTTCCTTCCAGTTTCCATCCAGATGGTGTCAGTGTTGGGCTGGATAGAGGCAGTGGTCCGTGCAGATGGATGACCGTAGCCCCGCACACCAGGCAGCAGCAGGCGTTCTCCCTGTGCCCTCTCTGCAGGCCTCAGGGGCCATCACAGGATGGGGGTGTGGCATTTGGAGGACCCACAACCCTACAGGGCCTAGCGGTGCCCCTGTTTCTAGAGACGGTGGGCTGAGGGGCAGGGCGCTCCTCCGCGCAAATAGGCACGTCACTTGGGCAGGGTGGGAGCTCTGGTCTGGCAGAGGTGAGTCGAGAACATCCCCTCAATGAGCCTGGTGACATGGGACATATGTTCCTTCGTGAGAGGCTCTGCCTGGAGGGGTGCTGTGTTCACGGCTGGGAGCTGCTGCTTTACAGGGTACAGAGAGCTTCTGCCCCTTCCAGAGCTGGGACCTTCATCCCCGATGCACTCTTTCCCTCTCTTGTCTCTGCCACGTGTCCTCCCCATGACTTCCAGAGTCGCCAACGCAGCCAACGCCAATGGGAGCCCTGCAGGGGAGGTGCCCAGGGCTTCGTCCGCTTCCCTAGCGTGTTTGCCTTTCCAAAGGTGGCTGGATGCTCTGATCCCCAGAACCACACATGTCCTTTCTTTACCAGGTGGCATCAGGGACAAAGGCACTGTGCCAGGGAGAGAATAAAAGTCTTTCCAACCCCTCTCTACCCCAAATCCCTGCAAAGTCTTGCTCACTTTTCACGTTCTTGCGGGTTAGATAGGCTTTCCGTTTACCAATCCCAACTTCTGGGGCAACACGCTTCTTACCCTACCAATGCCTTCCAAAAACTTGATAGCGGTGCCTGGGCCTGGAATTTTCTGTGGGTTTCCTGCCGTCCTCTCCCTTGCAGGTCTTCAGCAAAGCCTCTAGAGAGTGTCCTGTAGCACATGCAAGTCTTCCTATATGACATTTATATCATCAGTGCCATGGGCCCATTTTACCAACATGGGAAGGAAAGCAGGCATAAGGCTACCATCCAAGACACCTGGCAGGGCTGCACAGGTGGCCTTAGGGAAGCACGTGAGAGATCCAGTGTTGCCCTCCCTTCCCCCACAAGTGAGGGCAAGTCGATCTTGTGACTCAGTGGCCAGCAGTATATGCATTTTCTAAGTCCATTGATAAAAAAAATAATAAATTTAGTCTGCATCTTGTTCAATTTAAGGTGCCTATGAGATGGAGAGGTGAAGATATTTAGCACCACAGATGTAGCTCAAGGTAGAAGTCCACACTGGGAAATAAATGCAGAAGTCATCTACGCAAAAGTAGAGGTTGGAACAGGAAGCCAAGATGAAAATGCAGAGGCAACATGTTTCAGAGCAGTACTTGGTCATCTCTGAGTCACGTTCTGATTTGAAAAATCTGGGCCTCCTCTTCAGAAGTGGGGGTGTAGATACAATACCACATTACACGCTGCAGGAGTTCGACTGCTGCTCTAAAGCCCGTTTCAGGACAATAGTTTAAACATGTCTGATTTAGAGCAAAAAGCCTTCACGCTTAAATACAATTCGTGGGGAAGATATGAAGTTGAAATATAGTCCCGATGAGTTTCATCACTTAAGAAAAGAAGGCACTGATGAAAGAACTGAGAAGTGGGTGCTGAGAAACTATTCAGAAATCTGGAAATAAAAGGATGCTTTTAACACGGAGGCTGAAATCCACCGTGTTAAAAGTTGAACATACACATATAAGGGTACACACATACATGCATATGTAAAATGTATTCATAGAGGTGTATGTATTCGGCTTTTGATATATATATTTGTATGGGCGTAGGAGTGCTTGTGGAATACGTGCACTTAGCCAAACTTCGAAACACAGCGCAGAATGGGAGCAATAGATAAAGATGGACAATGGGGAAGGGCTGGGATAATCGCCGAGGGGATGGGAAACAGGGGAGATAATAGAAATGTAACAGGCTGCCAGCAGGTGTGGTCACCGTGAATTTGCTTCGATGCTAACCTGCGAGGCTCCCTGGCTTTCTCTCGCAGCGCACAGTAGCGCGGGCGAGGTTCAGGAGCGGAGGAGGCAGGTGGTTGAATTAATCCAGCACTTCTCAAAAGGCAAAGGTGGGAAATCTCAGAATCAGCTGGGAACTTTTTAAACAACACATGTCTGTAACTGAAGACTGGGAAAATATTTTTTGCAATACTGTACCACTGAGTGTTGAGTAGATAGAGAAGGGAGAAAAGCTTAAAAAAAAAAACTTGTACTAATCACCATATGTCACAAGGTTGGTAAAATAGAAGAGGTAAAACAAGTGAAATTTGGGGAAAATGTATTACTGAACTTGTAGTAATACAATTATTACATTAGATTCAAACTTATCTTTAACATTATAAAATGTAATGGGAATCTGGATGCTTTTAGATGATAAAAAATGGATGTGGAAACTAAATTGGTAATCTACAAAAATCAGATTGATCAGTTACTCTAGAGGCACCATCAGACAAGGTCTAACCATGCACCGAGGCCCTAGAGGATGTTTAATTCCTATCCCGAGGTCTTTCTGTTTGATTCGGGCACATTAGTTTGCCTTGCTCTATCTGGTTTCCTCATCCTAAAATGCGTATGTTTGTCATGAGAATTAAGTTAATACATTTAAAATGCTTAGGATCGTATCTGGTACCTAGTGCATACTTGATAGATGTTATCTATTATCCACTAAATCTCAGTGTTACCTTTATTGTATTGATGTGACTTCAAATAACAAAGGATTCTCACTCAGTGTAAAATATGCTTTAAAAATAGTGAAAACCTACACATAATTATTTGTAGAGATCAGTGTTTCCTAAAATGTGTACGTTCCATCAATTTTTAAAATAGATTCAGATTTATCTCTTGCCCCTCCCCCCCAAAGCTATTTACTCATCACTTAGAATTATGTCAGTCAGATCTTTCTAGCACCGTTCTGCATAACATCGTGATAGTGGAGGCGACATGGACAACCATGGCTCTCCTTGACCACCTTCAGGCCGTCCTAGACATAAACCCCATGCCAAGTGGGCTCTAAGAAGTATTTTCTGAATTAAATAGTTTTTCTATTTGGAGATGAAGAAGGAAAGAAACCATCACTAAGATACGTCACTGAGCATAAGACACATGTGGAATAATTTTCTGATTTCATTTAGGTCTGGCATAGTCCCTGACACCGCCTACTCCTATTAAAACACAACTCTCAATTTCTTAGTCCTATATCCACCCATCTTAGGGATTCAAATGGATCAACTAAGTAGTTATCATCGGCAGTGTTCATTCTACGATAATCTTGATAGCTTCTAAATAGTGACCCTTGAGTGAAAGCAGTAACACCAGACAGGTGCGGCTATATTTAGGCACAAGCTCACAGCAAAACAAAAACAATGGGTATTTCCCATCTTTTTCATTTTATTTTCTTTGTTTTTACCTTATACTTTTTCCATTACATATGTTTCTGAAGAATAGACAAAAATTGAATGTCTGTGCAACGTCTCAGATAAATGTAATTTAGGGAATATCATCGGCCTTTACACTTCTAGGACGTCCCTTGGGCCATGACGTCAAAAGCCAGCGCCCATAGAACCGTCTTTGTGTTCTAGACAGCAAGCAGAAAGAGGACGCCTGGTTTGGTGCACTGAGATGATTGTATCTCTCCGTGTCTCCTCTTCTCATCTTTACACTGATCTTCCCTCTTCTATTCCAGAGAGGCATTCCCCTCTAATATTTTTAAAGTATATTTTACTTAATTTTTTTCTGAAAGCTTTTCACAGTATTGTTTTTTCCTGATTGTTCGTGTGCTTTCCCATGCCCCATGCCCTCCCATCTGAGGAAAACACGGTACGTCTTCCCAATTTTAGACCTAAGGGCCCTTGCCCAGCTGAGACTAAATCCCCATCAGGCACTGCATCCGTGGCCTGAAGATCCCAGCGGTTTCCAAATTGTCCCTTTTATGTCATCACTACCAAATACCTTCAAATGAATGGAGAGTAACAAGTAACTACTGCCTCTAAAAATGATTTTATTACAACGGGTGGGGGTGAACATGGGCAACTGTAATAGAATAAAAACGAAAAAAGAAAAACATTGGAAGTCAAAATATAATAATTTGATTTAAAAATAAGAAAATAAAATAAATAAATAAAACAATTTTATCTAATCAGTCTTTTGCAAATACATTTCTGATGAATAAATTTAGTTGGGGTGATACAATGTGTAATTTAACCTAAAGAAATTCTATAGGACCTTTTATATCAGGCAATTTCTAAACAACCCCACAGTTTTAAATATAACTTTAGACAAAAGATTTCCTGCTTTTTCTTTTATGTTCCAAGACCTCAGAGAGAGCAATTAACTTTATCCTGAGATACTAGTCAATATTAATTAAATTCTTTCAAGTGGATATGTGCTATTAAGAAATGGTCTTTTCTAGATTAATGTGGTTCTTTAATTTAATTTGAAAATTACTTAGTCAATATGTTTTAAAATCTTATGAAGATCAGCCTTCCTTTCTTTCTTTGTTTTTTTAATGCACAATTAACCTGAAGACAAATGTTAATTAGCAGATGACATTATAATTTGACTCCATTTATTATGTGAGCTATTTATTTCAGTTCAGAAGAGCTGAAGAGATGGATGGAGGCGTTTTCCGGTTTTGAAATTTAAAGGCCCAAACAGTTGTGTTTTGTGTTTAGGTTTTATTACCATTACACTTCACATACTTTGCCATTTATACTCTTTACTGTCAGTTTTCCTTTTGATGAAGCAATAAAAAGTCATGTAATTTGGTAATAGTAATTTAATGCACTAACTACAAGCTTTTAAAATCCCAAGAAATGTGTCTGACAGGTTTTAGTTGATACATTACTGGTGATTACATTTCTCCTTGTATGCAATTTTGTAATAACAAAACTAGGTCCCTTAAACATCACCATTCCTAACACTGAAGGAAATGAGTAACATACTTTATCTTCAGAATATTTCATTGTGATATTTTCTAGTCATATACACACAACTTTAAATACATTTTTCCCCTTAAACCAAATTTTGGGCCCCCATACCACGCGCAGATGATCTCATTTACCTCCTCTCATGGTATCTCCTCGAGTGAACGCTTCCTTGGCATGGGGATTGGAGGGGTCCTGAGGTGCGGGAAGACCCTGCTCCAACGCTATTGGAGGAGACCCGGCAGTTCCAGGGAAACCCAAATAATACTGAAAAAATTCCAGAACTTTAACTGTCATTAAAACAACCCACAAAAGAAGGCCAGGATCTGTGTATTAAATCTAAAGAGCATGTCTGCCTGCAACGCATTCATTCAGAATGGACAAAATGCCCAGGAAACAAAAATATCCTACCACGTTCTAGCAAAACCAAATGTACTCTTACCGTATGACTCAGCAGTTGCAATCCTTGTTCTTTACCCAAAGGAGCTGAAAGCTTATGTCCATACGAAAACCTGCAAGTGAAGGTTTATAGCAACCTTCTTCACAATTGCCTAAACTTGGAAGCAACTAAAACATCCTTCAATATGTAAGGGAATAAATAAACTGGCACAGCAGGCAAGCGCGATATTATTCAGCGCTAAAAAGAAGTGAGCTATCAAGCCATGAAAAGACATGGAGGAACATTAAACGCGTATTCCTAAGCGAAAGAAGCTCATATGAAAAGGCTATATAATGTATGATTCCAACTGTATCACACTCTGGACACAAAATTGGGAAGATAGCAAAAAGATCCGTGATTGCCAGGGGTTAGGGTCGAGGGGTCGAGCGCAGGGAATGTTTAGAGCAGTGAAAACACTCCACGTGGTTCCGTGACGATGGATACATGTCATGATAAAGTACCGAATGAACCTTAACGTGTGCTATTGACTTCGGGTGATGATGATGTGTCGATGTAGGTGCATCAGTTGTAGCAAATGTACCGCGCTGGTGGGGGATGTTGATAATGGGGATGGCTACGCATGTGTGAAGGGCAGAGCGTACATAGGACATCTCTGTGTCTTCCCTCAATTTTGTTGTGAATCTTAAAATGTTCTAAAAAATTAAGTCATTTAAAAGATGAACTGCATTGGTGCAGTGTGATCGTAAGGGTTGGACATGGTGTCTCACCAGCGCAGAATGAGCCCTGAATAAATAGGGTTGTTATTACGGGGGTTAATAATGATTAAATAAATGGCCAAAGTGTCATATTAGGGCGCCTCAGGCAATTTTGTCCTCTACACTTGACCCCACTAGGCAACATTTGCCACTTTTCGGCGCTATCGCTGACTGTTACAGCTTGGAGGGTTCTGTTGACATAGTGGTTAGAACCAAGGGAGGCTCCTAAATGTCCTATGAGATACAGTATAACCACCCCCTGTACCCCCAAACTATCGGGCCCCAAATGCCACAAGTACCAATTTTGTGAAGCCTTGCTTTAGACCGTACGTCCAAATCAAGTAGCATCCCTTCTCCCTTCGTGGGGTGGGGGTGGGGGTGGGGAGGGTATGTGTGAGTGAGAGTCTCAGAAGGCATTTGGGCATTTGAAGAAAAATGTTAATTTGTAAGTTTTTAATGCTTTAGGAAGCATTACATACTATTTTCAGAGAGTTTGCCTCATGCAAATGAAGTAATATATCTAAAATTTTAAAAATACGGCCAATTTTCTGTATATCCTTCTGAGTACAGTGGCTTCATATTACAACAAAATGGATATAAATATTTCCTTCTGAGCATTAGCAAATAAACATAGCAGCTGTATTTTTGACTTTTGTTTAAATATTTATAATTACTTGTGAACTCTGTCAGCGATTTCAGAGTCTTTGGCATGTTTGTAACATCTGTATTTATAAACAATAATTCAATTCATATTTCAAATGTCATAATCGATACAGAAAACTAGTCTGTGAATATGTAAAGAATATTTGAATATAAAAAGGACTCCTCTGGTCTGTAAGCAAATGTCTTCTCTAGAAACTAACTTCTTAGTGAAAAACCCACCTGTACTTTACCAAATATTCCTGCTCCATCATAGTTAAAATGGTTGATAATCAAAATGGTTGACATAAGTGAAATATTGAGGAAATATATAAACCTGTCTATATAAAAGGTCCTTCTGATAGTCTCTTGGCGATGTAAAAATATAACCATCTCTCACTTGTGTTTCTGCCTTGAAAGCAGTTTTCTTCTTAAAATAATAGGATGTATTTAAATGATTATGTTATTTATCCCACATATGTTATTCATCCTATATTTGTTAATTTTTTAAACATTTTTAATTTTCATTTTTGTTTATTTTTAAAATCATTTTGAGAATGAATGTCAAATTTAGCAAATACAAATACAGGATACCTACTTAACTTTGTATTTAAGACAAAAAAAAAACAAATTTTTTTTTTCCAGTGTAAGGGTGTCACAAATACTTCATGGGACATTCTTATAATAATAAAAAAAATTATTTGAAATTCAAATATAATGGGGCATCTATTATTTTACCTGGTGGCTCTATTTGGAATTCTCCTGGGATATGCTCTCTTGTGTCTCGTTATGTTTCCTGTTTTCTCCCCACGCTGTAACTTACATTCCTTCTCTAAAGCTTTTTGCTTGTCATTCTTCTATAATTATAACATTTTTTTCTGCTGTATTTTACATACTTAACACATAAAAACAGACACAATAGTTAAAATGCACTTAAATTTTTTTCCGTGTATGAATTATATAACAAGAATTTGGATATATTTTTGTAATTTTAGTTATTGATGAGGAAGTTATTTATAGCTGTCTTTACAGAAGATCATCACAGAGCCTGCGTGGTGTGGCTTACTTGGCTGGAGCAGCAGCCTACGGCCGAGGGCTGCGGGTTGGGTTCCCGGTGACGCGTACAGGCAGCTGGGTTGCGGTTCAGTTCCTGGCTGGGGCGCGTAGGAAAGATCCCCGATCGGGGCAGGGGAGACATATTTTGACCAAACAAGTAAGGTTGATTTTTTCACGTCTTGCAAAATACTACCTATGATTTTCAAACTAATGTCTTGATTGTTGGAGTTTGTATTAGAGCAGAATAATCAGAGAGTTGTAATCTATTCTTTTATCTTATCATTAAGCCTAAACTGTGTTCTGTGTATTATGGAAATTAGCCAGCACAGGGTCTGCTGCCCCGGAAAGCAGGGTTGGCCTTGCCAGGCGCTGCTCGCTAGTGCTCACCCTCAGCGGCTGTGCGCTGCCCTTCTGGGAGACAGAGAAGCTGGCATCGGTCAATACTCTATCAATGACTTACACATTGAAATCTATATATTTTGGGCCTTTGTCTTATAACTGAAAACATATGTAGCTTTTGTTTTTCACATGCTCCCTGGAAAGAGCAATTTTCCAATTAGTATATATTTTCACTTTGCTTTGGTTTAGAGCCAGTCAGAATGTAAAGCTTGAAATCTTGTCATGAAAATCAGCTGAGGGGGAGAGAAATCTTTGATCCTCTTTGAAAACCCTCTGACCTTATTTATGTTTTCTTCCCTTGACCCATGTCTCATTTCAGCCATGCCTATAACAAAACTCTGCATTGATTAATGAGACAAATGTTCAATTTAATTTAGTGGTCACAATGATAGAATTCTGTGAATTATAACTTAAGTGGAACAGTGCTGTTGTGTTTTATATGTTTAGTTTTTGTTGTTTTTTTCCACTATCTGATAACATCTCTGTTCACCCACAGATGATTGATAGGACTCAATATCATCAAAGTCTTCGAGTGGTCTGGGAATTCCTTAAGTGGCTGACCTCGTTCCACATAATTTATGAAAACCTTCTGCCTCTATTGGACACTGTCAGTGTTACAATTTAACATACTGGCAGCATCCCAATTGTAATATGCGGACAAATTAGAAATAAATTTTCTAGACCTTTGAATTACAATGTATTTTGCTATATATGTATATTATCACATTGCATCTGTATTCTGATAACACATGACATTAACTGCAATACTGATAAAACAGTATTTCCTATAACTTTAATACGCTTTCAGCCACCGTTCTTTTCATTGCATTTTTCCCATCACCATTCGTTCGCCTTAACTGCCTCCCTCCCACATGAGTCAGTGTTTTTTAAGAATCAAAACAAGTTAAGATCTTAGTATCGGCCCAGTTTTGTTTTGGTTTGTTTTTTTTTTTTACTTATATAAGACATGTATTTTACTTATATAAAACACATTTACTTATACACATAAGACATTTATTACATTTAATTCAAATAGATAAGCTAATAGCTTACATTTTAAATGTGTTCTTAAGGACTTCCCACTTTGGGGGATTATTTATTGATGCATAACCCGCTCATTTTTAGTGGCTTACCACAATGTGACGAAGGAAACTTTTACATGTTTGTTTGAAGATTATCCTCTTGGACTAAATTTGAAATGAATCTGGGTTTGAGGTGGAAGCCTGTGAATCTGCACGTGGCTCATTACCTTGCCCTGTGCGCCAACTCAGTAGATCCCAAACGCAGCTCTTCCGTCTCTGAGCCTCTGCTAACCTGCCCATTGAAAGGGCGCGGCGTCGAGTACAACTGGATGAGAGTTAAAGTGCTCCTGGGAAGCAACATGAAGAATAACAGACAGGACACTATTTTAAACACATCAAGAATTACGAGTTGTAGGGCAAACCACTGACCTCGGCATTAAAAAATATTTCTGAAAGGACTTGCCAAATGGACTGTTACTATTTTTTTTTTTTTTTTTTTTTTCAGTTTCAGTCACTTTCTGCAGGAGGGTCTATTCTTCCTGACACACACCACCACGCAGCCTGAACTCTCCGGCTGAATGGGTGGTCCAGGCCCGGAGCAAACAGGGCCCGCACCTTCCCCTCCACAGCGCGCCGCCTGCACCTCTGCGCGAGGTTTGCATCGCACCGCGAACACTAGGAACGCACGGATAGGTGTCTGGACCCCCTCGATTAAAAAACTTGCCCTGGTGCAAACTGCATGGAAAGTCTTGATCTTAAAACTGTGTTTTATTTACCACTGAATCCACCTTTATCGTCTAGCACGCAGAAAGATTTAAATATTTTTGAGTGAATGTTTAATAATCTATTCTGTTCCCTTTCATTTGAAACTGTGTGAAAGAAAATATTTCTAGAAAACGGGAAATTAGTTAAGGGTAATTGCTTATTATTTAGCATATTCTGCTCTCACATAATATTCTGAGCAAAGAAACATATGACACATGCTTTGAAAAGTCGGTGTCTGCTTTTTTGTCGTGCGTTTGAAAGAAGAATAGAAAAGAATGAAGGGATGATATCATATTCGAAGGTAAAATAGCAATGTATTCACAGCTTTAGGATAAAGTCAAGTTTTAATTTCCCATGTTCATGTGAGATAGAGAAATGTAGACTATGAAAACAGATGAAGAGGTGAATTCTATCACTCTTCAGAAAGCAGATATATACACAAAGGCGTATAAACAAGCAAATGTTTAGACAAAAAAATTACTGTACTTCATGATTTACTAGCTTCATTCTACAGGCTTCCTCTAAATGTCTGAAAAGGAAAATATTTAAAGCACTGGAGCTAGTTCACGGGCAAGGAATCAGAGTTAGATCATATTTCAATGATTAAATAAACGGAATAAGCAGGCATGTCCAGCAGCAGAGACCGCGGGTTACTTCCTCCCTGCGCCCCGCTGACCCCGGGTTTCCCCTCCCTCCCGGCAGGTGGGTCAGGTGGAGGGGGATGGTTGGACGCCATTCCTGGAAAACGCTTCCTAACTGTCGGCAGCGTTGGTTGCGCTTCTCCCTTTTCGTCCTTTGGCCTCCCTGGAACTGGGACGTGAAGTCCGGCGCTCCAGAAGCCCCCGTGAAAGCATGAGGCTGGAGCCAGGGCCTAAGAGCGGCGGAGCCAAGCACCGGGGGAGCCGGGGCGACTCGGCGCTTGCGCTCGGCAGCGCAGCCCGGACCTGCCAGCGCCTGTTCCTCTCCCGTCCGTTTTCCGGGCCCTGGGGATGACTTTCGTGCCTCGCTGGTACGCCCCGCTTACCTTAATTGCTCAAATCAAAATATTACTTGTTATTTTCTCCATTGTATCTCATCCATATAAGCTCCTTACAAATAGCTACAGGACATTATTAGCGGACGTGTTTTTTTCTCCCTCAAATTTGGAGTACCTCGGTTAACTCCTGTTGCCCCTTTTATTTGCTAGGGTATTGTAAATGTGCACAGTATGTTTTGTGAATTTTGTCAATTCTCTTCAAATGTTTCTCCAATGAATTCTTTGCCATTCTTATTTCTAATTTCATCATCAGTATTGCTTCCTATTTTATGGCCCTTTGTTTGGGAAACTTCCTTTCTTCATTTTTTTTTTTTTGTCATTTGTATCCTCCTTCCTTTCCCCCTCCTCCCCTCCATTCCTTTCACAATGTGTCTGCTTTTACTTAGAGAACCCAGTTTTAACATTCAGTTTCAAACATAATCTATAGCCCCAAGTTTATCATGACAGCCCCCGTTCAAAGGCCCTCAGTGGCTTCTTGTACTGTCTTATATTAGGACTTCACAGTTCTTTTACCTTTTTTATTTTTTTTTTACATTTCTGTTTGGAATCAATCTACATTGGTGGAAAGACAAGGAGAGATAGGAGGTAGCAGTCAGTACTTTTGGGAATTTTTTTTTTTAGAATAATGTATTCATCTTCTACAGCTGCTGTAATGAAGTGGGTGACTTAAAACAACACATCTTTATTGTGTGTCTCAATAGCTTTGGGGGCTAGAGGTCCAAACTCAAGATGGTAGCAGGAACGCACTCCCTCTGAACCTGCAGGGGAGAGCACCTCTTGCCCCTGGCAGCTTCTGGTATTTGCAGGCGGCCCTTGGCTTTCTTCGGTTTACATGCATATCATTCCCGCCTGCCTCCATGTCACGTGGATGATTTCTACCTGTACCTGGGCCTCCACACGCACTCGCCTCCCTGTATACGTCTGTGTCCAAATTTTCCTCCTCTTGTAATGATACCAGTCATATTGGGTAACAGGCCATTCCGATGACCTCATATTAGCTGACAAAGACTCCATGGCCAAATGAGGTTACATTAGAGGAACCCGAGGTCAGGACTCCCAACGTATCTTTTAGGGGGACACAATTCAACCCATAACAGACTCTGTTCTGCATTTCTCCCTTTGGAAAAGGGGCACACATTATACTGTGGGTGAATCTGCCTCAAAATATATTAAGAATTATTTTGCATTGGCTTAGGAGGTCAGGCTACAAGCCTATTCTGAGTTTTGATATTTTTCTCCTAAATAAGCAAAATCTTTAGGTTCAGTGATTTTACATCTCTCACTCTTCTGTAGAGGCCTTCATTGTAAATAAGTTGATGAAAATTAACTTTCACTTTAGTTTAGTAAACTTGAGTCATCAAAATCAGCCCTTTCAGAGTGGGAGCGGTCGGAAGCAGCTGGTTTCCGATGGGTTAAGGAGGCCCAGGGGTTGCTCTCCGGTGCGAGCCCCGCCTACAGCACAGGTGCTCGGTCCGCGGTTTGCTGGTCCAGGCGATGCTCTGAAACCCAACCCAGTTTTAACTCGTCCCCTGGAATCAAGCCAAGCAAAGAAAACTGGGCGTGACCGTGAAGCCGTGTCTCAGGAAAGCGACGGGCATGTCCTCTATCATCAACCACCGCGGTTTGAAGAGAGAACGTGCAGAGCATGAGGGGTTTCCCAGCGGTTCCTTTTCTTACTGATCCTTAAGTAATAGTCTATATTTCCACTTCTCATGTTTTATAAACAAGGCAATCAACCCCATTTAAAGCTGGCAGTAGGTGAGGGGCTATTGATATAAGCTAGTGAGCAATACTTCTAGCTAGCCTGTGAGATACATGCAAAAGCAAGGCGTTTCCCAGTCTGCTACGACAAGAGCGTGTAGAGGCCTGGAAAGCCGGCAGGAGGAGTGTTTGTGCGGGCTCCTAATAGTAGTTGCTGTAAGATTATTAGCCTATTATATACTCTCTATTATGGGTACTTCATAGAAGGAACTTACACGTACTCGTGACTCTGAAGGCCACCAACCGTCCATGGCCTGTACTCCAGGGAAGGGCTAGTGTCCGTTCAAGGTCCCTGCGGGTCACTTAGCACAGAAAATGAATGCCGAGCGCAGCAATGTTATGGAGTAGTTTAGCCAAACTCTCAACCCTTAAAAACAATAGAAATTTATTTTTCACAGCTCTGGAGGCTGGATGTCCAAAATCAGGGTGCAAGGATTGTTGGGTTCTGGTGGAGACCCTCTTCGGGGGTAAAGACTGCCGAACTCACGTGGTATCCTTCCGTGGGCAACAGAGAGGAAGCAAGCTCCTCCCAACTAATTCTTTCACGGGGCTCCACCACGACCTCAGCTAATCCTAATGCCTTGCAAAAAAAAATAATACAGTCACGTTGGGTGGTAGGGTTTGAACAGAATGAATTTGGAGGGGGTCACAAACATTGAGCCATAACACCTGAATTTTGAGCTTCTATACACGAAACTGAAAGAATAACTTTCTGTTGCGTAAGCCACCAAGTTTGCAGTACTTGGGTACAGCAGCCTTAGGATATGAACAGCTTTGAACCTCCGTGAGCAGTAGGTTTGAGAAACCTCCTCAGGTCTCCCGATTAATATAAAGTTAACTGAAAATGACCAGCATTACTGAAGTTCCTGTGTAATATATGAGGTATATTAATTCAAATGCAAAGTGAATTTCAGCTATAATCCATATATATTGTATACATATATATACACACACAGAGAGATATATGCACATATATATGACTTTTTCCTCGGCCAGAACTCACAGTTTAATTCATAGCCTGGGACTGGCAGGACAGACCCGTCATACTCCCATCCACCCCAGGGACTTGTGCTGTAGGTGGGTGATTCACAAACCACCAGAGAAGAAGAACTGGAAGAGCTCCCGATAAGGTCAGTTCATTTAAAAACAGAAATAAAATTTTTTACATACACCACACATGCAAAACTGATACGACTAATTAAATGGGAAGTTATTTTCTTGGGATCTGCCCACAAGAGAAACATTGGTAGCAGGAAAAATCAGAAGTTCGAGCTGAAGCTCCAGGTAACGGAAAGACCCCAGCCCTTTCCTGCCGGCGGGGCGAGTCCACGCCATCGCGAGGGCGCTGTTGCTTCGACCGGGCGCCGCTGCCTGTGTCGGTGGGGGCGCTGCCCGCCACTCCACTGGAGTAGCATGAAAGCGCTGAAGGCAGAGACTTTTTAAAAAATCAACTGGAAACAACAAACAAATTCAAAGATCAAGCGTCTTGTTTTTCTGGAAAATAAATCAATAAAAGACATAATTTTTGTTCTGTGTTTGCTCTTTTATTGTTTATTAAAGAACCAGTGACGTTAAACAGTAAACCAGCTCATGGACACAAACACCATTGAAAACAAACTCTTTCAATTTCCTTCTCAGCCACCTTATTTTTGGGGGGAAAAAAGGGCATTTTGCATTTTCCAGTTGAGTTCTAGTAAGCCAGCCAACATCTCGCTGATATCTTGTGTATATTTTGGAATTTAAGCATAAAGTCAGCAGGGACTTGCCTGGGGTTAAAGGAAGAAGGTTATTCCAGATTAAGATTCTAATTAGATAAAAATCATTAAGAAAATAAGTAATTTGGTAATGTCAGCTAAATTTACAAAAGCTCATATTCATCTTAAAGTCAAAGGTTGAGTGTACAATGGCAAGCTCAAATGAAAAATTGAGTCAATTATTTAGATAATTTAGGTCTAAAATTGCTGGTATTTAGGAAGAGAATATTTAGTTAATGGGGTCATGATTTATGTAAATAAACGATCAACATTGACCAATTAACGACCTTTTCCATTTCACTCCAAATATACAGCATTATCTTAATGATTTCTATGGGAATATGTTACCAGAAATTCTCCACGTTAAATGAACACCACAAAAGATTTCATCAATCAAGCAATGTAAAACTAAACAGTTCAGTGCATTCCTTCTCTTTGTCCCTAACATGTTTAAAGAACAAAAAACAAAACAAACAAACAAGCAGGACTGACCTAGAATTATGTTGAATTCTGATTATGTACATTTTCCATACATTCTTTAAAGTCCTGAAAGGTCTCCTCCTTTTTCCACTCATTTTTTTTAAAAGTAAATTGTAAAGCTTCAAAAAAAGGGTATTTTTTTCCACACATTTTTTAAAAAGCCATCTTAAAATAATAGAACTGAGCTTGTACAACAAATGTTACCAAAATTTGCTCATCGGGTTTCTCTCAACATTTGCCTCTTACTTTCCTTGATTAGCTCTTTCCACAACGGGAGCAGGACAAACAAACATTCACTGAAGATACCTTTTCATTGCAACGTGTTAACACAGAGATCACCATAACCAGACACTGGCATTTATCCATTTTAACACAGAGCTACCAGACTGGCCAAGACGTCCCCAACACTGTGATAAGGAAATGTCCTTGCCTTGTCTTCAAAACCACATAACTCAGCTTCCTACCTGTCCTATGGCGTAAACACTTCCACCTTTCAGATTCGATCATTGCAGTTTACAGGGTAAGATAGCTCTCTCGGTGGACAGGTGGCTGGTGATGTCAGAGCCTAGATCTAAACGCTGCAGTGATAGTGCTTATACTTGTCACTTTTAATTGTTGAGTGAGGAACATTTTCAATAACAGACTTGATAAGGAACTATGAGGGGAAAGGTTGTATGTGTGCTGTGCATGTGTCTGTCTGCCTGTCTGTCCAGTGGGATGGTAGCTCACTAAATTCTGAAATCATACTGACCAAAGTTAGTAGCTTCAGGTTGAAACTCATTTAATTATTTTTTTTATTACTATTATCACAATTTACTTACTCCTCCATCCATGAACATCATTCCTATGACCCAGCTGTTCATTTAATTCTTTAAATTCTTTAAAACATTTTAGGGCTGTGGTTCACATTTATATTAGAATTACTAGGGCAGCTTAAATAAAATGCCAGTGTTTTGAAAAAGAAATGGACTTAAACATCGTTATTTGAAGGCTGACGACCTGTTATTTTCTGCTCTCCCGCTCTTGAAGGCCTGAAGGCTGGCGCGGATGTGGCCCCTCTGGCCCGCTACGTACTTCAGCTCCCCTTCCTGTGCAGCAGGCTCCACCCCAACGGCATGTCAGCTTTCCTTACCGAGTTCCAGGTTGTTCTTCCTTAGAGCTTCCACCTTGTTCTGTTTTCCTAGGTGCTGTTCCCCTTCCTCCCGTCCCTGTCCCTTGCTGCCCCTTCCTGATGCTCCTGTTCCTTCCTCCTCCGCTCTTCTCCATCCCCCGCTTTCTCCTCTCGCTCTCCTTTCTTTCTCCATCTCCTCTTCCCGCCTTTCCGCTCCCCCTCATTCCCTCCTTTCTAATTCTACTGCTTGTGGTTCCTGTTCCCACAGTGCCCTTCACCCTCCTTCCTACTCTTGGGTCTCCTTCTCCCGCACATTCCAATCCAGTCGTCCACAACATGACAGAATGGTCAGCTAAAAGGTGTCCCGTCTGGGCTCTTCAGAATGACCTTAATTACTGCAAAAGTTACCTAAAAGGGTAAAGTTCCATTTTCGGAACCTGGCTGATACACTGGGAGATAAGTATGGTGCAAGTAAATTCATAATGTTGTATCTTATACCTTATTGGATCTTACCATTCACAGTGGAAATTGTCTTTTTTATCATCTTACATTCCTTATATATTAATTCTCTCACCTTGGGTAATCTATCAGCCTGAAAACTGGGGAATTCGCCATGTTTAAACTGAATTTTTATATTTTTGCTACCAGAAAATGTACCTCTCAGGAACAGCTAATAAATGTGTCATTTATCTATTATATATAAGGTTATATTATATATATATATATAGAACTTCTGTCGCAGATGCTGCCCATATACAGCTGGTCCGCACCACCTGGGCACACTGGCATCTCCCCCACACCATCACTGGCATCTCCCCCACACCATCACCGGCATCTCCCCCCATGACCGAGGCTGGTTCTGCCCCTGAACACAGGGGGGACCGGGGGCGGGAAGAGCTGGAAAACGCTCCACCCACCAGAGGACAAGAGGTAGGCATTCCTGAAGCAGTGACTGATGGGGCTTAGGGTAGAAACATCCACCTCTTAACTCTATGATGGGATAACTGAGATTGGCTTGTTCTTTCCTGGTTATCCAAACATTCTCAAGGGGTTAAATGTCAAATGCCCACAAAGAGGAGTAGGTCATACTTTTGGTAAATAGCTAGATATCATCAGACATCTAATTTTTCTCATGTTCCCCGAGTAGTTTTCTTTCCTTCCTTTTCCCCCAGCATTCTTCCTCTCTGTTTTCTTTTTTACTTTACCTTCCCTTTTCTCTTTTTCTCTTTCCTTTCCCTTCCTTTTCTTTTTCCTTCCTCCCTTCCTTCTTTCCTTCCATCCTTCCTTCCTTCCTTCCTTCCTTCCTTCCAATTCAGTCTTGAGCAGAAATGCTTTTTACACGTGTGTGTATGTGTATGAGAGAGATCAAGAATAAATAGAAACTGCCAGTAATATTTTAGTTGCAAATCCTTCTTTCCCTAGTCCTAATTGTTTGCACAGAAAGAGGATTACATCCCTCCCGACGTATGACTGAGGAGGGAGACAGTACAGAAAAGGAAAATTTTTCATTTAGCAAATATTACAGCACACTTTGAGCGCTTTCCTCATTTTGTGCTGCCTGAAGTCTAGCATGATCTTAATTACTACAAAAGTGTTTTGATCATCCAAAAAATAAAAACATATGCATTAAATAAGCATAAAGGAAATTTATAAAGGCAAATGCGTAATGCAAAGCATCACGCTGCTCGGTTACTACTTTAACAAGCACACACACATGCATGTGGACTTACCCAGAGCACGAGCTCAGCAGTTCCTAACAGTTTCCCAATAGAGAACAGATGGAAACAAATGTCATTTTCATATAAGTTTATATATTTTATAATTTTATTTGCCTGGTTTTTAAGACTTCCACTTATTTCTTAATCTTTGCCTTAACCATTGCATTAAGATAAATGAATTAAGCAAATTCTGTTTTATAACAAGCATGAAATCTAAAATGTGATTTTCCTCCAAAAGTTAATCGTTGAGCTTGCTTTTCAAAAGGAACCAATCAAATCAGAATTCGCCATTTGCTTCCACATCTAGCTTGTCTCTCTGATTCTCTTAGATTTCCTGCTTTGTCACTCAGGCTCAGCTTCATAGGGTCAGCATCTCCCAAATGATCGAATGCTGCCATATCTCCAAAGGCGCCACCTCTGACACCCACTTAGCGTTCATCGGCATTTCGGAACCCTTGTTCATTTTGCACTGTACTGTTCACTTACCACTCCAACTAAGTGGATTCAACGCCATTTAATTAATTCCAAAACACTCAATCTAACCAACATGTATTGAGTACCTAAAATATACTAAGTGCTGTACTATCCACAAGGAGATTATGATCTTCTGAGGAAAACATGTGTAAACAATGACTCCAGAGTGTATTCACTGAAACGGTAGAATTATGAGCATATGGCAGTGTTGGGAGTGAGGCAGAGGAGGGGGACAAAGACAATTTCACAGGACAAGCGACAACTTGTTAAGCATGAGAAGCACAGTTATAATTATCTTAATGTGTTTATCCAATAACTCTAGCAGTTTTGTGATTTTTCAGTCGATGGATTTTTATTCTTACACAGTGTTGTATCTTCCTGCTTCTTTGTACACCTGCTAATGTTTTGTGGAATATCCGACGTTGTGAATTTCACTTTGTCAGACGCTGTCTATTTTGGTATTTTCATAAACATTCTTGAGCCTCATACCTGGATGCCATTTGGTTATTTGGAGACAGTTTGCACCTTGCGGGTCTTGGTTTTGAGCTTTGTCAGTCAGTTTCAGAGCTATGTTTTCTCTCAGGGACATTTTTTTTCCTACCCCTAGAGCAAGGCCCTTCTGCACACACTGTCTGATGCCTCGTGATTACCAAGTTTTCCCTCTAACTCTTAGGAACAGTGACTCAGGCCGTTTCCTCACATGTACACACTGATCAGACTCGACTGAATGCTCAAGAGGGCCCTCGGTAGAGCCCCAGCGCCTTCTCTGCGCAGCTCTCCTCTGTCTGATACGCTGCCTAGGGCCTTGGCCTCCCCGACACTCGGCTGCCTCCTCGCCCAGAGCGCCAGGTTCCCTTCACCGTGCCGCACCCAGCACAGCTCCACTCGGGGCAAAGTCAGAGCTCACGCTGCTTGTTCTCCGTTTCTCAGGGATTGTCATCTTTTGTTGCTTGATGCTCAATTGCTCGAATTTTCCATATGTTGCCCATTTTCTTAATTGTTTTAGGCAGGAGACAAAATACAGTACCTTCTACGTCTTGATTTAGAAGTTTCAGTCTCTTCTGTCTCTAATTCTTTTTTTTCTTGTCTTAAAATCAGCATTATTAGAGAAAATATGGGAACAATTACAGAACATATTTTATAGTGACAGTTCAATGATTTTGGATGAATCTATGTACACATAAGCATGACCAAAATCACCTCCTTTACTCCCAAGAGCTCTCATTCCCTTTTATAGGTTGCCTGATCCCCACAATACAGGCTAGTGTGTGTAATCAGGGTTTCATATAAATGTAATCATACAGTGCATGCCATTTTGTGTTTCGCTCCTTTCGTTCAGCACAGCGGTACTAACATTTATTTTTGTTGTATCTATTAAAAATTTCTTTTTATTGCTGAGTATTATTACATCAAATGACTCTACCACGATTGTTGGTAGACATTTGGTTGTTGCCAGTATAGGACACAATGCAGTAATGAGTGGTCACACATAGGTCTTTGTATGATTCTCTTATGTTGATTTCACTCCTTCCAGTTGCATTTTTTATTCAAGAACAAATTCCTCTTGGCTATGATCCTGACTTAGAACACGTTCTAACAGCACTCAACGTTCTCCTCCTGGCTCACACTTTCCAGTTATCACTTGTAGCGCTCCTGTGACATGCCACTCCATTGTCATTAAAAGAGGCCCTTCACTTACACTTCCTGAGTGGAATTTAAATGAAGCTGCATTGTATCATCTAATTGCAACTCTCTTCCATTGTTTTAGGGCGTAGCTTGTATTTATTTATTTATTTTCTGAATTCTTAATCAAAATATAGAAAACAAGCAAGCAAAATCAACAAAGGTTCTCCACAAATTCTGCCTTTCCTTTTTTCCTCTTATAAGGAAAATGGGATACTCTTTGGGGCAATTTATAAACAGCAGCCATCGGTCATACCTGGATAATCCCATCCGCTTTCCCTCTAATACATGTAATTACATAGTAATGTCAATGGTCTTTATTATCTTACCTGGTATATGGCCTCTTAGTTCTTTGAATTTTCTCTTTCATACACTCATCACAATTGCATGTCCATAATATATCTTCCTTTAGGATGTTTTTGTTTCTCACAGAAAGACCTTAAATTTCACAAATGCAAGAACTATTTTCTTCATGCCTGTAGTCCTCATTGCATAGCACAAAAGCTGGGAGCACATATAGCTCAATGTGTAATTGGCGAATAGCTAAATGAACTAGACAATTATCTGAATGTTTTGTTTAAAAAATTATGTTAACTGCGTTTTACCTGCCACAGCATGTTTCCTTGGTAACGCCGATGGCCCTTAAAGTGTGTTGTCTATCCCTGTATGCTCTTAAATATTGTGTTTCGTTAGTGTACATTGTATTCCAAGTCTCCCTCACCTTCCCGGGGTCCAGCACACTATAAACGTACCCCCAAACCTTCCATAAGAGAGGTAGGATCATATTTTGGTGTTGATGGAAAACACAGGGCACATACAACCAAAGGGAACCTTGCAAAAGAAAAGTAAGAGAAAAGGTGGGAAGAGTCAGGTGTCAGCTTCTATCTAACATACCTGTGACTGTGACCTCTGCTGCTCTTTCTTATACGAGGGGGGACCCAAAAACCCCGGAATTTATTTATTTAAAAAGTTGTGTATTTATTCGTGCATGTGTAAACTTCAGTCCCCTTCAAAGCGCTCTCCACGCGATGCAGCAAATCCTTCGAGATGTTTTCCCACTGCCCAGAACAGCCTTTGAACTCCTCGATTCGGATGCCTTGTAGGGCTTCTGACATTTTGTGTTTCACCTCTTAACATTGGCAAAATATTTCCCTTTGAGAACTCTTTTCATCTGGGGAAATAAACAAACAAAAAAAAAAAGTCATTCCAAGCGAGATCAGGTGAATAGGGAAGGTGGGGCTGTTTTTGGTAAAAAACAAACAAACAAACAAAAAGCTACTGAATTGTCAGTGCAGTGTGGGGAGGCATACTCATAAATCACCCATCATGAAATGGGCGAATGTGTTCAAAGACTCTTCAAAAAAAAAAAATTCACTGAAGCCGAACGCAGCCTTTCACAACAACGCCAGCAGGTACACAGATCCGGTTGGGTTCCTAGAACTCTCACCTAGCAGGGGAAGCCTGTACTGCAAGGGCCCTGCCCTCCAGAAGATAATTCTGTGGGGTTTTTTTTGGAGAGGGGGCCCTTGTGTATGATCATTTCATTCTTCGTAAAGGAAACAACCGACTACCTCATGATATTTAGGGAATGGTCGTGACTGCAGTTGTTTTCTTCTTTAAACTGTAGAAATGAAGACGGCCTTTGCTGTCCTTGCCGGTGAGCCTGGGAGAGGAGACTGGGAAGAGGAGCCCCTTGGGGGAGGCCCGCTGGTGCCCTGCAACATGCAGGTAAGAAATACGCTCAAATAACTGGCCATGTATTTTAAGGAAACACCTAATAAGTTGTTGAAGAGAACACATTTTTTAAAAAGATCATGAACTCAATAGGAACGGCGTCAGTCCTAGTTTTTCTATTATATGTTAATATTAAATTATATTTTCTGGCTTTCAAAAATCCCTGTAGTCAACCCTTTATATAGGATTATATAATATAATCCTATTTGTAACGAACATAAATATATCACATTTCACATATTATGAAAATATTGTGAAATGATCTTAGTCCTCCTCTTACTCCAATTAACAGTGTAAACACATAAAAGGGAAGCATTGTGCGCCCTACACTCCCCACCTAATTTATAACTCCTTTACATTAGACTGAGTGTTTAATGTTCTCTTTATGTCATGTGCTCTGAACGCAAACCTCGAAGTCTTTGATGTTTTAGGGTAGTTTAAAGTGAAATCAGCTCCCACTGTGACTAATTTTAAAAACAAAACCAAAAGAAAATGTTCACTTATTTTTTTGTGAAAAATCACTCCAGCGATTCTCTCAAGCAAGTCATGAGTGTTGTGTGTAATAACAAAATCCTGCCAAATGGGAAAGGTGCAAACAGTTACTTTCAGCTAAAGATGGCTTTCCAAATTACCCCTGGCTTAACCCCTGGTGCTTTCACGGTATTCAGAAAAACAATTTTGCAAGGAATACATTTATGTGTATATTAATTATTAATTCAGAACTGAGGCTCTGAGCAAAAGAAAGCTAAAGATAATACAATGAAAATGAATTAATTATTTTAATTTGTAGGTTGGGCAACCATTTCTTTATTCAGTGACTTCTTGACTATACAATATTGGGTTTAATGACATGTGGAGGGGCTAGTTTTAAGTTAAATGGAATAAATTACCATATATTAGAGAGAACATTGGAGGTTTTTACAAGATTATTAGATAGAAGACATATGTTACTGTGGGAAGCTACTGAATGTCTTCCAGGAATTTCTTCAGGTAATATCAGTGAAAAATCTGGTCCCCCTTCAGATAGATTTCTTGGGTCACAGTCTCTGCTTATTTATAGTAATCAGCTGTCTAATCATGGGGGTTATGTTTATATAAAAATTATTTTCAAAATAACTTCGGTTAAATTGTCATTTATTCACTTAATGACTTTTGAACTAATGTACATGTTTTGTTATTTACACTGTTCTTTTATACATCATTTCAACCGAGCTTCCAAAAACGCCCGTGGGCTTTTCAGGGAATATAATTATCCACACTCTGCTAAGGAGAACACAGAGTGATAGAACGATCAAATGACATATAAAATAAAAACATCAGATGACTGTCTAAGATGGTACTGTCAGATAGATATATAATGCAATCCAAATGGCAAGTCCCGTGTACGATTAAAAATTCACTTGTGTGTGTTACATGAGTCGGCCCCGCCGCCCGGTGTAGACGAGAGATGCCCACAGCGGCCTGTCCTCACGGCCCTACTCAGCTGCTGGAGACTCAGCTGTGGCTTCTTTTCTGGAGACCACCCATCTCCTATTCGGTCTCTTTTCCTGCTGCCTCCTATTTGCCCAGCATCATTCTCTTTCCCAAAGAACCTGCCTCCTCATGACGTACTCAAAACAGGACAGCTTCTCTTTTGTCTTTTTCTTTCTTTTTTTCTTTTTTTGTCTCCAGGAATGTCTTCAGGCTTCATTTGATCTAGGACCAGCTGGTTCATCTTTCTGGTGGTCAGGATATCTGTAGAGCTCTCCTCCAACACCATATTCCAAATGAATCAATCTTTTTATCAGTCTTCTTCACTATTCAACTTTTGTATCCTTGAGGAACAGGTGAAATTAATTTTAATAGCATTTTCGCTATGTCCAACATTCTGTTGTTTGAATATGTAATCATTACAAAACTACTACTAGTATATTTTATATATATTTTTCATACTAAGTCTTCAAAATCTGCTGTGTCCTTTACACATGAAACGCATCTCAGTTCAGGCTAGTCACGTTTCATGTGCTCAGTAGCTACTTGTGATGGAGTGGCTGCCTCATTGGGCAGCACGCGTCTAGTGTTTGAGATTCTTAAGCAATTTTTTCCTCACCATTTTTCTCATATCCATGCAATCCTCTGAACTCTCTCTTGATTCTTTCTTTCAATCTCCACATACACAACTTTAATTCATGCTTCTCATCTTCACCCAAATTACTACAGTAGCTTCTCCAGTGGTATTCTTGCCCAACTCTGACCTTGAAGTCATCATTTCTGTTACGTGCAAAGCATGATTTTAGGTAAAATAGGTGAATGTGCCTATGTTTTTATATTAAAGTACAGAAAATGAGGTTGTTAAAAAAAGGTCAGAGAGCTGTTATTTCTTAATAAATTGCTGTTGATATATTGTGAAATTCTTTATGGTACAGCTAACAGTTTATATTCTAATATAAATATAGTGCTATAGGGTATATTTTTAGGTGAAAAAGGAAGCCTAACTCACTTCACTGTTATTGGAGGGAAAAAAACATTTATACATAGAGCATCAAAATTAGGTTCTTCTTTGTTCAAAATAAAAAGCATTTTATTACCTAAAGGAAAATATGTTAAAGAAATACTGTTAAGTTTCAGCTATGATCAAAGTTAAATAAATGTGTCTTTGCAAGCTTTAGACTGTATCTTCAAACTGCATATGAAATGAGAGCAACCTTAGGGGTTTTTTCAATGAGAAAGACCCCAGTAATAGGATAAAAATGAAAATGGATTTTATAATACTTCCCAAGGCTTATATTTGATAAGGCTTTATAAGGAATTTAGAAAGATGAAATAAAATGGCAACATCAAAGTACACACAAACACGGAACAGGATTTTCTGCTATGAAGCATGTAAATTGGGATGACATAGCAAATGAAAATCTTATTTCTTAGATTCCTTAGATTGTGCCTGCAGAAAAAATAATTAATTTGATTTGATCAATACAATTGAAAATTTTAAACCTTTTGTTTAGACAAGGTAAAGAATTATTTTAAGTCATTTTCAAAACTTCTCTAAATATTCAGTCGTTTTCACAGAATCTCTTGGAATTATATGAGCATGTCACTGTGCACTGAAAACTGCAGACATCATTTGTACCGTCTGGTGACAAATTCTTTCACTCAGGACACTGTGTTGAGTTCTAGGTTTACCTGCAACACAACACACATAAAACTAAACTAAAAGATGCTGGGACAGTGGGCGGAAGGAGTTTATGAGGAGTCCTCAAGTCCTCAGCACTGGCGGGGAGAGGGCGAGGGAGGGAATAAGTAGGCCTGGGTAACAGGCTTCAGAACAAACGCCGAGGCCACAGCGGGTGCTGGGGCTGGGCTCCTTCCAGGCCCGGGGCAAGGGCTTGGTCTCTCCGGAAAGGGAGAGAGCAATCTGGGCAACAGAGCGCACACACCAGCCTCTTTCATACAGTGTATGATATAATACAATAAATACCATGGGATATAATATAATAATATCGAACAAGTTAATAGCACTGTTGGGATACCAAGAGGTAGACCCAGGAAGGTTCCCCTCCTCCTCAACTTTCCCTCTCCAACTGCAAGTTCCTAACATGTTTCGATGTGTATGATCAATTCTTTCAGGAGTCCTCCAGTACAATGATTTTTTTTTGTATTTTATAAGGGTAAAATGTCATAATTATTTGATGTCTGTAGTTTCCACTATTTTTTGATAAGAAACAGGAACACAAGTTAAACAAGAAGTTTAGCAGATGTCTACTATACAACTTATTAGTAGAATGTTTTCTTCAAGTGTAATGTAAATATTGTATTTTTTTAAAGCAGGAGTGTAAGTAAGTATCTGTAGTGTATAGTGAATAGGGACATAGTTATCCGCTCTATTTGAAAAAATTACAAATGAAGCAGTGACTCTAGAAACATTGAAAGGAATTTAAAAACAAATCAGGGTCATTTCACAAGTAAAGGCACTGGTTATTTTGAACAACTACTGGAATCTCAAAACCTAATTAGGATTAGAAAAGGAAAAGGAAGGAAGGGAGGGAGGGAGGGAGGGAGGGAGGGAGGGAAGAGAAAGAAACAAACAATGAAAAGGCTACAGAATCTCAGAGAAGTCAAGCCACTTAGTGGTGAGCGCACAGCAATGCTAGCAGATGAAAATATAGTGATAAAATGCTAAGAAAATATGCAGTGAGCAATGAACGGAAAGGGCTCCACCTTCCTGAGACAGTGCAGTAAGGTGAGTATCGATTATGTGGAACATACGCCGGAGCTTCTGGCGGGGCCTTGGATGAACAGCTGGCACGGCAGCCCTCCCACAGCCCCCGAAGGGATGCTCGGTGCCGGGCGGGGCCGGGGGGCCGGTGTCTTCACAGGAGCAGCGCCCTCGCTGCAGCGGAGGGGCTGAGGCTTGGCCTCCAGGAAGCAGGGCGACCTGGCCTGTCAGCCACGTCAGTCTCCCCAGAGTAAACACATTGACATAGATGGCTTCTAGTGTAACAACAATTTTTTAGGGTAGAATTATTAAATATGGCTATAAATAATATCTAGCATGTTTTCTTAGCTTTAGTCATCCATGCTTTTTTTACAGTTGAAAATGTTGAAAAGAACTGAAAGGACACAGCTTGTGAATACATGATCAATATAGATAAATATATTTCAGTTGGATTATTTTTAGATGCTGCATAGTTAATACCTTTTTGCTGTGTAAGGAAGAGATTTCAAACCGCCTTACATGGAGGCTTGCTACCATTTCATTGGGCCATCATTTCTGAATAAGAAAGGGATAGATGAAATCACTCCAGAATCTCTTGTGAAATAAATAAATAGTACTCCAAAGTATGAAAATAGCCCCCAAGTACAAAAAAAAAACATGTTATTTTTGATCCATGAAATTAGAGGAAGAAAATGCCAGTAGACACAGAAATCATGTTTGAAAGAAAAATACTGCCTAAGATTTCATAAGGATTAAAAAGAACAACAAAGAAGAAAAAGGAGTCCAGACTCGAAAGGGGCGGGGCATCTGGAAGGACCTCACTGCGGCTGAAGAAGCTGCCAGGGGTTCATTACCGCACCCCCTTCATCAGCCAGAACACCCAAGGCAACACGCAAGTGCACAGCCCTCGGCACCCAGGGCGGGAGCAAGTCCCACTCCAAAGCGGTGCCTTCGCAAAGGCACCCGGCAGACTGTTGGAGGCCTGGAACCAGAGAAGGTGTGTTCAGGGCTGATTAAGGCTCTGCCTTACTCTGCCACGGTGAGGCCGTTTTGAAAAAGGCGTGGAACGTCAACGCTGGAAAGCATGGAGCGTGGTTGTTTGCAACTATTGTGACTTCGAGAACAGCAGTGCATGAAAGAGGATCCTCATTGTAGAAATGGATATCGATTCTATTAAAACGTGCATGGAGAGCACCTACAATATTACATTCTTTTAGATATCTTAGCATCTATTTTACTTCCTTTCCTGGTAACTAATTCTGTGGAAGAACGGCAGCCTCGGGTCCCCCCCACCCCGCCGCCCCAGGAAGGAAAGGTCTACGGATACACACCCACCGCCTGCCTCCCCGTCCGCGGAGCCCCAGGTCTGTGCCGGGAAAGCTCACATTGCGCCGCTGTTGCAGGATCCGAGTAGAGAAGAAGTGGATGAAATTCGCTCAGCCGCATAATGAATGAAACCTCCTTTCTGAAACTGAAATGATATTCCTCTTTCTCCAGTCTCAACGTCTGTAGCCGGTCTCTGTGGCTGATTGCCGAGGCACCGCGCTGCCCTGACGGCGGGACAGACGGGCTCAGGCCGGCGGGCTGGGCGGAGCGGAGTCTCCAGGGAAAGGCCCAGGGAACGGGGCAGTGAAAAGGGAAGAAGGGCCTCTTCGCCTCCGCCGAGCGAACTTCACAAACGCGAGACCCTTTTCCTGCCGGGTTACCCGCAACGAACCTTCATTTTTATTTTAGGTGCTGGTTATCACCAGCATCCGGGTAACCCGGTAATCTGGACACTTCAAGAAATATTAAAAATGCTATGTCTTAAATTATCAAGTAAACCCAAATGCTATGAAGGAGAAGTTTATTATCATATAACTTGGGTAATATTGAGGATCAAATCTGAGGGCATATCCAATACCATTAAATCTATCAGCAGCAGCCTAAAGATGGCTCGTTTAGTCTCGTTCCATGCCCACAGCACTGTAAAGGTGGCCCTACCACAGGTATACACTCCATGCATCCTTGTAATGGCCTAACTGTAACAATAAAAGCAACTCAAACTGAGTAAATTTACATTGGGGAATAAGAAAGAATATGGAAACTCTCAAGCAATAGCAGTATACCTTATTTTTTAAACATTGTACTAGTATATGATTTACATACCATAATATTCACCCACGTAGCTGAACAATGGCTTTTAGTGTATTTACAGAAATGTGCAATCATAATCTAATATTAGAACGTTTCTTTTCTGTATTCTGTGTCTTCTTGAAGGTTTTCATTTTAACGTTCAAATTTACTTACTATAAAAAAGTTTATCTCATTCATAGCTAAGCAACAAATCTTAGCATAAAAAAAAAAGAAGAGACTATTGTGAATAAATTGGACCATGACATGGAGAAACCTCAACATGTATATTTTGAATTGATCGCTCCATTGTCCAGGGCATTATTAATGGTCTATCCTATGTTTAATGAGCAAAAGAATGAGACAAAAATTGATAATAACATGTAAAGGGTAAAACCAGGGTACTTACTAAACCAATGTGTTAGGTGTGGTTACTTTTGTATTATCCCGAAGAATGATGTGGAGGACAATTTTGAAATGTAAGCCTAGAGAAGTATTGATTTGGGAATTTTATAAGTCATATGAAGTCACATAAAGTCACAAGGCTTTAGATACACAGGCTCATCAAGCCATGCTCTGAAAGTGACAGAAAATCCAAATACCGACCTGCTGTGCTCTCTGCGGACCCTGAGAGGAACAAGGACCCAGGCAGGAGCCGCGATCTCCGCTGAGCTAGCTAGGCTTCCTCCTTGTTTTTCTAAATTGACAAAGAAATACCCAATTACATTTGGAAGAGCAAGTAAACTTATTTGAGCCCCTTTCAACCCATCAGCTGTGCCAACAACGAGTCGTGGGACCTCATTAATTTGTCTCCAGCCTTGCTGTGAGTAACCCGGAGCAAAAGCCCATCCTCCAGGAACAGGACCACAAAAGAAGGGCTTGGAGCACCACAGGCAGCCGCTCTCCCGCAGCCAGACGAGTAGAGACAGCACAATTAGCCCCCAGGAAAGAAGACATTATTCCTTCGGGGGCCGCGGCAGTACCGTTAGGGACAGGCAGGAGGAGGCCGTGCCCACACCTCTGCGCTCTTTGGTGGAAAAATCATACATTTCACTTGGAGACACACTGTGTCAGAGAATTACATAGAAGCTATAATTTTATTACTTCACTTGTTTCCCCTTTTACAGTGGTTTTGGGGAATTATAATTTCCTCAGCTCCTTTTTTTTTCCAAAAAGTAATACCTTTATATTAAAAATGAAAAAAAAAGGTGTGAAAGGTTACATTTTGCTCCCTTTGGTGCCACCCTTTTGTGGCTGCTGAGGGACTGTCGCAGGCATGGCTACTACTGTTTCATTAGGGCAGGGTCTCTGTGAAGCTCAGCTGCAGAACATGTGTTCTTTTGAAAGCTTCTACATTAAAACCCCCTTCGTCCGCCCGTGCAAATCCGGGAGAGTCTCCATGTTTCTGTGCGGATTCTCTGAATTCTGCCTCTGAGGCAAGGGGTTGAAAGTGGAAAACGGGGCGCCGCACACCACACCACAGCCTCAAAGGAGGCCGTTGCCCTGGGGCGGGTAGAAGGTCAGCAGTTGACACGTTGTAACAAGGGCCAAGCAAATAAGACTGCTTGGGTCCCGTGGCGTGGAGGCGGCCCGGAGGGGTGGTTCCTGCTGAAGGCTTGAAAGAGTCTGTACAGTTTTAGTAATAAAAATCAGAAGTGGCATCTTTTATGTCTCAGTTTACTCAGGGATTGCAATCTGGTAAAGGGATTATTAAAAAGTTTAAAATTCTTTGTCCCTACTGTATGCAGATGATCTGTGTAATTCCCCAGAATGAATGGGAAGAGAAAACAAAAAACAAAACAAAACAAAAAAATCTCTCACCTCAAATCAGAAATCACTTATAATTTAGAATCGATCTTCATGATCCCAAGATACTGGAAGCTCAGCAAGGACGGAAGCTCAGAAAGGACGCTGCTCCTTTCTGATAGAGGTTACGCAGGTAGGATGGAATCGGGTGTTTTTCAATTCCATAAAACACATTCAGTCAAGACTGTGCAATGATGGTGGTAGAAACAAGTGACCAGAAATGAAAGGAAAAAAAAAATGGGTCGCTGCCAGATCACTGGCCTTTTGCTTCCCTGAAAATTTTGGAATTATTTCTGGGAAGTCAGAAGAATTATGAAGAGGAGAAATGACGTTATCTACACTATATTTCACAAGCGTAACTGTTTGTTGTGCAAGGCAGAATAAAGCCCCAGCAATACCTCAGGCCAACGGGGTGCCCATGCTTAGGAGGGGCATTATAAATGGCTAAGGCCAGCCGGCTCGGCCTCAGTGCTGCCGAAAGTAATGAAAACAGTGGAGTGTAGGTGTGTTTGGAAAAAGGTTCCACTCTCAAAGGAAAACAAAAACTCTGATCTAAAAAATGATTCTCGAATTTGTCACCCTGCAATGAACCAGAGATTAATGCAGGCCCCCAGGAGAACTCGGGAGGGACCTGGCAATTTTCGAGGCTCCTGGGGTTCCCTGTCTTATGGGGGGATACGTCCTGCAAAGGCTGCTCAGAGAGGAACCCAGAGCCACGCCAGGACCGCAGGCACAGCATCAGCCGAGCTCTGCATCCTCACATCCTACAAGCTTAGCAACTCATACAAACACGAAGTTTAAAGACAATGCCTCCTCAAGGTCACATTTAATTGTTAGACATTTATGTAAGCTGGGAATTGAGTAGGGCACCTGGCAATTTTACAAGGTGAAAAAATGCTTTCCTCAAGATGACAGTTTTTGCTTCTACTTCCCCAGTGTGAAATTTCACTAATTATTTGCTGCTGTAAGTGAATTTCACAGTATTAAGAAACTGTCTGAACTTAGATTATTATTGTTCATGTCAGGACTTTCAGAATCTTCCTTGCAGTGTTCTTAATTTTGAACACATTGATTATACCAGAATAAAACATTAATTCATTCCTGGGACTATATCTTCAAATAATGGGCTAGAAATATCTAATGATTGTTATACCATGTCTGATTCTAAGAAAAAATGTCACATAACTACACTTATGGAGGACTTTTTTTTTGTCCCAAGCATTAATGGTTCTTTGCATTTTACTAATATTATCTTGATTAATCTTCACACTTCCTATGAGGTAATTACTATTTCCTGATTTTCAGAAAAGCTGAAGCACAGAGAGATAGTTACTTGCTGATAGCATAGCACATAATAAATGAAAGAGTCACAATTTGATCCTTGGCCGTCTGGCTCCAGAAAAAGATATTATGTTGCTTTGCTCGTTTTACTTTCAAAGCAGATATCATTAGATACCATATGGTAATGACGGACTTCATGTCTTAGTGCGGTTATGAACGAGCTGTTTTCCTTTTCCATCTTTTCCTTTCCAAATGGCCTTTCTCCATTATCAAATGCCTGGTGACGCAATTGATTTATAGACATTCGAAGATTTCTGCTTTTGTATCTGATGTGGTATATTTAATTAATGATATATATCCTTAAACATGCTGGTTACAGATGACTATGTTAATATAGACAATGCATAGTATATTCTACTTCTTGATATATTTTAGAAAACAATGTCTACACATAAAAAGCCACCACTATGTTTCTAGTATAATTCTTTTGAATGCAGATTGATGGAAATAAACAGATCTTAAATGGTGACACAAATTACATAAAGCCACGGAGGCTTTAAAAACCAAAGTGAGATTATTACCAACACTATCACTAATATTCAAAAAAATAAGAATGAACAAAACTGACCTAGCCTCCACAGCCCAGCGGACTTGGCCCGATATAAGTCATTTTATTCCTCTGCTGTAGCAAAGAGAAAAATGCGATAACACCTCCTCGGTATTGCACGAGGCGGCTCAAATATCACGTTCTCATTCAGTGTCCTCATCAATGGTTGTGTGAAGGACGTTCAAGATCTCATTTCACTTTCAGAGCCTTTGCTGCCTTCTTTCTTGATGGACTTGAGTTAGACCCTGCTTTATAAATAGCTCAGCCTCCAATCCACTTATTATTAATAGACTTGGAGAGTGACAAGACATAGTAGCAATTTTTCTTTACCAAAAAGAAGCTAAGTTTGTAAATTGGAACAAGGGACTTTTAATTCAAAAGAAACCAAATAAGGTGTGTGTGTGTGTGTGTGTGTGTGTGTGTGTGTGTGTGTGTGTTTGGGTGTGCACGAGTGTACAGGGAGACAAGGGCCTTACCTTTAGAACACGTGATATTAAACATTGTATTTATGAGTGTCTCTTTTACTCAAAATCAGTTTTTCCTTAAAACAATATTAGATTTCTAGTTTAGCCTAATCTGTACCTCATATGTTGTAAAAATCTAAAACCTAGGTAACGGAATCTGGGATCCGAAAACCAAGAGTTAGAAAGAAGGAGAAAGTAAGAGTCAAGTGTAACACTACTTAAAATATTTGGACAGGTGGAATTTTCCTTTAGGTTGACATCTTAGTTTTCTGTATTCCTTTCAACCTTCTGGTATCTCTTCCCATGCACGGGAATGGTCCAGTGAATGTGGGAAGAGTCTTAAGGCAGAATGAAGTGTGAAAGTGTAGATATCTTTTCCTTCTTTGCAAATGATCACAAATTCTGGAACCAGAATTCTAGGGCCCAACTCTGGGTTCCAGCACTCATGAGTTTTGTGACCTTAGGCGATGTACTGAATCATGCTCTGCCTTCATTTTCTTAGCTTCTGAGTGAAGATAATCCTAGTAACTAGGTCATAACATTTTCATGAAGGTAGATTGAATGGTGCATTTCAAGCTCTTAGAAATACTACTGAGAGATTATAAGCAGTATGAAAATTTAACTGTTATCATTGCTGTGTTGTTATTACTATCAATTAAAAAGCAGATATCGGGGTATCAGATTTGTGCCAAACACTCTACCAGAGGCAGGTGCACAGGAGAACAAGAACAGCTCCGACCTCAAAGAGTTTCAGGCACGAGAGAAATGGAGAATGTCTGTTTTAGAGATTATCAAATGGGATATCTGGAGAAAAATCCATAGAAACAATTTTGAAAATGTGCAAATGCTTTGACCCAAAAGTATCTGTGTTCACGATGACCATGACTATTCAGGCGTTGAAGGTGTGGGCAATTATCAGCAATCAAAAGAGCAAGAAATGATTTTAGATATTGAGAGATGAACAATAGAATACGGCATGAATAATGTTAGTCAGCAAGTGTTAGAATCCAGATTTGCAGGGCAGGAGTCCAGGCACCAGAAGATGAGGTAAATAGCAGGGACTTGTCATTAAGAAACCAGAGAACAGAGGAGAGAACTCCACTTTGGAGGAACTAGAAGCCTACGTGGCAAGGAGAACTCCAGGCAGTTATTGAGCTGCTGTCTCTAGATGTTCGTTGTCCCAGATGCTTAGGGACATGACCTGGCTCAGAAATCTGAGGGCATAGTTTAGAATTGGAAGAACTCAGAGAGAGAGAGCTGTTCACATGAGAAAATCTGGCTCCCAAACTCATGAGCTAAACAATCTGCCCAAGGCATAGAATGCCCATTTAATATTAATGGATGCAGTTAATATGAAAATAGTTTCTCTTCTGCCAATAAAGACAGAAAGCACAAATGGGTAAAAAGTGTAAAAGTGTTTTATAAACTTACATGTATTAATTGTCTTAATTAAAATATGATGGACACAAACCTAACTATACTAGGAAATGACAATACAGGAACAAAGGATCTGGCAAGGGTGTCCAACCATTTGGCATCTCTGGGCCACACTGGGAGAAGAATTGTCTTGGGCCACACATTAAATACATTATGATGCATAATCACAAAAAAAATCTCATGATGTTTTAAGTAAATGTACAATTTTGTGTTGGGCTGCATTCACAGCCATCCTGGGCTGCATGCAGCCGGTGGGCCGTGGGTTGGACACCTCTGTAGAGCATTTAGAGGGCCCATATGTTCCTACATATCATTAGTCTGCATCATATCAATTCTGATCTAAATATTTGACTCGTTTCATAACATAGTTCACCAAACCGATCAGACTATTTCCTCTAGATAAATTAGAACGATGAAAGACCTTCTTTCTCCTAAATAGGATTTTTTAGAACATACTACGATATTCTTAAACACTTTAAAAGTATAGATCTTCAGCATAATCACATATGTAATGAATGTGTTGTAATTCAGAGGATATCAAAAGCATACAGCCCTAAAACACTTTAATTAGGTTTTTAAACTTTTCTGCCAATCTTCTTCTATGCACAAGATGCTCCATTGTTAAATGGTACATTCCAGAATTCCCTCAATTAGATGGTTCCTACAATTTTGGATTGGACTTATCCATAAAATATGGATAATGTGAAATTTATGATTTTTTAATATTGTTTAATCTGGACATTGAGTATCAACAAAACCTACCAATTAATTACCAACTTTATTTTTTCAAACATAAATAATATTTCAACAAAGGAAATTAATTAAAAGTTCATCTAATGGGGAATTACGAGAATCATTTTTTTTCCTAATGTATTGTGCTCTGTAAAAAAAATCACTTATACAAAAAACTCACTGTCTCTTTTTGTTTTATTAGTATCAGAAATATTTGGGAACTCTTACTCTTCTACTGAAAGGAATTAGAAAGTTAAAGAATGTGATTCCAGTTATTTATAGCTCTACCTATCCACAAATAATCTAGTATAAACCTCAGTAGTAGCATAAAATATCTTTGGTTCACTGAAATAAAATTTTGAAATATACATGACATTTTTTTTGGATCCAGCGAGGTATTCTTTCTGAACATTTGCATGGCACTTTGATTGTTAAAGTGATTTGTAAGTGCTTACTTCAATTATCCCAGTGCCACTAGCTACAGCCTGTGGTGTCACACTCAGAAACAAAAGTGAGACATATCTGAAAAATTATATGTACTTCTCCAACATTTTCTTTATAAACATCTGTAAAGCAAATCATCATATGATTTATTATTAGCATATTAGAAAGAATTTTAAATGTGAGGTTGACAACTTTACTCTAGCTATGTACACCATAGATATTATTGCACTAATAAAGTAACTAGAGATATTAACATGGAAAAAATACATAATGTTTGTCTTAAGTGTAAAAGTAAGCCAAATAGAACTTTTATGATATGATCAGCAAATTCATATTTAGCCTGGATACATACCATCTCCTCTCACTAGTAATTTGGGTCAACTTCTTTAGGCATACACAATTTTAAGAGGAGTATAAGGAGTGGAAAGAACACAGTTAATTCAAAGGAGAGGAAATCTGGATGGTGGGTAATTTTAAATAAGTGCCTAAATCTAAGACAGCTTTAAATGCCAGCTAGCAAAAGAGAAGCTCACCAGGAGTGTGGCTAGCCTGGCCAAAGTGAGAGATAGAAAAGGCAGGTGACAAAGGAGCAAGGATGTCACATTTAAGCTAATGCTATTTTTGTGGATTAAGGAGTATATTAAATACTCTCCTAGAGCTGCCATAACAAATTATTACAAACTTGGTTGTACAAACAGAAATTTATTCTCTCAGTTTTGGTGGCCAGAAGTCCAAAACCGAGGGGCCGGCCGGCCCACGCTGCCTCTGACACCGCTGGGGCAAAGTCCCTTCTTCCGCCCCAGCTCCAGCGGCTCCACCCAGCCTTCCCCAGTTTCCAGGAGTGTAATTTCAGCCTCTGCCTCAGTTTCCACTTGGCCTTCTTTCGGTTGCTTCTGTGTGTCCTTTTGTCTCCTCTACAGACATTCTCTATGGATTTAGGACTCACCCTAATGCACTGTGCTCCCTTTCTATCCTTCCCTTAACTACATTTGCAAAGATTCTATTTCTAAATGAAGTCGCATTCTAAGATTCCAGGGGATATGAATTAAAGGAGGGTGATCCACTACAGAAAATAATTTTTTTCTTTAACTTGTGAAAAACAATAGGAAAGAAAGTAGAAGTGTAGAACACAGAATAGTCATAAATATGTCTCGTGACACCCATGCACAAAATGCCACTTTTATAATGTTCTAAAACATGTATACTATTAACTATCCATGGAAATCAGAAGGTACACATTAGAGAAGAATGATGAATAGTATCAATAAAGGTATCCTTAATTAGGTGTGGTTGACGTGAACATGTGTTATTTCCTGTCCCTCGTGACCCCAATAAAATGACCATAAAGAATAGATAACAAAAGAACGTCAATATAATATATACAGAAAACTATACCAGTGAGAAGCCAGCCAAGTCATTCCATAAAACCCCAGAAACCATGGGGCAGGGGAACTAGAAAGTACAGATCTTAAGGTGAGTCATGGGCCTGAAAGCAAGCCATGCCTAAAATTAACAAATCAAGAACTAGAAATATAAGCACATCGTTTCGAAGTCAGCTGTTGCATATTAGAAAAATACAACAAAAGTATAAGGGGAGGGTGACTCAAGGATGAGGAAGGGACAAGCAGTGTTTCATTCCATGCTTATTGGTAGGTTTGATTTTTTTGCATTATGTTTTAAATTTACTTTTAAATTATAGCTGGCATACTGTTGCTTTTCAAACTAGAGTGATGAATAATATTGCTAGATATTTTTAAAGGTCCTTAAAAACATACAAAATAGCAGTTAATAACTGTATTCATCAGAAATTCACTTGGAGACGGGCACCTTGTTAAGTGTTTTGCTGTCCCAATGCACTTGACACAAGCATCCTCAGACGAGGTGGTGTTACTGTCTTCTCCATTTTATAGATGAGGAAACAGGCTAATTCGCACAGGTCACACAGCTCTTCGGTGACAAAGATAAGACTCACACCTAAGGCTGTCGGCTTCCAAATCCTGCTAATTGGCAGAACGCACCGTACCATGGAGCTGAAACCTTTGTCTGAGGCCACAGATACTGTGATGCTAATTGGGTCACTGTTCCCCAACATTTTGGTTCTGGGGACCAGTTTCATGGAAGACAATTTTTCCATAGATGGAGGGTGGGGGTGGATGGATCGGGATGATTCAAGCGCATTACATGCAAGCTCACCTGCTATGCAGCCCTGTTTCTAAGAGGCGTGGACCAGGACTGGTCCGCGGCCAGGGTTGGGGACCCCTGGTTATATGACAACACAGCCTTCTGTTAGCAGCCCAGTACAAGTGGGTTCAAGGAGAAGGAGTCTTCTTTGAAACACCCCGTAGGCTACGCCCAGTTAACAGGCAGTGCAGATGGGCGATTTAAAGCCCTATAGGGTTATCTCCTAACATGTAAGCACATGTTATACAGTGACTGTGAGATTCTAAAACACTTCATCATCATTCTTTGTCTTGGAAAACATAACTAGTAAGTATTACATCTGTTTATTCCTAAGGCTAACCTAATAGGGTGACCTTTTTATGTCCTGATTTTCACTGCGTGGTTCCCGGTTAGGCCGCTGAGCCCATCGTAAGTGTGACGAGGCGGGATGATTTTGATGTCCCAGCATGATTATTGGTGGTACCCCCCCATTTATTCTCAAAAAAGTGTCAGTATAGGTGGTAAGTTGTGCAGCCCTCTCTATAATCTATGGAAGCCATGACTGTCGCACTTCAATATTAAAGATTTTTTAAATTCTAGAGGTAAGGAACTGTCCTTACTAGTCACCCATCTACGTTAGACCTCCCACCTGCTCTGGGATTCTTCTGGCTCTTTAACTTCAAGGCTTGATACCAAAATGGGGCTTGGGCAGTTCAGTCCAAGAACCTTCCCTCCTGGCAGAAGGCTTCAATTTTGAGAGCAGAGCAGGCATCTCCCTATCCACCTTCTAAATCCCCATCTAATTAGGTTTCAAACAAGAGGAACACGTAGGTGTCCCTTACTTTAAATATTTAAATATACTCTTGGGTTTCCCAGCAATTTACACCCTAAACTTCACCACAGACTTGTAAATCTCTGAGCTGTGTGAGATCCCACCCCCTTCCCTTCCTGTGAGATTGGCGGCTCCTGGGGGGTGGGGACAGGTGGTGGCGGAGACACTCGCAAGTCCTGAGATTTACAAGAGAGCTGTGCTTCCTAAGGTGTAAATTGCAAGGGAACTCCGGAGTGCAGTTAAACACCGAAATGTGACAAAGCCTCATGGCCCTGTGTCCTCTGGGGCGGCAGGGACTGCAAAAGGGACGGGGAAGGGGAGCAGCACTCGGCTCCCAAACCCGTCACCAAAGTGTGAGCCCAGCGCTAGAGGCGCCCTGGATTCTGCAGCGAAATACAAGCACATCCTTGATAACTTCTTATGTTGGTTTTCATGTTTAGCATTTCATATCATCAATTTAGCACGTAACTGCCGTCAGCCTAGGTATTAAATGGTGGAAATACCTCTATTCTTTAGACAGAGCAGTTATTAAAATTTTACTTAATGTCTGTTTCCTCGCTGTTCATTCAGCTGTGTTATTATAGGTAAATATAATAAGCCAGACTGAAAGCACATTTATAAATTGTCTTGCCTCAGATACTACATCTACAGATGGAAAACAGGGCCATGGTGGGGAACCTGCACCGAAGTCACAAGGGCAATGAGCACCCATTCAATTAAATCAATAAAGTCCACAGGGAAGGCCTTTGTAATTTATTTTGTGCTAGAGTGGCATGTACTCTCCACACAGATGTTCACATCCATCCAAATGAATGTGGAAAAAGCTGTGGCCAAAAAAGCTGTTCCCTTGACCCACAAATATTTCTGCACAGACCGCCACGCAGGTGTGGTGGCCCCGGTGCCCACCTGTGCCGTGAAGGACGGCCCCGGGACTTTCCTCCACAAGCCATGGCTCTCCCGGCCAAATGTATCACCTAGGACTCCCAGGCGCAAAGATACACACACATAGAAAATAACCCATTCCAGCTTCAGTGTTTCTTGCCATCAAGCCAATGGTGTTGCCTTTGGCTCCTGGGTCTCCATTTCTTGTCCACCTACTTTGAGAAAGAGGTGACAAAGCGTACTCTTCCCATGGAGAGGCTCCCTTTTGGACGATAGGGTAGAACGACTTTATTTCCGAAGAGCCGTACCCTCACGTTTCCATGTTTCATGCAGGAATACCAAAGCATAGGACATAATTTACGGGAGGTTTGGAGTTTCAAGTCCAGCAGCCCTACAAGTAAAGGGAAATGGAAAAACAGATGTAATTCTGAAGCTTCTGGTTGCCAAAAGAAATAAGAAACCACTGGCATAGTCCCTCTCTCTCTGTTCTCCCTTTGTGTCTTGGATTGCGCCAGGGTGTCCTTGTGGCCGACGAGGGGTTGTCCAGGGCCTGCATTACCACCGTGTATAAAATCCACATGTCCCATGAAGCTCTGCTCTTTTGTTCCGCATTGTCCCCTCCTCTGCCTTGATCTCCAAACTGCTGCTACTCCTCTTAAGAGATTTGACTATTTCAGCCTAACTCCCTTGTTTTCTCCTTTTGGTTCAGTTGTTTATACAACTTTATTCTTTTTTCATTATCATATTATTTTTACATTGTCCTTTTTCTCCTGTGTATGGTCGTTAGGAGCAATTTGCAGATCCATTTAAAATAGGTATGCGAGCCCTCCCTGTTTCATTCACTTGTCAGAGACTACCTTCCCATATTTTTTTCCCTCACACGTCTTTCTTTCCATTTTTATTTTTCCAGATGTTTAACAGAATGTTTGAGAACATGGAATTTGCAGTTGACTAACGTGGTTCAAATCTCTTACTATTCACCAGTTCTGCAATTTACTTAACCACCATAAACCGTATTTTCTTCATCTGTTGAACCGAGAGAATAATACTCGGCACAGCCGTTGCAAAGACTGAGTATAATCGTATTTGAAACAGTGGGTCCCAACACTTGGCTTGCAGTGCACCCTCCATAAATATCATTACTACATTAATCTACAAGACAGAGGAAAAGAGGGAGTGTGCTTTTTATTTATTTAAAGAGATGAAATATAGGACATTTGAACATTTAACTGGAAACGAAAAAAACCTCACAGCACTCAGTATAATTTTAACAACACATCTTGAGGGCATACTTGGAATATAATTTGCTAAAGGTAGCAAAATACTAAAATAAGAACTTGACTTGTAGAGCCAGACAAATTTTTTGTTCAAGTCACTGTTCCCTCCTTTAATTTGCTCTGTAGATGTCATCACATCGCTTGCCTTTTCGATCCCCAATGCAATCCTCTGTTAAAGACAATAACACACAAAATAGGGTTGTCGTAAGGATCACAAAGCTAATAAGTTGTCTGATCTATAATACTATGATGTTAAGAATTTGGAGTAAGTTTGAACAGTTTTCACTTGTACTAAGAAAAACTTGTATCAGAATGATTTTCACTGAACCAAAATGACACATTTTTCCCTATATGTATTGATATTGATAATGCACACGTCATGTGTGGAGGCAACAAGTGAATAAGTTATCCTCAAACTTGGAAGAGCAGTTTGACATCTTTTATAAACCACATTACGCTTTAAGTGGTCAAATTAGACATAATCTAAGTGTATGTAGATGAACAGCCAAAAAATTAGACCGAGTGACCTCTAGTGCTCCTTCCTGTGGGTTTCTGATTTATTTTCAAGAGAAACTTCCATGGAACTGGCCTACAGGCCTGCTGAGCTTTCTGGATCGGATAAGCAGCTCCCTGGGTCTATACCGGCACAGGCAAAGTCTTAGGTGACACGTTTGAAACTACTGGACTCTGAAAGGATGGGCTTTTGTCCTAGAGACGTGATCACATAGCAATATTTAAACCAATAGATGGTACAATGAGAATTTTTAATCTGTGTTTCTTTCATATATTTTAAATCAAAACTTGGCCTCTTCATTCACACTGATAACAAACTTCATGCACACGCCTTTTTGCATGCCAATATTTTACTACCTCAGAAAATACAAATATTTCTGAAATGTGTGAACGAGTATTTAAGCTTTTAAAAGGTCATTATAAGTCAATTCTACCAATTCTGTTTTGAATTTACCACTACAATGATAAAAGTTACTTTTATAATTTCAGATAGTAAGTACCAGTCTTGTCTCTTTTTCTATGTGCTGGAAATTCAAAGACGACATAAATGTTGTTTTATTTCTAAATAGAAATGAGGTGAGCAATACGATTACACTATAAAAAATAACAGTTATGTGCCAAGCCTCTTCTAAAACATCGTATGTTTTAACTAATCTCTCAATATGTTTTCACTGCCTAATGGGGCATAGGACTATTATCCCCATTTTCAAAACGAGGACACTGAGGCACAAGAATTTGGATCCTTCCCCTCCTGATCACACAAATAAAAGCTGACAGAGCGGCAGCTCCAATGCCGACACAGAGCGGGCCAACCGTGGTCTGTGTGACCCGGGCCAACACTTACAGGGACGTGCACAGAGCATCATCTTGAACATTAAGGTGACGATTGCTCACTTAATGTGAATTAAAGAAAAAAACATTTACTATAAATCTTACACAGGTAGATGTCTTTGAAATGAAAAAAAATATATATTGACAGAAAATTGAAGCAATATGCTTCCCTAGAATAACTTCATACTATAAAAGCTCCGGGTCTGTCAAACCTCAGAGGCATTTAATTAGAGTTTCTCATGTTCTTCATCTAGTATTGAAATCGCTAAGGCTGCTAAGGAAGCTTACCAGTGAGTCAGGCAACGCAAGGTTAGGAAGGAAATGGCTCATCTTACGTGTGGTGAGCGGGGTGAGGCGTGGGGAGGAGGGAAAGGGTGAAGGGTTTTTTTAAACCTGAAGAAAAAAAATGCAGGGTCAAATCAGGCAGCCCTGCAGTTGTTACTTTAAAAAGTATATATTTTATTAACATGTAACTTCTTTCTCACATTAGTGATGGATTTAATGTAATATCAACCATGAATAATACTTTACTGGGTGAAGTAGTACTATCTGTCATAAAATATTTACAGTGCTAAAAAAAATACGTGTCTTTGCTCAAGCATGACAGATAAAACTACTGCGCCGTGGGAAAGCATTTGAAATTTTACAGGTATAAATATAAGTGTAATATAAAAGAGATGAACTCTTCTTCAAATTATACTAAGTTAAACAGGTAGGTAATAAAATGTTTACCATTTTCATTGGCCAGTTCACCTCAGCTCCCAAGATAATAATTTAATTAAGTTAAGGTTGTCAGCCTCATGTAAATGGGCAGTTTTCCTTATTGGTGACTTAAAATTAACTCCTCTTGCAGTCCCCCTTTCCAGTCCTAAAGGTAGTAACTGCGTATCCGTTGACAGGACACAAGTCAACATACCTATCACTAAGGCAGCAAGGCAATTAATCCCCTCGGTTAGAGAAATCCCCTCACCCAGAAAGTTACTGCTGATGCTCCATCCCATGGGCGGCTTACAATCTCATGAGGCCACAGGCTTGTTCAGCAGCATGTCTGTCTGGAAGGTGTGCTGGTTTGGGGCTGTGAAAGAGATTTTTGAAAACATTATAGCGGAACTGCACATTTTTCAGCGGGAAATACTATGTCACTGGCTTCTGACACTCAAGAAAAACATGTACTTTTACATTTTGGTTAGGATTTGTGAGCTATTTTCTAAAGTTTTAAAATATTTCTACCTTGACTATCTATTTCTCTCTCTCCATACATATATGTATATACACACACGCATACATACACACATGTAATATTATCTGAAGATATACAGATAAATCATTGTGAGCATTTAGACATTCTACATATTTATGCACGTATTCTCCTTGCTCCTAATTTTTCCACCTCATTAATGATTAAGAATGAAAATTTCCTATGACTCGTCACTATCAAGGAAATTACTTTTTTTAACTGCCAGAAAATCTGACATAGATGAAAGGTTGACGGATGATAGGACAGAGGCATAGAGAAAGCTTTGGACGCGGGTTAACTCCACCCACTCCCTGCCTTCCCAGCCCCATTCTCCGCGGGAGGCTGGGTGGGTGCGGATGGCGTCTGCAGGTTGGAAGCGCACTGGGGTGCAACAGCTCTCTCCCTGGAAGGTAAAAACAGGTTGTTCACTGTTTCTGTTTCTATCCTAAGAAAATACAGAGGGTAGGAACCACGTATAAGAGCAAAACGAGCTGTGGCTTATGCTTCACTGACGAGCGTCTCGTCTCCTGTGCCGTCATATTCTACTTTGCGTAGCTGCGCTTTCTGCCCCCGGGACATCAGGATTTTGCGTTCATTTGTCATGGGAAGATGGACACGTTCTACTAGGAAAGAGTTGTGTGTCTTTAAGGTCACCCAGGCTGTACTGTTGGGTAATGAATGTATAGTCGATAGATGGAGAATTCGGGGGAACCCAGGAACACATTTTAGTCTAAGACGATTCATTCCTTTTTTGGTTTTTTTTTTTAATTTCAATTTTATTGTTTATTGATTTCAGGGGTAGAGCTCAGTGTCTAGACAATCATATACTTTCCACAGTGGTCTCCCTGATATTTCCATTACCCCACCTGGTACCATACATCATTATTGCAATATTGTTGACTATATTCCCTATGCTTTACTTACATCCCTGTGACTATTTTGTAACTACTGATTTGTACTTCATCCCTTCACCTCTTGCACCTGGTCCCCCAAGACCCCTTCCCTCTGGCAACCACAGTGCACTCTGTCTCTGAGTCTGTTTCCATTTTGTCTGTTTATTTTGTTCTTTGGATTCCATGTACAAGTGAAATTATATTGGAATTGTCTTTCTCTGACTGACCTATTTCACTGAGCGCAATATCCATCCATGCTGTTGCAAATGGTCAGATTTCATTCCTTTTATGGTCGAGCAGTATGTACCAAAGCTTTTCATAAGGATGCTCCTTCTTAAAGTTAAACGTTTCCTTGACTCCCTTGGTAGCTGGTGCACGACTGAGATAAAACTATTATTTTACTCCTTTGCCCTCCCTCAAAACTAATAAAATAACACCTAGGTCAATGAGGTAGAGACAGGTTTTTGTTTCTACAAAATTTTATTTAGGCTAGATAACTCATACAAAATTGCTGATAATTACATTTTCAAGTCTAATACAGTTTCAGGCATGAAATGGGCATACTAATTTTTTCAGTAAGTAAATAGTTCCAAGAGAAAACTCTAACTCTGCCTCAGATATCTTCCCTTTAGCATACCACCAGCCTCAACATTTGGACAAGTGAAGCATCTTCTTTAAGTTAAGCTTTGTTTGTTTATTCTATGGACACATCATTCAAAATGCAGATGCATTGTAAGGGTGTAATTAGTGAGTGAGATTCATTTTGACAAAGAAACAAAAATATTGGTTCGTGGGAAAGTAAACAAGAGGAACCAAAAGAGAAACGCTTGAGTGGAGGTGAACTAGGCGGGCTGGAGGCCACAGAGCTCACCCGCCCGCAGGCAGGCAGGCGCACTCCAGGACAGAGCTGCGCCTCCCCCCACGGAGGGACCGATTCCGTTCATGCCCCCTGGTTCTAAAGTCTACGGGTCAGCGGTTGCCATGGACTTGAGCTATCACCTCCTAAAAAGGTGAATTGATAGAAATGGGAATGAGACACTCAGTCCCAGATAAACAAAAGAACAAGGTTGGCGATTTTGGGGAGAACATATTCAGAGACATCGAGACAGTTGTTCTGAGACAAATGTATTCCAATATATAATGTCCTTAACATTTGCCTAAGGTGTGACAAAGCTCTGATTTTTCAGTCATGTGATTAACCATTCAAATAGTTGTTCCACAAGAAGACACGATTGTTTTATAAAAACAGAAGCTGACATTACCTTTTTGGTAGATGCCTGAGTTTTTACGAAGTGACCGTTTCCTCATTGCGCCACCATCAGCACCACGCATGCCGCGTTCTACGCGGCCCTTTCTTTAGCTGTAAGTACCAGGTACCTAGAATTCCCCGAAAGGTGGAGTCTCCCCAGTGTATTCCAGAGATCCCCCTGCATCAGGCGGTCTTGGGTTATAGGTAAACATGCAGATGCCCCTGTCCTGCCCTAAAATTATGGAATCAGAACCTTCGAAGGCGGACTGAAAAAAATCTGTACTGTAATAATTCCCCTGATCGTTCTTACACACTTTGGAATCTTGTCCCAAGGCGCATCAAAAGCTATCTCCTGGTTCCTGACACGTTTCAGGCCAAGCACCCCGTGCAAGGTTAAAGGATACAACAAATGCCGGGCTTTACCCAAGGTGCGATGGCGCACCTAGGAACTGCCTGGACCTAACACATTGAATGGTAGCAAAATGTATACTTTCAGAATACGTGTCCTCAAATACATGGAAATGACCCGTTCTAATGCCAACATAAAAACAAATGGAAATCAAATTTCTTATTTTACAAATGTCCAAAAGTTGAAAGAAGTTGAGATGTTAAATAGTTTTTCTTCTTTCTTTTCTGTCTCACTTGAGAATTACCTCCATTTATGGCTGTTACTCTCAGTTGTGAAACTACAAAATGTGGAGAATGGCTGGGCTCTGCTTTTGTCCGGTGAAATCCATTTTCCACCATGAAGTAATGTGGCCTCCGCTTCAAATAATCGATCAGCCACAGGTTTCAAAATTGACCCAGTCATGTTCCGGAAGTTTGTTAAGCATTCAGTAAATCTAATTCAATTTTAAAATTTGTAACCAGACCTTTCATTGGGCATGCCTTATTTAAATTGGTTATATTTTTAAAGAAAAGTGTTAAATATCCCAATGACTCTTCTAATGGCATGTAAGCCAAAACCTAGAGTATGGTGGAAAAAAATGTGTTATTCTCTACTATTTCCCAGTATACAAATTAACTTTTTTTGTCTTCAATTTAATATACTTTCTTAGTAATAATAGATCTATACCACAGTCCAATTTTACCACATTTTGGTGGCAGGGGCTGGGAGGAGCATACCTCTGCCTTATGATTATATTCCACTGTAGGTAGAGACACTCTCTCCACTACAGATAAGCCTTCAAAAATAATAAGTTTGCCTATTAAATTTCAATGAAAGATACTTGAAAAATATGCACAATGAATGTACAATAATCAAAATTACATATAAAGATAAGATTAAAACCATCCCTTCTGCATGCTTTGTATTTGATGCCATTGAATCCATTCCGTAACTCTCCTGACGTGAATCTGATCATGAAGAACATAGAGTGACATACACCAGGCCATAGAGAGACCCTAACTTACATGTTGTCCACCTTTCAGTAAGGGGAGTGTGACCTCTGGTACAAATTTCACACTAAAGACGCAAAGCAAAATCACCAAAAGGCCAACTTGGTATTTTTTAAAAAGTATCTACAACACACTTATTATTATTTTTAAATAATTCAAAGTGCCAGTCAAGAGAGAATCGTCTTGGCTGGGCTTCATACACAGAACATGAAAGCTTTAGAAGGTCATGGGTTTAAAACATTTGAGGAACAGTGTTCTGCAGGGTCAATCTCATTAAGGGCCTGGCTCCAAGTTCACCTCATTAACCACAGACACTGGCAGCTCTTGGAGTGTGAAGCTGGGAGACGGCTGGGCTCGGCCTCGCCTCCTAAATCATCCCTCATTACGGCTGGGAGGCCGAGACCCCGTGAAGCTTTCTCCCCGACACCCAGCAACCAAGTAGGAGGGTCTGAGCCCCCGTCCTTTCTCCTCCGTACAGTGTTCTCCTCCCTCTCCTTCCATCGTCTTCAGTCAGCATCTTCTTCTCCCCTTCAATATATCTCTCCCTCTAGGTTTGAGGGCTAGAAATGAAACTTTGTTTATTTTTCTCTTTTACATGTATATTTATTTCTGATGCATTAAAGTTGGTAATTCAACTGTAACCTTAGTTGTCAGCCATGGCCTCCGCTATTCATTTTGAGTTGACCAATTTATATCAGTCAACTGCACCTTTTTCTTACGACTACAGCAGACATTTTTCCGGAAACGAGGACCCATTGTTTGCTACATCTTCAAGAAGAGTTTACAGGAGAAATTGCCTAAATGCTCTCACTTGTCTGCTCAGAACCATGAGATGTTCAATAATATGAATGAACCCAGTCCTGCCGGCCATTCCCGGAGGTGGCAGACCTCTCCTAATACTTCTTTTTCCACATTAAAAATGTCAGCTTACCCAACAGACCACCAAACAAATGCCCCACTGTCACTTGGGAGAGTCATACCTTGTTGTCACCTACAGTGCAGTTTTACATTGCATTTTAGTCAAAAGGTGGACTGCACAATATTTCTGTACCTCTGTGTGATAAAATAATGCCTTTTACAAAAGATGTTTCACTGAAACTACAAAAAATATAGCTGCTTTCTTTAATGTAGTATGATGAGTAAGCCTGGGACTCTTTCTTTGCAGCGCTTTCCAATGCACAGGCTTGAGCTACTGCAATGGCTTCAGAACAGCGATTGGGCAGTAGATGATACAGTTCATACCAGTTTATACAGCCATTCGCTCATCCACATTAAGCACCTATTTTATGCCAAGCACAGCAAGCTTTAAAAATTTAAAGAGAAGTAAACTACACCCTTCTCCGTACGAAGTGTGTGGTTTATTGAGAGACAGACACATAAATAATTACAGTCACTGTGGTCAGTGTAACAGGCAGACAACGGAAAGTTTTATCGAAGTCCTGCACACGAGGTCACACATTTTGCCTGCAGAAGTAAGGAGAGTCTTGGGTAGCTGCTCAGAGAAGGAAGAGAGGTCCTGCTGAGTGAGAACGTTGCGGGCGGGGGTGGGGGATGGGGAGGGGCCGTCGGAGGCACAGCAGTAGAAAGGGGTCGGTGAAGAAGACAGGGCTTCTGACGACATGTTTGAGTGTGTTTAGCATGGGTGGGAGGCGAAGAGAAAGTTTGCAGAGGTGACACTGGTGAGGAGAAGCTACATGGAACATTCTGGGATTGTTTTTTCACTTTAACAGATCTATCCCATCAAGACAAGGGTAAGAGACTCCAGGTGAATACAGTACGAATGACAGTAGAGGCTTTCTCTAGTTTCAAAGGGCAGACCGAAAGACCGGTCTTGGATTAATACAGCTCTCTTTGAATAGTTTCTATTGTTATGCTTTCCCTAGGGTTCGTGGCACATGTCCTGGCTTTTGAAAAGTTATCATCCATATTAATGAATACCTGTCTTGGGTTAGCACCTGGCACCTGGCTAGCTCTTATTCTACAGTAAATGCAATCGGCCAACTGTTGTGACTGTCACACCAGGAAGAGAAACCTGAGTTCATAATATCTTTGTTTTCTGTGCTTCATCTTCCCCTTCTTGGACTTTCTGCTTGTGGAATGTAACCTACTCTGTAGTGGACATTTCTGTTCTCTCTCCTTCCACCCTACTCTTCGTGCCCGAGCCTACCGACGCACCGGAGGCAGCGGGCCGGGAAGGAGTGGGAAAGAAACGAGGAAGCACCCATTCTGTTGCCATCAGTTTAGGTTCTGGCTCCCACTCCTAACCTTCCTACCTAAGAAAATCTACTTTTGGAGCTTGAATGTTCATGGAATCTTGCCGTTTACTAAAATGTCTGAAAATTTAATGAGAAAAGTAGAAATCCAAGTACTTCTTTTTGAAACTATGAGGAGGTTTTGGTTTGGTTTTCTTTCTTGAAAGAAGAGATGCCTCTCCACCCTTAGAACATAAGAACATGTCAGTCCTTTGTGGTAAAAACAATTAATCGGACCATTAGTTCTGCAAATGGAAAGCAAAGACCACAAACTAAAATGCAATTGTTTGATACAATGTAGATCAAACGGGCATTTTACCAAAAAATGGTCTGTCTACATGGAAGGCAGAGTTTATTCAAGAGACTCCTTCTCTAAGTAGGGATTAAGGATCACCTGTTGCTTTTTTTAAGAAATGTAAATCTCAGTCCCAAACCTTTTATTTTTTGTGACTCATATTCATTTCAGCCTACTCACTCTGGGATGTCAGAACACTAAACTTGGGTCTTCTTGGTGAGATTCCTCCCATGACACTGTGCTTTTTTCTGGGATCCTCTTCAATGCGAATATTCAGGGTTCCCTGTGGGGTGGGAGGGTGGGCGGGAGGTGGGCCACCCACATCAGAGGGGAGTGCAGAGAGGGTGGTGTCTCTACCCTGGACTGGCAGCCGGCCTCCTGCCCGGGGCAGTCACTGTTAGGAAGCAGACCAGAGGGCGCCACTATATGCCCAGTTACTACCCCCGGCAGGGTCCCCACGCCTCCCTGTCCTGCCCGAATGAATCTCAGCTGCCTGTTGGAAAGAGGGAATAGGCTCCAACTGGGCCCATATGCGTACAATGCCAGCGCGTCCATGAATGAACCAAAGAAGGCCTCTTTTTCCTCTTGTAAGTTATTTGAAATGTTTTAGAAATGCCCCCCTTCTGAAGGCGCGCACAAGCCCCCCAGCTTGCGTGTGCAGTGGTGCCTTCCCCTCCGAGCACGCTGTCCTACGTGTGGGACTCCGAGGAAACCCAGCCCCGCGAGTCAGAGCGCCCCGGCCCCTTCGCTGGGTGCTTGACGCAGCAATGGTGACAGCTGATTCACACGACGTCTTCATTGTCGGGGCTATCGCTTTCGGCCAGGCCAGTAGGAAGGAACTACGCCGATGCTACTGAAATTTTATTTCCTGCTTGAAGAAGAGGCCAGAACTATTAAAAATTCGGGGTAGAAAAAGGGTCTCTGAAAGTCAGCTTTGATGTCTTTTCTCAAGGCATTTTACAAAGCGTCAGAAAATGTAATGTTGCGCGTCAGCGCCAACAACCTGACATTTGCCCTTGCTTCCTTCTGCAATTTCTTCGCCCGAGGTTAAAAATTATTCTGTTGCATTCTCTCAGCTCTGCCTCGCCACAGACCTCTGGTACCCTTGAAATTCGCGGCGACTACGGAGATTACATGTCTTTCAATATGTCCTGATTCTCCAAAAGCTTTCGTTACATTTCCTGAAAGTTAATAAGTTCCATTTCTGGGGATTTTATCCATTCCCGGTTCAGAAATGCCTTTCCTCAAGAAACTTTATCTTTAATGAGCTTCTACGTGGTATTAAGTATGATTCATGGTCCAAAACTCAGATTCAGAGTAAATATTTGTTTTCTATTATTTAGTTTACTCTCTGGCTCCAGATCTATCCTGCCTTAACCGGGGCAAGTTTAAGCCCCGTCCTCTCGGGCGTCCGTCAGGACTTGGGCCTCTGCTCCTAGGCCTCCAGGGCGAGCCTTTGAGCGTCTGTCCCGGCGGGTCAGAGGCCCCGGAGACGTAACCCTGCGAGTCCCCGCTGCTTTGCCCAGAATCCATCCCCCCGCTGGCTGGCGCAGGGCGATGCCCCGCAGGACCCGGGGAGGCTGCGCAGCTTTTCCCCCGGCAGGTCTCTGCCTGCGCAGCGGCGGCTACCAGCTTGGACCGGTCTCTTCTTCTGCAAAACCACAGGCGTCTTTCTCATTGTTTCTCTATAGGTGGGGGTTTGTTTGTTTGTTTTTTACCTCTCCTATCCAAAAGAAAGCCCCACTCTCTCCCTCTACACTCCTGAGTTTCTCCAAGTATCATTTTCTTCTCTTGATATTTCTTTAAGGAGCACTTCACTTAATCTCATCAGTGGGTTTAAGATATAAGATAATTACAACCCATTAGCCTAGGAAGGTAACATGCGGAAAGAATAGCCAGGGTCTGCTGTCTTGTTAAACAGGAGGAAGGTAAAACAAAACAAAACGGAGAAAACCGTAAAGCAATTTTAAAATAAAATTTAGCTCCCTGTTTTAGTGTTATGAGCATATCATCTTTGTGTTGTTTGAATGTTTTGATGAGAAACAGGAGCTGATGGTCAGAATGCTGTAAGGCTCAGGACAAGCAGTGATGAGACATCCGAGAAGAAAGCCTTTTAACTCATCTACAGATTGAACCCAGAATTTCTGTCACCGCCGCTCTGCCCGCCCCGGTGGCAGATGTCTGTGCACAGACCCCCAGCTTCCCTTTGGGGCCATGCTGGGAGCAGCCGCCTTTACTTGCGGAGTTTCTATGCTGCGGGGCAGGGAAAGACCACGCGTGACTTGTTTCTGGGTCCCCCTGAGACACCTCCCTCTGAATACTCTCAGGTGGAACAGGGGAAGGATAAGGAAGCGGGACCGGGGCAGCGGTTAATACTAGAAGTATCAACCACTAGAAATACTAAGAGGATTTTGAAAAAAACAGGAGATGATGTTATTTTTAGAACTAGAAACTGGAAAAGTACCCAATCCAGGTGAAATATAGCAAGAATAAATCTTAAGGTAAAAATGTATTCCATGGACTTATTTGATTGTCTTCAGAGCTAAATCTAATCCCATTCCTTTTCAAAGGATCAGAAACATCTTGCAATAATACTTTAACCCTATAATGACCAACACATTGCCTTGTCTGTATAAGCATCAGAAAATGTAATGTTGCACATCAACGCCAACAACCTGACATTTGCTCTTGGTTCCTTCTGCAATTTCTTCACCCGAGGTTAAAAATTATTCTGTTTTTTCTAACTAAAATTTCTCTGAGTATACACAGTCTCAAACTTCAGACTGTTCCATTCATGCTATCATAATTTATGCTCCCCAGAGAGACGCCTATTGCAAGGACAATGCTAAAATGTCCAATTTAAGAGTTTAAGTGACCCAGTCTAACTAACTGTGTTGACATTCTTCCTACATTGAGTTCTAGGTCTATATTGAGGTCTAGGAAGTACATTCCAAAATCATGGAAACCACATTCTTACTTTACCCATCAGTTCTAATAACTGAGTCCCTCTCGATGCAGTACCTGAGTTTCTAGCATCTCTTTGTAACTTTCTGCTACATCACCCTAAGTTTTATATTAATTTGAATCATTACCATGACTGTCTTTGCTTGAAGAGGAAACACCTAAAGTCCCTGTGTCTTTTCGCGGGACTGGTCTTGTTCCTAAACCATAACCTTTCCAATTCGAGCCTGACTGGCTAGTGATTCTGATCCTAGAACCTGACTTACCATTTTATTTGCCTCTTTTTCCTCCTTATTTGATAAGAGTTTTCAGGCTGATGGTTTCAGAGATGAATTGGTGGGATGGTATGTTAGATTTCTAGATAGAGGAAGGGAAGGATCAAGCTCCCTGTTACATGACTCTCCCGTAAGTGAAGGTTGCTTGTTCTCCAGGTCTTTGTAGGTTGCCCTTTCTACCATTGTTTATTACAAGGAAAGAGTAAAAAAGTGAAGCTTCAGAAAACAGAGAGGGTCAAGAAAAGTTGCACTTCTCTTGAACATACAAATGGAAAATTTTAGAATGAGGAGATTATAAGCAAAGAAAATAGTAGAGGGCATTATAAACAATCCAGGACAGAGACTGGAAACGGTAGAAATAGTAGTATCAGCAGTACTATAGCTGATTTACTCACTGTATATTGACACTACTTTATTTGGTATGTCATGTTTGGAAAAATAATCACTTAACATTGCCAGACTTTGATAAAATGCAAAGGAAACAACATTGGCCTTCATTGTGGAGCCTTGCATGAAGGCCCCATTATACGCTCACATCATCATTAATGCACAGGAAAACATACCCGATTATTTAAAGTGCTTTAGTTGCCAACATGTACATTTAATACGGGTTTGTTTAAATCAGTGTCCATGTGCACTGTTAGCAGAAAACATTTCCACTGGTTTGGTCTAGAATAATTGAGTCCATTTATACTCAACTGGCAGCAACAGGTAGAGCCTGCTGGGAGGACTCAGCTGGAGGCGGGCCTTCCCCCGGTGTCTGCAGTTACTGGCAGAGCTTCCCCGTTGCTAGATCTCTGACCTTCATACCCCATGCCGCGGAGGCCCTCTCTTGCCTCTGCGTGGGCTACATGAATTTGGGAAATGGTCAGATAATCTGACTGTTCTTTGGTGGATAGTCATCATATTTTTTTCCCGATTTGGTCACTTTAATCATCAGTTGTCATAGCATTAAGATTGTCTCTCCCCTCAGGAATGATTAAAACTATAATCTTCTCTGAAAACTGCCTGCTCGGCTTGGATCACATTATAATCACGAGTAACAATTATGTAAAGCAATGACTATCTTAAACATGAAATACGCTCCTCCATAGGAAGCTGAAAATAAGGCAAAAAGTTATTTGAGAATAATAATGATAAAGTAATAATGCAATACTTTAATGTTTTAATTGATATAAGCTCAAACTAAATAATGAGAACTAATACAAAATTTTAGAGCTCAACTTACATGACTGAATGCAGAAATATATTAATGTTTAATGACTAACAGATTTTTCCATTGTCTTACCAAAAAAGAAATGTGGTAGTAGTGCCCAACTGAGTAGATCATATTTTTACAAGATGCCTACAACTCACACTGGGGAAACTGTTTTGAAAGGATTACCCAATAAAAATGGAGAAAGAACAAGTGGGTACTAATGAATATCAATACCAAACATAACTCAGTTACTCTGTCTGGGAGTCAAAATCTATTACACTCCAGTAGAACAGATGGATTTTCTATTTTCCAATTATAGCCTAGATTTTCACTGAGGTCAATAAACATAAATGTTATAGGCCTTGCATAGTATATTTTCCAGAGAAATACATGTGCTTTAAGTGCCACAGAATACATCCCAGCATATAAAAACAGTAGCAAAAACAAAAATTTATGAGAATGAGAAACAACCATCACACTGAAGATATCGTATTATGTATGAATTACATCTTTCTATATTTAATTATTCCTTGGGCATCCTAATTAAATCAGTAGCTCCTCTAATTTATGTCTACTTTCTAAAAATATTTTCTTAGGCATTTTTTAAAAAAACGATTGATTTCATATTTTTTTTTATGGTTGATCTTAGGCTTTTTTTCTCCGTTTGCTTTGCAGGTTAAGAATGTAAACAGAATACAGTACAATTTCTCACAGACATATGATAATCTTAACTTTTTTTAAATTTTGATAAATATTACTAAGCTCTACTGAACTTGGAAGAAAAGTTCTAAGAATACGTTTGAGAATAAGCTGCCCACTTTATACTCATCACCCCCAAATATTTTAGTGTGTGTTTCCTACAAACAGAGCCACTATCCTACATAACTAGACATCGACAAAATCATGATGTTAACATTTATACACTAATATCATTTAACCCTCAGATCCCATTTAGTTTTTTCAATTGTCCTAATAATGACTTGTATGATAAAAAGTCCAGTCCAGTTTACAATCACATGCCGCACTAAATTGTCATGTGCCTTTATATTCCTTTAGTATGGAGTCTTTCCTTAGTCTTACCTTGGCTTTTGTGACCTTGGCATTTTTAAGATCATGAGCTAATTATTTTGCCTAATGTATTCCAATTTGGAATTGATTTGATTAGGTTTAGGTTATGGATTTGGGGCAGTAATGTCTTAGAAGTGATTTTTTTTTCTCATTGCACCTTATAAAGCAGCATATAATTTCAATCTGTCTCAAAACTGGTGATGTTTGTTTTGATCATTCAATTAAGGTAGTATCAGGCAAACTCTTTTCCTGTCCAGTTCTGCTATACCCCTTTGCAATTAATACATACTCTGTGACAAGATAGTTTGAAATGATAAATACCCCACTCCTCATCAAACTTGCATTATACCCATTAGCTGTTTTATATGTATTTGTATTTATTTACCAATGGCTATTTTACTCAATGGGTTAAATTCATTATTGTTACTATTTATTTTGATGATCAAAATACTCCTTATTTTGTCATCAGGCTCCTGGTGGGAAGTTACCATTTTTTGAGACTTTTTTGACACTACAAGCATTCCAGGCTCATTTTGTATTTTCCTTGTTAAACACTGACTTCAAATCTAGGATGCTACTCTCAATACTATCCTATTTGTAAGTGATTTATAAAAATAAAAGAAAAGAAATTCCCAGCATGATGCCAAACCTCCACGGTGGATTGACAGTTGGATGTAACTTATTTTCATGTGTAACACATGAACTGTGCTGGGCACGTCAATGCAAATCTGAATGAGGCACCACTGCTCTCTACCTGGATTAAAAGTGACAACAAACTAATGAACAAAAAATAAAATAAAAAACAACAAAAAGAAAGAGTCAGGTCAAGTTCTAAATGCCAAAGGACTTATGAAAACTCAGCCCCAAAACAGCGGATAAAAAATGAGAAACATGAATGCATGCTCAGTGTTGAATATTTTGATTCATCCTGATACCAGAATAGATGTTTGGGAAGATCGCCAAAAGGATTATTTTCACACTGCAAGGCGCAGCCAGTTCAGAGGACTGATTCACATGCCACTGTTATCCCCAAAGTGTTAGCCAGAAGGGATGCCTTCGGAGAAGAGAGATCTAATGAGGGTAAAACAAGTTCTGCAAATATCTTAGTGGACACTAAAATTGTCTGACCCAATGGCCACGAAGCCTTTTATTTAACGTACACTTGCTACGTCAGAACACACTTCTCAGGAGCTGGCAAATCTCACCTAAAGGAAGTCGGATGTGCTCTTCTCTGAGCGAAGCCACGCGGCCAGGACAGGGTCTGCAGGGCTGCAAACACGGGCCGAGGCCGCGCGCTGCGGGGTCAGCAGCCGGGCCTGCCGCGGGCGGAAGGCACCATTAGGCACTTGTCAGACTGTATGAGACAATGTGGACACAAACAGCACGAGTAGCAGCCCGACCCGGCCTTTCCGTCTGCTCCTCCCCGTAGCTGTGGCTGAAGCCTGTGCCAGTGACCACTGGGATTTGTAACACCCTTTGCCAGTAACTGAGGCCAGACGGTCATTAAACTGGATATAAACAAGGCAGGAATTAGGAAGGGTGAATGGACGGCCTGGACCTCCCCTGAAACCACCTGGAGAAAACCCAGATTTCCCCACATCACCATAGGCCTTCGGGTTCGCGTCGGCACTTGTGCCCTGGAGTAAATGGAGGTGAGCCTTTTGCGGGGGGTGTGCGGGGAGGTGGGAAAACAATAAAAATATGTTCAAATGCATCGTTACATTTGAAGTCTCCCAGGCTAGCACTCACTAAACATTTCTGCATCTCTTGTTCACTCTCATTTTATCCGTGTATCTGTATAACCATCAAGCTGAAGCTCAGATTATTTTTAACAATCCGTATAGCTTTATGAAATAACTAAATGAATTTTAATTGCATGTAAGGAAACTAAAGAAGTCTACCTTAAAAAAAAAATGACAGTAGTTCTCATAAAGTTTTAAAATTGCTCTTCAAATGAAGCCTAATGCATGTAACAGAAGCAGGGCTCCTCCGGCCCGGCTCCTCCGCGGCACCGGGGAGCTCGTCTCTGCGCAGACAGACGGGCCCGAGGAGAGTCGTTCGGGGGACGGGGACCTAAGCTGGGCTTCCAGTCCAGTCGCAGAGAAGACTCCAGCGCTGCTCCATCGTGCATGGCCTGTTATGGGAGCATTGCACACAGCGGCAAAACCCTCTCCCAGTTAATCAGCCTGAGGTCGGGGAGGCCCTCACGGGGAGGACCCACTTCTGCAGCACCCAGGGGCCCGGCCACTTCCGGCTGATCTTGGTGGATTACACGTCTTAACGGAGTGCCCCCCACCCCGAACGGAGCGTTTCAAGCCCCACAAAGAATATATGAGCAAAAAAATAAAATCCTCCTATTATCGCCTGAAGAAATTTATTTCTAGTCAGGGTGTACAATTCTGCCGTAATACGCAGTCATTCAAGTAAGATTTGAATATTGGCCTTGGGGGAGGCAATTGGCTAAAATGTGAGAAGGAAGAAAAAGTCACAGAATTGGCTCTCAAAGAGTTTACATTCTAGTAGAAGAGAGAGGCAGAAATAAAAATGTACAGAGTGAGAAGCTAAATTTCTGACCCCTAAGGTTCTCTGTCCCCAATCGTATGGGTTTGCAGAAAAGTAGGAAGAGACTTCAAGGCAAAAATGCAGTAAGTTGTTGGAAGCCACACCGAACTTTTGAGTGTGCTTTGACTATGTTCATGTTGCTGTTACGATATCTTTTCTGGATAGTGCTGTCTAAATTTACCAGAGGTCTTTAGGGATATAGCATAATGGGCATAAAGACAGGAAACATTTGGAAAACTAACATCATTTAAACAAGAAAAAAAGTTATTATTTATACTTCAATGCCACATTGTGTTTTGAAAGCGTAATGACCCTTTTTAATCAGGCTGTGGGAAGTCATAAAATACCACACAAATTTAGCTGTTACTTTAAAGTTAAGGAGGATATGTTTTATGTCATCACTAGGTATCTAGACTTTTTCTGGTATCTGAAGTCTCAGTTCGCTCCAGTAAGTACATTTTTCTGCTAATTCCTCTTGAGTTCTAAAAATGAAGTTCAAATTAGAGCAACTGAATATTAGGCTTTTTACATTTCCATGCAGTTTAATTTCTCTAACATCTCATTAACAACTTCATGAACGTGTCAGATCAGGATTTCATGCAAACACCATGTGAACTGTAAATCTCTTCTAAAATAACTTACGTGTGCTACACACACAGTATTAGGTCTTCTGCTGACATCGAGAGCAAATTTAGAGGAAAATTCAACCCGAGTTGACAATTCTTCAAACAATACACATAAGCAAACCAGATTTGAAAACAAATCGCTGATGACTACTTCAGTTATTCAGGGAAAACATGGCATTAGGGGAACTCAGCAAAGGAAGAGTATGTTTATCTCACTTGTGACAGGCGTAGTCTCATAGCAGAGGTATACCCTTGGCTAATTATTCATTCAAGAATAATAAATCCAGTGCTTAAAGCGCTCCCAGGAGACTTGCCAACGGGCGAAGACAGACTCAGAACACGGAGCAGTGTAGCCCCTCAAAGGCAGGGCCACGGTGGTCGGACGGAATTCGATCGCGGCGCACCTGGAACCAATTGCTCTGCCGTGGCTGCGGGGTGATCCTCCAAGAGGAAGTGACGATTGCTGTCTTTTAGGAAAGAAAAAAAAATGGTTGGAGCTTTGAGATAAAGGACACAGGTGTTTTGGTTTTTGTTTTTGTTTTGTTTCCAGGCAGGGAAACAGATGGCAAAATGATGGCATGAAGCCGCGGCAAAACCTGCTGCCCGCAGGCACGACAGGTCCTGTAAGTGGCTGCAGGGGGCGCTGTGGGGCTGGGGCGGCGGCCTGAAGGCCGCGCGGGGGAGGAGGGCCGGGCTCATTCCTGCAGACAAGGGGACGTCCAGGGCGGCTCGAAGCTGGGAAACGACATCATCAGATCTGCTTTGTAGACAGGCAACACTTTGGGTAATGCGGAAATGAAGTACAGGTGGTGAAAAGTGGCGAAAAGTGTGAGCAGATGAGAGGCAGTGGAAATGGGCCCTATAAGGGATGATAGGGCTCTGACCTGAAGGTTGGAAGTAAGGACGGAAGAAAAAGAGCAGATTTCAAGGCAACACTGAGGCAGATTCCTTACTATTTGATGACAAACTGACAAAGACATGAGAGTTGTGGAAAGACTCTTTCCAATTATAGCTGCTTGCTCAAAAGATTGGGGAATTCTCTTAACTGAGATATAGAGTGCGAGAAGAGTACTAGGTAGGAGGAATATCTCTATTTTGAACACATTGGTTTTGAGCTTCCTTGAAACAGACTCTTTTTCTCCAAACTGATGAACTGCTCTTATGACCTCCAAACGCTCCCTTTAATCCCTCAAACCCATTTTCTGCATTGCTGTCAAAATGACTATGAAAATTCAATTATGACCATATTATTCCTTTTCATTAAACATTCTATGGGCTCCATATTATGTAGAGAAAAACGGTGTCAGGTTCCCTTTTGGACCCCACAGTCTGGCCCCACCTGCCTCTCGTGTTGCACTCCTGTTAGAACATTGGCTTCAGGTAAATTGATTTATTGCTCTTTCATTCTCTCCTTTCTTCTTTCCCGGCTGTTCTTTTGGCCTGGAATGCCCCAACAAGCAAACAATGTTTTAAGACACAGATAAAGTATTATCTTTATCATGCTTTTGCTAAGCAATAATTGACCATCCCTCTGTGCAAGGTATGTGCCCACCTATACACGGTGTATACATATAACCCTTTAACACACTTATTTATCAAGAGACCCTCTAATAGGACATCAGGAACTATACACTGCATGACTTTTACATCTCCAATGTACTGCACCGTACCTGGGTTTGGAAGGAAAGAGAGAGAAAAAGATTAATAGAATAATGTAAGGATATTAAAATGTGCATACCTTCAAAAACTAACTTTAATTTTAAGAATTCATTCTACCAACATTTCATGTGTTCTAGGCACATGTAGCAAAACTGTTAGTTGTGTTAGTGTTAGTGGTGCCAATCATTGGGAAGCAACCTCCATGTCCATCATTGGAAGGCTGGTTAAATACATTTTGACGCTGCCAGTAATTAAATGCTTTTTTCAATATTAATAGACTTTGGGGCATTTACGTGTGTTAATATAAAAAATCCAAGAGAGTCAATGTAAAAAATGAATAGCAAAAATCAGTTGAGTAGAGTATGTTACTGTGTCAGTTAAAGGTCAGTGTGTTAGATCCTTAGGGCTGCCATAACAAATTACCAGAAACTTGTCGATGTAACAGAACAAAAATTGTTTCCCAGTTCTAAAGTGAAGAAGTTTAAAATTAGGGTGTTGGCAAGGCTGCACTCCTTCTAAGGACTCTGGAAAGAATTGATTCCCTGCCTCTGTTATCTTCTGGTAGGAAGAACTGAAATCATAACAGTATTGAGCCTTCCTATCCATGAATATGGGATACCTCTCCATTCATTTAGTTCTTCTTTGGTTTCCTTTCATCAAAATTTTGTAGTTTTCCTCATACAGATCTTTTATGTATTTTGTTAGATTTTCACCTCTGTTTTATTTTGGGGAATTGCTAATGTAAATGGTATTGTGTTTTTAATTTTGAATTTCACTTGTTCATTGCTAGCACTCAGGAAAGTAATTGGCTTTTGTATACAAAACGTATTTTGCAACTTTGAGATAATCATTTATGGTTCCAGTAGGTTTTGTTGGTGGTGTTGATGTTGATTCATTTAGATTTTCTGCATAGACAATCATGTCATAGGTGAACAAAGGTAGTTCACCTATGTCTTGTCTATGTCCATGTCTTGGCTTGGTGTCTGATATTTATTTGGGAAAATTTGAAGTTAATATTGCTCTAAATATTTTTTTTCTGTTTGTTTCTATCCATCTGACATTATCATTACACCTCTTATAATTGGTTCACAGTTCTTGGATATAGCTTTGTTTGTTCCAGTCTTCTTTTTCTCTGTGTTTCTCACTTTTGTAAGTTTATATTGAGATATCCTCATGCTCAACAATAGCTGTGTCCAGTCTACTAATGAGTCCATCAAGGCATTCATCATTTCTTTTACAACACTTTCAATCTCTCGTGTTTCTTTTTGATTTTTAGAATTCCCAGCCCTTTATTCTTGCATTGCTCATCTGTACTAATGTGCTGTATACTTTCCCATCAGCAACTTCAGCATAAAATCATAATTGCTTTAAATTCCCAGGCTGATATTCTAACATCCTTGCTATATCTGAGTCTGGTTCTTATACTTTCTCTGCCTTTGCAAACTGTGCTTTTTGCCTATTGGTATGCCTTGTAATTTTTATTAATAGCTGGCTGAGATTAAAATACTGGGTGAAGGAAACTGCTGTAAACAGACCTTTAGTGATGATGTGGGGGTCAGATGTTGGGGGAGGATATGCATTCTGTAGTCCTGTTATTAGAGCTCCGTCTTCTAGTGAGTCTGTGCATCTGGACTGTGAACTTCAGAAGCGCTTCTCGGCCCCCACCTTTGTCAACGGGACAGGCTGGCTAGAGTGGGCCGGAGTTGGGCATTTCTTACCCCCTGGGGGAAAGACTAGAGCAGCCTTGAGCTCCCTACTTCTCTTTCCCCAGATAGGCGAGGCTCTGACAATGCTACCTTAGCGGGGGCGCTCTGGTAAAAACAGTTTCTCTTGGGGAAGGCCTTATGAAGAATAGAATGCCCTGACTTATTTGAAAATGTTTCCTGATCACCTTTTTTTTTTTTTCTTACTAGAAATGATCTTTTTCTCAAATAATTACTGTGAGAACCTGGTCGAGTTCCTGGAGTTAAAATTCATAAATGTATGGCCACCGCCTCCACAAAAACATACACACGGCCTTGTGTGACTGGCTCACACCAGAGTTTGTGACTCTCAGACGCAAACACGCAGAGTCCCTAGCAATTAGTCAGTCATGGTGGAGAACTGGTTTCTGTGGACATTTTTTCCAGGCTCCTGCTATGGCAAATGGTGACTCAATGTATTCACCTGTCTCCCTAATTTTGGTGACAGTGATTTTCCCTTTGACCTCACTTACCCGATGAGTCTACAGAGAGTTGCCAATTTTCCAGTTTGTTTAGCTTTTTAATTGTTCTTAGGACCTTCAGGGCCCTTACATGACAATTGGAAGAGAGAAGCTGGAAGAGGTTTTAGTTTACGCATTGATCCCTTTCAGGATCTAGTCTTATGCTTATTTGTATTTAAACTGCCACCAAAGTAAAGCTTCGAATGGTGTAAGGAATGTCCCTCCTATGAGAGAATGAATATGAATACACAATTCCAGAGTTATTTTTAATTGAGAACACTGCACTAATCGGCTGGGCACGGGCCACATGCTTACCTGGGACCCCGCGAATGCAATTCCTCGGGCCAGCTTGGGCACGCGCCCCGTGCTGTTATTGCGGACAGAGAAAAAGTAGGGCTATAGAATGAATGACTCTATCAGGTGGGAGAAACAAAAGCATTGAGCGTAATAATATTAAAGTAATAAAACTATAACAGTTACAATATACAAGTTCATGAAGGGTTCTTTACCGGGGTAAACACCCAACACACCTTTTGATTTAAAAAAAAAAAAATGCAATGTTTTCTTTTCATCAACCAAATAGATAGGGAAACTGAATAATATGTGAAAAATAAAAGTTTCTAAAAAAAAGGAAAAGAAGCACTGAGATACGGGAAGAGTCTGTTATTTTGTTTTTATTTTACTCCAGGAACTTAAATTAGCAGCAGTCACTTTCATAGAAAGTTGTTCAGTTTTTCCCATCCTAAGGACAGCTCAGGATAGAAATATAATGTAAAAAAACAAAATCGGAGGAACAGACTGTGATGCTGAAGCGCTGCCGCGTGTTGTAAGCACACACAGCCATGCAGCGCCCTAGTTCCCTCTGACGCCTCCCACACCCCCTTCCCTCTGGTGTTGCTGGCTGACATCCTCATTCAATTTCCAACAGCTGCTCTGTGCACGTGGGATTATTTCATGTCTTGTGGGTAAGGCTCGATCTTTTAAACTCGAGAAATGATTATCATTTCAAGTAGGTCTTTTTCAATAAGACCCCTTTGGGGTCAGTATGGCATCTAGCCTTTCTGTGAATGAGAACAACGTTGAGTTTGTGGATGCTGAAATTCTGTCAGCTGCCAGGAGACTGCCAATCCCATGTCTTCTGTCTTGCCTCCCTTCTTCCACCCTTCAATACAGAACTCTTTCTTTCCACGTTAACTTGAGTACACAGCAGTCAGATACTCTGCGTGATATTGAAACCGCCTCTAATGTGACCTAATTTCTTATTCCACGTGAGGTGGAAAGTATGAGTCCTAAAAAAGTAAACTATGCCTTTCAAGTAACACTGATCCAATTTCCTAAAGCTTATTTATTTTTAAAAGAATATTTATATTCTTAACATATAATTCTGCATTGTCAAGGTATTGGCTGAGTTTATGGAAATTCTGAAGATTTTTTATGACTCCTATGGTTTTCATCAATAATAGGTATACTTGTTTAAGACTGCTTTAAGATCCTTTATATACATGAAAATATAGCTAATGAAAAAGATAAGCATTACAGCTCATGATTAGTTCTCCACAAAAAGCCTTAATTTCAGAGAGAGGCATATTTTTAACTCTCTTATGCAGTAGTAATTACTCCTGGTGAACAAATATGACATGTTTGAATATTTTAAATTCTATACACACATTGTGTTTTCAGTAGTTTAAGGTTGTTGGTAAGTTTTTCATGCCAGCTCCACGGAGGGACCTTTCCTTGTTGGCTGAGAATTCCCTGAACCCTCTACCATGTAGACTAGGTTTCCTAAAACGGCTAGGCTGTCATTAGTTAGTGGAAGGGATGGCAGGGAGAGAGAAGGGAAAAAGATGTTCTTCCTATTAGTAGGATGTGCCAAAAAGTGAAAAAAAATGTTTTTTTTTTTTTCAAACTACAAACACCTTCTCTGAATCCAGCGCCCTGGTTCTGGTCAAGCTCTCACGCTAGAGACCACTGTCGTCACGTGTCCCCTAATGCTGGAAAAGACTTCGTTCCTCAGGTCGTTCAGATGGCTACACGTTGAGAACTAACAGTAAAATGGGGAAGAAGTGTTCAACTCGTCTGTTTAATTATTAATAAAGAATATATTCAGACAAGTATTTTTTTTCTGTATTCACTACACATTTTCTTGTGGTATACAGTAGTCTTTATCAACCTTGGTATTCATCTTAAGTCATGGACATGAGTATCTAGTAATGAATTGTTAATGTTAAAATTTGAAACATTTTAAATTATCTTCTCAACAGTGTATGCCATACTCATGCTATAAAATGATTTGCTCAGAACCAGGGTTCACCATGGACTATCATGTAGGCTTTGTGTTCATCTTCAGCACAATCCTTCATACATTATAGACGCTCAATGAAACTTTCAAATGAAAATGTTTATTAGTAAAAGAGAGATCGTGACTATCTTGCCGGTTTTTTGTTATACAACAAAATAATTACTTATTATGCAGAAATTATGGAAACTTTCCCCAGGAGAGCTATTTAATTATATATTTTAAAAAGAGAACCAACAAGAGATACATAGCTCATGGAAATATGAAGATAATACCAGCTATCTTATCACACTGATAAAAAATTAAATGCATATAAAAGATCTTTAAAATATATATTAAGTTCATAACCTGATAGGATAAAAATCCTATTCTTCAGAAGTACTTGCTGCTAGATTATAGAAACCTATTGGTTTCCTTAAATTTAAGTTGTTTTATTTGTATAAAACGAAACAGTAAAGTAATAATACTTACATGGCAGAGTTGACCTGTCAATACTTTAAAATAGTCAGAGATCATTCTTACTTAAAAGTATCAGATCATGTGGAACTGTTTCATTAAACATTGTTATGTATGTTATCACAAACCGTTTTTTAGGGCAGATGACCAGAAGCCTACTGTTGAGTCAAGACATAACTGTTTCTGTCACCAGAGTGGCAGTAAACGTGCAATACACAATTACAGTTGTGTAAACACGCTCAAGATTAATGGCCCGCATGCTGTTTGCCTTTCACTGGCCCCTTGGAAGGTCAGGCGACCCTGTAGACCACCTACTCTCAGTCTCACTGCACATGGACAAAGATCTGAGAGCTTCCTTGGGTTCCCAGACCGGCCCCTCCATCACGTGATCTTTATCTTTTAAAGTTACAGAAAAAAATAGAAAAACTAATTAATGTAAAGGAAAGAAAAAAAATCCAGCCCCCTCATATGTGTTCTGCAAGGCGTTAATTATGTACCTAATGGGTGTAATGCTTCAAATTGAGGTTTAAATTAGTGGTAAGGGAGACCCTTAGAAAGAAACACAATACTAATTATACTGCTTCTCCAGGTATCATTTCATTTTTCTTTGATAATCAATGAAATTGACTCACTTTCAATAAATGCCACAACAGCCATTGACATCTGTGGTTTGATTTGAGACTTCTCAGCCACTTAGCCCTTTGCACAAGAGCAGAGTGCGGTACAATCCCGTGATTGCCACCTCTCTGCTTTCATCTTTAGTGCTGTTTCTGAAAACTAATGGAATCTTTGAGCTCAAAATGGTTGGTTCTTTAATTGTGCCCTTTGTTTCCTGGATTCATTCTCCTCCCTTAAAATCTGTCTTCCTTTTTTATAACGGGAAATTTCTTACTGTAAGCCTTAATTTGTACCTCTAACACAGTAGTTTAAACACAAAATAGAACTATTTTACTTAAAAACAAGTAGTTGAAAGTAAACATACATTTATTAGTGCACTGTATTGATTTAGTAACTGGAAAGATTATATTTAATTATTGAATCAACTTTGCCCCAGATTTCCTGTACTATTTTCATATTTCATGTAGCATTTTGCTTAGATAAGTAACACATATCTGTTTCTTTATGGAAGGTATTTTAAAATACTACTTTTTTTTTTTTTTTTACCAATTAGTCATAATCTTGCTGAGCAAGTTTTTAAGTTAATGTTTCCAAAATGCATTTCCCCTTAAAGATAGAAAATCAGTGGGAATTTAGATTATTTTGCAAAGCTCCATGAGTCCCCCAAAGGGCTCCCTGCAAAGGCGGACAGACAGTAAAGCTTCCAGGGAGAGCCTCCCCACGGCCGCAAGAGGTCAAAAGAAAGAAAATCATAAAACAAAAATAACTCTAGACCCAAAGATGTTTCCTGTTTCTGATCTTAGATGTGGTACAGTTTTGCAGATTATTTTTCCAAAACCTCTTTTTGTCTGGTATTTTTCCAGGTTATATCTTGCAGAAGAAAAAAGTCAGATTCTATCCACAAAAATCAAATAGTAATAGTGTTTGTCCTTCTACCAGTGCATGTACAAATGAACAATTTTTGTTTTCTACCACAAAGAAAATGAGGCTTTTGCAGAATCCAGAAAGGAAAGGGTTTCACCAAGTCCTACATGAAAATTAGAGGCAAAAAAGCGTTTTAAAAGAGAAACAGCCCAAACCTCCAAGTTGGGGTGTCACAGGGCTGCTGTCCCTTGTGGAGGAGTCTGACGAGCACCCCTCAGGGACAGAACGAGGCAGAAAATGGAGATTACACGGGAAAAATGAAGTCAATTGCAAGCGTGATAGAGGGGATGAAACAAGCCAAGCTGGGCCATTAAGAAAGGAAAAGAGCAGTAAGATAAATACAGGGTTGGGCAGAAGTAGGTTTGCAGTTACAGGTACATGAAACACAGAGTTTAATCTTGTGTTATTATTTATTAATCACTGTATTATTTTCCACACGAACACCAAAAGTAGGAGATGTACTTAGTAATGCAAATGTTTGAAATTAATTTTTTTTAACATTCAGTATTTCATTTCAGGAAAAACATCCGCAAGTATGTAAGGGAATGGATTATTCAAATTGTTAGTTTTATCTCATTATAAAGAAAGGCTTCAAATTTTTCAAAGAAAGGTAGGAATCATGGAGGTTGCTAGAAAATAATCAAAAAGGGAATTCCATACTTACCAAGTATCTATCCACTAAGTTACTCCTTAATTCAATGTTTCTCTGTATGTGTGTGTTTGGGGCAGGAATATGTCATAAGTACATGACATTCATATGTAATTGAATGGTTTCATTGGTACATAATATATATATTTACAGCGCAGAACCATTCTAGCACTCAGTGAACTTAGAACTCAGTCTAGAACTTAGGCTGACACACAGCAACCTCCGGAGCCGAGGAGGGCGGGGATACTCGCAGGTGGAACACAAAACCAAGATTCGAGATTGCTTGGATCTTGTAAGAATATAATTGACATGCACCGAATCAAGGAGACCTCCTTCCACGCTCATGATAATAAACTGGGACTAAGCTCATGAGGCCCAGAACAAGAGATCTTTCACTGTCCGTTTGTTGGTTTGCTCTTACTGTTCACAAAAATTAAATTTAGGATTTATAATTTCCTCCTTTAACTCTAAAATACTGGGGTAGTTTGAGCAAAATATGGTCACAACTTATATTTTGTGCCAAGGGTTAATATTTATTTTATCCAAGGGAGAATTTTTAGCCAATATTTAAAGAACACATATGGTTCTTTTCTGTGGAAAATACTTAATATATATTTTCTGAAATTTGAAAATAATAACAAGAAAAGTAATCTATCAATCATGTATTTCCATGTGCTCAGACAGAAAAAAAAAGCACAAATAGTTTTATTTACTTAAATTTTATCCAGCGGTTTTAAAACTCCATACTTCATTTAATTTTGGCATTTTTTTATTTTGCCACTTCTGATTCATCAATTTTCTTGGTTGTTTTACATTTCTTATGTCACTTATTTGTTCAAAAAGAAAGTAATGATACTATTTTTTAAGTTGCAAAGATAAGCTAAGTTATAACTACTATTTTAATACTTAAATTATCAAATATGTAAAATGCAGTTACTTATTATGAACAGATACTATATATAAGATTATAAAACCAAATATTTCAAGTTATCAAAGTTAAACTTTAATAAAATACTAATTAGAATCATAAGTTTTTCTGCAACAATTTTGTTTTTTGTTTAACTTTTCATTTTTATGTGTGTGTTAATTATGACAAAAATTTGGGGGGTGACATTGGTTAGTAAGACTATCTAGGTCTCAAGTGCACGTTTCGGTGACAGGTCATCCGTAGGTCGCATGCGCGCCCACCGCCCAAAGTCGGATCTTCCGTCACCGTGTGTTTGACCCCTTTTACCCCTGACCACCCCGCCCCGCCCTTTCCTCCGGTCACCACCGTGCTGTTGTCTGTGTCTATGAGTTTTTGTTGTTTGCTTTTCTTATTTGTTCATTTGTTGCTTTCAGTTTTATGTCCCACAAGTGTATGAAGTAATATAGTTCTTGACTTTTTCTGACTTATTTTGCTTAGTTTGATATTTTCAAGATTCATCCATGTTGTTGCAATGGCAGTATTTACTTACATTAAATTAATTCAGTACATTAATTCAGGAACTTAATGCAAGAGCTTTATGAATTTAAAGGAAGCAAATGAAGATGAGTTTTAAACATATGAACTTAGGAAAAAAGTTAATAGTAAGTAACAATGGCAGAAAGCAGTTCAGGAATAGATATTGGGGTGGCCAAAGAGTTTGTTTGGTTTTTTTCCATAAGATGGCTCTAGTAGCACTTAGTTATCTTTAACATCATTCAATACAATTTTGTTAGATTGTATTGTGACAGCTGTCATATCAGCATGCATTTAAAAAACATAAAAATTGGTGAATTTTTGTATAACCATTTTAATATTGATGATGGAAGAAAATATGCAACATTTTCAGCATATTATCCTTTAGTATTTCAAGAAAGGTAAAAACACAACTGAAACACACACAAAAAGATTTGTGCAGTGTATGAAGAAGGTATTGTGACTGATCAAATGTATCAAAAGTGGTTTGTGAAATTTCATGCTGGAGATTTCTTGCTGGACGATGTTCCACGGCCGGGTAGACAAGTTAAAGTTGATAAATGATCAAATCGAGACATTAATTGAGAACAATCAATGTTATAGCACACAGGAAATAGCTGGCATACTCAAAATATTCAAATCAATAAAATTATTAATGAGAATGAAAAATGTGTCTTCTTTTTTACAGAGAAAACTAAATGGATTTTTGGCCAACCCAATATGATACCCAGTCACACACAACACATTGTATAATTTTCTCAGCAAGACTGTGCTCTTTCTAGATTCTGCTTACCATGTTCTGGATGCTTCTCTTGATTACCTTTCTGCATAAAATCACTGGAATCCATGAAGCTAGCCTAAAATGAATGGGGGAAAAGGGAAAAAACAGAGAAAAGGGAGGAGAAACTTCACACATTATTTATATTAATAAATATAGGTGGAGGACTAAATTAATCATCATGTAAATATATTACATTATTGTTTTAATAAATTTAATTTAGAACATTATAAAATCTTATTTAAAATTCTATTCATTTTTAAAAACGCTTTAACAACCATCATTTTGCTCTTTACTATTAAAAGCACTAAGGGAAGACTATTTTCATAGAGTATCTGAAAATGTGCTGTTCTTTGATGAAAAATAATACATTAACAAAGAGAAACAAATAGACACAGAAAATATCTTGAACAAGGTCATACAACCTGGTTTGAGCATTATATTCCTAGACATTTTGAAATATAAATAAATATTAAATAGAACAGATACCAAGTTTAGTGTCCATAACAGAATCATATTTATGGGGGAAAAAAGCTAAAGTTCTACTGCCATCTTCATTTTCACGAAAATACCTTCTCCTTAATCAACCCCAGGCACCGATTGCTGCAAAGAAATTAAAGCTGCTTGGGCAGGAATGCAAAATAAAACATCATATTTAGATTATGACACTACAAATATGGATTTTTAAGAAGATATGAGGCTTGAAAGCCAAGCATTGCTGAGGAAAAAACTGGTTTAGATACTTTTTATGTCCCATTTTAACCAATCAAGATTCAAGCTCTGTGAATTAGACAACAGATAGAAGTCCTAGGTTGACCAGAAGTACCATATTTTGCCATGTATAATGTGTACTTTTTTGCCCAAATTTTTGAGAGAAAAATAAGGAAGTGTATTATACGTGGGAAGTACCTGAAATACTTTGTACCTGTTCTTGTGTTTTGTAATTATTTGTTATACATAAAATTTCTTATACCGTAATGTGCTCAAGAATAAATGCTAAAATTCCTTTATAATATGAAAAACAAGTATCTAAATATAAATGAATAAAAAATTGAATTAAAAAATTAAAATGAAAGATTTTTTTTTCCCTGAAAGTTTAGGCCAAAAACATGGGTGTGCATTATACACTGGGGTATATTATACACAGCAAAAGATGGCAATAAGCAGACACTCTGAATCCTGGGTAATGTACCAGGCAGGAAGCTGTCATATACAGGAGTGTATGCCCTAAGTTTTCCTCTCTGGGTTCAGCCTTGAGGAGGGGATGTACCAATCAGTTTAACAAGGAGGATGAGGGCATGGAACTCTTGTGCAGTTCTCCACGTGGGTTGCTGGGAACAGACTGCTGTGCAAAGGACCTCGTGTCCCCATGAGGTACAGTGTCGTGGATGTGGAAAGGAGGGCAAGGACCGTAGGTACGCAGAGATAGTCTCCCAAGCTTGGTCCCATGAGGCAAGCGCCTGCTGCAGTGGAGCGGGGAGACAGAACCAAGGACCCAGATGGAAGAAGTGTTGGAGCCTGCAGCCAGCAAGGGCTGAGTAAGCAGAGAGCTGCTGATGGAGCAGAGAGAAAGCGCATTTCGTGTTCATCAGTTCCAGATGTCAACAGCAAATGCCAGGAGACGATCCTGAGAAAGGCCGAGGCCAAGTTCTGCAGGAGACACAGAACACCCACCCTGCAGCGGACTGAAATCCAGAGAGAATCTGCTGGGCCCAAACGCTCTTTCCTCGGCCTTGGATGGTCTCAGCAGCTCCCAGCTGGCTCTGTCCTCGCCTTCCGCTTGACACCAGTCAACACTGTCAAGCATGTAGGGATGGTGGAAATAAGAGAGTCGAGCAGTCATTTTCAAAAGACTATTTTCTTTAGGAACTGTTAAAATTACTGGATTTGATTAAGTTTTAAACAAAATTAGACTAAATGTAGTTTTTTATTTGCAACTAATCATGAAGGAAGCCAGATTGTTATAGAGAAAATAAAACAAAGAAACGATGTTTTTCTTATTCTAATGATTATACTGTAAGCCACAGTAACATCTTTGTGACACAAATACTAGTGAGCACTAAAAAAGTATGGATTTTGCAAGGGTTAAAGATTAGTAATACTACAGGGGAACTGCAATGGGGAGCTAGAGAGTAACAATGGTCAACTTCCCTGGCTAAACTAAAGATGTTTTAAGCATTTTACATTATTCAATAACCCAGCATTTTATAACTGAAGCTAAGAAAGTTTAAGTGATGTACTTGGTCTCAGACTTTAAAATATTGACCTAATATTCTTCTTATAAACTGTTATTTTAGGAAATCATGTGGTACCTATCAGTAACTTTATTTATATTCATATTTAATTACTATATCATATTTTAAGTAGTTGTACTAGCATAGTTAAAGATGTAGAATTTAGCTATTTATGGTATCTTTTTCTATAATAATATTATGATTGGAATCAAGTATGTCTGTCTATTATTTAATTCAATATAAGTAGATAAGCACAGGCATAAGTAACAGAGATTTTTATCATTAGGAAAAAGGGCTATAATTATTTTAAACCAAAAGAATTATAAAACTAACTATCATAAAATTATGTAACAGAAAAAATACACTCATCTCTCCCAAAGTATTGGAAGACAACTACATCAGAATTTAGAGGGGTAGACTGAATATCTGGAAGTTCTTTAATTCCTTGCAATATCAGGAGAATAATACATAAGCACATCGAATTTGCAATAGTATAATTTTAATATACAGACTTCACAATGGAAAAGAAAACAATGCCTGTTAACTTTTACCTGTCTTACTAGAAGATTTAAGACCTCACAAAACAGCTCTTGAGATACTATTCATTCATTTCATCCTATCTCATCAATAAAAGGTTCCTTAAATGGCCATACCAGCACATCCCAAAGCTATTATGTTGGGTGTCCTATTTTACAGTGTAATTCATTTTCTATATTATTGATTGACTCATAATCTAAAAGATATGTGTGTGTGCATATACATGTACAAACACATTCCTTTACAATGGTAGGCATCCAATAACAGTGGTTTATAATAACCATAATTAGTATACCTGGCATATGTAGATTTATGAACAAACACAAATTACTCAGGCTAAGTATTTAACAAATATATAGAAGTGCAAGTTCAAGGCAAATTTTAAACTGGCCACAAGCATTTAGAGTGATCTGGTCATAGGCTGATTTTTTTTTCTGGGAAAACTGAAAAACTTCAGTTTAAAGATTATCTCCTGCAGATTTTCTACTAGTTTTAATTCTAATTCAGTGTATCTATTAGGGTAATGTTACGGATTCCTTTAAAATCTAGAAAGGTATGCAAGCTGCATTATTATGGAGTATGTAAAGTTTGTCTTACAGAGTTAATATAAGGCAATGTTGAGACTTCTTGAAGTTAGGGCCTTTGGAATTTAAGTAAACTGAAAACAAAATTGAAATATGTTATAAAAACTATTGTTTTTTAGAAGAGCAAGCATTGGTAAAATAACTGGAATAAATAAAATATTAGGAAAAAACTATTATCTATGCTAGGAAAATAGCTTGCAATTAGTTCAAAAACATTATTTTGCTTTATGATGTCAAGTATATTTATTTTTCATTTCTTTGGAAAAAGTAAAGGCCTGAATCCAAGTAAAAAGAATATGTAAGAAAACATTGTTCCTACTCTAATTTGAACCCCAAGTGTAAAATGTTTTGGATTGAGACATTGGAGACTTGAGTTCAAGTCCTGACTTAATTACTGGGTGGCCTTGAGTAAACAACTTGACCTTTCTGTTCCAAGGTCAGCAAAACAAAGGTGTTTAATTAGGTCACCCAAGTTACTTTATGGGTGACCTAATTAATGTTTGAACTGTTACTTTAATGTTTGAACATTAAACTTCTATGACTCCAGGGCTTCCAAAAGCCTGAAAAAAAAAATAGAAAACTTCAGCTGAAAATATGTCAAGATCCAAGAGATCCCCTCAACCTGGTGAACCAATATTTTCCAAGTGATAGGTGCATGGATTGTAACGTCTGAGTAAAAGATTCACTCAAAGTGCAAGACAGACCAGTGGGATTTAAGTGCAACAGTACTAAAAGATAAATAACATGTTTTCAAGCCCCACATTCCAACTACCTTCTAAGACATTACTTGTTGAGTTTTGTGTAGTATCTAAGAAAAATATCCATAATTATCTGAAATGGTTGTCACAATTCTCCTACATTTTCCAACTGTATGTCTTCTTTCTTTCTTTCCTTTATTTCTTGCTTTCTAGTGTTGGTATTAAATGCTAAAGTATGTTTTTAGTAATTATTGCTGATTTAAAAACATTATTTAGAGGGAAACAGCTATATTATTTTGCGCCTATCACATATTTGTTCCATATATAAATATAAACCTATTTCATAAATTATTTTTTTCATTTTTAAACATTAAAAAATTAAGAGATTTTTATAGTGGAACATGCTGTAAAGAATCTGAATGGAATTGTGGACTTGACAAATAATTCGGAGACTCAAAAACTATTTCAAGCCTGGCAATGTGTGTCAAAATAGCTGGTTGGATTTCATCCTGTGCAAGTGTGAAAGCCAGAACTGTAGAAACCCCGTACAAGGGACCCTAGGGTTTTTTGGGTCTGTCCCCTCCTTTTATGGATGAGGAGTCTGCCTGAAGACGTTTGGCCAACTCATTCGCGTTCACACAATTCATACCAGAGTCGGTAATGGAAAGCAGCGTTCTGACTCCAATCCAAAACTAATTCATTCCCAGCCCAGCGTTATGCCGCCCTGCGAGAGATTCACGGCACCACGCTCCCTCCGCGTTCAAGTGCCTCAGACGCTCTGTATCGGGACTTGGATACCTTTGCGCAGTGATTCTGTCTCCTGATACCAACTCAGCGTTGGATCTGCTGCTGTCTTTGAACAGGAGGCAGACCCACCATTATTTTGTTACTATTTACTTTAAAAGAAGGGAATACAAAAACAAGTACTAACATCATTAGCTTATAAAGCTTTGGGGGCTAAAGGTGGGAGTCCCTTACACTTCTCCCTCTGCAGCATCTAAGTGTTCACTGTTCAGTAAGTGTTCGATAGATTGCTGTGAAATGTAAAGGAACAAAAGTGAATCGAATGGAATTAAGAAGTGAGCTACCCACACTGGAAATCGTGGTAACTCTATGAGACCACTAGGAGGAGATGCAATTCAGAACATTAAATAATTTCTAGGAAAAGACAAATGATAACTTTTTCCTGCCCCAGGTCTTACTTTACTGTTGAAATTTAAACCAATATTGTACTTAGCGTTCCAGAAGAAGATGAGAATATATCATTATCAAAAAAAATGTCTGTACTAGTTTAGATAACAAGATAATGTACTCTTTATTTTGAATAAAAATATATCAATGCTGAGGCACTTCAGTAGGTTTATTGGGGTGGGGGGAGGCGTCTGGGAAAACCCTGAGAATGTCCTTGCCACCCAAGAAAGATAACTGTCTTTCTTTTTACAATGTTCTCTGGAGATGGGAAAAACCTATCTTGGTCTAAATTCCCTATAAACAAAGAAACAAGCAAACCCCTGCCTGCTATTAATCTTAAAATGATATATACAACACAGATGGTGGTAATGAAAGATGTAGTTGAATGCTTCTCTATTATTGAAAAGTTTTTAACTTTGTAATTGCTGTACTATTTCATTTCACCCCTTCTGTCATTTTAATAATATATCTAAGACAAACAAAGAAATGTCTATAATAAATTACGCCAAGAGCATACTCAGTTTTCTCAAGCACAGATCTGATGAGAATGGAACTTTAATGATTCTGACTCTGCTGCCTATTCAGTCGTAACATGGAACCATTAGATCAACAAAGCCAGCTGTTTTTAAGTTCCATTAGGAGCCAGTATTAAAATAAGAGTAAATATTAAGTCTGAACCTAATTCTACTTTACAAATATCGTCGTTGATTTTTAAAAATTCTTTGTTTGCTATATATATCTTTTTTTTTTTTTACTTCTTCAACTTGATGGTAAAATACTTTTTCTTCTCATTTTCTATGTCAAATAATATATGTTTCTCTTGGAAAACAAGATTCTCTGAGCAGACCCTCGCTCCTTCACCCACCACCTCTCCCCTCCAAGAATATCTCAAAGCAGAAGGCTGGTAGGACTACAGAGCGACTTCCTATAAACTTACTCAAACATGTTTTAAATGCTCTGTGTGACGTTTTACCACTTCAGCGGGGTCCTCAGAATTTGGGACAGTCCAAAATACATTTGGGGGAATGGAGAGTTAGACTCCTACCAGGTCGGATTTCAAAAGCAGAAAGGACAGATAGACTTTCTTAAAAGTTAGTTTATATGCAGCAATGATAAAGAATATGCTTACCTAGAAAATCACTGTTAACGCAATATAAAATCCTGTACTAGGGAAAGTTAAGTAATATCCTCAAAACCTCCTTGCTAGTAACCAACAGAGCTAATATTCAAATGATTTCCTACCTCCTTATTCCTGGCTAGTGCTGTCTTCTCTCCTGGGGTCATTCCCCAGGGGTCTTGGCAGCCTCCCAAGACCCATTTCTGTCCATCCAGGCCGGTCACTCACCTCCAAGACTCGGATGGGCATATACACTGACGTACGAAATTTTCTTCATCAAATGAATGGCCTTTCCTTTGTCTGTTTAATAAATTTATTGAGGCAATGTTGGTTGATAACGTTATATAAATTTCAGGTGTTTGGTTGGTAACATTACATAAATTTCAGGTGTACAACATTATTATTCAATATTTGTATCCTCTACTGTGTGCTCACCTCCCAAAGTCTCATTTCTCTCCATTATTTTTTCCTCCCTATAGTTGCAATTCCCTTCACGGAATTCGCCCCACTCCCCCACATCCCTACCTCTCTGGTAACCAGCAGTCTGTTGTCGTTAGGAGTTTGTTTTTGCTTTGTTAGTTCATGTGTTACTTTGTTGTTGCATGCTCTACAGATGAGTGAAAACCGACGGTTTCGGCCTACTCCGTCTGACTTATTTCACTTTGCATCATACTCTCAAAATCCATCCATGTTGTCACAAATGGAAAGATTTCTTCTTTTTATGACTAAGTAGTGTTCCCTTGTATATATGCACCGCGTCCTTATCCATTCATTTGCAGATGGACACAGGTTTGTTTCCATATCTTGGTTGTTGTCAGTAATGCTGCAATCAACATAAGGACAAGTATGCGTGTATCTTTTCATATTGCTATTTTCATATTCTTTGGATAAATCCTCAGAATAGGAATTACTGGATCATATGGTGGCTCTATTCTTAACTTCTAAAGGATACTCTGTACTACTTTCCATAGTGGCTGCACCAAACAGTGTTGGATTATAATCTCGCCAACGGTGTAGGAGGGTTCCCTGTCCCCCACATCCTCACCAGCACTTCTTATCCTTTATTCTTGATAGTAGTCATTCTAGCAGGTGTGAGGCGATACCGAGTTGCCATTTTGACTCCAAAGCTTCTCTTAGTCCATTAGCTTTGGTAGCTACCTCTACATTAGCAGTATTGGATGCTCTAGTAAGTGTTCAAATATAGCTCTCAAAGGCAAAAGAGTACCCTTTATCCCCAAAAACTTCTGACTTCTTCCTTTCCTAGCTCTGGCTTCTGAAACTTTAAATCCCCTTTACATCTCTCACTCTCTCTCTCTTTCCCTCCCCCTCTCAAAAACCGTCTTCCGGCCTGACCCGGGCAGTTTCACCTCTTAATGAGGAGAAGTTACTTCAAGCCTATCATTTGAGCGGCTTTCAAACACTTGACTCACATAAAGGCAACACAGAGAAAAGATTTTCTCATTTTTTAAAATTAATTTTAAAGTTTTACAATTAAGTTTCTTCATCTGCTAAACACCTTGGAAAGTTATTCTAAGCCAATAAAAGTGACTGTAATTAGGTGAATTTTAAATATAAATTAATTTCCTTGAAGCTTGGGTCTGAGGAGCATTTTATCTTTTTGCAGTGGGAGCTGTATATAAGATTAAGATGACAAGGAGGGATGTTAGACAGCAACGTTGGTGAATCGGTAAAAACCCAAGAGACCCGAAATGCACAATTAGCCCATTCTGCATTCCCCAGAATACTTTGCTGAGAATCAAGCAAATCATCAAATGATCGATTTTAAAAGTTAATTCCAAGGCCCCTGAAATCATCAACAGTAATTTCTTGGCACGTCTAAAGTGTCCTTATTTCCTGAAAACTTTTAACTGCTTTTCATAAACTTTGTTTGACCAACTATTTAAAAAAAAAAAAAGTTAAGCCTTTAATTCTCTGCATGAAATACCTTCCTGCTTTAATGATCTAGGGTAATTTCTGTTTTCCTGGATAAATCCTGATTGTAAAAATCTGTTTTGCTTTTTGTAATTAAAACCATCTAATGAATCACCACCTCACATGGATACATATCATATGTGATTATATAATCCTATTCTTTAATAGTATGAATGGCAAATTGTTATGAGTAAATAGGTGAGAAAATTGGATGAATAGATTATGCAATTTATTTTTTATCACTTTTGTTATTCGCTCCATTAAAGAACGGTTTTCAATCCCAAATAGGAGGAAATCAGAGTGTATTGTAACTCCCATGATTTTAATTTATAGTAAGTACCTCAATTTTAATATTTTAGAACACCTCTAAATTACTAAAATGCTATATACCAATTAAATGTAAGCAAAAATCAAAATTAGTTTACTAACTAAAGTTTGCTAAAAGCAGTTAGTAACACACTCACTGATTTCTTCCTAAGTAGTAGTGTAGTATTTCTTTGCGCAGCTAAAACCAAAGTACATTGTTTATGGCTATAATACACTCTTCCAACATCACAGTTTAGGGGGTATTGAAATTTTTAAACCAGGTAAAATTGGCTACTATAGAAGACAAAGATTTACCTTAATTACCACCCAAATATAACCCAGATGGAAAATAGAGTTATTGAATATTCATCACTTTTTCACTCCATGACTAAGCACATAGGACATGGAACTGGATTTTTCCCTCTAAATATTCCTTACATGGTTTCACGACAGCCCTTAACGGATCTCCCTGCCAGGAGTCTCCGTCCTATCTTCCTTGTAGACCACAACCAGAGGAATTTCCCCAATCAAAAGAGGATTGTGTCACTTCATTTCTCTAAAATAAGAAATCAGGCCTAAGCTGGAGTGGGAACTGTTCGGATCGCAGACCTGCAGGGCATGTGGCAGCCCCAGGTTGGAGGCGGCCTAGAATATTCTGGGCCCTGCCAGGAGCTGGCTGCTCCTGGTGCTGTGTGCATGATGGGATGTCTGTCTCCTTTCACGAGTCACTGCAAGCAGAGTCTACATTTTTGTGAAATAGCCCTCTAGTCTAACCTCCACTTTCTGTAGTCAGGATGCCTTTTTCTCTGCTTCTCTACACATGGGAAGCTATGCAGAGAGACGCCCTCAGGGTAAAGGCAGAGCGTGGCAAAGCCCTGTGATCGCGCTGTGTCGCGTTTGCCTGCTTCCTTCGTGAACCGGCTAAGCCGTCGTGCGGGGGTCGGGATGGAGGCTCGGCCTAGCAGACGCCCAGACCAAAGTGACCCAGAGCCGGGTGACCAGCGTCGCCTGAGGACAGCCACATGTCCCACAGCACTTCAGAGGGAAAGAGTCATGTCTTCTCTCACTTAAAGATAAGAGCAGCTTTCTTTTCCACCCACTCCTACCTGGAAGACAACTTTTTCTGATCACACTTCAGAAAGATCATCATAGCTAAAGGATTTTCTGAGACATCGATAATATACTGTATATATATTTATATTTTAAATCTGGATTCAATACGATATAATTTCTATATATTATGCATTGTGTGTGTGTGTGTATACACATATTTATTTCTCATAGGAACTCAAAATAGAGAGCAAGGTAATATCCCATAAGCACCAAGCACCGTTTAGAAGCCCTGCTCTGCCCTGACTGCGGGGCAGTGTGTCTATGACCAGCTGACCAGTTTTCCCAATTGCTCTGGCGATGGCAGATTCAGTTGCTGAGTAAAGAACGTCCTCACCCAAAGTGACTGTGGTGTCTATTTTAACTCAGTACATTTTAAAGTCAGCAATTATTGCAAAGGAAATCTGTACTGTTCAAGACAGTTCCACTATTCTTTTCTTAAACAACGGAGACTTTATTGAGAGCAAAGCGGTATATGGCTATTTTCTTGAGTTTTTATTTTCCTACTAGTGAAGAACAAAACCTCAGACAGGGCTATTGTCTGGTCCATCTGGTGCCGTATTTCCTGCACACGAGCCTTGTATAACCCACACAATATTTCGACTGCAAATGTTGTTTAGCTTTTGAAACAATTGCCTATCAAAGCATCCAGGTTCCATTGATAATGGAGCAAAGCCTTTCCTGCGATTGTGAGCCAGGAAATGCTGGCCCCCTTGGCAAATCTCATGTGTCCTGTTGCTGGTAGCCTCCCTCCCTCCTTGCTGGAATGTGTTATTTTTAAGCAGCTAGCCTAACAGGAAGAGAAAGTTGTTATTTCTTTTCATGTGAAGCAGACAGGCAGGGGATGGCAAGTGTGTACAGTTTGGGGTTGATCAAACCTTAAAACCACTCACCAGGCACCTGGTCAGCTCTGCGAGGGAAGCCTTCAGTTTCGAATGCATAGTGAGTTCCTTATCCCACCGCCCAGCATGTTTCCCAGGCTTCACAGGACCGAAAAACAGCCGCAACTGCACTCAAGGTGCATAGAACTTCATTGTTCTGTACTTACAGGGATGAAAGAATGTTTCATTTTGCAGAGAGCTGCCCTGAGAATAAATCACTTTTAAGGGAACTGCAGAAATAGACATACATTTGATTTCATGATGATGAATGAATGTTGAATGGGTACTCAATGGAACATTTTAGGACCACCGTGAACGGAATTATAAAATTAGAAAAAGAAACAATCTTTCATATTTGCCTATGTAAGAAATAGTAGTACAGCTTCAATCTGTCACATCAGTTTATACAAAAATTAATCTCTGTCTTACTTAAATAATTGTTTATGTCCCCTAAGACAGTGGCTTTAAAAAGCAAATCAGTTTTAAGAAAACAACAACAACAATAACATATATCCAAGACGTGTTGAGTAGAGAAGGCAGTTTTCCTTGCTCTTCTTGAACAGACAGAACTTGTCCCTGGCCTTGCGCCTTTGCTCACACTGTTCCTTCTCCCAGAAACGCTCTCTTCCCAGCCCGGACTCAGACGAGTCTCCTTCCCGGCCTGAACGAGGCCTCTGCTCGCACGTGACGTTCTGGCGATGATGCCGGATGCCGCACCCCCCGGCACCGATCACACTCCATCCCCGCTCGCTGCCCGTCAGGTGGGGCGTGCTCCGTAAGCCAATGTGGAAGGAGCGGAGGAGGCCATGTCTAGGTTCACCTGTTTGCCATTCTCCTGGCGTACCCCTGGTTCCAGTTCTCATCCCTCCAACATATCCGAGTAGTTCAAACAAATCAAGGCTATGGTGAAAAACACTACAGTTTAATCAATCTAAAAGATATCACCTGGGTAATGTAAATCCTTAAGGATCACACACGAAGGTGTTTGTGTGTGCATGTTCCCATCGAGGTGCTGAACATTAAACAAGGGGCTGAGATATAATTAACTTATCACTCTTATTCTTGCCTTCATCCATCCCTTATTTTCCTTGATCATTTAACATTAACCCATTCTGGGCAGATTATACAACCATCTACATCTGCATAGCCAAGAGTCAACATGTCCTCAAGCTCACAAACTTGACGAATATTCCCATTCCCTGCATTGCTGGCAAAGGCCTCCAGTATCTATGCCACGTTTTCAGATCCATTTATGGCACTGTTTTTCCTTTGTTCTTTGATCATTCGGGTATAAGTACTAGTAGATTCCAAGTTCATTGGTGCTGAGGATGTCTCTACTACCTCTCCTTTCTGCCAGCCCATAATCCTTACTAATTGCTAGTGCCTTATCTTAGGGAAGGAAAAAAAGGGGGGGGGGGATGTAGGAAGATAACAGAGATACCATTTTATTAAAATTGTATTCCTACTTAAATTTTAGGCCTTCAGACTAGCTCTACAGTTAAAGGAAAGACAGATCAGGCAATACCGTGTGCAGCATTTTGCTGATTTCAACCCACCCACCTGGCAGTGCATTCACTGGCTCTGCTCGCTCTGATCCTCTTCATGCCAAAGGGAGGCAGAGCTGACTATGTAGGGTGATACAGCAGGGAGAACAGTGAGTTTGCTCTTTTCTGCCCTCCCCATGAGAGAACCTGTTCTTCACTAAAGACATAGGTGGCTTAGAGGCTTCTCCAAATCAGCCCTCACTTTTGGTTTATCTCGGTATTCTCTCCCTCCTCCCCTACCTGCCCCGAAGTGACTTACCAAGACTTCTGGTAAGAAGAAACTTGGAGTAATAATGAGTTAAATGTTTCCACTTTTTTTTAGGAAGCTCCACATCTGGGTCTTATATTGACAGAAAGAATGACTAGCAATGTCATGTGGATCACATGGGCCTCCAGACTTCTCAGGGGTGCGCTCCAGCCATGTGGTTACTGTACAGGTCAAGTGACTAGAGCCCCCTCATGAGACAGCCGTTAGTCTTCCCTGGGAATGAAGTCACTCACCCAAGGCCAAATCCATTCCCTGCACACGAAGCTGGATTCAACCAAGTCCTGGCAAAAGATGGAGGTCTTTTCATGCATCCGCCAATTCATCAACTCTGAATGTTGACTGTCTACACTCTTCCCCAGTCTCTTCCCCAGGCCTGCCATTTGCAGAGCCACCCTTGGTTCTCTGTCCTGCGCTCTGTGTTCTCTTGCTGTCCCAGACCCATACTGCTCAGAGCAGGGTTCATATATCCATCTCGCCCTTTGTCATCTCCACTTGAACTTCTCACCAATATCCCACACACAACATGTCTCGAATTAAGATCATAATCATCTGCTTCCCCTCAAAAACATCCCCCCGTCCTGGTGTTTAATCCAAAATTCTGACTCATCATGACTCCTGTCTCTTCCTCATCCGATACACAACCAACCACCAGGATGTGTGGTTCATGCTTCCCTTCTGTTGCCCAAGCCGGCAACCTCCTCTCTTTTCTCACTGCTAAAAGCTCTCACTGAAATCATTTCTATAAAGACAATACCAATGTTTACTCTATTTCTTAAATTCGTTTTCCATAACATTTTCAGGACATGTCTGTTATAAAACACACATCACGTACATCAGTTTTATGCTATAAATCTTTTGTTTCCCCTTTCCCCTGCAAACACAATCCTAGATGTTTAAGATGCCCTCCGTTGCCCACCATGATCTGGCTCTGCCCATCTCTTCTACCTCCCCTCTTAGCACTGTTCTCTCCACTTTCACCGTCAGGTACGAAGATGCCAAGCCACCACCCCGAAGGCTCTCTGGGGCTCCTACAACCCAGGCACTCAGCACGCGTTCTCCGGGCGTCCACATGGTCGGCATCTGCTTTGAGAAGTCAGGCTGCTTGCCTGTTAAATACTTCACCACACTCTCGATCTTGAGAGATTTAAAAATTTATAACAAATAAGTATACTATTTACAATTTTGCTTATTTCCTACTGACCCATTCTATTGCAAGTTCCATGAAGGCACAAAGTCATCCAATCAGTGTCACCTCTGTCCCCAAGTATCTACTGCAATGCCTGGTATCTAGGAAAGACTCAAATATTTGACAAGTGAATGAAAACAGAACAGAACGATCATTGAGCAATTATTATGGCCAAGTCTGAGTTCCTCAAGCTGGTGTTTCAATTTTGTGATGTCCATTCGAAATTTTTACTGACAAGGGAAAACTTGAGTAACGTCTCCTGGCAAATCATGATCCTTTCTTTCATTTCTCTCTGTTTAAAAGTGATTCCTCTCTCCAAAAAAAAAGCCCTTCAGTAAACAGTTTTACTAAATATTGGCTAATCAAACAATGACTGTATCAAACAAGCAAGTTGAGAAAAACAAACCAAACACATGGCAAGAAAAAAATCTAAAATGACATAAAGAGACTCCTACAGCTTTGAATTTAATGGAGATCTAAGAGGACAACTGTTTTATTGGAAGAATAGCAGAAAGAACATTAGATTTAGTTATTAAAAACAACAACAGTTAAAACCAGTATCTGCGTAGCTAGAGGAAGAGAAGCCGGTGAAGAAACAAACGATGGGTATGCTAAGGAACTAACCTAGGGAAGCTGGTGGAAGCGGGAATGAACCCCGTTATGCTCTGGTATAGGTTTTTCAGCTGTCACAAGAAACACACATGCACTGGAGTCCACGCTGGGGGCGACATGTGACGTGGAGCTGGGAGGAAGGGGCTTCCAGGGCCGGCTGTGAAGGCCAGGCGGGCCTGGCGCACACAATGGCAGAGCTGATAAAAACACATCTGCTTTCTTTCCTTGTACACAGGACAGTAAATGCATCCAGGGAACTTCAGGTCTTACCCATGGAAACTTTGATAGTGCCGATGTAAAATAAATGAAGACAGGACAAAAGGAGGCAAATTTATTGGGAAGAAAAGCAAATGCAAATTTAGGAAGCTCAGCATGTAGTAGGTAATTGAAAGCAGGGAAGGAAATTGCTTCTAGATAGGGTTCTAATTCACACGGTTCAGTTTTCCACTGATAAAGTACAGCACAGCCCTGAGCCTGAAATGTTGGATTTAACAAGCAAAGTGCTTCGGAGGAAAGCAAAGTATTTCCATGGCTCTCCTAGGGAGCAAGGCTATTATCCCCTTTGGGTAGAATTTTCTGGGTATTAATTAGTTTTTAAGTAATTTATTTTTTTATCATCAGGTTTTGTGAATTTTCTCAATTTTATGTTATTTTTTTACTGAAAACCTATTTCACGTTGTGTGTATACAAATCCCCATCTGCTGCTCTGGGTCTCTACCTTCCTCATCTCTTTTCCTACCAAACCCTCTACCACCCGCACCCCCTTTGCTACCTCTGCTTTCTCCCCATTGGCCTCTACACTGTCCCTTGAATGCACCAAGTCACTCCTACAACAGGGTTTTTATCCTTTTAACCTGCCCTGCTCCCCAGGGCCCCCTGGCCATCTAGCCCAGCAGCACAGGGTGAAGCCAAAGCACCGGTCCAAGAACGCTGTTTTCCAATGCACAAAATTTACAGGATTATGAATGTATCCAATTATATTGAAATAATACTATCAAAATAGTTTAAATTACATATGTTTCATGATAACATACATACTTCTATATAAATTCATCAGAATGACCCGATCTAGGGTAAGGTCTACCAATAACTGTAATGTGGAAGTAGTAGTGAATGTAAGTGGTTTTCAGGGCGTCTGAACACTGCTATATAAAATAAAAATATCTGTAAATTGTTTGGCCAACAAAATTACAATTGCCACTAGGATTTTTGTGGGTTTTTTATAAAATTCAAAATAAGGGAATTAAATTTCAGTTACAGATTAATGAGGGTAATATTTTAAACTTTTTTCTAAATCAAGTTCAGGGACTACCTGCTTTCTAAGTGAAAGTCCAGATTAAAGACTCTCGCTTAATGAAAGATTCTTTTCTCAAGTGTCTGCTTTACTCATATCTCACATCCTTCAATTCCCTCCTTAAGTGCCCCATATAATAAGGTTTTTCCTGAACACCTTAAGTAAAATAACACTCCTGTGTTAGGTTTTTCCTCTCTCCCTTACCCTATTTATTTTTCTCCATAGCCGTGTTGACCTACTTAATATTCATCCGTTTATTTTATGTCTCCCCACTGGTATTTAAGCCGTCTGAGAATCCGGCTTTTCGGTTTTGCTTTTTCGCTCACTGCCACATCCCCAGAGCGCTGGACCCTCGTGCAGCCTGGGTCTTTGGTAGATCTAGCGTTGCATGTATTAGATGAATGAGTGCTCTTTCAGCGTGGCCTCTAAAACGCTTTAAGATCTCACCTCAGGTTGTTCTGCTAGTCTCACTCTGTACTGCTCCCTTCTTGACTTCCCCTCCCCTGGCCACGCTTGCCTTCTCTCTGTTTGTGGCAGGAACCAAGTGCCATCCTGCCTCAAGGCCCTCATCTGGGCATCTCAAGCTCTCTGGACAAATCTGTCCCTCTCCCCTGCACTTGCCCTGGTGAACCTGACATGCCCTGTGAGTCCCAGGTGCCTTTATTTTCACCGCAGGAGGCAGATTGCCCGGTGATACACACTTAGAGGTGATTCCATATTTCTTTCATGACAGTTTTCAGGAACATAATTAAGTGATCACTTGCATTATCCTTCATTCAGTGTCTGTTGTTCAAGCTAGACCATAGCTCACTGGAAGCAGGTTACCCACATTTAGAAGTACCCAACCAACATTATAAAAAATCAAATGAATAAATCCAGAAGTCACCAAGACTACCGTCTACAGATTTCTCTAAATGTAAAACTTGGAACGCAATGACAACGTTAGTTGGCCTAGCTTGAGCAATCATTGCCTGCACCTGTTGTCTTTGAATGAAATGCTAATGAGATGGCAGAGACCACTCATAAATATTTATGAAGACAAGGAGTTTGGCACAAACTGGCCCCAGGCCGCAAACCCTAAGTGATGCTATTTCTCGTTCAGAAGTTTTCCAGCACCAGAGCCGCCGGTTGAGGGAGGCCTACAGTGTTGCCAAAAATGTGATCCCCAGAAGGAGTTTCTTTCCTAGCTTGATTAGAAAGCCTGAGTTTAGCAGAGGCTCAACATGTTCATACAATTTCATCTCAAAGGCAAGAAGCTTCTTTATTTTATCCTTAAGCCACTAGCTTTCGGTAAACAAAATACAAGAGCTATGCTTCACATGAAGTAAGTCGTGTAAACAGAGGGGTCGAGTCTCTCCTTTTTCAGTTCTATTGTTTACAGTCATGGTTAGGACAATGATGTTGGTGCTTAAGAGTGCAGGGCATTCGACGCAGATGTCTATGGGAAAGGAGGTTTTAAAAAGCGGAACGAAGCCAAGCTAGCAAGTCAGCAGCAGTGTTCATTCTCAAGAAGCAGAGGTCAATAAAGTTGAGGGGCAGCTCCTAAATACAATTTTATGTCTTCATCAAATGCCTCCGGGTTCTCTATCAGCAATGCAGGCATTTTGCCACATTTCTGGAATACGTTATTGCTCTCTGTCCGATTGTAATTAGCTGTTTGGGAATTTTTCATGCCATGATGCTCTGTCTTTAGTAATTGTCACCAGACGAGACCTCAGAGTCCATATTTTGAAGGGAATCCCGTGGAGTGGGAGGGCCAGATACTGTTACCTATAAGCAGGGCAGGAAAAGCAAGTCAAGGGAAGTGAAGTGGATTATTCTGAGCTTGAATTCCAGGTGCTTATTTGAGAGTAGAAAAAGAACAATTCGTGTCAAAGTTATTACTTGGAAGTAATTTTCACTTCCATTTAACTCTTTGGAATAAAAAGCAAACGTACCCAAGAATGTCTTGAAAGTTATAGAAATATTGGTAACTATAAAAGAGAATTTTTTTTTTTTTTTTTTTTTTTACAAATTTGAGCTTTTTATGTAAGGACAAGCTGCTCTGGATATGGTTGTCAGTAAAATGAATTAAACTGCTGAAAAGATGGAAACTATTTTGAATAATAATTAATAGGCATATTCCTGAATTATTTTTGTAATAGTTTAGAAACTTCCATGAAAAACAATATACTTGGTTAATATATGTAGGTAAAGAAAAAAATAGTGATTAGCATAGAATTATATGTTTCAGGCTTGAATTCCATTGGCCACAGGAAAGTCCTGGGCCCGCGGTCGGTGGGCGAGTGTGTTCACAGGCACATGCATGTAGACAATGCCAGTGCTGAGGGTTTAGTGTGCTCCATAGTGTGATCGCTGAGGCAAGAGTCACTTCTGCCCTGTGTTCTCACGCACATCCTCCCACAGGCTCCCCCTGCCCCCTCCCATACCCAAGTTCACAAGGCTAGTTTGAGAAAAGTCAGATAAAAATTTTTATGATAACTTATCTGCACTGCACAATATAAACAACTAAGCTTCATACCAGTAGGAAACGGGTGATAAATTGTTTCTTCACATGGTGGCAGTTCGGGGAGGAAAAAAAAACAAAAACCAAAAACAACAACAAAAAAAACCCTTTGGTTTGCCTTTATTACAGATCTTTGTTCATAGAGATTTTTTTCGCAAGCCGAACTGTGGGTTTGGTTCGCTTTTGCCCATCTGCCTTAAATACAGTTTTGTTCATCTGGTGACAAACCAATTGGGAAGCAACCACTTATCAAAATCGCCATCTGTAAAGCCAAACCAGTAACCAGTCTCATCAGATTCAATCTGTTCGATTGCGTGAAGCTTTTGAAAAGGTTGGGGAGAAGAAAGTTTGTATTAGAATAATGGAATAATAAATTAGAAAACAGCGTTCAAATTCTGCCCCTACTGCGGAAAGCCTTTGTCTACAGAGAAGCCTGAGGAGTCCCAGACCTTGGTCAGACCGCCTGTGTCATCCTTCAGAGCTGAGTCCTTCTCTACCCGTGAGTCCATCAGCGAGTCAAGTGCCCAGAAACAAAGATTTTCACTTAAACTAGATGCCAAGGATGGGCGCTTGTTCAATGAGCAGAACTTCTTCCAGCGGGCGGCCAAGCCTTTGCAAGTGACCAAGTGGAAGAAGCTGTCCTGGACGCCCCTGCTGGCCATCCCCACCTGGGTCGTTCACCAGGACACGTACAGGTTCTCGGTGTTGCCCACGCTGGGGAGGAGCCTTCAGTCGGCCCTGAGTGACAACCGGAAGCCTATGATACCCATGCTGTCTGTGTTCCAGATGGCCCACCGGCGGCTGGACGCCCTGGAGTTCCTCCACGAGAATGAGTATGTTCACGGCAATGTGACGGCTGACAATATCTTTGTGAACCCAGATGACCTGAGCCAGGTGACCCTGGCAGCTTATGGCTTCGCCTTCCGCTCTTCCCCGGCGGGCAGACATGAGGCCTACGTGGAAGGCAGCAGGAGCCCCCGTGAGCGGGACCTGGAGTTCCTGCGCACGGACGCGCACCAGGGATGCGGCCCCTTCCGCCGCAGTGAGCTCCCGACCTTGGGCTACTGTCTGCTGGAGTGGATCTGCGGGACCTGCCGTGGACAAAACACCTTCTCGACGTCGAGGCTCTCGTGAAGCTGAAACAGAAGCTCCTTGACGGCCCGGAGGCCCTCGTGGGACACCGCGGTTGCCGGATGAGCCCCTCAGAGGCGCCGCAGGAGTCCCCGGAGGACAACCGGAAGGCGGTGGTGGCGCTCAGGGACGGCGAGAAGCCGCCCTGCGCCGTGCTGAGGGGCAAATTGGAAGCCCTGCTGAAGAAGCTGCGGGCGTCGGCCTCCGACCCCCTGGACCTCCACAGGGCGCCTTAGAGCTGTCAACTCCCAGTCTGAAATAGAAAGGAAAAAGTGAGAAGAATTGTGACTCCGAGCCCGCTGTAGATGAGCTTCCAGAAAGATCCCTCGAAGGTGCATCGCCGCCACTTCTTTCAAAGATACTGCTTGTCAGTCCCGATGAGCGTCAGGGAACCTGGCAGCTGGGCTGCACGTACCGTGAACGGCCTCCCCCTGGCGGCCCCTTCCCCTCCGCCCGCAGCCGCTGGGCCTGTGAACGGAGAAGGTCCCCAACCCGCAGACGGGGCTGAGCCGGCCCCTCAGCGGGACACTTCCTATGCCTGGCACCACTGTGCTTTGGTAATAAATTGTTTCACTGGGGAAAAAAAAAAAAGAATAATGGGACATATATCTGAGAGGCCGGCGATGGTGAGGAGGCAAAGGAAGGAAGGGTTGAGAAAGGACCTCATGTGGGAATAAGTTTTTGGAGAAGAGTAGATATAGTCAAGGTAGAAAAATAATTGATGAGACAACAACAAAGCATCAAGGAAATGAGATCATCATACCCCCCTTTCTTGTCACAGAGCAACAGCCAGATATGCCAGAGGGGAGAGACAGAGGGAATATAATACATACACTATGCTCTATAGATAGACTTGTCAAAACAGATGACACACCATAGGCTGGATCTTGAAACATGAATATACATTAAATCAACCGTGTACTTTTTAAAAGAAGAAAATAAACTGCTGTACTACTTACTCTCCAGCCACATGCATAGCAGAGCAACTTCGCTGCGGAAGGCGTTTCAGCTGGAAGTCAGCCGTGAGCATCTTCTCCGCTGGCCTCCTCTTACCTGACCCGTTGCTCCGCCTGCGCTGGCGGCGTTGGGCCCCGGGGCCGGCAGCACCGAAGGGAGCAGCACCCGCCCTGCCTGCGACTGCTGCAGTCAGCGGGCCTGCAAGGCAGAGCGTGGTCACACGCTCTCTCACAGGGGGCGCAGCGGCAGCCGCTCTGGGAGCGCCCAGGACCATTCAAAGTAGTGGGGGCGGAGGCAGTCAAAGCAAGGGATTCAACTCTTGCTTTTGGCTGAGCTGTTTTCCAAGGAAGCTCCCTTAGGAAATTATCCGATTGCAGGGTTTTGTTTTCCTGAGCAGATTATCTAAACTGAGGGGAGAATCTCAGTGAAATGGGAAGGATTTTTAGGGCTTTGCGAAGGAAGGAAGGAGTCCGCTGATCCACAGGAGAGCCTGAAGGGGTAAAAGTAAGAAGAATTCAGAATATATTTTATCAACATTTACTTGAAGTGGGGCATCTCTCCCTACAATCTTTGGTGAAATCCGTTGCTTGCCACAACGTGCTGTAGGCAGGCTGCTGGCACCCATGGGAGGCCAAGCAAATATAGGTTCAAACTGATTTTGTAAATTATAAAGAAGCATTATGTCATTTAGTGAAAGAAATATTAGCTGTTAATTAAATATGAGCATTTGGATGCGAAGCTTTTATTAGACATAGCTTAGGGAAGTAAACTTAATCCCTCATTTTCTGGAATATAATCAAACAAATTTGAAATAAAGAATTCTAATGGTAGGAAATATCGTTTCTTCTTTAGCTTTTTTATTTTTTATTTATTTATTTTTTTTGGTGGACGGGGCTATTTCCTATAGTTATTTTTTCATACAAGGAATATGACAGTGATGCATGTAGCCAACAAGTCTTGTTCTGAACATGTCCATTTTGCTTGGCGTGGATTGTGATAATTTCTTGTTGAGTACTTGCTATGTGCTTGTCATTCGATCCCGTGACTTTGTACAAGTGCAGGGATTTGACAGGGAACGCTGGTGTACGGCAGTTCAGCCAGCTCCAGTGAAGGGCTTGACGGGCGTCATCTCATCCTCACTCTGTTCCTATGAGGCAGGTGCTGCTACCTGCATCTTGTGGATGTGGGGCCCGAAGTATAGAGAAGAGCAGCACCGCGCCCGAGGTCCCAGAGAGATGGAATGGCTGGTCCTCGTGCAGGTCCCCACAGTGCTGTCCCACCAGGAAGAGAACTGTGGTGGGCGGGCCTGTCCCCAGGCCAGGCCTTAAGAAGGCTGCTCAACACCCCTGAGGTTCAGGGTCAGAGTCCGTAGGCTTCCAAACCGCACTTAAAAGTGTAAATATAAAACGAAATCCACGCCCCCCGACCCCGGCTAGTAAATGTTAGCTCACCCTACCAGGGTGGCTGCTACAATTTCATCCAAGTTACCTACAAACAGAAAACAATTTCAGATTCAATAATGTTTTTATATTTTATGATAGAGATCTTGCTTTATTTTTCTTTAACTTCATATATATGGATATACATATATTGTGTATGTTGCACCTGCTTTGTAGATTTCATGTCTGTTACTACCAAGTTGATCATCTTTTCTGAGAAAAAAATATCTCTGAAAAAGATAACCCTGGGTGTTTTGAAGACTCCAGGCCTGAGTATGTTTGCTCACCATGGCTCCTCCGCCTGCTGCCACTTTCCTGGTGTCGCGCTGAATTCAGGTTTGGACGGTCTCCACTCCTTTCTGTGTGTTTTCTTTGGGTACAAACCCCACGTTTAATATTAACCTGAGACCAGTCCCAGGCTGGGCTGACAGGGAACATTTCTTCTGCCTAATGTTTGGGCCAAAGAAGGCACATACCATAGGAAAGAACATGTTCATTTTTCTGTGTCCTTTCCCTAATTTCTTTTTCAAAGATTCTTTGGCCTCTAATGGTTTCCGAACTACATTACTCAGTACATTGAAGGTGGGCTTCTATTCAAATTACTGCTCTCATCCCTAGCCCTCTCTTTTACTTTATTTAACACATTTTATTGCTGCCCCACTAGAGATTCGTTATAGTAACACCAAGACTCTCCTGAAAATAGTCACATTTAAGCAATAATATAATCAACACTTTTACCAAAAGTCTCAATTAAGGTGCCATGAAACCCATTCATTGAGTTTATTGGAAATATACTTTTGAGAGTACAATAAGTCATAAGCACATTACCGTAGTTGTCATGGTGGGGACCACAAGGACAATTTCTCTCCTGTGTCAGAACTAGGGGTCTTCCACTCTCCTTGCCACTGGCACGAATGAGAGTTCACCCCTTGTTTTCACGGGAAAACTCTCTGACCCGTGTTTCCTGACTGTGTTCCTCTCTTTCTTCACAGTGGCTGTTCACACAGCTTTGAGAAGCATACGTGGTTCGCTGCTAGAATGTGAACATAATTTTATGACCTGTCATCCTCTGCGCATCTCTTCCTTTTGCATTTCCTTTTATTTTTTCCTACCATAACCCCATGACTCATTTTTCTCACCTAATTTAACTCTATTTTGTCCTGCAGCCAACTTAATCAGCCTTCATTAAAACGTTCTAGAATACAATAGGGTATACACATTTTATTTAATTAAAGGCATTCAACAAAGGAACTTCCGAGGTTAGAACAAAGAACATTTCAATGTGATTACATCAACAGTTTAGAAATGTGTAAAAGGAATAAAGGAACTAAAAATACATAGATCCAAAAGGACACTCAAATTCATGAACAAATTCACACCCAACTCCTTAATTTTTTTTTGATGTCTAAATTGGGGGGGGGGTATCTCAATAAAGTTTTATTGGAACTCAGCTATAGCCATTCATTTATGTATTTGTCTGTGGCTACTGCCAGCCCACAACAGCAGTGTTAAGGAGTTCTGGCAGGAGAACATCACTCCTACAGATCCTAAAATATTTACTACTGGCCAGTGAAAGAAAAAAGTTTGCTGACCCCTGGTCTAGATGATTGTGTCAAACTTGCTGAGTTCCTTCCCACCAATAAGGGTCGCACCTGTATCGTGCCACCTATGGTGAGCCTGGGAGGCCCAGCTGGAAACGCGTTCCAGTGCATCTGCTAAAAAAATTCCTGACTCTGGTTTCACCATCAGTATTAATTACGACATGGCCCTCCGGGATCCGGCATACCTACTCATCTGGGACAGTTATTTATTGTAGGGAATGTGTGCAAACATAATTCACATTTCTCTTTATGTGGGTTGAATACCCAGACAATGTACAATAGATTTATTACGTAACAAAACTATTCCACATACATGGAGAAATTGCTCAGTTTTCCTAATGGACTCACACATTATATAGTTCATATACTTAAGATAGTCTTCTACCAAGAAAAAAAGAAAAGTACATTAGATTTGTCAGGAGACCAGAAATTCCCCAGTAGACACAAAATGGACAACCTCTGTTTTGATCAGCTTAATCCAACTACTTATCTCGCAAAAGCAAAGCCATCTTTTTCCACCCCTATCACATGTGTGTCTGTGTCTGTTTGGGAAAGGGCCCTAAAACCTAAGGGGAGTTATTATGTTACTGATGAAAAGCTCCAATCTGTAACACATATGTGCATTGCAGTCTATAGTATCTGCTTATTTTCATTAAATTGCATTAAATGCTTCAATCTGTAACAGAGTCATCTTCCTTAGGAAGCCCAGGCTTGTGGAATTCTTTGTGGTATCCTCGGGAATCCCTTTACCATGTGCCATGGCATTCCGCGCCCCCCGCCCCCCGGCCTCATTCCTTCCTGTCCCCTGCTGCATTTATTAAGACGGGGGAATTTTTCCTTTCTTACTTTAAGATTTTGCTCTCGTCCCTGAGCTACTGTTTTTGAACTAAAAGAAAAGGCAAGGGACCATATATTGAGAAAACATTGTACAACTACTAGAAATTACTACATGATATCTGTTTTCTCACTTAAAGGGAGACCAGAAGTTTTCTCTCATTTTTTTTTTTTCTTCTAAACTACTGTACTTTAAACCTAAGCTGAGGCTTGAAGTAGCAGAACAAAGAAAGCTGGTATTTTCCAAGCTGGGGAATTTCACTATTCATACATATTCATTAAGTAGGTACACAGAAATAATCAGGGCAGTTTTTTTGTGGGGTTTTTTTTTTTTTTTTTTTTGCAGTTCTATTCTCCACTACAAGGCATCCAGTCTACATAAAATTTTTTTAAAATACTTAATTTCTTTAAAATTTTCTTCTTTAACATTCTTTGTGTTAGGCCTAGAAAAAAATAAATGCAAACATACCTCAATTTTTAAATATTATTTTATGATATGCTTTTATAAGCATCTGATAATGTATACAGGCTTATCTTTTCACTTCGAGGTTACCATGCATGCTTATATCCATTTTGAGATTAGGATCCCAGACAGATAGTAAATGCTAACTGAAGTATCTTTTTTAATTAAACTTGATTTCTTGTCCTCAAATCCATCTTTTTCCAAGTTTTTCACTTTAGTAACTGAAAGTCATCATCTTGTTAATTTTGAAAGAAAGGAACCCGATTTTTTGAAATGTAGAGATGAGAGACACAATTTGCTATGTATTTATATTTTGTATACAGAAAAACAAGTGAGATGCCGGAAAAAAAGAAAAACCTAGATAAACTTGAATTATTATTGCTTATTAATTCCAAATACAAGCACGTGGGGAATGCTTGCTTCCTAGAAAGAGTAAAACATTCCAACGAGGGTATGTGGTGACACGTGGCACAGCGTGCGGCACGCGAGGCACCGAGACCGTGTGCAGCTCCGGAAACCGAGTGAGCGTGGCACTTGGGGAGGCAGCGCCCTCGCATTTGGAGGAGTCCCTGCGACGAGCAAGCACACACGTACAGGTTAAAAGCTTGTGTTTGTGCCCAGCCGAGGATGGCACAGCTCGGTCACTTCCTGCGCCTGGTGCGGGGACCTCAGGAAGGCGGCAGCGGCGGCCCCCCAGCACTGACCTGCAGGCGCTCCCTGGCCCGGGCACCGCCACCCTCCCTCCGGCTTCCTCTGCCTGGCCACCTCCGGACGGGACCGCATCAGACAGCGGAGAGGGGAGGATGCCCTTCTACGTCGGGGCGCTTACAGCGAAGTAAATAAGCCGTTCTCATCAAGTTTAAGTGGAAGAAGATAATACTTGTTTTTACTTTTAAATTTAATGCCTTAGGAAACAGCTCACCTACATAAAACAATTCAGAAGGTACTATCACTACTCATGGTAATTACAATGATTAATAGCATGATAACAATGTTCATGTCAGGCACTATTCTAAGCAATTTACCCGTATTTAACTTTTTTAATCATCAACACTTCGCAACAAGCCTGAGGCAAAGAAAGCTGAAATAATTTGCCCAAAGTCACACAGAAAGGATAAACAGTCTGTCTCTAAATGCAAACCACCTCCTAAGCTTTGTAAAATAAACAGATGTGTACCCTGAAGTCTCAGATTTTTCTCAAAGTCCCTGAAGCATCAGGACTAAACACAGGTTCTACTCAAAATAAAAGGTACTCAAAATACTTCTTTCAATGAATGAGTCATATCTTATTGGAAAGGGTGTAGACAGCCATGTTTAAAAGCTCCAAGTCCAGCTAGTATTTGAACCCAGAATTAGCGGCCCTAAAGAAAATCTTTCTGCCTCATTTCTTATTCTGTTAGGGGGAGATAATGATATACCTACCCCACAGAATCATTGTGATGATTAAATGAACGAATACGCCTAATGAGCTTAACGTGCCTGGCACGTAAGCAGCATTATATAAATACATGTAACTGGCGATTACAGTTAGGACTGTTACAAGTTAAACTATATCCCAAAAGGCTATGCTGCCATCCTAATCCATAGTGAATATGAACTTGTGTGGAAATAAGGCCTTTGCAGATGGAATCGAATTAAGATGGAGCTAAACCGGGGTGGGGGGCGGCTAAATCCAACTCTGGTGTGCACATAAGGAAAGAGAGACTGAGAGAGACAGACACAGGGAAGAGGGACATGTGATGGCAGAGGCAGAGGCTGGATGGCGTTGCCACCAGCCAAGAAATGCCAAGGACTGTGAGCCAGAGCCAGGGAGAGGCGGGAAGGGCTCCTTCTCCTCCGAAGGGGCACAGCCCTGCCAACCCCTCTATTTTGGGCATCTGACCTCCCAACTGTGAGGGAATAGTGTTATTGTGATGATGCTTCAGGTTGAAATGTATTAATTCAGTCAAAAATCTCTGTGAACTCTTACAGGTCAAACATCATGGGAATCTAAAATTGCATGGCTTGAAATATCTTTGTTTAAATGCAGTCTCCTCATTATAAGCCTTGAGTAGTTCAGACTCAGCATGTGAAATTTGGAAGTGAAAGTGAAGTTTATGAATTTGAAATTGTCCACACAAGTCATTGCCAGTATCTCGTTACTGGTTCCCACGTCACATGTCACAGATGGCAAGTATCAGTGTCTATCACTCCGAGAAAACCCCCGAAGAAGTAAACTAATAGGAATTCAGCACATATTTCTGGAGGATCATGCCATTTTGAGATCTGGAAATTCATTTTGTTACTTGGTGCATTCTGGTTAAATTATTTTAAAGATTTATTCTTTGATCTGTGTATCAAGAATGTGTTTTCTTCTGCTCATTCCCAGAGAAAAGGCGATGAACAGTCCTGGCAAAGCTGATCATTTTTCCTGAATTGTAATATGGTAAATTAAATATTGTGATTTAAATTGGACTATCAGATGAGATGACTTCATGCATTCCAGATCTGAGAATGAGTTCATGTTCTCTTTTTGGGCCATGACAAAAGAAAAGTATTTTATTCATGTGAAAGAATATAGAGAAATAAATTATTTTTATGGTCTAGAGCAGAGGTTGCTAGCTGTACACTTCTATTATGCTCGAGCCAGTATGTGTTTTGGGGGTGATTTGTTATGTCAATTAGTCTATCCTAACAAAACACTTTGCAATTCTCAGTTGGTCATTACATCAAGCAAAATACACAGTGTGAAAACAGCTAGACTAAGAAAAAAAGAGAGAGACTGATATGAGTATTTTATATTCCCATCATGAGCTATCTTTCTTATAATTCAGCCTTCAAGGTCAAACACCATTACATCAAAATTTTAATCCTTGGAAAGGTGAGAAAGACAATTTTCACATGGACTGATGTGTATGTGTGTGTGTGCACTTGACTGGGTCTCTGTCAGATCAATATTGTAAGTTTATTTGTGTCATCTAGAGAAAAGCTATAGCTCCATCTGATAAAAAGTGGTGTTTTATTTTTAAATAAAAAATAGATTATTACTCTCATTTTTGTCAGACATAAATTCAGATTTTATAGTAAGTTTCAGCCCTTGCCGGCATGGCTCAGTTGGTTGGAGTGTTGTCCTATAAGGTTGCAGGTTCCATTCCTGATCAGTGCACATGCTTAGGTTGCAGGCTTGATTCCAGCCTGGGCAGGTATCGGAGGCAACCGACCGGCGTTTCTCTCTCACATTGCTGTTTCTCTCCCTCTCTTCCCCTCTCTCTGAAATTGATAGACATGTCCTTGGGTGATGATAAAAATACGTAAATTATAATAATGATAAGTCACTTACAAGTAAATCTGGCAGATTAAACTCTTCAGAAGTTACTGTTACAAACTAATGTCCAAAAATAGATACAGAGGCATGTAAGTGTAGGGGAAAAGTATGCTCATTATTTTCTAATTTATTTGTTTAATGCAAACAAATATCTGATCGGATTTTGAGAGACATATTAAGAAGTATAGTAGCTAAATTGTTAATTTGGTTTTGCTAAACACTACATTTTCTAACACCATTGTCCCCACTTCTTACTCTTTACTAATCCACTTTCTCAAAAAGAACAGAGAAACGGCAGCCGTCGGTTCCCTTGGCCGCTTGTTCGCACTAAAGCGCTTAGGAAGTCCTGGCAGCCGCAGGCATCGGAGGAAGAAGTAGAGGACAAGAGAGGGGCTGGTATTCATTCATTGAAGAGGTTTCGCGGAAACAGACGAGACAGCCTGTATACACGTGAACAGAGGTTGCTGACAGTCTCACCTTGACCTAAGCCACGTTCACCCAGCTCTCGGCTCTCACCTCTGTTCTCGCTCTGGGAGGGTCACGATCTGGGGAACAAAGGCTGCCACACTCTCCCCATCGCGAAGGACACAGGCCACCCTCGGGAAGCTCAAACCACATTAAATGCCACCGAGCCCACATGTCCAGGCTTTTTAGGAAAACCATGGATGAGCAATGGTAACGGCCTCAGATATCTGTAATTGGAATCTCTGATCAAGGATCTAAGTAAATTCAGTATTTATTCTTTGTATTTTAGATGGATTGTAAGTTCTTATAGGTTATTTTGATACAAAGCTGATGTACTTAACCAATCTGAAATTATTTAGATCTTAGGGAATTAAAGACTTCATGCTTTTTACCTTTAAATGAAGAATGTAGAAGTTGGGATATAAATTTTTAAATCACTGTTGGACCATAAGGTTCTATCAGTCTGCCAGGGAGGCCATAACAAAGTCACACTGGTGGGACAGTGTCAGCCACAGACGTTTATTTCCTCACAGTTCTGGGAGCTAAGAGTTTAAGATTCATTACGGTGTCAGCAGGTTCGATTTCTCCTGAGAGAGAAGGAAGCCGCTCCACTTGTCCTGCAGGCAGCCAGCTTCTCTCTGTCCTCGTGTGTTCATCCCCTGTCCTTGTTGAATGTGTCCTAATCTCTTCTTAAAAGGACACGCGTCTTACTGTAACGTATTGTTAAGGCCCACTCGAATGACCCCTTTTGAACTTCATTGTCTCTTTAAAGACCCAAGCGAGTCACACTCTGAGGATTAAGTCTGCACTCTGTGAATTCTCAGTGGACACAGTTCAGCCATCGAAAATGTGAAACGTAAACATTCAAAAATTGCTGGCAAGTTAAATTTAGCATCTAAGAGGTGAGATTAAACACACGTCTCAAATATAAAAGATGATATAAAACTTTCTAAAATATTCAATTTAATCAGATTTTAAGATCTGTACCTCATTCATTTACCTAGACTGCTATTTTTCTTGAAAATCTTCTCAAAATGTAAAGGATTGACTCCAAACAAAAATCAATTTCTCATAATATCTGAGATGGGGGAAAAAAAAAGGGTCATTTTCAAAACTTACCCAACTGGTAGCACTTTATGTATATAAAATGACTGAAGTGACGTGTACGATTATTTAAGTACAGCCATTTCTTCTTGCCTCATATTCAGAGAAATAGTTATTCTTCATGGAATCTATAGCCAGCCAGAATTTTTTGAGCTGTTTTATATAAATGATTATCCTCTTCATTACAAGATGCAACTAAAACACGTATTCTCTAAAAGTTGAGGTCTACTCCTGAGAATGAGGGGCATCCTTAAGGAGAAAAAAAGGAGAAAAAACAGTCACGTGTGGTAGGATCTGCGTTTATCTCCCAAATGTATCTACTGTCCACAGGGAGATGTGTGGGGGCAGTAAGAGTAGAGAGTTTAATTTTTTTATAATTATTGTTTTGACCTATATTAAATTGGAAAAACTCCTGAGGGTAAGAATTTAGGCTACTTTCCATCATGTGATTTTTTTTTTTTTTTTTTAGAATAAGTTTTACAAGGTAGAACATGACATTAACACCAAAGGCCTAAGTGAGTGTGTGTTTGTGGGGAGGGTGGTGGTGGCTGAGGGGGCCAAAGAGATTGCTGGGGAGTATCGGCCGGTGGATGAGGGCAAGGAAGGCAGGGAGAAAGTGAGAAAAGGTGAGGACATTCGAGACATGACACGCAACACTCGCTTCAGTGTGTCGTTTCAGACTGGCTCTTTAATCACACCGATGCGGGCACGCCCAGCATGTTACCAACTCCATTGTCATGTCTGAGAGTTGCAGTGTCTCCCCTGCAGTTGGTACTGAGTCCTCACAAATTAATTGTAATCCGTTGAACCATTCAAAATTAGGGTCAGTCATTAATTTAAAAAAAAAAAAGGTATTTTGTAAATACAAAAAAGTGGAATCATATTCAGATATTGCGCTTATATTTATTCAAATAAGTATACCAAAGAAACCCAACAGCATTATTTTGCTGTCAAAATTCTGAACAGCCCTCATCGGCTGGCCCTCACAGCAGGTCTTCAGGTGCTTCAGGGCTTTCCCGCGCCTGCCTCTTTGCCCCCAGCTTGTCCGCATCTGCTGTCTCAAGCGGGGCCTTAATGAATGGAATTCTTACTTGACAAAGTGGGAAGTTTCCTGATTCTTCCTGATACTGTTGTTTTTATCCTCTGGGGCATCTATTACAGCAAATGAAATAAGGGGCTTTCCAGTGAGACAGATGTGGCTCCAGGAGCCCTTGTTTTATTAGTTATTTACCGGGCTTATAAAGACGTTAATTGACCTGTTATGTAAAAAGGTTATAAAGTAGATTGAATGGAATAGTGGTCTTGAGTACTTAGCACAGTGCTTGGCACATGGTTGTTCACTTTTTAGATCCCATAAACTGCTTTCTTACTGTTTAGTGTTCACTTTACATTGTTTAAAAAGATATTTTAATATTTTCATAATACAGAAAGTCACAGAGCTGTTTTGCCTAAGAGTTTGTTAGCAGAACAACCCAGCTTATTGGAGACTGCAACTGAGTGTGCGCTGGATGTTGATTTAAGCTTGCTCTGTGAACGAGGAGTGGCTCCAGAAGCCACACAGAGGTTATGCCGTGGATCCTGGGCAGGTGATCCCTGATCCGGCCAAGCGGGGCGAATCCTGCCTCTGTGCTTAGCTGATGGAGCTGGTGCCAGGGAGCAGCAGTGCGGAGACAGGCGGCCCTCTCTGCAGCCCTGGGCTCAGCGGGCGCGGGGCGAGGCTCTGGAAGCCACCGCCGCTGGCCTCCATGTTGCTGTCGGAGAGGTGGCAGTGGTAGAGGTGTTTGCGCCCACGCGTGTTTTGGGGGGTAACACACGCTACTAGACACCTGAGTTTAGTCACTTTCATTCCTGGGATTCAGCAATGAGTCCATAGTCCCTGCTTTCCAAGTCTTTAGTTTGGTCCGAACGAAGACAGCAGTAGCGTCAAACCTATGCAAAGGGCACTCAGTGTTAAGGTTGAAAAAACAAGTTTTAGAAAAGAATCGGTAATCTTGAGGTGGTTGACTTTATTCCGGTGCTTAATTAAAAAAAAAAAAATCTGCCTTAACTATGGTATTCTCCAAAACTCTTATCAAGAATATAATTCGGTGTTTATAGTAATTGCTTACTTAAAGAGGTTTTTTCTTTGTTTGTTTGTCTGTTTAGAGAAGTCTGTCCTGGCACTCTTGCTTCTCAATTTTTAGTGCCAAGACAAGAAATTAATTTGTCTGGTTGGGAGACAAGGCATCTTGGGCTCTGGTGAACATTAATTACTTGAAAACAAAAAACAAGGATTCTTACCTTGGGCCCATAGCCTCCCAGAATTTATTAGCTAAATGGTGTGTTTATGTAAACATTTTAGGATAGAGAATCATAACTCGTACCAGATTCTCAAAATAATGACCAAAACACAAAAACTAATGTTTATTTAGGGGGTAATGCAAAGCTAAATACCAGGCGTTTAAATTCTACTTTGGTGATAAAAACATCGCAATGACTCATACTAGTTATGCTAACCTTTTGTCCCTAAGATCATTTTTACACTATCCTCAAATAAGTCCAACTTTCTCTCATCTTCATTTCTGGAATTCACTTTTCTTAACTAAAAACGTTGTATTTTCCATAATGCCTGCCCACTTCCCGGAATATCAAAATCATTTTTCATTTCAACACTATTCTTTAAATTTAATTTCCACCATATTCTACTTTATAATACTCTGGCCATAATCACGAAAGCATTTTAACAATACTGTTTACTCCAAGCTGAAGCTACAACCATTATTCATTTCCCCAAAAAGAAGACCCAAGAATAACATTTTAGATGTATTATTTTAGAAATCTTTAATTATATCTTATTAAAAATGCATTGAACTACAAGATGGCATTTTTCCCTATTACACTGTATAAATTAACCTGCCCAAATTTTGACCCCTGTCATTGGCATAAGCCATTGTCATCTCAAGGGTCTCTTTTTGGGATATAAGACACAATTTTTTAGTGTGCTTTGACTTCATTTCCTCCTACAGTGTTCGGAAGAGGACACCTTTTAAACCCATGCATGTTGCAATTTATTTTTATCCCACGCCACAAGTGGCCAATTATGTTAGTTAAGTCCACCACCATTTTACTGCATGACTTTTTAAATGAATTTAAGACTTGTTTGCAATATTCAACATTTGAAAATAATTATTACATCTGTTTTAAATTTACTTTATTATTTTGTAAAGATTCTTTCAAGTGACTCAATAAATATCTAAAAATAAATCTAGGTATCTGAATTGTATATTTATAATAATATAAATATAGATATGTCTAAATATCTAGAAACTAGCAACAGCAACATTTTAGACTAGTGTGTCTCCCCTGAATAGTACTTTTTTATTTATAAAATGAAATTACTAGAGCATCCAGGAATTTGATGGATTTGTAAAGACCTAAAAAAGTGATTTTCTAATAATTTTGGAAGAATACAACTTGGCTTATTTTGTCCTGTATAAGATACATCGAATTTGGCAATCACTTTATTTACAATATATACCCCACTAGTTGTAAAGCTGTCTCCAACAAATGATTATTTCTTAGTTTTCACACACATAGCTAATAATAATAATAAACTATAGATTTATAGAAACTAATCTACTCAGTATTCCAGAACTGATTTGACTGATACCTAATTGTTCAAGTAACATTGGGGGAAAATAAACCACAGGGTACTTCTGAGTATAACATCGTTAACCATTTATGATATACTCCTCTGTTTGGGTATGATTTCTTATTATGTCTCTTTTACAGAAGCAAAATTCATACCTCAATTTTGTTTTTGTAATTACTCTCTTAGTTTTTTGCACTCCATTTGTAATTCATTAGGTTGTTTTGGAATCCATTATAGTTTCTAGTTTCCTTTTTAATGGTTCCTCACAATTTCGTATTACTTACTTCTTCAATAAAATTATTAAATGGTGATAAACCCTGGATACACTAAAATATATTTGACATTAATAATAATCAATCTGAATCTCAATCATAGAGAGCTTCACTTAAACAAAAATTTTTTCACTAGCGATTAACATTGAACAATTATAGCCAATACTTTCATGTTTCTTAAAATTACAAAGTTGAATATGGCCTCACATAATATCCGTTCATCTTTATTGCATGTTATTCTCCAGTTGCAGAAAGGATTATATAGTAATGCGAGAAGTAAAATCACAGTGAAGGATGAAGTGATTTGGAAGCCGTAATCACACGTACTCACTAATGTCGATGAAGATTCGGTATGCTTCTCTTCCCATTTTAAAACTTGACCTAGTACAATTTTTTGGAAGTGTAGCAAATTTCCATATTAGAATGTTTTCTAATTTTTGTTCTGGTCATCATCGCTATCATCAGAACAAAACACCAAGAATGAGTCAAAGACCAGAGGAAATGAAGACAATTACAGCACAATTTATGTCAGATCTGTAGTGCCAAATGCTTTACAAGCTTTTGACTTGGGCTGTGGTACTTTGCTAATGCAGCACACTCTCTCCAGAGCCTTTAACATCCTTTTTTGGACTCTCAAGTGGCCCGTAAATGATGGTTAAGAGAGCACAGAATTTTTAAAAAATGACCAGAATGGTTTTCTGGTCATTTTTTCCAGTTCAGTCATTTAAAATTAATTCCCTTTCATTGGTTCTGCTTATTTTAGAGAAACAGTTTATTTCACAGAAACCCAGAGGCTAACTGAATGCTGAGGAAAGTCCCGCTCCCTCTTTCTGTGTTGACGGTGCTTTTAAGGGACCTGTAGACATAGACAAGGACTTTCTTGCGTTGGGTAGTTTATGAGCAAATGGAATATAATAAGCTTCCCCCTTTTTCTCCCATCAGCAATGAAAACGAGCCTGAAAGTGGGCCCCCTTCACTTAGGGATTGTTTAATTGACCTGCTGTTGGGTCAATCTTGATTTTCTTCTCACAGATTTTAGCTACAAAATTTACAGTGTCTGAAAGCATTGCTTTTTACAATGTGTGTGAAAACTCCGTGAGCCACATCCCTCCAGGTCACGCAGGCTGAATGTTAAGTTTACCCCATGCCGAGAAAGGGCTGTTCTTTCAGTGCGCACTCAGCCTTCTCTTAAGTATCAAAATAGTTACATTAGGTATCTGCCTCTCTCTCTCTGCCTGTATGTTTATGGAGAAAAATAAATGTAATTGAGAAAAATATGTGAATATGAACATCCAAAAGTGTTTGGTGACCTAAAACTCAATAATAAAAACCAATCCATAAGTTCTCTTTTCCAAATAAGAAGACAAGTTTCGTGACCTGGGAAACTGTGCACTCCATTCCTGGTCGGGTTTCACCGATGAGCTTTTCCCACTCTACTGGAGTTCACAACATCCATTCACGTGTCCTGTCTCCATGCAGTTAGCGTTAAACTAATTGATTCCTTAATTTTAAGAAGCCATAAATAATTTTTATTACATAAGCTTATACAAACCTGACTAGTGTTTACTATCATTTTTCCTTTGTAAATATATTATGCCGTAAGAACTATTCCAATACAGTTTGCTTTTCCAACTTAAGGCCGCACAACCAAAATGCTAATATAGGATGGGGCAAAAGTAGGTTTATAGTTGCTAGTACATGAAACACAGAGTTTACTCTTGTATTAATATTTATTAGTTATTGTATGATTTTTCACATGAACAAATGTAAACCTATTTTGACCCCACCCCATATAAACAAAATAATGGAACATTCTGTACAAACGACCTCTTACTGCCTAACAAGTCACCCCACAATTTGGTGATCTAATAAGTGAGAAAATATGATCACTCAGGAGTCTGCAGGTTGGCCTGGCCAGGCTCTGTCCTCCTCTCTGGACTCCTGTTGACTCACCGGTCCCTGCTTCCTGGAGTTTGCCGTGTATTGATTGGGATGCCTTGTTTCTTTTACCTGCTAATTTAGGTTTATTCATCTGCTAGCTGAGCAGAATTCAAGAGAATGAAGCTCTTCCGAATGTATAATTTAATAAGAACTGGTAGGCTTCCTCTGAGTCAGACTCAAGTCCGTTCTAATAGCCAAACCCACAGTTATCTGGGATACACTCATCCTGTCTCTGGACTTACTCACAGCTGCCCTGGCTACATCGGAAGGTTATAGATAAGACCTTCAGTTCCTTCAAAAATCCTTTCATGAGCTGAAAGGGAAGCCTGGGCAGGAACTGAAGTCTTCATCAAGGGTCTTATATGAATACACTAGATTTCTTCTTATCCTCATAGCTTGTTTAATGTTGGGACCCTTACTGGTTCCCAACATTAGACAGAAGAAGACAGAAGATGAGAAACAATTTTGTTTTTATTTATTTTTTTATACTTCTCTCTCTGAATTCTTCTTGAAAACTGGCCATTTCTTTCTCTAGTCCAGAGATTGGCAAACTAAGACCTGTAGCCAATTTCAGCCTGTCTCCTAGTTTTCTATGGACTGGGAAGTAAAGACTTTATTTTTTTTACACTTTTATGGCTCAAAAAAATCAAAAGAAGGATAATATTTTGTGAGACAATCAAATTATGTTATATTCACTCTGTTGTGCTCATAAATAAGATTTTCTGAATGGCAGCCACGGTCATTTATTTCCATGCTGGCTCTGGCTTCTGCACAGCGATAGCAGAGCTGAAGGGTAGAGACAGAGACTGTACATCCCTAAAGCCAAACTCCCCACTACCAGCCCCTGCAGAAAAAGGGAGCTGGGCCCTGCCCTCAGGCACATTGTTCTCATACTACCTTTTCCTCTGCAGCGACAAGCAGCCAACTGACACTTTCAGCATTTTGTCTGGGAGTTGTTTTGTCAAAGTCCAACAATTAGGGACGTATTGGTAGAGGCACTTCTATGTACCAGTTTGTGTATCAGTTGCATCTTGCAGTATAAGAAACAAACACAAAACTCTGTGACTTAAAACAACAGGGATTTACTATTTCTCGTGAGCCTGTAGGTCAGCTGTGCAATAGTGCTGATGTTACCTGGGCTTGCTCATGTGTTGGAACTTAACGGGTAGGCTGGCTGGTCTAGAATAATCTCTTTCACAGATCTCTTCTTTGGCTGGCTGCTGGCTGAGGCAGCAGGAAAGGCTGGCCCTTTGTCCTCAAGCACATGACCCTGGATCTCTGCACTTGATGTGGTAGAGTCATCCAAAAGAATGAGTGGAAGCATGCAAGGTTTTTGAGGCATGGACTAAGAACTAACACTCCATAATTTTCTCCACAAAGGCAACCCAGCCCAGGCTTAATGAGCAGGAAAATAAATCCTACCTCTTGAGACAATCATGAAACTCATGATACCATTTTTAGAAGCTTTTGATACACAGAGTATGCAGGCATACCGGGCATATAAGCAAATCTGTATTTGCTGATTATCTTTAATTCTGAATATATTATGAATGAAAGAATTGTTCTGTTTTTTTCCGATTCTCAGATTGTAATGATGACAAATGAATAATGAAACACTCCCAACAAGCTAGAAACACTGGCAAAGACCGTATATTAGGTAAAGAATTGGGGAAAAGGGCATGCAAAATAACCAAAGAGACAGAAATTCAGATAACTTGAAAGTTTCTTTCTCTAGAGTGCATTTGGGAGGAAGAAGTTTTTTTTTTTTTAATTCTTCTTAAGTGATCCACCTAAAAACTGTTCCTCTATATTTTGGATTCTTCTGTCTGTTTTCTGTTCTGCTGTGAGACACTCCTTATTCTGTTGCTAGTTGCCCTTCAAATGTCTCTGCTGCATTCCCCTTCTTCAGGAGTCTATTTTTCTTTTTGGTAGGTGTCGCTGGAATAATGACTATTTGTTCGCACAATTGTACTATGTTGTCTCCTTATTTTCTCCATACCTTCATGTACAAGCACTAATGTAAGGGAGCTTGTCTTTACTGATTGGCATAAGTAATTAGTCAAAGTAGGTCCTGGTTTATTGAATGAAGGCTTTGTGGTCTATGAGTCTCTTCCTTACGCATTTTTACTGGTTTTGTCCTGTTAAAATTTAAGAGGAAGAGGAATGTGACTTGATTTTAATCCCTTGGGGTTATCAAATAGATGAAGAGAAGGCAAAAAGTATACATGTTATGTCAGCCTCATGAAGTTCAGGCCACAGTTCCTACTGAGACACATCTTGGTTAGAAAAACCAAGAATCAGGGCCACAGGGCCAAAGACTAGGTTCATTCAGTGGGCTCTCACAGTGGCAGCTTCTGACGGCATTGTTTTCTTCAGGCATAGTGTTGTAACCAAGCTGGGAAGATGCCTTTTCTGGAGACCCTTATGGGGAGTTCTGACTGGGCTTCCCTGAGGGGCTGCCAAGGCACCTCGGACTGACAGTTTTTCTCTCTGAACATAAGATAAGGGAGAGGCAAAAGGTTCCCAAATATGTTTTGTATGACATCCACCCAAGGGAAAGTATCCAAAGAACTGGCTGTTCAACAAGGGCTTGTGTCCGCAGAGAGCCTTATTCCTCGCTGCCTTCTCCGTAACCAGGGGTTGCCTCTTTCAAACAAGAACGTGCTCTGGGGCCCCTCTGCCTCCTGCTTGCAGGGAAGGAATGTGGCCCTGCCCTCTATCCAACTGCGAAGCTCTGCTCATTCCCAGTGTTATCCAAAGGTCACTTCCTCAGAGGGTGCTGCCTTCTTCCTGATTTTTAAAAAATTATTTACTTGTTTTTTGACCTTATGTTTTCAGAGCAGATTAAGCCCCCAAATTCCTGATGGAGCCCTGTGTTCTCCTACATCCACGCTGGCTCTTCTTCTGTTGCTTTAAAAAGGCCCAGGAGGCATGTCCGCAGTTTCCAGACTCTGAGGCCAAATCACCTCTCTATCTAGGGTGTCTCCAGACCAGTCTTTACAAATGAAATGGAAACAGCGAGAGACTTTATGACTCCCATCGGTGAGAGCGCGCCCACAGGGGAGGTGGGCATGCACGCCGCTCTCCCCACAAACCCCTTCTGCACTTTCCTTCCAGTGTAACTCGGTCACATGTGTATTCAACCCACTGCTCCGTCTCACTGCCCTTCCCCACATGGGAGCCTTCATCTGCAAGGTCTTTTGCAGCTCTTGAAAATGTTTCTGTGAATAGTTTATCGGTCACTTCTAAGTATAACTTTTTTAGTCCTGCGATTTTTCCACTTTTTTCACCTCATGGCACATATAAACTAACTACTAAAATTGGGCATCATACCAAAAAAATTTTTTTTTCCAATCTGACAAAACAAATAGGTATCATTTTGAGCCACTCACACCAGACCACTATTGCTGTGTTGGCTGTTGTTCTTTTTTTATTGGACAATCTAGGGAAAAAAGGTCAGTGCCCCTGACTAAATAGTCAGGTGTTGCATGTTTTAAAAGTTCTTGTGGCGCACTGGTTGGAAATCTCTGGTCGAGTCCAATGGAATCCTAAGAATTTCATGCGATTTATGATTCTTATTCATAAGGTTGACAGTTTCTTCCAATAGGTACCTGTAGGTACAGTGCCACATTCATTTTCTTACTCTTCATTATTAATCTTTAAATAGCCAAAAACCTGTAACTTGATGGCACCATCATACAGACCACTTTAAAACTCAAAGGATTACTGAATTATATCAATTCTGAGCTGAAAATGTGCTGGCAAGTTATTGACTGTACTAAGCTGAAAATTGTAAAATAAACCTAAACGTAGACAAACAAAACAACAATAAAAAACATTAGGTTTCTTTTTTTTTTTTTCATTTCCAACACTCATTAACTTTTTTTGAAGTATCATTGTCTCCATAAACATGAGCAGCCCACAAGCTTGAGGAGTTGTCACAAACTGAGCACACCTGTGTAACCAGCGTCCCGCTCAATAAACAGAACAGATCGGCCTCAGGAACCCCTCCTGCTCAGGCTTCCTTCCAGAGGTAGCGTTTTTGGAGGAAATAAGTCCGCTGTGGGAGCAGATACAGGGGCACCTGATACCCATCCGAGTTTCCTTTTCTTCATCTGTAAAATGAGTGGAACAATAAACATGCTAAAAAACATGCTCTTTAACTGTGATCAACTCTCTGAACACATGTTTAAAACCACAGAAAGCTGCACAAATGAACAAGCATTATTTTAATTTTCTGTTTTGGCCAAGTACATGCCACCGAGTTAACCTGGGGAGAATGCTGGGCATGGGAAGAGAGGGGGTCTGGCCAGAGCGCCTGCAGCCACCTCCCGGCCTCACAGCACTTGCTGGCCTCCAGGGCTGGCCCTCCTCCTTCCCAGCCCCTGAAACCTAGTCGCCTCTTTCTAAAGGGCCTAGTGATATTAAGGAAGCTCAAAGGATTGGCTTTAAGAATCAAAGCCCTGATTTACTAATGTACAGCGAGGGGCAGGCCCGGGGGTCCTCCAGCCAGAACATTCTCTCTCTGCGGCCCCCTTTGGGAAAACCGACCGGTGCTGGTGAGCGTGGTTTCAAGTAAACAACAGGGGCCGGGAGCTGCCCCTGGGTGGTGATACTGAGGCAGCCCTGCACCTTAACAACTCAGCTCCCAATCCAACGAGAGCCTCCAGCTTCCAGGAAATGCATCTCATGAACTTTTTCTCCCCAGGAAAATCCTATGCACATAGTATTATTATCACAGAGGACCATGAGAACGGGACTCTGAGGGCATTTTGAGCTTTCGATTAAAAAAAAGGTAATGATTTTTAAGCCTTATGAGGGCTCCCCAGCAATGCAACCTCTCTGACCTGGGGTCCACCCTTTCCTGGGGCACCGGGGACTCCTGGCTGGGGCGCCCAAAGGCCGCCCTGTTCTCCTTGCCTTCTCGTCCTCTGTGCGATCATTCTCATGACGGCTCTTTGAGCTAATGTCCTTTCTTTTGTGTAGATAGGAGCAACGGAGAAGTCCCCCCAGTGCAGATACGTGACTGACGTGGGGGCTCGCTCTCCTGAAGGGGAACATTGACGATGATGCCCACAGGGGCACATACGATTCAGATTTACTCCTAGAACGTCGAGGTCACGTCTCACACCCGGCTCTGAGACGGGTCAAGGCCACCACCTTCTTTGCTTCTGGCCTTTCTATTTACTGGTTGAACTGCCCTCACCCAATTCCCAACCCCAACCAGTGGGGCTGCCTTCTCTTCAATAATATTAATATTGTCAACCAAGAAACTCTCGGCTACTTCTGGAGACATTCTTGCCCTTTGATAAAATGATTTATTTTGAATTACTGCATGGATCTATTAGGTGCTGATTCTAAGTTCTTGAGTTTGTAATTGGCAATATTGACAATACTGTTCATCTCTTCTGGGTTGATGTAAAACTTCTATGAACTTCATTTAGATCATTCAGCTGTGGGAGGATGGACCAAAATAAGAAATGAGAGCACTTACACTCTTCATGGATGTGCTCCAAAACCACATTTTTGACAAATGCAAAATGGTAATGTTAATAATAATCAATTTTGCCCCAGCTGGTGAGGTTCAGTGGATTGAGCGCCGGCCTGCGAACCAAAGGGTCGCCAGTTTGATTCCCAGTGTAGGGCACAGGCCTGGGTTGTGGGCCAGGCCCCCAGTAGGGGGTGTGCAAGAGGCAACCACAAATTGATGTTTCTTTTCCTCTCTTTCTCCCTCCTTTCCCTCTGTCTAAAAATAAATAAAATCTTTTAAAAAATCATCAGTTTTTGTGAGTTTGGATTTTGTTCATCTTCATGAAATTTTGAAGCATACACATTGATGTTTCTCTTTAAATTCATCCTCACAATATGTGAAGAATTCCAAAATAGGATTGTCCTTGAGAGATTCATGAGCCAAAAAGTATTAAATGACAAATTATTAAAAGCCTACTTTAAAGGTTATTTTTCTACATATGATGCTAACGTAGCAACTAATTCTAAAAGATTGGGATTATGATAAAACACATTTTTGTACTATACTACCATATGATTTGTATTAAAACAAAAACACTTAATAGCTAAAAAAATTGAAATATTTCCCTAATTTTTAAGTTAATACACTGTTGGTACATCAGTTATTAAAATACTTCTCTACTTATCTATTTTAAAGTTCTTAATTTTTTTAAAAAAATTACAGCATCACAATCATCAAATATGACAATATTTATCCTTTTGTTAAAAAAATACAAGTATACTTAAAATGACTGTTTAAATTTTAAAATTTAAGCACATAGAGGATTTTACTTCAGCTATATCAAGAACACTTTCAATATTTGAGAATGCATATTTAATTAACAATAAACCCAAATAACATAATAAATCACCAATGTCATTAATAGTAATTAGATATGGTAATGATCACAATCATCATTAATTAGGAACAAGTTCAGAGTTTTCAGAAAAGACAGGCAGTGGCTACTGTGCTTTTGGCAATTTAAGGGCAAATGCAAAATGTATGGTCAAATGGCAGGCTCTTGCTCATTTCCTGTTGTATTTTAATGTTATCCATGTCATCAAAGTTTAGAGAAGCCCTACGTAATGAGAATTTAATAAGCTCTCATAATTATTAGCCTTGTGTATGTGTTTCTATGTGTATACACTCTAATTCCCCAATAGCACCTCAAAAGTAGGTGATAAACATACATTTAAAGAACCATAATTCAAAAAAAATCAAACTTTCACAAATAGAAATCAACAAAAAAATTATAAATTTGGAAATGAGTGTTTTAAAATGCTATTACTTACCAAGAAACTAAAGTGTTTCAGAAAGGATTATTTGCAGGTAGCATATTACTAATTTTAGCTGACACACTTTAAATGTTTAAATCTGAGAGAATCATATAACCGACTTAATATTTTAATCATCCAAGCATTTCCCTCCATTCTTGATTCTTTTCATTTGGAAACAGAATGTCACTCTGAGGATATTTTAATAAATCTATGTCAGCAATTTCTCAGAAGTCTTCTGTTGTTATAAAAATTGGCAGACATGAAACTAAGTCTCAGAATAATTGATATGGACAACAGAAGTAAGGATTTCTCTCCCAGTAGGCACACCACCTGTACAAACAACACTTCTAACTTTAATTTGAGTTGCTGGCTTCTGAACACTCAATTATTTAGGACATGAGAAGGATTTCACTAATGGGAGAAATATCTACAGGCCTGAATTGCAAAGATTTTTTTTTTAGCATTAAAGATTAGATTTCAATAATAATTGTTATTGCTATGTTGATGACAAATGCTTTTTTCCATCAGAATTAGCACCCTTTCATTTTAATGTATTGTTAATGTTTTTCATTATGAATGTTTTATTTTATTGTGATCCAAAATCTTCAGTCAGGCAAGTTAGAGGTGGAGTGTAAGAGACAGAAAATGACCACCCAGATGTTTCCACATCCAAGGTTGTCACTGCATTGCCATCGAGGCAGAGTCTATCCTGGATTCTTAGGAATTAGTTTGGGTCACAGGGGTTAACTACTTGTATAATGTTCTCTGTAGATTGCTATGGATTGCACAGCCTATTATTACAAAAATTGACAGAGCTCATGACTCACGTTTAAAGGGACAATGCTATTTTGTTTGGCTTTGTTTTATTGAGGAGTGCAGATACAAATTAAACTTCTTAAATTTTAGGACATTTTTAGGTATATGAAAAATTGTGACCGTCGTACAGAGAGTTCTTGTATTTCTGTACCCACTTCTCCTTATTAGTGATGTTTTATGTTAGTAGGATACATATAATACATTATAATTAAGGCGTCAATATTGATATACGAGGTCTGTCTGGAAAAAGTCCAGCCACTGCTGATATAACGAGAATGGTTTGCGGGACACCTATGTAAAGTGGTAGCCAAGGAGGGTGGACTAGAATTGCATATGCATGAACAATGACGACGCCATTGCTTCGAGGAGGCAGACCACAGAAGTGATGTGCTATTTTCATAATGTCTTACCAAGGATACGCAACTCACCCCTGCTCACGTTGATTTAAGCACATGGCCAAGGTGGTGTTTTTCAGGTTTCTTCACTGGAAAGTTACTGCTTCCCGCATTTCTACTGTCTTTTCGAGAAGGAAATCAGCATGCGCAGTCCAGGGGTCAGGACAGGGGTCAGGACTGGGGAGTCAGGACCGTGCCTACACAGAGGACCTGCAGTTCTCCTGCATGTGCGTTTTGCCTCTTCTCCCAATTCATGTCTGTATGTATGTGTATATGTATGTGTTTAACCATTTATTTATATTAGTATGGACGCATCAATATTCCTTTTATACACTGCGTTTTAATTCAGTGCTACTTTATTTTGTGGTTCAAATTGTTCCACCTAACTATTGGAATCCTTTCACTTGGCTCCTCAATATACCTCCTCTTTACCGGAGCGTGCATGTGTGTGTGTAGCATTCTTTGAGTTTCTGGCATTACAAAATATTCTAGGCTCGTTGTGTGTATTTCCTGCTGCCATCTCAGAACCAGCCACACTTCAAAGGGCCTGCTTCCCTTTATCAGGGAACAGCATTAGAAACCAAGATCTGGGTGTCAGGTGTGCACATAGCTCTTGGTATGTCATTAACTCTACGTCCTTTCAGCCAACAGTGCAAGGAAATACATTTAGGTGTGTATGCCAACCTCTAAATCTATACATCTCTGTAAGTATTTCTATGTATAAATATCTGTGTCCAAATTACCTAAACTTGAGTTGATTATGATGACTTAAACTCTAATTCATTACCAAATGGCTCGTTCTAACTACCTCCCCTTGCTTAGCTACAAACTACCCCTCCAGCAGTAAGAGACCTGGATTCAACCAACCTTCCTTCATTGACTTAATCAATTTCAGTGTACATGTATAGTAGTTACACATATACAACCACGGGAAGCAAGTTTATTAATTCCAGCACAGTGACAATGCGTAAATTCCTTTTGACTTTAATCTCACAAAATCCTCTCATTTTCACAGTGACTTAGGTCAGCCACATTTTTAAAGTTTCATATATTTGTCGTATTGAGATTCTTTTATCACATTCTACATTCCATTCTAGGATCCCCCACTCTCCTAAATAATTTTTGTAATATGCATACATTAAGGTTCACTTTTGTGATATAAAATTTTCTGGATTTTAACAAATGCATGATTTCATGTAGCCACTGTTACTGTATCATTCAGAATACTTTCACTGCCCAAAGAAATCCCTGGTGCTTGATCTACTAAGCTCTCTTCTCCCCACAAACTCCTGACAACCACTGATTTTTTTTTTCTACCATTGTCGTAATTTTGCCCTTTCCATAAAGTCACATAATTGGAATTACAGATTGTACAGCCTACTCAAGCTGATTTTGGTCACTTAACAATATGCATGCAAGATTCGCCCATTGCTCTCCATCGCTTAATAGTGTTTGTTTTTATTGCTGAATAATATTCCATTGTATGAATGTAGCACAATTTATCCATTCACCTATGAAGGACATCTTGGTTGCTTCCAGTTTTGACAATTATGAATAAAGCATACAAGCTTTTGGGTGGAAAAATGTTTTCAAATCAGTAAGGTAAATAATCTAGGAGCAGGGCTACTGTATCATATGGTAACATGATGTTTAGATTTGTAAGAAACTGCCAAATTTTCTCCCAAAGTGGCTGTATCATTTTGAATTCCCACCAGAAATGAATGAGGGTTTTGTTGCTCTCCATTCTTGCCAGTAATTGATATTGCCAGGGTTTTTGGATTTTAGCCACTCTAATACATTTGCAGTGATATCTTGTTATTTCAATCTGCAATTCTCTGATGACAATAATGTTGAACATCTTTTTTATATGCTTATTTGTCACCTGTGTATCTTTGGTGAAGTGTTTGTTCAGACCTTTTGCCCACATTTTTTAAATGGTTGTTTATTTTCTTCTTGTTGAATTTTAAGAGTTCTCTGTATGTTTTGAATAAGTATACGTATATTAATAGAAAAGTATTTTTGCCACTATTTCCTTCTAGTCTGTGACTTGTCTTATTCATTCTCTTAACAGTATCTTTGTGAAGCAAATATTCTAATTTTCAAAAAGTTCAACCCTTCTATTTTTTCATTGATTTACTTTCGGATCATGCATTGTAGGTGTTTTATCTAAAAGTTCATAACCAGGAAAATATTTTTAATAGCTATATATCTGTCTTTGAATACTAGATGCTTTGAAATAGTAGCTATCAAGTCTCTCTTCCCTGTTTCTCTGCTCTCTTTTCTAATTATCTTTTGTTTTCTCTCTTTTTTGTTTGTTTCTGTATTTTTTTCTGGCAATAAAGAGGCTAGAATGCAAATGCTATTCAGATAAAGTACTTTGGCAGTTTCTTACAAATCTAAAGTCAACGATGGCTTTAATTTATACATTTTCTTTGGTGGATTATTTTATTAACTGTTAGATATACCCCTTTGCGATCTAGAGATTATCTATATGCTAGGTGGTCAGATGTAAAATGTCAGTAGCAGTAATCAGAGTAATGCACCAATTAATCAAAATCAATATATGTGACTATCACTTGATTATCAGTAGAATAAATGCATGCTGTTATTCTAGCCATTTTAAATACATATTCAAAAACAAGTATGTTCTCAACAAGGATTCCCTCTGAATGAACACAAAGTTAGTATTTGTCATGTTTCCTCCTGTTAGTGTTGGTTCTCAAAATCTAATTGATGAAGACAGATACCATACAATCAGTGAATTAAAAAACCTACATTACATAGAGTGTCATCAAGTGCGAGAACATCAAGTCAATGCTGCTTAAAACAGTGTAACATGGGAGGCTTGCAGAGAGCAACGGTGCTGACGTCAAAGTTTTACAAAGGAGGCGGGGCTTGTGCTCACCACGGAGGGTCATTAGAATATATGTGGACCAAGTTAAAGGGGACGGGATGTTCCGAACGGAGGAACACACAAACAGAAGCATCGGCGTGACCAGGAATTTGCCATACTCACTGGGCAAGTCTAACAACTCAGGTTACCAAATGGCTTTCAAAATCAAGATGCCAAGTAGATTAGTAGATGGCATGTGGTTACTGAGGGGATGCGAGTTTTTTGAATAGATGGATGGTGCAACAAAAAGGGGTTTTAAGATGCATTTTGGGTAGTGTCGCCTCTGTTGTGACATGGTTAGGGCACTCTCAGACCCTCTCGGCATGTGGCATTCTCCTGTCCCTTGTGATTGGCTCAGACCTAGAAGTCTAATCTAATTGGATCAGAGGAAGGTTTATGATTTTAATTGGCTAGCATTTGGAAGAAAAGCTCTCCCTTCTGAACAGCATGATGTAGAGACGGGCACGTGAATTTCCACAGTTATTTCAGTTCCGTGAAGAGCAAGGCTTTCCAACAGAGGATGATAACACGGGATCACCGACGACAGGGTCAGAAAACCGAACAAAAGAGTGCCTGGAGCCCAGCCTACTTCAGGGCCGATATGTTAATTGGGCCAACAAATGCCTATTATTTTCCTTCTTCCAGGTACACAGAAAATCTTCTCTTTTTCCAGCATCCCACATAGAGTCGCGTATCAGGAAATTATTTTTGTCCCACCTTCAAAACGTGTTTAGACCCTCCCACTTCCCACAGGCCTGCACTGCCCTCTCCTGCAGATCAGCGCCGGGGTCGCCCAGCTGCCCAGCTGCCCAGCTGACGAAGCGGCCCCCACCTCGGCTCCCTCCGCTCACCCTTGCTCCTTCCTCCCCAGTCCGTCAACCACACGTGGGCCGCGGAGCTTTTAAACACGAAAACGCGCTCTCACTCCTTGTTTGCCCAACTTTCTCTAAAAGGTCCCCGTGTTACACGGAGTAAACGCCAAAGCTCAGTTGGTGGCCCACCGGGTCCTACGTGGCATGGGACCCTGCTGCCTCCCCAGTGTCACCTCTTACTACGCCTCCCCTTACCACCACCTGCCATTCAGCGTTTTTTTTCCTGCTTCGTAAACACATAAAACGCATTCTCCTCTTAGGGCCTGTGCTCTTGCTGCTCCCTCTCCCTGAAGCACAACTGCATGGAATACTGTTTTGTCTGTTTCTCTTACTCCATTCACGCTTCCTCAGCAGAGAGGATCGGGCTCCCATTTAAACTCACACATGGTCCTCACTGGTACCAGGTAACATTTCTATCGTAGAGCTTATTTTTCTGCAAAGCCCCTGTTACTGCTTGAGACACTGTTCGTTTCTTGGTTTCCTGTTTTTCCACCACCACTCCAATGTCAGTTTCACAGGAATAAGATGTTGAGTTTTCTTTCTTTATGTCTCTAGAACCCAGAGCAGGACCAGCAATAAGTAGTATATGCTCTGAAGTTAAATCAAACTATTCTTTTAGCAAATTGGTGTTATATTTGTTGTTGTTTTGTTACCAAAAGCACTTTTATTAGATGAATGCTAATCTAATCAGTATTTACTGAAATTTAATAAAGAGAATATAACCTGTCCAGATGGAAAGATTATATTGTAAATTGTGCAATAGTGATTTAAGGCAAAATTTCTATTTTTAATTGTCATTAAAAGGAGTAAGTTATACAATTAAGAAAAATTAAAATAGCAATTCATAGAAAGCTTTTGTATTGGGAAAAGTAAAGCAGCAAGGAGTTAAAACGTATAAGTTTTTTGGTAAAAAAAAAAAATGCTCACCGCATTACTCTACAAGTACTATAGTATAGTTTGATATTTCACGATGAAAACTAACAGTGGTGTGATTTAACAGGCATTAAGTTACATAAAAGGCGAGAACTAAGGGATTATAGATTTACAGAACTCAAGTGTCAAGCTTTTTCCTGGGTGCTTTACAAGGATTACCTTAGGTAACAAATTTAAACCCCTTGCTGGTAAATACTAGTTATTATTTGACAGAATAAGTTTTTTTAAGAAAGAAGAAAATTTTCCCAAGAGCCTCCAACTCATATTTGACATCCAAATCTACAGCTTCAAGCATCAAAGCTCATTTAAAAAAAAATACTATTTCCAATAAATATATAAAGCTATTGGTATAATCAAAAACATCGCTGAAGTATTGTGTACAAAGTCCTTGCTTGGAAAATATTAAAAATCATGGTACGGTCTATCAATGTGTCAAGTAAAATTTTAACTGCTTATTGAAAATCTAGCTCATTGATGTTTACAGATGAATAATGTTAGCTCTGCTTTAATTATTTAAAAAATTTATGTAATTACATAACCAAGGAGACTAGTAATAGAGAATGATACTTGCATATAAAATTGCGTCAGCAAGCACTAGAGCTACTTGTAAATTAAATGACATAAAAACAAAGAGAGAAGAATAGAAATTCAGACAAGAAATAACATTGATATTTATAGCTAACAATGACTAAGAGGTAGACTTTAAGTCTACTCACAAACTTCTATAAAGACTGAAACATCAAAGAAAATGTCTTCTTACTGCAAACCACAAATATGGGGAAAACAAAGGAAGATTACTCAACATCAAGAAAACCTGCCTCAAAACATCATGTGATAGTAGAAAATATACTGTAAACTAAAAAAGAAAGTTATATATACATGCAACAACAACAACAATGCATTATTAATGTCTAACAGTGACTTAGAGAAATACTAAAGTTTCGGTGATACTTGCGTTCAATGTTTTCTACTAAAGTATGACACACGGTAAAATCGGCCTGTGTTCCAGGTTGTGGCTGCAAGTTCCTGGCAGAATGGGCCTGAATGTGCGTGATGCTTTGAGCTTCAAGTTCTGTGAATGTCTCAAATCCCTTGCAGCAAGAATCCAGCCAGGTTCACGGGCATCTCCATCAGGACCCAGACTCTAGGCTCCAAACACCACAGCCACACCTGGGACGGAGGCATCTGGTGCCACAGTCTTCCCCAAGCTGCAGTCATTCAAGGAGTAAATTTGTGCGGGACAGACGCCTGAGCACTCACCTCTGCTAAGCCCCCTCGGGGGCTCCGTTCTGGAACTTGACCTCTGCACCTTCAGCATCCACACTTGCTCCTCCAGAGCTTTCGGGACCGGACCTTTCAGATCCTAGCCTGCCACTGGGCCCATGCTAGAGGAGGACAGGAACGGGACTAACTACAGATTCACTCGGGAAGGCCAGCCGCAGCGTCCACGGCTCCCACAGCTGCCAGCGTGGGACTCAGTGGCCCTGCGGCAAAGGCTGCACCATCGACTGTCCTGATTCCTTCTGCTCAGCTGCAGGCGGCACCATTTCATCGACTGTGTCCTCAGCTCCAGAAGCTTCCATGGGGTTCACTCCAACTAATTTGGTGAAACAACAGCAAAAACTGTAAGCAAGTTAGCAACCCTTTTCTAGGGTTGGCCAGACTCACACTTGCGTTTAGACTTAATGTACCCTCTCAGTCACACTGAGACTCAGACTTGACTGGTTGGGGAGGTTTGATTTTCCAAAGTGCAAACACAACACTAAAACATGGACATGAGGCGCTAGGCCGGACTTTGGGATGGTAGCTTTTTCAACTGTGGCCAATGAAGACCTTTCTGCTGTAGATTTTAGTAACTCATAGTGTAAAAAGAGTGATAAAAGAAGAACATGATCAGAAGATGATAAAGCACTAAAGGATGAAATTCTGTCATTTGCAAGGATACGGAAAATCTCCAAAAATTTGAGAAGGAATAAAAATGAATACAAAAAGAAAACTTTAGAGCAATGATTAAAGTATTAGAAAATATTAAATCTTTAAGGTAACTTCAGTCACTGTCAGAAGACAAGTGAAAAATATTTTCAATATCAGTAACTTGAAGAAAGAACTTAGGAGTTAATTCAGGCAGACATAGCTTTCAGAACCTAGAAACTACTACCAGGGCTTCAGAATGAAAATACAGCTTCTGCTGACTCCTTCACCACTGCGGCTCAGCACATTCAGGGGTCGCGTTAGCCGTACAGACAGCAGATGGGAGAACTAGAAAACGGCCTTGTCCCTCAAGCAAGTCATTCGCGTACAAACCCTCAAGATTTGTCAAGGGCTCTGCAGAAAACATCACCACTTTAGCTTTGGCTGTACAGCATCAGTCTATTATTTAAAATGCAAAGGTGCTTAGAGCACAGGAAGTTCACTACAGAAAGATGTAGAGAGGCACCATGGATGCGTTTGAAATCAGCAGAAGCCAAGGAGAGACCTGACACACCCCGAGTTCAGACCGGGCCCACCCTTCTCAGCCACATTCCTGGGGTGGAGTTCAGTACAGAGTCAGCACAGGTATTGGCACTGACTTGCAAGTCAGCGGCTTAGGATCTTCAAGCTGAAAGTTTTGGAGCCGGTTCTCATTGTAGAAACAGCACCACCAAGATCACATTTGGATTCGGAAAAATAAATAAACCTTCAGTGATCTTAGTGCAGACTTGGCAGCTCAAGCAGACCTGCATTAGCTCCAAAAATGCCAGCCTCACAGGACACAGAGCTTGGACGGACAGGGCACCCCATCCCTGTCCCTGCAGGTGTTGGGACAGGAGGGCCTCTTCCCCCAGCCGGAATCCAAACAAGGAAAATGATAAATACGGGAGTTGATGGGTAAGGAGGAACCAAGGCAGCATTGTTCATTCAGCGGGTCTGTTTTTTCCAAAATTGATGCAGAAACTAAATTGCACCTCAGGAGCTTTATAACGTTTTGATATTTTCCCTACACTGGAGTTTGAATTCTATTCATATTGGCCATGCTGAACAACCCTTTCCTTGTGAATATAAAACCCAGTTGTGTATTTTTCTTTATTTTGTAAACTTTATTCTGATTACATCTCTGACCAGTAAAGCCTATTATTTAGCCAAGTGTGAATAGCTGTGTTTTTGTTGATAAGGTTGACATTACGCATAAATATATATGCTTATGTGTTCCTCATGCAGATGAAATGAACTCAAGTGTTTTTAGTAGAATCAGTTTGTTCTTTGATAAAACCCTCTTGGGCTACACTGAAGGGCATCTTTTATACAGAATAATATGCACATTTCTGCATGTGTATAAAACATGAACTTATAGAAAGAAACTCTCGCCTTAAATTGTTTCGCTGTTTTAAGGGTATTCTATTTTTCACAGTTTTACCTTCATATCTTCAGTGCAAGTAGAAGGATGAGTTACAGGCACTGAGTCATTGAAATTGGTGACTTAAAATGTGTTAAAATAATGATTAACCTAAATTTTGGGCCAATTCCGTTTCATTGTCTTGAGCCTTTTGCATTTTCCTGTGTGTGACCTTTGCAAGCTGTTCCAAACGAAGAAAGTTGTGAATTTTGTCAAACAGATGCTTATTACCTTATCTTGATTCCTTTAGGATTTTTAAGGGAAGTGCTCGGGGTTATTTTTTGTTGTTGTTTTCTACATCTAAGATGGGCCTTCGGGAGCATATGTGAACCCCAGACAGATGGATTGTGCGCAGGTAAAGGATGTGCTTTAGTGGCAACTTGGTGAGCTCTTCAGCGTGGCGTTCTATTTTATAGGGCTGTTCATATTAACCCCAAACGGAGCAGCTTAAAATATCTTAATGGTTTAATATCCTGGAGTATAGAAGTGGTGCATTTCAGAAATCATTCTCTGTGCGAACTATAAACTTTCCCCAGTCTTCCCGTGGCCCAGTGATGCGGATAACAACGCGCAGGCAGGTCAGGCTGTGTGGCCTGCTGTGTCTGCCACGGCATTTAGCCAGGGAAGGGGGGAGCGCAAAAGGGAGCTGATGGAGAACTGACGGAGAACTGCCTTCCCCCGACTTAAGAGAGAAGCAATTAGACTGACAATCAGACTGACCTGTGTACCTTTCAAGTGCAGTTTCCAGATGTAACCTGAACTTGGAATGTCATTGAAAATGGTTTTGCTTTTATGGAGGTTTAATAATATGTATTAAGTGAATGCATTCAGCATCACTTTCCCCAGGAGGTTTTGCTAAGATGGATTTGTGCCTATGGATATAGTTTTAGTAAATGTTTTCTGACTTTGATTCTAATTGTTGTAAAATGCTGTTTTATTTACCCGCTAATATCAGTCAGTGACTGACTTTTCTGAATTAAAATTTTGCACCTTAATGCATTAAAATTAGAAAAGATATTTTTGTTTCTGAGCATTGAGCCTAACTTTACATTTTCTTACTTCTCCGTTACTGCAACCCTCAAGTCCAGATCGCGGAAAAGGGCATGGAAGTGGGATTTTGCAGTTTGTGAATTACTTTCAGAGTAAAGTGCATGATTACATCAGTATTTTTAAAAAGGGTCATCGCATCAGTCTGCAAAAATCCAAATATGTTTCTTACTTCTAAAAATATAATTTGCATTTTAATATATTCAACAGTTAGAAGTTTTATGATGTAGCAATTCACGACAGGAATTTAAGTCGGTCATCCATCTCCTCATAGTCTTCACGCTGTCCCGAGTCTCTGAGTAGGTGAACAATAAAATTTAGTGTGCCAGTTGTTGAAAATTAAGGTGGCCTCTTCAAAGCCCACATATTAAAAACTTCGAAAGATATTGAGGTACACTGTGCTATGCCCGCATGGCTTTACAATGTTTACTTTCTGGTGACAAAGGAAGCCATGACAGTGACCTGCACCACTGGCCAGAGGACCTGTGGGGCTGATGCACTTGGGCCACCTTGACTGACCTACCCCCAGCATCACGAAGCCTTTCGCCGTGGCCGTGGGCTCTTCGCGCTAGCCTACTGTAGAACAATCAAACAATTATACAGTTCAGGAAACTTCAATTATTTCAGAGTGGTACATTATTTAACACAGAAACTCCTCTTTTTCCATTACAGACTCTACAACCCTCAAGGGCCCGTGGCATCTTATGACATTTTGTATGACATCTGCTCCAGAGGGTGTTGCTCCATTTTTTCCTTGCGTCAAACATTATATAACTTCCATACATGAGCTGAGAAATTTGAAATAATCTGTGACAAAATGAGTGCGGCTTATCAAGGGATGTCTCCACCCCCACCCTTCTTAACAGATAACAGCTTGCAAGGTGACAGAAAACTGCAATGTGAACGAGCTGTGCATAATCACGGGGAAAAAAATTACCCATTGCAGCGTGGCTTCCAGATCCCTGCTGTCTAGATAGTTCTCCCATTTCCATCTGAAGTCACTCTCAATATATGCAAAGTTTCACTTCCAATTACGGGTGATCAAGGGAACTCCAGGCAGGCAGGGCCTCGCTCGGCCTTGTCTGCGAAATCCTGCGCAGGGAGGCCCCTCCGAGGCTCCCGCTGCCAGCGCGTCAGGACTCCGAGGCCCAGATAGGCCTTGACTGGAGGAAGGGAAGTGCTGCTGCGGCCCCTCTCAGAAGGGACTTGGAGCGGACGGTCTGGCCCTGGAGACGGGGGTCAGGGGGGCGGGGACATGCCGGGCGACGGGGAAGTCACGGCGCTCCACTTCATTTTCCCTGCTCTTCTCGCTCACCGGCCAGCTTAGCCTTTGTTCGTTTACTCTGCAAATGGCTGTTTTTAATGTTTTTTTTTTAAATGTATGTTACCACCCGGACATCAGGACTATGGAACATATCGCTGAATCTGTGATCACAATGACAAATGTTTTTGCGATTGCCAAAGGAGTTTTTAAATGTGGTACCATCACATTATAGTCGCTGGTACAAATCACCATTTGTGCATCTTAAAGTTTAATGTGTATGGAGCATAGAAAGATCTTACTTAGAGGTAGGTTCTGACTTAGAAGGTTTGTGGGGAGTAAGGCTGCTGTCGCTGATAATAGATTATTCTTTGCCTAGCAAAGGCTACATTATCTTTCCCTCCTCGTACAATTTTTGAGTCTAGCACCACTTTAACCCCAAGACTCAACACCCCCTCGTGATCCTTGAAAAGGTCCATCTTTTACGTCTCACATCGTGTCGGGCCCCAAACCTGCTCTCCTACGACGATGCCTCCCGCGCCCGTGCTTCCCTCACGCTCTGGCCTCCTAATTCTGTCGCTTTATGCAGTAAGTATGTATTGATGATCTGCTGTGGCTCACTCACTGAAACCCTGTCAGACAATGTCCCGCTCCCACGGGTTTTAGTCTTGCTGCTCAAATTTCTGGTATCTACCTCTGATTTCTTTTGCTCAGTTTGCTCCGCCATTCATCTGCCTTCGCTCGCGTCAGACGGCTCCCCAGGCCTCCTCCAGGCCTGTGCACGCCCGCACTCCACGGCGCGCTTAGAGATGTTTGGTCTCATCTCCTCTACTCTAAAGAACCTGAAGGGCTTTTGGTCTCCTCTTAAGATGTAACCAAGATGGCATCTGCTGCATACTGAACTGGACCTTGGTTTTTCGCAGGGCAGAAACAGACCAGGGCGCAGGGAGGTGTGGGTATTAAAACAAGTGACAACAGTAAGAACAAACAAAAGAAGTCTCATAGAAATAGTTAAGCGGGGACGAGCAAGGAGAGAAGGAACGGAAAATATTTCTGATTTTCCACCGAAACAGAACTGAGAGAAAACTAAATGGGATAAGTCAAGGAATATTATGCATAACCTTCTGGATTACTTGCGTGTGTGAGATAAGCAATTTTGAAAGGCTTCTGCTAGAAAGTAATAAACAACCTAATTCATATATTCACATTGTAATTCAATAATATAGTAATGAAAGTGCTTTACATTAATATAGACAGCCCTGGGTTTGGGGAGATGATGTATTTTCTAATAGAATTATAAAGAGAAAGTGCCCAAGGCTGCATCCTATTTGAAGTTCTGTTCCCCTTTTTCACTGTTAAATAAAAAATATTTATCTTAACATAATTTTCCCAGAGAACAGGAGAGGGGGAAACACTCCCAGCTCACTTAATCACAGTGGTGTAACTAGGGCAGGCACACTAGGCAAAGACAGCACTAAAGGTGAAAACTATAGGCCAATAGCTCTTATGATGTCGATTCAAAAATTCCCAAACAAAATACTAAAACATCAAATTTTAAAATGTATTAAAAAGTATAAACCATGACTAAGTGGAATTTATTTCAGGTGTGCAAGGCTGCTTGAACATGTGAAAACCATCAGTATAACTTACCATACCAACAGACTGAAAAAGTCCTCAATAAGGCAGATACACTCTTCTGTTAACCCTCAGACCTCCGGTGGACATCCACAGATGCTTCAAACCAAAAATAGCATTGTCTTCAATTCTTATATACTCAGTCTTTTTCTACGTAGTTACAGCTAACTAGACCAATGCATATTCAGTACTTCTTGTTTTACATAGCTCAACATGTTCACCGGTGCAGAAAATGAGCGTTCCGAAAATGTCTTGTTAACGCCACTTCATTTTTGTAATGCAACCAAACTCCTTTGCTTCTAGTTGAATGCTATTGTAAAACTCGGTTCTAGATGAATTTATGAATGGAGAGTGAAGGCCTATAAATGCGTACAAAGCAATAGGACAATTTAGACAACATGAATATAGAGTTACAACTGCGCAGTAGCATTCTAGGGGTAGAATTTCTAATTCTGAAATCTCGTCTAAGCCTTGGGACCAGCAGTTTCTGCCTGTGTCATTCCATGGCCCCTGCAGTGGATGCTGTGTTGTGCTGCCCAGATAGCCCTTCAAAGATAAAGGACTTATTTTCTAACTGCTGGAACGCTACCACACGGCTGGTCTCCACTGTCACTGTTTTTAGGGATCAGCATGCTGGGGAGTCAAGTCCAAGGTCCTCACCCGATCCCAGTGCTGAAGGGCATTCCAGCTCTAGAACACCCCCACCCGCGGTGTCTCCTGCGCTGTCCTCGGAACTGCATGGCAGCTCTGCTGTGCCTTTCTTGCTCCTTCTGTCTTCCGTTGCTTATGGTGCTTCTTTCTCCTCCCTTCAACAGATGAATCCCAAGCACATTTTTCTAATAAATGCCGTGCCTACAAATCTCCCTGTCAGAGTGCTGGAAAAGTCAACCTGTGATAACCTTAATTTTCCTACCCGTCAAATCAAGCTACTAATACTATTACCTGTTTTCCAGGGGATCAGGGGGGAGGTTGTTTTGCAAAGGAGAAATCAAAAACAGTTTAATAAGAAAAGTGTTTATCAAAATCAAATTATGGCTATTTGAATAATTAGTTTTACCCAGGTGTTTTCCCTAAACCAACAGATCTCATAAAGCTCTTAGCCAACCTAAGAGAAATTTCATAGTCATGTCAATTAAAAAAATGTACAGCTACCATCATCTATAAATGGCACTTCACATCAACATTCATGTACCCCAAATACCCTTAGGGGGTGTGTAGTATGGTGTTTTTCCTACTCATGAGTTAATTCTCAAAACACAGTAAGTATTTATTTTGCATCACTTTTGTAGCAGATTGTACATACCTTGCTATCGGCTATTTGACACGGTTTCAGCCCACATTGTATGTGCTCCTTAGAGAACCTTTAACCCTTTTGCTTTCTTAACAAACTCTCTGGGATATATTCCAAAGCTCCTTAGCTGGAACTGGGGGTCCACCTCTTAGGGCAGGCCATTCAGCCCTGGGGCACTATTACCTGGAGCCCCTTCCTGACACCTGCTGGGCTCTGGAGGAGGCATGTCAAGGAGAGAACATCTTGTGTGTGTGTGTGTGTGTGTGTGTGTGTGTGTGCGCGAGCGCGCACGCGCGCGCACGTGTATCATGAATAAAATACTCAACTTTAAAAATACCTATCTCAAATCTCCAAGTAAACCATTGAAGTAAATCTAAGAACTCACTCTTCTGTAAGCAATTATGTTCAAGTTATAAGCCTATTAATTTTTTTCAAATATACAGTTTGATCAATCTCTATTTGTTGCTATGGTGATTAAAAACTTAATGTCCATTTGTATCAGTTTAATAATGAATTAGAAAAGAAGTATTACTAAATCTTCAATAAGTGCAAAATAAATCTTTAAAAGTGTAGATATTTTAACTGCAATGAAAATCTGGCACTTAAAATTATCTTGAAGATTGTTTTGTCCAGAAAATAGACCCAGAATTCCAGACAACGTTCCTGTTATAACGTGAACTGCTTTCAGGCCCAAAACAACCACACCAAATTAAGCTAAAATTTGAGCATGGTACAAATAGAAAAGTCTTCACTAAATTGTATTTAAATGAACATCCGGATCCCATGAATGTGCTGTGCGTCAGATACCAGGCGATGCTTCATAGCCTCTGGGGGAGGAGTCTGTGCTCCCGAGTCCCTTCTGCTCAGGGGCGGGCGCTCGCTCCAACCCCCGAGAGCCTTCCTAGTGACACTGGCGTGGCAGCCAACACACCCACAGCAGTCGGCCTCGCCTGACCAGTCTGTAGGGAAGGTATTAAAAAATGAAGTTTTGCACTATGCTAACACATATCATGGAGTCAAAATCAAAACAATAATTAACTGAGGGCAATAGTAAGATATTAAATATAGTTTAATATTAATTTCCATTAAGTAGTTTTGATTAATATTAAAAATACTAACACTGAACATTAGTTTAAAATGTTCAACAATTGGCAGTTAATAGTTAACCAAACTATGGCCAATCCCTGGCTCTGGAATATATGGTTATACTTGAAGAAATATTACCAGAGCATTATTATTTTTAATTCATCATACAAGAATATCATATTCCATAATATACTTTAATGTGGATTAATAGACAATTACAATGATGATGCTATGATTTTGATGTAAGATTTAAAAGCTTACAGAGAGCTTTGAAACACTTCATGCTGGTTTCGACGTCTATAGAACTGACCAGCTAGGTGAAGTGTCTATGAGAAGAATAACTACAGATGGGCATTATTTTTCACACCTTCTCGCATCTCTCAGGAAGCTGGAAACACATAAACGGCCTGGAAATAAGGGTCACCAACTGTTCGTGATCTGATTGGACAAGTCTCAGCCACTGGCACAGCAGGGCTGGGGGGACTGGCCAGGGGACTGGGCGCGTCCCAGAACCGGTGAGTCAGGGATCACACGAAAGTCCCGCTCCTGCAGCCCACAGTGACAAGCTGCGCCTCAATGAAGGGACAGGTTTGGCAGGCGAGATATCAGGAGGAGCCCACAAGATTTTAGATTTTAAATAACTGCCTTAGACGACGAATGGCTCAGGATGTGAGAATTTATAGAATTAAAAGCCATTCATAAAATATTACAGAAACCCATTTTAAACACATCAATCAAGTAACCGATTTAGATAGTAGAAGCCGTTCATAAGTTTCTAGCACCTATGACTGTGTGAGATAAAGTCTGTGGGACACACAGAACCCTGACGTATGGTGGGTGCTCGGCCACCATCCGCCCTCGATTCTTCCCGTTGTTGTTGTTGTTGTTGTTGTTGTTGTCATTTTTATACTCCACGCAACAACCTGAGTGTGTCCCAGGGGTTCAGCCTAGAAATTCACCGATCCCTAAAGAAACCCTGAAGATAATGTGAGGGGAGTTCATATTTCTTATTTTTTGTAAATAAGCCTCCCAGAAGAATCTCTAGTAAACTACATGGCCAAGATATGTAATTCTTTTGGATAAACAAAGACATTTAGAACTAAAATGGGTCAGTACCACACACAAGTTGTTAAAACTTGCAAAAGCATGGACTGAAACCCAAAACTGAGCCTCCTGACCTATGTCTTTTCACAAAAGCACTCGACGAGCGTAAGAATAATAAAGTGAAAGCGTGTGTTTTCCTTTCTAGCTCGCCTTGCTGAGCATTGGTGCCCAGCCATTGGTGCCTGGTTTCCATGTCGCGTTCCTGTCAAGGAACGGAGGCCGAGGCAGTGCCAGGGGCCTGTGGACCGGCTCTGGCTGCCCAAGCTCGTTTAACCGGGGATTGTTTTCCTAACAGTTCCCTGCAGTGACAGCAGGGAATTGTCCTGAGAGAAAAATCTAGCAATGCTGGGGGGGCAAAGTACTAGTTTGGAGACTTCCATTCCCTTTTTACAAATACTGCAGTGGTTAACATGGGTTCTGGAGTGAATGAAAACCGAGATCTGCCCAGGTCATTAGCAGGTGAGGAAGTCCCCCGGAGTCTGCCCGAGCAATTTGTAAGTGAGACAGTATCAAACGATATGTCTATCCCCTTGCCTTTTTTTTTTTTTTTTTCCAAATGGCTGGAAATCCCTAGATGGAGGCATCACTTTGGAAGTAGATGTGGAATTTTACTTAAACTCCTTATAGTGAAGGATTGACCCTTCAGGTGTGAGACTTGGCAACTGAGCTACTTGGAAAATACACTGGTGGTCAAAGGAGAAACTCAAACACGAGCTGAGGCGGATGCCAGGGGACCCCCCGATCTGTGGCAGCCACTGCGGGGTGTGTGTTTTGGATAGTGAACCAGATATCAAGCACTCACCGCCTCCTTGGTAGACCAGAACACCTCATGTTCCGAGCAATTCTCAAATGAGATTCAAGACATCTTTTTTCCTATTAAAACCTTGACGCAGATAAAAGCTGATTTTCAGTTTGTACGTCGAGCTGCTTTGTTTGTCTTTGAAAGCTTTGAAATAGAGGATAAAGCTAGAAATCAGAGAACTGCAAACAACATTTCAGAATGGATCACCACCTTCTAAATGTTAATCACACTGCCTTCCAAATAGAGGTATTCAATAAATATTTGTTGAATTAAGCTAGACTCCAAAACAAACAGTTCTGCAGTTATTATTCGGGCTAAGAACTACTTAGGCATATTCCCAAGGATAATACAAGGGAGTACTTCTAAATTTTTCCTATACAAATGAGAATCACATGAGTGATTTAACTTTTAACAAGCTGAGAACCTGATAGTTTGGAAGTGGTAACCTATTATAAGTATAGAATGTGGATCAAGTCCTGGATATAAATTCTGTTATATTTGTTATTGTCCTTTTAATCTTAATGCTATGATGGTGGGCAGAAAATCAGCATTATTATAGCATAAGTCAAAGTCAAGTGATTAGAAATATGTTAGATAATAAAAAATGCAGGTAACTATTTCTGGACATTTGCTACTGAGAAAAGAAAGGGCAGTGTTTGTCCTCTGACTACATATTCTCCCCTTTTCAGATGAAGCATCTGAACTTGAGTATGAAGAATAACCCCAAGCACTTCACTTCCGGTAAGGCTGTTTCTCTCCATACACCAGACAAATACAATGTATTTAAATGCACTGCAGACAAAGGGAACCTGAAAACCACGGCAGGCTGTAGAATATCACATGGCAGGCAGCACAATAAATCTGACGCTGCAAAAAACATGCAGATTTAAAATGAAACATTTCCTCTTTATAAATTGCACAGTATTTGACAGATTATCTTTTGAGTGTTAATTTATCATATTATGTTGTTATTAAAAGCAAAGGAAATGATTTATAAAGTAGCTTGCTTGGCACTAAGCACGTTCTTCGTACTCAGTGGATCCTACTTCACTTTTTCTCACTTCTGCCCTCTCATGAGTATTTTTTTAACTATTTTCCATCCATGGTCATATCTCCAGTTATTACGCTACACAGGTAAACAGACCATATTATACCTTATTCAAATGAATAAAAAGCTTCAAGAGAGGATGAGGTATATCATCAAAAATACTGAAGACAAAAATTCTGTAAACTACCGAGAAAGTCTAATTGGACACTGAAAATTTAATTCTGGGACTACAAAAGTGAGAAGAAAAACACTACAGAATTTTAAAAAGGAACAGAAACACTGAATACTTTGGCTAGACAGTGCAGATGCCCTGTTGGTCATACGGAAAGAGAAACACAGACCTTGAGAGTCGCTGTCTCCACCGGCAGAATCAGGAACAGCGACTGACAGCTTCTCTCCCTGACCCGACTCTGGCCGGGCTCCTCTGAGCTCCTTCTCATCCAGGCCTTGGCCTTGGCCTTTAAAGACCTGAAGGACACACTAACATAGCCGCTAACAATTGAAGGCCACATTCCTAGGATGACTCCAGCCCCGCTAATGTGCCCACCTGAGAAAACCCACGGCTGCCAAGAGAGCGCACTGTCCGGCCAGCCAGCACCTGAATGGAGAGAAGGGCCCTGGCTCCCAGGGTGCGGGAGGGGAGGAGCCTCGGTGCATGAGCACCAGCTAACACGACAGACCCAGGCGGGTTTCACGTGGACCAGCTGCCCCCTTCCCTTCCCACTGCTTTCATTTTTCACTCCCTGACTTTACTGAGTCCCCACTCTCTGCACTCGCTGCCCCCTCATTCTGCCTTTAAAGCCCCCAGTCACCTGTGTACAAACTGAAGCTGAGTTCCACTCAGGCTGACTCTGCCCCCGAAGGCAGTCTCCCCGCATCTCTTCAGTGTGATTTTGTTTCTACTAGGAATAATTGGTGTCGTTGGTGTTCTCCCAGAGCTCTCTGAGACAAAGTGTTAGGGACTGAATGTTTCCACCTCCCCCAAAAATATATGATGAGATCTAACCCCCAGTGTGACAGCGTTGTGGAGGCAGACCTTTGGGCGGTCATGAGGTCCTGAGTGGGGAGCCCTGGGGAAGGGGTAGGTCCTTACGGGGAGAGGACAGAGGGCTCACTCACGCTCTCTCCGCCACGGAGGACGCAGCAGGAAGCCTGCCGTCCAAACTGGAAGAGGGATTCCCAACAGACCCAGACCCTGCTGGCACCCTCCCCTTGGACCTCCAGCCACGAGAACTGTGAGAAGTAAAATTCTATTGTTTACGAGCCACCCGGTCTGTGGTAGCTCATTACAGCAGGCTGAGCGAAGACAAGGGAAACTGCCAAGTCCCTTTATGACATACACTGCCAGAGTGAATCTGGACTCTTATTTTTTGTAGCGTCGAAGGAACAGAAGATTTGGAAACACAGATGGTGTTTACATCTCCTCTTACAATTGACATCATGATGGTAAAAGCAAATACGTTTGTATTGGGAGTGAAATGCTGACTAGACATTTCAATTGGCTTTGGCCTTCTGTATACAAATCCAGAATGACGAGCCCCTTCTTTACACGGGAAGCAGAGGCCATCCGGCGTGGTTCCCAGGACCCTGCCCTCTCCCGTATAACCCCCTGACCCCCTACCAGCATCTACCCATACCTTCTCTGCAGTATACTTGGGACCTTCAGCACGTCCTCTCCGAGGTCCTCCAGGCCTCGCTCCATTCGCAGCTTTCCTCTCTCCGTGTTAGCCACTACGGTGCCACTGAGTTACATTCCCAGACCCACTTATCTTTTTTTTGTCACCGAAGATGCTCCAGCAAAGGTGGTCCTGCTTTCACTGGTTCCCGGTCCTACTCACAACTCCTGACATTGGAGCCTCCACGCCAGCGATCCCTTGGCTTGCAGGATATTATTTGGGAGGCAGCATGGTGAACTGTAAAAAAAAACAAAACACACACACACAAGAAAAAATAGTCTCTTCCTAAGACATTAAATATTATTTTTAACCATCTTTCTATGTGGCCTTTCTACAGCATTTGACACCAAGTTCTGTATGTTTCTTCTATTTCCTTGGCTTCTGAGAGACTACATGTCTGTGTTTTTCTATTATTTTCCCCCAGGTTTTCACAAGGTTTTGTTTTGTTTTTCACTTGAGTCCCATGTTAAACCATTTTAAGGAAGATATGAACACCCTGGCTGTGGTGCTCATTTGTCATGGGAAATGGTCCATAAATTTGATGAGTGTATCAAAAGTATATCAAATTTTGAGGACTTCTCTATCCCCTCTTTATGGATAATCTCATATTTTGGCGTCAAATTCCCCCCTGAGCTTTATTTCCATCTGGCATATTGAGTCCCAAGTATGCCACGGTTATCACACATCAAGTATCCTCATCTCTACGAGCTCCTGCCCCTGGTCAAAAAATAAAAATAAATAAAAGCCCTAGTTTTTCGAGGTCATATTTCAGTTTATGCTGTTGACCATCCTCAACTAGAAAATTCGCGCTCATATTTGACCCTTGCCTTTTATCCTTCTGTACTTCTAATCAGTCACAAAGTCGTGATGATAAAATACATTTTTTCCTATCATCGCCAGTGGTTTTTATTCCTATCCTTTTTTCAGTCGGAATCGTTGTTTAATTCCTTTGAGGAACAGGGGTGGAGGTGGGGGAGGCGGAGGACGAGGGACAGGAGAAAAAGGAAAAGAAGTCAATTTGACAATACCCCCCCCCCCCCATTTACAAGTCAGCTGCCCCAGTTGGCGGGCAGGCTGTCCTCGTTCGTTACTGCTACTACGACAAAACCCCACAGGCAGCACGGCAGAAATTCCTGTTCCCAGCCGGCGGCTGGGCGCCTGAGACCAGGCCCCGGCGGTCCCGCTCCGGTGCGGGCCCTCCGCCCGGCTCCCGGCCGCGGCCGGCCCACCACTGCGCCGCGCGGGGTGGCAGGGGCGCGCGCGCCCGGGGGCCCCTTCCTAAAAGGGCGCGGGTGCCATTCAGACTCCCGCTCGTGTCATCCCCAGTCCTGGTCGCGCGGGCTCACTCTTCCGCGGGGCCTGCAGGAGCGGCAGGCGGGGACCAGGGTCTCAGGAGCGCCTGGCGTTGCTCCCACTGCGTTTTCTCCACCTCGAGGCCGTCCTACTACAAGTGCCGCGTTGAAACCCCTCCGCCTTCAGGGAAGGCCTCTCCTCTCTGGGTGTCTTGTGCCTCCAGGGCGCTGACACCCAGCTCGTTCCCATCCTCACTGAACCTCCCTCTGCCCCTTCCCACAAGCAGGTAGGTATCAGGCCGGGCCCTCACTGACTTCCCTGTTTTCTAGTTTGCGGTACACGGTGATACGCCCACAAAGTTTGTGAGACCTACTCACAGCATTAATACACAGGGGTGGGCAAAAGCAGGTTTAGAGTTTAATACAAATAAATAATACAACAGGGAAGAAATAATAACACAAGAGTAGACTCTGTGTTTTGTGTACACACAACTGTAAACCTACTTTTGCCAATCCCTGTATTACAGGAACTCTTCAGGTAGCAGTAATCCTTTTCGCCATTGTCCTGAAGCTAATTTTTATATACAAATATTTTATTTTTTTCAAAGATTTTATTTATTTTTAGAGAAGGGAAGGGAGGGAGAGAGGGAGAGAAACAATGTATGGTTGCCTTTCGCGTGCCCCCTACTGGGGACCTGGCCGGCACCCAGGCATGTGACCTGACTGGGAATCGAACCGACAGCCCTTTGGTTTGCAGGCAGGCACTCAATCCACTGAGTCACTACAGCCAGGTCTATATACAAATATTTTCAATTATCCACAGTTAAACAATAGGTAAAGTTTAACACAATAGTCTTACTTAGAAAAGAAACAAATGTATAATGATGAATCTATATTTTACCCATTTTTTATTTCAGTGAAGTAATTTATTTTTTGAGTTAGTTTCTATTTTCAATTTTTATTAGTTTCAGAACAAAGCAATGTATAAATATGCATCTTTGAAAAAGAAGTTGATTTTTCTAGTTTCCACAGACTCAGCAGGTGTGAAGCATAAAAAAATAACAGATGGGAAAGTCAAAGAAGAAAAAAGAAACTGGGAAATGTTGCAGATAATTCTATTTACTATAATAAAACATAGTGTTAGAAGAGTGGCCTGTTTATTTTTACTTTTCTCACTGAAATAATTAACACAAAGCATCGCTCATAGCATTTTCTGGGACCTGAGAAAAAGAAATTATTCTATCTTGAATAAAATTCCATTTTACTTTACACAATTCTGAATGCCAACAGAACAGAATGTTTAAAATATATCTGTTACATAGAGTAATGAACAAATATTTATGCCCACAATTCAGTCATTTAACAAGTGACAACTATTTTTTTAAACCCTTTTAAGCTTTATTGAGGTATAATTGACAAAAAGAATTTTAAGATATTTAAGGCATATATGGTGGTGATTAACAAATTACAACTTCAGATGTTACACCATCAACACTACATGTTTCTTTCAAAGTATAGGTAAGGGAAACATTTAAAGCAAGATTTGCATTTAGTCATCAAAAATTGGATAGTTACATTGAAAATTTCTTAATTTAGCTAAGTTAATTTCTTTCCAATCACAATCACAGGGAAATTTATTATTCATAAAATGCAACTAAATTTTTCATATAACCTTCCTTTTCTTAAACTTACTTTGTGAGTGGCACCACCACACTTGCAGGTATCTCAGTTTGAAGACTCTTAATTATAACCAGTAGCCCCATGTTTTTCTACAGTCATACTCCATATCTTGCTACTTTTCACTTAAAAATAACTCTTGCACTTAGGTTTCTGTATCCACTCCAGTTACTTTAATTTAGCTGCTTTTAAAAAAATATTATGTCTTGATATTGGAATGTTTTTGAATGGTCTCTTCCATTTGGTCCTAACTAACCAACCCTGTACGCTCATTTCAGCATTATATGTTTGAAGTTTTCGTTATATAGCTTAGTTGAACACTTTACATGGCATATGGTCTACAAAAAAAAAAAAAAAAGGACAAATTGCATTCAATATCTTCCAAAGTCTACATAGTATATTTCTGGATTTTTCTCCATTTCTCCAATACACGTGATGCGGTCCTTTTTACCCCAGCCCTGAAGACGTAAGGTTGTCTCGCGCTCTCTCAGCCCTGCAGAGTGACAAACACCAATCGCTGGTCCTTGGGATGCCCCTCACAGCCCATTTCATTGTCCTTCCACTCCTCCACTGCTGGAACTGACATCGCCTCCTACGAAGTCTTCCCTAAGAGCCCAGGCGGCAGCCTTTTTCTACCTCCTCTGATTGCTTTTTGTACTTCATTAATAGGATTCATATACCACATCAGAGACAACTTTGAGTTGAGGTGTCTGAGCATATCCTGCCTCAAGAAATTCTCAAAAACGGTGTCCTTTTATACCATCAGTTACTATCCCTTACACGTAATAAACTCAGACTTTAATTATGTTAATATGATTACAATGTCTAATCCCATTAGTCTATTCCCACACATGTATGAACAATTTTAAAATAAACTACCGTTTTCACAGATAAAATTAGCAAAAATGAACATTGGCAATTTTACTCCTTTTAACACATCACGTGTTGGGTTATATAGTTGGGAAAAAATTTGGGAAAACAATTTGGCAACAGATGCTTTGAGCTTTAAAGCCTACTGCCTGGAAATTCAAGTTTAAAATGGCATCTGGCCAGCATTCACTGGCTCTCTTTTCTAAATTCCTACCAAAATAACAGCCAAGGCAGAATTAAAATAGGAAGGCGCATGCGTACAGACACAAACACACGCATACAAGTTGAGGTCAACAATCAATGACTTTTCATAATCTAGAAAAAATTTTGACTAACAGTAAGGCTGATAAAAGTGAGTAATACTTATTTTAATTGATTAGCTGTGTTATGCCATAGCAAAAGAAGGACTCGAAGCCTATAGGAAAATGTGCAGGGAGAGCCTGGATCATTGTCCAACTGGCTCCTCTCTGATTCAGAAATGCAAGGTCTACATTAAACTAAAAATTATCCAACTGCCCAATGATGTTATGGGTGTTCCTAATAACACACTCCAAATCCTAAAAGCACCTCTTTCTTTTACACAGGCCAACTGCCATTTCCAGAATAAACTTGGGAGGAGTGAGGTGTCGGGCTGGGCCTGTTAGTGAAGGGGCATCTAAAGCAGGCGCAGGTGCTCCAAGACACCAGGTGGAACAGGACACATGGTCTGTTTCCAGGAACTTGACCTACTGTCTCTCAGGCACCTGAGAAGTAGAGAATAAGTGAGACACCTGATTTTTACAATGGTGGTAGATCCTAGCATTGGAAATCTGATTAAATGCAATTTCTGCCCAACTATATATCCAGGAAGAGGATTTGACTTAAACCAAAGGGATAAGTGAGGGATGGGGAAAAAAATCCAAAAGCATATTTCTTAACCAATAAATGCCAAATCTAAATATGTTTGTTCATAGATGAGTATAAAAAAATAATAAAATGTATGAAGGAATATTGAAGGCTAATACACAAGGAATATCATTTTGAATAATCAGAGAGACAGTTCCTGAAAATACTCAGCTTCAGGCAACCAAAGAAAATACTGAAATCTCTGAAGTATTTTGAGTCATATAAACTTCTATTGAAAAATGAGGCTGGAGTTGGGTGAGGGACATTCCAAAATGTTTATTGCATGGACTGACTGAAAAAAAAGAAAGGTGATATAAGGAAGGGCTGTTAGAAAACTATGCAAAAAATAATAAAAATACAATGTAAGGTATAAAATGATAGATTTGGAATATGCAAAATAGAAAAAATAATTTGTGACTATTTTTCAGAAAGAAAAAGAATAGCTATATCCAAAACAATGATCCAAAATTTAAGAAGACTCTCATACTAAAAAATGTTATTTGGAAAAAATAAAAGCAAATACCACACGCAAATTTGATGAAAATAGTTATTCAGAGGACATGTTAAAATTAGATATAATCATATGTGCTGGCTAATTTGACAATCCAAATTACAAAAAGTTTTTCAGAAAAAATATAAATTATAAACGTGTCCTCAAGAAGAAATTGTATTTTGAGTAAAACAGTAACCCCGGAAGAAGACACCCCCCGAAGCTGGCAGTGATTTTGGTGGGTGCCAGAGAGGAAGGAGTAGGGAGGGCCGGAGCGGGGGGTACCCAGGGAGTGAGACCTGGTTAGACGAAGCGTAAGGGCGTTCTCGTCGACGTAGCAGCTGGCGACAGAATTGCAGCGGTGCAGGTGAGGTTTACTTTCTTGTGCCAATAAAAATGTTATTATATTTCTAATCTATACAATGGACAGCAGAATATATATATCATAATTTTAAGATTCATTCCCTTTGGTCGAGTCATTCCATTTTTCAAACTATGATTTTGGAAAATGACACAGTAGATTTTAAACATTTTTTTCACAATGGTATTTATAACTTTTTGATAGCAAAGTAATAATGGTAACATGCAGGTTAATAGTAAAGAAACAATTCTGTAAAATTTATGGAAAACGTTACTATTTACTACTATTGACTGATAGAAACATGGGTGACTTTCTTTTTTATTTGACTTCTATAGTTACTTATATACGACAGTATTACTGTAGTAAGAAAATGGTAATATAAACTTTGTGAAAAATAAAAATCCCCGGTCACAACGGCATTATCGTAGACAGAGAGCAGGATAACAGCTAAAGTCGGGGGCAGGTGGCGGGTGGGGGCGTTGAGCAGAAAAAGGAGAAGGCCTCGTGGACATGGACGACAAGGCGGTGGTTGCTGGGGGGAGGGGATGAGGGGACTAAGTGGTAATGGAAAAAATACAATAAAAACGCAATTATCAAGAACAAAATAAACACATCTAAATAACTGTCATGGTAAAAAAAAAAAAAAAAAAAAAAAACTACCCAAATCTTTCTGTTTTATTAAATGTTTGTGCTTCTAAATCATCGGTATATCTTTCTGTAAAAAAAACTTCAGAGGAATCCATTCACAAGCACCCGCAGACACTGACGATGCCGAGACGCACCTGCCCGGGGCGTCCCGGAAAGCAACAGCGAGGGAGAAGCGCCCTCTCTCCGGGTCCCTGCAGCGCTGCCCGCCAGGGGCCGCTGGGCTGTCCCATCCCGAGATAAGACCCCTGTCTGTGCAGCTCCCTCCTTTTCTCTGACGTGTTCCTCATTAATGGACGTCTCTCCCATTGCAATACCTGCATAGAACAATCTCTTTAAATATCCGGCACGTATGATTTTACGGTTTTGGTATAAAAGATTGGATGGGAGGGGTGCATACCGGACCTCACCGCCCCGTCTCCCTCTTCTCCCCGCAGGTGCCCGTCCGCTCCTCACTAGGGACCCGGGACCCGATGCCACGGCGAGTCCGGCTGCTGATCCTGTGTTCCAGGCCCATCTGTGAGTTGCACCGTAAACACTTGATTTTGCTTATTTTTTAGCATTCGCTTGACTTCAGGTGCCAGTTTTATTTGTTTCCATATTTGATCGTTTTTTTATCTCTGTAAGTAGATTTAAGGGAAATGCAGCTCTTGGTCTAGTGTGTTAGGGTTCTCTCTTTGTCTACCTCTTCATCTATGTTGGCTTGAATCAATTGAGAATTATATGTCTACCGGACAGGGAAGTAGATACCTGGACAGGTAAGGTTTGTATTTCTCTTTCTGTGTTTGACCCAGGCTGAAAGTTTAGAATCAAAATTATAAACTGTCTTTGTAACTGTCTGTCTACAAGGCTATACGTCTGCAATTCAGAAAGACCTTTACCTTTCATTGCACGAGGGTGCAGTATGGTCCCGCCTCCAGCTCGTATTGGCAAAGTAGATTATAAAGTCCCGTCAATGACAGCTCTTCAGATTGATTTAGAGATTAAGAAGTGCTTACATAAACTGAATATTTCTAAGGAAACCCAGAATAATAAAAATGTATTAATATTTTCAGTGTGCTAAAAATATATTCTTTTAGATCCTAACTCAGAAATATATTAAGGATTCACATTTCCATCATTCAGGTACATCTCTGGCAAACAAAACCAGCTTAATATTTTTCATTTAATAAAAACAGCTATGTTTGCTTTGACATAGCAGTATTAAATAGTAAATATAATGCCAGGGAACATTTTTATTCAACATGGGAAGTGTTCTTCCTAAACTTATGCAGGTTTACTGATTGGATAAGCTAGTGTTAAATTAATTAAATAAGATTATTAAAAAGGTAAGTTTATGTTTAGAACATTCTTAGGTACCAACGTCAAACCGCTGTACCCACACATATAACTACACACAAATATGTACAATTCCAGGTGAGATGGAGCCCCTCCTCGCCAAGCAGGAGAAGTTGGGTGAAAAAATAATCTCCTCACAGTATCAGTACTTCCCGCGGTCCTTCTGCTCAAACCCTCGGTGGGTTTCTAGTGCCTAAAAGGTTAACCCAACATGCAGCCTGGCATTCATCACATTCCGCCGCACGCACTTCTCCCGCACCGGTGTGTCCCCAGTCTTAACAGGAAGCACATTCCCCCGTCAGCCTGGACCCCGCGCTGACCTCCCCGCGCTCGGCATCCTCCAGCCGCTCCAGCCCCGCAGAGCGCCCCGCGCCGGCTGCCGCTCACCTTCCCGCTGCCGCTCACCTTCCCGGTGCCGCCGGAGGGCACCGCCCTGCCTGGCGTTTAAAAGCTTCTCCTGCCCATCGACTGTTCCCTTGTTTGTAATCCCACACAAGTTATTTTTTTGTTTCCTAATGACAATTAACATTTGAGCTTTGGACTGTAATTGTTTTTATGATTTTTATTGCAAATCCTGAACTCCAAGCAAGAGCAATTAAACATAACTGCATCTTGAGATTAGAATTTGTGCCATAAACACTCCCTGGACTAAGTATATTATGCCATTTAGTAGGAGACAATGAAATTTTAAGCTTAGCTCTTTTATAAGCAAATGTCCATGCCTTATTTATGGAAAAAATTACAGTTTTGGAGGTAGCTTCTTATTTATTCATACTCCTCTACCCTCTTTGTCAGCCATGAATGATGATAGTCATCAAAAATCATTTACTTTGGAATTGGCAGCTTTCACCTGGGAAATAGCTCTGAACTTTGTAATTGTTAGCTGCCATTTTTAAAACCAACTCATGCAGCAAATTATTTGAATACTTTATTTTTCACTTTTCAGATGTTCCTCTACCTTTTTACCCAACCTTTCTAGAAAAAAATAAGTTTTAGTTATGTTCATGCACTTTACAAGCACCAGAACAAAAAGAACAGTTTTTGCCCACTTCCTAGAAAAAAATAAGTTTTAGTTATGTTCATGCACTTTATAATCATCAGAGCAAAAATCATTTTTCCCACTTTCTCTCTCCTCTCTCTCATTTCAGAGGCTCTCTTTATAAAATGATTGCTTGATTCTAACTCTGTCTTGTGGCTTAAGTAATAGTAAATCTTACTCTCCTCAAAGATGGCACATACTGAGAAACCTCTTTAACTTTCAAGTCAGAAGATATTTTTGGCACTTGCAGAAACAGTAGATTCTCAAGACATCCTCCTAATAGAAGAGATTCTCTCACAGCAAAGCTTCCCTACTCTGTTGGAAGAAAGTGGGGGGACCAGCAGCCACGCCCCCTTTAGTTCCTTCCTTACTGCTGGGCTGGGGTCCCTGCGCCAGACCCTCAGACCTGGCAGCAGGGTTATTTCCCAGAGACTTTATTTCTCCATGGTTTCTCTCTCTACCTCCTTGCCGCCCCCTTTCCTTTTAAGATTTTTTCCCCCACAAACAATTTTTACATCCAGTGTTAAACAATATTGCATTTCATGCTTGCCTGCTGCTTCAGGTCTAGTAACCACATTTCCTATGAACCGTGTAATAGTAAAAGTCAGATTGCTTATTTGCTTTTTGATGTGAAATAGTTATTGCACATGACTGAGGTGCCACAAATTATTTTGCCTCTGATCATATCGCACATAATAAAACAAGTGACACTTCGTCTAGGACACAGGTTGGCCTACAAAGTTTACAGAGGGTTCTCTTTTTAAGTGAAATTTATTGCTAATGTACAAAAATAAGATTGAGAATTCTTTGCCCTCCCCAAAATCCTACAATTTCTTTGAAATTGAGAACCAGGTTAAATATATTTCCACGCACATGTGTGTGTGCACACACACAAACACGCACATAAACTTGACACACATATGTATTATTATTGACAATGTTAAAAAACCGAATTTAAGAAAATCTCAACCCTTAGGATAGGCACAGTGTGAACTGTGTACGAAGCTCTGCCGAATGGAGTAATGAGAATAATGTGTTAGTGGGAGCAGGTAAGACGACACAGGAGTAATGTAGGTAAGAAAACATAAACCAGTAATATACATTTGATACAGGGTGATGAAAAACATGAAAACAGGGGGGAAATGGATAGATAGACACATACAAAGACTTTTTTTTTACTATGAAGACTACATATTTTTTTAATTTTTTTGTTTTTGAGGAGAAAATACATACTACGCATCCACAAGAAGAGTGCTTTTGCAAAACTAAGACGGTAACTGGCCTATTTTGAAGGATTTTATAAGACTCAATTATTTATAAAAAAAAAAAAAGAATAACAATTATAAACAGACTAAAATGGCTGCGACCCATCCAGCATAGTCTAGGGAGATTCCAGCTCATTGAACTGACATTTGGTTCAAATGATCAACCAGTTTTGCTTCCCCTGCCAATGCTTTGAATTGTAATGCAATTGTGAGGTTCCTTCCTAGATATCCTTGGGACCCGCTGTAGTCCCAAGAAATACACCTAGAGCAAGATTTATCTGACAAGAAGAGTTCCTCTTTCCCATGAGATGCACAATTATATTTTCTTTTACTTGAGAAAAGTCTCAGAAAAGAGATGCTTTGCCTTGGGAGTCGAAGCAGAGTTGGAAGAACATTTAGTACAAATTCTTTGTCTGTGGAGGAATCCCCTCTACACTAACTCACTGAAGTAACACAGCTCACCCTGAGCTCATCCAGAGAAAGAAAACGCTCTTCTCACAGGATAAACATCTTTTACATGCTTGCTATTGGCTTCAAGTCTCTCTCTTCCCAACTGAGTCAAAGTATGTCTCCAAAAAATATTAGAAGTCAGATTTTTTTTTTCCCTCCCAGCAGCGGTATATCCAATGTTCTTGACACCCAGAGTGGATAGTATTTAATGCCCTGCCCTTATATAAAAAACTATGTTTAATAGTAATGAGGAAATGATAAAAATACAATAGTAATAGCCAGAAAAGAAGTGCAGTCATTGAAGTGTCTTCAGTTAACTTTCATATATGGATTTATATAAAATTAAAATATGACAGCATTAAAAAAGGAGGTAAGACTAGTACATTTTAATTATATTAACATATGCTTTGATAAAAGAGGAAAATTTTCTACCTATATATTTGTCAGTTGCAGTAATTAAAGAAAATCATACAGCTTCTGTTTTTCGCCTTAACATTTGCAAATCTGTCACTGTATCTGTCAGAATCTTCTTCACATTCAGGTTCAGTTGACACTAGAGGTACTTTTGCCAACCAATCATCACTGACAGGGATAAAGAATAATTTTTATTAACTTCAAGTTTGAAAAGTTCCTTTTGCATGAAGCCTCAAAAGAAAAAAATGCTTAGTAAAAGTCTTACATGTAAGGATAACTTGGGTAGAGTTTTTTGAAAATCTGATTTCATGATAAATTCCAGAAATTAAAATATTAGTGATGCTTTTGTTCTTTAGGTTTTATTCCAGTAGCTTTCAAATATCTAAAACTTTTAAAGGCAATAAAAAATCCAAGTTTTTGTGTGGAGTAATAGATCTGAAGTAACTCACCTTCTGTTTCTTAGGTTTTAATTATTGTGCCGTCATTACTTACATAAAACTACCATGTAGAGCAAGGACACACGGTGTCACGGTAATTAGAGAGCCAGGCTGACCCGGATGCGATACAGGATTCTGAACCTAAGAATTTATTTTCAAAAAAAGGCAAATATATCTAAATCTGCACTTATAGAGATGATGATAAAACTGGGAATTTTATAAAATAACTTTGATGCAGTGTACTCTATGTCTTAAGGGATAATGAAAATGTGCTATCAAGTTATCAAAACTCAACAGGAATGATGGGATAGGTTAGAATTCAGACTAACAAAATTTCTTTGGGGAAGAGTACTTTATGATGGATAAATAAGTATTAATTGAGTACTCATTTTAGATATACATGTCCAGTTTTATGTGTGTATAAGATTACCACTATTAACACTTGTATGACACTCTTAAATACGGCCTTCTTTAAAAATGTTTGATTTTGTGAATGGATGAAGCACCATTGTTCCTGATTAAGGCTAGAAAACAGTTACTCTTGAGTATCTTCCGGTGTACACAGAACTGAATCCCAAGGTTCTGTGCAGCAGTGCAAACGGGGTCGTGACTGAGGTTTTCATGGGTCTCAGTGCGTAACCTGAGAGGAGGGGAGGGACAAAGTCTCTCTTTTTCTCTAAACCTGTCTTTTCTTCTAGACTCTTTAAAGGTAAAAAAAAAAAAAGCAACCACAACCATCGGCAAGTAAAACATGATAGTGAATGTTTTCTCTGTCTTCTTTTATAACTGTATAGAAGTTAGTCGCCGATCACAACAGCCCCTAAGTTAGGAAGAGATTATCTGTGTTCTGAACATGTCTGTGGCCTTCTGTTGTGTCCAAATCAGTGATGTCCAACCACTGTGCCACAATCCCAGTTCTGAGACATACAATATCCAACATGCAGTCAGGGGCACTGAACTCTTTTCCCTTAGATTATCAAATAAAGCAATGACAACACCCAACACAACAATAGCCAACCAGTATGAATAAGGAAAAGTATACCTATATTTTGATCAAATCAACAAGAATCTCAGGTATGGGTAGAATGGAGCATATTGTACTAAGGACAACCAAAGGATGTCTTCAAGGCTCTGAAGACATGATTCTTAACTGTAGTGACTTATCCCCAGGGGACACTTGGCAACACCTGAAGACATTTTTGGTTGTCACAACATGGCGGGTCTACTGGCATCCAGAGGATAGAGGCCAGTGATGCTGTTTGTCATGCAATGTCCTAGAAAACTTCCCCAGAACAAAGGACTGTCTGAGCCAGGATCCCAACCCTGCCCAGGCTGAGGACCCCACTGTGGAGGGACAGCCTGCCTTTCTTAAGGCCCTCGTCTCAGAGCACTTTTGGTTCAGCGGACCTGTGCCGCACACATAAGAATGCTCGCTTAAGCTGTGCCAGCGTTTCTAACACCAGTCAGTATTGATGAGGAGACATTTCCTGGGATACTAAAAATAGCCTGCTGGCGAAAGGAACAGGACTTTAGTACTGCTATTTTTATCAGGCCCTATTTGCCAGGAAATGTTCCTTCTGTAGGTTATTACCACGTAATTATGTACATCCTGCCTGTGAAAATTATGCATCTACTTTAAAATACTGTAAATATTTGCTCTAAATATATGTATGTCAGCATTCCCTCTATTATAGCCATTACAGGGCAGTGAAATCTACTCACTTATAAAATCCAGTTCATGTACCAGGTCTGGAAGGTAGGAAAGCTGCTTTTGAGCAGAAGATGATGTCGCAGAGTCAGCGTTTCATAAAATATGTACAAAGGGAGGCTTTTAAACCTGTTTTTATAGCATGATTATGGTCTGTACTTCTAATGTGAGTTATTTGGATTATAAAAATAATACATTTATGGTCAATGACAAGTCCTGTGATGTCCCACCTCCCCCCCTTCCCCCGCTAGTCACACCCCCTAACCCTCACTACTCAGGTTGTGTTGCCTCCGCTTCATTTTGGGAAACCCATGGCCCATCCCCTCCCTGGAAGGGGAGCTGCGACAGCACATGCTCTCCTGGGTGTGGACTCGGCCTCCTGTGAGAGTCACCCGCAGGAAGGAAGCAGGCTGCTTTCCCTTTGTCCCTGCACAGCTCAGCTCCCATGTCAGAGGGAAAACGGTTTTTCAAAGTCCGCAGCCCATGCGTGGCAGCTCGCCTTAGGAGAAGTAGCAGCGATCTGTTGGTGTTTTAAGGACAGGGCTTAGCTTGACATTAGCTTAGGAGTGGTATCTTGTTGCCAAAGACTTGGCAATCAGACGCAGGAGACAGGAGTCGGGCGGTGACTGCCCTACTTACTCACTGGCCTCTTAGGGTCTTTAAGGGACACCTGGTTTCCACTCCATTCGCAAGCACGGCCTTCAGCCTGCAGACTCCACACTGAGAGTCGGTACATTGGTTTTTCCCTCCGGGAAAGGTCCCTTTTTTCTGATTTATATGTAATTCAATTCTGGTTCTTTTCACTTTTTGAAAACTATAAAATACTTGGCCCATTGGTAGGCACATGTTATATCCTTATGCCAATAGGATTGTGGAAAAGGAAAGGTAAAAATGTGTCCTGAAATCCTCATTTTGAACCAGACTTTTAAGTTAACATTTAAAGACTTTTTTCCAGCTTCTCTGTGAAACAGCTCATTTTGCCTCTGAAATTATTTATTTTAAAAGGTTTATACATTTTTAAAACATCTTCTTACCCTATATCCAGCCGTCTTATCTTGGAAAGATAAAGAACATGAACAAGAACTATCCTTTTTAAGATTTCTGAAACACTACTTCCTTAAGAACTTAGAATGACAAAGAATTAAAAAGTAATTTAAAATATTTATTGTATATGTTTATCTTTAAAACTTTCTTTTTAAAAAAACTCTCAAGGATGCCATCAAATTCATAGTTGTTGTGTTTTTTAAGTTTTGAATCATCATAAAACTTACAGAAGGTCAGGTACAAAGGAATATGGGAATCCCCTCAGAGAAGCCTCTGAGCCTGGGCCACAGTTTCTTACTTTTACATTTTGATTAGTACATTACAGAAAGGCCCGATTCCGTGGTTCTAAAGGACTCTTCGTGTGTAATTCATAATTGCACCTAAAATTTACATGTGGAAAATGACATTAAATATAACATGCAGCAGAATGTGATTCCTGTTATGACCTGGAAAGAGACTCCATGGGAACATCACAGTCATTTCACATGTGTGTGGACAGGGAACGGACGAGGAAGCTGACATCGTTTTAAACATCACTACTTATTGATCAAAAGGGATTACGTAAATAATGCATCATGTAGTTTTATAATTTACATTTAGAAAAAAATACATTACATAGGGAAAAAAGGCATATTTTATCACTAAAGAATGACCAAGGTAGAAATAAAATGAAAATCAGAAAAATTTTATTGAACTTTTTTAACGCATGAGAAGAGAAAAAATTTACCAGTATATCTCAATTATTTTACTTCTTATTTTCAAAATCAAATGTTCTAAAAAAAAAGGATAAATATAGGAAATAAAGTTGGGTTAAATATACAATATAATTTTGGTTTTATTCTCTGGAAAGAAGTTATATCTCAGGAACAATCAAGTTATGTTACATGTTAAATTTGTAGGAAATTCAACATGGAAGTTGTTATTTATAAACATCACCATCCATTGATCAAAACAATGTAAGTGTGTATTATTAGTCCCTTTTCTCAGAATAACCTTAATGAGTTTAGTCATTTCTATATTTTATAAAAGACTTTGCACATCTATGAAATACAAAAAATTAGGTGGTGACTTGGTTATTTGGATATGTTTGGTTAAATAAGATGAGACATGGCAGCAGAACTGTCCAAAGGTGCCTCCTTTCTTAGCAGGTTACACTGTCTGTGCACATGAACACTGCACAGAATTCTTCTGACAATGGAAGAAATGTCCTGGCTGGTAGCAACCGCTGCTTGGAGATGTATCTTCTGTGGCCAAGTCCACATTCTTTGTCCTCCACAATTACCATGAAATTATGCTAGGTTTGCTAGGAAGTCAACTATAAATAAGGAAAATAAAAGTATCATAATTCATTTTAGAAACATATTTCAGTATTTCAATTTATGTTATCATATATGTTTTATCACTTCTCTTCAATCAAAAATCAGTAATTATGTGGCAATTGAGCTTTCTTATCTGTGGACAATTATCAGCTGATGGTCCCAGTGATCAATATAAAACAACATAAAATTCCCTAAACACACACGCATACCCACATAGGCATAATGGCTTTAATGACTCTTCGGGGAAGATTCCTAGAGTGTCACTTAGTATAAGCTATTGATGACCATTAATCACACGAACTCGCTTCTATTCCATGGCTGTTACATACAACCATTTCAATTGTGCATACCTGTGGGAAGAGATACCTATGCATATATGCACATTCTGTTTCTATACCTGTATTTAATTTTGTCTCTGCCCTTCCTTGTACTTGTTCCCTGAGAGCAAGATGATGTGAGATGTAGGAGACAGGATTCTAGTCTCCCTCTGTCTCTCAAAGCCTTTAAAGGTCTAGGTGAACGCTAAGCTCCCGGTCATTCTCACTTTTTATAACTTTATGTACAATCTCAACAAAGTACAGATATTCTCTTTGAATTTTTCTAAATTCTATGAAAACTGTAACAGAAAACTTCTATTTTTTTTCACTTTTAATTTACATTCTATCAAATTTAAAGATTCTTTCCAGGATTTTTTTCTCACCCAAAAAGCACATGCAACAACGGTTATTTTTTGACAACAATATGTAGACTGTAACATTATTATTTAAATATATATGGCCACATATATAGCCATATAGCTAAAATATCTAACCAAAATATCTAGCCATAAAGATATATCTCATGTTATGCCATAATTTTCATACCTTTTTAAGAGTCTTTGCATCGGGGACCAAGATGAGGAACGATTTACTGTTAGCTAAATGTAGCAAAAAGGTAATAATAAACAAAAAAACTCTTCTATTAAAAAAAAATCAAGAAGATAATGTGTAGGAAACCCACACATTTTGAGGGGAGACCGCAGAGGTGCAAAGGGACCGAAAGGATGGGCAGGAGCAAGGGCCTGCCCCGGGCGGGCCACGGCCGCTGTCGCCGGCCCCTTGCGGAGCTCACGTCTGCGCCCTCAGCCCTGGGAAGGCCCTGCGCTCTGGCCCTGGGAGCTCCTTCTCTCCTGCGAGTCTTCCGTGGTTTCCCAGCTGGTAGCTTCGAGCCTCAGGAAACTCTATTTCCAGGAATGCCCTTTGGCTCGGCACATTTATTTGGCTCCGCTACTCGATTCCTCAGTTTGACCTTCAGTCCTCGCGGCGCTCTTTCTCAGGGGCCCACCGGCTCCGGTGTCCTTGTCAAAATTAGAAACCCACACTGGGCCGTCACAAGGATCCAGAGGCTGTTGCCTCTGACATCCGTTTTGGAGGGAACAGAGATTGACCTCTTAGCAGGAGAATCTTTTCAGGGGCTCTGATGGTCCTTTAAAAAAAAAAAAAAAAAAGTCCTGAATTAAAGCAAACCCTTCCTTCAGACACGGCCTGGGGCCCGGGTCTGTTTCTCTGTCTGTGCGCACCATGAAGAGGAGGAGGGAGCTTAGGAACGACGTATCTTTGATTTACAATTTTCTTAGGTGGTCGACTTACAAATGTCTCCACTTAGGGAGTTTGTGTGAGGGTTCCGCCGCGGCTGGGAAAATGCACTTCAGCTGGCTCAGCCGTGGGCGGGAAGGAGGCCAGGATCGTTTGGGGCCTCACTGGAACGCTCTGCGAGGCAGACTGTGGTCAAAGCCCTGCTCGTCTCCTGACCTTATCTGCCCTCTAGGAGCATGGCCGGTCCTGACGAATCGAGGTCAGCGGAGCCACCTTCAGCATCCCCGGAGAGGGGGGGTTCGCTTTGCGCACTGGTGCCCGTGCCCTGTGCCCTGTACCCTGTACCCTGTACCCCACGAGCTGTTTGCGGAAATGCATTTCAGGGATGTGCATGAATCAAACTGAAATTATTGATTTAAAAAATCTGGAAGGAACTTTTCTTAAACGTCAAGCATTTATTTTGCATTTGCAATAGTTTCAGTTCTTAATTTTTAGTTTTGCACGGGTTGGCGTCTTCTAGACTGAAACACACATCAGTGAACGTTATTCTTCCGTCAGCAGCTGCTCTCTGGCCTGTAATGAGAAGCCCGCGGCGGTTCTAAACTGTATTAGGCCACTAGGTTACCATTTAGAAGATATTAAACAGTATTAATAATAATTAAAAATAGGATTGGTGAGAAAGCCCATACAAATGTAATAAGGTAAGAAGCCCAAGGGATCAAAACAAGGCTTTAGGAGCTCCAGAACAAGATTGCAAAACACAGTTAAGAAAATTAGTATTTTAGTTGTGATGATAAAACTTGCAGCATAATTGAATTTAAAATTCAATTCAATATAATTTAAGATAATTCTATGATTGTCCCTAAAGTACAGCAACAATAATACACTAAATGACATGATTATATCTTGGAAGACTTAGTGATATTGTTTGGCATCTAATAAATCAGACAAGGGGTGACAGATTATTTCTGCACATTATTACAGTGTGACATTTTGCTGCACTTCAATATGCAACCATTTGGGAAATTGTGTGAATTATTCAGGTCTATAACTCTTTTGACTGAAATATCGAGTAATGGAGAGCAGCGTGCTGGCTGGAATGATCTCAGTTTTTCTTTGCCTCTATTCTTTTTCCTTTTTGCCACCAGTAAGCACAGGCTCGGCACAAGAGGGTGGTTAGTATAACATTCTTGTGATTAACATAGAATTGTTGATTCATAACAACATACTGAACTAAAAATATTTTTTAAAAATGTATAGAACATGCATACAGAGGGTCTCGTAAATGTGAATCAAGTATAACTAACCCAAGTAAGGAATGAAACTAGGCCTGAATTGCTTAGTGTGGGGGCTATTTTATTAATACTAAACTAGGGAAAATTAGAATAATGTTTTCTACTAAAAACCCAAAGTGAACCATGAAACATATGAAGGAAGCAGGGCATCCATATCTCAAAACTCTTTTTGGAATTTACAGACTAATTACCAAATGAAGAAAGGTTCTGCACAAGGGGAGGAATATGAGCAAAGACAGAGAGGCGTGCAGTTTGGATTATCTATAAATATATGGAACACGTCGGGGAGAGAGAAGCCTACCAGAGCTAAGTAAAAAGTGGGATACAGCATGTCAGCAGTTAAAATCCACAATCCGCTTGCCAAGTTGAAAACAATGAAGCCCTACGTACACTTTAAAGGCAAACTCAAGCCATGTCTTCCAAGACTTGGCGTATATTGCCAGTCAAAATGATCTCTTCTTCCCTTGTTCTGCGTTTGCCAGTCGTCTATAATCCTACTTGAACTCTTACTGGAGCCTCTATTGGATTACATCTCTTTATGTATGTTTTTGTCTCCAAGCCATAGAGCAAGCTGCCAGGAGGTAGGCTCCTCTTTACTCTCCACGGTGACAGGTGGTTCATGAAGCAGGATTAGCTGACTGGAGGGGATGTTAAGTGTGATCTTGCTAGGACAACTGCCACGCCCTGCCCTCCCAGGGTGGATTAAGCGGATCTGTCAGCCTGGACTGGAGTCCTGCGGCTCCCACGTAGCTCTTTGTTGTACGTGCTGAGATGGAGAGGCACACTTGTCAGCGAAAGAGAGTACATATGTCAGCAAGGCTTATTTCATTTGAACGACGAGCATGTCGTGACCTGGAATTAGCTTGGACGTGATATGTGTAGGATACATACCCTGCCATGTAGCAAGAGTATGGGCGTGACGGGAACGCAGGGGACACCAGGAGCAATGTGGAAACAGGCTGCATTCCTTGTGCACGTGGGTGCGCACAGGTACACAGTCTCTGTCAGACACTTAAATATATGCCAGCTAGGCCTGAAACCTGCACACACACAAGCACAATTTTTAATTAATGAACTGAATGCATGTGATGCCAAGTGTTCTCTTATGTTGTACCGTCCAGATGAGTAACAAGGAGAGTATGATGGATTCAGACTGTGGAATTAAGATCTGTGACAATCGATTGAAGCAGTTTAAGTTGCACTACGCCCATTAGGAACCAAACCATAAAGGGTTTTTGAACTCCTGGGTGAAGCGCACTATCCTAGACCTGTTTCGAATGAAATGATCTTTGTGCGTGTCTACCGCATTTGGTGTTTGAGTCATTGGTAGTGTGTCTTGTTTTAGTGGTTTCAAGACCCATTTTTGAATCGTCCTCAAAATTAAGAAAAGGAACAGGCATGATTTTTCATCTTTCTCTGTGTCAGTTTGTAGGTCTTCTCACTTTTCCAGTTATTAATGGATGGGAACGAGTTCAAATTCCTGAGAAAGAATATCTGATTAGCCAAGCTGATCATCACAGTCTTTGCTGGGGAGGGAGATCTTTCAGAACCAGACAGCGTGCAGACCCCTGGCCATCCTCGGTGACCTGTCACGGTCAGGTGCCCATAGCAGACCTGCTAGCATGGCTCCTGGGGTGGATTACGGGGTACCAAACAGGCTGCTCTGCGGCTCCGTCAGCCCACGGTAAGGACGCAGTGGTTTCCAAGAGAGGGATGACGATATGGCAGAAACCAAGATTGATCTGTCCAGTAAATATATTTTCTTATGCACATATTCAAATGTGGCCAAACTGTGCACAAGCCAAACTGGAAAATCATCCTTCAATCTGTAAAACATATGAAAATCTGAAAGCTAAGTACCCAGTGGAATTTAAGGAGAAAATAATACATCCCATTAAAAAAGCTATTTTTCTTAATTGGCAATATTTCCTAGTGCATTTCTTTTTATCGTTTCCAACAAAGCATAAGTAAAGCAATTGACACCTGGAATGTTTGGCCAGTGCATTGCCCGGCGCGCACAGAGAGGTAAATACTTGGCAGACGGGGGCTGAAGTCTGGCATGTCACCAAACCAAGGGATGACTTGATGCCTGAGATATGACCACTTTTTTTTCTACCTAAATTGGGCTTTGCATTTTACTGTATTTAACTAAGAATAGCAACATTATAATATTAGGAAGCTGCAGAGGTATAGAATTTAGCATTCGCTGAAGCCTTCTCCAATAAACAAATGCACTGCATTACAGAGAATAACTGTCTTCTGTTGAATCAGGGAGAGAGCTGATGAGCCACAACTACTTAACATGAAGAATTAAACAAGCTGCAAAGTGTCACTCTCTTCATGAATCAGCCAGGACTTAGCACAGGCTTGGTCGCCCACGCTAGGTATATGCAGGAGAGTGAGTGTACATGTTACGTAACAGAAGGACACGCAAATGTTCGGGAGGATCACAAGCTGGGATAACCATTGGCTGATTGAGTCCAAGGCCACCGCACCCTATGCAATTCAGGGGCCCACTCGTTGCTGCTGTCTCCACCCCCACCATGACCACAGTGCCCCTCACACCATGACACCCAGGACAACACTAGATCTAGATGCATGGCCCCAACTGCCACAAGATGGCCTTTGTTTCACTTTCATCTGCCCAGTCTTGCACCAGAGAATGCCATTTGCAGCCAGATCTGTATCGCTAAGGACCTTTGAAGACGTGCTTGCTGGAAGAGGCATGGAGTGGACATGAGAAAGTGCTGGTCTCACATACGCAGCAGTTTCTTCCTCCAACGCGTGTAATTTCATCTCCTGTCAATTACCTACAAAAATCGGCACGCATAAACCCCCTTGGCTTTGCAAACTAGCACATCATTGGGCAGTAAGAGATGCCTGGCGTGGCACATCATTTATTTTGATCAGCAGCAGAATGCTACATCTTTCTTCATAAAGGAGGAAAATAATCGCTATTGAAAAGGACTTTAGAGCCACAAATGTACTCTAATTTTTGGTGATATTGTTGTGTAATATCCCACTGCTGTCAAACTGTAAGCATCTAATTCTCAGAGATGTTATTTTTTTACTCACGACAACAAAATGTCTGTTTGCATTTCATTGATAGTAGAACTATTACATCAGAATTTATAACAGTGATAAATTTCAAATATGTTCAGTATTTTTACTTTTGGATACATTTGAAAAATTATGGAATCTTCCTCTGATTCTTACAAAGTTCATTGATGACTCTCTTTTCTTGCTTGATATTGTCAAATATTATTTGACAAAAAGAATGACTCTTGTTCAACTTTCTAATTTGTTATTTTATATAAAGAAGTCTTGAGGTAGTGGCAGAAGACTTGACTTTTCAGGCAAATGACAAGAATACATGCTAAAGTGATGAAAGGGATAATATAATTTTTTATTTACAATAAAAATATGTTGCTCTGAGAAATAGTTAAATTTTGGATGACATTGAATAAAAATAGCATATGGTTTTGTTTGCTTCAGGTTTTCAATAATTATCCTTTATAAGTTCAAGACATTTCCATTTTATTTGTAGTTTAATATCAACTTTCTATGATAAATGGGTGTTGAAATTTATCCGCACTTTTACTGAATCCATTGGAATAAGCACATTATTGTTTTCTCCTTAATATGGCAATGTGGAAATTAGATCAGTAGTTAAAGAACTTGGTTGGTGTTAGGATTTTACCAACTTGTTTAACAAATTTGAAAAGTATTAGGTTGGCCAAAAGGTCCATATCATTTTTTTTCCGTAAAATAAAAGACACATTTTTCATTTTCACCAATAACTTTATTGATTTGAATATGCTGACTATGTCGGCTGTCTCCTGCATGCTATGACATTGATTGTTCTCAGTTGTCTCAATTTGATTACTGTCAACTTCAACTCCTCTACCAGACTGGAGAGCATCTTCCAGCAAGAAATCTGCAACATGAAACTTCGCAAACCACTTTCGACACATTTGATCAGTCACAGCACTTTCTCTAAGCACTGCACACATGTTTTTTTTCTCCGCATTTCAGTTGTGTTTTTACCTTTCTTGAAATAATAAAGTGTAATATGACAAAAATATTGTGTATTTTCTTCCATCTTCAATATTAAAATGGCTACACAAAAATTCACCAAATATAGTAAGTTTTTCTTTCATTGCAGGCTCTTATGACAGCTCTCACAATACACTTTAACAAAATTGTTTCAAATGAGGTTAAAGACAACTATACTACAGCCATCTTATGGGGAAAAAAAACAAACAAACTTTTTGGCCAACTCAATACACCATTTCTTCCTGTTTTCTTTTTACCTCTTAATATTTTGACAGACTCTTCAAAATATTCTTAATATTTTGACAGACTCAGGCTGTTTCTATTTTATTTTTGTTTTTCTTCCCATGGAAGAATTTTAAATGAATGGTTCATTCACTCCTTTTCCAGGTATATGAATAGCCAAGAGATCAATTTCTTCTCCTTTCAGTTTTCTAAGAATGCATGTCTTACAAGTTTTCAAATTTAATATTGTAAATTTGTTCATGGCTTTTTTTATCTTTTCAAACTTCTTATATTAAACTATAGGCATTTTTCATTTTATTAGTTATCGTAGCTTAGTTTTTCCCTAAGTAGAAGCTGAGGCAAAGTGTTTATTCAGGCAGTTTATTTGGGAGTTCCGCCCAAACAACAGGAACGAAGAGTCCGGCAGCCCGATTCAGGGACGGCAGGAACGCAGGTGCCTGAATTACTCAAATCGCCTGCGGGTCGTAGGGGCGCGGTTCTGCTGGAGCCGCCTGAGAGCGGCCCCGGGAGCGCCCGCACGGAAGCTCCTCCCGCAGGGGAGCGCCAGGCGTCCTCCTGCACGGATTCGGGAATGGGTGTCGCCCTTCACCGTCGCACATCAGCACAAGAGGAAGAGTACGTGCAGGAAGGCGCTCAGAGAGAGAGAGGCCAGATTCCTGTAACTTTTATTACAGTATATTGTTATAACACGTTTTGCAGTTTATAATGTGCACTTTTTTTCCCCAAATTCTTGAGGGAAAACTAAGGATGTGCATTAAACATGAGTATAGTGATTGCATACCATGGATATAATAATCCCATGTATAATGCACACAAAACTGTGGGTATACATTATATATGTCAAAATATGGGTAATTATTCTGTTTCATTATTGGTTATTATTGTTAATCTCTTACTGTACTTAACTGATAAATTTTATCATGTGTGTACAAATAGGAAAACTCATAGTCTGTATAGAGTTTGGTACCATCTTTGGTTTCAGGCATCCACTGGGGGTCTTGGAATGTATTCTCCAATGATAACGGGGAACTCACTACTGTATTGGATTTTATTATATTTGGAATCTTTTCTTTTTTTTTTACTTTAGAAACTTCAGCCGTTATTTTTGTAAATACTGTCTTTTATTCCTCCCTCACCCTCCCTCCCTCCCCTGCTGTCGGTGTCTCTCTGTCCTGTAACTCCCGCCAGAGGACCCTGGTTCTCCCACTCACAACACTCCTGACACCAAATGCGTGGATTTTTCCCCCACACCAACCAATTCTCTAATTCTCTGCAGATACCAACAGGCTGTCCGACAATGTAATTCACTCCGACACCAGCTGGAGCGAGAACAGACCCGACAGTTAGGGGCTCCGTCGGGAAGACCGCCCCCACTTCCGAGGCCAGGTCTCAGGCATCGGTCCGTAAGGGGCTCACACTTCTGTCCCGCTCAGCTACAAAGTTGGGGGTTCACACCACCATTCCGCCCCAGCCGGATAATCTGCTGGAATGGCTCACAAAATTCAGAAGAACCTTAACTTGCATTTCCTGGATATTCTTACAAAGGACACAGATGAAGAGATACACAGGGTGAAACCCAGGAGGGTCCTGAGTCCAGCAGCATCTTCCTCCTCAGGCATGTGGGTGTGTTCACCAGGCGGAAGGCCCTGGAAGTTTCATCTCTTAGCCGTCGTTGGTTAAACCATTAGTGTCTGTGATTCGCTCCGCCTCCTGGGCAGCCTCCCTCCAGAAGTCAGGAGGGGTGGGGGGAAGTTCCAATCTCTGATCACAGGGTGAGCACTTCTGGTGACTGTTTCCCTTCTTGAAGCTGCCGTGGGGCCTCCAGCCAACAGTCATCTCGTTAGTACAAAAAGATGCTTATCACTCAAAGATCCCAAGGCTCATAGGAGCCCTCTTGTCAAGAACCAGGGACTGGAAGCAAATGTAACAAAAGATGCTCCCCCCTGCCCCCCCCATCCTCCCCGTCTGTGCCAGGAACCAGGGATGCAGAACAATATGTAGTTCTTGATACATGACAAATATAACAGTAGACATGTCATTTTATATCTGATGTCTCAACATCTCGTTTATAGTTCATGTTTTTTAAAAAAAATTATTGTATTTTTTCCATTACCATTTAGCCTCCTGTCCTCCTCGCCCCTCCCCAGCAATCACCACGCCGCTGTCCGTGTTCGTGAGTCCTTCTTCCTTTTTGCGCGATTCCTTCCCCCACAACCTCCTGCCCCAGAGCTGTCAGCCTGCTCTCTGTCTATGAGCCTGTCTCTATTGCCCTTGTTAGTGCAATGTGTTCATTAGATTCCATGTATGAGTGAAATCATATAGTATTTGTCTTTCTCTGACTGGCTTATTTCACTTAGCATAGTGTTCTCTGGATCCATCCATGATGTCATAAGGGTTTGATTTTCTTTTTTGACAGCCAAGTAGTATTCCATTGTGTAACTATCCCATAGTTGTTTAATCCACTCATCTACTGATGAAGACTTGGGCTGCTTCCCTGTCTTGTAAATAAAGTTGCAATGAACATCGCCTTGCTTATGTTCTTTTGAATCAGTGTCTTGAGTAAATTCAAAATGGATTAAAGACTTAAATGTTACACCCAAAACCGTAAAAACCCTAGAAGAAAACAGGCAGTAAAATCTTGGGCATTGCTCATAGCAACATTTTATCAATATATCTCCCCAGGCAAGTGAAACCAAAGAAAAAATAAACAAACGGAACTACATCAAACTAAAAATGTTTTATACAGCAAAGGAAATCATCAACAAAATAAAAAGACAACCCGCAGAATGGGCCAACATATTCGCTGATACATCTGATAAGTGGTTAATATCCAAAATTTATAAAGACCTTACAAAACTCAACACCAAAAAAACAAACAATCCAATTAAAAAGGGGGCAAAGGACCTGAATAGACACTTCTCCAAAGTGGACATAAAGACGGCAAATAGGCATAGGAAAAGATACTCAGTGTCACTCACCATCAGAGAAATGCACATTAAAACCACAGTGAGGCGTCACTTCACACCTGTCAGAATGGCCGTCATCCATAAATCAACAAACAACAAGCGCCCACACGGATGTGTGGGAAGGGGAATGCAGACTGGTGCAGCCACTGTGAAAAGCAGTGTTGAGTTTCTCCCCCAAATTAAAAATGGATTTGCCTTTTGACCCAGTGACTCACTTCTGGGTATATTTCCAAAGAAGCACAAAACACTAATTTGAAAAGTTTATGTTTCTTTACCTTTCTGTGCTGAATTCTGGGAAATACATTCAGCTTTAATTTTCAGGTTATTGATTCTCTCTTCAGCTGTGTATCATGTGTACTTTCTCCCATTCTTTGAAGGATTTTTTTCCCCTAGAAGTTCCCTATTTTTTCTGTTTTGCTGGCACTGTTATTTTCCTTTTACCATGGTTATTGACTTCATCTTTTATCTCTTTAAACTACTTTATATAGATCCACATGATCTTCTGTGTCTGATAATTCCATCTTTTCCAAGGATATTTAAGTAGATTTCTTCTTTTTATCTATTGGTTTTGTCTCATAATGGCCTGCTATTTTTTTTTTATATAATTTTTGTTGTTCAAATGTAATTGAAGTAAATCTTAACCATCGAGAACTGAACTTGTGACAGCCTTCAGGGACATAGTTGGCCACGCTTTTCCTCAGGAATGTCATAGCACCAAGGGACACTACAGGCCCAGGAACTCTTCAGTATTACTTATTCAGTTAGGTTTCCCCAAGGGCTAGGGTGGGGTACGTAACATACACTAGATGTCCTGGTCTGTCTGGGAGCACGCCTGCAGTGACAAACTTTGGAACATGGTGCTAAATGCTGATGATGGTGGTGATTGAACACTTTTCCACTCAGAGCAAACCAGAGAAAGACGGAGTTTTCTTTTTGGTCTCACTTTGGCCACAGGTAGATATTTTCTAGCTCCCTTTTTACGGAGAGTGTAACACTGTCAGTGAGCCTAGCTCTACACAGTCAGCATGGATCCGCCTCTCCTTCCCCTGCGTCAAGAGCTCCCACATATTAAGTCCTGGAATTCCAACGTGCTCTGACCCTAACCTCCTAGTCATAGTCAAAAGTCCTTCGTCACTTTCACAGTCATCGCATGTGTTTTACCACTTTTGTGCTTAACTCGGTATCACCTATGCCATCTCATTCTTTATTTGCCCTTGTCATTTCATACACTTTGTATTTCATGAAAATAAATTGTTGCTTTATGGTTAAAAAGAGGAAAAAATGTATATTCAAATTGTCTATTGTCATACTCTATTAAAACAGAATTAGAAAGAGAAATTTTTTCAAAACAATAGGATTAACTGACATTCAAAGGCCAATTGCCTATATAAAGAAGATTCTATATTTTCTGATACTTAGAAGAGACCATCTTTCTATGTGGTTTGAAATATTATTAATATCCTTTAAAAAGAATACATTTTTGTTATGAAATACATTATCAACGAACTTTAACAACACAAATCTTTCTGAGAATGGTGCTGGCAAATTTCACATAATATTTTTAGATACTGTATTTTTCTTCAGTAAAATTGTTTCCTCTTTTTAAAATATTCCTCTGTTCTCTTTTTTCATGAACATGCTCTTCAGTACCTTTAAACAATTAGTGAATTACTTTCCTTCCATGGCAATTTTATTTAGAGGCCTGTTGTATATGAATATAGCTTCATCTGAAAAAGCTTTCTTATCATCTTAAAAATATCCTTAAAATCTAGACTCCCCATTGTAACTTAGTTGCGTACAATACCATAAGCAACAGTGATCTAGCCTTAAATTCAATTTCTTCTAATGTTCTTTACAGCGAATCCTCTCCAATTTTTTTGTGAAGGAAAATCATTGAAATAAATTCTTCAATTAATCACTTAGACATTGCAGAATGAATGATTATGTGTAAGGATTAACTTGTCTCTATGAAAGTTTTTGTTTGTTTCACATTCTTAGAAGCAAAGATCTTTAAATGTTAGATTTTTATTAAATTCCTTGGTAAAACTTAATAGATTACCATTAGTTCTTTAAAATTAATCTACGTAAACTTGGATTGAAATATGTAATGAGTTTTTTCTTCTCTTTTTTCACTCCATCTATTACTTTCTCTGTTGTTTTCCTCTTAATTTTTGAGATTTTTCAGGGGGGGAAAAAAAAGAAAAACTAAAATGTAATTTCTTCTGCAGTATTTTGTGTTGACACTGAAAATTTGGCCAGAAACGATTCTGCTTTAAACATTCAAGAGTGTGTGTCTGTTTTCAATATGAACCGAAACGTTAGGGAAAACATTTTAGACTTGCACAGCCTTAAATGGTTGCCTGCCAGGAACTCCAAGCAGCTGCAAAACTCACTAATGAAAACTGGGACTGCTCTTAACAGAAACGGCTATCAAATATCTTTACAAATACAAGATGGAGGTGAGCATAATGAACAAACGTTACAGTGAACTAATGTACATTTCTGCAACTTTCTCTCATTCTTTCCATCCACCCTGACAAAGAGAAAGCGAGTTAATTTTGCAACCGTCTAGATGATGGGTGGCAGAGATCAGTCACCTCTCACTCATGTCACTCACACTCAAACCTATTCCCGCTTCGATCTGGCAAGAGCCGGAGAGATTTTCAAGACTGGATATACAAAGCTGAGAAAGCTATTTTTTTCTTGGGATTACACAGAGCCGATCAAAGAGTGGGAAACGGCACCACATCGCTGCGCTGTGCATTGAGGCTACCAAAGGGTCAGAGGTGAACATTTATTTGGTCTCCCACCCATATGTAAGTCTACTTCTGTGACTAGAAAAATGTGCTAACAAAAGACAATAATAATATTTCATCTTTTGGGGGGAATTGTGTATATTCCTCAGCATGGAGGCTGTAGGGATGGGGCCACACTGAACATAATAAAAATAGAAAGGAGACGCTACTCCGTAATTCTCCCAGATGGGGCCTTCCCACAGCGACCCAGTTGTTCAGCTGTCTCACGGAATTGCTGAAGGCTAACCAGGAGTTTGAAACCGCCCTTACCTGATTCTGAGTGTTCTTCACGGTTTTTAGCTCGTACTACTTCAGCACAACATACTGTGAAAATGCTTGAAAGACAATTTGTGATTTTCCAACCCCAAATTTGAAAAAGTAAAAGCCAAATAATACAAGAAACATTTTCCAAGCCGGATAGTATGATAAAATTGAGAAAGCAGTTAAGTAATAAGACTTAAGCCAGGATTAAATGACTTATCTCCAAGAAACGACTTATTTCCAACAATTTTGTCCAAAATCTACTTACCTAACCAATTTTTTTTAAATCATCCCAGCCGGATTGCCTCTTGCTGCTACCACTGAGATCCGCGCCATGGCCTCTCAAATTCACTATTGGTTTAGATCACTAAAAGATCTTGTTAAAATACAAATTCTGACTCAGTCTCTCTGAGTTGGGACCTGAGGTTCTGCATTGACAATAAATAAGCTCTCAGATGACTCCAATACTGCTGGCATTTCTGTACTTTGGATAAAAGGATCTCCAACTTGTTGAATGACTTCATATGGGGCTGACAAGGAAAATATTAGATAAATAGATAACAGACTTTGTGTCTATTTGCAAAATCAAGTATGGATTCTTTTAAATTCAAGGAAATAAATTATTTTGAGTTTTCGTAAAAACAAATTCATGTTTTTATATCTTCTGCATTGGAAGAGAAATGCCTCCTCCAATCAGATAAAAATATGCAGTTATTTATGTCATCTGGGTGTCCGTGTTGGAATGAGCTATAAATATTTGCATCTCTATTGGACCCTCTGTCAGAACATTACGTGGCGCTGGATCTGAGGGAGTTTCTGAAGAAGGAGTGTTTATAAGATTATCTTCCTAAAACCATGAACCCCAAAAAGACATTTCTTGGCTATTAAATGACAATTTAAAAAGTAGATAATCTTCAATAGTGACAGTTTGGTGTTTTCCTGATGCAAAATACTATGAAAATAAAAACATAGTATTTGGTTAATTTTGGGCTGCTTTTTTAGAATCTCCTTCAATGAGGAATTATTTTTATATGTATATATTATTTTTTTTCCTTACCATGGAAACAGTGCCTTCAGCAACATTTTGTAGGTTCTGTTGCCATCTTTTTAAATGACAAGAAGGTTGCGGTTGTAATATTTACCTAAAACCGTGGTTCCTCTCTGCCCCCACGTCCACCCCGCAGGCCAAGCCCAGCGCCTTGGGAGTGGGTCTCGCTCCCTCCCATCCCTCGTCCGGCCCTCGTTGCCTGCTTTTCTGTGCAGGCGAAGGATGACGCGCAGCAGACGGAGTGCTGTTTCCAAATGTACCTGCTCTAAATATAGTTTTAATTTTTTATTTATAATTTCTAGAAATATAAGCAGTGGCAAGCCTTATTTGTTTTGCCAAGTGGAAGTTAATCCGTTGAATTTTAGACACTTTATTTATGGCCATTTTCAGAATGAAAATGCCCTCTGGTTAATAGAACACATCGATTTCTCCTTTTTATGCCATCAGTTCTAACGGTATCTATAGTCAACCAAGCTTAACTTATTAATAACTCAAATATTTCAACTCAGGTCTTTTCTCATTCTACTTTCATTCTGGGTTTCAACATTGGCTTCGGCCAAAATAATGTTTAAAAAAGAGAACAGAATAATTACTATTGAAATATTAGCAGATGAATGATATCTTGCATAAATTCATTTAGGGAAAATTCAGACACCTAGCATTTTACCTTTGTAAATTGTGTGCCCTGTAAATTAGGCTGCAAAATATTTCTCTAGTTTTCTTGTCTAATTTGAAGAAATGACTCCAATGTTAGGAATTTCTAGCTAATTTAAGGGAAAGTCAATTATATAATGGGATAATGGAGAAGGCATTTTGTGGGAATGGCTGGTTTTAATTACCTGAAAATACACTGCGATTGGCAATGCTATTTTTAGATTCAAGTTTTTCATAAAGACCAAGAACCTCGAAATTCTTTCTACTCCACATGAGAACCATACCTATCACCTTTTCAAGTCTCAGAACAAGACCATCTGCCACTAAATTAAACTTTAGTAAACTTTAAAGTTTACTCGCAGTCTCTAATGATCAGTTGTCCTCAATTCTTCTCAACTGTTTTTTCTCTTTTAATCTAATTAGCAACTAGTACTCAAGTTCTGACATATTTAATTCCCTAATATCCTTTTCAGTAATCTCATTTTATTATTCTTTATTATGGTTCTTTTCTTTTTCTGATAAAAAATTCTTAAGTAATCATCTATTTCCTCCGTCATATCATCCTAGTCCCAAACGTGAACGTATGTTTTATATTTCTCAACTCCACTTAAACTACCTTCGTTGAAGTCGCCATTGTTCCTCTTTTGTTCAAACCAAAGGTTTCTCTTTAAATACTTGTTGCTTACTCTCCTTTCTTTTATGCTCTTGAGCATTTTCTTCTTCATGCACTTTTTGCCTGATATTTGTCTTATGATTCTTTGAACATCATATATATATTAACTGTTTTATTTGTCTTAACTTTTGAGACAAATCTTCACTCTTCCCATCATTAACTGTGTGTTTCAAGATTTACTGCATCCTACTTTGGTAGTTTAGTGGATGGAGAACCATATAGAATTTGGCTCCTCTTCTCAGGCCATTCCAGTTTAGTTAGGAAAGTGTAAAGCCATGTACAAAAACATAAGTACTGATACAAGGCAACCAATAGCTCTGGTTGGTGTGGCGCAGTGGATTGAGCACCGGCCTGTGAACCAAAGGGTCACTGGTCCAATTCCCAAACAAGGCACATGCCTGGGTTGTGGGCCACGTCCCCAGGAGGGGACACACAAGAGGCAACCACACATTGATGTTTCTCTCCCTCTCTTTCTTTCTCCCTTTCCCTCTCTCTAAAAACAAATAAAAAAAACCTTTTTTAAAAGAAAGTAACAATAAAGCACAAGTGAGTGGTCAGTTCTGTGGTACCAACACATTTTTCTTCTTTTTTTTTTTTTACTTAAGGAATTCTTTAGATGCAATTTGCTGGCCTTATCCTTTTTAGAAAAAATATGTTCATGTTATACATTTTTCTATTATTAAATCTTTCCATGGAGTCTTAGAAGAAGAGATCTGACTGAGATCCCAGGTCAATTCAGGAAGGACGCAAGGGTCAGCATGATTCCTGGGGCTGTGGGTCCTCACCACCGAGCGCTGTGACCCAGGCGCGCGAAGGCCACAGGTCCCCAGAGTGTTAATCCAGCTTCCTGAGTGACAGAGTCCCAGCTCTCTTACTGCTTTTCAAAAATAATTTCTCAAGGTGATCTAGGGCAGGGCATGCCCACAATTACTTGAGGGATAAAGTTAGCTGTAGTGGCATACGTTTTATTCTACTATTAAGGGAAGCAGTCTTCCAATTCTGCCTTGGAAATGTTATTCCAAGGAGACATACCCCTTCAGCACCATTTTGTTCCTCTGGAGCAACACCTTTTTTTACAAAATCAAAAAGACATAGGATTTCAGAATTGGAACTCTCCGGAAAGATAATCGAATTATATGAAATGTATACCGATAGCAAACTAAAAATAAGGAAATAAAATAGGATATCTGACAATATGACTGTTAAAGGTATCAGAGGAAAGATTGCTCTATAAAGCAGGCCTTAGGTGGTCACAAGATGGTCTGAGCCGTAGACGAGGAGGGGCGGAGGTCGGAATCTTCAAAGAGAAGACAGGTTTTGAGCCAGGATGCACCTGAATCACACTGTGAATCTAAGGAGGTACTCCCAAAGCTCTTCCGAGCACTAGACTTAGATGGTGATCACGGGCCCAAAAAGTGAGTGTGTGTGTGCGCGCGCGCGCGCACGCAGGGAGCAGTAGCCAAATAATTCTCGAATTTCTGGGTTAAAGAAATTTAAGTGTCTCTTCTATCAGGACTTTTCATAAACTTTAATAAACTCGTTTGGAAATGTAAAGAAAAAAATATATGTTTAAACAACCATCCGTCTTTTTTTTTTTTTTAAGCTGATTTTAAAATCTCTTGCTGGGCAAAACAAAGCTACAGAGAGGTTTTATTCATGACACAGGACACAGTTTTTTTGGAAAGATTTTCCCTGGTGCCTCTCACATAGCGCAGCAGGCTGGTGGCCGAACGCCGCTCTCTCCCCTGACTCAGCAGGTCTGCGCCCAGAGCGGAGGGGCTGCTGCTAGCTCTGGCAGTTCCTGCTCTGCTCTCACCGTTTTCGGTCCTTTCTGGGGAAAGCGCTGACTTTCACAGGTAAATCAATCTAATAGCCCATGGGCGCTGCCCATGTTCTCTCTCAATCCATTGTTCCAACATTCACAAGATTCAGATTTTAAAAAATGCTAGCTTTTTTTTTTTTTAGCTAGGGAGACAAGTATTTAGTTTATTTATTTATAAAGGAAAACCTCTATCTATCTATCTTTTATATATATATACACACACATAGATATTTTATATATATATATCAATATGTATCAATATATATCACATTGACTTCTGAGATCAGTGATTGCTAAGATCAATAAATCACAGCTGTTGCTGTTACTAATGAGGGAGGCACAGCATGTAGGGTAGAGAGACTGTGCCAACCCGATTTGGGAAATAGCCCAGAAGTTAATATTCTGTGTGTTGAAATCTGAATGAAACAATCTCTTAAAAACCAAACTTTTATTATTGAAAATGTACTTGGACGTAAGTAGAGAGATAAAAAATAATCCAATGTGCTCATCATCCAGATTCAATAATTATCAAATGTGACTGATGTTGTTTGAGTTACACCAAGACCCAGTGGTTTATTTTAAATGTATCTCATGGCCTTACATTTTTTTTCATCATTAAGTACTTTAATATGTATTTCTAAATAGTATAGATATCTTATATAAAAACACTTATATCTAGATGATCATTTAGTGTTTATTAATACCATTAAATATCCTATGTGTGTTGAAATTTCCCCCAACATTTCATAAATGTTTTTGGTAGATTTCCTTTTATTATTATGATTTTGCAATTGAACACAGGGCAACGGCCTTACACATTTTAAAACAGAATCAAATTATTACTGCTCTCTGAGATCATTTTGATAACAATTCGTTCCCCGTAAACTGATCTGGCCTTATTAAAATGGAATTTAGCATTTGTTTCTGGGCATGTGAAGAAGTTTTGGTTCACATAAAAAGTGTGCCATTTTTTCAATTATTCGATTTGGTTGAGTGGTTCCTTAAAAGCAATAAAGAGAAGAAAAAAGAACATTTTCAACTTGACACTTTTCTGTTCAAAAAAACAAAACACCTCAATTAAACAAAACAATATGGTCTTCAGAATCATTCCCTACAATTTCCTAAGGCAACAAAAATAATGAAGAATCTGGTCTTTTGGTGGTGACCTCTTTGGATTTCAACAGATCTTTTTCTTCTAAAATGAAGAGTAAAAATTCTAACTCTATTGAGAAATGGTCAACACAACGCCCCTGGTCACTCACCTAGAGACTTAATACATTCTTTTCTCGGCACAGTCATGTAGCATTGGAATGAAACAGCGACACTTTGATACTGAAATCTCCAAACCAAACACAAAAGACCCCTGAAGAAACATAATCTGTATGAAACTTCTGTCCAGAAAGCTGTCCTTGGAAACAGAATTCCATAATTATATTTATCAGGAAGAAACCATTCCGAAGTCATTTTTCTTGCTTGTTTTTATTACTATTTACTTGTTTGTGTTTGCTGTTTTATTTCCAAAAGTTATAATACTGCATTCAACTTCTCTTCATGTGTTGAGAGTCTGATACTTATCTTTAGCTTTTACGTAAAAAAACAAAAAAACAAAAACTGTGTGACCTGAGAGGGAACAATTAGGTAAACTAAGTATGTCTGTCACATTACCCTCTGGGAGGAGAGCTTTGTCACATTATCCAGGAGGCCTGAGGGTACTGTCCTGTGGGGCCTGTCTGCCAAGGCCTGGGCTCCTGACGCAGAGCTGCATTCTTGGGGGCAGAGGACTGGGGCAGCTGCTGGGCCTGAGTGTGGGGGTAGCTTCCCAGAACGAGGTGTTGCCGAGAAGAGCCACCTCCATGCGGTGCCCGGACGGGACGGAGCGGCGTGGGCGATGGAGGCCCCGCTCTCAGAGCCTTTGTGAGGAGCTCCAGCTTCGGGGAGAAGACCAGCAGCAGCACCCCACAAGCTGTGGGAGTCCAGCATTCACAGGGGGAAAAATGAGCCACAGAGTGACGAGACCCTTAAGGTGAGATTCAGGACCAGCTTCCTCCCGCCCTTCCAGGAAAACCCCCAGGAGTCTTATCTGCTAAGGAAATGGAAGGGGCCGCCTCTCACCACCGGGCCTAGAAGGAGTTCCTCACCAGCGCTGGCCGGCTGGATTTTGCTTGATGAAGCATTTGAGGCCAATGAAGCAAACGCAGAAGATTTGCATAAAGTACCCTCCAGCCAGGCCGCAGTATTTCAAGCGTGCCTGAAATGTTCAGCCCTCTTATGTGTTCTTTCCATCTGGAAAAAGAAACAACCTGACAGTTTCAGCCTAGTATATATTCCAAGTGTTCTTTCCTAGCTAAGAGGTCAAAGGGCAATTTCAGGTTTTTCTTGCATCAATAATTAAGAAATTCTTTTTGGTTACTTCCTTCCTTTGTGTTCTGCCTCCAATGTCTTGTGTCATTTAAGTTTTATTTGAGAACGAAGAGTCCTTCATCAAACATTTCTGAAGCTGTCTTTCTTCTTCCTGTGTACCTTTGATGATATTCTAATTTGTTCTTCTGAATTTTTCTACTTGTTTCTTTGTGAAATCTCTTCCCGGATATGTTGACATTAGTCATTGTAATCTTGGCTTGTGATTTATGGTTAGAAGTTAAACTTACATGTGTTGAGGGTTCATGCATCCACATTAAAACACACAGAAACAAAATTAGCTGAGGCCATGTTTGACTGTCACTGGATGTTTGTGACCTTCTCAAAGTCAGGAACCCTCTCCTGGCCACCGTTACAGCCTTAATTACCAGCCCTTGGCCTGGCAGATAACGTTGTTCACAACAACTCCCACGAAACGGAGTGAATAAACGGGTGAAGGAGTGTGAGGAGGCAAGTTCCAGCTTTTTATGAAGAAACTGCATCTGTTTGAGAAGATTCATGGAAAAACCAAATATTTAGACTTTGTTTCACATAATTTAACAAGCCGAAAAAATAGTTTAATGCATTTACTCATGCTAATTAACCAAAGTATTAAATATTAGAAAGCAAAATGAAGGAAACTACCTCTCTGAACATTGAGGGGGAAACTCCTTATAATTATTAAATGCAAAATTATTTTCTAACAGCCTTAAATTTTCTTCCTTTTAACTCCATGTCTAAGAAACTACCACATCCCTTTCTCTTCTAAGTCTGTGTCAAAAAATATTAAATTTTTGGAAAGCATACTGCAGGGGCTAGTGGTACACTCAACATATACTGTACCATTCATGCCCTTGACTCATAAACAGACACTTAAACCAGTGGTTTTACATCTCATTCCTCTGCAGGTTGTATCCCATAAAATAACTATGAGTTTATGGGCAATTTTTAGAAAGCACCTCTATATATGTGACCCATCTGGACACATGGTAACAATCCTATTTTTCAAATGGCATGAAAACTATTTCTTTGGCTACTGTAGAACCAAAATGCTGTCACTTATGACCGAGACAAAATGAGATCAACATGGGCGTATTAAGGAAACTGAAATTTGTAGGAATTTATTTATAGCTCTTCTCAGAAATCGGCGGAGGCTACCAGCCGATTCCAAACGCCAAGTCTGTCCACACTGGCCCTGGATTCCTGGCTGCCTGGCCCCTGCTCTCCTGGGGCAAACAGGGAAGAAGACCCCTCGGTCTTCTTCCAACCAGCTGGAAAGGCCCAACGACGTCTGCGTGGATCCCGTGAATCCAGCATGCGGTCAAATGTACATTCTTTATCCTTATCGTTTAGGTTCATTTGTTCCTTCTGACTTATTAATATTTAGATAAATACAGAAGTCCCCCTTCTCTGTGGCCACACTCTCTGTGGCTTCAGTTATCCACAGGCAACCCAGATCCGAAATATTAAGTGAGAAGCCCAGAAGTAACCACTCATAAGTTTGAAACTATACACGGCTCTGAGTCCCACAGTGAACTGCTGCGGGTCCGGCTCCTTCCAACCCGGGAACCGAGCCGCCGCTTTGTCCAGTGTCTCCACCTTGTGGTCACCCCCTCACCCGCCGCTCGCGTGGGAGATGTCTCCGCGCTCGGGTGGGCCGCCCGCGTAGCGCAGCGCTCGTGTTCAGGGGATCCAGATTTTACTGAACGCCGCCACATTCGCATCCTTCTTATTGTGGTATATTGTTCTAGGTTATTATTAGTTGTTGCTGTTAATCTCTTACTCTGCCTCAAATATTAATTAAACACTATCATAGGCATGTAATTATGAGAAAATAACACAGTGCATGTAGGGTTTGGTACTATCTGCTCTTTCAGGTGTCCTCTGGGGGACTGAAATATTTCCTGGCAGATGAGGGAGGGCGGCTGTACCTTAATGTGTAAGTCTAACAGTGATCGTTCATGTATACATATACAAGTGTACACATCGGTGTTTTTTAGCAGGTTCAAACCAAATCCTATGTAATACTACAATTGTTCTATCACTTACATTTCTCTGCCATATTCTAAACGATTCTTTAAATATTATTTTGTCCCTCATTAAGATGCCCCACTTGATGGAAATTAACTCTACTGACAATTTACTCAGAGTTTATACATCTTGCATCTTGTGCCGGGGTGAAAGCTCAGAAAACTCCTTTCATCCTCAAAACTCAAATGCATGGCGATGGCATACCCAATCAGAGAAATCACCTTGAGCCTCACTGTGTAGACAACAGTTGCATTAATGAATTGAATAAATTCTTTTCCTGCCACAGGCCCAAACCACACTTTTTGTCTGCATTTTTTGATAAGGGCACGATGACATTGTACCTTTTGATAAAATTACAATCAAAGTCTCTTTGGTAGGTAAGTCAGACAATAATCTAAAAAATATTTTAATATGTATGCACACTAAAAATGGATATTTCTAGCCTATCTCTTTCCAAAATTAATGGCTGGGAGATTACACAAAGTCACACCATAGTTTAAAAGTGAAGAAAAGGGAGAAGAGATTTATCATTCCATTTTATTCTGTTTTCTTATATCGGGGAATCCATAGACACACACACGCATGCACAATCACTTACCTTTAAAATGAGGGAGAGTTTCGCCAGAAACCGCACAAAAGCTGCACAGTCATCCTAGGGGGCTAGTTAGTGTATTAGAGATTGTGCAGCCAGCAGCCACGGGCGAGTGCAGGACAAGCAAGCCCTGGGAGTGTCCCAAGGCAGGCTGGCCAAACCTCCCTCTCTGCTCTTTGAGGACCACGCGCCTCCTTGGTGTTGAAACTCGCTCTTGCTCCTTCCCTTTTTAAAGTGTTTCCATCCTTCTCCCTCCCTCCCTCCGTCCTCTAGCACCATGTGTTAGAAAGCGTCAAAGGCAGCGGTTGCTCAGGTGCACCGCTGGAGCCTGGCCGCAGAGCCCCCGTCCTGGCCGCTAATCCACACCTTCTTGTGACCATGGCCACGTTCCCCCACCAGTGGCTTCCAAGGCATAGGGTCTAGTTTTGTTCATTTGTTTTTTACGTTTATGCTACATGATGCCTTTAATTTAAGTAAATGCCTATATGTGTGTGTATGTGTGATTTTTAGAACTCTACTGTTTATACCAGCTATTATTTATTAATTGTTGATTTTTTTTTAAAGAGACACTTTTAAAAATCTAATTTAAAATCTCTTTGCTATTGCAGTTTAGGGGGGAATGGGTAATAACCATGTGCGGTTTGCTGACTGTCCTATTGAGGACATGTCAGCAGCATTGTGCTACCTGAAGCTTTTCTGAGCGTATTTTACAATTCCCAGGACCCCTGCTCCTGGAGGCGAGCAGGAAACACGCCCCTGACCTCCCGGTTACATGTGGTGGAGGAGACAGAAAACATGGACGCAAACAAAACCAAACAGTGTGCCGGTGGGTGGGCACTAATGGCTGGGAGGGTTCAGCCGTTCGGGACTGAGAGAGGAAAGTGTTACTGAAAAGGAATAGTGTGTTATCTTCTCACCAGTCTCAAGTTCATGTTAACTCCTTGGCTTGGAGATGTCCACCGCGTACAGGTAATGTTAGTTTAGATTTCATACGGCGTGTGGTTCGGTAGCACTAGAATTTCCATGGGAGGTATTTATATTAAAATATGTATAAATGTGCGTATATGTATGCCTTATATGTATATGATACATATATATTTAGAGATTACACATATACACATATATAGAGGTTCTGTCTGTCTATCTTTGTTTTTCCCCTTCCAGGAATTGGCTCTTCTCTTCCCTGTTCTCCTGGGACGGTGGCAGCCCCCGCGCCACGCAGCGGTCACAGGTCCGACTTGCTTCCTTTCACTGCCGGGACCGCGCCTCCTGTCCCAGCACGGGCCGCACGTCTCAGGCCCGTCTCTGTTCTGACACCTTTACAGCCACCACTGTGTCAATCTAAGAGCACATTGCAAGCTTATTGCACTCCTTTTAGCTTTCCTCTTCGTCTCTGGCTTCTGGAGTCTTCTGAGAAGTTGTTTATTAAAAATGCATGCTTTCGAGCAGTTCCTCCTGGAGCTGGCAGTTTATATTAGCTCCATCCGTTATGCTGTTGGCTGCTGTGGTATTAAACGGGAATTTCCTCAGTCATTTAAGGCTTCTTCCCATGGGTTTCTTCAAATTTTAGTTTTTGTTTATGATTATAGTCTTTCTCAGAATCTAATATTGAGGAAAGAACATCTTTGTGGGTAGGCCAACCAGGTCTTCTGTACTAGGAGCAGAAACATTTAGTAAAAATAAAAGAATTACAGCCCCAATAATGCAGTGTGGTACGATACGGCTGTTATAGGAAGAAAGGGTTTTTCCCCTCTGATGCTTCCTTTCCCTGTTCTTCTCTCTTCTTACAAATTAAAACGCTAGACCATTTAGCCCTCTTTTATTTGAAGATGAAAGTAACACTATCAAGGGGCAAAGGGAGGTCCTCTCCTCAACTCTAGAATCCAAAACACAAAGCACGCGAGGGAGGACAGGGTGCTCAGGACCCAGACCAAGATTTGAAAGAAGCATCGCGGATTAGAGCAAGGCTTCCCTGTCCCACCGCTCAACCCAGGACAAGGACAGACGCCCCAAGGTGACGTTGGCAGAGGGAGAGCCACCATTGGAAGAGAAATTTTGGTTATGTGACTGTAGGGGGGTCTCACGGAGGAAGAGACCCTGCCCCGCTGAGGGCTTGGATGAGACCCTCGGGAAAGAGCAAAATATACAGATAGGTTTGTGGGGGCTGAGACTAGAGGGGGCAATGAATCGTTCCCACAGAGAGGTGTTTAGACCCTGCGTCTGGACGGATACATCCTTCGCTGACAGTAGCACAGGGTGATGTTGGAGAAGCAGATGCCCTTCCGTGCTTCCACAAGGCCAGGGGAACCGGGGGTGGAGCTGGGAAGACCCAGAAGCTGCACAGCTGGCAATGGGGACGTTCCTGAAGATTGCCTCAAGGACTGAGATCTAGAATGCTCCACGGTGACCTCGGCAGATGCCAAGCCGCACAGATGGCCGCTGCCAATGCTGTCTCACTGCTGATGCCTCAGTACTTCATAAGCCTCCCTGACACGACACAGAAAGAGACTTGATTCTAAAGTAATGACAAGGTATCTCCAGCACCAGGAAGGGCTGGCGCCCAGGAGAAGAGTTAGTGCAGCTACAGAAACAATGAACAGGTTGGGTTACTTACAGACACTGGATTCAGACCTACACCGGAAACGATGCTCTTCTTAACCCAAACTTCCCCTTCAAGTGTGTTTACGTATTTGATTTGAAACATTTCACCCTAAAGCACCCAATGTTTTTCTTTTGGTAAAAAACATAGAATACTGAGTATGCATGTTTTTTAAAGTGTGGATGGCAAATGTATATCCAAAGCCAGATTCAAATACCTTTTTCTGCTTATCTCGCAGTGGGACACTGTAAATTGCTCAGATTTGCTCCCAAGAACCAGTTGGCGCACCCTTCTTCCCGCTCGCACGGTTGCTGAGGTCTTTCTTTTGGGCAGCTCAAAATTGGCCACACTGGGAGCATCTACACCGAAGGACGCGGCGAATGCTAGCCATCAGGCCGCCCTCTCCCCGAAGGGCCACTGTTAGATGTTTAGCGACACTCAGCGATTCCGTATTTTTAGCTCTAGGGCGCCATTCTTAACTTTCACAAGTTTCTCCTACACCTAAATTTATTTTTAGTTTTTGAGCAGAGAATACCAGTCATAGAGGACATTTTTTATGACTCCTAGGACGTCTAGGTGTCTGATTTGGTCAAAGTTGTGTTTCGTGTTTTGAAAAACTTGAGTGACTGGGTTTGTGTAGGGAGTGACTTCCGTGGGGCTGGGACGCGGTGGCCTGAGCCCCACCGCCTGGTGTAGAAGCCTGCGGGGGTGGCCCAGGGTCACAGCCGCGGCCCCAGCCTCCGACACCCCGGTGGCTCAAGGGTAGAGGGCGTTGTAGCCCTTTCAAGGAAAATAGCAGGAAGACCCTTGCCGCATGGATGTGCTCTGGGTAGATACGCCATCATAAAGTCCTCTTTGTTCTTTTTTGAGTGCTGACCAATGAGAGACTATGAGAGAAATTAGTAATGAGGAAATTAAAGGAAGGAAGTGAAACAGAGAGAGACAGTTCGTATAGTTTATCTAACCTTAGAGGATCAGAGATAAAGGTTGAAAGACTTGTTCCAGAACCCAAGGGTGGGAGTTTCTTTTATCAAGGGAGATGAGTGTAAGTCAATTAAAAGATCACTCAGACAGGACTTTGTATTCCCCAAAGCGCCTGCATTTTATCCATTCCGGAAAATAACAGTCCGCGAGTGCTCTGCGGAACCCCGGGGACAAGGGCGGAGGCCCTGCTGGAGGCGGTCAGGCCGGAGGCGAGCAAACAGAGAGTCAGGACACAATAGCCTGAGGGCTGCCTGGGGGCGGGGAGAAAGGAGGGGGCGCCCGGCTCACAGCAGGGCGGGCAGCTTCCAGACCCCCCACACAGCCCTTCAGCTGTGGGGAGAAGCCTCAGGATTTCATTATCCCGCAGCTTTAGGCCCCACGACACGGAAGAATGACCTGCTGGCTCAGACACCAGCACTGCCCCGCTCTACGATTTATAACAGTTATTCCGGTGGCCCTCGAAACGTTGTAAAAACCGGACACTCCCCTAAATCACAATCCATTCTCATTTGTAAAGGGTGTATCTTATTATATTTTCCCCTCAGACTGGTATTTTTATGCAGTGCTCAGAGCTAACCTCCAAGAGTTTTAAATCAGCCCAGCAATACAAAAAACATACTCAAACAGGAAGGAATGTTCAAAATAAAGTTAAAACTTTATCATTTTTACATATTCTGTAACTTATTAACTAAGTAATCTGTATGATCCTAGAAATTGCCTCTGTTAGACTGAAACAAATATATACTAATGGATGTGTATTGGCTGGAATTCTTTTAGTTGAAAATACATTAGCTCGTTTTTAAAGAAAAAATGCAGAATGCAGTATTGTAGAAACAAGCGAGCAAAGAAGTAAATTGTAGCAGTCCACGGGTCGTTCACCTCTGAGCCCCTTCCCTTCGAGAACATACACAATAACTCAAATGAAAGTTGTATTAAATAGCGATTCTCATTAATAATAATTCAAATAAAGAACAAATGCTATGAATACTGGATGAGGGATTTTAAGGCCACAATATAATGAGAAGAAAAAAAAAAATATCCCAGGTAATGAAGTCTCTTCCTTACAGTTAGTTAAATGAGCAAACTATTTCAGATTAAGGATTTTATTCACTCACTCAACAAATGTTCTCAGAGCCTAACATGTGTCAAGTGCTCTTGTAGGTAGCAGAGATGCAGGAAGGAAAAGCAGACCACAAAAGGTCACTCCTGGGTCATTCACCCCAGTGTCTGACCTGCTGGGGAGAAGTGAGGGCCCAAGGGAAATTGGGGGCCCCCCGCTGCATTGGGCAGATGCTACCTGAAGGCGCAGGAGCGCCGGGAAGCTGGCCCAGCTCTCTTCCCTGGCCCGGGGGAGGGCGTGGCTACAACTCGCTGAGAGAGGTCTGTCCTTGCTTTTCCCTCCCTGTGCAGGGCAAAACCTTCCACTAGCCCCAAGTACGGAGGGGGCGAGGGGTGTCTCCCCTCTCCCCAAACCCCTGATATTAGTTAATGGCTTCGTATTTATCTGCAAAGAAATTTCATCCAAACTCTAACATGGGGGAGTTAGGAAACCGTGTCTGCTCCTTCACAAGTTTCATCTGAAGAATTCTACTTCTATCATCTTTTCTTAAAAATTAGCTTCAACCTCACACGTTATCTGGGTACAAGCTACCTGTAAATGCGTTCATTCTCGCATGCTTTAACCATTTGTAATTTAGACCCGGAATATTGCCTTAGTGTTTATCTAATAGTTTATTTTAAGGGTTTTTGAAAAAACTTTTTATTTTGTCCAATTTAAATGAGACAAGACCGAAGGCAGGGATTTTATGTTCTCTTCAGACTGAGGAGACCGGCTTTACGCTCGGCTCTTGGCACCATAAAATGCCAGCTGAAATTTATGCCTTGACTATTTTAATGATCAAATCTGTTGCATTTGGAACTTCATAATAAAATCTATTTTCAGAGCTTTAGCCACCCTGCTCTCTTTTTTTCTTTGTCCCTTAATTATGCTAGTGTCAATCTTGCCACAAAGCTGTCGCTGTGCCCAGAGACCTTCTCCGAAAACCCAGCACGCTTTTCACTCATTAACCCATCCTGCTCCCTGAGCCCTGTCTCCCCTTCAGTTTAGGTTCTGTTCACTTTGTCACGCATTGGAGAGAGCCCTGCAACCTCCCCGTCTGCACTTAGCGACATATCATTTTAACCCTTTAGTGTAGACACTGGTAGAGAGAATAGTATGATGACTTCCCGGGTACCCCTCACCTTCAGCTTCAACAGCGACCATCCATGGATGATTTTTTTTTCTTAAAATTAATCAGTTGTAATACACATATAATAATACTGGGCAATTTTAAATTAAAATTTGATTAATTTTGTCTAATGCCTATAGTTTTGTAATCGTCACCCCATCATGATATAGGACACATCCATCCTCCTGCATGTTTCTTTAGTCATGTAATACCAATATGACACCATCGTTTTGTCAAGTTGTTTCATGTCTTATTAGGAAGGTGTAAAAATCCTTTATACATTCGGGATTTAACTCCTCAGTCAGATATGTTTTGGAGATTTTTTTTCCCCAGACTGTGGCTTGTCTTCTCATTTTTTAACAGTAATTTTGGACGATCAAAAGGTGTACATATTTATGAAGTCCAATTTATTAATTTTTTTCAGGATTTATGCTTTTTGTGTGCTATCGAAGAAATCTGTTGAAACAAAGCCAAGGTCACAAAAAGTTTTCTCTTGCCTCTAAAAGTTTCCTAATTTTAGGTCTAACCTTTAGGCCTATGATCAGTTTTCAGTTAATTTTTATATATGATATGAAGTAAGGGTCAAGGTTTAATTTTATATGAAGCTTTTCAATTGTTCCAGCATCATTGTTGAAGAGATTTTTTTAATAGCCAAATATCTCAATCTTTATGGAAATTCAATTTACCATACATGTATGGGTATTTTTCAAGATGTGCTATTTTTTTGCTTTGATGTGCAAGTCTGCCTTTCATTCAATGCCATGTTGACTCAATTACTATAGCTTTAGTGGTATATCCATTTCAACGTCTTAGTAAGTCTTGTCATAAGTGGTACATATCCTTCAACTGGATCCTTTCTTTGTAAAGCAATGTTAGCTGTTCCTGGTGTTTTGCATTTATCTGAATACTAAAATCAACTTGTTAATCTCTACCAACATCATCAGCAAAATAATCCCACTGCAATTTTGATTGGGGTTGCCTTCAATCTTTTTTTATCTATTCTTATAAAATTGATGTTTTAACAATATTGCACCTTCTAATCTGTGGATATACATCTTTCTCTCCATTGACTTAGATCTTCTAAAATTCTCTCAAAGGTGTTTCAGAATTTTTGGTTTGTAGGTCTTCATGTGCTTTATTAAACTTATTAGGTGCAGCCTTTATACAGCCCGTTTCCATTGGCATTCCTGTCACCTCCATGAGACAGCTGCTGTCATCAATGTTTATACATGAATTAGTTCTCCCGGGGCTAAGGAAAAGGTTAAATGGCTTGATCAATGACACAGAGTTGGTAAATAGATCAATGAAAGTCCGATCTGGGCCACAGAACGCGAGAAGCCACAGTCTTCATTACGATGCTGTTCTGACTTTCCCGTGGCCGTCTGCCGAGAGGTGATGTGAAAGGCCACGCACAGTCTTCCGCCTGTTTATCCCTCTCTCCTCATTCCCTGCCAGTGCCCACCGCCGGGTAGCATACTCGGTACTAGAAAACCCACCATCTCCCCAGGTCCCGAAGCGGCAGACTTGACCCACCTCGGGGACCCCGCATTTACTCTCCTCTTGGCCAGGGAAACCTTTCCCCCTCGACCTCCTGAAATGCAGTGCTATTGGGATTTTCTGTTTTGTCCATGGACATATCTCTGCTGTTTGGAAAAATGGAAGGTGTTCCATAAATATTTGCCCAATAAATGAATGAGTGTTTAGATAGAAAATGACGGCTGGGATGCGAGGTAGATGTTCTCACCCGATGCACCAGGTTGTGTTGCACTGCGTCCTGTTTATTATTGATAATATCACAAGTAAAACCATACTGAAAATAAATGGACTCTCATAATTTATATAAAAGAAAAATGTGGAATGTACTCTGGAGTTAGTCCCAAGCCTGTATGGAGAGCTCAGTAAGTAGGAAGCTGCACAGCCTTAGCCAAGTTACAAATGCCTCAGGCAGTTCCCTCCGAGATAAAAACTAGAATGATTGTGGTCTGTCCACCACACGCAACCTTTTCCGTGTCTTACATCTTTGCTGTTATATAAATCTTAATTCTCATTGATTCAGTGTGGAAGGCCAATGAGTTGCAGCAAGAAAAGCACGAAGATGAATATTTTAAGATATAATCTCCCTCTGTGTGCGCGTACCATGGAAGGATACTCTGTAAATGGAGATCAGGGATCACTTGTAGTAAGTAGGCCTTTAAAACGTCTATTAACCTCACTCACGCTCTCTTTCCTGGGAGGCTGTAAAAGTATCCCCATTCCCTATTCCCAGGCCAAACCCCAGAGCTCTTCCATTACAGACGTGCGTTACACGATTCTCCCAAGTCAGTCACCGTCTTCTAAGAATGCTCAGTAACTGAGGAAGGTTTAAGCAAAAAATATTTTCCCTATTCTGCTTCTTACTGTATTTACTATTTCTTCCTACCAACATATATTCTCAGACTTTTTCCACTTACTCCCTTGAACTGGTGTAAACCTTCATCCAAATAGCAACAACAAAACAAAATGAGCAGGAAAGCAAAGTTCTTAGTCCTTGTATTAGAAGTCGTTCATCTTCTAATCCCACCCCCACCCTCGCGAGCACTCTTTTCCCAACATCTTTTCTTGATTTATTATTTTTTTAATCACAAGATACGGATGGATGTATTGAAAGGACAGGGTAAGTAGAACGGGAAACTAATTACTTTTAATGACGTTTGAGACACATAACCTAAACATTTAAATAAGAAAAAGTATAACTTCTTAACTAAATACTCAATGGGGGCTTTTCAATTGTTAACAATTATCACTGCATCCCAGTGTTTCCCTAAAAAGCGAAATGTAACACTACGAAGTTCAGAATATAGATTTGTGTGGCCAATTATTTCTCTTTTCTTCGGGTGTATCTTTTGTCAGTAAAACCATACAGCCATTTAAGCTCCCATAAATATGCGCTCAGAGCGATTATGAAACATTCTTCCGAGCGGCCGAGGCGGGCCCGGCCTCCGCTCCCCGTGCTCTCTGCAGGGACGGCTGTCCCAGGAGGGGGCGCCCTTCCTCCGGGTCAAATCCCCTGCGTTAAACTCACGCACGGGCTCTGTAACCCAGAAATATTCTCGTTTCTTTCAATATCACTTGTGGCTCGCTCACGTTTTGCTACTAAAGTTATATGCCATGTGGCTGGAGTAGAAAGAGGGCTGAAAGCTTTGGACATGAGGTAATTTGCTTTCTGTAAAACTAGGGTTCTTGTAAACAAGGCCTAAGAGAAAGGTTAGCTAAAAAGGGCTTTTTACGTCTTTCTGCCTCATGCCAGAGGAGGGTTTTTAGGCACTCTGAGTATGTGTTATAATATATTTAAGGGTCAAATAAAGTGCAGTCCTTCAGATTTTGGAACTTGAGGTTATATGATATCAAGGTTGCCTCTTGTCTAATACCATCAGGACCCGGTAATGCACCTGGACTGAATAGCTTAGCCTAAAATTTCCTAGTTGTTGGATGATCGGGGAGAAGGGTGGGACAAGGAGGACTTTCTTTCTAATTACTTATCAATATGCTTTAATTCCCCACTATAAGAAAAAGTGATGATTACCAACAGAATATTTAGAATACCCAAAAGAGGAAAGAAAAAGAGAAAAAATTATCAATGGACTTGTACACAAACATGTACTTTGGCATTTGGGGTATTTCTTCCTGTGTTCTTTAAAGTGTAGTTGTGTTGATATAATATAATGAAAATTAATACTGATTTAAACTTCACCTAAATGTAATTTGCTGATTTATATCTATACTACTAAGTGATAATTTAAAAAATAAATATATTTTATATCATTTTAAATTAGCTTTTTTATGTATAACATATCTGTACATATGTATCTATACCTATATATATACAGCTATATCTTTATATAATTTTTTCTGATTAAAGAAATAATACAAAATCTTCAATGGCCCAGAACTTCTAATTCTTCTTGAAAAATAGCAGATTTTTTAGAAAATAATTTTTAAAGATACATAAATAATATTTTCTTAATTTTGCAAAACAAAGGACACATGTATTTGCATTCATATGTATACAAAATGCTTGATATGAAATTTTCAGCCCATATTTTTTTACTAGATGCTGGTATCTTGCATTTTGTTTTTAAAGTTGCATAGTTTCATACAAAATTGGTGCTAATAATAAAACTCTTTTCTGTTTATAAGCCTAAATAATACCCTTCCTATTCCTTGTCAGTAAAAATACTTTGCCAGCATTTATCTGGTTAAGGACCCTTACGTCTCAGCATTCCTTGAAAAATGGCACACCTTTTTGGCTGATTCGTTGTTTTATGTCAGGAAAGATTCCATATTGTCTGTTCTTCAAGAATATCAGGCATCTCCATTCTTTTGCTTCCAAATCTATCAAATCACATCTTACTATTTAATCTACTCAAAATTTGTTTGGTAACTTGGGTGTCTTAATTAGTCTTGCTTTTATATCCATCAGTATATGTTTTTATTCTGTTTTCTTTGTCTTAGATTTTTAAGAATACTTCTTTTGTTTATTCATTTTCTTTGTATCTAATCCTATTGACTTTTGTCTCAGTATCCCCTTGCAAATTTTTTAAATTCCATAATTGTTAGCATATTGAAGATATTTTATATAAAACTCTTGTTCTTTTGAAGACTTGAAGATTTATTTTAATCAATGGATTATATTTCTTAGAGTTCTTGAAGCCCCCTGAAAATAATAAACCATTTCTGGAAATTTGCTTTTGGTACTAAAATAGATGGTATTCAGCAGCAGTGTCCTGTTACGGTTTGCGATGCGGACCAGAGGCGGCAGGACCAGGGTCAAATTTAGCTCCCATTACATAATAGAAAGGTGACTTTGGTCAAGTTACTTATGTCCCTTTTCCTCATTGGCAAAATGGGGATGATCCTAATTCATATAAAATCCAAGCCACTATACATATTAACTCTCCATTAAATGTTAGCTATTAATATAGTTCATTACTCTAGCTTTGTAAAAATGTCAAACTCAATTAAAAAAAGAAGAGTATCGAAATGGATGCCAAATTTCTTAGTTAAGACAGAATTCCTTTAAAAATGGAGCACTTTTTCTCAGTCTAACCCCATCTTTTTCTAAAGTTAATGGAGAACTCTCCCAAATTCTAACATTATATTTAAGAGACTCCATTTCTGATATTGATACTGTTTTTGACTTTTCCATTTTATTCACAGATATTTTGAGAGAAAGTTGGTAAAAACTTGTGTTTCAGATCATGGAACAAACCAAGCCTGTGGATTATTTGTTATGATTTCTCCATTCAGGTACAGAGCCCAGCAGCAGTTACCCTGGGCTGCTGGGGGGGCTTCTCTCCTTGGAAGAAACTGCAGCCTTTGTATTTTCACCAGGGTTACCAGAAGCAGTAATTTCAGGTCTGAGGCTTTCGAGTCTCCCTGGCGGACTGGAAACGGACTGCTAGGGTCAGAGGGCAACCTGAGGGCACTGCAGGGTTTCAGAACCTCACACAGTGTGGTTTTATTGGACTTTTTGATCACACCCTCAAGAAAGAAATACACTGTACCCACTACACACATACACATAAATTGAAGCAATTTACCTAATTTTGTCACATGATATAGCTCTCTTTTTTTACTATTTGATTCTATATCTTCAAATGATATCATTTACAAGCCAATAAATTGAGTCTATTACCTCTAAAGATTTGTGGCATCAATTATAAAGACAAATAAAAAATTAGAGTTTGAGGTTCTCAGGACTGGCCCCACCCTGTATTGATTCTCTTAAATCTGTATGGAAAATAATCAAAAATCAGAAATGAAAGAGGAGAAATAACAACTGACACCAAAGAAATACAAAGGATTGCAAGAAAATATTAAGAAAAACTATATGCCAAAAATCTGAACAACCTGGACAAAATGGGTAAATTCCTAGAAACAGCAATCTACCAAAACTAAACCAGTTAGAATCAGAGAATCTAAACAAGACAGATTATGCCTAGTAAAACTGAAGCAGTAATCAAAAAACTCCCAACAAACAAAAACCCTGGACCAGATGGGCTCACCTGGTTTTACCAAACATTCCAAGAAGGACTAACACCCATCCTTCTCAAACTATTTCAAAAGATTCAAGAGGAGGGAAGGCTCCCAAACTCATTTTACGAGGCCAGCATTACCCTAATTCCAAAACCAGATAAAGACACTACAAAGGAAGAAAATTATAGGCCAATATCCTTGATGAACATAGACACTAAAATCCTCCAGAAAATATTAGCAAACTGAATACAGCAATGCATCAAAAAGATCATACACCATGATTAAGTGAGATTTATTCTGGGAATGCAAAGTAGGTACAACATTCACATATCAATAAATGTGGTTCACCAAATAAACAAAATAAAGGATAAAAACCACATGATCATATCAATAGATGCAGAAAAAGCATTTGAGAAACCCAGCACCTATTTGTGATAAACACTCTCAGCAAAGTGGGAACAGAAAGAACACACCTAAAAATAGTAAAGTCCACATATGACCAACCCACTGCCAGCATCATACTCAATGGGCAGAAATTACAAGCGTTCCCCTTAAGATCAGGAACAGGACAAGGATGCCCGCTTTCACCTCTCTTATTCAACATAATACCAGAAGTCCTAGCCACGGCAATCAGACAGAGAGAAGAAATAAAAGACATCCTAATTGGAAAGGAAGGAGTAAAACTGTCTTTATTTGCAGATGAAATGATACTGTATGTAGATAACCCCAAAGATTCCAAGAAACTGCTAGAACTGATAAATGAATTCAGCAAAGTAACAGGAAACAAAACTAATATCCAGAAATCAGTTGCATTTTTAAATACCAATAATTAACTAACAAAAATGGAAATTAAGAAAACAATCGCATTCACAAATGCTTCAAAAAGAATAAAATACCTAGGAATAAACCTAACCAAGGATGTAAAGGACCGGCACTTGGAAAATAATAAAACACAGAAGAAAGAACTGAAGAAAATATAAATAAGTGGAAGCACATATCATGTTCATGGATAGGAAGACTTAACATCATTAAAATGTCTGTACTACCCAAAGCAACCCATAGATTCAACGTAATTCCTATCAAGATTCTAATGTCATATTTCACAGAACTAGAACAAATATTTCAAAAATTTATATAATACCACAAAAGGTCCTACATAGCAATGGTGACTGAGAAAGATGAACAAAGTTGGAGGAATCACACTACCTAATATGAAACTATACTATAAAGCCATAGTAATTGAAACAGCATGGTACTAGCATAAAAGCAGACACATAGATCAATGGAACAGAATATAGAGCCCAGGAATAAACCCACATCTTTATAGACAATTAATATTCAACAGAGGAAGCAAGCACATACAATGGGCTAAAAATAATTTATTCAATAAATGGTGTTGGGAAAATTGCACAGATACATGCAGAAAAATGAAACTAGACCACTTCCTTACACCACACACAAGAATAAATTCAAAATGAATTAAAGACTTAAACGTCTGAGCTGAAACCATGGAAATCGTAGGAGAAAACATAAGCAGCAAAATCTCAGACATTGCTTGTAGCAATATTTTATTGGATATCTCTCCCCAGGCAAGGGAGACAAAAGAAAAATTAAACAAATGGGACTAGATTAAACTAATACATTTTTGCACAGCAAAAGAAATCATCAACAAAATAAGAATACAACTCACAGAATGCAAAAACATATTTGCTGACACACCTGATAAGGTGTTATTATCCAAAATTTATAAAGAACTTACAAAACTTACCACCAAAAAAACAAACAAACAACCTAATTAAAAAATGGGCAAAGGACATGAATAGACACTTCTCCAAAGAGGACACACAGGTGGCCGATAGGCATGTGAAAAGATACTCAAAGTCACTAATCATCAAAGAAATGCAAATTAAAACCACAATGTGTCATCATCTTACAGGTGTTAAGAATGGCCATTATCTGTACATCAACAAACAGCAGCGCTGGCGAGGATATGAAGAAAGGGGAGCCCTTCTGCATTGTTGGTGGGAAGGCAGACTGGTGCAGCCACTGTGCAAAACAGTGAAGAGATACCTCAGAAAATTAAAAATGGATCTGCCTTTTAACCAGTGATCCCACTTCTGAGAATATAGCCAAAGGAACCCAAAACACTAATTCAAAAGAACATAAGCACCATGTGTTCACTGCAGCGTTATTTACAATTGCTGAAATATGGAAGCAGCCCGAGTGTCCATCAGTAGATGAGTGGATAAAACAACTGTGGGATGTTTACACAATAGAATACTACTTGGTAAGGAAGGAAGGAAAGAAGGAAGGAAGGAAGGAAGGGAGGAAGGAAGGAAGGAAGGAAGGGAGGAAGGGAGGAAGGGAGGAAAGGAGGGAGGAAGGGAGGAAGGGAGGGAAGGAGGGAAGGAGGGGGGGAGGGAGGGAGGAAGGAAGGGAGGAAGGGAGGAAGGGAGGAAGGGAGGAAGGGAGGAAGGGAGGAAAGGAGGGAGGAAGGGAGGAAGGGAGGGAAGGAGGGAAGGAGGGGGGGAGGGAGGGAGGAAGGAAGGGAGGAAGGGAGGAAGGAAGGGAGGAAGGGAGGGAGGGAGGAAGGGAGGGAGGCAGGAAGGGAGGAAGGGAGGGAGGAAGGGAGGGAGGAAGGGAGGGAGGAAGGGAGGGAGGGAGGGAGGGAGGGAGGGAGGGAGGAAGGGAGGAAGGGAGGAAGGGAGGAAGGAAGGGAGGAAGGGAGGGAGGGAGGAAGGGAGGGAAGGAGGGAAGGAGGGAGGGAGGGAGGGAGGAAGGGAGGAAGGAAGGAAAATTTCACCCTTTGTGACAGCATGGATGGACCTGGAGAGCATTATGCTAAGTGAAATAAGCCAGTCAGAGAAAGACAAATACTGTAAGATTTCACTCGTATGTAGAATCTAATAAACAAACTGAACTAACAAGGAAAATGGGGACAGACTCACAGACGGAGAGCAGGATGACAGCTGGAGGGAGGGAGGGGGTGGAGAGACTGAGCAAAAAGGAAAAAGAGCTCATGGGCAAGGATAACAGTGTGGGGATTAGGGTGAGGGGGAAAGGGGACTAAATGGTCATGGAAAATAATACAATAAAAATTTTTTATGAAAGAAAATAATCAAGGTGAGGTATGTATAAATGATATAAAGAGAGATTAAATCAGCTGTCATAATACATAAACAGAAAGTTGATCAACTGTAAAACATCTTTTCCATCAATAATTACCTTCCACATCCAAGTAAACCTCCCAGAAAAAAATGTTGTCAATAAAGAATTAAAAAATTGACATTTTCTTACCAAAAGAAACAGAGAAAAGTATTAAACCTAAAAAGTAAATATTTAGAAATTTTACTTGAATTTACTGTGCACAAATTTACTTTCTATAATGGGGCAATGATGGTCCCATAAGCCAGAATCTGAAAAGAAGAAAGTTTGACTAAAACTAGGTGTTTTTTTTTATCCACTGACAAAACCTTCTAGAGGCCTCTGAATTTGTAGACTAATGACAATGAAGTTTTTCCAAGCATTTATTTTTTCTACTTTTAAGAATAAATAATCATCTGCCATTAAATTACTGGTAATAATAAAAGTGGAGAGTAATCAGACACAAAACATATCTGTTATTCCTGCTTTTGTTTTCTTTTACAGGCAAGCAAACTTTTACAGCTGTAAAAGGGTGTTTTCCTCTGGGCTCTACCATGTCAGACTGATTTGAGATTTATTTAAATTCCTAAATTCAACTTTTGCTGCATTAAAAACAATGTAGAGCCTAATTTTTTTCTCAATTTTATGAGCCAAATAATAGACGTATGTATTATTATAGCTGCCCGTTACCGCACACCAGGATTTACCGTGCCTGCCTAACAAGACAGCCAAAGTACCGTAAAGGAATGTTGGAGTGTCTCTAAGAAGTTTATTCAGCAGGCCTTTTCTAGTTAGCTTTGGGAAGTCTGCTGATATAAGGGTAGAGTATCATTTTTCAGGTCTAACATTGGCTCATGGTCAAAAAGAAAGAGAGAAAGGGGGGGGGATTATTTCTTTGTCAAATTAAGTCATTTTTCAAGGACCCAAGGGGGGAATACACTTACTGGCTTCATGTAACAGTGTTTGGTAGGGAGGCGAGGTCAAAAATATTGTTCTGACAGTGAAGTGAGAACCAACAGCTGAGAAATGTATATTTAAAATGGGGGTTCACATGAAGTAGCAAAAGTTCACAGTCCATCTTTGTTTCCATTTCTCTAAGTTTCATATCGTTGAACCAAAAGGCGGAAGTAGTGGAATATTCTGAGTAATTTGTACGCCCCATGTCAGGACCGGGGAGGTGGTTAGGAGAGCCTCTCACCAGACAGCGCTGTGACGCTGGCCGCGATCTGCACCTTGACAGCTGGCTTTGCTCCTCTCCGTCCATCTGCTTCTCGCCACAAGCAGTCAGGCAAATGAGTTCCCCAGCTCAGTCTCATGAGCTGTAGGCTCCAGGCAAACATTATGAGATGTTTCATAATTTTAAAGTTTAGGCACATTTATGTTCCTTTTAGCCAATGTGATTTTTTTTAATATACTATAAAATGCGATAAGACCATTTGAGCAATTTTCTTGACGGTCTTTTCCAGGCTAACCCAATGTCACCAAATTTGACTATTTCTAGAATAAGAACAATGCATGCTTCAATGCTATCAAAATATTTTTAAAAGAAATTGAACAATTAATCCGCATAAATATTTTCGAGGGAATAGACTTGAATTATCTCCATTTTTTCTTTCTACCTTAAAGGAGAAAAATGTGCATTATAGAAAAAATAATTATTTGTCTCCATCTACTTCTTCCTCTTTTTTGGGTCAGCTGAACCATACTCTATTTATGAATAACACTCCAGGATTAAATTTTAAAAGAAAACCAAGAAAAACACACTTTTATCATTACACATGTCAGGTACTCTATTTTCTTTCTGTATGGCGTTTCTTCTAACTCACTATTTATTTTTTTTATTTTTTATGTAATTTCTTTTGTCTGTGTAGCAAACTCTTAGTGCTTCTTCAAATTTGCTCTCCCCTTTTCCACGGTAGTAAAGTTTTAGCCAGGTATCTGGTTGTCATGGCAAAGGCATATTTCCCAGCTTCCTTTGGGACTGGTTATGGCCACTCAAACAACGTGACTCTTGTGTCCTCGTCTGTCAAGTCTTATGACATCTTCTAAGTATACCTGGCACATGATAAGCACTATTTACATTTTAGGACAAGGGAGAACACACATTTAAATAAAACACTACTTCCAGGTCTTGCTCTAAAACAAAGAGACATCGCTCCCCAAGTTTCTACCCTTATTCCACTAACTTAGAGATGTCAGAACTGAAGTACCCATGAGGCCCCCATGTTAGCCATGAAGAGAGACTGGCAGAACACCAACCAGCCCTAAATGCCTGCCTACCATATAATTAATATAGGAGGGAGAAGTAAACTTCCATCTTGCATAACTCACTGAAATACAGAATATCCAATGCATATGGATGACTAATAATCCTTCTTTAAGAGATTTTTCCCACAGAGAAAAATAAAACTAGTTATTACTTTTAAAATTGGACATGAAGATTTGTTTGGCAGAATTAGTAAGTACAACTTTGCAAACTATGAAGTATTATATATATATATATATTTGTTTTTAGCAGACTAAAAAACAAAGCACTGAGAGAATATAAATGAGTCAAATCTGAATAGTTATGATTATAATCACACGTGAGTAGAAAGAGTCTCAACTTCAAATTCATTCCTTCACAGGAAATGCCAACAGGGTGGGTCTCTCTCATCCCTGCACTTTCTGTTAGACAGGCATCACACAGCTGTTGTTATGTAAAGCACTGCACCAAACGGAGAAAAGAGCCAGCAACCCATATACGTTCTGTGTGCGTGTGTGTATTCAGAATAGCTTTCCACCCATGCCTCCAGTCTTCAAATTCATCCTTTTCAATACAAAATAATATTAAATGTAAACTGTGATTGAAAAATGAAATTTAAAGGTTTTTTCAAAAAATATTTTCCTTTTCCTATTCACACCCTGCAAAATCACCACACTATTTTAACTTTTATCATTTTTTTAAAAATTTAATCTTGATTGTATTTTATCCCATTACCATTTGGTCTCCTTATATTCCCCTCCCCCCCAGCAGTCCCCACACTGTTGTCCATGTCCACGAGGCCTTTTTCCTTTTTGCTCAGTCCTTCCATCCCCTCACCTCCCCCCCCTACTATCATTGGGTTTTTTGAGGTAATTTGCTATAGCACAGAAATCTAAGACTTCCGGGCATGATCAACTTCAGTGGTTTGGGCACATTATTTGGAAGTTTTCAAAATCAAGTGTCAACCCACTTCCTGTCTTCTTGGTCTCTTTCTGCCAGGTATCTCATACTTTAGCCAACCAGGCAGAATTAGTCACGATTTTCGTTTTGTTTCCATAGCACAGTTGACTTGCATATATTAGAACATTAATCACATTGTTTTGTGGTTAGTTGCTTATCTGCCTCCTTCATTACACTATCACAGAGACCTCATATAATTTGCATATTATATTCTGCAGCACTTACTCTAGCAATTTAGTATTGTATTTTATTTTATTTTTTTTTAATTTATTTACTTTTTAAATACATTTGTCTCTGCCTCCCCCCCCCACCTCTTTCCCTTGCCCCCTCCCTCCTTCCCTCCCTCAGCTCTTCCCCTTTGGTTTTGTCCATGAGTCCTTGCTATATGTTCCTTGACTTTCCCCTTCCCTTCCCTTTCCCTGCCCCCCCCTTCCCTCTTGTCTCTATTGATTTCTTTTCCTTTCAGTGTTGCTGGTCATATTTTCCTTGCATCTTTGCATTGTTGGTTAGGTTCCACTTATAGGTGAGATCATATGGTATTTGTCTTTCGCCTCCTGGCTTATTTCGCTTAGCATGATGCTCTCCAGTTCCATCCATGCTGTCGCAAAGTTTAGTAGTTCTTTTTTTCTTTCTGCTGCATAGTATTCCATTGTGTATATGTACCAAAACTTTTTGATCCAATCATCTACTGATGGGCATTGAGGTTGCTTCCAACACTTGGCTATTGTAAATTGTGCTGCTATGAACATTGGGGTGCATAGGTTCTTTTGTATTGGCGTTTTGGTGTTCTCAGGGTATAGTCCCAGCAGGGGAATCACTGGATCAAAAGGCAGTTCCATTTTCAGCTTTCTGAGGAAATTCCACACTGCTTTCCATAGTGGCTGCACCAGTCTGCATTCCCACCAACAGTGGACTAGGGTTCCCTTTTCTCCACAGCCTGGCCAGCACCTGTTGTTTGTGGATCTGTTTATGATGGCCATTCTGACCGGTGTGAGGTGGTACCTCATGGTGGTTTTGATCTGCATTTCTCTGATGGCTAGTGATGCTGAGCATCCTTTCAAATGCCTCTGGGCCCTCTGTATCTCCTCCTTAGAAAACAGGATTAATCATAGTATTGTATTTTAATTTCAAAGTTCTCTTTTCTAAATATTGCCTGGACCTTCTAGAGGTAGTAATAGAGTCCTTTAGAATCCTAAAACAAAAGGTCTCTTACATGATTCCTCATGTGCGCCTGTATGTGTATGTTTCTCCGCCACTGTTCAGCCAATAAGCTGCATTTAAAAACATAGAGCTTTTAAAAAACATTATGCAAAACATGTACATATACAAAAACACACAGAACGACCTCCCGTATAGCCATCGATCAACTTTGCCAACTGCCAGTTCACCTCCATCCTTGTTTCATTCCTACTCACAAAATTCTCCTTTTATGGATTATTTTGATCCAATCCCAGAAGTCATATGTTTTCAGCTGTATATATTTCATTATGATATCTAAAAAAGACTTCTTTTTAAAAATGTAACCACCATGCCATTACCACAAGTAAAAATAATTTTTAGATGTCATCACACACTCACCAGTGTTAAAATTTCCAATTTAAAAAGAAAGGAAAAAAATGTTTTCAACTTATAATGTATTGATCACTTACTCCTGTCTTTTTATTGTGCCATGTATGTGTCCTTTAGAGTTTCTCACTCTCTGGCTATCACTGTGTTAATATAGAATTTCTTCTCCCTATAGTACCTTTACGTTGGTATTTGAGTCTACCAGCTTGATTGGAATTAGTCCCCCTCATCAACCTCAGGATGATGTCATGTTCTTCTATGGAGGCACAGCATAGCATTAAATGTGTTGGCACAGCCCAGGGATATTGTACTTAAAAGCAATTCTTTATTGTACTTAAAAGCAATTCTATATGGATTCTGTTCTTACCAATAGCCCTCATTTGCTATAATTGGGATCACAACATTTGAGCTTCAACAGTCAGGGACCCAGCTCAGCTTTAGGGTTTTTCTTGTGGGGTTTCTGTGGGGCGTTTTTTGGAGGTGGTTTATAGCTTTTATGAGGAGGAAGACACAAAGTCAAATTTGGAAGAAACAATAAAAACTATAACTAAAATGCATATATTACTTGTAAGGTTGTATTGTAAAAGGAGATCAAACCACACGTTGAATGGTTAAAAGGAGAAATAAGGTAAGGTTTACAATACATGTTCGGGCAAGTTCATAAAAAGAGCTTGTGTGTGGTTGGGAAGCTTTATGCAGAGTAAATTCATTTAGCGAAATATTGAGGACTTTGAGAACATTGAAAGGCAATCAAACATGCGGATGAACAGTTTGGAGACTGCCACGCCTCGTCTGAAGAAGAGTGTGTGCGCGCGGTGGGGGTCATGGGGGAGGTCAGGTTGGAAGTCATGGCAGCTCACTGCAGATGAGATGAAAAGCAGTTTAAAATATTTGAAAGGACGTAATGTGGACTTATTCCGTCTAACCAGAAAAGGGACCTAGAACTGGTGGATAAAGGCTGTAAGTAGATGGATTTGGCTTCAGTAAAATAAAGAAATTTCATCTGTACTAAATTGAAATGAGTAAAATTTTGGCAGATTCTTGATAACCTCTTTAGGATTGTTGTATATGTCATCTCTGCTTTATATCAAAAACCACAAGATCCTTTTAGGATGCTCTGGAGTGAAATCTAAAGCAATAAATTCTAACTGAAAAGAAGCCACATCCTGGTTGAAACCTTCAGAAAGTAAACTTATTCCCATAGTATGTTACTTAGCTAACACATTTCCTAAACCTTGTCCTGCCAAATCTTGTCACTAAGGATGTAAAACATAGAGTGAAAAGTTGTAAAAACAATTTAAGTTTCAAATAGCCTTCCAATAGTAAGATTTTGTCTTGTTTGTTCTTTTCTTATTTGTCAACATCATCATCAATAACATTTTGCTATTACCGTAAACCTTGGAAATCACAATTCAGCTAAAGTAGAGAGTATCAAGTTTCACGTTTTCAGGTCCCCAACACTCTGGGAGGACGGGAATGTAGGACAGGTCTGTCTGACTCGCAGGTCCACTCGGGATTCTAGAGCACTTGTGGAGCTGGCTAGGCAGAGTGGGTAACCACTGTGTAAGAGGCAGAGAGAGTAAGTGTCTGGGACCCACTGGCCAAAATCCCTTTACGGTTTATTCCTGGGAGCCTGGGCTGCAGTCTGGTCCAGGCTAACACTCTTGGCTTGTGTTTTCAGTAGGAATAGGCAACCCCTTAGGTCCCCGTCCTTCCATCTTCTCCTTGGCTGTTTCTGGGTCCCTATACTAGATGCCTGATTGTAGAACGCTGCCTTCCACCTGCCTGTCCTGACCTCCATGGCCACGTGGCCTGTACAGCTCTACCTCCTCTCTTTCAGGTGCCGACCTCTGCAGACATCTGCCTCCTCTCCCTTCCCACCTTCAGCCTTTTTTTCTCAGTTCATCTTGAATTTACAGACTCTGTCAAGGTCTACCTGTTTCAAACCTAATGAATAGAGACAAAAGATTGTTTGTTAAAAAATGATAGCCACTATACCTCTCCCGGGATGTACACATGTGCATGGGAAAAGCAGAGGGGCATCCGTTACCCCCGACGAACGAGCCTGCCACCTCCCGGGCCTCAGGGGCCCTGGGGCGCAGCCCCCGCACCGTCTCCATGCGGCCCGGCTGGCCCTGCACCCTTCTCAGGCCCGCTCGCCACAGCTCCAGTCGGAAGCAGCCACCACCGCCCGATCCGACCTCGCCATGCCATACACTTCTGTATATATTAAATTCCTGCGTTAACAATTCTAAAACCATTAAAACTAAATATAAGTAAAGGACACTTTCAGGGAAAAGTAAAACTACAGTTTTAACAACCTGCCCTCTCCAGGTTTATCCGAGAGCACAAACAGAAAGCACACATGCACGAGCGAGCTGATTATTTGCCACAAATACTTACTCACAAAAACATTCACATTATGACAGGTAGTTATTTCATTATTAATCTATTTTTAAATAAAAATAAAACAACGTAGGTCTGTTTTAAGGTGAAGATAACATTTGAAACATTGGAAAAATGATTTTATATCTGCTCATTTTCAACTAATTTTACTCTCAGGGTATATTTTTTAAATTGCACATCTGCCCATGGAAATCATTAAAACTGTATATGCCCTGACTACAGTAACAAGCTGCTGTATTTTTATTTAATGTGCAGCCCCAGAAAGTCAACAATTGGAAATGGGGGAGAAAAATACACACACACACACCTCTCTCTTCATGAATAAACACATACAGCCATGCGTGAGTGTGTGCACGCGCGCACACACACACACACATATACACAGGAGACGAATGCAGAGATGGGTAAGGAGAGAGAGAGAAGAATACAAAAATTACTAAGGAGAATTAATAATCATTGGAGCTCAATATCAAAAGCAATTTTCTATACTCGGAAATTTGTTGGGTGAATTCTCCTGAGAGTGAATTTTTTACATGCTAAACTTTAGACAATTAACTAACTTTTAGTTATTTATTAACTTAAAAAGTACCCTGCACAAACAACTAAGGATTTTTTAGTATATTTTTATACACATAAAAATTTGTCTAAGACTGATCAATTCTTTTTCTTTTTTTAAGTAAGAACTTTTAAAATACTCTAAAATCTTGGTTTCTTTTTCATGCCTCCTACTCCTTTCATTTAATCTGTCTAACTAGTGTGAATTTAGTGAACTTTAGTGGAAATGTCTTGGGACACACAAATGCTGACCCACAGGTAGGTAGGTGATGACACAGAAATAGATACTTTCATAGGTCATGACTCATGAGCTTCAAAACAACTCATTATTCTCTTTCATTGTACATTTTTATCTGCTGATATTTAACACATTATTTCTCTTCTACAAGTGGAAAGGAGAAAAGCGTTTTTTTCCCCTCTGAGTAGTTGAAGTTAAAATTTGAAACAGTATTGATTTCTCATGCTTAAGTATGCAAAATCTTCTGGGTCGATAACCAGAAAGGTGTGTTTTAACAGGTAGGGCTCCCGGGGAGAAAACAAAGGAAGGGCGGTCTTACCACCTTTGCTTTCCCTCCTGGGGTATCAAAGGCCAGCCCAGATCAACAACCCCCCCCCACCCCCCGCCCCGACACACACACACACACACACACACACACACACACAGCCCCACTGCTCTAAATCACCAGGCAGGTAATTGTGTAATCCCAGGCATGAATCTCTGGTCTCTGGCTGTCTGACCTTTTCAAATAAGCATTCACTCACCCACTCACTCACTCCGGCCTGTCACCGAAGCACGGGCCCGTCACAGTCTCCCATGTGGAGCCCAGCGGTGTATGTCACTCATTAGCCCTCACCTCAGAATTAGGTCAGCGGTGCGGCTGCCGCTGCTTTGATTGGGGGCCACAGATCATCGCTCAGCTTCGGGCTTTGAGGCTCAGGCCCGCAGAGCTTAGATTTAGCGAGGGGGCCGCCTCTGCAGCCGGGGATTAGGGTCCTGACAACACCAAGAGCGAAGCAATGCGCTTTCCCACTCTCCCCGCGCCAAGCTCTGCATCCAGCCCAGGGCGGGGAGCTGCCCGACGAGGCTCGTGAAGGACACGGAGTCCGCGTGGCCGAGGTTTACAAAGACGCCGCGCCTGCATTCAGCGAGCCGAGGGATGCCGGAGGCACCACCAAGTAAAGCGAGTAAGGAGTATCAGAACTTGAGAGCGATGGTGAATTCTAAGAGAGCAAGAAGAAGAAAGCAGCATGGGAGAAAGTCTAAATGAAGACAAAGGGCCTGTGCAAATTTTAAATACACGGTATCTGTTGCTTGTATATGTATAACAAATAGTCTTTGGCTGTAACTATTTTCAGAGACTCGTCCCCAGGTAGGCCGCGGCCAGGCGAAGGTGGAGGGAGCCTATGCGGCGTCGCAGGCCTCTCGCGTTCACGTCGTTACAAATATCGCAGCACCGCGGTTTGGTCAAATAGGCATCCTCCTTTCTAGGAACTGAATTTTCCAAACCAAGTATTGTTTACAAATGAGAAATTAAAACAAGACCTTGTAATAAGTTACATGAAGTATCTTTGTGTCCTCCAAAGCCCAGAGGCATCCATTATATTACTATCAATAAATCTCAGATTTTCATTATGGTGAAATGGAAGAGCAGAACTATCTAATTTATGAGGCTGGAAATTTTATTTCCCAGTTCCATCACTCGATATTAAGATTTCTCCCCATTAAAGCTCACAGCGTTAATGTTTCGAAAAGCAAGGGCATTTTTCAAGAAGTTCACAGTTACTACTGCAACATGTTCAGCGGGATTTAATTAATCTAGAAGAGGCCTCCTCCAAAGCAATTTAGCCAGCTATGTCATGCCCAATATACGTCTCTCGCATTTTCCATAAGGGTGGCAAATGAGTTTCACAAAGACATGTAGTAAATTAAGTAGATGCAGAAGTTACATATTAAAAGAATCTGGTTCTCTCAGATAAAATTGAAAACTTGAGAAAGATGTGAACCCTTTGATAAATCACTTGAAATTACTTTTACTGTCAATTTTTAAAAAGACTATGCACAGTATTTGTCTCATTAAGGGAAAGAATAAACAAATGCTGTGAACCGATCCACCAACGCCATAGTACGTTTGGCGCCTGAACTGGGTGTAATCCAACAGAATGCAGCAGAACCAGAAGCTGACGTTGTAACAAAGAAAGAGAAAATGCCATATTGATTTATTGAGAAAGGTCTGTTCTTTTGTAATAAAATAAAAGCACCTGTTACCAGGAGAGAATATAAATGCCAAAGGGGATAGTTCTGTTCATAAAGTTTTCTACCTAGAACTGCAGAATTCAACTCCGTAAATCAAAATTGTACACAATACAAGAAAAGCCAAGAACCAGTTTCATTGTGAAAAATGGTGATTTAAAGGCTCAGTAGACCATCAATTCTGTCATAATATTGTAGCTCAGTATCCAATTGGCCCCTTCCTCCAGAACAAATTTTAAATTGGATCCAATCATCAATTATATACAATATCCTACTGATGTTGAAATCTGGCGTATAAACTTCCTGGTTGCTACTTGGATGTTCACTGTATGCCTCTTCTCTGTGTGTCTCCATTTGTTCCTTTTTCCCTAACCCCTCATGTATATTAATGATTTATTTTATTTAAATATTCTGAATTCTATGCCTGCTGAAATTTGCTAGGGCCCAAAGTATTAATCTCCTGAGTACAAGTGCTATTTAAGTTAATGTTGTCCCCAGTAGTTACCAGGCACCCAATACAAGCTTAATAAATATTTTTGAATATATTTACAAATGAATGAATAAGTGCATTATGGTTACTACATACTTTAAACAAACTTTGTTGGCGTGGTACCTCTTACACTAAAGAAAGTAATCTAGGTGCAAAATTGAGAAAATAAACTTTTAGGAATAAAAATTTTTAATCTCAGAAGTATTTAGTTCATGATAATTAACAGCTATCCATTTAATTGAACTCTTCCCTACAATTTGCTATTATTGGTCACCATCTGGTCCAATTAATAATAGCTCTTCTTCCACTAGTTCTGATCATCAGCCAAATTTAATTTTCCCCAATCTGGCTTGACTGAAAAATATTGTTACTCCATCTGTAATAGCCTACTTTTTTAAGAAGCCAGAGGCATGGCTACTTGATTACACCAAGCCCCCAACTTGCCATTCATTCAGAAAGTAAGAAAGGAGCTGAAACTCCTTTGGGTGAATCGTTCAGAAACAGTATCTCTACATGGCATAAGTATTATTTTAAAGGGTTGGAATGGAAGTGGGCTCTTTAGAAGTCAATGATAATAGGATAGCATACCTATCAATTAAGCATAGAAGTTATAAATAATCAACTGTTACAGTACTAGCGAAGGAATAACGATTTTTAGGTTTTAGAGACAAAGGCATCCTTTCTATGAGGACAAACAAGTTTTCTTTTATATATGTATTCACAACAATTAATATTCTTGTAAAGAGTTTCTACTAATATTTTTTTTCAGAATCATGAAGACCTACATCATAGTAATTGAACAGCTGACACAGTAGAGATGGTATTCAGCTACAGACTTTTTCTGTAAGCTCTTCAGCCTGAGCGTACGTAGAGCGAGACTAACCATTTGTGGGCTGCATAACCATGCTGTTGCCTCCCCCCCGCCCAGTGTAACATTGCCACCTTGTTTGAGTATCAGAAGAATCAGTTACAACAATAAATTATACAATCCCTTTACATGTAGCAATTATTGTCCTTGTTTTCCCTGAATATGGCCCAGAACAACTAAATTGTAAACATAAGCTGACGAAGAAAACCTGGAGGTCATTAATTCAATAATTTTCAGTGTTTTAAACTAAATTAATAGGTAATAATTCACAGTTACTTTCAATAAAAATAAACCTCTATTAATTACTGACATCCATTTACTCAGAATTCAAACACTAATCATTTGTCCTATTTGCCAACGACCCTTAGAAAATCTTTCTCTTAATGATCGAAGAAAGAAAGAAACTCATTTCAGAGAAATCACTAATAAAATGATTTTATTCCAGTTATGGACATTGAGCACTGTTGTTGTTGTTTTTTCTTTCCGTAGTTTCCTTTAAAAAAAAAAACTTTATTTTTCCGCACTGGCTTAGGTTAACTACAGACCTGAGGGGAAGGGACAGAGCCCCCTACGTGCTCCTGGGCCCGCAGCTGCCGGGCCTCCCCCATAATTAGCCTCCCCCAGAGCGGCGCGCTCGTCACCAGCGATGGAGCTTCGTCGGCACCTCAGAGTCACCCAAAGTCCGCAGTTTGCCTTAAGGCCCCCCCTTTGTGCTGTGTGTGCTGTGGGCTTAGACAAATGTGTAATGACATATATCCATCGTGGTAACTCCATGCAGAGTGTGTTTACTGCCCTAAAAGTCTCCCGTGCTCTGCCTGTTCCTCCCTCCCCCCTCCACCCCTGGAAACAACTGATCTTTTTATTGTCCCTGTGGTTTTCCTTTTTTCATAATACCATGTCCTTGGAACCCTACAGTATATAGCCCCCTTAGATGGACCTTATGCGCTGAGTGATGTGCATTTAAGCTTCCTTTTCATGGCTTAATATTTCGTTTCTTTTTAGTGCAGAATAATATTCCACTGTCTCCACGTGCCATGGTTCATTCATCCAGTCACTTACCGGAGGAACTTTTCGTTGCTTCCCACTGTTGGCGATTAGGAGTAAAGCTGCTATAAATATTTGTATGCAGATTTTTGTGTAGACACAAGTTTTTAACTCATTTGGGTTAATACAAAGGAGGTGCAATTTCTGGATTGTATAGTTAAAATATTTTTAGTTTTGTAAGAAACCACGGAATTGTCTTCCAAAATATCTGTACCATTTTGCACTTCCACCAGAAATGAACAAGAGCTCTTGTTGCTCCACATCCGCATCGCCACCTGCAGTTGCCAATGCTCCTGACTCTGGCCCTTCTAGCTCGTGTACAGAGGTATCTCACTTTAGTTTATATTTCTCCAATGGCATATGACGTTTAGCGTCTTCACATATGCCTGCTTAACATCTGCATATGTTCTTCAATAATATACCTGTTAAAGTCTTTGGCCCCATTTTAATGGGGTTGTTTTGTTCTCTTATTGCTGAACTGTAAAATTTTGTATATTGTGGCAAGTCCTCTATCAGATGTGTCGTTTGCAAATGTTTTCTTTCAGTCTGTGGTTTATCTTCTCAATCTCTTGGCATTGCTTTTCTCAGAGCAGAATGTTGCATTTGATCTTGAGAAAAATGTGTGTCTGCTGCTGTTGGATGAAGTAGTATCAATTATACCTAGCTGATTGATGGTAGTGTTGGGTTTCACTATTTCTTACTGATTTTCTACCTACTGAATCTGTCCATTTGTGAGACAGTGGCGTTGAAGATGCCAACTCACGGCAGTGTATTCATCTGTTACTCTTTGCAGCTCTATCAGATTTTGCCTCACGCAGTCTGATCTCTTGTTGTTCAGCACATACAGAGTAAGAACTGTTATGTCTTCTTAGTGAACTGACCCCCTTATCAAATGCAATTCTTTTCTTTATTCCTGGTAAGTTTCCTTAATTTGAAGTCTGCCCTGCGTGAAATAAATTTGGCTACTCTTAGTTTCTTTTGCTTGTTGTCCGTATGGTATATTTTTCTGTTTCATTTACTTTTAATCTATATGCATATTTGTATTTAAAGTAGGTTTCTTTTAGACAAGTAATTGGGTGTTGTTTTTAGATCCATTGTGACAATGTCTTGGTGGACTTAGAATACTGATAATTAAAGTAATTATTTATATTATTGGATTAATATGTATGTATTCATTACTCATTCTATTTGTTGGCTTTGCTCTTTGTTCCTATATTTGTCTTATACTTTTTCAGCCTTCTGTTGTTTTAATTGAGCATTTCATAGGAAAATATTGCATACACCAATGTCCACCCCCAAACATTGTGGGGGGCATAGTGATATTTCACGGGGAAAGACTTCATATGCCAATGTTTGCCTCCCTCCCCCCTCCGAACGCTGGAGCCCAGCAATATTTCATAGGGAAATATCGTGTATGCCAACATTCACCACCAGGTCCTCTCTCAACACGTGAACCACCACAGGTCCTGTTTCTGATGGACACGCAGTGGGTGGCCATGCAGACCACCGCCAGTGGACAGCAGGTAGGCTCATCCCCAGCAGGAGGCTGGCTGTTACCAGGCTCAGTATCCCTTCTCTTGAAGGCTGCCCCGCCCATCACCTGTCCTCTGTGTTTAGTCAGCAGCAAAGCGTCTCCTTGTGAGGCGGGCAGGTGTTGGGAATCTCCTGCAGAAATGTTTCAGATGACAATGTTTCATGGATTCAGAGGGAAGTGCTGCATATGCCAGTGCTTGCGCCCCAAGCTTTGGGGTACAGCAGCATTGGGGTTCATAGCAAAACACCATATATGCCAAGGGTATGACCACATTTTATGAGAGAAAGATTGCATAGACGTATGTGTGCCCCCAGGGGCGGTGACTGACTGAATGTGTCAAGAGTGGTTTGTGAAGTTTCGTGCTAGGGATTTCTCGCTGGACGATGCTCCATGGTCGGGTAGACCAGTGGAAGTTGATAGTGATCAAACCGAGACATTAATTGAGAACAATCAACATTCTACCACACAGGAGAGAGCCGACATACCCAAAATATCCTAATCAGGAAGGTTATTGGTGAAAATGAAAAATGTGTCTTATTTTACGGGAAAAACTAAATGGGCTTTTTGGCCACCCCAATAGGGTCCCTCCATGGTGGCTCCTGCATGCTTGTTTTAGGACTGCGTGGCGACTTCAACTCTCTTTACACACAAACCCACCCAGAAGTCATGATTTTGAGGACACACATTCTTATGACTTAATGTTTCAAAAGACAATAAAAGCTATGGCAGACAAATTGCTTCACTGTTTTGTATCTGTGGCCTCTCTATCGTTATCACCTATGTATCTGTAATAGAAATAAAGTCATAGGAATGCAGCTTTGCTCTTCTCACATTTAGTATCTCTTCACAAATGCCACCACCTCAGGAAAGCCTTTCCTAACCACCTTACCTGAAAGAATGCATCCCCTGCCTCAATAGTTCCTCTGAACCCCTCACTAAGCTCCATTCTCATAGCCAATATCACTGACATGGTAATTCCCTATTTGCCTACTTATTTATTTACCTAGTAACCTACTATCTGTGTCTCTAATAAAATATTCAGTGCCATAGATGCAGGCAGTTGCTCTATCTCATTCATTACCATACCCTGGCATCTGGACTATACCAGTAAATGGGCCATTCTCAATGGTTATCAACCAATAAATATTTTTACATAAATGAGAGGTGAAAACAATTTATTCCAAGGAAACTGTTCTCTTGTTTTACTTTCTTAAAGTCCCCTTTCTCCTTTATTACTCCTTGTCCTTTGCGTCATTCTGTTCAGTGTAATTTTATGCACCAGCAACAGAAAAGCGTAATTACATGGAGTAGATGATCTTATTGGCATTTTTTAATTTTTTTAGCTAATCAAAATAAAAATTCTGGCCTTCACCATGTAGCCCAATTAACTTATTAACAGAAAGCTGTTAAAGTAGTGTAGGAACATTTGGTAAGCAGGGAGGAATTTAGTTCTTACCCTCTACCCATTGGGTAGAAGCACAAAATAAAGATGAGATTTGTTCCAGGAAGTACAGAAGCTAAATTTTATTTTGCACAACAGAATGTAATGTTGTAATTCAAGTTTCTACAGAGATATTAAAGGTAAACTCAGACTAATCCAGTAATTTATTTAGACCCTTAGTTTCTTTTTTTTAGATAAGCACTCAGTCTTTCATTTTCCTCCCCTCCTCGGTGCTCCTTGGGGTTGGGCACACACGTTGTCTATTTCGCCTTGCATATCTTGGAAGAATTAGTTCCCCAGATCTAGGACAATATATTTTTATATATTCTGGATCCTTTGAACTTCATGGAAATACCTCTTACATACCTGTTCGCTTTGTCCCTTATTGGCTTCAAAGGACTGTGTTACTTCTAACAAAGGACAAACATATATTGGGACTCATGTTCCTACCCCAACTGGACGCTCCCAGAAACATATTCCTGTTACCAGCCATCCCAGGTGCTTGTGCCAAAACCCTTGGAGTCGTATTTTCTGTCTTTACCCCCCACATCCCGTTCTGCTCCACCTGCCAGCAGATTCAGCTGGATTCACTGTTAAAGTTTACAAGGCTCTCCCCTACCAGCGTGGTCCAAACCACCATCATCCTTGTCCTCGTGACTGCTCCCTGGCCAGTGTCTCTGTGTCCCCTGTCACCACAGTTTATTCTCATAGAATAGTCCAAGCACCTGTTTCACAGTGACTATGAGACTCGGCCGCTCTGCTGGCCCGAACCACTTGAGGCTGGCCACTGGCCCCGCGGTACGAGCTGGCGGGCGCCATGGCAGAGGCCGCGCCGCCAGGTCCCTGGGTATCCTCAGCCTCAGCTCTCACCCTAACTTTCTCCAGCCCCTTCTCTCATCTCTTGACATGTTAGCTCTCTTCTTAGTCCTCAAGCAGGACAGGGATGCTTTTCTCCTCTTCTGGGAATAATTTCCCTCAAGATAGTCTGCGGCTTTCCTACCCCCTGCGCATCTGCATGCGAAGGCACGATCACTGCAGATGCCTCTTTCCAACAAAATTGAAAGCTCCCCTCCTACCGTGACATTAGAAAACAAACTTAGTATCACTTCACACATGCACACAAACTCATATAAATTATGTTTCTTAACATTGGAATGGAAGCTCCATGGCTTGGAAAGACTGATTTGTGTTACGATCCCCGCAAGTATGAGCTCAGGAATTAGAGTTTGATCACACACTCTTTATTATTTGGCCAAGTTTTACCTGCGCAGGGGCCACCTTTCCCTCGAAAGGAAAAAGGCGCGCTGCTGTTAGATTACATGGATTTTTATAAGCAGAGCAAGCAAGCAGGATACAAGGGCAAGAGGTGGCGGTTAGCTATTGGCTGTTTGGTTTTTCTACATTGTTACTGGGGGTGTCACAATTCTTCCATCATCTTGGGGTATTGTTTGTTCTAGTGTGGGTCAACTTGTTCCCCTTAGTCTGCCCATATCCGTATTGTTCTTGCCCTATGCCTCCTCCTTATTCTTGTCGACTCTGGCCCAGCTGCATGGGGGCTGCACCCTGATATGTCTTTCTTGGTATTAGTTCCTCCCTTATCCTCATCTCTGACCCTGCTTTTACGGGCTGTTTATCTGAGTCAAGGCTCAGTCATTATCCTATCTTGTTACTAAGGGGGGCTCTAATTCTTCCCTTCATCTTGTTCTAGTTTCTTGTTTTCGGCCCAGGCTTGACCTAGTGTTAAAGTTTGGCCCCTTCAATTTGTTTACCACTAAAAATTTGTTACCCTATTTTTTAGAATAATGAGTGCCCTATGTAAGTAGCCCATAAATATTCACTGAATGAATTTATCTTCTCTGTCAGATTGGTTAGAATTCAGTAGCCTAAATATCAATCCTTTGTCAACCGGGAAATAAATTCATATTTGTTTAGTGCATCTTTTATTTCAGTAGATTTTAGGCGTGGTACGAAGTGCCTAATGAAATGTGCTCACGATAGCATGGGATCCTTCAGAGTTTGGTATTTTGCTTTTCTTGCTGTATCACTAAGCACCCTCTTCTAAATCCAATCACTTTTGTTTCTGTCTCTTAACTACAGACATAGTCATACTCCCTTCACCTTCATCGGATGAAGACGCATTTACACAATTCCCTAATTTTCTCTCCTCTCTCCTGTCTTCTCAAATTTGCTGTCTTTATCCCTCTTCTCCATTTTCAGTCAGGGGACAAAGTGTCCTTCTTTCTCAAGCTCACCCTTGCCGTGGCGCGAGCTCTGGGCCCATCTCTCATCTCTCTAGCTCAGTGCCCCTCCCGTTTCTCTCTCCCGTTCCCTCTCTGTGCTGTCTCTTCCCTGACACCGTGCACCACCTCTGACCCGGTTATTCAGCCCTGACATTATTCCACTTGACTGGACTACATTTTTAGGACATTATTCCCTCTTTCTCTGATTTTTCACTGACTTCCACATCAAAAGATCTCAAAGATCTCTGATTGCAGACAGCTGACCCATCCGTTCGCTTCCGAGACGCGTGCTGATGTTTCTGCCCCATTTCTTTACGGGTGCGAGCGGGCTGGTGCACAGCCCGTCCACGCTGCGGAACCACCCTGCGGAGACCTAACAAAGAAGGCAGGGGCCTGGGCTCCCCCACCAGCTCAGGGCTGAGGCCTCTGAATTCCTGTGAGTTCCCCAAGCGGCTCGAAGGCACATCAGAGTTTGAGACCCATCACTCCAGTGATTTTTAAGATCTCAAGCTCTTGGGCTCCAGGAGCATGTGACTTTTTTGAGCACCCCCCCCTCCCAGAACCGCCTCTGCCGCCTCACCTCTGTAAGAGGCCACTCCTGGATCTGACCCTATTCGGGCAGCCTTGCCCCCAGGAGGCTCTCCGGAAATGTTTGCTGAAAAGAACTGTGTAAACAGAAACTTTATGAAAAACGTGGTCCTTAGTCTGCTTTACTCTAACTCAAATTTAATTTCCTTTAGAAATTAGCCTAAGGTTATTGCTTGGCTTTTTCAGAATAACAACACAGACTTGACTTTTTCAGTTCTGTAGGCAAATCATTTAAAATAAAATTCCATGTACGAACAGAACTTGTTGCCCACACAGGCCTCGTTCATGTTGGCATTTAGAAACAGCAACTTCACTGACAACAAATTTGCCTGAGGAAAAATTGGTTTTGTATAATTTTATAATGCTTTATTGCTACTTTGCTGGTGGGGATGTGGAGAACGCAGCATGTGGCTCTGATTCACAAATTACGTTTCTAATTCAAGGGGCACATTCACCCAATGAAATACAGTTTTTAGTTTAAATTTCAGAACATATTGAAATATTTGATAGAAAATTGAGTTTTGGGGGCCTACGGCTCTGTTCCCCTCAGAGGATCCTAATTGAAGCCAAATTCTAATGAAGCTAATAAAAATTTAATAGATTGACATTTGATTGCAAGAATACATTCGTTGCCAACTTACTAAAATTAATCTATTCCATATGTAAAAACAGCGTAGGAGACTATTCTTCTTCTCTTTGACTCATGTTATTTTAGCTCTAATACCCACCTTAGGATCCAAGCAGTCCTCTAAGACTATCTTCCCTGCAATTGATAATCCACACATGATTTCCACAGCTGTGCAGGGCTGTGTGTGTGTTAAGCTGCTGCATGTGTGAGCACACACCTATGTATTCACGCACACAGTGCCCCATTAACAGGTCACATGCTTGTAATTCTCAATGTAACAAAGTTTTATCAGTGTGGAGCTCACATAAATCAAGACATCCAGGAGCTGGGTTCTCACCGCGACCGAACTAAAACAGTGGTGTTCAGGCTCTGACAGGGTTTTTCCATTACACCATCCGATAACCCTGTAATGTGACATAAATATTTGGCAGATCTTCACTTTGCAAACATATATTTTCTGTGTCATGTTGTATAAAAGGCTTCTCCAATGCGAGTGATACTGAGAAAGTTCTTGGTTTTAGACATTGTATGTAAATATTTTGCTCATGAGACATGCATGAATTTTGAAAGCATAACACGAGAGAGGATTGCTCTTTAAAAGACGGGGCCTTGTTTAACAATGTATTTTTAATGTCAACAGAAAGAACAAATGTTAGAAGATTAACTAATAATCACAAAATGGTTAAAGGAACTATATTTGGTAAACATAAGCTAAACAGTATCTCTTTGCTCATAAAAAGAGTTTGTTTTTAGTTTCTCATCTTATAAAAAGTTAGGTACTTGGTAATACAGTAATCTTAAGGAAAAGATTTTAAATGTGGAGAAGGAAAAGGCATGGGAAGCCTTAAGCATGAACCTAGTAAAATTCTTATTTACATGTCATACTGCATATTTGACATAAATGACAGAAATAATATTTTATTGCTGTTTCATATATATTTTAATGAAAATATAAATATTCACCAAAAATATGAAACACTGATTGAACGTACCTTTTTAAACATCTTCTAAATTGTCATCAAATTGCATAAGAAAAAAAATTGCACTGAAATTCATTTATTTGTATTTTGGGTTGTTTAGAGTCTTAACAGGACTAAATCAAAACATAGAGGAAGATTCTTAAATTACCCCCAATTTAAATTAATTTACTTCAATATAATACCAATTACATATCAAGCAACATATAATACTGGCTATGGAGTTGCAGCAATGAGAGGCTGCACCTCATGAAGCACACAGCCTTCTCATCCTCCGACCAGCTCCGCCTCTGAGGCCGCTGGGCGAGGGAGCCGGCGGCGCGGGGTCCACTGAACAGGCAAGGGCGAGAGAAGCGCTCTTCTCTCTCCGTCCTTCCCTGCCAACAAGGAAGGCAGGCAGCCAGAGGGTCTCTTTCCATGTTCGGAGGAGCACTTTTTCTATCTTTCATATTAGACTATATAATAATAACTAATATTTGTTCAAAGTTTAGGTCTCAAGAGCCATACTGAGGATTTTACGTGCATTAATTTGTTTCTTCCTCACAATGATACAGTGTCAAAGACAACACTGTTCACACAGAGAGGAGGAGAGTGAGGAACAGAAGTCTACTGGGGAATGTTCAAGGTCACAAAAATCTGTGTTAACTTACATGCAATATATAAAGGCACTAATTAATCTGTGGATATAAAAATCATAAAACTATAAGAAATATTCTAATGTTCAAAATATATATATCATTAAACTAGTAGAGGTTTTTGAGTACTAAAGAGTCACAAAAAAATTTTTAACAAAAGGTTAACTGTTAACTGTTCCCACTTAGAATGGTTACTAAGGTATATAAAATAGAGTTTTAAATAACAAAAATTATGCTTTCTAAATTCAAATGTGGAAATTTGTATTCTGTAAGAACTGAAAACTAACTTTTTGTATTAATACTAATATTATATGATCATCAACCTTCAGACTCATCCTCGTAGATTTAATTTCCAAATAATAAATTATGAGGAAATCTTTATTTCTGAAGCATTAACTGCTATAAAATATTACACAAGAAAATCATGCATAATATTTTACACAAGTGTAAAAATCATGTGTAAAAATTTTAAAATATGATCCAGTTTTCCTCACAACGAATTTCCTTCATATGGGTCAGACATTCATTTAATTACTCTTGGTTATTCAAGCTTATATTTTATTTCAAAAATAATATGATATAGAATTGTAGTTTTTTCTTTTAGCTGCTTACCGTGTAATGAAAGTACAAAATACAAATCAATATTTATATTCTTGAAAGGCTTTGGCAAAAAAAGAAAAAAGAAAGAAAGAAAGGCAATACCTAAAGGTTTTTGTAGACCTGTTGTATAACCAAGTTACTATGAAACTGTAAGTAGAAAGGTCTTTTTCATGGATAGAAAAGTGTCTACAATATATGAAACAAAGAATAAATATAAATAAGAACTTGACTTGAAATATACTCCTCAAATACTTTCCACACTTGGATACTAACACTGGTTTTATTTAAGATTTTTATAAATAATCTGGAAGAGAGGGTTCTCCAAAAAATCTTCACTTCTGTAGATAGTGCATTTCCAGATAGTTAAATACACAACAATATAAAAAAATTATAAATTTTGATGAAAAGAGTTGTTTTTGCAGTTATGCTACCTGCAGCGTAACTGCAGGAAAGTTTCTATAAATATAATGGAAATATGACAAATAACATACATTTTAATATTTATTCAATATCATTAATAAAATTATTAAATATGTATCAACCTTTTATTACGAGCAACATGCTATTCTACATTGTGTTGAGATAAGGACCTTTAAAACTTCAGAGAAGGTGCCTCAAAGGCTGTGGAGGGAAGAAGGAAGTTGTGGAAGACAGGACACCATGAGGAGAGTACCCACACTTCACCTCAAATCCTCTGGGTAATTAAATGAAAAATGATGGAATGCTTTGAAGGTTGATTCCAAACTGGAAGGTAGATTTTGAATCCTATAGTTACATCGTTATAATCTTAAAATACAGTAAAGGTGGGGTATAATGAGTGTACTGCTACCACAGCGAGTACTGGTACTACCGCCGCGAGTACTGCAGTTGGCCCTCAGTCTCCTCGGTTTTCACATCCACCCAACCACAGACGGAAAACAGTAGTTTTGATCTGCAGCTGGGAATCTGCGGATGCGAAGGGCCAACTGCACGCATTGTTCTATGCCATTTTATAAAAGGCACTTCAGCATCCATGGAGTTTGGTGTCTTGGGGGAGTTCTGGAGCAACTCTTCCAAGGATAACAAGAGATGACTGTACTACTTACTATATGATACTACTACTATAGTAATAATGAAGGTGTAACCAAATGCTTCAATAGTCCTTATTATATTGTACGCAAGAGGAAAATAAGTAAGAGCTTCTTGAATGTCAGGGTTAGTGGATTTTATGCTTAAATCAACTTGGCCAGATGTTCTGGGATTTTGAACAGAGAACTGACGTTCACTTAAGGAAAGATTGAGCTAAAAGATTGAAGTAACATTAAAATTAGGGGAAAGCGGAGAAGGACTAGTTAGGCATTTCTTGCAATAAATAAACATACACATCTGAAAGGGATTGTTGACAGTCACAACAAAGCAGATGTAACATACGTGAGAAAACTCTGAAACTAACAGCTGTACCCTCTGACAGTACATCGGGGGGGCAATCAGAAAGCACCGTCAGGAGTCCTCGGCTGCTCAGTTTTCTCGCCTGAGAGCGGATAAGATGGAGCTGGGGGAGAGCAGATCTGGCAGGAATGCGATTCCTTTAGATTCACTCTTGGAAACTAAAACCTCGGTGAGGCCGACAGCCATCACAGCGGAGGGCTCCAGAGGGGATCATTTAGATAGGGAAGGAGGGAGGATGAAAATTTGACCAACGCCCAACTTCATGGTCTAAGAGGGAAGCGAAAGCCAAGAGCTATGGACAGCAGATGAGCGTTTTGAATTGAGCCAAGAATGTTTTTGACTTGTGAAAGAGCAAGTTCATTTGCCAGAGGGAAAAATCATTATAAAGCAGTAGAAATAATGATATACTTTTCCCAAACATTCAGGAATGCCTGTATTCTACGAAGGCCAAACTTCTTGAATATTTTAAGACTTCATTATCTGGACTTAAAATATACATCTGTACTTATCTCCAATTAGTCTCAAGTATTACACAAGCATGACTACTATAAATCCCTAAAACTCTCTTCCGATAACCTATCAGTGGAACACCTTTTCTCAAGGTCATGTCATATTTTTATAAAGGTCATTTAAAAACAACCCCAAAAAAGTCTCCATTATATCTCTTTTTCCCTTGTAATTTACTTTCTAATTATGCGATGCATAAATGAATAGGTGTTACCATATCATTTTTAATCATAAATGCACATTTAATGGATATAAGACTTTAAAGATGGTCACACTCCCTGAAATTAAAAATAGTCCCTTAATACCACTGTACAGCTTTTCTGTTTTTATTTTTCCACAAATTGTCTCAAAAATACCTTTGAACAGGAATAGCTGCACCTCCATCTCAGTAAGTTCTATTTTGCAAAATTCATGGGTATATCTCTAAAACCTATTTTAAGGTTTTGGGGGGTATTTTTTTGTGACCTTCTCATTTGTTCTTGAAATTCTTGACATTCTGCATTTTATTTGGCTGAATGTGTCCCCCACCCTGGTGTCCTTTAATATATTTCTCCATCACTCGCAGTTCCTGCACATTGGAAGTTAACTCTAAAGTCGAGGCCATCTTTAAGTCTTTTTTCTGTTATTTTCTGTAGCTTTATTCACTTATTAATTTTTCTGGCATGGCTATTCCGGAGGCAGTGCTGTGTACTTCCTGTAGAATTCCCATGAGGGCCAATACCGTGTCCGTCTGAGCCCCTTAAGCTCACCTTCCAAGGGCCCACCCTCGCGTCGCTCCTCCAGGACCTCTTTCTGCCTCTCACTGCTCCTCTGAACGCACGCAGCCTTTACCAATAGTTCTTTCTCATCACAAACGACAGCTCTTTTTGTGTGTGCATAGTCTAGCATCCTTGACTACAAACGTATCCACCTCGGAGACCATGCGCCCACCTCTGCCTCTCCATGTCCAGTGCGGCACACTGGGTACCACAGGGCCGGACTGGTTTGGGATGAAAAAATTGGGTTGTGTCCCCATAATGCTTAACACGATGATGCCATCCACCAATGCTTAACAGTTGGGTGCCGACGGCATTACCTATGCTTACGTGACTTGTTGACTACTCACCGTCTAGCTTTCCAACTGTATTTCAGGCCGCCCCTCTTTGCCCAGGAAGCTCGCGGCCTGACAGTCTCTCACTAGTCCCTAGAGCTGTGTACTAGGTTTTGCCTGTTGGAGCTGTGACAAATTACCCAAACTTAGTGACTTAAAACAAGGCGGGCTTATCTCACTCACATTGTCTATCGGTTACGAGCACAGGGCAGTTCAGTTGGGTCCTCTGTGCCATCCTCACAGCTGGAATCAAGGGGCCTGCCAGGGCTGGGACCCTCAGCTCTCCCGTGGGTAGCAAAATTCATCCCGTCGCAGTTGCGGGACCAGGCTCCCGGCTTGCGCGCTGGCTGTGGGCCACAGGAAGCTCTCACTCCAGCGCCTGCCTTTGTGCTGTGCTCCTCGCGGCCAGCGAGAGCTCACCCTCTGACGTCTGCCACCGGCGGGGGAAGCTCTGCTCTTCCAGGGCGCGGGTGGCCTCCGCCCACCAATGATGTCTGTACCCTAGGACTTGCTGACGCGGAACGTCCATTACGTCTCCCCAGCAGGGGAGTTTGCCTTGATTCGCGTTCGGCTGGATAGACAGGGAACGGGAATCTTGGCAGTGGGCCGCCATAGGATCTTGGCAGTGGGCCGCCATAGGATGCTGACTTCCACAAGCTTGGGAGCCGGGACCTTCTCTCGGGGCCCCTTCCTTCCCCCCACACCGGCTTGAGCTCCCTCCCAAGCTCATCTCGCGTTTGGTTCTTTCTCCTCCTTTGCTCCCCAGTAAAGACATCACCTCCTCAGAGAGGTGTTCCTTGATTGCCTTCCCTAAGTAATTACCCCACCTCACCCTTCATTTCCCACAATACTTTTTTGTTTTCTTCACAACGTGAATCCCAACCTCTGTTTATTGAACTGACTTATCGGCTTACTTGTTTATTGTTTCTTTCTCTGCAGAACGTAGGGTCTACAGGACTAGGACACTCCTGCGCCTGATTATGACCCCCAAGTCCAGCTCAGTGTAGGGCGCCTAGTAGGTGCTTACGGATTAAATTCCATTGAATGAGTGAAGAATCCCAGCCTTTGGCTATACATGGCGTTTACGCTCTGGAAATTAATCAAAATTGCTACTCACAATGTAAAACCCTTACATAAAGGGTACTGTGAAATCCTCAAAATTGAATTTAACCTTCTGGTACCTCACATACATCAAACTCAGCATTAATTTTTAACTATGAAAATAAACACCACGTCATAAAGAAAAATAACAAGGTTAAAAAGAGAAAAGCACCAAGCGGCCGATGCCCCCCCCACCCCCCCACCCCGCTCTGGCCCACACCTCACATACCCTTCCCTTTTGTTCACGCATACGCATACCCCCAGGCCGTCCCCGGCTTGGAATGATGACAGATGAAATCAGCACTCCCATGCAGTGGGGGTTAGGAAAGGAAGTCAGATTTTTCAAAACTAGTGACCCGAGCTGATTTCCATTTTCAATCAGAGGCTCAAATTTTCTCACTCCCCTAATCTTGTTCTTTAAAAATACTCTACACCTTTTGCACTGCGCAGAGCAGGGTGTTGGAAGCAAGCCCCCCTTCGGTGCATTTTTGGTCTTCTAACCAAGGAAGTGGATAAATGAGAAGTTTAGCTTCGGGTTGTGTACCAGGCACTGTTTATTTTTTTCCCTCCCTTTCAGAAAATTAAGCCTGACTGATTTGCTCCCCGTCCCAGTGAGCACTAAAGCTTACTTTGTTTTATGCAATTTCCCATTTATTTAACAAACCATATCTTCGACGTAACTTAAAGGCTGAGGAATAAAGGGTACGGGTTTCTGGCCCAGTTACTCCTGACTCATCACCATCCGATCCCTGACGCTCACAAGTCTTTACTGAGTCCCTCCTTTTACCGGGACATTTGAAAAGGCAGTGGAGCTAGCTGGCCGCCCCTTTGTGTCAGCCCTCCACCGCCACCGCCACCGTGGCCGAGCCAGCTTCCTGTGTGGCTCTCGCAGCCCAGCCCCTCACAGACAGCTCCCCCATCTCCTCGCAGTGGGGGGCAGGTGGCCTAGAAGACAAGGCAGGAGCCGGGGCCCGGGAGGGGTGGCCCTGCCTTTCCGTGAGCACTCTTATGCATGTTTATAATGACTGAGCCTTGACCGGATGTTTTGCCCCCTTTGTCTTATTCATTTATTTTTTATCCATACTACTCCCAAAATTGCAAACCTAACTCTTCTTTTCCTCTTATTTTTAATTGTCCTCCCGCCAACCTGACTCCCTATCCTCCTCCTGAAATGCGAGGTGTAAGTTTGCTGGCGGGCGCGAACCGTTTTCTCCGGCTTCCTCGCCAGCGTTCATTTCTTGCCAGTGGAGCGGAGTCAGCAGGTGCCCCCAAGCAGCAGAATCTGCCCTGGGAGCAGAGAGAGGGACACAGTCTCTGGAAAGGGTGCGGACTCAGTCAGTGCTTTTTATGAACTCACAGCTCTCTTTCAACATCTGAGGTTTCGTTGTTTTCACGGAGAAGAAACAGGCACATATCAAATGTGACATGCATATTTTTAATTATGTGCTAATAATTATGATAAAATTAGCACAGTATATCCATTTGTTGACTTCGAATGAGATCTCCTTATGGGCTGGGTATTTTAAGGGAAAAGTATAAGAAAAGCCACATGCTCTTTCAAGATTTCCTGATCACTCAATTATAGTGAGTTTGATTGAAGATAAACTGAGAGCAATTAACCTCAATGATGAGAGTAATTTTATATTTAGTACTACAGGTTTCAGAGAATTAACCACAAAGACCTAACCCTGGCATACCTTCCTTACCTCTCAGCTCACAGAAGCCATAAAGGTAACTTAGATTTTGATGAAGACCATTTTTCAGAGTACAAAATGGTAAAATAATGACTTCATATTCCACATTAGCTCTATCAGTTGCTCTCCTCGGCTCATACAAGTAGTAAAACACTTACATTCCCAGGCTCGGGCTACATCTATAAACTGGTATGTGAGCCAGAATAAATAGTTAACATATAGATGATGGATCATTCCAATTAAAATGGAAAGTTCTGCGATGGAGAAAGGGAGTCTTTGTAAAAATTAAGCATCATTTACACCTTCTTTAGGCTGCAGGAAAGCATGTGTGCACACTGGTTCCTTACAAAGCTCCCGGGACTTCACAAATGGATTACAGTTGTATAATTGCTTGAGCAACAAAACAACGCCACGAAATAGATTTTATAATTATCATCATTTTTTAAAGAATAAAACAGAGGCACAGGATTAATGAACTTGTGCAAGGTTACAGTTCCAAAAAACAGCAATTCCAGAAATTGAACATAGAGAATGTGACCCCAAAGACTAAAATCAACCCTGATGGTTTGCGTACGGTGTCCCTCGCACACCATACACACACGCACACACGCACTCATCCACACACACAGAGACGAGACACACGCATGCGCACACTCACACACTTACACACTGCACACACTTGCTCAGTTATTTTTAATAACAAGGTCGCGACTGTACTTGCTACTATATATACATTATATTTTTGTCTTCCCGATGCCACTGTAAAATAGGCATTATTCTCATTCCCATCACACAGTTGAGGAGACGACGATGTAGAAGGGGTTAGCCGACTCTCCTAGAACCCCTGAGCGAAGCGCGCAGGGTCGGGACCTGTGCCCAGCCCTTCATCCGGACGCCGCGGCCCCATTCCTAACGGGACCCCGAGGCTGGCTCTGGGCATCTATACCTGAAAATCGATGCAGGACGCCACTTCCGGGATTTCAAAAGCCAGCATGGCAGAGCATCCCTGTGCCATTCTAATGCACTCGATTTTAATTGTGTAAGTGTGGCCGATGTAACTAATCACCATAAGCGCTGTATCTTAAAACAAAAGAATTCTATTCAAATAACAGCGTTGGCCGCCAGGCGGCACTCCCCGCAGAGGCCCTGGAGAGACTTCCCTTGGACGCAGCTGGTTCCCGGTGGCGGCCGCATCCCGAGGCTTGCGGCTTCCTCACTCCAGCCTTCAAGGTCCCGCTCTTCACATCCCCATTCTGTCCTCACACCGCCTGCTCCTCTACATAGAGGAGAGTCTCCCTTTGCCTCCAGCGTACGTGGTTCTTGTGAAGGGCCACCTGCATAAGCCAGGGTACCCGCCTCACCTCAAAATCCTTAATTTAATCACAGCGGCCAAGACTCTTTTTTGTCATATAAAGTAACCTCCACAGGATCCAGGGATTCGGAAATGAATGATTTTTTTCAACCTATGATATACTCCGACTCACATTGCCTAATAGTTTAGCCGTAATTGCCACATTCTTCGGGTTCCCCTGGAAAAGAGCAAGCTTATTTCTCTGCACAACGAACCCTGTCGCCTTGTGCTGGGGACCCCACTCCCTCTGCTTTCATCGCAGGACCTTACCCGCCACTTCCCCCCACCCCCCCGCCCCCGCCGCCGCCCCTCTCCAGTCATCGCCCGCGTGGCGCCGTCCCTGAAGCCCGAAGTCATGCAGAATCTGTCCTGTCACTTAAACAAAAGAGAAAACGCTGTCAACCTTCATTCAAACTTACGTTTCCATCAAGGCTCTGCTCCGTTTCTCTTTCTTTTCACCGTCAAATTTCTTAATTATATCAAATTTCTTCGTTATAATTCCTAGACAATAAGATATCTAATACTCCCCCGTTGCCTTCAGGATTAAAGTTCACGTTCTTTTTCATGACATTCAAGGTCGCTGTGATTCCGACTTCCACCTGCTCTCCTGACCTCGCCTCCTCCCCACTCTACACTCCTGGGACTGCATTTCCAAATATGATGGATTAAATAGGGGTGCTAATTCCTTTACAAATACCAGCCCCCACATTCACATCTTTAATCCAGATAGGCCTTGTGACTATTTTCATCAACACAAAAATGATGAGGGGACAGTGTGTCTGGCTCAGGCCATCAAAGATTGGCAGCTTGCGCTTCAGCCACTGGGAACCTTCTTCCCCAGAAGTCCTCACGCGCCATGGAAGCAGCCTGACTATCCTGACGACCGTGCCTGAAGGCCAGGCATTGTCACTATGATTAACAGTCCAAGCCGACTCCCCCTTTGCTGCCATCTTTGACAAGGCAGCAGACACATGAGCGAAGCTGCTCTGGTCCCCCTAGATGAGCCCATCCACCAGCTGGATACTATTGAGTGGCCTCAATCAATACCACATGGAGCAGAAGATTTGGCCTGCTTGAATTTCTGACTCACAAAACCATGAGATAAAATAAAATTCTTAGTGCTTTAAACCTCTAATTTTAGAGGTAATTTGTTGTGCAAGAAAATGGAATTTGGAACCTGGAAATATCACTGACTGTTGGACCCGGTGGCCCGCAAAGTTGGATGAGGCTAGAGGAGGCTGTAAACAAAAACCTGGAAGGCTCTCGATAGACGGTCGGCGGGGGCTGCAAGCACAGAGGAGCTTGCAGTCGGTGGTTAGAGAAAGCGATATCCTCGTAAAGCGTGACAGGACACTGGGCAGTAATGTGGAAAATGGAAAGGGTGCCTGGTTAACCTAAGGTCTGGCTCTGAAGATTTCCGAGCAGAGGGTAGAAGGTGCCAGCTCCTTTCTCCTAAATGCCTATAACAAAATATGAAAGGCAGATATGAACTCAGACAGGAACTACCGAGCTTTTGAGCATACTCTGCAGGAAATATAAATGAGCAAGAACTCCCTGGGTTGGAAACCCAATCTGTTTCCCTCCACATTCTCTACTAGCACAACAGTCTCAAAGTAAGAAATGGCGTTATGATAAAGATAAAATCCCGCCTATAGCTGGAAGGCCCTTTGTTTAGACCTCAGGAAGGGCTGCAGCAATGCAATGCACACCATCCCGGGGAGCCAAGACCAGCAGGGGTCCCGCGTTCACCTCTCCGGCACCAGCGTGCTGCTCCGCGCCCCAGAGGCAGTGCCCCGCGGAGCCTCACACGGCGGCGTCTTTCATGAGATAGAGGCTTGCCTGTCTCCTCGAGTGACCTAACAATGTTCACTGAAAACCTGTAACACTTTTAAGAGACTTATATCATCAGAAGCCACAAGAGCTTGGACTGAAACAGAGACTGTATGAGATGGAGAGACCCTTACGGCCTCTCTCTTCCAACCAGGCATAGAAGGCCGTGTACTCGCCAACAGGGGCCAAGAAGGAGGGCTCCGAGGACAGAACCGGGGCCCACGGGACAGAGCTGAGAGCCAGAGAAAGCATTCCCAGAACTCAGGACTCAGCCCTAATCAGGGGCTGGCGCTACGGTCCAGGCGGAAACGCAGCCTTCCTGCGGAACAGCGACTTCCACATGCCTCAGAGCTGCCTTTCTGTTGATTGGAAACGCCTGTGTGGTTCTTCCTCGGTTTCATCACTGTGCAGCGGGCGTTCAGGGAGGAAGGCAGGGGCGGCCACGTGCCAGGTGCGTTCACACCGCTGTGGAAGGGGGGCGCCCACTCAGGACGTGGTCCTGACACCCGGGCCTCACGGACTCGTGGTAGGATGCGCAGCTTTGAGCTAACTGTACCGGGATGGAACTTTAAAGGTCTTGGAGGGTAGTGAGTGTAGTCATTAGGGAACGGAGTCATTGATATAAATCTGTGACCCGAGAGAGAACGACGGTGCACGAAAGGGGACCGGCCTTTGAAACTTCTCCCGTGCAGAGGCGGGCCGCGCCCCCACCCCCTTCCACGGCTTGGACCAATGGACTACGATGAAGCGAGGCTCCATGATTTCTGTCCCTGTCCTTAGGACAATGACAGCGCGTGTGTCCTGTCCTGTGCAAGACCTGCTTTTAGATCACAGTTGAGGAGCTGAAGCCCCGTGAAAATGCCCCACGCAGGCCACTGAGCAGGCAGCCCTGGGCCCTCCACCGGAATCCACTGCCAGCCCCGCGCTGAGCGGGTGTGGGGAGACTCTGCCCAGGGAGCCTGCGGGCGACGTCATCCCCAGCGCCTCGCTGACTGTGACCGTGGAAGATTCCAAGTCCGCGCAACCCACCTGCTCCTCGACCAGCCTCAGCGCCTTGGGAAATGATGACAAATTCTAGTTTTACGCCACTGTGTTTTGTGGAGGTATATTACACAGCAGTAGGCAAATGGAAAAATGAACTAGTTGGTTTTGTTGCCATGGAACAATTTCCATAGTGTCTCCAAAATTCTGTTTTATTTTTGCTAGAAACAGTTGTGCAGCTGTGGGCTGTATTTTGCAGACCTTCTTGTATTCAGGGCTCTCCGTGAGATGATTTTATTTAGTGCAAATTTTTATTTAAGGAGAGAGAGAGGCAAGGGGAGAGAGAGGAAGAGAGGGACATTGGTTTGTGATCCCACCTCCTTATGCACTCACTGCTCAATTCTTGTGGGTGCCCTGCCCAGGGATGGAACCCACAACCTTGGCGTTTTGGGATGATGCGCTAACTAACTGAGCCACCTGGTCAGGGCCATGGAATGATTTCAACCAACTGGAGGGGAACAGAAGTGAATTCCCTTACCTAGTCCGCCGTTACTGCGCTCCAAGTTTAATTTCTGCTTGGAACAGATTATCTTTTTTATTATCTAGAAAAGCATTCACATTTTTAGAATCAGTTGAAACCTCGCCTTCTTGTAGGAGACGAGCTGTCCGACGCAGGCCGGGCGGCCCTCACCGCCTTCCCGTCACACTGGGGTGGTGCCTCTTTCTCTGTCCTCCCGTCACCGCGTAATGGCGTTATTTTTATTTACCTCATTATAAGTCGTTGAATAAATCTCCCCATTATTGTTTTAGTCCGTTGAAGCTGCTGTAACAAAATACCGCAGACTGGGTAGCTTATAAATAACAGGAATTTATTTTTCACAGTCCTGGAGGCTGGAAGTCCAAGTTCAGGGCATCAGCATGGGTGGGAAGGGCTCCAACTTGGACCCTCAGACAGTGGAAGGGGCTGAGGAGCCCCGTGAGCGCTCTGTCCTAGGAGCTCTGGTCCACGGACGAGGGAGGGCGGAGCCTCCCAAAGGCCCCACCTACCCATTCCATTGCCTTGGGGGTTAGGGTTTCAACATGATTAGGGGTTAGGGGAGCAAAGGGAGACAAATCAGGACAACAGTAGTAGCATGATCAAGAAAATCTAATCCAAAAAAGATAAAAATGGAATAAAAATTTGTCACACACATAACAAGAATGTCTCCTACATTTAGAGATCAATGAGAAAAAAGAGAGAACATCCCGTAGTAAATGGGCATTGGACTTGACAAGGCATTCACTGAAGTCATGTACTTGAACAATTGACACAGGAAGAAGGGGTTTGGCTTCATTAATACTTAGGAAGATGGCACTTAGAACTGAGGTGAGATACTCGTACATGCCTAGAAGAACACCGAAAATCAAAGCACTGCCGTGGCCAGCTGTTGTTGCCAGGGCCGCAGGGAGTACCCACAGGCACAACCCCTGTGTGAGGCAGACGTGCAAGGTTGGAGGACAGAATCACATTTTGAACACACTAAGACTTGATGGAAAAATAAAGAAAACCAAGAAAAAGTATGTTCCATTGGGATATAGTGCACGGAAGCAGGTTTAGCTTCTTTAGCTTCGTAGACAACTACAGGAACAAACGAGACGCTGATAAGTAGAGTAGAATTTCAAAGTAGAATTAGATATATCTACCAAAAGTGCCAGAAAATTAGAAGTATAAAAGCAGCAACTTTACTTCTCAGCACAATATCCTGTGATTACTTCATGTGCTTAAGCAGCTTACACGTTCTGGGGGAAAATTATCAGACATACATTCACATATACTTCACCTGTGAGAATACCATATGCTTCTTGCAATATATGTTTAAAAAAGCATTGCTTTGTTGGTGGTCAAAGGAAGGCTATTTTATCCTTTACAGGTCACAGTGTAACACTGTTTTCTTCAAACATAAAAATGTTGAAATGTAAAGAAACTTTAGAAAGAAAAAATGCAAAAAGAGTTTTGGAGACTGTTTTCCCTCATCTAACTTCAAGTTCACAGTGCTGACAAGATCTTCCTTCCTTGCCTGGGTCCCAGTTGTTGACTTCAAATGCCACAGGGTTACCATTCAAATGAAAAGGTCTGAGAAGCCAGCAGTCCACTTCCTGCAAAATAAAGATAATCTGGGCCCACATTTCACGGTGCAGTGAAAGGGTTCGCATCCTAAGGTTCTAAAGAGTCTAAATATTTTGTCTCTCATTTGAATTTATCATCTTAACAACGCTGAATTTTCTCCAAACATGCTATTCATGCATGGCTTTAGGGGAAAAAAAAAAACATTTCAAACTAATGCATATTTTCGTTATGAAAATTTTAAGGGCACATGCCATTTAGGATTGAACTGATGAATGTTACTCTATGATAAATATAAAATAAATAATTTACTTCAAGCTTGGAATTTTTTCTCTCTTTTCTATCTAAAACTTTACTGATATTGTCAAAGTATATGAAAGGAAAGACCTAATTAGCTCTGAAGAAGTGAAGATTATTCATCCAGAAGTTGTGATAAAAAGAGGGAGATACTCTTTGCTAAGAGTCAGTGTTAAAATCTTAATAGTTTTCACATCCTAAAACTGATAGGAGCATGGCTGATGTAACAACGTAAGTCTGAATGTAATAATATAGCAACTTATATGGTACAATTTTAATTGTTTTGCAACTTTGGTAAAATTTTTTGGAGGGAGATAAGAGAAGAGAATTCATTTTCAAGTAAACTTTCTACTATGTTTCTTCATCTCCTTACCCTGTGTTTCTTTCGATATATTAGGTAGAGCTGCTTTGACTGTGTCTTGGTAGTGTGGCCTAATATAGCAGGTGTCCTGTAGAGTTCAGTGGCACAACCTCCCCTATCACCCAAGCTGGGTATTCGAGATGCGCCTTTCATGTGGGCTGAATACACCCTCCTCTAGTAGCTAAGCTTTGGTTGCTGTTGGCAGATCAATGGGAGGGATTTACCCAGGCCAGTCAGCTGCAAGGATTGGCTGTGACCACTGACCCTCAACCTCCACCCTCCATGGAGGCTCAGCTGTGCAGGGGCAGGGTGGCGGTGCTCCGACGTGGTCTGTAGTTATCTGCTGGGTGCGTTGGCTCTGGGATTTTCTGGGTGGTGCAGGCCAAGTCCACCCCCCCTTGTGTTTTGCCCGGGGCTCCCTGCCTGAGCTGTAAAGCAACCTGACGTGGCTGCTGCCTGTGCTGGGCTTGGAGACTCCCAGGTGGAGCCAAGCTGTGACTCCGATCTGGCGGCTGCTGGGGCTCACCGCAGCCAGCTGCTGCTCGTTTGATAGGATTTGGGAGCCAAGACCAGGCATTCTTATGGAAAAGCAGCTTGGGTGGGCCAGTAAATTGGGTGGGGCGGAGCCTCTGGGGATCTCCAAGGTGGGTCACACAGTGTTAGCCAGGTTGATGGCGTCTCAGATATGGCACCAGCTTGCTGGCTCTGTGGGGGAGGGTTTAGCAACGGGACAATGGTCTCTGCTCACCCCAATGCCAGACACTTCATTTCCTCTCTATATACCACTGGTGCCCTGTAATTTGCCACTCCAGTGCTAGAGCTCAGAGGGAGTGAGTCTGAGTAGGCAAGTCGTGTGTAGGTTCTTTAAGAGGAACTGCTTAGGGCTCCAGCAGTTTCTTCCACTGACTCAATCCCTACTGGTTTTCACCATCAGAAGTTGTGGAGACTTCTCTTCCTGGCACTGGAACCCTGGGCTGGGGGGCCTGGTGTGGGTCTGGGACTCCTTGTTCCCAAGATGTCCCTCCCGAATTTACATCCACGCGGGTGTGGGGACAGCCGGTTCTGCATCCGCGCGCCTCCTACCAGTCTGGGTGGATGTGGTTTCTTTAGTTCCGTAGTTGTCAGACTTCCAGCTCGATTTCTGACTTTCCTGAGTGAAGGTTGTTCTATATTTTAGTTACAATTTTGATGTGGTTGTGTGAGGAGGTGAGCCATGTCTGCCTATGCTGCCATCTTGACCAAAAGTCCCCATTTTAACTTTTTTAATACAATTTTTCTTATGTACAGAGTTCCATTTCTCTGGTACAGTCCTTTTTGTCAAACTTTTCTTTATTGTCAATGAGTACATTTTCAATTCAGTTTAAGGAATCTTTCCCTACTTGGAGTTCATGAAAATACTCTCCTCCTTTATTAATTTTTAGGATGTAATCGTTATATCACTTGTGTTTATCTCTATAATCTGGCAGTTTGCATGACATAGATATAACGTGGCAGCCAAGGAGAGTAAATTGGAATGTGCATGGGTGAACCATGACGACGTCACTGTAATAGTCACTGGGGGCATTATACGCCATTGAGTCAGCATCTTTACTGTGTGGCTGTCACATTCAAAATGACTGAGCAAACAGTGCAACGAATCTGCGTCAAATTTTGCATTGAGCTTGAACTATTCGGATGATTCAGAAGGATTTGGGGGACAATGCAATGAGTGCAGCGCAAGTAAAAGTGTGGCGCAAACACTTCAAAGATACTCGAGAATCCGCTGAAAGTGACCCACGTTCTGGAAGGCCCGCGACAAGCAGAACACCTGAGAATGTTGAATGTGTATGTACTGCAATCAACAAAGATCAGAAACTGTGTGAAGTCCCAAGGTGCGTATTTTGAAGGAGGCTGAGGTGTCATTGTCCTATGCATAGAGTTTCTTGTATCTCACATTTTCTTCAGTAAATGTCTCTATTTTTCATATGACATGGCTGGACCCTTTCTGGTCAGCCCTTGCATATCCTGTGCTGGATACCTACTGCTACCAAAGAAAAAGACATTTCCGTGGCATTTTATAATTGTTTTTTTAAAAATGCAGTTTGAGTGGAAAGATTATACATTCATGTGTAGATCATTTCTACATCTTCTCTGGTTTCAAGGAAAAATGATAATATGCATACAGTTGTTGCTTTGGAAACATCTCAACTTTTACATCTTGCTAATACTGTGTAGAACTGTGGAACAGTGCCCAGGACCTCAAGTAAAAACAAAGCAAAACAGCACTAATTTGATTATAAAAACAGTTGTTAAATACTGATATTGTTTCAGAGTTTACCAGTAGTTTGATAAATTATGTAGGATGCTTTTTCCTGAAAAAAAAATTCAAGTTGCATAAAATTTTAAAATAGAAAATGGAGTGTTTATTTGTCTCCTAAGCAAATGGTTAGGGTTTAATATTTTTAAACATAAGTGGAGAGATTGTTACCTAGTTGGAAGGTTCAGTTGAAAGGTTGTCAGGTTTTATCCAACTTGAGAATCCAAGTGTTCTTTATTATATACTGAAAGATAATCTATTTTGAAACAGTTATTCCCCACAGAATGATATGGAATCAGCAGTCCTTGATTACTTACACAGTAGGATGCCTTTGAATCAGTTAAATCAAATAACTATCACGTTGGACAATTCATGGAGGACTAATGAAGAGGATGGAAACTGGAAAAAAGCCAAAACAGACTTTTGAAAAGGGAAAAAATGACCGTGAAAATTATCTATCATTCAGTTGAGGTGTAAACATCCATCTGGCAAGTTATAATAGTTAATTATTCAAATGCCTACTTTAAGGAAAGAATCTGAACTGATAAGCAATTGAGTTAGATTCTAACAGCAAAGAAAAAAAGATAAACATGTTAGTTCTGTACAAACCATCTGTGTGTGATTAAACTGAAAAATTAGAGTGAAGAAACTTATAAGAACAAGCTTCTGTTAAAATTTTCCATTCGTAATAATTACCAGTTTCCCAAATAAAAGTTCATTTTACATTTAATTGCTTGCTACTGGTGTAAACATCAATTAAAAGTAAAATTTCAAAATATTTTAAACATCATAAAATTTTTGCACATGCATAACATTAAGGGGACATGAACATATAGGAAATGTTCATGTGATGCTATTCAAAAGGGAGAATTTCTTTATGACAGGGGAAGCCATTTCTGGATTAAATTTGTGAACTCAATAATTCATTTTAGCACCTCAAAATCAAATTAATAGATTTGACTCGACTACTCCATAAAACATTATTTTATTTTTATTATTTTATTTTATTCTTTACCTTTTTAAAAATTTACTTTGAAGTTCAGTAAATTTTCTGAATGATCAATAAGGTTTTTGTTGTTGCTGTTAGGCTTCTGGTCATAAGCCCTCAATTTAAAAGACATTGGTCTTTCTAATCTCTTGTAGTTAAAAATGACTCAAAATTTCAACAGAGGGAAAAGTTAAAGGAGCTTAATGTTTAAAGCTTGGAATTACGGATATTTAAAAACAAAAAATAATTAAAAGCTTGAATTTTTGTCAATTTTTTAATAATATTTTTCAATTTTTTCATGTTTAAACATTTTCATTTTCACTAGTTCAATGCCATTTCACTAAATACTTGGGAAGTTGCTATAAATTCTTAATAGACTATGTTTTATTCACTGTCCCTCTATCCCAATACAAATTACATAGTCTTAGGACAATGAGCCTTTAAATTGTTTTAATAACTCTCTATGAGCTAGCATATCAAGTCAAGAGCGTTTAGTCTCATATTAAAACTCTTTCTCAAATGAGCCTCCATTTTTGTTACTGAATTTATTTTGAATGTGACCTGAAAAAACTCTTCATTCTTAGGCTTTTCCTGACCCCCATTTTTACATTCCGCAGCCTGAAGCCTCTTGGTACCTGTGACGACTCTTTCCTGAAGAACTGCAGCAAACGGCCCGGGCCAGCTGTAGGGCCATTTCCATACAGCATTGCCCGAACGGCCTAATTTTGTGTGTTTTCAATAGTATCATCTTCTAATTGTGTGTTCATGCTGCAGTTGTCCTCCAAAACCCGTTAGTTTGCAAGATGGTTAATAACGAAATTAAATAGTAGAAAATAGATGTAAGATAATTATTAATAACGTTAAAAGATAGTTTGACATTTCAGAACTCCTGCGTAAGCAGTTTCTGTGTGCAGACTCTGCTCAGGAACACTGTTTTTTGATTTAAGTGACACGTAAGAATGTAAGTAATATGCTCACATTCACGGAACCAGAGAGCGCTGTCAAGGTGACTCTAGCCCTTGCTGCTCATTGCCCGAGACACAGCTGAGACTGTGAAATGGGATTCTGAGAGCAACTAAAATAGCTTCACTCTTGACATGCATGAAAGATTCACACAATAGTGACTTAAAAATACAAATTCTGAACCACTTGTGTGAAGAAGCATACCTTATTAATTGTTATGCTAGTCTCCTCAAAGCAAAAGAATTGGGACATGCAAGTATTCAGTAAATATCGGCTTAAATGAGTTACACACACACACACACACACACGTGCATATTTTTTCTTTTTTTAATTTCTCAATTCTTTCCCAAAATCAGAAAACAGACCATCTATTTCAATAAGAGATATGATTATATAATCAATTGTCTGGATTTATTCTAGGAAGTAGGACCCATTATCATTAACCTGTTCCTTATTTAACGACTATTTATTGAACATCTATTATGTGCCAGACACTGTTCTAGATGCTGGGGAGACAGCAGATAGTAAAAAAACAAACACACCAACAAACAAAAAATGCTTGGCCTGATGAATCTAGATTCTAACCCAGGACACAGGCAATAAACAACCTTACTAAGCAAAACGCACACTGTATTGAGGAATGAGAGTGATAAATGGAAGAAGAAAAGCAGAGAAGGGAGAAAGGAGTGTGTGTGGAGGTGCAGGGGTTCGGGCCTTTAGGTGGCGCTGCAGGGAGACTTCCTGCAGGTAAGCTGAGTAAGGGCCTGAGGATGTGAGCGATCCAGCCCCGTGGATTTCTTTGGACAGGATTTTTCAAACAGAGAAAAAAATACCCAAGACCAAAATGGTGTGTGCCTAGACTATTCACGAAACAGTAGGCTGCCAGAGCGGGGCGAGTGAGAGGAAGGGGGACCAGGCGAGGGAGGTAATGGCACAGCATGTGAGGGAGTGGTTCTCGAGTCCATCAGCAAGACTTGGGCGGCCACTCCCAGGAGGCGGGAAGCTGATGTAGGGTTTCAAGGAAAGGACCGATACAATCCGATGTGTCTAAATGATCTCTCTCTCTCTCCCCCTCGCTCGCCTCTTCTTCTTCCTCTCTCTCTCCCCCCTCAATATTTTTCTATTGAGAAAATACTTATTTAAGGGGGAAGCATGGAAGAAGAGAGATCCATCCAGACGTTATTTTAATGACGGAGGCGAACCCAAGGGCAGCGTAGACTGAGAGAACGCAGCGTGCGAGCGGGCAGGGGGTCGCTCCAGGCTCAGCCTGCGCCCATGAGTATCACGCAGGGAGCCGGAGAAAGGGAGCAGGTAAGGATGCTTTCCAGGTATTTCAACTAAACACTTGAAAGAACGACATCCTCACTTTCTGAGATGGGGAAAGATCATTAAAGGAATCATTAGGACAGAGGGAAATGGGAGACATCAAAAGTTCAGTTTCGGACATTTCAGTTTAAAGCAGAAAAGTATCCTGAGATCCAGTCCCTTCCCCCAGAAATGTGCCAGTTCAGGCCAACATCACCTTTCCATGGATTGTCGCAGAACGTACTGTCTTTTGAACTTGAACCGAAATTATGGGCATATACAGAACCTCATCCGTCAAACTGCAACAGTCACATTATTTTCAAGCACATCTAAAATTTAAGCAAAACAATGACCATATCCAGATCTAACGCTTGTTTCATTAAATTTCAAAATTAGAATCATACAGAAGATTTAATCTGACAGCCATAGAATAAAGCAAGAAATCAATAGCAAAATGTAACTACAAAAATACTTTATATCCTTACATAAGACAGTGCATTCCTAAATGACTCTGACTGGCTTCGTTGATTAGAGCATCCTTCCCATATGCCAAGTGCGTTTGATCCCCAGTCAGGGCACATGCAAGAATCAATCAATAAATGCATAAATAAGTTTAACGACGAATCGATGTTTCTCTCTACCACCCTTCCTCTCTCTCTCTAAAATCAATTTTAAAAATCTAAATAACCCTGAAGTCAGATAAGAAATCATAGCTAAATGAAATTATTCATAAATAGAGAATAATAGCACATAAAATACTATATCAATATTTTTGTCATGTAAAAAGAATCATTGCCTTAAATACATGTACTAGGGAAGAAGAAACCATAGCAATCAATTAGAAATTTAGAAATAAAGTAAGAGCAATTTAAACTCACAAAAAAGTGAAAAGAAAATAATGAAAATAAGAACAGGGCTTAGTAAAATACAAAACAGTCATATACTAAAATAATTAACAAAGATGAAGTTGTTTCATGAAAAGACTTTAAAAATGTTAAGCCTCTAAGAAACTGTTAACACAATAAAAGAGAAAGGCACAAATAACAAATGTTGGTAATGAATTGGAAAGAGTACTACGAATAATCCAAAATATGAAATAATAACATATTCTCATAAAGATTAGTATATCATGCATATGTACATTATATACACTATGTAATAATTATAATAATATTATGGATAATCTTATACAAATTAATTTGCAAATTTAGATAAAATTGAACAATTCTAAAAACAAAACTAATATTGACAAAATAATAATGAAAGTATGAACATTTCCACTGAAATGAAAGAATTTGAATGCATTATTCATAACTTTACATAAAGGAAATCATATGCTTAGATAAGTTTACCAAAATTTGCTACTAATATCTTAAAAAATAAATGATGCCATTTTTCTACAAACACTTCCACACAATAGAAAAAGAATAATCCCCAAGTTGTGTTTATGAAGCCAGGCTTTCATAATGAAACCTGAAAAGTATTATATAAAAATGTTTACACAGCAATCTATTCATTAATTGGATGCAGACAATTTAGACATATGTATATTATCAAATCCAGTAAATATTTTAAAGGATACTATTGTTTTACTTTTAGGGATTTATTCCAGAAAAACAACTTTATTTGTTTTGAAAAACAATTTGAAAACCAATTCATGAAAATAATTACATTAACAGAAGAGAAATTCATGCACTCAACAACAAAATAAAAGCATTTGATAAATATAATAACTGCTCATGACAAAGAAAAGAAGTGCAAAAGAAATAATACACAGGAACTTCACTATTATGATAGAGGTGCCTCCACCATTTTACCAGCATCGCATTTAATGGGAGGAGCTTCTCCCTGGAGAGCAGGAGAAAGAGGAGCCTGCCCATACTACTGTGCCTGCATTTACCGACGAAGCAGACGTTCCTGCCAGCGCAGCAAAACAAGAAAAAGGAATAGAATACATATAATTGAAGGAAAAAATTAAATGATCATTACTGGGAAATTTTAGAATTGCATGCCTTGGCCGTTCAAAAGTCTACAAAAATTATTTGAATTAACATGTTTGCAGAGTGTGGCTCAATATAAATGAGATCTATTGTGTTTCCTCTGAGTTTAATCCTTGAATATTTAAAAAATTAAATATCAATCTATTTATATATCCTTTGCAACAATTTTGAAATGTCTAAAATAAGTAGGAATTAATGTAGTAGAAGGTGTTGAAGACTTCTAACACCTCTATGCAAAGGAATAAAATGTTATTAATAAAAATTTAAAAGACTTAAACAAGTGGAAAGACATAACATAGTTATCCTTTGAAGGACTCAATAATGTGAAGGTGTCCTTTCCCCATGGTTTAGAATCCATGCAATCCCACCTAAAACTTGATACACTGATCTAAAAACATATAGCAAAGCACTAAGAACAACCAAGAAAATATATTGTTTTAATTGAAAGGACTTCCTCTAATCAATTTAAGTAAGACATTATGTAGGTTCCTGTGAGAAAAGAATTGTTGAGGAGGGTCTTCAAAAATGAGGAGGAAACCAGCATTTGAGAGCAAATTTCAATCATGCCCAAGACACGGAATAAGGGCAGGAACAAAGAGAATGGAAGGAGAAACGGAAAGGAAGGAAGCCATTGCAGAGACAGGTATTTAGGAGGCAGTAGTACACAAGACTTGACAACTTCCTGAAGATGCAAAGAAGGGACAGATGGAAGAATTTCTTTAGAATGACTCACAGGTCTTGAGTGTATGACCAGACAATAATTCTTAACTGCTGGAAATATTAATAAATAGATTATACTTATGTCCTGGCATGAATACAGAGAGAGAACTAGAGGTGCAGAGAGAAGTTGAGAAACCCTACATTTTCTTTGCAAACTGTTGAACTAGACCTTAAGGCTGAAATCATGAGAATAGAACTTCTCAACCAGAAATACAATAGAGACTGAACTCGAGGAAATAAAGGAATGGTACCATTACTGTAGAAAGACATTCCAATTTAGCCTGCAACGTGGGTCTTATCAATAATCAAGTTTCTTTATAGCACAAATAGAAAGAGAACACAAAAAGATAAAAATGATTCTTCTTGGAGGCGATTGTGTTTAATTGGCTCTTTATAACTGGTGTAATAATTGGCAGCATTGAAATTGCTGACAGCTTCTCTTTCTCACTTCTTTCTTTTGCTCCTTTCTTTTTTCCCCTCGCTTCTTTTAAAGGAAGATCAAAGCCTTTATAGCTGAGTGAATGCTAATGGTGCATACATTTATTTGAAAAGCTCTAAACCCTTGAAAACCTACACATAGCATGTTTTATTCCCAAATGTCTGCCTGGAAGTGTATTTGATACAATTAGAGGAATTATCTCCACTCCCCCACCCTGCACCCGTCTTTTTCAAAAGAAAACAAGTCTACTTTAACATTTTGGAAAAGTTGGTTAAAACAAGAGTTACATAACCTTCTTTGACCCTCCACAGAACAGATACTTGGAAGCACAGACTTGCCATGGAGTTAAGGAGTCTCTTCCTCAGCTCAGCGCTGGGGCTGCATCGTATGCGGGGCGTGTGGGGTCTGCGCCCACCGCCCGGCTTGGGAAAACGATAACACCTCCTGCCGGCTTATATTTAACTCTGACAGGTGGGAGGTGTTGCTGCCGCACTTTGTAAAGAAACAATGAAATATTTCAGTTGAACAAAACATTTCCAGGATTCAGAAAAGAACAAAATGCCTTCCCACTCTTCTCTAACTAAGGATTGCTCACGACAACTTTGCTGTGCTGGCCCGGGGGCTTTGGGGAAAGGAGAGCTGAGGAATACCAGTGCCGACTGCCGACAGGGCGGTTCCAGAGAAATCCATTTCCTGCAGCGCCGGGTTTGGTTTGGGGGTTTTCCTCTCCGGATAAACATTATGATGGACTATTGAGTGTCGTTGAGTGTTGTACTTAGTCAAAGTTTGGGGAATGTTATATGTGCCTGGGCACTTTGAGACAAAGAAAGCCTCCCTTTTCTAGTTGTTTGTGTTACTTTTGTTAAAAAAAAAAAAAGGCAAAAGAGGAGGACGAAAAGATGGGGGAGAAACTCAAAGATTTCGAGTACGACAACACTCCGTGACTTGGGTAAGCGGTGATAGTTTTCCTGGTAACCGCTCATGTTTCTGGGAACATGGCAGAGTCAAGAACTGCTGCATTGGGTTCCGATGACACTTTCCTACTTAGAAAACACAAACAACAGTTAGTATGGCTAACCTGAACATTCCAGAATTTCAAAAACTGGGAAAAAACTTGGTTTAAGTACCTGGCCTTTGTCCTATCAAAGATGTACCTCACCACACAGCATTTCTGCAATACAATACTAAAAAGGAAAGTTTTTCAACTAAGGCCCCAAACCATTCAACACCAGCTTCTCCCCAATTCCAAAATGAGGCTCCGTAGCACCCTGTGCAGGACACACAGAAGGTGGGGCAGCTCCCTTGGGTCTCCTGGCTCTTCCTGTCTTCACCTTCCTGGAGCGTTGGAGCGTAAGACCAAGGGAGCAGGCGTGAAGGGCATTAGGAGCATTTCTTTACTGTAAGATTATTGTTCATCTGAGACACCGACGGACCGTGCACATGCCAAGCCAGCAGAGAACAGGTGAGATTCCTTTAAAAGGGGCGCCGAATTTTGACAAGTTTACCACCCTGGACATGGGAACATGATAAAAGTCTATTATAAATCTAGATTGGTTGGGAGGTAGAGTCACCAGGGGGTGTTTTATTATCTGAGAGCGTCCAGAAAACTCTCAGTTGTATTCACGAAGCCGTGCAAGAACTATCCCAGAGAAAATGGCTGGGGAGGGACAGTCACTAGGGAAGAAAATATCACTTCCGATGACACCCAAGGGGCCCCACTCAGCCGAGGTCCTGATTCTACTGTATTTCAAGGAGCAAAATGTGCTTTATAATTAAACTTGCAGAATCCTTCCTATGTCCAGATCTCCTTCATGACTATTTTCTAGCAAAATAAAATCTAATTCAGGAATTTAAACGGCAGTGTCGCATCCTCAGTTCTATTCTTGTTAAGCCGTGTTTGTTATTTAATACGTGGATATCTCTGTAGGTCTCTATGGTAACGAAGTGTTTTGGCAGCGACCGGAGAGCTTCAGATGATGGAAAGGGCGATTAGAATTATTATTTCTGAAAATTCCAGGCCCCCTGCCAATATTTGAGAAACCCGTCCCTCTCCAAGCTTATGACATTATTTAACTGACATTTTATAAAAAGGACGCGCTTCCTCAGTGGGAAAGACTCCTTTGTCACGAGGGCAGTCCTGAAGCCCTTTGTCATCTGTTGGCAAAGGACGAGCCTCAAGGTGTTTATTCTTTCATTAAGCTTGGCTGGGGGACTGATGGCCAAGCAGCAGAATAATGAGCTCTTACTCAGCGCCTCAAGCTCAGCCCTTTACTCGGACCCCCTCACTTAGCCCTCACAACCACCATGAACAGCGGGTCCCTTTACTATCATCGCCCTCTTTACTTAACTGAGGGATCTGGAGGGTACAAAGTTGGATGAATTCCTCAAAGTCAAAGAGAATTAACATTCTGATTTGTGGGCCCCATGTGGCTAATGATTTGCTGTCCTATGTATCTTGCTTCTCTTAACATAGCTTGGTTGGTGCAGCCAGGAATTCTAACAAAGTAACCGAGTGCTTGTTCTGTGGGTCCATGCGTGTGTTTGTGTTTTCACATAAATGCTACAGCATCTGTGTATCTAACCCGATCCTTCCTGTCAAGGCTGTATAGGATCAACTTTTCATCTTCAAGAGTTTGTGCGAAGCCAAAGTAGCCATCTCAAACACTGACCTCTTAACCACAGAGTGTATTGCTGCTAGGTAGCAGGGTAATTTCCACTGAGGCATTTCCACAGAGTAAGGTCTAGTCCAGCCTGACGCTGTTCCAGGAGACTGGGGATTGCTGGGGCTCTTCCCTTGCCGGCTGCAGCCGCACCCACCATTTCCTGTCCTACTCTGGCCTCCGGAGTTCGGGCGAGCCTGGCTGGTGAACAGGTATGACATCTTTGGCTGTCCAAGGCCAGGCGGACCCGCTGTTCGCTCTATCCCTCAGAGACACAGCCCCTAGGTTGGGGCAAGCGCCCCTTCTCATGGCTGACGCAAGGGTCTGATCAACAACATGAGCCTGGCCTTCCGGGTTGGCTGCTGTCCAGGGCAGCCCCTTTGTATGGATTGGAAAAGAGCCAGTGCCCTCTGGGAGGGGAGGTCCAGCAGCAGGGTGCGGGCCGAAGAGGGGGCACAGGCTAGACTTCCTCGCCAGGTGTGCGCCCTTGCGCAGTACACCTGGCACAGACGTGTGCAGCAGCTGCGTGTGCAGACTGAAGCAGCGACCTCGTGCCTCGGATGCTTTTATGGTTAACAGCAATGCTCAACGGTAATGCCTCCTAGTTAGAAGAACCCTAGGTGGAAAACATGAAACGAGGCTGGTTGATAGAAATATTGAGGGGACTATTAGAATTTGCTTTTTCCTGTTTCTCCTGTGCATTTCTAGCAAGGGCATTCCACTCTTAAAGTTTTTATTTTTCCTCTGGCTTAATGGTTCTCAACTTTGGCTGGGTTTTAGGATCACCTGGAGAACTTGGAAAACAATTCACCCTCAGGCTCAATTTCAAACCAGTTAGATCAGCAATGCTAAGGGTAGGACCCAAGCATATGCAGATATATATATCTATATATAGAACTATATATCTATATATAGACCTATAAAGTGCTTCAGTGATTCCAGTGGGCACAGCTGAGAACCAGAGCAGCATATAATGATCAAACTCTGCAATCGGCTCCCTTCCTTCAGATCACACCTCATTGTAATGAGTTTGTGTGACTTACACTATTTATAATATAGAAGATCCGTTTTATTATTTCAAAATTCTTAACTACAGAATTCAACTCACATCAATGAATTACCTTTCTTCAATCCACGATATTGCCAATCCATTGAACAATGTAACGTAGGCATTACAATTTTCTTTCTAGAAACTTCTGGCAGAGTAGCAGCAAATGAACATAGCCCGGTATACAAATGCAGCTGCCACAACATGCATATTCCTGAAGAAATTATTCATCCTAGAATAGTCTTTTTTTAACCTTTAACTTTAATAATTATCAAAAAAGAAAAGAGAAAGTTTAGCACCAGCCCGATAGTTCCTTTAAGAATAACCATTTAATTAATCCATAAGCGACCCATCTGCAGAAGATAAAATGGTGCACATAACAGTGCTCTCCTCGCGTATCAGCAAACCGCAGTTCACAGAACGAATGTTTTTGGCTGTGGAAAGGTAGCTCTCCAAACACGAATTAATGTCCATAATGGATTTTCCTTACCTTCATGAAAAATGCATTATGGCCTCTTAAGTCACACTCAGCACATTGTTAGGGTTTTATATGATGTGGGGTTGGCACAAAGATGATTTTTCTTTCACACTGTGGGTAAGAAAAACAATGAGCTGGGTGGTGTGGAGCCAGACTGTTTAATCACTAGGTAAAAAGACTGGTCACCGAGCGGAGCTGCATTGTTCGCCAGCCCGTTCTTCCTGCAACGGCCCCTTCACAGTGGTGATGGGCTGAAACGGAATTGCGTTAATGGGCTTAATACTTGTCAAGTTTAAAAGTATCAAAAAACGTGTGCCAGCTGACCTCTTGGCTGATTGTTCTGATTTTCTTAAAAGCCGGTTCAAGGAACAGTGTCCCGACGTAGCCATCATCGCTTCTGTCACGCCCAGCCTTCCTTTTATAATTATAATCGTTCCTGTTATCATTTCCTGTGGATACGGTTACTGACGAGACGCCTGCGCGGACGCCAGCCTCGCAGGACTGACTCGTCCCGGCAGCAGGCGGCGCGGGGTAACCGCCGCGGCCTACCCGGCCTCGGGGACCCGGCGCAGGCGAGCGCGCTTGGCCGCCGGGACCCGAGGAGCGTTTCCTCGGCCCCGCCGCCGCCGGGCATCCGATGAGATGAGAACGGGCCGAGGGCGCACGTGGGGCGTGCGTGCGGCTCGGGGGCACGCGGGGGTGTCATGGCAGAACTTGCCTCTCCTGTCCTGCAGTTTTCTCAGCTTTGATCGTGTGAAACTGCTGTAAACCACCGAGTTCTCTTTTAAGAAGAGATCAGCAATCTGCCTTCCCATGGCTCAAAACCGTCAGCAGAGTTCAGAGGGGACCTGTGCCCTGGGAGTGACCGTAACTGGTCCTGGGAGAAGTCACCCGGGGCAGAGCCACGAGGCGAGAGACTCGTGACAGCCGTGGGATCCTCCCTCTGGCGAAGGACAGGACCGGCTGAGGCTGGCGGCACAGCGTCTTTCCAGGACCGGGCCGCCGCCTGGAGAGCCGTGCCCAAGATTTGCCCTGAATTCCAGGCAAAGTGCTTTCCGAACACACCCCACAAATGACTTGCGTGGCAGGTATCTGGGGCTGTCAACCTGATGGCCGTAGCTCATCGCAGTCCCGGGGAAGAACCGTTAGGGGGATGTTCCGAAAGTTCACGAGCGTGGACTCAGTGACGGACTTGGAGCTGTCAGAGTCGAATTTGAATTCTGGTAAGAACTTCCGCGGTGACTATTTGTGTCTTAGATTAATTGTTTTTAGTTACATAATGCTGGAACTATTTTTTTTTTTTTTTTAATTAACTGTGTGCAGCAAACCCTGCATTTTCTGAGAGTTTACTGCTGGACCCTAAACTCATGTAAAGTCTAACGTGTTGTATGACTTTCATTTCCCAAATTTCACAGTTAATGACTTTTCTCACATAGAGGCTAAAAATCAATGCTCCTTTTTACAGTGAACTAAGCTAGTAAAATGAAGTATTTTATCTCACAAACACCAGCCTAATTGTTACTTATTTCATTTTCCAAAGGAATATATGAAAATACAGAAAACAAGTAAGTCTTTATTTTTACTCTCGCTCCACTTTAACCATTGTTTAGAGAACAGGTGAGATAAATTAGGTCCTATAAATGTCTTGCTTGAAAAAAAAAAGTTTCTCAAAGTCTCCTTGGTATTAATAGTAAAATCAAACTTAATAAAGGAGCCTAAACAGCTTAGAAGAACTGATCCCTAATTCCCAAAACCTGTTTGTTACCTTACACGTAAGAGGAATTATGCAAATGCGATCGAGTTAAGGATCGTAAAATAAAAGATTATCCTGGATAATCTAGTTGAACTCATTCTAATCACATATACCCTTTGAAGAGGGAGGCAGGAGGATCAGAGTCAGGAGTGTAAGGATGGAAGCAGAAACCAAAGAAGGGGAGTGTCTGCAATGCTGCCTGGGAACATGGAGGATGGGAGAGGCCCCCAGAAGCCAGAAGAGGTCCCCGAGAAGGAAGCAGGCCTGCGACCTTGATTCTAGCCCACTGAAAGTGCCTTCAGATTTCAGAACTACAGGAATGTGTAATAAACGTATGGTGTTTAAAGCCCCTACCTTAGTGGTCATTTGTGATCGCGGCAGTGGGAAACCAATTCAGCCACATGGTCTTTTTCTCACTTTTTAACATACATGAAATTCTTTCCAGACTCAGAGATGAGCAGGGACGGTAGACTCTAGGATGGATAAAGGAAAGTGTCTCCTCTTCATCCTTGGCTCCTTCCTAAGGAGGCACTGAATAGAAATTCATTAAATAAATGAGTGATTGATTGGATTGGAACATCAAAAAGTAAATGTGTTTACTTGGGAATGGCTTCGGAGGAGTGATTTTTCTTGTTCCAACAGGATCGATTAGAAAAGTGTAATCAGGAAATTACTAAGTACTCAGGGTGTCTGATTCTCTGGAAGCTTCTCATCTCTATTTTCCCAGCTCTATTTCCACACAGCATGTCCTTTACTGAAGGCTCTGGGAAGGAACCAATGAAAGCAATGGGATATGAATAACTCATCTTTCTTCAAAAGTGCTAATTAAGTTACTCATTACTGCAAACACAAGCAACCCATCCATACTGTGAACCATGATATCACCAGCCACTGAGCTCTCAGATGAGAGTGGTCATTTTCTATCAGACACAGCTTCGATCAGGCAAAATGTTGCAAGGAGGAGTTACTTTGGGATTTCAGGAATTCCACAAATTGATTGCAATTGGTTTATGGCCTATGACCAATGACCAACTTGTACACTTGTACCAGGGTCTGCTCTTGGAACTACTCCTAAATCTTTTTATACCTGATCAAATAACTTTGTGTTGTCCAATTGGTTCCAGCAGACATTGGCCTTCTTTATTACTTTTTTATGCAAAATCCTTTGTAGACACATTCAGAAGGTGGTGAATTTGAGCTTGTTTTACAAACCCTATTTTAACATATCAAGCATGAGTACCTATAGGAAAGTGCATACACTGTTCTTTCCTAGGCGCTCTATTAGAAAGAGCCAAGTTTGGGGATCTTGAGTGTTTCTTATTAAATATTTTGACATATAATTTATATTTGCTGTTGTTTAAAAATTCATATGGTTCTTTTAAAAAATGTGAACTATAGTTTGTATATGCAAAGAAATAATTTTGATCTTTATATATATGTAATATACAGAATGCATGAATATAGTGAAGCCGCGTTATTTTATTTGATGAGTTATACTCATGTCAGGTTTGAAAGTGTAGGATTGTTTTTCTTTCACAATGATATATGAAAACGATGTCCTCTTTTGAAAGGAATGCTTATATTAAAATTTTACAAAAAAATACTTTTATTTGGCCTTAAATCATTTACATTTATTAAAGTCATATGATGATATTTCTTACTAATGAACTAAAAAGTAGGAATCATTTTCTTCAGGACCTGTTATGGAGACTGTTGTGAAATAATTATAAAACTCTAGAACCTCTTTTTGTTTGATCTAGGTCTACCTAAAAATAAGGCCAGGGAGAGGGGTGGGGATGGTGAAGGAGAGAACAAGGGAGATGCACGGTGGTGGTAGGAGAGTTGACTTGGGAAGGTGAACACACGGCACAGTGTACAGAGGATGTGTTGCAGAGTTGTACACCTTAAACCTGTATTTTTTGTTAACCAATATCACCCCAATAAATTCAATAAAAGGAAATAAAAAGATCTTTGGTTAAAAAAATAAATAAAATAAGGAAGTATGATCTTTTAGATATATTCTATTAAGAGTTCAGGGAAACTTATGTTGACTTCTTGATAAGGGAAAATGAGTATAAAACAAAAATAATAATAATAATAAACAAAAAAACAACAACAACGAAAGACTCAAATTCAGACTTTTCTACCTGAGAAGGGTAATACTAAAGATGAATAAGTATTTTCTTTGAGTAGCTGAGTGAGAGTCACGGAAACACAGAGAACCACCTCACTGTGGAAGATGAAATAATCATTTAAAAAAAAAAACAACAGTGATGGAAAGACTTGTGCTGCACAGTTAAGACGAGCAGCCGCTGTCCCCTGCCTGGGATGCAGTACATTTAAAGCTTTTCAGTTCCTTTTTCAACTTTTTTCTGTGCTCCATCATTGTTGAGCAGAAGGTCAGGTTTTTCCAGTTTTCTTTCCTTTTTTCTTAGAAACTCTTGGCCTATGTAAATTGTTTAAAGGAAGAAGAGATTACATTTCTTTACAAGAAGTCCACTTCAGTTGAAGAGGCTAGAATCCAAAATCTGCAAACATCATATCGAATGTACAACTATGTATTTAAAAATGATCTAGTTGGCTACCAAGCCACGCAACTTCAGCTGCCGCAAATTATGCCCATGCCTTGGAAATGAAATACGAGATGAATTTGCCACTAAATGAGGGGAAAAATTGTCAACTGTCACCAGCATTAACCTTGTCTTTGCCCTCAGTACCCCATTTTTTAAAAGGTAGGCACACCCCAATTCATCAAAAATTTTAAAGTTACTTTTCTGTGAAGTTTACTTTTGAGCCTTTTAGTTTTGATGCCTTAATGCCTGGGACTTTTTAAATCACAAAATTAATGAGCAATTTTAAATTCTATTTCACTGAATCCACAATATCTGTTCAATTTCTGGAACATGGCTGACTGCTCTGCCCAGCCAACCGCCCCTTCAGGGAGCGCCACTGGGGAAATCTGTGTCTCAACAAAAGAAAAATCTGTCATTTTGATTCTGTTATTGACTAGAAGACTGAGAGTTAAGAGAACACAGAAATGTCTACAGGGGACTGTAAGTCACTGGGTTTGTCTGAATTAACTGTTTGTTTCAGACGCCAGCATGTTCTCCTGCAGCCTGCGTCACTTACTGAATTTGGAAGTGGTTCCAAGCATTATTACTCCATATACAACATAGACAGCTAATTGCCCTCTGTTGAATATTGTAATGTGTTCCTCTATAATACGAATTTTAATGATAGAGAATAAATTAAACTTATATTACAGGAAGAAGGAGAATCTACAAACTGATGCTTCTTAATTGTTACCAAACCAAAAGTAACAACAACCCAAGGCTTCCGTGAGAGTGTTAATAATTCAATCAACAGATGGCTAAGTGCACCTCTGAAAGCCGTCGGTCGGTTAGTTCCCACGTGCTTTCATCTGTAAGAAGATAAAAGCAGAATTATGACTTTCTATCTTAATGTATTTGCATTATTTACATGCCAAGATAGTTCAGTGAACTAATCTGATCTAAGTAGTAAAGCAGTATGAAGGGTTATTCTGTGACTTCTACACCATACCAGTCATTGCAATTTAGTTCTAAGAACATCTTACATTATTAAACTTGAAGTTCAGAATGATCGAAGTCCTCATTTCATGAGCTTGCAGTGGGTCCCGCTACAGCAACAAATGACGCCTCTTTCAGTGGCAGACGAGAAAGGTGCGTTTCTCCCTCTAGGTCGGGTTCCCTGCAGCTCGGGCCCCGGGGCTCCGGGTTCCAGTCCCCAACTGAGGGTGGGGCAGCCTGCACCTCCCGGGAGCGGTTCTCAGGCCGAGAGGAAGGCCTTAGAGCTTTCACATCTGCTCAGAAGTGTCACACGTAAGACTGACGCTAGACATCAGAGAGGAGTGAGGACATAATGCACCTGACTATAAAATATGGTGTCATATACTTGCACGTTTCCCACACTGGCTGAAAGTCAGAAAAACCTGATATTATCGCTGAAATATCTTCCAAAAACGGACAGATACTTTTATTAAACTATTGTCCTGCTGTGGGGCTGGTCTAAGACTTGCATGGCCATACGGAAAGGCTGAAATCAGAATCCGCTCACTTCCTATTCAGAGTTTTTAAATCAGTAACGTGAATAAATACATAAACTGATGTATCATGTATTAATGGGATGAAAAGTTTTAGAAAGAGTGGTGTTGATATGGATGCCCTGTTATTGCAAATAAAGAGATAGTGATGAGAAATCTCTCTATTAAACCCATATTTTAATCCTCGGAGCAGGCTCTTTTATAATCATTGGCAATGTTTTAAGAACAGCTCACAGTTTACTAAATACCAAAGCAATGTCAGAGCAGAAAGATATTGCTCCAACTATGAAGTCATCTGCAGAGCCTACAAATTCATCACCCAAAGCAATCAAGTCTAACTCCAAGCCAAAGAAACGAGGTTGGCAGCTCGCTGTGGCTGCGGCCGGGACACGGCCCCCGGAGCTCACTCCCAAGGCCTGAGAGAAATGTCTTCTGTCTTTAAGCTCATAAGAAGAATAAAATTTATTGGTGTTTTAATTGATATCACATCATGAACAACAAAGATATTTTAATCCCCCAGTAAATCTTGGTCTCCATACTATATATCTCCATCTGCTTTATTTCTTGTCTGAGAAACCTAATCATCTATATTCCTCAGCCAAAAACAGGGGGAAAAATACAGTAACTACACCTCCAAATGCCTTCTTTCTCCTGCATTGAGGGATCAGATATTATGTAACTTGAAAGGTAGCATTCACTGAGCATTATATCATACATTTTCTGTATTAGCCTTCGTTCTTTACACACACACACAAATCCAAGGTAAAAAAAAATATAGCTTACAACTTTGAAGCAAATTCTTATTAGATATCTTAAATTAGTGTCTTTTCCACTGAGAAATGATTTATCGAATCTTCAGAAAGATTCAGAAGAAAGAATCCACACATCCGAGAATGGGGCGCTGTGAGGTAATTCCAAACATCTTTGCATTTTGCATGACAGTCTACGTTTTGTGTTGTCATATGTTCTATGTCATTAAGTCTCTCAGTCACTGGGGCACGGAAGACACTGTCGCTCAGAACACTTGCACCGCTAGAGACAGAGGCAATGTGATTTTTAAAGGAGGATGTGAGGTGAGGGAGTTCAGGCTGAGGGTTTGCCCCCGCCTCGCCCCTAGGGGGCGTGATCAACAGGCCCCGTGCAGGGAGCTGCCCAGCCCCCCCGCCCCCCCCCCCCCCCCCCGGCCCCCACCCGGCATGGGCTCCGGAGAGACGCTGTAGCAGGAGAAGCTCTCGCTGCCTCTACTAATGTGTTTTCTATATTGGGCTTTGAAGGCTATTTTCCTCTTTCTTTCCCCATGGTGAGCCTTGCAGGCATCATCGTAATCATCATGAAATATCATTTCACTGAACAACACGCAGGAGGAAATACGAACAAAATAAATCAACACAATGAGTACACAGGTAATTAAATAAGGGACAGAGGATCCGGAATAATATTTTAATAGTGTTACAAGAATTCATAGAAGATAAATGCTGTTTTGTACTTGGAAACCTCAGCTTCCACTGGTGTCAGCATATGGTGACATTTTTAATTTGCAGATATTGGGCACAAGGAAACTCGGGATTTCATGACAACACCGCTTCCTAAGAAGGCTCGTTCTATAATAAGGAAAGCTCTTTCTGTTCATTTCTAGGCCACAGTTATTTTCGCTGTAACACCCCATGGCCCTTAAGAGAAAGTAAATTACACAAAGGAATTCACAGAACTCACAGAATCAGGACAAAAGTTAATTTCTAAGCAAGAGCAGTCAGTTAATGCTAACATTTTCACCTCAGTCATTCTGGACAATGTGGCTGCTGACCAGGAGGTACCCAGTGTGGTCGTCCATGCTATAATTTAGCATTACTCAAGGGACAACGAAATCAAAAGGTACACTTTTGAACAAAGTGTGAAAAATGCTTAATCCTTATTAATTTCTCTTTTTGAGATTTGCCGGACAATGTACCTTCTCGCTGTTTAGCACATTTCTATTCTTTAGAACTTATTTGTAAAATACGAAATGTTGTAAGAAGGAAATCACTTTGGAAAATTAAAATGAGCTTTTTAAGGCATTGTTTTTACCTAATTATTGTAAAGAACTTCGGGGGGACTTTTTGTCTTGGGAGTGCCGCTACCTTGTTGTGACAGAGTTTTGTAAATCAGCCCTTTTAAGGGTTAAAGTTTAAGTTAACAGCTGCGTTTTGGAGTGATGACTGTGTCTACATAAAAAAAAATGAATTATTTATAAATTTGTGAGTAATTAATTCTTCAATGATTTTTTTTTTTATCAAGAAAGGGTGGATAAACCATTTGAGGCTTTATATTTCAGCAAAGATTCCTTCATAGGTTTACATTTGTTTTACTTAGGCATTATATCACTTCTTTTTTTTCTCCTGCTTTACTGGCATATAATTGACACATGACATTGCATTTGTTTAAGGTGCACAACAGAGTGATTTGATATATGCACATATTGCAAAACAGCTCCTGCCCCAGTGTTTCGTTGCCATCCATCACCTCAGATACTTAAACAATTTTTTTTCTTGTGAAGACACCGTTTAAGGCCTCTGTTAGGGAATTTCAAACAGACGGTACAGTGTTGTCAGCTGCAGTCGCCACGCGGTCCCTCGCATCCCCAGGACTCACTCACAGCCAGGAGGTGGTAACTTTTGACCATCTTCACGCACTCTCGCTACTTCCCCCGCACCTGCCTCTGGCAACCACCCATCTGTTCTGTTTCTATGAGTTTGTTTTTTTTTTGAAGATTCGTCATATAATTGAGATCACCCAGTATTTGTCTTTCTCTCTCTGACTTACTCCACTTGGCACTTATTTTGAGCATTCTGGTATTTCACAATAAAATTGATGAGCAACAATATTAAACACATGGTTTTCCTTCACGAGAGCGATGAGTCTCCCAGAGACCACATGGCGATTTATAATGCGGGCACTTGAGAAAGGTGCTGAACCGGCCACTCTCAGAGTCACCACTTAACTGAACTGGCTTCCATTTGCGCCCAAGCTGCAGCTTCACTGGCTGCAAACTGCAAAGGCAAACAATGTCACTTCAATAGGAGACAAACCTTAACTTTGTAAAGCAAACCAATGCAAAAATGACTTTCTGGAAAGAATTTACTTTTGACAAGAAATATTTAAAAATGTGAACTCATTACCTCAAGTCTAATAAAGAACCCTGGCTTGGTGATACATCTCAGTCACACGTATTGTAGTCTAGATCCAAACCCCTAAGCTTTTCCATGTAGGACCTTACATAGCAACAGCCTTGGGGGAGGGGGGCTTGTAATGGTATCAGAAAGATCTTTCACATGAGTTTGCCTCTTTGTGGAGTAAAAAACTTATATTTTAAAACCAGGAATATTGGGGGCTTAGTTTAGTATCTTTCTACTCTCTTGACTAGAAGCCAGGTCAGATTCGACTGGCCTGAAGGCAGAAACGCCAGCCACAAGGCTAACATCCCTGTAAGCGAATTTCAACCTTCTCACGGCCGGTGAGGTTCTGATCTTGTATAAGGCACTGCGTTCTAAACATTTAACACAAATTAACCCCCCTAACATTCACACCGCCTTGTGAGTAGGTATTGCTATCACTTTCGTCACGCACACAGAGAAACCGAAAAGAGGACGTCACGGAAGAAGCACGTTGGAGCAGGGTCAGCCTCTCGTGCAAAAAGAAACGGGGGAAGAGCCAGACGTGTAAGCCGTGCGGTGAGAAACGTGGGGGGACCCGCTGTGCGAGGAGCTGCAGGCAGCGATCAGGGCGCAGCAGGCAGGGGCGGCCTGACCAGCTCGACAGAGGCCGGCCTTCTTCGTGGGGCCGCTGCCTTGAACATAGAGAGGCCTGGGCTTAAATTCCAGTTTTACCCTTGATTCAGTTACACACCTTTGAACAAGGCCATGACCCTCAACTGTCCAATACGCAACTCAGAGAATGAAATTACTACTTTTTTAAATTGTATTTTTCGATGACTGTTTACATTCAGTGTTATTTTGCATTCGTTTCAGGTGTACGGCAGAGTGGCTAGGCAATCGTTCACTTTACAAAGTGGTCCTCTCAGCATTTCCGGTACAAGCCTGGCACTACACGTAGTTGTTACAATATCACTGACTCTATTTCCTGTGCCGTACTTTACATCCCTGTGGCCATTCTGTACCTACCAATCTCCACTTCTCAATCCCTTCACCTATCTCCCACCCGAGTACTAACCAGGCCTGACCCAGCCTGGCTTCCGAGATCAGATGAGATGGGGCGCGTTCAGGGCGGTCAAGGCCGTAGACTCTTCACCTTTTTCACCCAGTCCCTCAAACCGCCTCCCTTCTGGCAACCATTAGACTATTCTCTGGGTCTATGAGCTTGTTTGTTTGTTTGTTCATTTGTTTGGTTTGTTCTTCAGATTCCCCATATAAGTGAAATCATATGGTATTTGTCTTTCTCTGACTGACTGATATCACTGAGCAAAATACCCCCTAGGTCCATCCACGCTGTCACAAATGGTAAGATTCCCTTCTTTTTTATGGCTGAGTAGTAGTAGTACATTGTGTAAATGTGCCATGGTTTTTTTATCCACTTGTCTATTGATGGGCACTTCAGCTGCTTCCATAGCTTGGCTATTGCAATGAATGTAAAGGTGCACATAGTCTTTCAAATTTGTCTTTTGAATATACAACGTTTATACCCAGAAGTAGAATTGCTGGTCATAAGGCAGTTTCATTTTTAATTTTTTGAGGAACCTGCATGCTGATTCCCACCGTGGCTGCACCATCTGCATTGCCCCCCAGTGCACGAGGGCTCCCCTTCTTCCACATCCTCGCCAGCACTTGCTGCTTGTTGATTTATTGATGATGGCCATTTCGACAGGTGTGAGGTGGCATCTCTTTGTGGATTTAATTTTCATTTCTCTGATGATGAGTGACGTTGAGCATCTTTTCATATGTATAGTGCCGATCCCTATGTCCTCTTTGGAGAAATGTCCATTCAAGTTCTCTGCCCATTTTTTTAATTAATTGTTTTGTTTTTGTTTTTGTTTTTCTTTTTGATGTTGCAGTGCATTAGTTCTTTGGATAGTAGCCCCATATTAGAGGTATCATTAGCAACTATATCCTTTCAGTAAGTTGTCTTTTTGTTTTGTTGATGGTTTCCTTCGCTGTGCAAAAACTTGCTAGTTTGATGTAGTCACATTTGTTTATTTTTCTTCTGTTTCCCTTGTCCAAGGAGATATAATCAGAAAAAATGTTGCTAATAGAAATGTCAGAGATTTTACTGCCTATGTTTTCTTTTGGGAGTTTTATGGTTTTGAGCCTTACGTTTAAGTCTTTATCCATTTAGAGGTTATTCTTGAATATTGTGTAAAAATTATTACTGCTTATGGCAGCTGTGAGACTTAACTATAAAATCAATTCATTAAATTAGAATGATGTCTCTAGTTGTTTAGGGTGTTCTGATGATCTCAATACATTGCTCTTTATTTTTACCTTTGAAGTCACACATTTTTATAACCTGTTTAATATTGGTTTCTAATTTTCAAGAACATTTACTATTGCCAGATTAATATTCTGACATCATTATTTTCAGCATGACAATTCTTGGCCCAATATTCCTCAAATGCCTTCAGTTTAACGTCAAAGATGTCATACTGGTACTTCACTCTTTCTGCATTTATTATATTCTATTGTTATACCATAATATAATGAGAAAAAAGCCACTTCCAACACAGTTAATAAGTCTAGAGGGAAGTATTAAGTCCACCATTAATTAACTCAATTTTGAGCAAGTTTCTTTGCCTATATTTTCCTCTAGGTAAAATGTGAGAATCATTTTTGTCTGATCAACCCCACAGGTGTGATATAATGTTCAAATTAAACAATGTATTTGAAAATTCTTTGAAAGTTGGAAAGGCATATACAAGTATTAGGTAGTAGTGGTGGTGATTAGAAGTCACAGTCTTTGATCCTCAGTATTTACAGCTAAAAGTGTAAAGCTAAAAGGTAAAATAGGAAAATACTACCTATTTTCAAAGCACTAAATCTTATTGCCAAATATTGTTTTGTTTTTCATTTTTGACAGGTGAATATCTGATCTGTCAGTCACACTGTGACTTGGACATTGTTTTACAGCTTGCTTGTGACTCGCACAAGCCAACAAAGGCAACACAAAAACATGCAAACTAAACCCACAGTTTCCAAACTTGCAGTCAGCACCCGCCCTGACTCTAACGGAGGCCGGGTTCTATAGGAGCCCGATCTACTGGCAGCTTGATACCAAAACGCAGGGGAAAGCCTTCTGACGGCGATGCCATTATGCAGCGCAACTCTACGGAATGAAGATGTGTTCACGGCGGCAGAATTGCGTCGCTTTTGACCGGAGCAGAGAGAAAGGAGGCCACGGGGCCCTGCTGCCGCGGAGACGGACTGAAGCGGCCGGCCACGGGCGGCGAGGGCAGGCACCGCCTGTCCAGCCCGGACGCCGCCCGCGGCTGGAGAGGATGCTGAAGGCAAACGGCAGGGTCACAGATAATGACAATAATGACAGTACTGTGACAGGCTTGAAGATAATGGCTTGATAATGGCACATCAAAGAAACACTTTAAAGTAAATTGTGTCAGGAAGTTATTTTTTTAACGACCCCATCGGCACATCTATGGCAACTCATGAGCATATTTCGTTCGACTATTGAAAACACTAAATTGCGAAAGCAGATGCAGAAGTGAATATAATTTCATAGGTACTTTAAGGTCATGTGGGTGTTGAATAATAAATCCTCGTGCAGACTGCGAGGTTTGCGGGCGCTGCCGCCTGTGCGCAGGGACAGCTCAGTGCAGGGCGACCGGGGCGCGTTCCTCGCGGAGGCGCAGGGCGGGGGCTCTTCTGCAGGCACCGCCTGCCTGTCGCTCGTGTGCAGGCCTGATGCCCCCGAGTCACTGCTACCAAAACCTTCTACGTACCTTCTAAAATTATTACAAACATATTATGTTGAGCAACTAAAGATGTAGTTGAGACTAAATGGGCTGGTTCATCACGACTCTTTGAGATAGTTTAGAATCAGATGCAAACGCAGGCCCGCAGGCCCTGGGGGCCCTGAACGCGCTTCTCCGGAGCTGCTCTCCCGTCCTGCTCCACCGCGCAGGCGCCCCGGCCCAGGGGCTCCTGGGGCGGAGCTGCTCCTGGGGCGGAGCTGCTCCTGGGGCGGAGCTGCTCCTGGGGCGGGGCCAGAGCCGCTGCAGCCGCTGCTGCCGCTGCTCTCGCCGCGCGCCCTTCTTCCCCGCGCCTCCACCTGCCTCTTCCGAATCTCAGAGGCCTGCGGGGAGAGGGGCCGTTCCCCACCCACGTGCTCTGAGACTTCCCCGGCACAGCGCGTCCTCCTGGAACTAAGGGTGCACTCGGTACACTCGCCGCCAAGTGCCTTCTCTTCCAATCCTTGTGTCAGGAAGATTCGAGTATTTCCTCCGGCCTCCCTAGTCAAAAACACTCAAGAAGCTTCAGTTTAAAAAAGTCATGATTCCCTTTCTTACAGAGCCGATGAATGTGTGTGTCTCAGAGTTTCATTAGCGGGATCATGTTTAAAAACTATACTGTAAATACTAACGAGGTTACTTTAGCGTAATGAACCCTCAAATTAATATTTTTGCACTTGTATTTGAAATTGCTCCAAAATTCTCAATTATCTCAAAAGTTAAAAGGATTTGTAAGGATACATCGTGAGAGTCAATTATTTTAGATACTTTAAAACTTTTTTCAGGTTTGATATTATATACTTTTTTTACTTCAGGTGACCCAAGAGCACCCCATTCATTATCCTCTGTGTTGTTTTTTTACAAATGGTATTAGTGAAACTCTGATAATATTTTACTTTGTTATTGGCCTTTGCTACTTTTAAGCAACCTATAACTAAGGTTGGTGGAGCCATAAAATAAAACAAAGTTCTCTAACGCTATGAAAAATGTAGTGATGGCTTGTTATTGTAAAACGCACTCATAGTGGGATTCAAAGTATAAAGTTATATTTTATTCACTTTGTAATATTAATGATAAAAATAGCATATGCATCTGATGATTTAGATTCTATTTTTACAATAATTCGTGATGATTGTTGAGGCTACAAAAATATTTTTGCATGCTATTTAATGTAGCACCTTTCACAGGGTAGGTAATTGCTTAAATACAAGTGTTAATATGTAATATAAAATTATATTGAATATTCCAGGGGAAATTTATGAGAAAAAAAAAACCAGGACACACAGAGTCATTTTATTCAGTCTCACCAGAACAATTAGAAAAATACAGGGGTGGGCAAAGGTAGGTTTACAGTTGTTCTCATTATATAATAATACAAGAATAAACTGTTTCATATACTCAAGACTATAAACCTACCTTTGCCCTACCTGTAAAGGGGGGACACCAGAAAACCAAAACTTATTTGTAATAAATTGTGTATTTATTCTTACATGTTTAAACTTCAGTCACCTTCCAAGTATTCTCCACTTGATGTAGTACACTGTTGAGATGCTCAAAACAGTTTTTGAATTTGTTGATTTTGATGCCTTTTAGTGTTTCTGCTATTTTTTTTGTTTCACCTCTTCCAAATGAGCAAAATGTTTCCCTTTGGAGACTCTTTTTTTTTTTTATTATCCAGGGAAACAAACAAAAAATGCCAATCAAGTTGGGATTGGGTGAATAGGGAGAGTGGGGCAGGGGGGTCACGCTGTTTTTGGTCAAAAACTGCTGAACACTCGCGGGGTATGGGCAGATACACCTGTAACTCACCCATTATGAAATGGGCAAACATGTTGAAAGAGTCTTAAAAAAAATTCACTGAAGCCAAACGCAGCCTCTCACAATACCACCAGCTGGTGCACTGACACGGATGGGTGCCCAGAACACCCCCTGGCAGGGCAAACCTGTCCTACAAGGGGCCTGCCCCCCAGAAGACAATTCTGGGTTTCTTGGGGGTCCCCCTTCATATGTGGTTGGAAAAACAAAAATGTCAAGGGGAAAAATAATAATTTGGTTACCTTTTCGTTTTTGTCTTCTTCCCACAGAGAATAGCCACACATGTAACCTACAACAATCTGAATGGGGCCCAGAGAATGAAAAGCAGAAAACCAAAAGCATAAGAATTAGGGAAGCCATTGAAACTGGGAGATAGCTAGACAATCTGCCAGAAGTAACTATCCAGCAATTTTACCCAAATTATACGTCGGTCCTGTTTACCACAAGCTTGGCAAAAATGGGATGAATTTGGATAACTTCATGTACTTTTTCCCAGGGATGACAACAAATTCTGTGACAATGGAATCTTGAAACCAAATGAACCACCTTCAGGATGAGTCGTGTGTGCTAGGACAGGGCTTCGCTGAGAATAGTTCAGGCCAGCAGCCTTCATATACCGGAGTTTCAACCAAGTCTTACATAAATAGACAATGCAGCTAATTCATTGCCAAAAACATCCTTTAAAACGCACTACATTTATTATTTTATCATTTTAAAAATGCAGTCAAATCCCAAAGCCGAGGAAGTCACCGATGGTAACGTGGTCCAGGAGACTGCAGGTGGAACGCAAAGAATCTGCCTTGGGAATATTGATGTGATTCTCTGAAAACAGAGCTGTGCCTGCTTTGAAGTATTTTGGAAAAGAGTCTAGCTGTCAAAAATTGCAAGCTCCTTGCAGGCAAGAGCCAGCTTTATGTGCCTGGTTTGCCTGGTGCTTGACACACTGTGCTGAGCAAACTAAAAATCAATGAAGTCATCACCAAACCCCGCTTACAGGCTGATTTATAAGGAATATTATGTTTCTAATTTGATATCCCACAAACATCTGTTTAAAAGTGGCTGTTAAATGCAGAGTGGCCAGGAATTGTGCTTTAATTTGGATAGAAAGCTGTCTATAAATTAGAGATAATTGACTTCGCCACTTCAAAATCCGTGGAGCACTTCTTGGACTCATTCTGTCCTTGATGTGAACCTGGGTAAATTACGAGCGTTTCAAATGCAAATGCACTTTGCTTCCTCTCTCAAACACTGGCCCCCAGGCCGGCCCCTTTCAGGGAGCCCTCTCCCAGACGCACTCTCCCCTAAAGCTGAGCAGAGAGCGGCCAAGGCTGGTTCTGATTTGCTCCCCAGATCGTGTACGCGCGCGTGCGGCGCGTGCTTCCTTAAGCTTTGTGCGTGGGCTAGGAGAAATGTTTTCAAGACAGAAACGGTTTCCTGTTAAATAGTAGCTGATTGCCAACTCCAGTTCCTTGATGACAGCGCTGCCGAAGTGGACGAGGGCAGCCCCCTTTGCGTGTTCCGTTTCTCTGGAGCTGCCGCCCACGTGTCTGCGTCCCGTAGAGCCCTTTCTTCGCGGGACGCTCTGCCTCACCTTACCCCAAGCGCCAGGGCCGGGCGGCTTTCTCCTCCCTCAGCCTCGAAGCTGTAAAAGAATCAACTCCTGGCTGCACCGGGGCATGTTGGGCTCCGCGGTCTTCACCAGGCTGTTTTCCTAAAGGAACGTTTCTCTACAAATCTAGAATGTTTCCCTTTTTGACTTCGAAGTCAAGTATCAGTAACTGTCCTCGGCAGCCTTCTGGCCTGAGCCTGCCCCGAGCCAGGGAAGGAGAACTTGAGACAGGAGACTGATCTGGCAGCGTGGAATCTTGTTTTGATCAGCATGTGTACCACAGACAATGTGGTTTTCATTTGAGAGGGGAACGCAGCGACGTTGCCAGAGAACTCTGCCCATGGCCGGTTATTTTATTTGGGCTAGAAGGGTACCCAGATGAAGGCCCCAATGTTCTGCCAGGAAAACGGGGAGGACTGCACTTCATCCTTTGCAACCTGATTTGGAAGTTTGGCAAATTGATTCATAAGCCAATAAAATTGGAATTATACAAATGGGTCACCGGGAAATCATCTGCATTTATGCAACATGTTCTAAACGCTCGGTGGGTACTTCCATTTTAATTACATACATTCAGATATTGGGGGCTCACCCACCAATGGTTTCAGTGCCCCTCCCTTGAATATATATCACAGGTTGTGCAAAGATCGGAGGAGCCTGTCGTTCATTCTGCAGCTCCCTTTGGTAAGTTCAGAGTCCTTAGTTTACCTGTGTGATGCCAATGACACCTTTGTCTGAATTGCCTACGTGAATTCTAATATCATTACGAGTCTGACATATGCACATTGTACAGTACATAATATAAGACTTCCTCCGCGAGTTTTCATGGTAAATGCTAAACGTATGTCTCTACAGCTTAATCCTTAATTCACCACACTTGACTTCGATCCTTACTGGAATTTAACATACTTTGACAAAGGTTTATTAGCAATGCAAAGACAAAGGTCAACTACACTCACTATGAGCAAACCAACAAAAACTCATCATGATGTATCTGGATGGGTCTTAGTTGCCTTGAATTTAGTGAAATTATCCTTGTGTGTTACAGACACAGGTTTGCCATCCCTCCTACCAGTTTTTTTTTTAAATTTTTAATTCTATTATGAAATTTTGTTTCTTTTTTAAAATTATATTTTATTGATTATGCTATTCCATGGTATTATGCTATTATGTTGTCCTGATTTCTCCCCCTTCTCCCCCTCTACCCGGTGCGCCCCACTCCCTCAGGCAACCCCCCCCCCCCCCGCCATTGCTTCTGTCCATGGGTCATGCACGTAAGCTCTTTGGCTGCTCCATTTCCCATACTGTACTTTCCATCCCCCTGGCTGTTCTGTAACTGCTTATTTGTACTTCTTAATCCCCTCACCTCTTCACCCGTTCTCCCTCTCCCCTCTCCCACCTGGCAACCATCTGGTAACTAACTACTTTTCTTTTGCTGCTTTTGAGTCTCTCTCTACTTTTAACCTTTGGCCTTGTAATAGCGATGTGTCTTGGAGTGGCCTCTTTGCATCCATCATAATTGGGACTTTCTGCACTTCCTGGACTAGCATGTCTATTTCCTTCACCAAATTAGGGAAGTTTTCTTTTGCTATTTTTCCAGATAGATTTCCAATTTCATGCTCTTTCTCTTCTCCTTCTGGCACCCCTACGAGGCAAATGTTAGACCTCTTAAAGTTGTCCCAGAGGCTTTTTATACTATCCTCATTTTGTTTTTTGATTATTTTTTCTTCTTGTTGTTCTGCATGGTTGTTTTTTTGGTTCCTTATGTTCCAAATCATTGATGTGAGTCTCAACTTCATCCATTCTACTGCTGTTGTCCTGTAAATTGTCCTTTACATCAATTAGGGTATCCTTTGTAAAAAAAAGACTGGGTCTTTTTTTATGCTGCTGAGGTCCTCATTAAGTTTCTTTAGCATCCTTATAATTAGTGTTTTGAACTCTGCATCTGATAGATTGCTCATCTCCATTTCATTTAGCTCCTTTTCTGGAGCTTTCATTTGGGCCATGTTTCTTTTTCTCCTGATTTTGGCAGCCTCCCTATGTTCGTTTCCATGTATTAGGTAGAGCTGCTTTTACTCTGTCTTCATAGTATGGACTAATGTAGTAGGTGTCCTGTAGGGTCCAGTGGCACAGCCTCCCCTATCACCCAAGCTGGGTACTTGAGGTGCACCCTTTGTGCGGGCCGAGTACACACTCCTCTTGTAGTTGAGCCTTGGTTGCTGTTGGCAGATCAATGGGAGGGATTTACCCAGGCCAGTCAGCTGCAAGGACTGGCTGTGACCACTGACCCCAACCTCCACCCTCCATGGAGGCTCAGCTGTGCAGGGGCAGGGTGGTGGTGTTCCAGTGTGGTCTGTAGCTGTCCATTGGGTACACTGGCCATGGGGCTTCCTAGGGGGCACAGGCCAAGTCCAGCCCCGACCTGTGTTTTGCCCAGGGCACCCAGCCTGAGCTATAAAGCAATCTGAGATGGCTACTACTTGTGCTAGGCTTGGAGACTCCCAGGTGGAGCCAAGCTGTGACTCCAATCTGGCTGCTGCTAGGGCTCACCAAAACCAGCTGTCACTTGTTTGATAGGCTTTAGGAGCCAAGACCAGGTATTCTTATGGAAAAGCAGCTTGGGTGGGCCCATCAATTGGGTGGGGTGGAGCCTCTGGGGATCCTCAAGGTGGATCGGTGTTAGCCAGGTTGATGGAGTCTCAGATTTGGCACCAATCTACCCGTTGTTGTGGGGGGGGAGAGCTCAGCAAAGGGACAATGGCCTCTGCTCACCCCAATGCCAGACACTCCAGTCCCTCCCTGTACACCACACTGGTGCCCTTCAAGCTGCCACCCCAGCGCTGGAGCTCAGAGGGAGCGCGTCTGAGTAGGTGAGTCCGTGTGTGGGTTTCCCCAGAGGAAATGCTTGGGGCTCTAGCAGCCTCCTCCACCTACTCAGTGCCCACTGGTTTTTGCAGCCAGAAGTTGTGGGGACTTCTCTTCCTGGCACTGGAACCCTGGACTGAGGAAGGGCATGTGGTGTGGGTCTGGCACTCCTCACTCCCCAGTTTTTATCCATGTGGGTGTGGGACCAGTTCCTTCTGCATCTGCACCCCTCCAACCAGCCTGGATGGATGTGGTTTCTTTAATTTCTAGTTGTCAGGCTTCCGTTCAACTCAATTTCTGACAGTTGTGAGTGATGGCTGTTCTATATTTTTGTTACAATTTTGATGATGTTGTGTAAAGAGGTGAGCCATGTCTGCCTAGGTCGCCATCTTGAACAGAAGTCTCCTCCTACCAATTTCAATCTATCTATTTCCATTTGAAAATCTTTCCTTTTGAATAACCTGCTTTATTTTTAGTCAGTCAGTTTTTAAAATGAACATTTCTGCCACTTCATAATCAGTAGATATCTCATACTTGGGATATATAAAGGCCTCAGCAATAAGGAAATAGGTTGCCTTACAATCATCTATCTTAACATGCTTTCTATTAATACGCCTGCAGGTTTGGCTTGGTCCTAGGGGACCGTGTGACTCAATCGCTGTTAGCACAGACATGCATCTCCATTATACACCTCTCCTTCCACCTCCTGGACCTTAGACGTCAGTGCAGAGCGAATGCATAGCTACATTCTCAGATTTACTTTGCATTTGGAAATGCTTTTATTGTGCACGATAAGACACACAAACAAAGATTTGCTTGAACAATAATTCTGTTTTGGGGCCTGTTCTGAATTATCATTCTTCCTCTTTATCTTCACTTTCATTCATCCCCAAGGTTGTTGTGGGGCAGTATTCGCTGACGTGTTGACAAGGATCTGGCGTATGGACTCTCTTGCTGTCCCCCTAACGTGGAGTGCTTTCCCACTCCATGCCTTCTCATGCCACTGCCTCTGCCTGCCAGTGCCACCTGTGTGTGTCCCTGGCTCACTGTCCTGCCTCATTCAGCAATCAGCTCAAAGACCCAGACAGCTCTTCCCTGGGGAACCATCCAACCCAGCACACGCACCCCCCGCGCCGTCTCCCGTCACCCTGCCTCAGTTGGCTTGCTAGCACTCGCCTCCACAGGGTATGGTGGTACATACTTATCCCTGTATTTATTGGCTGGTCATTCACCTCCTCTGCTAGAGTGTAAGTTCCATCAAGGAAGGTATTTTGTTTGTTTTCTACTCTACTTTACCCCATGATCCAGAAGAGTTCCTGGCTTGTAAAGCATACTAATTATTGTTTGTGATGAAATGGATATACCTGCGGCACTGCATTTCTTTATATCTCAGTTTATTTCTCCGTTGAAGGATATTATTGTACTTCATGGTCTTTAGTCAAGAATGTATTTGTCTGCAATGATATCATAGATGCATAAGTTATGTGAGGATGGATTCATTGATACTTTATTAGAACCCTGTGCCTTTTCCCTCAGTAACAGTGAATGACAGTATTGGATTCCTTTCTAGCACTAGCCTATAACTTTTGGACTGACAAACCATTAAAACCACAAACTGACACCCTGGCAAGATGGTTCGGTTGGTTGGGGTATCATCCTGTACACCAAGAGTTTACAGGTTCAATTCCCGGTCAGGACATATGCCTAAATTGTGGGTTTGACTATTGATCAGGGCGCATGTGGGAGGCAACCGATTGATGTTTCTCCTCTCTATTTTTCTCTCCCTCCCCCTTCCTCTCTCTCTAAAATTAATAAAAATATATTCTCAGGTAAGGATTAAAAAATAAAACTACCAGCTGGCTCAGTAGTGGTAACTGTATCAATGATAATCATGTAGTATTTCACTCAAAATACCTTTAAGGAATATATAGTAGGTTAACTGTAGACTTTAATATTTTATTTCACACTGAAAGCTCTAATAATGTATGATGAGGCTTATTTTTTCCTAGGGGAATGTAAATTTAATCATTTAGCAATGTTAGTCCCTTAAAATTAGATATATAACATAAATTGGGAAAAGAAAAAGTACATGGCTGAATTATTGATTTAAAATTTAAAAATTATTTTCACCTTTTACAGATTAATTTTACCCTGATGTTGAATTCAAGTAAGTAAAAATGAATTTTCATGAAAACAGGGATTTGTTCTTAGAAAGAGTGTCTGGAAGTAATAAAATCACATGGTTATATATTTTATTTTCCCTTATCAAAAATATTTATAAAGGACGTAACTTTGAATAGTTTGTCCGCCATATTGCTCTCCACCTCTGGTGTTGCTAAACGTTTTCATAGCAACATGTAAGAAGCGCTCCAAGCCCTTCTGATGGTTCCATGTTTTAAAATAATTTTCATGTATTTGATTAAACTATTAATACAATCAGCTGACTTAGAAAATTCCAGAAATAGTCCTGAACGCAGCAGCAATGTGCCTCTTAAGAAGTAGGCGACCCGAGTCTGTGCCGTTGCCCGTCTAAGCCCACAGGCCTGAGGCTGAGTGCGTGCAGCTGCCTCTCCGGGCCACGTGGCCGCTAAGGCACTTTCAGTGCGCACCCGAAAGAAAGGGGTGTTTTCACAACAGAGACGCAGGAGGAGCCCCACAGACTGCCTGCATTCCAGCAAGTCCAATAAACCCCTGCAGGGGCGGGATTAAAATCCTGAGGTCATGGTTTTGTGTGTGAACACGCAGGTCACTATTAACCTTTTATTGGAGGGAATCACTACCTTGTCAGTTTGTCTAGCATCTCCTGCAACTGTAATGCTTGATGTATCACTTTCCTCTTTTGGTAAGTGCAGCGTTCATCTCCACTTGAAGTGAGACTTTCATTCCATACGTTTCTGATTTGTTTTGCTATAAGTATTGTTCTTGCTTCAGTGAAAAAGATTTCTGGGGAGAACCAAATGCTAGAAATTGTGCTAGAAAAATCCTATATTATTCCTAAACTGGGATTGATTAATCAAGCAAATCATAATTCTGTCTCACAAAGAATTCTTAGAGAATTAGAACACAGAATCTTGGCATCAGATTCTTTCCCCTTAACTCTTAGCTATAATCATGTTTATCATTTTACTTTTGCTCTGTTCTCAATTACAGAGTTTATATCCTTGAAGACTTTGAGATGCTTCAGAGTTTCTAGAGAAAAAAAAATATGTATTCTGTTTTGAGTTATACAAAGCAATCAACATGTTCCCATATTTGGCTCATGCACCCATAATACTCAAATTCATAGGGAAATACTAAAACATGTTTGCTCATCACAGGTGACAAAAACAAATTAGTGTCTTGCACTCAGTCTACACCACATATTAGGAATGCTATCATTTAGATTAAACCCACATTTGATTTCCTATTCTGAAACAGAAAACACAGTCCCGACATTATTAAATGACAAAAATAAGTCTGGACTAAATTTCAATTTCTTGGTATTAACTTAAAAGTATTTTATTTACTAAAAACTTTTACATACCGTTAAAATCCCTAGTGAATAGAGGCCAGTCAGTGGTACAGTCAGAGCATAACACGCCCAGCAAATAGTGGGTCTGGGGCAGAGACGTAGTTACAGAAAGGTCTGAGGTGGCGAGACAACCTGCGGAAGCCCCGCTCCTGCCTGCTGCAACGAGTGGCGCACAAATGCATCTCGTGCCGGGCTAGACTCTCCTCCTGAACGGCTTCGCTCCCGGGTGACTGCCTGAAAGCGGGAGTCCGTCTAGGCTAAAACGCTGTAAAGGTTGTTTAGAATTTCTGCCACAGAGTGAGCGAGGACTTGAGTATGAGAGCAGAACCTTCCTTCTCTGTCCTTCTTTCTATGCCACTGGACTTCAAGGAAATTTGGGAGAAAGTGAGACCCAGACATTTTTCCATAATGAGCTTCAACGCAGGGCTGTTCCTATAACTGTAAGCCTGGTCCACGGCTGGCCTTCAGCGAACATGCTCTACTGGGAACTCGCAAACATCCCCTGCCAGAATGCTTACACCGAGTTCGTAACAAAGTGAGTCCCCTAAGGCCAGTCTAGTTGAGGCTCATTAAGCTTTAGAGAAGTCCAAGAACTCTGGCAGGTAGAAAGGCACTAAAGCAACCTTAAAATATCTGTTCTGGCAACTATCCATACTCATGTTTTTTATAAGAAAATGAGATTCCCATTTATAGTTCAACGGGCCATACCCTACTAACAGGTAGAGACTATTTTCAGTCAGGGGAGAAGATAATATAGAGCGATCAAAATTTAACATTACACTATGAATGCAACATATTTTAAATAAATATTTTAATTCTATTGTTGGCATTTACAAGTAGAAAGCATACAGTATGTTACAAATATCAAAATGTGAAAAATATGAACGTTACATAAGTAACAAATGTAAAAAAAGTATTTTCTTACCTTCCCGGAAAGTAAGAAAACTATTCAGCATAGGAAAATATCAGTATCAAAAACACAGCTTAGGTGTAAAAAAAAAAAAGTTTTTACACGGTATTAAAAATGATCTACAAAATGACAGAAAGTAAGAAGTGTTGAAACTGGACTTTATATAAATTATAAAAACTGGGTACTTGGGGTAAATGCTAAATGGTTGAAAAGTAAGTCCAATCATAGGCTTTGCTTAAGTCGACTCTTAAAATTTTAAAAGCATAGAACATTTTTCAATAAATAACTTTTCAATAGTGTCTCTGAGAGGCGCGGCTGGCGGCGTTATTCCACAGCAGAAGGTGGCCGCGTTCCGGGGCCCACATGCGATCGTTTTGTTCCTCGTGGACGCCTGGTGAAAGTCTTAAGACCATCACCGTTTACACACACACAAAAGAAAGATTCAGAAGTTTTAACACAATCTCATAAGAAAAGTCCTAAAGTGCTGAACAAAATGACTTAATTTGAGTACCCATGGTCATGTAAAACGTAGTCCAATCCTCAGACACACCCGAGCAACATCGAATATGGGACCTACAGTTCTGAACGGGTTAATACAGAGTCATTCAAGAGTAGGAGGGCTCTTTTCTACGCTTAACAAGGATCAGTTAAACCTCAAGGGTCTTGCGATGCAAAACATAGTAATAACACAACGGCAACAATACACAACCCCACTGTGAGAGCAACCAGTTCATGTCTGCAATGGCTATGGCATTAACCTTTTAGAATCACAAAGCAAACAGTGGCAAGAAAAAACTTTTCCGAGTGCTGCACGCCACCATCACTAGTCACACAACACGACGCATGCAAGCAAATAAATTCAACCGAGCGTATTAAATTAAAGTTGTTCTGAGTCGGTTTCAGCAGCATTGTGGTTATTATTTTTAAAAGCTCCCTTCCGACACCCGTGCTTACTGGCCGGTTTCGCAGGGGCGCCCCGCCCTGCTGGGCGGCCTGACCACGCGGGGGCGCCCTTGCCTCGCCGTTCTCACCCTGCGGCTCGGCTCGCAGCGCTCACACGTACTGCTCCGCCTCGCCCTCCTTGGGGACTGGCTGGCCCATCCCGGTTTTGCCGTCGTCATTGGCTGCTGCCTTCTCCGGGAGAGACGCCAGATCTTTAAAAACATCCACATAATGTCCAAAGCCAGGGCCCCAGTTCAAAAGGTTGTCCCAGTTGAAATTCCCCGCTTGCTGCCCCAGCTTCAAGGGCAGTGTGTTGTCGGCCACCCCGGGCGCCTGCGCGCCCCCGGGCGCCCCCTCGGCCCTGCGGCCGTGGTATCTTCTAGGCTTCAGCCTCGCGCCGTAATTGTCTTCGTCGTCGGCGTCCGACTCATTGACTTGAGATAACTTGGGCATCCGGGACGTGTACACCATTGGTTTCTCCCTGTCATACTCCATTTCGGAGCACGTGAACGACTCGTGCGAGTCGCTGTCGGAGGACGACTCGGGGGCGGGGATGCCATCGGCCGGGTTCCTCGTCCTGGACAGGGGCCGCCGGCAGTCCTCCTCGGAAGACGACCTCCCGTGGTCCGCGCTGCAGATACTCGGGTTTCTCGGGCGGGGGGTGTTGAGCCTCTCCACCTCCTCGATGGAGAGCCCCACGGGAGGAGAAGATTCCAGAGGGATCTGCCCAATCGGCTGCTTCAGGCGGCTCCCAGGCCGGGAGCCATGCGGGGCCAGCGCCTGGGGGCTCTTGCTCCTCCGGCCCAGCCTCGTGGCGTAGCTGAAGATGCCCGGCTGGCAGGGGTCGCCGTGCATCTCGGCCGCGGTGGCATCCCGGGCGGGCAGGTGCAGCTCCCTGGCCGGGCTGTGCCGGTAGAAGGTGGAGGACTTGGAGAAGGGCGCGGGGCTGTGCCGCGACAGCGGGTTGGGGGTGGGGCAAGCCGAGTGGCTCAGGGAGCTGGTTCTCAGGCCCGGGCCGTAGGAGGGCTGGTAGGTGAGGCTGCTTGCCCCCAGGGGCATGGGCGACTGCCTGGCGAAGCCCAGTGGGCTGTGCCTCTGGATGGAGAACTTGGGCGTGTGGCTGCGGAACTGCCTGTAGTGCTGGATGATGTCGGCATCGGACGGGGCGATGCTGCTGGCGTTGTCGATGTCGTAGTGCTCGATCTCCTGCTCGGGGGAGGCCAGCGGGGCGCTGGGGATGGTCTCTGAGTTGTGCGGAATGTCGGTCTCATCGTAGATGAGGTAGGGGTTCTCCCTCTCAATGATGTCGGGCTTGGGGTTCCCCTCAGGCTGCTTCCTCACGGTCATGTCATCCCCGTAGGGTGGGATGTTGTCGGGGTCATCAAAAGCGACGTTCTCGCTCCCCTTCTTTTTCTTCTCCTTGGGTTTCTTCTCCTCTTTGGGGCTGGTGGCCTTCTTGCCCCGGCACTGGTTACAGAGGATCAGGCTCAGGACCAGGAGGGCCAGCAGTGTGGCGCAGCTGCCCACGATGGCAGGCACAGCCCACAGGGGCAGCGAGATCTCCTCCGGGCCGGGGCTCAGGACGCAGACGTGCCCTCCGGGGCTGCCAGCTTTGCACAGCCTCCCCTGAGGACAGACGACCCCGAGGCAGGCCACCACCGTCTCGCAGGTCCTCCCCGTGTGCGACTCGGGGCAGCTGCAGGTGAAGCCGGCGTGCAGGCCTGGCTCGCAGCTGCCCCCGTTCTGGCAGGGGTGCGAGGCGCAGTCCCCGGGGGGCACGCACTTGTAGGCGTACCACTGGTTGATGCACAGCAAATCGCCCCAGCAGGGGTTGCTGGCGCAGATGTTCGGCCCCCGACAGCCGATCTTCACGGACGGGTCCGTCTTGGAGATGGAGGCCAGGCTGTGCTTCCCGCTGAAGGGCAGGCTCTGGCCCCCGTAGAGCACGGACGCGATGCAGCCATCAAACCCTGCAGGGAGAAGGAGGGCCAGGGCGTCTTAGAGAAAACCAAAAGCTTTGCACGCCGCCGTGGCGGCGTCTGGTCCAGGGAAACCTCGTGTCCCGTGGCCAGTGCTTTGGCAGCCCACTCTAGGCGCCACCGTCCTGCTCAAGGGCAATAAACCAGTGCGCCTGACGACAAGGTCGGGAGGTTTCTGCAACCAGCGAGGGGAGGGCAGCTGGGAGTCCCCTCTTCCCGGAGATTTATGGATGGCTCCGACGGGCTGCGTTTCCTTTCTCTCCCTCTTTTTATTTATTTAATGATCTATTTGTGTTACTTGTATAGTCTACATACTGAGAAGCGCACACATAGAAATAAAACTCATTTTAACAGATACTTATAAAGAACTTCGCTTCCCTCTTCAGATCACGCCTTCTCCACGGAGGCGACATTGCTCCCAAGGTGCCGAGCACAGCTTCGTGGGCAGCAAAAGGCAAACCTTAGCTATTACAGTGCTTTGTGGGTCTCGAAAGGGCAGATCCAGAGTCTAATTCTGTATTTCATGGGGTGGGGACAGTGAGGGTTAGAAAAAAATATCTAAAATGGCTCCCCAGAGAGTAATGATTATTTTTTTAAGAAGCTACGGAACTCTTTGCTAGACGAGAGTGTGCTAATATGGCTGACGCTCTCGGCCCAGAGCCTAAGAATCTGTCTTGTTGCTCACAAAATGCACAATTTACATTGACTTGTTTTCCTAAAATAGGCCAATGAATTAACATTGATATTCTCGAGTAAGCTACATGTAAATGACCTATGACCTGGGCTTGAACTTCGATGCCTTAACTCCCCTACTCTCCACCCTTCCTCTTCCCCAGGCATTGCTCCGTCCCAGTGACCTTTCCGTCCCTGACCCCCTCTTTTTCCGTGACCTGTGGCATCTGTCTCTGCCCCTGCTCTCCTGGAGTTCTTCCCAGGACACGGGCTCTGCTCTTTCTCATTCCGTCCTATTCATGCCCATATTTCACTTACCTGCTCGACGCTGGTAACTCCTAAAACATATTTCCAGCTGGAGTTAACGCCTTTCTCCGAGATGCCCCACACCCACCCTGTCCCCAGCCAAGATCGTGGTTTTCCCAAGGACCCGTTCCTTTCTGTGCCGCTCCGTGCCTGCCTTTCTCAGTGGCACTACCCCTCTTCTAACGGAAGAGTCAGAAATCGCCCTGACTTTTACCCAAGGCGCCAACAGTCTGAATGATTTAAGGTGTTAAACACGCCTCCCCTACCCACCCGCTGACAAGCCCGCCGCCCCTACGCTCGCCCAAGCTCCCACAAGGCTGTGCCTGCGTCACGGCAATGTCTTCCCAGCTGACGCCAGCAAGTACCCTGGTGTCCGCCACCGCATCCTCCATGCTGCATCCTGGAAGACTTTTAACGTCACTGGACCCTCGTAAGATGAATTTTTTAGTGACTTCCCACTGTTCTGAGAATAAAACCAAAACTTTATCGTAGTCTAGAAGACCCTGCTTCATTCCCCAACTTCATCTTTTACCTGTGACATCAGCCCTCAAGGTGCTGGGTTCCGTGATCCCAGACTTACACTACTTTTTCTTTTGTTTTTAGTTCCTGTCAATGTAATTTAATCTTTCATATTCTCCCATTCTTGTCTTCATAGTCCAGATCTAAGTGCAGATGTCAGCTTTCCAGGAAAGTCTCCCCTTCTGCTTTTCTGGGGCAACCTCTTAAAAGTCGATGTTCTTCCTTCACATCATTTGTTCAAGCTTAAAATAATGCATTAACTCGTGTGATGATTTGACTAATGTTTGTCTCCCTTGAGGAAGACTTGTGTGAGACTTGTGTGAGGAAGGTGGCTGTTTATTGAGGCCACCATCGCACTCCCTGTGTCCAGCACGGGACTCAGGAGTATCTGTGGTGCGAATGAGCAAATATATGAATAAGTGAATAAATGTGTAAATAAGGGCTTGGTGGTCAGAGAACCATCGAAGCACCACGGGCTGGATTACGACCTGGCTGACATATGCAGCTGTCGGAAGCAGTGATGGCGATAGTCCCCTAGACACTTTCTAAAGATAGTTATGACAGCCTTAGACTATTCACAGGAAATGGTATCAGAGCTCCAGCAACTCTGAGAGAACTAGCCCTGCCTTCCCTTTGGGAATGTGCTCACCGCGAGCATTTACCTGTCTGAGTGTCCCGATGAGCTTGATTGGGTGGAATTCCGCCAAGAGACATGGTGAGCACATCGAGGCCACCAAAATCCTGAGTCGGGTGGACGATATCTCTGCTGTATATCCTGTCCACGGACAGTACTGTGGCTGTTCCATTTTTTCCGATTAGAAAAGTATGCCAGTGGCCGTCGGCAACGTACACTTCAGGGATGTTTCTCTCCACCTTCCCAGCAATTCCTGCATCTGATGTAAAATGTACTTTGCCGTTCTTAATCTAGAAACATATTAAAATATTGTACAATTAACTATAATATGCTTGGATGAAAATAAAAGTGAAATAAAATCTTAAAATATTGATCAATTCAAAGCAGATAGAATAGATGAAGAGACTGGTTGCATTAGAGCATATTTACCCATCTACCTCTATGATTTTAGGTAACATATACCTTCACATTTAATAGTTTCAATAGTTTTCAAAGTGTTATTATATTTGTACCTAATTATTCAAGATGTGTAAAATTTCAGAACACAAGTGAGATAATAATGGGGTGAATACCTATTTTAAAATAAGTAAATTAAAACTTTTTTGTGATTTCTATTAATTTAATAGCAATAATGAAGGTTAAAAAAAGGTCAGTTTAGTAAATGGCCTATAATGATCAAAAAAGGTTAAACTACTTGCAAAACAATCAATTCTTAAAGATGAAGCCTAGCTGGAAAAAATAAAGACAAAATAAATTGTTTTACCTGTCACCTATGACACACTAAAGTCTTGGGAAAAAAATAAGCCTAATATTTACATCAGTTGTTGAGCTTTAAGAAATACTAAGATGAATCAAGGGCGAGTTCTTAACAATGAAGTGTCTGGGCAAGGCTTCACTTTGGCTCTCTCTTCCGATTTATCTAAGGGATGTTTGGTTTCTACTACTGCACCCAGCAGTGAACGCGGGGTAATAGGATGCTCCTACTCCTGTTTCCAACCACCGAGTTTCCAGTGTTCCCAGTAGACACTTTAGAAAATGAAATAATTTATGAGTCAGATGAACATTCGGTTCAGAGAGCATCATCCCATCGAACTACCAGACAGAGCCGGTGCGTCAGCAAGGCAATGAAGTGACAGCGTGTCTCAAATGACAGGCATGAAAGGATGGACCAGTTTATTTTGTCACTTAGATCAAATGCCATTTCTCTATGCAACAAACACATCTGGTAGAACTAAAAATCAGTTCATTTGTACTGTGGAAAATATGCCTAACACATTTACATATGTTATTCATATTGTAATACTTTATTAAAGCAGCCTCTCTAGATAATAATATATTTCAGTACCAAACTCAGATAGAAAAAAAGGAAGTTGTGGTTAAATGACAATAACATTTCATCAAATGGGCAGTGTCTCATGACATATGGTAAAAGCAGCAACTTGTCTTTGGTTATAGCCAGAGTCCTTTTCGGAAACATGCCTTGGGAAGCGCCTCCTTCAGGCCCTGGGTTTCTCGCATGATAGATCACAACACGTTCACGCTTCTACCTGATGAGGGAGTCTTCGGCATATGCCACAGGACGGATTCAGTGAGAACAGTGTAACGTTACGATGTTTTCCTTTCCCCTAATAATACTGTACCAGACTCCTGCGTTCTTTTTAACTTTCAACACATCATGCTAATGTTTTGCTTTATTTAGTCATCCGTTTACTTGTCCCTTTATTTATTTTTTTAATCTATAGGGCTCTGAATCCCTCCTCCCAAGTCTGTAGAATACATCTAGCCTCACTGAAAAACAACAACAAACCAAAAAGCTATGCACCCAAACAGCAGAACTGATCTGGAGTAGAAAGTTCATCATCCATTGTCACAGGATTCTGAATGCAGAGACGCATGGCATGCCATGAAAGAGGGGACATACGTGGAACCCCAACCACAGCGTCAGCCCACTGCCACACGAGCGTGCTTGCCTTCTGCTTTTCCCTCAGAGGTGCCCTCTCCTTAATTTCTTTTTTATCCAGACAGACACTATGGGTTTATATATTCTCATCTCTTCTCACATGGCTCTTGCTACCCACCACGGACCCTCTCTCTTCCAAATGTAGAGAATCCTGTTCCCTGTTTCTTTTTTTCACTTTCACATGTACGTGTATGTGTGCGAGTGTGTGTGTGTGTGTGTGTGTGTGTGTGAGAGAGAGAGAGAGAGAGAGAAGCTGATTGATTCAGAGTATGTAAAAAAAATAAAAGAAAGAAAGAAACTGTCAGAAAGTGAGCCAAAGGAAAGAAAGAAGAAAACCAGGGGCTCTGGTCACTGATAAACCAACTGATAAGCAACAGCCCCCTTGAACGAGCTTCCCGGGCTGCGGGAGCGGCTCATATTCCTATCATCTGTGTAACTCGCCTGCTAACAAGGGCCACTCTCTTCCCATTAGTTAGTTCTCCTCATTCACTGTTTTTGGTTGTATTTTTTTTCCTTTTTTATTTATTTACTTTTTAATGTACTTAGTTCACCCGTGAAGGTCCTTAATCTCTGAAAAGCTGCTTTTCAAAATTGCCTACAAAGGCAACGTGCACTTCGGTCTCATTAGGTGCACTTTCATTTGCTAGCATCTTCTTTCCCCCACTCTTTGGGAGCGCCTGCTCCAACGCAGCGCAGTCCGGAGAGGCTGTGTGCCGGGGGCTGCAGCGCAGGCAAGGTCTGATGGTGACAAAAATGGATCCTGACATTCAGCCTCTTTCTTAAGGAAGAAAAAATTCTGTCACTGATTTCTTCAACCACATTGTATTTTGCATGTCTTGGCTTAAAGAGATACTGTACAGAAATGTTTCATATGTCATGTAAATGGCACGAGGACTTGGAAGCAGCTTAACCGATAAGGCACAGAACTCCAAGTCAAAACCTCTCAGCGTAGACTGGGAAGGTCTACTTCTCTCTTTACTTCTTTTCTCTCTTGGCTTCTAGTACATGTTTCAATGAAAATTATAATCACCGACTGGTAACGTTACTCAGTGACCTGTGTGCTTTGCTTTGCAGTTGCTTTGTGGACTTGGGAGCTGGGCTCTTTGTTCCCACGGCAGAGGTGCAGTCACAGGCTGAGGAGGTCCCCTAGTCCTGGGTTAGGGCGGAGGCTCTCACGCTGGCCTGCTGACATTTCACACTGAACAATTTTTTTGTGGGGTGCTGTGTAGTGCATTGTAGGATATTTAGAGGTATACTGCAACCCCGCCCCCCACCCACCACAATAAAAAATGTCTGCAGACATTGCCAAATGTGCCTGCTGGGTAAAATCACCCCCAGTTGGGAATGACTGGACTGGGGGACTATAATATGAGAATTTTTAAAAGATTGGTATTTTTTTTACTTCTTATTAAAGATATGTACATGGAACATAACAACCAGAGTTGGCTGGGCTAGAGAGAAATTTTGAGAATAAAGAGGCTGAAGTTTAAAGGTGAACATCTGTTTTTATTTTTAGTGTTATATGTGAATTAAACCTAGCATTTTCTATACATCTTTTTTTTTATTAACTAAGCTTTTAGTAATTTTCAAAATATTGATTTATAGGCGAAAAAACCAGGAATCGTTTTTTAAAAGAATTTATCAAAATCCATATAAAATTAAGAGTAAAATTATATATAAAATAATGTAGAAAAAAGTTAATATAACTGAAGAAAATGATGATCTAAGAGATGTCTCATTTGTGGGCTAGAAAGCAGAATAATAGCATTAGAAATTAAGACTGCTGAGCTGATGGAAAATGCAGAGTGAATAAAATTATTCACGTTTATTGTCTCATTTACAGCTGAGACAAAAATAATTGGATTATGTAAAAGCCTAATGATAAATCAATCCATTGTTGTCATGAAACATGTTTAAAAATTATTTATTTAGAAATTATTTGGAGAATTTAGCTATAATTTTACTTACAATGATTCCAAAGATACTTAATTTCACAGGGTTTACTCAGAGAGTGAATTGACTGTGCTGCCATGTAAAACCAGATAATTTCAAAATGTTTTTCCTTATTCCATTCCTGCCCTTTAATATATAGGGTGGGCAAAAGAAGGTTTACAGTTGCGAGTACACAAAACAGAATTTATCTTGTATTGTTACTTATTAATTGTTGCATTATTTTCTACCTGAACAACTGTGAACCTATTTTTGCCTTACCCTGCACACATATCAGTGTTTGAAATAATTCTTGGAGAAAAGTATTTTTCCATTTCAAAGATACATTATCTTTTTGTTTTACTTTGCTTAACAGTAGGGGAAGAAAGCAATATACATTTTTATTAGACAAAATAGATCACAAAATTCCTTCTGTGCTGGCCTACCTAGCACTGGTCTCTGCTCTACACCAAGACAAAAGTGTTTAGAAACCAAACCATTCACATCTTTGTTACCCTGGCCAATGCCTGGGAAATGGTTAAGACAGATGACATTGGACTAGTGCCCAGCATCAGTCGGAACTCCAACGGGCTGTGAAAGCAAAGGACAGGAATTATGGGAGCAGTGATTTAAACCATGACGCAGCAGGCGGTCTCATCAAATGAAGTCACCGTTAGCTTTTATTTTACCTTCACAGTAGTGTAATTGCTGCTCTCTTGGATATGGATTAAAATGCCATTCTCGCTCCTTGTCCTGAATTTTACTTCCAGGCTGTTCACACCAAAAGGCTCCAGCACGGCACCGCGAAGGTTCTGTCTTAACAGATATTCCCGCTTCTCATTCTGGCTCATGTGGTAGTCCAGGCGCCCTTTGCCTTCCAGCGACAAGGCAGTGTCAGGAGTGGCTGCTGCAAGCCAACACGGAGAGGGGGGGCGAAGCACCCGTTATTTCTTACAGAGGGGCAGAGCATTTTAAAAAAGGACAAAGAAAATACGAACGCTTAGGATTAATGCCCCTCACTCCTCCTGTTGGAAAAATAACACTCCTCCTGTTGCGAATTATTGTATGAGTTGATTTTAAGTTAAGTGCTTAAAGCCAGTTCGGAACCATGAAATGTAACCCATTTCATGGCAGGCATCCATCACGTGGGGAATATTCATTAAATATTTGATACTTGATATAAGTGATAAATATCTGAAGAGACAGCCGCCTTTAAATTGGGGGGAAATACAAAGAATCATTATTTGTTGATAATGGTTCACTGTGTTTCCCAAATTTGTAAATGAATATGTTTTCATAGCTAACATGATTTACAATCTTTAAAGCCTCTAGCACATTAGACAGTTGAAGAAAAAAAGTGTACCATCAAATATTTATTTTTGTAACTAACTTTACAATTAGGGATAATCATGTAGAATTTATCATCATGTATAATTATGATATATAATTATAATTTATGATAACCAGATAAATTTTTCACACTACTGAAGTATGGAAGTTTGTTATAGAACCACGACTAAAGAGAAGACATAAAATGAGCACAGAGTGGTTTTAGCATTAAATGGTATACTTTAAAAAGGTAAATTTTATAGTAGGTTAGTTATATCTGTTTTTTAAAAAGACAAGACATTTCTAAAGCCAATGACTCTATATTATAGATATAATTGGGTTCCTATTTATCAAATACTCATTACTTTAAAAATATCATGTGTTAAAGTTATGTTTTAATTTTATACTAAATAATTAAAGACAATTATACCTCTGCTACCAACATCTTTTTGATTATAGCGTCTTGATTTAATCATGAATTTTTATTCATTCTTACATTATAATAGAACCAAATGACTTTTTAAAAGTAGTCAGTTAAATGCAGTGATTTAAGTAGTAAGCATTTATGTGAAAATAAAGCAATTTTTATAACAGAGAGCCCATTCGGGTTACTTAGTTAGTGGGACGCACAGCTTGAAATTAGAGAACGCTGCCGTCTAATGATGACTAGGATGCCGCAATGTCTTACTAACAGGAACATTAGGGTTTAGAAACAAGTAATTAATAAAATGATTTAAAAAGTAATATTCAAACCAATTCTAATCATTGAAAGTTAAAATCAGAGTATCATTTTTCATTGTAAGAGATGATAATGCATCGTATGATGCTTTGAGCTCAGTATTGAGTGATTTATTATTTACACTTTTCTACCAGGTATAAAATATTCACCAGAGAAGCGTTACCTAAAGGCAGATAACACGAAGCCCAAGTCTAATATATCCCCTGGCCTTGGATATTGCCTAGCATTCCAATAGGCAAACTAGCAAAAAAAAAAAAAAAATATATATATATATATATAAAATAACATCTTTATAAAATGGAAACTAATGATGCAGCTAGTAAATAAATTCTAAAGGGGCTTCACTCTTCCTTTCTCAAGTTAAAAATATAAATTTTAAAATGTCACTGTATTTCACCAATTATTGCCAACTTACTATTTCTAAGGTTTAGCATGAAAACATAATTTAATTACATAATGAGGGGCACGTATTTACACTCGTCACGGTTACTCTACTTTCCCGAGGAAGGTAAAGCGCCTGCGTACATTTTTCACAGTATTTGCCGGTCAGTCCTTCGGCGCAGACGCACTGCTGCCACGACCAGTAGTCCGTACACGTGCCGCCGTGCTGGCAGGGGCTGCGCGCGCAGGCGCCTTCCAGTCTCGGGCACCTGAAACAAGGTCACAGGGCGGGGAAACGGTTGATGTTTAAACACAAATGTTTATTCATCTGTTTGAACTTGCCTAGCATCTAATCAAACCGTGGCACATGACCTGCCTCACTGGCAAGGGAGAAGGTTCAACAGAATGGCAGCTTACACAGTAAAGAAAAAGAGATGATACTTTCTTCTGTAAGTTAATCCTTGCCCTGCCTGGTGTGGTTCAGTTGGTGGAGTGTCATCCTGCAAGGCTAGAGGTCACCAGTTCGATTCCCAGTCAGGGCACATGCCTGGGTTGTGGGCCAGACCCCCCGTTGGGGGAAATGCATGAGGCAACCAATAGATATTTCTCTGGCACACCGATGTTCCTCTCCCTCTCTCTCTCTCCCTTCCCCTCTCTCTAAAAATAAATAAAATCTCTTAAAAATTGTATTCTTAATTGAGCAAGACATCTTGGCCGCATAATCTCTTTAGTGAATGTACTCTCTGGGCTATGTCTCTGTTTATGGGCTCATCTTCTCCACCAGACAACTCCTACAGCTTATGTTCATTAAATGTCTACTCTGTGCCAAGCACTATTCCAAGCATGGCAATAACATGATGAAAAAAATATCCATGTGTTCATGAAATATTTATTTTTCTTTGTGGGGGAAATGGACAAAACCCAAAAATTGTACAAATGTGTAGTATTCAGAAAGAAGGGAGAGCTATGGAAAAATGAAGCTGGAGAATGGGTACTGGGAGTTTGGAGGGTTGCTGGATCGCTAGATTAGGCAGGAAAGGAAGGACCCATCATTCTTGTAAAGACCTGAGTTAGAACCAGGGGTGTCCAACCCGCAGCCCCCAGGCCACTTGCAGCCCAGGATGGCTATGAATGTGGCCCAACACAAAACCGTAAATTTACTTAAAACATTACAAGGGTGTTTTTTTTGTGTGTGTGATTATGTGTCACAATGTATTTAATGTGTGGCCCAAATAATTCTTCTTCTTCCAGTGTGGTGCAGAGACAAGAAAAGGCTGGACACCCCTTCGTACACAAAGTGAGAGAGCAAAGTCAGTCTGGGGGAAGACCATCCGGGGCACAGGAAAGAGCAAGTGAGAGAGCCCTGTGCGTTCGAGGAGCTCCAGGGCGCCCGGCGTGGTCCGAGAACAAGGAGGAGCGCACAGCTTTGCGGTGAGGAGTTCAGGGGAAGCCGATCGGGAAGGCCTGGCAAGTCAGGGTAAAAGCTGTCTTCTGGTTTTAAAATGGCATCTCGGTTGCTCGTAGATTGGATGTGACATTTGTCAGGAAGAGAGGAGATATGTCCAAAAGTTTTGGCTGAGCAGATAGAAGGAAGAGGTTAGAGAAGAGTCAGGAAGAAGGCCAGAAATTCAGTTTTAAATTTCAGTTTGAGACATTTGGTAGAAGTACACATGGCAAACTGAGTAGCACGTTGGATGTGAGGGTCTAAAGCTCCGAGGGGAGGCCAAGTTGATGATGCTGTTTAAGTGTCACCAGAACAGCAGTTAAAACCAAGGACTATAAAAAATGACTTCAGGAATGAATACAGACTCAAACTAGAAGAGGTTTAGGAGGGGAAAAGAAGGATCTGAGTAGCAAACCAGGAGTCTACCATGTGCACACACCAATAAAGAATTCTTAGGGGGAGAGAGAGGTGGGCTGGTCCTAATGTTGCCCAAGTCCAAGTAAGATGAGAATCGACCACTTTTAGCAAAAGAGGGAATCAGTCACTTTGAAAAAGAACAACTTTTCAAAGAAAGAAAGAAAGAGACTTAGGGTGGTAGAAAGAAAGGAGAATGGGATTAATAGTGTTTGTTTTTTTAATAAAATGGGTGAAATAACAGCACAGAGTGAGAGAGAAAAGCCACACCCTGTGAGCCGCAGCCCTGTTTTTAGGAGGTTTAGGGGCGGAGCCTCCTGCATAGAAGAGCCTGGTCTGGCGGGGGCGGGAGGAGGACTCCATTCACAACACAGGTCACGGGGTGCGGCTACAGGACACGTGGGCAGATGCGAAGGAATGAGCTTCGGGGTTTCCTCTGACAGCTTCACCTTCCTGAACTTAGGAAGCGAATTCGTTAGCTGAGAAAAGGATGCAGGAGGTGGTGGGGCATGATCTGGTCATCGAAGAGAGTGTGAAAGTGGTTAAATGAGAGGAATATAATATATTGCGAGGCAATATCATTGCCACACTAGAGGTTAGAAATCATGACTTTAAAGAGACCACAAACCGCTCAGGAGCAAGGATCTGCCGGGCCTATCATTTGCCTTTAATACCAGGCTGGGTGCCCAGCCCAGGATTTACAATAGTTTGCTACTCACTAGCTGGTGGACCTGGGGCAAGTGTTTAAGTCTGAGTAAGGCAGTTGCCTCACCTGTAAATGAAAATAATATCTACCTCACAAGATGGCTGTGAAGGTTAAATAAACTAATACTGTAAAATGTTGAGAACGGTGTTTAGCGCATAGTAAAATATCAATAAATGTTCGTCCCTATATGCATTAGATGAATCTGAAATTTAAAAAGTAAAAGTAAATCTTCAAATGTGGGAGCTTGGAAATATTGAGTCACTAAATCTCGTACTACTCCAACAGATCCAAAGAGAATGACATCATCACCTCAAAATAAGATATATTTAGAAATAAGACCCAACTTATGATGTATAAGATAAAATAATGTTTCTAGGGACACTTCAGCAGTCTTAAATTCAGAATCTATTATGACAAAGAGTGATGAAAAATTAGATACAAATTCTCTTTTTCAAGAGAACTCTATCTCAATTTACAAGTTTTCTGAGAAGTGATGAACTATATGCTTCACACCAAGTGCATAATTTGAGGGAAAGTTACTGTAAGAACATTCTTTATAAAACGCCACATATAGAAGCAGCAAATTATGTACATATACTACCGCTGTCACCTTTCTGGTAAGTAATTTGGCAATACATATGACTTAGATCTCTATGTTTTTACCTAAAAAGATGTTCACAACATATTTCAAGGTAAAAACATCAATATTTCCAAAAATGTTTGTGTGATCGTGGAGAAGGAGACAGAAGGGTGTACACCCAGCTATTTACAATGCCTGGCAATGAGACTCTGTATTTTTCTCTGCTGTTTGTTTCATCATAATATAACAGTACTATTTCATAACCAAACAATAACATATGGATAAATAAAGGCAAATGCCAAGTTGCATTAAAATACTTAAGTTCCAAACATTAGGAAGTATTCACAGCTTTGTCTTTGTAATGTTCTTTCTAGGAATCTCAGGCCAGAAATAGTGTGAGCAAAGAATTTTGTGAATATATATTATTCACAGGGTTATGAATGTATTAATAAAGCTGGAAACACCTGAAGTGCACAACCATGACTAAACCAGGGCATGTCTATATTATGGGACAGTCATTAACAGGACAATAACCTCAGAGTGTCTGTGGGTAATTAGTTTATAGGTTGCTTCATATTTTTTCTGAATTTCCCAAATTTTCAACATAAATTAGAATACTATTTAAAATAGAATGTTATTTTTATAATTCCTAAATCAATGCTGGAAACCTACCAATAATCAAATAGAAAAACAAAACTGTTTTATACTGTGCAATTAATCAAGTTATTACTTGTTACAGATGTATCAAGTTTTGCAACGTGTATATGCTTATATGTGAAACTATTTAATTTCAAGTACGCTTTTGTATACATCATTGCTAACACCTATGCATCATGATGTGCCAGTTTCCTTTCCTTACCTACTTAACATATAATCTTTACCATACCTCTGTAAGATAATCTATGCACACATCCATGCATACACATGTTTTTCCTTAGACTCCAGAAAATAGGAATTAACCTTTTAATTAAATATTACATGTCACACCAAGCAAAATTTCACAGCTATGAATAAATATTTGAAATTCCAAGCCATATAAAACATTTCTTATTTTTAGGGCTTTCGTCACAATAATGTCACCTTTGATGCTCAGTTATCACACATTTTGTGCATTTTCTTTAAAAGAGTAAGAAATAAATGGCCATACTGGTCTAGGATGCCTTGTGCGGCCAAAGCCTGGCTGGGCTCCAGTGGCCTTCCGTTCACGGCAAACTCCATGATGCACCCGACGAAATCGTGGCTTTCCACATGCCCTCTCCTCTGCAGGACCGGCTCCAGCGACCTGATACCTCCAACTGTGACTCGGTTTGGCTGAACGTCAAGAGTCCTCCATAAGAAAAGAAAAGGATATTAGTACCGACGTGATAGATTTCAGCAGAATGTTTCATTTGGGAAGAAGGAAAGATAACTTTTTCTGGCACGTGTTGCATAGCATGGTAAATGTGAGTGGAATGCCTTGCCGATGAACACATGTCCACCAGACACACACTACAGGGTTATTTAAGGTCTAAATAACAACACAGCTTATGGAAGTGATATTTGCAGGTAGTCAAATGGGGTGTATATAACAACGTTGAATGAGCAAAGAGCACACGATCAGAAAGAAGAGACAAGGCATTAGTAGTGACAGCTCTCATATTAATGTCAGACTACGCTCTTCCCTCACTACAGAGCAGACCAGGAATGCCAATGAGTTGATTAATGGAAGGACTCTGTCTCCATGTTTATTTTTCTGTTTGCTGCTATTTCTACTAAAATCACTTGTGTTTTAGATGGGGTAACGCTGTGTTCCAATTCGAGGCGCTACTGAAAAATATCTGTCGGTGATGGTCACACACAATGTTCAGATGTCCTAACCTTGCAGGACCCAAGTCACATGCCGCTGCTTCATGAGGCTTCTCAGAGCGTGGGCTGTGTTCCTCTTTCCTTTCTGTAGCTGTATTCTCGTTGCTACCGCTTCATTTCGCACCTTTCTTTCTACCCGTTCTGTACACTAATTGTTACCTTTTTATTCTACAGTACAAAAATCCCTTTGGAGAGGATGAAATATCTTAAGTTTCTATGTAACAGTATAATAAAATTACTTTCAAATGTAGAGTTTCCTTTTTAATGTCAGGTGATACTACAGATCAAACCAGTCTCTTCACTCACCAGTCATCGGAGATGGCCACGTTGCTGACAGCACAGTAGCCGGGTTCTTGGCTCTCCGAACACGAGTCCACGGTCAAGGAAGCCGCCTGCACAGCAAGAGAAGGAAACACTCACTGTGGGCTCCATGGCCCGCTATCCGCGTCAGCCAGCGCTGTCCACGGCCGGCTTCCATGTGGGCACGGTTTCGAAATTGTGATAACGTTTTATTTACTGTGATAAATACAATATGATAGTAAATTATAGGCACGTATTTCTTTGATATGTCTAAAACTAATATTGTGAAAGAATTACATGTAACAGGTAGGAAAGTGCTCTGCAAAATCTTCTCCAGCCCCCTTGTTTTATAGATAAGTCAAAATGCCCTTAACATCTCTTGGAATATTAGGCAGAGGCTCTGAGACAGCTTCCTGGGGTTATAGTCTTAATAAGCCTATTTATTCTACTATCCAGCTGGCCTATCAAAAGAAAGAGAATTACATTTCTGATTTTCAAAAGTCTTCTTTCGATAATATTTCATGCATATATACAAAAAGGTTTTGAAAACACAACGTAAATAGTATTACTGCAAGCTTTGAAGATTGTTTATATTTGCATTAAAGATACATTTTGAGATAATGTAAAGAAATAAATTAGATGTTCTTTTCATTTGTAAGAATCCTTACTTATAAGTAGCATATTACAGCATATTTATGTATAATCAAAGTATATTATTATAGATTGCCGTAAACAGAAACTCCCAATAATATTTAAATTGCAACTCATAGTAGCTGCTTTTGCATCCTAAGGGATGAATTACCACAAGACAAAAGCCTTCTGTCTGGTGAAACCCAGGAATACTCCACATGATCAAAAAACAAAGTCATTAAGTCACGGTCGCAAGGCCAAGAGTATGGCAGAAGTTAGGGTTCTCTCAGTTGCACAATGACCACTGGGGTTGTCTGCGGCCTAGTTTAAGACCAAGGGTGCTGGATACCCATGTTATCTGAGCTCTGCAATTTTGGTGCGATGCCCCTCCTTTGCTCCCTAAGCTGCGGTAAGTTCTGCAAATAAAGAAAAAACCTTGCATATTTTATTTTGCGAAATTATAAGTACAGTACTCACAGAGTGTGGTATTTCAGAACATGGTCAGTAAATCACAGGAAGAGGAATAACCCAAAATCCAGGAGGACTGAGGGTATTTCCCAGTGCAAACAACAAAGGGTCTACTGAAATTTATTTGAGTGCCAGAGAACAGGACTAATCCAACTAGGTCCTTCGGTACAGCAGAAGGGGAAACACAGTTAGTTGCCCCTGAGCAAAGCAGCAGGGGCCGACCCCCATGAGGCAGAAAATCACACTTAAGTTTTCCCTCAGTATCTGTGGGGTTAATTCAGGTCCTCCCGTGGATGCTCTTATATAAAATGATGGAGGCCAATGAGTACTGTGAGCCCTCTGCATGCTTGGTTTCCTGATCCTGGATCAAAAGAGTACAGGTGTTTATTTTTATTTTTTAAATCCACGTATAAATGGACCCACACAGTTGAAACCTGTGTTCAAGTGCTAGCGGTACTATGCAAGTACTAATTTATAGGAATGGTTATCATTTGAGGTTAATTTTAATAAAAGCAGAGAAAGTGTAAGAAGTAGTGCAGGGAGTTCAAGCAAATTGACCAACATTACCTGTTACTTACATGCAAAGTTATCTACCTGGTTTTCGGTCTTCCTGAATCAGGTCACTTTCATTATGTATAGAAATTATTCATTTCTTTAATATCCCATTTTTGTCAATATTGCATATGATTTTGAGGAACTGTCCATAAAAATGTATATTTAGAGGGGAGATTTGTAAAAGTATATTTTAAATACCTTGCATTTCAGAAATAATGGGGCCAATGTATATTGTGCATCAAATATTACTTGCTAAAGTATTTTAAATTATCTATTAGTTAATTATTATAACATATTATATGCTTCATACAATGAATTCTTAAGAGTAATGTAAATACTTTTCTTACCACCTTCTCAAGGAAATCATAATGCATTCCAACAAGACTTTTTTTTAGGTCCCATTTACTTAATGTTTTCAATAATTAATAATTTTTCCAGTGATCTATAAAATTGAGAGACATTCAATCTCAAAAGCAGTATTAGGGTTTCATGATACAATTTATGTGACTTCTGTAGACTATTTATTTCTAAAAGAAACTGTTAACACATCTTTCTCTGTGTATACTATGCAAAGTATCCAACCATTCCAGAGATCCCTAAAACAATAATGAGCTTGGGAGTATCACATGAATATTTATGAATGCCTCAACTTAGGAAAAACAACTTAGATAATGGTATTATATTTTAGTCAAACTTAATATTCAATATATTTTTCTTATTTTCTAAAAGTTTGGTGATATAATTCAAAGAAATCTGAATAGTAGCTCATGCAATTTAATCTTCAGAGTTGAATGCACTTTCTTTAATATTGAATTTTTCTACCAGCCCCACTGTAAAGTGAGGAGTTTCTACCCTGTCTATGAAATCATTCAAAGCTAAGAAGTTGATGGTTTTGCCAGTTTCCACTGAAATCCTTTTGAACTGTAAGCAGACGGACTCAAAATCTAATAGGGACCTTATTCTGGATGTTTTCAGAAATAGGAAGACGTTTTTCTTCCAACAGAAGTAACCATGACAACGGTGTTTTCTTCTACATGTAGCATTATTCAAACCTGATTGACTGTGGCCCCATGTTACAAACAAACTGGAAGAAATCTTTCTCTATTCCCGTGGGTCTGCCTCATAGTACCTTTTCCTTTGCTCTCTCTCTCTTGCTCCCAAAGCCTCAGGTGACAGAATCAAATGTTCATGAAATTTAGAGAGACCTTGGAGGTCCTCAGGTAAAATCATCTCTTCCACATACGAGTCTACTGACAACGCCTTAGCTATATAGGTATTTTACATATCCTTTTAGAGTCGGGGTGAGGCGGTACCTCCCGTCCCCTTCGAGGGTCACCTGTTAGTATCAGGAAATCATCAGCGTCTTACCATTCCTGCTCTCCGGGCAATCACGGTGTGAAAATGTCCGTCCGACACCTTCTTCATGGTGGTGAGCTTGTATGTACCGCTGCCTAAATTGTAAGAGAATCTTAGTCTTTCTTCAGCAATTTCAAGAGCCAAAAACTCAGCCCGATCCCCTGTCTGGTTGTCGTAGTTGTAAAGCAATAAAGCATGACTTTTAATCGTTGCAAATTTCACATAAATGTAGTTGTTATTGGGGTCCAAGCTGGGAAATTCCATGTAGGATAACTCCTCAAACCCGTAACTGTTCAGCTCGCAATGTTTCCCAAAGACACCTGCAGGTGGGGAAATTGACAAAGCGACACATCAAATTCCAGCGAAGTTGTATTAAATGACTTCGACTAACATATTTTGAAGTTAAAAAATGAGTTACACTTCCTACATTTTTTATTACTCTCTGATGAATACTATCTAAATTAAATTGAAATAGAATGAATTGACGATTTTTTAAAACACATAACAGAGATGATAAACTGGTTTAATTGCTTTCCTTTGGCCCATATCTCAGTATGCCCCATTTCTAAAAATTAGATTTAATGAAATGAAGTATATCTGAAGAGATTTCTTTCCTGGAAAACTTTTAAAATCAGTTGGTCAATCTTTTTAAAGTTTTAATATGCTGTAATTTTCAAACAAGGTACTTTCTTCAAATGATGTAGTTCTTAAAAGCAATTTGAATTCAGTTGAACATGGTAAATTTTGTTTTGACTTAAATCAGTACCTGTACTTGTGGTATTTTTAAGGGTCACAAAATTAGGGAAGGGAATCACTGCTTTTAGGGAAATAACGGCGTTTTTATCTCTTTCTTATTTCATGCCCACTTTGGGTATGTTATACCAGGCTACTTAGAAATAACTTTCTGTTTTTCCAAAATCCAGCATTCCCATTTGTTTGCACTGGTTCTTTTTCAAACTAGAAAAATGAGTTTTATTGATGTTACAATGCTATGCCAAAATTCTTTTCCCACAAATATTAGTAGACTGTAGCAAATGATTGGAAAATTAACCCATGCCAATACATCATGACTCCTATTAGCTTGCATAGGTTTCATTCCTTAATTTTGGCTGCACAGCTCTTGTAAATGCGTTACATTTAGAGTTAGGGAATTGTTCGGCCAGAAGGAACCAATGCCATTATTTTACAGAATATTTAAAACTTGCCTGAGGCTATAGAACCATGGGATTCAGAGCCAACAATTGAGGCCACATCTACTGATTGCCTAGTTTTGCTGAACCACAGCCTAGTAGCTGCTATAAAAGCATGTGTTTATTACCTTTTCTCTTTCTGTCAGGGCTGAAAAAATATTCATTGTAAATGAGTAGAAATATATATAATTTATATTTAATCATTAACTGAAGTTAAAGAAAAGGCAAAGGAATTTTTGGAATTATATTATTACATATCATATAGCATACATTTATATCATCAATATATCTGTCATACAGTATTTATATTTTATGTTGTATCTGTAAGGTATATTCATATACAATAAAATTTTAAAATTTATTTATATTAAACATTTATTATACTTTATGTATGCAAAAGCAGTAAACAAAGTTAAAAGAAAAGAAAGCATACGAACTAGATTATTGAAGAAAAATCTTTACTATGTGTTCCCTCAGGTCTCTTCTTATTAAATTTTAATAATTCTATGGAAATGTGCTTAAAATTATATATTCATATATGTAGAAAGTACATAGATCCCAGAAAGATATCTACATTTTAACTGAAATTAACACTATATATTCAAACATAAAAATATTTCTTTATGGAACATTTCCTTTTAAGGAGTTGCAGTATTGTTTCTAGAAAAAGGTAAATTTTTGCTTTTGAAATATAATAATAAAACTTAATGAGGATTTTAAAACTGCATTTTAGGTGAAATGCCACAAGATAAACCTACATAAAAGTTAAGAGCAATTATTAAAATTACTCTAATCAGGGATCTTTTGTATGTATACGTGTGTGTATATATAAAGTTATACATATATACATATACATGTAGCTTGAATTATACAGGCTTTCCTTATAAAGGTCTTCAGCACTTGGTTATTTTTCTAGAATATAATCTAAAACAATCTAAAATTTATTAAGAAATCCCAACAACCAATCTTTCAATGTCGAGAAGGTAAACAGCGCAACACTTTTTCCAGCTTCAACAACAGTCTAGGTCAGACGCTGCTCTCCAGGCCGCAAGTGAATTAGCTGCAGCTGCGGGACTGAGGCAACCAGGCCGCCATTTTTATCTGTGATTCACCTTGTTCAATTGAAAAGGAAGAGACATTCTCCTTTAATTCTCTCTGTCTCAAATCACGAATTACTGTTTCGAGGGGTTTTTTTGTTTTGTTTTATAAGTGCTTCTGTTGTTGTCTGATTGTACCTAAGTTTAATTTTTTTAAAAATTTGACCACTGTTAAGAACTGGGAGAGAAATCTGTACTGGCAGCCACATAGGGTCCACCTCTGTTTTAATTTACATGGTTGTGCTATTCCCCTTTCCCCCAGGAGCTCTGGGAGGGTGGGGATTCCCAAACACTTCCACCCATTAGGTAATGACTGGGGTAGCAGCTACACCGCAGCAACAATTTGTTCCAATTAGTATCAATTACAGTCCTCATATTTGCAATGGAATGCAAAGGAATCTCTAAAAATGTAAACAACCTGTGTCCAGTCACTTGAAATCATTTTTCCACTTTCCACTCCAATCCCCTTATCTTTTATTCCAAAACTTAAGTTAAACCATGAAACCTGGTTACAGTTCCATACGGAAAGCAGCAACCCTTTGGGAGTATAAAATATCGCTGAAGGAAAGAAGTTGTAGGAGATCTAAAGCTGTGGTTATTTTGACCATGATCTACCTTTCTCTGTTTCATGAGAGGCATTTGTGAGAATCTCAAATAAATTTTAAAAAGGAGGGATACTGTGAATGTCATCCTGGACTGAAAATAAAATTTTCCAGTCACTCTATCACCTTGGAGTAGTTTTGCTTTGTTTTCATTTTTTGATTTTTGATAAAACTCTCAATGTCTGGGCCTCAGAACCATTGCTAAAATGCATGGCTCACAATGAGATATTTTATATTCTGTTTTTCTTTACCATTCTCTTGATGTGCTTTATAAACACAAAACTACTATATTTTGCCATGTATAATATGCACTTTTTGCCCAAATTTTTGAGGGAAAATAAGAATGCACATTATACATGGGTAGTACCTGAAATACCTTGTATCTGTTCTTGTGAATTGTGATTACTTGTTACGTAAAATTTCTTGTACCATAATATGTTTAAAAATAAATGCAAAAACTCCTTTATACTACAAAAAAAAAGTTCCGAAATACAAAGAAACTGAATTAAAAAATTAAAACAAAAGATTTTTTTTCCCTGAAAGTTTAGGCCAAAAACGTGGGTGTGCATTATACACAGCAAAATACGGTAGGCAGAGTCATGGACTAACTTGAAAATGGAGTAACGGTACATTTTAATGGTTACTAGAAACCTCAGATTATTTTTAAGTTCCATTCTTTACTATCCATTAAGATTCACTTTTCAGGTCCACAGTAGTATGTCCAGGGAAAGACCAGGAAAATATCCTTCTCCTCTTGCGCTTATTGAGGGTTTCTATCCACTGCAGGGCACCAGGAGATGGATACCACAGGGTGGAGAAAGTCAGCCTTTAAATTACTGGAATAATCACAAACCTACTGAGGCAAGCCAAGTAAACACAAAAGCTTCCTTCAAAGATTTTCTCATAGCCCTCACCTTTTGCAGTGCAGGGCAACACTTGAATGACACCTGGATGGAATCTTCTAGTTCATTTCACTATGGTGAATATATATGCGTGGGTACAAAAACAAACAAAAAAACCTGTAACAACGTTCTCCCTCAAAAGAATGCAGCATGAATTTTTGATTAGTTATGTCGATACTATCTACAAAAAGCCTATCGTGAAAGCTGCATAGTTATGAAATCCTAATACAAGTGGTTAAGGTAAAAAAAAAAAAAAAAGCAAAACAAAACAAAAATCATTTTGACAGACCATTCTTAAAGTTCTGAGAAGAGAATGATATTGAGTGGTGGCTGGAAGATTTTTTCCTTGATAGGTTCTAGGCTAAAGAAAAGGCATCCATGAATATTGCAGGGGAAGTGACCTGAGAACACATGGAATTCAGTTATCTTTAGTCGATGATTTTTCTGGTAATGATCAAAGCCATATATTCAGTGGGATTTCCATAAATAACTTTTAAGAATATTAAGCCTTTGAGGCTTTATTTTGCCAAAATCTTCTGTGTAAAACACTTAATATTTTCTTAATCACACAGGCCCACAATAGAACAAAACTGATGAACCGTGAGTCGAAACAGAGGGATGCTTCGCACAGTTGGCAGAGCTGCACTCACCGAACGGGCAGTGGCAATAGTGGGACGCCACACCGCTTTGGCAGGAGCCGCCATTAAAGCAAGGGTTGCATTCACAGTGATTGACTGCAGATTCACACATCTTTCCTGAAAAGCATCGAATTCAGTTTTAAAAAATCATACGCATAAACATATTAACATCACCACTCGCAACCACATATAGAAATCTATCCTGAGAAATTACATCTTGAAGAAAAGAAATATAAGACCATTTTACTTGACATGAGGACGTTGGAATATTATCTCAAGAGTTCAAAATCTTATCTAGTTGTTCCATTGTAAAGACATGCATTGTAATGTTAGGAAATAATTGATATCTACATCTTGAAAGGAACTACTGTTTTCAGAGAAGTCACAAATGGTGAACGTATTTAAATGTTCTCACTCAACTTATTTTCTTTTTTAATTTTTTTAACCTTTATTGTATTTTTTTCTATTACCATTTTGTCCCCTTACAACCTCCCGCTCCCAACAATCCCCACGCTGTTGTGCATGTCCATGAGTCCTTTATCCTTTTTGCTTAATCCCTCTTCCCCCCAACTTCCCCCTCCACTGGCTATCATCCCACTCCATCCATGAGTCCGTCCGCATTTTCCTTGTTAGTTCAGTGTGTTCATTAGATTCCACATATGAGTGAAATCACATGGTATTTGTCTCTCTCTGACTGGCTTATTTCACTGAGCATAATATCCTCCAGGTCCATCCATGCTGTTGCAAAGGCTAAAATTTTTCTTCTTTTTTATGGCTGAGTAGTATTCTGTTGTGTCATGTCACTACATTTTTCACATTTTATAACTGCAGAGATTTCCTTGACCCAGATTTGTTAAAAGGAATGAATTTCATTTAGCTTGCCAAACTACAATCCTTTCACTCCCAAGAAATATCCCTTAACTTAATGCATGCTTACCTGTTGTAGAACAGAATGAAACATACGAAAACACATCCAATATACTTTCAAATGCTTATCAAGATGTATTCTTGACCACGGATTATGAACACTTTGTCTTTCAAAAACAATAGTACCTGAGAATCAAGATGGTGGAGGAGTGAGTGGAAGTCACACTAACCTCCTCCCAGGACCAATTTGGAATTACAACTAAATTGTGGAGAAATCACCTGGAACAAATAACTGAACAATAGCAAGAGAGGAGCCTTGTAACCTAAGAGACAAAAGAATCAGCTTTAGTGCAATCTAACTGGTAAGGAGTGCAGTACAGACTCGAGAAGGCAGGCAGGGTGTCCACAAGTGGCAGCACCAGAAGGATATTGAAACGGCAAGATGAATCCTCCTAAGAAGAGTGGGGTCTAAACCATAAGTGGGGATCTCTAGCCCACAGCACCAGAGCCCAAAAAGTACACAAAAAACAGCCAGCTGAGAAAAGCAGCAGGGTTGCTCTCTGTCAGAGACAGGTGGCTGGGGACGCAAAGAACTGTTTAAGGAGCCAATGCATACATTTTTTATTTGCAGCCACTTACCCTGGGCTCCAGAAAAGGTGGGGGCTGAGTGGGCTAGAGACGCCTGAGGAGAGACTGGGGAAGGAGGCTTTGGTGAGAGAACTGTGAGACAGTAGCTGGCGGGATCTCAGGGCTGACTCATCCCCCATGCAGCAGCAGCCATCTTGCTCAGGCAGAGACCACTCCCCCTGAGCAGCAGCAGCATCAGAGGACCCAATAGCCCCGCCCCCAGGTGGGATCCCACCCTGCCCTGTGCTGTCTAAGCCACCTGCTAAGTTCAGAGTGCCAGGCACAGTCATTAGATCCCTGGTTAAAGGGGGCACAGAGAGGTCTGGAGACACTTGAGGAGAGACTGGGGACAGAGACTTTGGGGAGAGAATGGAGAGAGTAGCCGGCAGGATCCCAGTGCTGACTCCTCCCACATATGCACCAGCATGAGAGGACCCAATAACCTCTGCCCCGCCCTGAGCTGTCTAAGGCAGCCTGCTGAGTGCACAGTGACTAGATTAACAGCTGAAGGAGACAGCCACAGACAGTAGATTCCTGGAAATCTCGAACAGACTGCCTAAGGTCAGACAGGGACAACATCTGACATCATCAGAGGCAGATTCAGAAAGTAAAAACAGCCATCTCCTACCATAGAAGTTCACACCACAAAGTCAGGAAATCAACACAGATCAATTTAAGAAGCAGAAGCAAAAAAGAAGAGTCTCACAAATAATGGGAAGACAAAGAACTACCCCCCACTTGAAGGAGAAGGAGGAATCCCCAGAAAGAGAACTAAATGAAATAAGGCAAGTAAACTATCAGATATTGAGTTCTAAACAATGGTTCTAAGGAAGCTCAATGAGCTCAGTGAGCTCACAGAGAATTAAGAAAAACTACGGGGAAACTATGAGGAACTTACTGTAAACTATATCGGCATGAAAAACGACATAGAAACTATCAATAAGAGACAAGAAGAAATGAAGAATACAATTTCTGAATTGAAGAACACAGTAGAAGGAATCAAAAGCAGGCTAGATGAAGCTGAGGACTGAATCGGCGAGCTGGAGGACAAGGTAGAAAAAAGCTCCCAGAAAGAGCAAGAAAATGAAAAAAGACTCAAAAAGAATGAAGAGGCATTTAAGGAAATGCAGGACAACCTGAAACGTAATAATATCTTTAAAATAGGGATACCAGAAGGAGAAGAGAATGAGGAAGGGATAGAGAACCTGTTTGAAAAAGTCATGATGGAAAACTTCCCTAATTGGAGGAGAGAAAAAGTCACACAAGTCCAGGAAGCACAGAAGGGTCCCATTCAAGAGGAACCCAATGAGGCCCACTCCAAGACACATCATCATTAAAATGGCAAATATCAAAGACAAACAGAATCCTAAAGGAAAAAAGGGAGAAAGAGGTAGTAACATATAAGGGAGCCCCGATACGGCTAGCAACTGACTTCTCAACAGAAACCCTGCAAGCCAGAAGGGAATGGCAAGAAATATTCCAAGTCATGAAAAGCAAAGGCCTGCAACCAAGACTGCTCTATCCAGCAAAGCTCTCAATTAAAATGGAAGGTGAAATAAGGAATTTCCCAGACAAAAGGAGGTAAAAAAAATACACCTCCACCAAACCAGCACTGCAAAATATGCTAAAGGGGCTGCTTTAAGATGAAGAAAAAGTTTCTACGAATACCCAGTTCCTTTCAGAGTTGTCAATACTTGATATTACCAATATTTTTAATACTTATGAATCTGATTGTGACAATGATGTGTTATTTTAATTGTCCCATTACTATTTGTTGAAACTAAACCTGTTTTTGTATATTTCTTGCCTATTTCTATTATTTTAAAAAAGCTTTAAATGACTTTTTGGTATTCTTTATCCATTTATTGATTAAAGATTTATAGAACTTTTTTCCGTAAAAAAAAAAAAAACAACAACTATTAACTGTGTTTTAGATGTGTTGCAAATACTTTCCTATTTTATTCCTTGTCCTTTAACTTTTTTTATATGTATATTACTATATAGTCTTAAATGTTTAATATAGTCATATTGTCAATATTTATAGCTTCTGGATTTGAATATTTTACTTCAGGTCATGAAAAATATTAGTTCTATTTTCTTCTAAAACTCCTTAGATTCTACATATTGATTTTTAACTCACCTGAATACTTCTTGTATAATGTGTTAAAAAAATAGGGCTCTATATTTGTTTTATTTCAAGTAATAGTGGTTTATGCACCTTATCTGTTGAATAGGCCTTATTTTACCCATTGATTTGAAAGATCAACTTAATCATATATTATATTGTTAGACAGATATATATGTTTGTTTCTGGAATGCTCATTATATTTCATTGATCTACTTGATTATTTCTGTACTGGTGTCATGTTGGTTTTATTGCTGAGACTTTATAATAGTTTTAATTTTTTTTAATATTTTATAATTAACTTTGACATTTAAAAAATAAATAAAATCAATCTGCATTTAAGAAAGAGAGAGAGAGAGAGAGAGAGAGATGGAACTCCTACCTTTTGCAACAACACGGATGGAACTGGAGAATATTAAGCTAAGTGAAATAATCCAGTTGATGAAAGACTAATACCATATGATCTCACCTATAAGTGGACTCTATTCAACAAAATAAACTAACGAACAAAATAAACCACAGGCATGGAAACATGGAGCAGACTGAAAGTGACCTGAGGGGAGGAGGAAAGAGGACTATGGTGGAAAGAAGGGGAAGGGACACGTATGAATGGCCCATGGACATGAACAACAGAGTCGGAATTGACTGTGGGAGCGAGCGGTGGGGGTGGGATGGGTAGGGGGGTAAAGGAGGAAAAATTGAGACAACTGTAATAGAATAAACATGATTTATAAATTTAAAAACAAGAACAACAAAACCAATAGTACCTAACCAGCATATTTTTCAGCTTATAAAGACTTTTCTCATACACCATCCCTTTAAGTCGACTCAGCTGATTGTGACCGGGTGCCTATGATGAAGCAGGCATGCGAGCGGCTGCAGATGTTGCAGTCAAGAAGGCGGTCAAGTGTCTTAACACAGCATTTCCATGTTAATGGGGGGAAATGGCATAGCCAACAGGAAACATCTCCATTCACAGGTGAAGTCTTGAGAAGAGGTCCTGGGAGGCTAATATCCTGCTAAAGGAATGATAAAGCTACAGCACAGACCAATGTGTAACACGTATGATAGGTCCACTCTCATGCCCAGGCTCCACAAGGCTATCGTTGAATAATGACTTGACAGTCACATTTGAGCGCCTAATGCCAGTCCCCTTGGTTTTTGCGGTCGTGGTGGTGGTATTCTGTCCTTATGTAAACTTAAATGTGTTTTAATATCGCCGGATTACTATTTGGTCAATTATATATTATTGTTATTAGATGCACGTGGTAGGTAATTATTAGAAGAGTTTCTAGTTTCCTGATCCTAAGAAAGGATGTGATGTCACTGAGGTCTTAATTCCCATTCAGTGACAGAAGCCTTCAATGATTTATCTAATTAGAGTCTGTGTCTGTAAAGCTCTTTTCTACTTCCCAGCATGCTCACACAAGTGCTTTTATTAAATGTCTCATGAAAACATGTAAGTTTGATGGGCACAATTAGACTTAAGGTTGAGCATCAACAATCCACTTCATCATAAAAACTGCTTTAAACATAGTCAAGGTTTGTGTTTAATTTGGTTCTGTTTTGGTGGCTTGATTATGTAGCCACAATGTTTCTGGTTTGAAATTTCAAGTGTGAGTCAGACCTCATGACACGGCTAACAAACATGTTCCTCTGCATCATGGGGTCACAAACACAGCATTTTTTCCTTTATAAAGAAAATTGGGAACCTCCTTACAAGGCAAAACACTAACAATTTCAGAACACCTTCCTATTCCAAGGGGAAGTAAGGAAAATAAACAAGTTACCAATTTAGAAGCACAGAAATTACATTTTAAGTGTTGTAGTGATGTGTTACATTGGAGAATCAGGCAGGACAACATTACCGTCAGCCTGCAAAAAATTCGCGGCCAGAGAGATGCTGTGTGGAGGAGAATTCTCTCCTATGGTGTTTTCCAACTGGATTCAAGACAGATTATTCTAAAGAAGGGGATTTTTTTCCTTAATAAATATCAGTATTGCCAACAGAGAATAAATTAAGACCTACTGGCTACACTTCTGATTGTTTATTCGCCATGAGGAAAGTCACAACTTACTTCTACCATTTTTTTCCTAATGTAGGGGGAGATATAACTGTCCCATGTGTTATTGGATTAAGTAAGGCTCCATATTCTTTTTTTTTCTGTATAATTCCCTTTAGAGTTGTGTTAACAGTAGCACGTATAAAGTAATTAGATTAATATGCTTTTCAAGTGTGGCCAGTATAACCTTTATATGGTGAACCTATGAGTGGGTTACAAAATTGCAGGTCTCACTCTGTGAAGACTGGAAATGGGGGAACAAAGGGTGGCCACTGTAGGGGACACTGTCATTACATTCTACTCAAATATTTGGATAAAAGGTCCCTAAGAAAAATAAATGCATATAAAAACCCAAATCATTAGTCCTATACCCTCAAGTTACCATCCGGTAACTGTGTTGATGCACGTTTCTATATCCTTTCTGAATCCTGTTAGAAAAGACTAACTTTTTAAATGTTGATTTAGACAACAAAAAACAGCAACAATCAAAGAAATTTTAGGGGCTTTTTGGGGGGGATTTATATAAATTGTCTTATTTACCCCTTAAAAATGAGATTTTTAACACAGACATCCGAGTTTAAGTATCAACTAAAGGCTGTTACAGTTAATCCAAATGGAGGGGTGGAAAGAAACCCAATAAACCCAGAAAAACTCTGTATTAAAACATACAATGACTGCAAAAATGTCAGAAGAAGCCACAATCTAAGAAAATATTACTTTCAGAATAAACTTCTTTTAAAGGTTAAAATAAATTATCAGTAGAATATGACTCTTAGGGTATACAACAAAATAAACATAGTAAGAGAAAAAAAATCAAATTTTCATTTAAGCTTTAAATTTAAAAGTGTTTTATTTTCTTATTTTTCCTTGGTAGATAATTATCAAAAAGTGCAAGAAATGACTTTGGTAGGAGTCAAATAAAGGAGTTTACTGTTAAGTTTGGGGGGAAAATGGTCTTATTTGTAGGGTAGTAGTGTATGTAAATTACTTACTATTCAAAAATTTAGTTTGAGGACCCATTTAATTAGTAATTTTTTTCACAATAGTAAATTTGATAGTAGTTACCATACTAGAAATTAAGTTTCAAAGACAGTTTGAAAACTCAATTGTTGCAATTAAAATTATTATCAAAAGGATTTTTTTTAATGCAAAGGGAAAGATGTCATAATTTTACTTCAAATCAAAAGGAAGCTCATAAATTGCACATTTCTTGGGTTTGGAATATTCATGCATGCTCAATTACCCAATTAGAACTCAGCAACAAATTGTGTTTTGTTCTGCACCTGTCCATCTACTTTAATTCTAGTGTTGATGACATAGTGATTACCAGGGAATGCGGCAGTTTGAATTATTCTAAAATGCTTCTGGTAAAAAATAATTTGATGTGTTGAAGCACTGTGAAACAAAATCTTGGATCATTAACTTAATTACTGCTGCAAATCAGTTAGCAATATTTGTCAGTACCTCGAGGCTTGGAAGAGACTCACAGGGCCTACCCAAAGCCTGGCGCCCATGCCCTGGACCTCAAGGAGTCTGTTTCCATTAGGATACGTGAAGGGTCAGAGCAGCTGTTTAGGAGAATAAAGTGATCTCGCTGCGCTGACGTCCTTCCGGCACGTTATTTATCACAGGTAGGAGGAGTCAGGCTTCCGCAAGCGTAAGCGTGAAGCACGGAGAATGTGCATTGTCGACGATGAAAACGGATGCAGGATAGGAGGGCACGGGGCCCACAGGATTTCCAGGATCTCGGCAAGCTTACTGAAGGAATTGAGTGCACGCCTTCAGGCTCAGAGGCAGGTGTGCTGGAGTGCTGAGCACAGGTTGAATCTGTTGTGATTCAGTAGGATGTGTATGGAGTTTCAATTGTTCTGATAGCACATTTTAACATCAGGTTATGTAGAACTGAGCTAAATTTATTCACACCAGATAAAGTTAGCCATCCTGTGAGGATATGATGATTCTGTTATCCTATAGTTCATGTAGGCTTTATTTTAATGTCACATACATACATATGAAATATATGTCTGTATTAGGTCACCACAAGTATTTTTGCATCTCCTATATTTATACATAGAGATGGGAGATTATGTGCAACCATCAAAGCCTATTTATGTCTAAACTAATTTCATTAAAAATATAATTCCATAGCATATATACCCTACTTGTTCTGAATATTTATGATTATAAATTATTTTAACAGAAAGTAGCTGCTTTTTGCACACTGTGACATGTTTCTTCTTACTGTAAAACACACAAGGAAGACAGTTCACCTACATATCTTGATCAAATAGCACTACACTTTTTATATCAAAACAAACCAAATATACCATGTTTAATAAGGGCTGCTCATAAGAAGAGCAAACAGGGAAAAGACTGTTCTGCCTTTGTATTTTAAAGCACACACAAATACAATCTCAGCGAGAATACTGGTCATTCTACATAATGACCTACATAATCTTCAGGAAAAGCTTATAAATACTTGCTTATTTTCTGCGGAAAGAAGAAGCATTTAAGCTCTTACAAATCTGTTTCTAATGCTTTCATAGGTTAATGTATCACCTAAGGTAAACTGCCTAATTCCCTCTTGGAAATGAAATCCAAACAAGCAGCGAGCCTTTAGCCCGTCTTACACATATGAACGACTGCCCTGTATCTCACAGAGAACGTCGCTTCCTATCCCAAAGGTTTCCTGGTCACATGGTCACTGACGCCATTCCTGTATGACTGTTGTGGTTTTAAGAGAATGCCTCTTAGTTCTTACTCCCATCTTCATGAATACAAACGTTTGCCAAGTCTCATAGTAGAATTGCTATTGCACGACCTGTATCTAACTTTATACATCTGGGAAAATATCCTGTTGATACTGTCAGGTGACACGAGAGCGATGAATGGACAAAGTTCCTCCTCCCCTGAGGTGCCAGGACTTGCTGACACCACAGCTGACACGCCCCCAAACATGTGGCAGAGAACGGGAAGGATCCAGCGGCGCTGCAAGCTAAGCCCGCGATGGCAGCCCCAGACGGAGCGCTGCGCTCTGCCTGCCGCGCTTTGTAGCTCCGGCCCTGCCTTTGAAGAAGCTGATGCTGGGACAGGTTGCCAACAGTGAAAACCGGGGGGCAGGAGAAAAGCATGCTGGGGTTTACTGACCATCGCTGCACTATCTGGTCAGTGGTCTGTTAAAGGCAAGAAACGTTCATTTGGGAAGGAAAAGAAAGCCTGGCATTGCAGCTATTTAGCTGTTGCTCTCCCCAGGGCCCCTGAACTCTGAGGCATGGATAACCTGTAAGATATTTTCTTTTGACTTACTAAGGCTCATTGACGACCGATGTAATTTCTAATATTTCTAAACTTTGTGAAAATCTGAAAATTTATTTCTCGCATATCCTAGGCTACAGTAAAATGTATTCATCTTTTATTAACTAATCAGAGCTCCATTTAGTGATAGAAAAATTAAATTATAGGAAAATCTTCTTAGTAATGATACATTAAGTGATTATAACTCCCTTCTGTTTTTTCCCCAGTAACTGAAAAGAGAAAGAGATCAGAAATAGAAGCTATACACACAATTTCATTCCCTCTAAATCATTCATTCAAACATATCTTTATCCCATATTTGTTATGTGACCCTATGGTCACAAATTTGAAAATAAACTTTAAAAACATATGTATATCAGAAATAAACTGGTGGCAATATAATAACTATATCCCTTCATATCTTTTGGTTGTAGTTGTTCCATAATTTGAGTTTTCATACTTTCATCCTTACAGGATATTCTCCACACAAAATCCCTGTCCAGCTAACGCTTTAACACTCCCTGGGGAATTCTTAGGCTAAAGTCTCTTGGTCTGCATCAATTCATACATAAGCCACTCATTTATAATCTTTAGCACAATTTCCAGCTTCACATGAAGTATGCAGTGGTGTGGACGTGTGTCTGTGTGTGTCAGCGTGTGTCTTGGAGTATGTGTGTGTATTTGAATATGTATGAATATGTGTGTGTGAGTGCATTTGTGTGGTGTGTGTGTGTGTGTGTGAGATGGGGCATAGTGGCTGAGAATTATTTTAGGTCAAAATTTAAGAAAGTCTCACAGCTCCAGTTCCTAATGCCACAGACTTCAAAAATCACTGGCAGGGGAAAGTCCACCAAAATAAGCAGAGTATGAAAACACTGGTGCTTCGAAATAATTCTGATGACCCCAAAATATGCGCATCAGCACAGGCTTTGACGAAGGCTTCAGTAAGGACCTGGTTCTTGGTTAATGTTAATAGGAGTCAAATGTAGCTAAAATGAGTATTTTAAAAAACTCATGTTCTGAGACACACGTGCTTAAGCGTGAATCCTGTCTTCAGGCTTCTTGGCTCTGATGAGCTCTCCTAAGCATTTGGTGCATGAGCTCCACCTTCCTGAGCCAGGTCACCTGGTAAAGACCAGCTGCAAAGAGCCACTCACCACAATCCCACAGAGACCGCCTTTGTGAAGAACCTTAAACAGAGCCAGACATGTAAGCAGTGCGTTCCTAACTCAGTGTGTGTGTTAATAATTTGTCACCATGTTTTTTGTTACACTGTCTCCAGCAAAACAAAGAAGCAAACTATCAGACTTCAATTATCTACTAGTTTTACTGGATGGACTCTGCATGTAGAATTTGAAACAATGAATTGCATGAATTTAAAAAAAAATAACAAGATTCATGTTAATCATTCAATTCTATGTGTGTTTACATCATTCCTAGGTCACCTCTGACTACACAAATGGAAACTACAGTGAGCCCTGAGGAGGGGCAGCAGGTAAAATCCGTGCGGAACCCCAACGAACTTTCGGGACAGAAAGAGGAAAGGATCTCATCTCTGAGAGCTTCCCTTAGAGTCGCCAGTGTAGGCCCGTCTTCTACAACCTAAAACAGGGGTCTGGCAGCACCTGGCAGCCAGGTATTCTCTGCTGGCAGTCGGCGCCTTCTCTGTTCTTCCGTACCGCTGGGGCTGGAAGTCGGAAAACTGCCTCTTCCAGGCTCCCTTCCAGCCGGGCTCGGGTTTGGATTATGTCAGTGAATGTTCCTGACCTTCCCTCTTAGCCAGTTTGAAAATTGTGTTAAGGTTTTCCCTTGTCTAATACACCTTCCTAGCGGAAAATCCTCAAGTGATTTCTGTTCCTGAGCAATCTCAGACTAATGCACGGTCTCATAGGCTTTGTGTGAGGACCAGGTAGAAACCTGCACAGAAAGTTCTCAGCAGATATCAAGGACTTGCCATCACTCTCTATAGCAAGCGCACGCGGAGGGTGAGGAAGTGTGGCGTGCACACCAAAGGCAGAGGGTCTTGAGTCAAGCTTACGGTCAAAACCCAATTAGCCCACTTCTGCGTCACACTGGAGGCTGGCTACTTAATCTCCTCCAATCCTTCTAAGACCCATTTTATTTTTTTGCCTTTAAAATTGGAATGATAACAAAAATCCATTTCACAGAGCTTTAAGGAGAACTAAATGAAAAACCAAGTGAATAATAATGTCTATGATGCAAGGAGCTAGAAACAGCGCTTAACCACTTGATAAATGTTACTCATATTTTGTAATGAGAAGAAGGGCTTTCCTAAAGTGTTCAATCACTACTTTTAGAAGAGTTTGCAAAGTACACAAAATGAAACAGGAAAGAAACGCACTAGAGGGAGGCAACGTGGAAGGGCACGTTCCCAGACCGATCCGAAGACGGCACCATTTGCGCTGAGATGGGCGCACGGCGCCTCGTCTCCCGCCCACGGCACGTCCCCGATCCCTGCCGACCACCAGCGCAGTCACCCTTTTTCCGTGCGAGGGCCAGGCGTGAGCTCCCGCTGAGTGTAAGTGTAAATGAGTCTGTTATACCAAAATGGGACAAAGAGACCAGCTTTACTGTTGAATTCCCCGTGGAAGAAGAAACTTTTTGTTTGGAGAAGGTTGGGGGAGTATTTTTAGAAACCCGCAACTCATAACACATAGGCAGCCCTATTAGTCATGATCCTAAGACTCCAGCTCTGGGAAGACTCACACTCACCTGGCGCCATGGAGTTCTCCTGTTAGAGAGCCTGTGGCTCACCTGGTACCCCCACTACTGTTCTAACCCACCACCCACGCTACTAATTCTCATCGCTACCTAGTGAGTGCTGGATTTGGCGCTGGGGGTTTTTCAAACATTATTTTTACTCATGGCGACAATGCTAAGAGAGAAGGAAGTGTGATTATTCCCATTTTACAGACGGCGACATGGAAGGTCAGTGAGGTCAGGCGACTTCCCAGAGGCTTGAAGTCTGGAATTCACTTATGTCCTGACTCTGTAACAAATTCACTGGGTCACCTTAGAAAACTGCCTTAACTTCTCTCTCCTTCAGCCTCCTTGTCCATAATAACTGGATAATAATTATCCCGACTGCACAGGTCTCTTATGAGAAGTAAATAAAATTAAATACATACCAGCATCTGGCCCGGAGTCAGTGTTGAAAGCATGTGCTATGCTAGTACCCATTTTTTAATAGAAAAACCACTTTAAAATGATAAAGCTCATTCCTTTCTATCACACCTGACACGGCTAAAATCTTAGTGAAAAGAGCCAGGCATTCGCCTACCTGTGTACCCGGTTTTGCACACACAGTTGAAGCTCCCGGGGAAGTTCTGGCAGACAGCCCCATTCTTGCAAGGGCTCGGCAGGCACTCGTTGACGTCTCTCTCACACGCCCTCCCCGTGAAGCCCTCGGGGCAGCTGCAGGAGAACCCGCCCACCAGGTTGTGGCAGGTGCCGCCATTGTGGCAGGGGGATGGGAGGCACTCGTCTATGTCGGTTTCACACCAGCTCCCGGTGTAGCCTGGCAGACACTTGCAGAGGAACGGCGTCAGCGGCTCGTTGGCCACGATGATGACTGGCAGGCTCTCATGGCTCTTGACTGCGGGGCTCACAGCCAGCCTCCGGATGCAGCTCCCCCCGTTCTGGCACGGGCCCTGCGTGCACGAGTCGTGGTCCACGGATTCCACCTTGACCCCGCTCTGCCGGAGAAGGATCTCTTTGATGCTTTCGAAGAAGGTGGCCACCCCACTGGGGTTCACGTACTGGTTGTTGCTCCGCTTCACGGCTGCCAGGAGAAAAGTCCTGTTGTTCTCTTCGTAGGCGCCGTAGAGCTGCACGGCCGTCCCCAGGCCCGTGAGCTGCGACCCCGCAATGCGCAGGAAGTGAAGGTAGTGGTTCGTCAAGAAGTCCTGCACTGTGGGCACGCCGAGCCGCAGGAGGATGCTGCTGTCGATGGTGGCATTGGTGAACCCGGCAAAGAAGACGCGGATGTTGCTCGTGACCATGCTGTGAACTCCGTCATTGCTGAGGACGGTCAGATCAAACGTGCCATCCGTGGACCTTGGCTGGGAATTCAGGTCACAAGTGCCCCTTGGGACACTGAAGAGGCTTGTCACTCCCGAGGTAAGGGAGCAGTGGAAAGTGTCCAACACGTCTGGATCCTGTGGCTTCACGGAGCCCAAAATCCCACCAGGAAACAAGTTGCCATAATAATGAACAAATATCTCCACGGTCCGGGACTGGGAAGGATTGTCGTTTTGGTCTATCACGGTGATGTGCACTGTGCCGGTGGAAGACATCTGAGGGACACCAGAATCCCTGGTCACCACCGACAGGTAGAAGTTTGCAATCTGCTCTCTGTCGATCTCTCTGGTTGTGCTCAGAACGCCAGCGGTGTTCAGGCTGAAATAACTGGTGGCAGGGCCTGTGGTCAGCAAGTAGTAGGTAAAGGGGCCTTGATTTGGAGGGAGATCGGGGTCAGTGGACTGGAGGGTCATCACCAGCGTTCCTGGGCGTTCGTTTTCCATAACTTCTCCTTCGCTGATGGTCAACACGGGCCCATTGTCATTTATATCTTCCAGGGTGACTAATAAGGAGGCACTTCCTGTAGCTGAGGGAGTCCCCGAATCAACAGCCAAAACCGTGAGATTATAGACAGGGAGGGTTTCTCGGTCTAATTCTGCGGTCACGGTGATCTGTCCTGTCTGTGGGTTGATGGAAAAAGCACCGTTCTCATTCCCCGATCCGATGAAGTACGAAAACCTGCTCCAGCTGGGGACAGAGTCTGAGTCGAACGCACTGACAAAGGTCACGTGAGTTCCCGTCGGGACCCCTTCACTGATCTGAACGCTGTAGATGTTCAGGCTAAAACTGGGTGGGTCGTTGGCATCGAGAATGGTGATGTTCACAGTGACCTCGTCTATATCTGCGCCCCGAATGCTGCCGACATTCTTGGCCAACACCTTCAGAGATACCCTCTCCTCTTTTTCTCTGTCAAGAAGGCCAGAAACATAAATTTGTCCAGTTTTTTTATTGATCTGGAAACCCTTCTTCCTGCTGTTACCAAAAATCAAATAGTGTACCTCCCCATCGGCACCCAAGTCCCGGTCACTGGCAAACACCTCTCCAACTATCGTCCCTCTAGGCGCTGCTTCCGAGATCTCAAAATAGTAAAGCTTGGAAACAAAACGAGGCACATATTCATTGGTCCCTTTTAACTGTATGTTAACCGTGGCAAAACTGCACCTTTCTTCATCGGGGACATTGAAAGCTTTCACAGTGAGGTGGTAGCTCTGCTTGGTTTCAAAATCCAAGAAGCCTTGGGTGGTAATGACACCCGTGTTGGGGTCGATGACGAAGAGGTCGCTGTCGGATGACCGCACAGTGTACGCGATCACAGCGTTGGTTCCAGAGTCGGCGTCTGTTGCGTTGAGGTGGATGACTGTGGTCCCGCTCGGGGCATTTTCCAAAACTGTAGGGAAATACTCCTCCGGGAGAAACACCGGCGAGTTGTCATTCACATCCAGCACATTGACAGTCACCCTACAGTATCCCGTTCTCGCAACCCACCCTCCGTCTGTGGCGCTCACAGTCATTTCATGCTTCTGGCATAGCTCGTAATCAAGGGCTTTGGCTAGCGTCAACACTCCAGTGGAGGAATTGATGGCAAAAAGACCGTCTTCGTTTCCGGAGGAAATGCTGTACCTGACGAGGCCGTTCATCGCAGAGTCTCTGTCCCGTGCAGAGACCGTCCTGACAACTGCCCCGACACTGTGGCTTTCCGGGATGGTGGCGCTCATGTGGCTTTGCGAGAATTCCGGAGTGTGGTAGTTTTCCTCAGTGACAATTATTTGAACAGTTGCTTCGGATGAAAGTGGGGGGTTTCCTTTATCCTTTGCAGTGACTGTGATCAAAAAGTTTTGGTTCAGGTCAGACATTAGGGAAGATGCTACTGAAACCCACCCTGTATTGTTGTCCAGCTTAAATTTCCCCAAGTGATTTGCACTAGAAACGAAATACTCCACTTCAGAATTCAGTCCGAAATCTTTATCGTCTACTGCGGTGACTTTGATTAACTTCGTACCGACTTTCACGTTTTTGGTAACGGGGGTGAAGTATTTAGTTTTGAGAAACTGGGGTGCATTGTCATTGCTGTCCACTATGTTGATGGTGACAGTGGTCTCACTAAGTAAGGCGGGAGTACCTCGGTCTGACGATGTCACTATAAAACTGTGCCTGTTGATGTTCACGTTACTGAAGCCACTGACGTTTTGGTATCTTAAGATCTGTTTATTGAAAATTTCCCCTGTGGTGGCATTAATCCTGAAATACTCTGACTGAGATTTTATAAAATAAAACACCTGTCCATTTGTCCCCTCATCAGGATCTGCTGCAGACACCTGAGTCACTTTGGAGCCGATTTCACTAAGTTCGGGGCAATCTAAATAATAGGAGGGTCTGCTAAATCTTGGAGCGTTGTCATTGACATCTGTCACAAAGATTGTGACGTCTGTACTTACAGTCCAGCCGGAATCATGTGCAGAAACTCGGATTCTGTAACGGTCTGTGTCTTCTCTATTTAAAGGTCTGCTAATGACAATATCCCCTGTGCTGGGATTAATGGAAAATGGAAGACTGGTGTCTATTATGGAATATCTGCTAATTGCATTTACGCCGATGTCTTCATCAGAAGTCGTGACACGGGTAACCGTGTATCCTAAGGGGGAGTTTTCAGGAACGTGGGCGCTAAATATTTGCGAAAACCTAGGGGCATTATCATTTTCATCTAAAATGTTAATGATGACTTTTACCGAGGAACTCTGGGAAGGGGAGCCTTTGTCCGAGGACTTTACAGTAAGCACATACTGAGATACTTTTTCCCTGTCTAAAGGTCGAATGCTTCTAATTTCACCAGTCGCATGGTTGATGCTAAAACTATGTTCTTTGTTGCCATTAACAATTTCATAATCTAACTGTCCATTGGGTCCGCTGTCCTTGTCCGTTGCTGAGACAGTAAGTATTTTTCGAGGAGAAAGATTTTCCAGTATTTCAGATACAAAAGGGTCTTCCTTAAAAATCGGGGTATTATCGTTGACATCCAATACGGTTATGTCGAGTTTCTCATAAGAGGAGAAAGGAGGGAAACCTCCATCTCTGGCCTCGATCCATATGACGTATTTTTGTATCTTTTCAAAATCCAGAGGTTGACTAATGGACACCTGCCCTGTTAACTGATCAATCTGGAACGTATTGCCGAGATTCCCACTTGCAATATAGTAGGACAAAGGTTCTCCTCTCAGGGAGGACCCTGTCACAGTGGTCACATGAGTGCCAATGGGCTGGTCTTCAGGAAACATGAATGTTTGTTCTTTGGCTCTGACTTTGGGGAAGTCTGCCTTGTTCCCAAACCTCACGGTCACTGTTGTAGAATCTGACTTTGGAAATGAGCCGCCATCTTTTACGTGCACAGAAAATGTCATTTCTGAGGCTCCGTTTAATGGTCCGGCTGCCATGATAGCTCCCCGCAGTGGGTCGATGTGAAATTTTTCAGAGTTTCTACCCGAAAGAGAGTAATGCAGCTCAGAATTGGGTCCAATATCAGCATCTGTGACTGTAACCGCAAAGACGAAGGAACCTATAACAGAAGGAGCATGCGGTTAGGGGACCCAGGCAGAACATCTGGTAATGGGCTAATACATGGTTAACACTATATGGAAACCTGATGTAATTCTATTTTCTCACGATTACTCGGGGAGGACAGTCTCTCCTATATTGTCTCTAAAGTGGCAAAATCAAATCTACTTAATAATCTTCAGGGCCTGACCTGCCATTTCCTAACTAAAACCTATCCAGCCCACTGGATTTAATATTTTTCAGTCTGCCCTTGAGAGAAGCACAGGGAAGGGCAATGGCTAATCATTCCAAACTGTGGCTCCTGGGAGAAAAATCTGTACGCCACACAGCTTCCCACTAACACAACGATTCACACACTCGGCTAATAGTTCAGCTGCTGCCCAGTGTAAAGGACAAGCGCTCTAGTGTGTCTCCAACACCTTTGAATTGCCATACATGTAATCATGTCAACAAAAATAATATGTTTAAAAAAGTTTTTGTTGATTCCTTATGCCTACTGTTCCATAGCAAAGTTTTTTTCTGTGAGCTATTATCCCATGGAGACAAAGCATGTGCATATATATGCACACAAATCTACAAATCAACTAGAGCAATTAAAAAATAGTAAGAAATAAGAACTGAGAAAGAATGGACCCAGTGTGGATTCCAACAGTCAGTGCTTGGGACGAGCGCCAACAGAACAGGCTGTGGTAGAAATATGCAGAAAAGTTGCCAGAGGGACATGTTTTTGATATATTCATTCAGAAACCTTTCCCAAACCTGTGCTCCCAGCCCTACAGAAGGGTTTGTGACAAAACTGAAAAGTCTTTCATTAAAAAAAAAAAAAGCCAGTGATTCCGATTAACTATGCCCACCGAGGAGAAGATGCCCCAGCGCCCCTCACTTTGCTCTGCTGGATGCAGTTAGGGTCCTGCCTGCCAGCACTGTCTCAGCTGCAGGCTGTCGCTGGGGAGCTCTGACTGTGATAGAGAGTTGGCAAAAATATATGCATGTTATACCTTCACTTGGTAATAATTAGACATTCGTGAGTGACTAGATCAAAGATCAGTGAGAAGATGAATCCTAGATCCATTTATTTTTTTTCTCCTAATTAAAACTATCTTAAAGCAAGGAAGATTAAGTGAATTGTGATTTTTGTTTATGTATATTCCTGTTTGAAAAGTCATCTCAAAAATTGCAGATGGCAGAAGACTTGGGCAGTTATTAAGAGAGTGTGCCATTCTTTGCAAACAAACAAATGCAACCAAATTAAATTTCAAAGAGATGCAGCACGATAAATACATATTGTCGACATGAAAGTAGTTTGTTAATTAATGGCTCCATAAACTTACTGGCAAACAAATCTGCATCCCTCAAAACTGTAATAAAATAACATTAATGATAATCATTATTTAGAAGTTTTCATTCATTAAACAGTTTTGAAAATCTATGAAGCATTGAAGTAAAATATTCATTTCCCACAAATGAATGTAGCTGAATTCTTATTAATTCCAGATAATGTTTCAGGTGCTAGGATATAGCATGGAAAAAATAGAGAGAGGGATAATGTCCCTTGTGTCAGGGAACTTAAACACAAGTTGTATCTCTAGGCAGAACCCTCCCTGACTACAAAGTGATATCTATTTGAATTATTTAACAATATACAAGTAATATTAAGAAATACTACTAGGAAAGATGTAATAATTACAAAGTCTTAAATAAAACACACTGGTCAAGAAAGAATTCATTTCCAAGATTCAGTGTTCCTTTAATTTCATTAGGCAAAAATGAGTAGAATTTTAGAGGACTCGCCAACTTCGCCTACATCAAAGATACACATGTAAAACTCAGGTGTGTGTTTCACAGGACACGCCCCCTGCGCAGATTCCATTTACCCACGGCCTTGGCGTTGGTTTGATTACCTGCAGGAGTAGGGGACGGGACGTGCGTGACATACGGGTGATGCTGAAAGCTGGGCGGGTTGTCGTTGACATCAGTCACAGTGACGAGCACACTGGTGGAACTGGAGAGAGGCCCCGGGGACCCAGCATCCGTGGAAACCACAACCAACGTGTAGTTGCCCTTTGTTTCCCTGTCTAGCAACGCGCTGGTGATGATCTGCCCTGTGGAGGGGTTGATGGTGAACTGGGAGTTTCCGCCGATGATCCTATAACTAGAGCAGAGAGCAGAAAGCAGACATAGGCATACTCCTTCTAGTTATAATAATATGGAGTCTATTTACTGTAACTTAAAAACTCAGGCAGAAATGCAGAGAAAGGACAAGCAAGATCACACAACAATTAAAGACTATGGCTAGAAGATAAATATTTCCAATTTTACATGAATATCACCCTGACAGTCTTTATTGTGAGACGTCCAACGACCTCAAGCAGGTCTTTACAAGGTCTGGGGGCTGCTTAAATCATGCCAGACCCCAAAATGTACCCAGAAGACCCCTGTGTTTTAAATAGACGAGCCAGAAAGCATAAATCAGGGCATTGCTCTCACATTGCAGTTAATGGCCAGGATCATGGATGAACATCTGTTAAATGAATCCCCAAATTATTTTTCTGCTGTATGCCATAATGTCCCAGAGGAGAGCAGTTGAAGGTGGTATTCTTTCAAGACAAAACACTGTACTGGATACATACTGACTATCCAGAACAACTGAAGAACTGATTATTTATACAGAGACATTCCTAGTTACTAATTCTCTCATTCATCATTCCTCCCGCGGCCATGCTGCCTGGCTTTCTCGTAAGGAGAGAAACGACATCTTCATGGACACGCTGACACTAACCAGATTGGCTCCCCGAGAGGAGGTGCCCCCGGGGGCAGCGCCTCTCTTCTTCCTGAAGAGGAAAGCTACCTGCGCATATTCCCGAGAGATCAGTGAGGGAAGACGTTCCTACCCTTGACGGTTCAAATATTGGCTGGGGTCCATCATGTTTAACGTTGGAGGGAGCAAAGAAACAGAAGTGTTTAAAAGCATCCTCCTTTACATCAACAAAGAAATGGCCCTGTTGGAATTAAGGGCACGTTTCTATAGTTTGGTTTGCGTTCCTAACATCATAGCAACAGCACGTGTCTAAGAGGAACAGCAGGAAGAAACCCACATTGCAGCCAGCAGAGTGAAAATTCCTCCCATTGGGCTCACAGTTTAAAAGACACATTTCAGCATTTTCATCCTTTTTTTAGACAAATAATAAACTGTTGGGGAGCTGGTATTTTAAAAAATATAAAGACAAAAATGATAGCAAAATGAAAAAAAGAGTAGCGATGGTGTTTGGTTGAGCGATCATTTCAATATTGATAAATACTGGGTATCTCTCAGATTGTTGAGGCCTCCAGACACTCAGGTGCCGGAGTCAGGAGTGAATGTGAACAGCACCGGATCTATTTTCTGGACCAGAAGTTCCTTTTCATAACCACTGCCCTTACACAGTCGAAGGTATCTATTCCCCTTATCTAAATAAAAACATCAGAAGTTCGTAAATGAATTCTTAAAGTTAGAAATTGAGCATTCATGAAATAATCAAACCCCCTGATCTTTGTGAGAAAATGTATAGGAACCTAGATTATGAAAATTGTGTGATTTCATTTTCGGAAATCTTGTTTCTATCAGTGGATATAAAAATCACGAAATAACTTAATAGGAAAAAAAAAAGCAATTCATGGTGCCACCAACCCTCTTATAGCTTTATGACAGCAAGTATCAGAGTTCAATCAGTATGTGTTCTTTCAAACATTCACAAATAAAAATAAAAATGATGAAAAATGCATGCAAGTTTGGATTGGAATCATTTATATATGACAAGACTGAGATATGTTAGGAAAAAAGAATGTGTGGAATGGCAAACGGTGTGAGCCCTGGTCCAGGTTCAAGTACATAGTCCAGAAGGGAATCTTGTCCTGTAAACTCTTATTCTTTATTATTCTATGCTGTTGTACATGCTATAGTCCATAAGACTATCTATTTAAAAATAGGTAATATATTTACTAACTTAAAAATTAAAGTGGTTATTAAGTGGTTTTTTTTCTGGACTTCACTTGCGTCTCAAGTATACCAAAAGTATATTTTAAATAAGAGGCACTCTGGAATATCTCATGGTATCTATAATACAAGTTTCAGGCAAATTTTACTTGTAAGTTCAAAAAAAAAATAAAGAGATGGCAGAAACTCACGTGGCAGTATACACAGTCAGACCACCAAGGTAATATGCCCAGACTCCTAGTAGTTCCTCTGAAAACTATTCATTACTCACTTGCATTCATTAAAAAACACCGTTTATGTTGGTTTGCAACTAAATACTTAGAAACTTAATGTTAAACTTATTTTAACTTGAAACAAAACACTAATTTCAACTCACAAATTTTAAAGTAGCAATTCTTATCTCCACTTTTACTGATGGATGTACTGAAGCTTCAAGACACTAGCGTGGCTGTCCCAGTCGCGGGAGGTAAATGAAGGAACCAGATCCCAATACAAGATAATCAGAGCATTTCTGCAGAGATGAAGACAGGATCCAGGGAAGAGCTCGCTTGAAATCCAAGAGAGAACTGCAAGCTGCTGAATTAAATGCTACGGGGAACTCCAGTGGGCTGGGATTAGAGCACAGAGTAAGAGATTTGCCTTTGAATGTTGATCTTATCAATTATTTTGTGACTTTGTCCAGTGTTGTGACCTAAAAGAATTAGAACTGAGGTCTGAATGGACGTGTGGCTTGTTGGGAGAAGAGGGGATACACATCTATAGAAGCTAAGTTCTGGAATGGATGTCTAGGAAACAAAGATATAAACTACATATAGGCTAGGAATGAAGGCCGGATGGCTTATTAGAAGAGTAAAATATTAAAAATGAAGTAAAGTATGTAATTCAAAGCATGTGCGCCACCCATAAAAATGTACAGCTTAATCAAGTGACTAGAAAGAACAATATAAATATTTGTTGGATAGCTGCTGTGTCCAAGATCATGGCAGACCATAAAGGAAATTAACAGTCTATGACACATAGAGGGTTGTGCTATTATTAGAGAGCCCACTGGGAATTAGGTAACTGAATTAAATATATAGTATTTAAAAAGGCAATCTAAAATTAATATAAAATAGTTCTGTTAATCAGAAGAAAGAATGGATTTTCTTTTGGATTCCATGAATAGCAAGGAGTGATAAACACCTAATGCAAAAGTGCATTATAGTCCACTAAAAAGCTATCAGGACAGATAAAGAAGGTTTCGGTTGGCATAACTACTTACTTTATCTATGAAAATATTTTAATTTGAGGTATAATAACTGTAACTGTCCTAAGTTATTTTAAAAGTGAATTTAATAATTTTTACAGGATAAAAATAATGCCAATTTTTATTTTATGTGAATGTATAACAGCATCATTTGAAGATGTGTTCTACAGATTTTAATGAATGTAAAAGTGTGAAGTTAATTCTCTGAAATTATCGGAAGAAAATCCAACCAGTCAACCAGCCAACCAAAATGCATACTATCAAATAAAAAAACAAAAATCACACCAGCCCTACCAGGAGCAGTCGGTAAAGCATTCTGAAAATACGAAGAGGATTTTCCAGGTCCACTTCCCATTGACCTCCATTGCTCCCAAACAGAGGACAGCATTTAGCATGAAACTGACCTTCACTAGAGGAAAACGGACCATCACCCTAACACTTATTCTAGCAATTGTATGATGTGGGGATTGATTTTGTGGACATGCAGCGTCACACTCAGGAACTGAAACGTCGGGGACCAGAGCACTGGCCCACTCCTGATCCCCAACACTCCCCGTGCCATCTGTGGAGGGTGTCCCCTCGGTGTGGCAGGTGAAGGTTTACCAGACTGTCACACTACAGCGGGTAGAACAGCCCTTCCACGTTTCCCTGAACGTACTGAGCACCAACAGAGGGCATGCGGAGGGAAAGGCCCCCTGGATGGGTGAGGACAGCACCGGGGGGCGAGGGTACTGAGTAGGTTTTTGTTCCAGGCACTATTCTACGTAGTTCACTTAAATGGTTTTTCTATCCCCACAATAACTCTGTAGAGTCAGTTTTATTATCATCATTACACCTCATCCACTGGTAAGAAAACTGATGCCTAGAAGTGTCAGATTAGCTGCACTGCAATTAGAAACAATAAATAAAATCATTATTGTTTTGATCCTCACTTTAGGCACCGTTGTCAATTCAACAATAGACAACCACAATAGGGTAGGTGCTACTGTTTTGGCATTTCTGGTGAAATGAAGCACTGTATTCACTTGGCCCAAACACTAATGCTCCCTAAGAAGAATAAGCCGCACGGGCAAGGACAAGTGCACACACCTGATCACCGCGTTTGTCGCAGCGTCGGCATCGGAGGCGTTCACCAGGAGGACGTCTGTCCCGGTGGGCGCGTCTTCGGGAATGGTGGTGAAATACAGTTTACTGGCAAAAGTGGGGACGTTGTCATTGACATCGTCTACAATGACGTTGATTGTTCCAGTTCCAGTCAGGGCAGGGGATCCTAGAAGGAAAAAAAAAAAAAAATCATGTCTTAATGCTTACGGGAACAAAAAGAATACCAACTTTAATAACTAGCTGTAGACAGTGCTACCGAAGAGAATTTAGGAACATCTTAAATTTCTCAACATAGGCAAGTGATTCATTTTTAATTATGTGACAAAATTTTTTTTTCTTTATGAATTAGTATTTCAGGTCTTTCCTAGTGAGGCTGCACAAAAAGAGTTTCAACTTCTTACTCTATTTTGAAGGTGCTGATTCGACAGTATGGAACACAAGAATATCATTTAAACACCACAAAAGAGGCACCACTGGTTTCTCTGAAATCACATTAAAATAACCCAAACCAGATTTGGAGAATACCCATGAGCACGGAATAGCTGGCCCGCTTAACAAAGTGTAAACAAAGGCATGTTAAGAACTGAATTCCTAGCTGTGACTTTCGATGTCAATGTCAAACATTGCAACAGGGCTCCTGAGGTCTTGAAGTCACCGTTGCTGTACTTCAGCTTTGTTTGTAGGAAAAAAAGGCAGCTTCCAGTCATATTTCAAAACTGTAATCTCCCACTTTCTGGAAATAACATTATGTCAGTGAGCTGACTTGCAATAATTTTTTATTGCGTTTATTTCATATTTAACATAAATGTGAAACAATTCATGTTTATTTCCTGCTCCAGCTCTGATATCCACACATAGTGAAAATCTAACATGTAACAGAACCTTGGCTATACTGTCCATACTACACAAAGTTGGCAGATGCTTCGTGGTAAAGATCAGATGTCATCTTTGCTTAGATTCTGCACTTTGTCCCCCGACTCAAAGGCAAATCATCTGCCTTTAGTTGTGTCTTCAAGATCATTTTCCAACTTTCACTTCTGTTGGACCCTGGACAAGCTGAGCCCAGAGAACAGCACCAGGCACGACCCAGAAGAAAAGCCCACGTGAGGAAGCCCAGCTACATGCCGGTTGAAGTTTGTGGGCCAACTGAAGACAATAATCCCACCACAGATTTTGAATTCCTCACAAGGCGCCTGTTAACCCTAAAATCAGTATTTTCAGGGGTATTATTAATGGCCAATGGTTGGCCTAAATCTCTTAAATGTGTGTTTAATTATATACAATTCGGCAAAATGGAAATTAATGATCTGAATCACGTTAGTATTTCTCACACTGGTTGAGTGAGGGAAAAAAATTTAACTAAAGGACATCTGTGCATTTGCATGAGCAAAAGGGAATGTCACGGGAAGGCGAGGCACACAGGGTGACCTGAGAGGGGAGGGAGCCGCGGCACGGTCTCAGAGGCAAAGGGTGGGGGGACGTGGGGCCCTGTCGTCTCTTGTACCAACACTCCTCTATTCACTGACTCCGTGGCCTTGTCCATAAAACGGGAATAAGGAGACTAGAACCTATGCCAGAGAAGTATGGAGGGAATGTAATGTGCTTAGGATAATGCTGGCACATCCAAAATGTATTCTGCATTTCTCATTTTTTCTACTTGTGAACACACAAAAAATGGAACATTGTCCTATGAAAAAGATCCGTTTTTAATCTAACAAATTTCTGTGTCATAGTTCTCAGGATGTTTGTTGTCCCACAAAACTTTTGACTTGACGCTCTAATGATATTACTCAGGAAAACATTTTGAATCATCCTTTCCTCTTAATGATTCCCTTGAAGTATAAATATACGGGCATTTAGCTCTGGAAAATTCCACAGCTGTGTGGAAGACATGTCAAACTGTTAATGATAAAGGGCAAAATTTTTAAATTTACAGTAAGCTTAAAGACCACTTGACCGTGTCTGATATACGCACTGCTCTCTGATCAGCTACGCTCCGACTTGTTAAGAAATAACCCAACAACTGCCAAGCAACGATTGTGTCTTTGATATTCTAAAGTGTCTGATGACACATTTATGGAAAACCAACATGAAATGGTGACTAATGCATTTGGTCAGGAACATGTGATTTCTTTCTTTGTCTATAAACTATATAAATATTGTTGGTGATGTATTTTCTGAATTAGTAAGCAAAAAAAAGTGTTTACCCATGAAAATATTCAGCAAGGTCAGTCTCGCTGTGTTCATACCAGAGGACAGCTCATTTTTCCAGACGATTTTAAAGGTACACCAATGACACAAAAGCTTCTGGCTGGAGAAGCAGCCCAACAGGTGACCCCACACCCACAGGGGCCTCCTCTAAAGCATGGCGCCACCCCAGACCCCCTTCTTCCCTCATTAACTGCCACAACCCACTTCCGAGCAGGCGGGCTCCTCACGTCAGCCCTCCCCTTCTTTGGTCATGAATAAACCCAGGCACTGCCTCTGCCACGGCCTCGCTTTCCGGTCGCCTGAGGAGATGTGCACGCAGTCTTGGTTTTTTGTTTTTTTTTTCAGTTTTACCAGGAAAACCTAACGAAGACTAAATCTCTAAGTCTTTTACTGAGATTTAACACATCACAAGTGTGAGTTCTGCCTACAGGACTTTTCCCTGTGGTGCAAGGGGGCAGGGCCGACCATCCCTGACTCCGCTCCAGCCCCCGACTCGCCCACCCGAGAGCAGGCGCTCTGCAGTCCTGGTCCCCGGCACTAAGCAGGGGGATACAGTCCAGGGGCGCAGTGAGAACACCCCTTGATTTTAGAGAGCAAGTCTCATCGCTGCAGCACTCTTCACAGAGGAAGGACGTCCTCCTATCTGGGAGCTGAGTGATGAAGCCTTTGTTGTTGATTTTCTGTTTGCCTCTTTTTGAGCCTTTCCTCTTCCTATGTGAAGGAATGGTCTAAGGAGCTTATGTTGCTGGTTCCCAACATTATTTTTTTTTGTTATATCGCATGTGAAGTACTGTGTAATGCTTACTATTACTTTATCTTCACTCCAGAACTTTCTCCTGGCTCTAGGCTGACACGTCCAAGTGACTATTTGTTGTCTCTCTTTGTACGTTAACAAAGGGCCCAACATTCATATGTCAAAAACTGAAACCATAATTATTCTCTGTAAATTTAGCCCATATATTTATATAGAAATGGAAATACATAGTAAATGTACATGTATACATACATATTTATCTATATATATAAAAATTGAACATTTATTTGATACCAGATACATGTATGATTATTTTATATATGTGTTACTCATTTAGTATGCAATTTCCACGAAGTAGGTATTATTACTTAATTTTTTCAAATGAACAACTTGAGACAAAGAATTTAAGCAAGTCATTTGCATTCAGCCAGAGGAGACAGAGAGCCAATATTGAACTAAAAAAAATCTCTCCTCTGCTCATTCAGCTCCGATAACATTATGCCAATCATTGCAGGTGTTTTACTTACTATTATTACTCTTATTGTTGTTGTTGTTGTTATATTGTTCTGCTATATCCTCTACTAGGTTGTAAGCTAATTAAAAGCAGGAATAATTCTGTTTAACTCATGCCTCTAAACCCATAATGCATTCCATTGGGCCCTGTCCTCGATCTACATTAACTTTCCCTTTGATTCTATATATGGGAATCTGTTCTAGTAACTACATGGCTCAAAGTTCAAAGAGCCGAACACTTCTGGAAATTTACATCTGGGATATAGCCCTCAGCCAAAGGCTAGAGTCAGAGAACAAGATCGCAGACAAAGGTCAACATTTTGGAGATAGCTGACTACTTATACACAGAGGGTCCCAATTAATCCTGAATCCCCTGAGAAGAATCCGAATACTAGGGGCCAACGTTGAGCTTGGATAGAGCTGATAATGATGAATTATATAGGTAGTGGCGTAACAGGGCAAGATTGCTCAATTTCATCTGGGATTATTTATGAGAACCAGATGCAGTCAGGAAAAAAGAGGCAGGATGCAAACAGACTCCTGGCAGAGGACAGTGAGCCAGTGCAAAGACTGGAAAATGCAAAAGAAATATAAGGTCAAGGTCTCAGAAATCTAGAATTGGAGAGGCTAGGAGAGTGCAGTGGAATGCAACTAAAGTCAGAAGATAAAATAAATATAAAATTTCAGTGTACAAAATTATATGTATTGTGTATATATGTATATGTGCATATACTATGGATATATATAAATATTAAAAATGGGTAAATGGTTAGGAACCTCTTGAAATTTTTAGAATAAATAGCAAAGAGTACAGAAAATTCTGAAAACCATTTTTTGCGTGCATTGACAAATCACACACACACGCACACATACACACGTATGAGCACACAGAGAAAGACCGCTTACAGCTTAATCTCCCAGTTGTCCATGATATTGTGGGTAGTTCCAAGCTGTGCTGGAGTCCTCTCTTATGTTCTTGAATTTGAGAAATGATCACACTAGTATTGCCTTTTAACATCGGTGCCTTAGTAAGCTCAAGTACATCAATGAACACAGTTCAAGAAGATTTAAAATAAAATTTTAAAAAGAAAAAAGTTCCAGGCAACTGCTCCAGGAGAAAATACATTTTTAATAAGTGTAATGAATGAGCTAAATGACTACAGTTCAAACTGCAAGAAATTACATGTTTTCATGTTAGATCCTATAAATTAAACATACTTCCCTAAAACATGAAAAACCATTCAGCAGAAATAGGATTTTTTGCTTAGCTGAAATCTCTTGCTTTGCAAAAAGGCCAATTTCATTCCTGACATCAAACATTTGGTAAATGGGTTCCCCTGACTGGTTTTGTTTGTTGTAATAAAGTATTGTCTCTTTTTTTCCCAAGAAGTAAACGTGTTTTTCTCACAGTAAGCAATCCACTGAAAATATACTGAAATTCAGCCATTCTATCTTAACATCGATGATGTTAATATCCAGAAAATGTACAAGGTAAGTATGGAATATTTTAAATATAACCAGCAGCTTCGTATTTTGAAAATTCAACTTTATAATGTAGTTTGTTACAACTAATTAGTTCTACAGATATGTCTATATGAATTAGGTACATGTATACACATTTAAGTACCACTTGATTGTTTAATGATTTCTGAAAGAATCTTGATGAAAACAATCTATTTCTTTAATATAAATGCTTAAGTAGAACAGAGGTGACAAGTAAAACTACAGAAACTGCTTACTGATGTGATGAAAATGACTCTGGAAAGCTGCTTGGCAATGTGGCTGCTGAAGGCCACTGGACCGTGCATTTACAATAGTTTAAATGGTACATTTTATGTTATGTGGAGTTCAACACAATTCTTAAGTGCATGAAGTAATACATAATGTTGACTACCTATTTTATCTTCATAAAAAGTCACAGAAATTACTCTTTAGAGGACATTAAAAATAAAACTCAACGCATTAATACCCTGAAACACAGATGACACCACCAAATTCTAAACACAACCTGCCTTCTGCCTATTTAGTGAAAATATGAAATTATATATTTATGGAATCCTTATCGAAATAGGCTACAAAAATGATAAAGTTTTAACAGGATAAAATTAAGGGACTTTTGAAAAATAATTTTTCACTGTGAGAGTATTATTGTCTATAATATTTAATGTTTATCTTTTAGGTAACATAAAGTTATTAATATTGCAAAAATTTTATTTTTATTTCACAGTTGGGTTTCCTTGGTGTACTCAGATTTATAGCCTATATGAAGTAAATGAAGAGTAAAATGAAATTATTTTATCAACTTTTAATTCTATGCAACATGATGGCAATTCTAGCCCTTATTAAATAGAATTTTGGAAGTAACATCGTTTATTGTATTTTTATTTGAATATACAAATGAAATTCCATGTAGACAAATTTTTTTCCTACTAAAGAGTAGCTGATTTAAAGAAAATAATTTATAGAAATGGTTTCTAATACTTATCTCACTAATATATATGGTACAAAGTCTTACCAGAAATAAAGGAAAGTAAAATAACCACCACTTGTCAGTCTGGAAACAAACTTTCCATCTGAGACAAATATTCTCTGTTAAACTAAGCAGTTTAGGCCCACCATGGAGTCGCGCACACGAAGCCCCATGTCAGCAAATCAGAGCCTAACAAAGTTTCTGTGCTCAGCTCTCTCAGAAAAGGGCGCCCTGGGCCAACCAATCAGCACTTGCTTGCTCAGCACAATTCCCTAACCTGCTCCAAGCCTTCCCTTTGCTGCACTAAGGAAAGGAGCTTTGCTTTCCCCAATCAGCAAAAGTCCACTGCTGCTTCCTTGTTCCTGCCCCTTTGGTCTGTACAAACCTCTTGGCCTCGCATGGTTCTCAAAGCTTCTTTCTATTTGCTAGATTCGAGGCTGCTTGAATCACCAATCGCTGAATAAAGAGCCTGCTACACCAGTAAATTGTGAAAAAATGTTTTACAACTACACTGGAAATAACCAAAACTGCTAGACTCAAATATGGAAGCACGTTAAATGCATTTAATTTGCAGAAATTGAAGGTAACCTTAACATGATCTGATTTATGGAATCATTAGTGCCTATGAAAAGTCTTCCAGTAGTTTTTCTTATTAAACATGTTCATCAAAATAGACAAGGCAAGCTCTTTGCCAACATTTTCCCACAAATAATAGTGACAAATGCAATCTTAGTGACAAAAACCAACTGTCTTCAGATGTAAAATGTCATAGTCCACACTTCTGACCTCTCTCTGGATTATAGAGCTATTTGCAGGGCGATGCCCTCCCGGCTGAACAATGTGACAGACAGTATTAATTCAAAATGTCACCATTCCTCACCAAAAAAGTAAAGCGTGATGGTTAGCCCTTTTAGCTTTTAGAATTAACTTTTGCAAAAGCATCATGTTTCCCCTCCATTAAAAAGTAATTTCCAATCCCTGCATAAGAATGAAGTTTATTTCCTTTTTCAGTCAGATGATAAATGCCCTTAATTAGAAATGCTAATAACTGAACTTTTCCCCTCAGACCAATTAATTACGCTGACACATAGACACTTCATAACTAAACCTTTTGGCCAAATCTATAGCCAGAATATCTCTACATCCCTTTAGTATATTAGACTGAGAGCAGATAAAGAATGATGTATTTAATATGTGCACAAATTATTCTCCCATCACCAAATTAAATGCAAACACACATATACACACGGCTCAAATGACTCGCTGTGTGCACATGTATGTGGATATCATACATATTGATTGTATATTTTAGTATAATATCTCACATTTGCTTTGCATTTTATGCTTTATAAGGCCTTAGATATGCATTTCCTGATTTGATGAGATTTCTTCTGATTTCAAATTTATGAATATTCTTATTTTACAAGCTGTTTTAATGGCAGAAAACGAGAGGTGGTTTTTTTCTTCATAAATCAATGCTCTTTTTAACATAAAACTAGTATGTAATCCAATAAGAAAGGCTTCTAAAGATGGTTTATAAAAACCATGCATGGCAGACAAGGTCCGAGGTGGGAAGCAGTGAGTAGTGGCTGGTGGAGAAACTGCCCCCCCCCCCCCCCCCCCCCGCAGACCCGGCTTCGCCCCGCTTTTGCCGAAGACGGCTGCGCGCCTGTCAGGCTGCCCACCTTCTCCAATACTCGGTTTTGGTTTTGGTTTTCTTTTACCCCATATAATTGGAACAGCAGTATCTAACTTACAGGGCCGCTGTGAGATTAAACGCGATCAGACCGTACAGTCTCTGGCACATACGCGCACTCAGCGTTCACAGAATGAATGTCATTTACAGGGGTGACTTTCCAAGTTGCAGCTCCACCCCAGTGTCCTCCCTGGGAACTAAACTCTTGTATATCGCACCCTCTACCTGACAGTCCCCCGCACACCTCACAATATCTGAAATATAGGGAGTCAAAAATAATTATTGATACACTGCCCTAAACTCTCTTCTCTCACCATCTCCGGATTTCTCAGGCCCGCGGCCCGGGACTCGGGCTGGCTCATCTCATTTGCTAACTTCCTACACCCCAAGTCCGTCATCAGGTCCACGGGGCTCAACCTTCAACGCACCAAATACGTAAGTACTGCAGGCCACCTCCTCGCTGTCGCCTCATTTCACACCCCACCGCCTACCGCAGGGACAGCCGGAAGGGCCTTTGAACCCTCAGCTCTGTCGCCCTTGGTCCCCCCACCATTGCCGCCGCACGGACCCTTCCCAGATGCCCCGTCGCTCCCCTCTTCAAAGTCCCAGCAAGGCTTCTCCTCACTCGGAATGAAATTAAAACTGCTGACCCCGGTTTAAAGGCCGCCGGTGCAGCCTCTCTGCGCCTCTTCCCAGCCTCGTCCTCCCTTTCGTTCCCTCCGCCCTCGCTGACCCCGGCAGTGACAGGCTCGATCCTGCCGCCCGGCTCCTCCATGGCGATACTCCACCCTGCGCCTCCCGTTCCGTCCTCGATCTGTGTACTGCTGGAACGCCTCCGATTCCTCGCTCTCTCGCCATCAACCCGCTGTTTCTCCCTTCACAGCATCTCCCTCCGTCGCTCCTGGTCTACGTGTTGTGGGTTGTGTACTGCCTGCCTCTTTGCCTACACACGGCCCTTCTAAGGAGGGAGGTGTGCCCTCCTCCCTCACTGTGTCTCCAGCATCGAGGCAGGGGTGTGCGACCTTTCGGCATCTCTGCGCCACACTGGAAGAAGAATTTTCTTGGGTCCCACATTCAATCCATTGTGACACGTAATCACAAAATAAATCTCATTACATTTGAAGAAAATTTACACCTGCATCCTGGGCTGCATGCAGCCCCCAGGCCAGGGTTGGACACCCGTGATAGAGAAATACCTGGAAGAGACAGCTCTGTCAATATTTTCTATCCAAACGATATCAAGATACCTGTTATGTATTAATACAGCCCACAGAAGCATAGAGTCTCCTTGACTCTAATCAAATTTAACTTGCAAGCTCTGTTCCATTAGCATCATGATTTGATTTTAATACAGGCAAAATGACAACTGGCAGCGGTAGCCAACCCAATTACCATCTTCCACCTGGAAAGTCTAACGGGTTTGTAATGTCTCCTCCTGCTTAGCACTGCATTTCAACGATGCCTAAACGTAAGCTTATTTGCAAAAGATCAATATTGAAATTACTGATTCCAATTAATTTGGCTTTACTTAAAACTGTTTTTTGAAACATCTAGTTATTTATTTGCAGAAAGAAAAATAACCATTAAGTGTTTTACTCATTAAAGCAAAAGAAATGGCAATAAGAAAAAAAGGCTTCTTAACCCTGTGTCTTTGGGAACGTGCACTAGGCAGAGCCAGCAGGCCCTGAGTTACAAACACAGCCACTGCGGGGCTGCGAGCTCCGGCCGCGGCCTCATTGCTCCAGACCTCGAGTCCCTTCTCTGCAAATAAGGGAAATGAGCTGGCTTAGCGCCAAGAAGTCTTCTGGTTACACAATTATCATTTTTAAGTTAGGTTTCATGAACTTGTCATTTTTTCATATGCAGTTCTCCTTAAAAGCAGCTCCGTATTTACACCCTGAACTACAACAGGAGCATCCTCTGTTGTGCAATCAGCTTGCTGTCCTGTGTTCTGGCCTGTTAATTCACTTCCTGCAAAGAGTCGTGGCAGATACTAATGGCTCACAGATTTTGAATTTCCTGGTGAGGGCATATAAGATCATCTTAAGTTAAGACAAACAAACAAACAAATATTTCTTCCCTAAGAGACCAAGAAAAATCATTTGTATAGAAGTCCATTTATTGAAATAGTGTCTTAAACACTAAAATTTGCATAACAAAAATCAAGACAAGCCAAACTTCTCACATTATGCTCATGTAAAGAGTCAGGCCCTCTACGTAAGCTGTGCAAAGCCCAAACCACACGCAGGGTATATCCATTGTGCTAACCAGTGCGTGGGAATTTGGCGGACGTAGAAGGTGAGCCGCAGGGCACAGCGTAGAAATGAGATTCACCTAGAAACATCTTATAGATAACAGAACTGAACGAGAGCCAGGAAGTTCAGGGCAGAGTCATGAGAATATAGCTCAAATGGTATTTTAAGCACTTGAAATGGAATTAAAGCCATAAAATGCTTCAATGGGTCCTTCCATGCGACTACAATTTATCACATCATACTAAGCGCCACAGAGCCTTAAATACTGGTGCTGCTTTTCAGAGCAGGGGTCAGTTTGGGTGACCACAACCAGTGTAGCCAACATTTATGGAATTCCAGCCATGGGTTTAAAAAGATGGGCAGTTTTTCTTTTGGTAGGTCCTTTGAAAAATCTGCAAGTGGTGAATCATAACAATGAACTAAATATAAGTAAGGTAAATGAATATGAAATAGCAGTTGTACATAGAAATAACAGGATGGTGATTATTGGATAGTTATTGTTTTTCACCCACTGCATCATTCATTCATTCAATACATGTTGAATGAATGCTGAGGTGCCGGTTCTGTTCTGAGTGTCTCTGGATACTCAGTTTTGAACAAGACAGGAAGTCCACACTCGAATGGAAGGATAATAAATAGATAAAGGGTAAACAAACCATACATATATTATATCAGCATACCTATAAGCACATGATTTTAGGAAGCAATTAGTGTTGGGGAGAAATCACAAGGTACAGTGACGGGAAGTGCCAGGAGAGAGAGACGAGACCGTTAGACTGGTGGTCAGGTAAGTCCTCTCTGAGGAGACATTTTACCTAGGTGTAATGACAAATGACCGAGACGTGAATGTGCTGTCCCTCACAACAACAAACCAGCCGGCTACCAAGTAAAATGCACAACTACAAGTGCACAGGGCCCAGGGCGGGAGAACGGGGACGTTCTTAAAGGGGCCAGATGAGGGGACAGAGGCCAGGTCATTTAAGGCCATGTGGTCAGTGGGAAGAAATGTAGGTTTTATTCTTGGAAACCACTGAATGATTTTTAAGCAAGACATGGCATGCTAATCTACTATCTAGTTTTCAAGCTTCTGAGCTGCTCGTTGCAGAAGGTCTGTAGGGGGAGAAAGCAGGCAGCGAGGACGCTACCACCGTAGCCCTGGCTTAGACTCAGGTGGCTGGAGTGGGCATGAAGCAGAGTGGGTATGTTCAGGCCAGTGTTTTTACATTATTAGAAGCATCGCTTACTTGTAAGTGGGCTTGTTGAATGCCGGGTACAGAGAAAGAGGAATGGATAATGATAACAAGGTTTTCCTCTAACAATTGTGAAATCGTAGACAGAGGCTATTTATGGAGGTTAGGCAGGTGGATAGAAGTCAAACACTTCTACTTGGCCTTACCAAGCTTGGGTTGTCCAGCACACACGTTGGATAATATTAATAACTACAATAAGTCACTGTCTTATTTATTCCTGCCAATAAGTTTTTCAAGTAGGAATTGTTGCTTCCGTTCTATAGATATGAACATGAAGGTGACTCTGCCAAGGTCACGTTGCTGGACATGGCAGATGTGGAATTTGAACATTTTTTTAGCTATAAAGCTATGTATTTACTTCTAAGATATACTTCTATTTTGTAAATTAATTCTCTGAATTAGTTTTTCATAAAGTAAGCTGCTCTGGGTTCCCTGATTTTTTCCCTGCAACCTAGTACATAAAAACAGCATCTTATGTGCTCCACATATGAGAAAACGGGAAGAAACAGCCTTGTGGGGAAGACTGCTTGGGGACAGATGCCACGGCGTGGGAGGGCGGCAGCGGAGGGGAGCCGCTGCGCTCGGAGGAGGGGCCTCAGCGCGGGGTCCTCCGCGGGGCCCGCCGCGCTGCGCTGGGGTGAATGACGCATCGCCTCCAGCAATTCCTGCTCGGTACAGTTCGCATATGTCGAGGAAATAATAGCAAGCAATACGGAATAAGGGTGGACCATCCGTACTTCGAATTATAGTTAAATAAAATAGCTTTAATTGAGTTGTAGTCCCAACTCATTAAGTTGTCGCTTAGTAATGTAATCCCATAGGGGGAAAAAAAAACGAGGTAGAATTCTCACACTGTTCTGGCTTCGGTATTTAGCAATGCGGCGTCCAGTCCCACACACATAGGACCGTGTGGTCGTAGCTCATTTGAAACTGTAGTCAGGAGCAGTTAGAGAGTTTCCAGATGTGCTGCTCTAGAGCCATGCAGTCAGCAAATAAAAATAAGGTAATAGTGCAATGCTAACATTTTCTCCAAAAAATCATCAAAGATTTAGAGGTCTGATGATTAAAAAAGGGTTCTGCTTCAGTTTCTGCCATTTTACCAAAGCTGACCCTTCTTTGAGCAGACAGCAGGTAAGAATTTTAAAAGAGCAAAAGAAAAGTGATTTGTGAGTGAAGGAATAAAACTGTCAAACTTTTTGTTTAGAACACTTTGATATTTTCCTGGTTCTCAGAGCACTGCAAATTTGAGAATAACATGGCATCTGGGATCTAAGAGCTGCCATATTTTTCTGAATTTTCTCATGTCATCTACCAATTTGACTTTTAAATCACAGCAGGGAATATGATCTGACATCCTCTGTCAGAGACTTCATTCCTGGGGTGTAAGATTCAACTGCAGAGTTTGAAGCCTGGTGTCTAAAATGCTCGCATTTTCCCATAAAGTGGTTATTTAGGACAACAAAAATATACAAAGGAATTGAACACGGAATCATAGTCACATGGGAGTTCTGGTGACTTCCCTCAGCTTTCTGCATGATCCATATTAAATGATCTTCAGATACTTAATTGAATACTTCACCCCAGTGGCCTCAGAAATGCCAGTCTCTTTCATGGCAACTCAAAAAAAAAAAAAAAAAAAAAGAGAGAGAGAGAGAGAAGCACTAAAAAAAAAAAATCTGTGCTTTGGGACAAAGTTCAATCAATTCTCTAATTTCCAGGACTGTCAAAATACCATGCCCTAAGGCACCAGGGCCGCTGAATATTGCTCAAGCTCCTTGATGCTATATCTAAGCAACAAGTTCCCAAATGCCTTCATTTTACTGATAATCTAAATTATCTAGATTTTCGCTCTCCACAGTTCATAATTCTCCCATCTCAATATTGGGCAGAATCTACACAAACTTGGTTTTCACATTTCTCATGGAATGGCAACAGTCCTTTATGGAAGCTAGAGGTGTCCTTGTATTATTTGTCCTTACAGTAAGAATTCTAGGTCCCCGATTATCCTTGGGATCACGCCTGGTGGCTTCAGGAACGGAGAGTTTGCTCTGTGAACCTAGGACTTGGTTTTTGCCAAGTCTGCACGTTCAGACCAAGGCTTTATCTAATCTTGTGAAAGCTCCTCCTAACAGGTCTATCACAATCCTTTCAGCTCTCTGCTTTCAAGTTTCCCTTTTTTTTTTTTTTTTTGGAATGGAATGTCCCTTTTGTGTTGTCATGTTAATGGACAAGCAGAATTGGAAGTGGTGGTTATCTCTGCTGGTGAGCTTGCAAAACCCTCCTTAACCGTAATTTAGCTAAACTACAATTTTCAAAATCTGTGATCTTTTGAAATAGTTAAACACTGACTATGCAATATATTCTTTGGAAGTTTAAAAAGAAATATCTGGTACACAAAAGAAATTCCTAATGTAGTAATAAATAAAATGAAACTTAAACTGCAATTTTTAACAATGTTTTTTAAGCCAATCCATAACCTTTTAGCAAGAATACTTACGTAGTAAGGAACGGGACAAATATTTCTAAGAATTTTAAAATATTTAAAATGCATGAATCACAATTCTTATTAAACTAATTGTTTATACTATGTGATAGGCATATCTAACCTTATAAAGCACTACTTTGTAGTTCCCCTTATCCCCATTTCACTGAGGAAGATACTGAGGTTGACAGAGACAGGCATTTTGTCTGACTCACAAAGAAAATCAAGGCCAGACCAGAATTCAAATCAAGGTCAATTCAAGACTTTCACCATATTATACAGACAATCACTGGGTCTGCTTTGGAAATGAAGATTTGTTTTCAAATTCTCCTTTACCTACAAACGAAAGCCTTCCACATACCCTGCACTCGGAAGTCAGACATGCTCAGGTCTGAATCCTACTCTGTTACTTAGGAGTTGTGTAATCCTGGGAAAATTACTTAGCCGCTCTGAGCTTGGGTTTACTGCACGTGCGGTGGAAATAAAAGTGCCTGAGTATGTGAGACAATTGGGAAAAGTGATGAGTAGAAACGGGCTGGTGTCTGTAGAGCCCGCCGCTCTGCGTGACACAGATGGCTGCAAATCGGAAGACAACCCTTCCCTTCTCTCTCGCAGGACGCAGGACTCTCCCCACCCCCCGCCTCGGCTGCACAGGCACACGCACAACAAAGACTCTTAACTTCTGTTCTTTGGTTGAAAACAGGCACTCCTGTCTACATGGTTATGTTCTTTCTCTGTCATGGCTTTTGACCTAGAAAGTCCCAGAGTACAAGTCCCAGGAGGGGACGCTCCTGCGGGCTGCACCCCACGTATCCCAGCCACGGCACACCTGGTCGCCCCTGGTTCCCCAGACCGCACCCTGCTGCCACCCTGGGATGGCCTAGCGGGACACACCTCTGGGCAGCAAGTTTTATAGTCACTGCTGGCGTAGTGAACATGATTCCTGGTCCCAGACTCCCCTCCCCCACGTCACCTCCACCGAGGGTCTGCATTTGTGCGTGCCTCGTGTTGGCTGCACCTGTCTAGCTGTAACTGGAGAGAAAAGTTGAACCTGAGACGCTTTAGTAAAAAAAGGAAAAAAAAAAGCAAACAAACAAACAAAAACTCTTGATTTTAAATATCTAAATCTACATATTTTCATCCTCTCTCCTCTCCAGGTGCCTGTGGAATCACACAGTCGACCTGAGCCACGTGGCAGCAACTGCGATTTTCATGGGAAGGCTGACCCTCCTTGCCAGCTGACCCTGAGGCACACGCTGACTACACCCCTAATGAACCGCGCTCCCGGTCAACTCGGGTGAAGTCTTATGTGCTTACCAGACTGCATCCTGTTCATCATTCCTCAGGATTTCATTATTGGCAGAAGATGTAACATGGTCGTTCACACACATAAAAAATACAGGGATCATTGCTTTCTTTCATAAAGCATCAGTCTCAGAAAATTGCACTCCCAACAGCAAACGCACAGAATGGAGAGCCGCCTCGGCTAATGATCAGTGGCACTGCCATCTGAATGCTTAACACAAATCTGCCACGATTCATAATCTCAAAATCTCCTCCACCTTTGTGAGACGTGGTAAAATAAAACAACCTATTGTGTACTCTGAAATTGGTCATATAGAACCAAAATATTAATGTACCACATTTATCTTTAAGATTTCAACAATAGTAAAAATGGCTCATTTGAAAACTCAGAATTCTCTTAAATCAAAATCCACACATCAACCTGAGAATATATATATAACTTCAGTCATTTGATCTTCCGACGAATCTGCCTTGTCTTAGAACAATTTCAACACAATTTTTAAAAAATATTCCAGCATTATTAAATTCTTTAACACTAAGTTGTGATAATTTCTATGAATAAATGTTCCATAAGGACAATGTTCCATAATTCATCAATATTTTGGGAACCAATGAGTTACTCATTCAATCACTCATTTACTCAACAAATATATAAGCAATACCTACTCTCTTCAAGGCATAAATGTTCTTTGAAAATGTCTTAATTGTTTCCACTTTGAATGAGAAGTGTTTGATATTTATGAATAGCATCAAAACATGCAACACAAAATAGCGGCAAACAATAATATTACTTTTTAAAAACAGATTGCGTTTTATGCTACCTCTGCTGTAAAACTTCATGTAATTGCTCTTTCCAACACTGAAGTGAGCAGCCCACTCCCGTTGCGTCTACAGCGGGCCATCCCTCCGCTCCCGCGGCAGAACCCTGGGTTCCCCCGGCTGCTCTTTTTGGAGCTCTGCAGGGCGACATCAAATGCCTACGGCAGCACTCAGAACCGTGCGGAACCTGAGGCCCAGCGGAGCGCAGCTCGGCGCCCTCTCTCCTATCTCCATAACCAGTCAGAACCACCTGGGTGTTTTCGAAGCTAAAGCACTTGCAATGCCTCTTGGCTCCATTGGCGGGGTCTCGGCTCATCCACCCCCACTCTACTGCCCCGAGGCACTGGGGTGGCTCACCACCTGGCAAGGACACATGCTGTCTTACAGGAAAAGAGCTTAGTCTGTGATGCGCTTAAGCCCTTGCTCACCACTTAAGTTTAATTTCATAAAGTGATATATGCACTATAAATTATATAGCTACAATTGGGGTTCCAAGCATTAGTGAATTTCAACAAATATTTAACTTAATAGTAGACACACATACTTTCTTTTACTCATGCTATGAAGACACTTTTCACAACCAAGCAAGATAACAGACGTACCAGAATCTGTAGCTGTGACCACCAGGACAAAGTGCTCCTTGGTCTCACGGTCTAAACTGTGTGTTACTCGAAGTTCTCCAGTCTCTGAGAGAGTAAAGGCACTGTCTTCGTTACCACCAAACAGGACATAGGAGAGTTTGCTGTTAGAACCCTGGTCGTCATCTCTTGCCACCACCTGTAGGGCAGCATAATCCATGCCATCAATACGAGCAAAGCTAACACAACGCACACCACCCGATAAAATGTATCATTAAAAATAATGAGACAGAATCATATATACCAGTGCTTTTCAACATTTTTCATCCCATGGCACACATAAACTAATTACTAAAATTCTGCAGCTCACCAAAATATTTATTTTTTGCCAATCTGACAAAAAAAATAGGCATGATTCTGATTCGTTCATACTGGACGGCTACTGTTGTGTTGGCTGTTGTCATTTTTTTTATTTGACAACCTAAGGGAAAAGAGGTCAGTGCCGCTGAGTAAAATTTAGTCAGGTATTGAATGTTTTAAAAAGTTTTGCAGCACACTGATTGAAAATCGTTGATATATACCAATAATAAAAGATTTCAAGAACACAGTTTAAGTTTCAAGTAAAAAATTCAAATAGTACAGAGCAGTATGCATTATTTATGTACAAACAAGTTTAAAATCAATGCATAGCATTTTTGGAAGGCTTTTCAAATATTTCTTATAGCAGTTCCATCTAGGTCGTTGGATTTGTAAAGAGGTAAGTGAGAACCATGTTTGCAACCAAGTCTTCAAACTTTAACATCATTGTATTTTCATTGCAGCTATTCCTGCTACGGTGAAACAAAATTCAAAAATATACGAATACCTAAATGTGTACAACATAAGTATATACATGAAAGAACAGAGTTGAAATGCCATATTCAATCTACAAGAGATCAATAGGTATAATTTTCAAAAGCCTTTCCAGATTTGCTCTGTCAGCAATGACGCACTTAGGGATGAGAAGGAGGAAGAGCGAGGGGCAGCATGAACGTCGACGTTACGTTGAACGTCTTATAGAGAACACGACATGTGTTTCAATATACTCGCCTGAAGGATCGTTCGGGGTAGCACCCCTAAATTCTCAGGGACGTGCACAGAATACGGAGACAGCTCAAATATGGGAACGAAGTCATTGATGTCCAGCAGAACGATGCTGACCGTGGAGGTATCGGTTCTGGGGGTACTGCCCCGATCTGTTGCCTGAACAGTTAAAAAGTAAGTGGGAGTCTTTTCTCTGTCCAGTGGCTTAGCCACGGTGATGGCACCTGTGACAGAGTCGATCCGGAAGGCCTGGTTGGCATTCCCGTCAATGATGCCGTAGCGAACCTGTCCGTTGGTGCCTTCGTCGCCGTCGGCTGCGTACACCTGTGTTATATCCGTCCCTGTCAGGGTGTTCTCACTCATCTCCACCCGGTACAAAGCCTGAGCAAACACCGGGCTATTGTCATTGATGTCAAGGACCATGACCACAACCTCTGCAGATGAAGAGAGAGGCGGGTGCCCTTTGTCGGTGGCCACCACCGTGAGAGTATAATTAGAAACCTCCTCTCGGTCCAGCTCTCCGGTGAGCCTCACCTCACCGTCGATGGTCCCGATGCTGAACTTGTTCCCCAAGGGGTTCAGCAGGGTGTACTCGATGTAGCTGTTTGGGCCACTGTCTGGGTCAGTTGCTTGAGCTTTGAAAACAACAGTATCAATCGGTGTGTTTTCTGGAATGTATGTCAGTTTAGGGGAGAGAAATGTTGGTGGGTTATCATTTACGTCCAGCAAAATAATGGAGACTTGGGCAGTGCTGGTGAACCTGGAGGCCGGAAGTGGTGGCAGGTCATGCACCTGAACAACCAGGTTGTAAAAGGACTGGCTTTCCCGATCCAAAGCTTTGAGGACGGTCAGGACACCGTTCTTGTCAACCGCAAACTGCCCGAGGCTGTCGCCTGAAGCGATGCTGTAAGCCAGTTGGGAGTTGATGCCTGAAATGAGAGGGGGAAAAAATCACACTCCCTTCGAAGTGTGCTGATTGCCAACGAGGCCGCACCAAAATGTTTACAATATGGAACTGCACATTTGATACATGACGCCGCCAAACACGCCTTAGGCAGCTAATTTTCTTTGTCAGTAACACGTATGCATAATTCTTTTCATGGTCGCTTTTGATCTGAAAAGATGTTTACAACCTGGTGAGCAAATGATATATATACTGTTTGCTATTTACTACAGTGTTGAAATGTTAAATTATACAAGTAAAGAAGAAAAAATATTCCAAAGAGTGTATATTTTTCTACACATTTCCTTATTTCGATCACATAATTCCTGAGGGTGAACACAACGGTGCCACACGCTACACTATGAGCCAAAAATTTATAACTTCAGTAATTTATTGAGGCCGACACCAATTTTCAGAGGAGGGTAATAAAATTTTCTAATGTATGGCATTAGTCATGGATACTTTAAGTCTACTTTTACATTTCTTGTCAGGCCAATAAATACTTTTTAATTCCTATTAGGCACCTGGCTAATGGCCTTTGTGAAAATAATTCTCTCTCAAATTTTACTATGTATACTTAATGTGTTTTAAAAATATTATTTAAAGGAAATGTTAGCAGCAAAATTATTCATGAAAGGCTCCAAATATAAACGCTCATACTATTATTGGGCTATATTTAGATACTATTTTATCTATTTTTCCTAGAAACATGTGTTACTTTTTAATTAAAAAAATAATATATAAATCCTCATTTCAGGACTTGATTGCAGATATTCGTCTAACTAAGATGGTGTGGAGAATGGATCAACCTATTGTTTCAGTAAATAATTTATAGGCAAATAACAAATAAGCAATGAAAACAAAAAAATAAAACAAACAAACAAAAAAACAGATTTCCTGACCTACAGTGTTTTATTCACTGATCCATAATGCCATTTACATGTTTTTATTTTATCATAAAAATACTGGGATATTGTATGATATTATAAGACTTGCTAAGGTATTGTGTACCTAAGTAAACCTCCTTAATAAAGATTTTATATTTTGAGATTTTATATCAGGGAAAGAATTATTGAGTTAACAAATAGCTTACAAATTGCACCTATATTTCTGAAAATAATTTGAATTATGCAGGTGTCAGAAATAGTGTTCACTGTTTTCCAAGAGTTTTCTAGAACAATTTGATCACCCTTTTTCTTTTTTTCCTCTTTTTTGAAAAATACTTTCTCAGGATTCTATGAATACTCAAGTTACCTTTTGCCTTTTCTTGAAACTCATCTTTTGCCTTTTCTTGAAACTCATCAAGTTCCTTACAAAGGCAAGTTTTAGTTGAGTAATGGGATTTTCTTTTCTATCCAGTAGGGCCTGCCTGTTCTTTTTTTAAAATGCTAGACTTACTTTTTTCCAGTGATTTTATGGTCTCTATCTAATGTCCTTAGTCCATATATTGATGCAGAGAAAAAATATTTATGAGAAAGCTTCCAGGCCCTGACTTATTCACAAACATTTCTAAGATAAATAACAGTTAAATAGAGCTTTAAAAAGGTAGAGTTTTCCTCCTTTTTATGAGTTGTGGCTTTTAATCTTTGTAGTTCCTGGTTATTCACAAGTGAACAAAGCAGAGGTTATAAAGTTCAGAATACTTAGAGCTCTGAGCATCAGTAAAAATATGAATAAATACAGCTCATGGAGGCCATAGCCAATTCAACAGCAGGAGACAAAGAGAATTTTAAGATCTGGGTAGAACAAGGTCAACAGCTTACTTCAGCACCTCAACTTAGAGTTCCACAGGTTTGGGGACGGAAAAGCACCATGACATCCGGTCCCTCAAAAAGTCCCATCACCAAATGCAACACCCAGATTACTTTCTAAGGAGATGTGTAAGTGAATAATTAAAATTAAAGTAATTTGAGTCAATATATGTTCATGTGTATATTTTATATAGATAATATAGATATTTAATATACATTTTCAAATCAAATTACTCTCGAAGGACATTTTCTTCGCTTCCTTTAGCTGAATCTGTTAGGGAATACTGAATTCTAATTCTTTGAGGCACAAATTCAGACACAATTATTTTCAAGAAAAAGTTGTGAAAACATGGATAATAATAATACCAAGCAGATATATAAAATTTAATTCTATGCAAGCCTATGAAATCTTCCATGCCCAAGATCAAAAGAAATTAAAAATACCAGCAAAACTGCCCATAGCTATGAAGTGCTGGTTTAGCATTTCTACATAAATCAGCAGGAAGGGCCCACTGTGTACCTGCTTCCTTGAGTAAACAACCAAATTGCAGAAAGAAAAAGAGAACCCGATACCAAGATTTTATAGCCATGCAATAAACAGCAGAAGAGACTTGTTTTAGGGAAAGAGTTTGGTGGGGTAGGTAGATGGAGTCAGTTTAATTTTAAATAGAATTACAAAATAGGAAAATTGGATTATATAGTCAAATTCATAATGATAAGTATGATGATAGCTACCATTATCTTTGAGAAAACATATATAAAAATTTAATTACTTCTGCATAAAACACCGCAACAGTGTCTAGAAACCAGCCCTCAACCCGTCACGGCCGCCATCACAGGCCAGGGAAGCCTCTCCGTCTACTTCTCTCAAGAGAAAAGCACCTTCCACTCCTGACAAGTCTCCGTGACTTTGGCCATGTGTTCTACATCCAGAAAATGCGTGGGGACACGCCGAAACGCAAAGCTCTCCCTGAACATCTGCAGTATCCCGAAAAAGACACTCCAGGCCATTTCTCTCTCTCTGCTTTTTGCATCAAATATTAGAATCATAAAACAGTAAATACATTATTCTCAAATTCTATGATGTATCCAAAGCACTGAGACTTGAATCTAGTAAGCTCTTAGAGCCCAGCAGATTCTCAAACTTAAAGCGGCCCATAGTTCTACCATTTGTGTTCAATGTTCTGGAAGTGGTTTAGTTACATGATTCTTTCTGGCAGTTTTATTGTGGATGTGTGCTTGTATTGGGTTTTGGGGGGTTTTGTTTTTTTTTTAATTTCAGTCTCATGAATACTTTAGTTCCAGGAAACATAGCACATAATTATAGGTATATAGTTCTGTTCTAAAATGTGCGCATTTATTCACAATATGAAAACCATTCACAGATCAAACAACCTGCATTGTGCACCATGCATATACAGGTGACTTTACTCAGCAATAATGACAGTCATTTCATTCTCAAAACACCCTGTGACTCCCCAGTATTTTGAAGAATATAAAATTCATTTCTAAAGTAATGATGTAATTAGTAAAGGCAGAATATTTCCATAAAGCTTCAATTTATAATAGTTTGCCTCATTATAGTACTTTTAATATATACACTACTTATGAAAAAAGTAAAATATTTGCTTTATTTTTATTAAATGACCATGTAACCTAAAATTTACTATAAATTACTATAAAATTACTTCTATAAAATTACTTCATCTATGAAAATGTCAGTATTACTGTGTCAGGAACATTTTGATCAGAGAGTAAGATGAATTTGTTAATTTTTAAGTCTAAACAATGCTATTTGCAAAATGCTTTGAGAACTATTTATTATAACTGAGTTGGCATTTTTAAACAACAAGGTTACCTTTGTACAGTCTTATCATTATCCTTGAAATTCAGGGAGAATAGGAACTGTGTCTTATATTTTAGGTCAAGGTACAGGAAATTACTCTGATAAAAGTATTCAAAACTAAAACAATGGGGAAATGTAGTTTGAGCTTTTTTTTTTTTTTACTGAACACAATTAAAGGGGAAAAAAAAATTCCATGAAAAGTAACTTGAAGTCAATGGTTAATGTCTGTCTGTGCGTACATGTGCATGGTGTATCCCAGCATATTTTCTCAAAGAAAGCTCCGTATTTGTTGTTTTCCCAGTTGCCTACATTTTGAGGTATGAGGATAAGTGAAATTAATTGCAGAAGAGCACACAGTCCTATGAAGCAATGGGCTCTTTCTAACCCAAATAAATAAATCATAAAGAAACATGGCACAAAATTCTTCACCACTGAAAAGTTTGGACTGTCAGTCACATGGACAAATAAGGAAAGATTCATATCCGGGGAGCCAATATAATAGAGAAATCAACTTCCAAAATAGAGATCGACCTCACTTGTTTGTAAATGTCTACTGGGAGCCAATCCACAGGGCTGGGCCGATGCACAGGGGACAGTCGGCAGTGTCCTTGGGCCAGGACTGCTGCGTACCGGTCACTGCACTTGACAAGTGTTGGTTATTGTTGTTCATGTCATTAGCAGTAGAGTGGCACAGTTACAGCCACTTCTAGCGGAGGCATATTCATGTATCCAATATTAACTGTGCTTTGATAAGAGGAGAAAACTTCAAAAAGGGCTTAATAAGTTCTAAAAAAGCATTTCTCCCTTGACTTGGGCCGGCAAACACATACACAACACGGTGTACAGATGACGTGTTGTGGAACTGTGCCCTTCAAACCTGGGTAATGTTCACCGGTGTGCCCCCAATACATTCCATAAAGAGGAAAAAAGAAAGCATTTCCTACTTTGTGAATTGAAACCTATAAAATACTGTGCTTTCTACCTCCCATATCTTTGTACGGGGCATTTTTAGACACTCCTGGAAAGAAGCTAAGTATAGGGTAGAAGGTTGAACCTGAATGATATGCTGAGATTACATAAATCATCCAAGTCAGAGAGAACCAGGAAATTCTAAATTAAGGTTGATATGCCTGTGCCACTAGGCACATCCTCTGGCTAGAGCCCTACTTCCTCTTCAAAGTACTGCTCCTTGTTTTCTCTGCTGAGAGGACATTTCGGTGCCTCCAATGGGAGAGAAAACAAGGTATTAACTTTCCAAAACAATTCAGCTGAAGGCTGATAAACTGCACCATGTTACCACTACCAATATATCATCTGATATGTGTATTTACAAAACAAATCTTAGAAGGCCAGGGGAGTCATACAAAAAGTTTATCTAATGCTTTTGCTATAAATAAAAATCAAACACAAGTAAAATCTAGATTTAATGAAAAATCTCAGCTTCATTGCATAGCATGAGAGCACTGAGGCTGTCCTTTGATGAAAGCGTGAGAGTCTGCCCAAATATTAGCGGCAGTTTTCAGTCAATATAAAATTAATTATATGTTATTAAGTATTTTTTAAGACTTTGGTTTTACTTTTGCTTCCAAATTTTATCGTTTTTATATTAAAATAATATATGTAAATAAATATTTTTATTTATCTGACAAAAACCCACTGAAAAAGCTATTCTATGACTTCTACATTACTAATCTGCAGTACTGCCAAGCATTTAGGGGAGAAAGGAAGATAGAGATAATAAAGTGTATAAAACAGTAACGGTGCATGCTGTCACAAATGAGAATTTAACTGATAAATTAATCTGTTTAATCCTCTATAGCTAAATTATACACCTATTCCTCAACTTTGGACCTATATTCACCAAACACCATTTCGTGACAGCTGAACAATGTAAATAAATATAATATAAATGTGATGACATTTTTAGGGAAGTTTTTCAAGTATATAAAACACAGCACATACCATCATCTGCGTCGGTAACGTTGAACACAAGAACGGTAGAGCCTGGAGGCAGATTCTCCATTAAAGATGTGCTGTGTGAGCTCAGGCTGAAAACGGGGGGATTGTCGTTTACATCCAGTATATTGAAATAAACCCTGATGGAGGTGAATTGCCCCCCACCGTCTTCAGCTCGGACGGTGAGGATATAATATTGCTGGGCTTCATAATCTAACGTTCGAGTCAAATTAAAGACTCCAGTAACTGGATTCAGGAAAAATAGGCCATCTTCATCATCTTCATTCACACTGTACGTAATTTCTCCATTCACACCAGAGTCATCATCTGTAGCTAAAATAGCTGCTACCAAAGAGCCTATCAAAAAGAATAAATTAATAGTCTAAATTAATGGGGCATGGGGGCTACTACGAGAATATATACACAACACCAAAAAATTATTTGTACAATGAAATATTTTAACTAGAGAATCACTATTAAAATATAGCGAACAAAACATGCAGGTGATTTCTACATGAATGCTGACACCAACATTCCCAAATATTAGCAAAACATACAGCATATTAGTTAACCAGTAGGTCTTACGTTGCATGCCACTGTATACATATTCTGGGTATTAATACTACTTCTGGCAGTTTTTTCCTACATGGAACTACCTATTCATAACCACATATTGATGAATCCAGGGAACATATAGGGGCGTCCACTGCCAGTGTCAGGAACTGGGGGTTCCAAGTGCTAACGCAGGTGTAGGCAGCCCCAATGGCCACTGCTATGGTTAAGCAAGAAATAAACGTGCTGGCAATTTCACACAGGACATGCCCAGCTCATCGAAGGGAGGGAAGGGAAAGCCGCAGCGAGGAGCAAGTAGTCTCCTACAAATGTTTCCTCCCTTGTCAAAGGAGTTCCCAAAACATATGCCTTATTATGCAAACACATTCCAAATGAGACTAAGAATAAAATCTCAATTTTAGATAAGAATTTCCAATAATGGGAATGAAGCACACACACCAAGAACAGAGGCACGGTGCACTCAAACTCCCCAATTGCGACGTAATATGTTGAAAGAGGCAGGATGGTAATTCAGGGTTTATATTCGAATAACACTCATTGAACACCTGCTAATTCCCAAGCCCCTGACATTGGCAAACTCACCTATACATTCTAAATTAACCTTTACCCTAATTCTAACAGGAATTATTGTTTCCATTTTACAGCAGAAGGAATTGAAGCTGAGAGAGATGAACTAACTTGTCCTGGGTCACACAGCTAATAAGGGTTAGAACCACTTTTCACAGGTTTTCTTCTGCTTTTCTTTGCTCTTTCTATACATAGCAGCATAATCACAATTGACATTTCTAAAGTGGAAAAATAAAATCAAAACTGTGGTTGCCAGAAGAATTAACAACCCATGGCACAAGTACTTTCAGAAACAGAATTCTCTGTACCTAGTACTCTCAAAAGTCTAGCATGGGAATTATAGCAAAGATGGAGAATTAAAAGATTCAAAAATCCAGCATATATCTTTTTTAGACCTAGAAGCTTATGGTAAAAACTAGTCATCAATGAAGAGCAGTGAAAACACAGTCCGTAACTGAAGTCAAAAGCGATCCTTGGCAAGTGCCCCCGAGGGCGTGCCCCCTACCTGGGGTTGTGTCTTCTGGGATGTCGAACGAGTACACGGGTCTGGAGAATTTGGGTGAGTGGTCGTTCACATCACTGACCGTGATGTTGATCCTCATGTCAGAGGACTGGAGGCCGTCGTCCGCACGGACCAGCAAGGAGTACTTGGAGCGGCGCTCTCTGTCCAGCCTCTTAGTCGCTATCAGGTCTCCAGATTCGGGGTCGATGCGGAAACTGTCATCGGCTCCACTGATGATCGTGTACGTGACGAGAGCATTTGCTCCCTAAGAAGAAAAGGCCGGCACTTGAACTGTTAGAAGTGGGACAGGGAGAGCACCCCTCCTTACGCCAGGCATGGATTGGACGAAGGGAGGCTCTGGGCTTAATTTCGTAGGATTTCAAAAGGTGGCAGGCCGGCGTTATGTCTTACATAGCAAGCCTTTCCCCTCACACTCCATGAATAACACAACAAACCTCACCCTTCAAGATTAGCTATGCATATATATATATACATATATATATGTATATATATAAATTCATGAAATACGCATGTGGAAAGGGGTAAAGCTGTCACTGTGATATGACAAAGGATAGTACTATTAGCCAGTTTACTAAAGGCTTGCTCTTTGCCAGGCACTATCACAAGGCCACAAGGTATGAGGTCTCCAAGGAAGACACGGGATCCTGAGAAGCTAGTTAACTTACGCATCGTCACCCAGTAAGTGTCAGTCTAAGTCCCCCTGATCGAGCTCTGTGTTCCTTCTCACTCAGCGGGGAGCAGTAACTAAACAAGGCCAGGACAAGTGGGAGGGGCTTACAAAAGCACTCTAAGAGCCAAGGAGAAAGAGGGATTATTTTGAGTTGATTTATTTTGGGAAGATATAGTGGAGACTGTGTAAAGTTGGATTGGGTTTTGAAGAAAGGTTTGTTTTTTTTTAAGCAAAGACTAAGCGAAAACGTTTGAGCATAAGCAAAAGTGTGAAAGGAAAGATGACGAGCTTGGCTTACTCACCGCTGAACAGGTTGGTTGTATGGAAAACTTTAACGTAGAACAAAAGAAGAAAGTCAAGCTAAAACATTAGGTAATGGATCTGTGTTGGAGGATTGCAACTGTAACACACGTTGGCTTGAATTCTATGGCCAAGAAACCACTGAGCCTGTTTGAGTTGGAAACAACCATTTAAGGCTATTGTTAGAGTACAAGGGACCAGAGAGGGGAGAGGCCCAGGAAGGGAACAGTGAGGAGGTTGAGCCCGCAAGACTGGAGCTTCATTTCCTCAGGGCGGAACTGTATGCAGTCGGTCTTCTTTGCAGGGTCCAAGTATCTGTTTTGTGAAAGGAAAGCAGGGATGATGTCTTGTGTTCTCTCAAGCCTTTGAGACGTGGCCCTCAAAACCTTTAAAGTATGAACTAGGAAGTTGGCAGAAGGAATGGAAAGTTGAGGAAAAAAACGCATTCATTAAGTGTTTATTAAGTGCTAAGCACTGCTCTGAGCATATCACTTCATGGGCACTAAATGACTTAATCCTTAAAGGCAAACCCTTAGGTAAGTACTATTATTACCCCCATTTTGATGATAAAGAGACTGTGATACAGTAATTCAAACCCTGGCTGTCTTGCTCCAGAACCTAGACTCTTAAATCATCACACACCTGGCATAATACACAGGACAAATCAGTAGTACCTTAAGGGTTATTTGGATATAGAAATAACAACAGCAGTACTGTCATTGGTTCAGCATTCTCATATATTCTCATGCTTTTCTTTTAACAAGTCTATGTGATGGGTAAAAGTGAAAGAAAATAAAAAAATATTAAAATATCAAACTACTTTGGCCAGGAATTAAGAGACTACTCTTGATGAAGATATTTCAGAATAAGATCTGCTTTGATGCAGGAGAAATTAGTCAGTGAGCTGTTATATAGAGTATGAGACTGATGGATAATTTCATAGAAATGGTCGTGTGGCAACAAGAGATTTGAGACAAAGTTTGAAAAAATATCTGAAGGTCAACATATGTACATGACGGTGGAAGTCCCAGGTTTGATGAGAATTTAAAATTAGATTAGATAAAGGAACAGCAGTGTAAGGACTAAATATGGACATTTGAAGACTGAGAAGAAGGAATACACATACATATATGGACACACACAATTTCTGTCGAGGAAAAGTCCAGCCATCGTTAATATAACGAGAACGGTTTGCACAACATTGAAGTAACTTGGCAGCCAAGGAGAATGGACTGGAATGCACATGCGTAAACAATGACAACTTTACTGTACTAGTCAGTGGGGGCGGTAGATGCTGTTGAGTGAGCTTGTATACTGTGCGGCTGTCACATTCAAAATAACTGAGCAAGTAAAGCAACGAATCTGCATCACATTATATGTTAGGCTTGAACATTCCTCCATAGAACTTATTTGGATGACAGAAGGCCGCAGCTATGGGCAACTGGTGACTGGCAGCTTCATCACGACAACATGCCCACTCATGCATCACATCTTGTACAGTTTTTTGGCAAAACATCAAATCACCCCAATGACTCAAGCTCCCTACAGCCCAGATTTGGTGCCCTGTGACTTCTGGCTTTTCCCAAAACTAAAATCCCCTTTGAAAGGGAAGAGATTTCAGACTGTTGATGAGATTCAGGAAAATATGACGGGGCAGCTGATGGTGACTGGGAGAACTGTGTGAGGTCCCAAGGTGCCCGCTTTGAAGAGGACCAAGGCATCATTGTCCTATGTACAGTGTTTTTTGTATCTTGTATCTTCTTCAATAAATGTCTCTACTTTTCATATGACATGACTGGATCCTCCTGGATATACACACACACACATAGACATGGACAACAGTGTGGTGATAGCGGAGGAAAAGGGGGTGGGGGAGGGGGAGGAGGGCACAGGGGGATAAATGGGGGGGGGCAGAAAGGGACTTTGCTTTGGACAATGGGTGCACAATGCAGTGTGCAGATGATATTTGTTGGGTTGTACACTTGAAGCCTGTGCAGTTTTGTTAACCAATGCCAATCAAATAAACTCAAATAAATAAATAAATAAATAGACAGATAGATAGATAGATAGATAGATAAAACTGGGAGGAAGGAGGAGAGGCAGAGGTTGAGGGAGGAGGGACTTGGGAGGAGACGCAGAGGAACAGCCTGCCTCAGAGGGTAAAGGACGATTTCAAGAAAGGGCAGGTTTTAGCAAAGTCAAAATAAAGAAATTAAGGAGAATTAAAATTAAAGCACTCATCTAGATTTGATGATGGGAGATATTAACTTCATAATATTTTATATTGATTACAAGCTTATCTATATAGTGTTGAAACTGTAAGCAGTTTGTCTCAGATCTTTTAAATTATGTGTATTATAACTGAAATATTGAGTTAAATATTCTACACTACACTGGTTGAGATCTGATGCTTTTGGGTGGAATCTCTGCTCCGCCACTTACTAATTGTGTGTCATTGGGCCATTACTTAACCTCTGTGAACCTATGTTTCCTTATCAGGACTATTGGAATAATATTACCTACCATGTAGCACTGTTGTGAGGATTAAATGAGTTTATACATGTGAAGAACCAAAATAATCTTTGAAAAGCTCTTAAGTATGTGACAATGCTAGTTATTTTTATTCCTATTTTTAATATTTTCTTTTAAGAGAAATATAATGGGTTAAGGATATTTCATAACTAAAATGTCTGCAAATGAACAAAGCAAACTATTGTTAGAGTTTCCATAGATCCCAAGGAAAACATGTTTCCTGATTTCCTACTATACAGAATTACAGAGTCTTGACACCAAGGTATAAGTAATGTTGGAATTGTTGACTTCAAAAAGTACATTTTGATTTAAATATACCCACATAAAACAAATGTATCTTTTGCTCTTGCTAACCTCTAGAAGTTTATTTATGATAATATGCAGGCTAAGACTCTAAAGCAGGACATTAGGAAGAACACACATTTAGGGTGAGTAGGAGCCTAAGGCTGGTGTGATGGGAACCTCAGTTTCCATACATCTGCCCCATCAGAGATTAAATACGTTTTCTCCTTCACAGTCAAATACTCGTACATAAGGCAATGATTTCAAACAGTCAAGGGCAAAAGCTCTCTTTTTAAAAAGTATGTTTAGCAGCAACTGCTATATTTAGTACCGTGTTCCCCAAGCCAATCTTAACATTTCATAAGTGAACGCCTGAAAGCTCATCCTAATTTAGGAATGAAACAGCTGAGGTGAACACACTGCACACATTTATGTTGTATATTCAGGTGTACGTGGAAGACCTAACATATTCACCGAAATTCTATGGTCTAACAAAAACATTCGATAAAAATTTGAGACCTCTAATCTGACCATATTCTGTACTATTTGTTCTGCTTTGCAAGGAATTCCGTTATTTTAGTAAAGCAGTCCAGGTATGAAAACTGCTATTTTAAAGTCTGACTTCTTAAAATGATATTTGGAAATTAGGGAAAAGCAAAGAAACAGAAACAGTTTTAAAGTTATTACACAAATAGTCTAAAATTTAGAAATGTCCTGTCTCCCAAAGCGATGGTAATTCTGAACATAAGTAAAGGCACCAGACTATGTTGACACATTTTCATATTCAAAATCAGCTGATGTGGTGAATTAATAGTTATAGTGAATATCTGAAAATGTCTGGCCAAGAGTAATGATTTAATTAGGTCTTTTGAAAATTCTATTTATTTATTTAATACCCACAATATGCAGTCTCAGCAATACCACAAGAAACAAATATCGTATTTCAGCCACTGCTCAGTGGAAATAATGCTGTTTAAAAATATACTCTCCTGCAGAACCACAAAGAGAAAAACACGTGAAAGGAATTCCAAAAGTAAATAGCTATAAGTTGCAAATGCACTTTACAACCTCAGGTAGGATTTTCAAACACAAGCATGGTGCCATGAAACAAAGCTTGAGTCCTGGCCCACTGCAAGCATAATGATTCTGTTTACAAAAGGAAACGAGAGCCTCAAAAAGTCACGTGCTTCTGAAAGATGTATGTCTTGATTCAGCACATGTTTCAAATAATATATAAATTAAGTTTTACTTGTACATATTGCTTTCTAAAACTGATTCCTTGACCCAAGCACTATTCTCCAGCGCCCTACTGCAGTTTCTCTAACATACTAGTACTTTTATTTTTCTTTCTTTATTTGTTTTATCCTCACCCGAAGACATTTTTTAATTGCTTTTGGGGGAGAGGGTGGGGAGAGAAACATCGATGTTAGAGAGAAACATCAATTAGTTGCCTTCGCATACATGCCCCTAACCAGAGCTCGAACCCCACCCTAGCTATGTGCCAGGAATCGAACCTGCAACCCTTTGGTCCAGGGGATGATGCTCCAACTCAGCCACACTAGCCAGGGCTAACATACTAATACGTTTCTGTCTGATTTAGTTATTAAGGAAAAGTATACAAACAATAAAGAATATATTGACTCATAATTTGCCAATGGTCTACATAATCTTAGTGTTTGACAGAACCCTGCTAATCTCTCAAAATCAATCCATTGGAGAGTTGTGTGACAATTTAACGCTGATGTGGAAAGTGCTATAAATGGAGCCATTTCAAAAGGGGGTGGAGCACTATCCCAGAGAAAGCGCCCCACACGCCTCACCCCTTGACCCTTTGGGGTGCTTGAACTGGGCAAAATAACCGCAGGCTGGGCCACACCGACCCTGTCTCACAAATGTCATAGAGCGAACAGGAAAGAGGACCTCCCGACCACAAGGACCGCTGAGCTGGCCACCCGTGAGACACCATTAGGGCCATGAGTGGCCGAGGGCAACCTAGCCTCTTGGCTCCAACAGAAGCTCCTCTCTTCTGCTCCTGTAATTATCTCCCTCCCTTTGGCCATTAAAAACGCGCTGCTTACACCCCGTCATTGGGACTTCATTTGGGTTTCTGCCTGCACCTCTGCCCCTGAATTGCATTTTTTTTTTTTTTTAATCACAAAGGCTTGTTGCCTGAGCCGTTGGCTTTTCATTTCGAGGCTAACACTGACTGCAAAGTAAAATAAACCCCCTGCCTTTCAACACTCGGTCTCTGGACGAAAAGGGAGCCCTGCACTAGACCTGACAGCCTGCGGGGCAGCCTTGCACAACCAGAGAGGGAAAGTGACGCACACACAGGGTGGGCCAAGCGTAGAACGTCCTGACTCAAAGCAGGTCACTGCAGGTAGCCTTCCTTGACAAAGGTCAATCTTTTCCTCCACTGAGCCGGTCCGCTGCCTTTTTGCACCTCAGAGGACAGACCTGTGGAATGTCAGGGTCACCTCCTTTTCCAGACCCTCCGTGCACAGCCCGGAACCAGGTCTGGAGACCACAGGACCGCCCCTGTTAGCTTGTCCCCACATGCCATCTCCATGTGCCATAATGTTATTAACTGTCCTGTGCCCATCGATGGAAATAAGTGTGTGTCTCTACTTTTACTTTTTATCCAGTCCCAGGTTTCCCCGCTTTATTTCCTCCTTCCCCCTTTCCCTGCCACCAACAGATTTCCCATAACCTCCTCCTGTTCCTCCACTGATTCTAATGCATAAAGACGCTGCAAAGCTGCCATTCTCCAGAGCACTTTCGCAATCCCTGGAGATTCTGCCTCTGGCAATCTCCATCACTTTGCCTCAAACACGTTTTCTTAGGCTGCATGTCCTTTTGGGGACAAGTCCTCCTCAAGCTAGATGGAGAGAAAAGAGAGCCACTATTTGGTAGGAGCGAAACACTTCAAATATAAATATATATATATATATATTTTCAAGTTCATCTAAAAAGTAGAGAACTGAGAATAGAATAGAGAATTGAATACAGGTTTATCTAAAGCATTAACATTAATTTGTTGTAAGCCACTCAGAAACACAAATGGCCCAGAACTCCGGATGCCAGCGGCATCCATTCCACGGGGCATGGGGACAAAGAAGCTGGCCCCCAATGTCGGGAGGTGAAACAGTCAGGAGTCATTAAAATGCTTCTAAAAAATGTAAGAGAACACGTATTCAAGAAGGATGGTAACCTCATGAACTTAATCTTTGAAAGACAGTCCGGATGCAATTTTAAAGGAAAGGATGCAGTTAAAGTTGCGGATGAACCACCTGCCTCCTTTGCCCCTCGCCTGCCTGCCCATCCCCTACCCCCCCACAGAGCCCATCACAGGTGCCGGGTGACCTTCACGCCTCAGGCAGCCACACCCCACACACCTGCAGCCTCCCCACCTCCCCCGAGTGGCAACCGCTCTGCCTGGGTCCCCGGTTAGTTAGCATCCTCTCTACAGCCTTTCGCTCTTCTGCCTGGGGCTCACCCCAAACGCACTTCTGGTGCATCCTCGATAACAGCACCTTATAGTCAGTATTTTTTTAAAACTAGACTGTGTATGTGATAACACTGGCATGGTTTCTTACATTTTTTGGGGGGGGGCATGTAAATTTCAGTGGTTTATTTATTTTTAAATAAAATTTATTGGGCAACGTTAGTTAATAGGCTCATATAGGTTTCAAGTGTCCATTTCTGTGATACATGATCTGTATGTCGCATCATGTGCCCCCCACCCAAAGTCACATCACCTTCTGTCACCACATATTTGACCCCCTTTGCCCTTCACCCCCCTTCCCTCTGGGAGCCACCATAGTGTTGTCTGTAAAAAACAAAGCTTGATAAAAATAAAACAAACTGTACTAAAACCATGTGGGTGTAAATTCTTAAAGACATAGGACCTTCCTAGCAATCCTCAAATCTTACCGTAAATATAAACATATCTCAAAAGATGAACTTGAAGGCAATGTAAGTCTGCGTGCACAAGCTCATGCACACACACACAGAAAAGTCAGGTGGAGAAAATCAACGAGCATGCAGACAGCATTGCTTTTGTATTAACTCTTACTCCTCATGTCTTGAAAAATAGGGAGGGAAATAAAATTATAGCAGTACGATGCGATCGTATTAAAAGAGTTGAATGTTGGCATCTCTTTCAAGCAATCAGTTCTTGAGAGAGTAGTATATCCAGTTAGAATATATATGTTACAGTGAACATGACTATTGCCTCACTCTTTGAATAAATCACTTGAAATAAATGAGGTTTCTGCGTTCTGTTCCCACAGAGGACAGCCAATGAGACAGTCACCACAATTACAATCATTCGATGTAAAGTGTCTCACAGCAATTGCATGAACTTTGTTTTCTATTTTGCTAAATGAGAGTTAATGCAATTTTATGAGTCAAGCTATCCAAATCTATATAATCAATGATGAGCTGTAAAGATGCAGTGTCTACTGTTATTGCTGATATTATCTCATATCTATCAATAATAATAGAAATATTCAGTCACATAACTCAATGGTAGCTGGAATTGGGAGTAAACTTTTTGTTATATAAAATTGGGTACAAGATACTAAGTTAAAAGCACCCAATCTTTTTAAATACAGCTACAATTATCTACATGTGTATGCTTTATTTTACTTCCTTTACACTAGTTACATTTTGGCAAAATTTATAAGTGACTAAGTCACTACATTTCTGTATGGCTTGTTAAAATAAGCCTTTTTTTATGTAGTTACCTTTTTAAAGTTAAAGAAATAAATTTAGGAAGATCTTAGTGACAGGCCAAAAGTCAAGTTTTCAGATACTTCTGGAGTTTAGTTTAAGGTAAGAACGTTAAATCCTCTGTTCTTTGTTTAGCTTAGTTTGGGAGAAAAGGGACATTAGTGTTTAGAGAGGCGACTCCTCTCTCTGAAGCTCCAGAACATCAATCAGTCTGTTTTCACAGCAAGAAGGAAGACACAAGCAACGGAATTTTTTTCATGGGAAAAATATAAATGACAAATCATATAAGTTGCCACCACATTTGGAGCATGACATGTACACAGCTCAACTTCACATATAAATAGAAGACAGTGATCTAAGTAATGCCCCCAAATTTCACATTCACCGCTAGGAAAGACGTTTCTGTTTACTAATGAACTTGGAAAAGTCATTAGTTTGACTAGATAATTTATTAATATATAAGACTATTATTGAATTTCATATTTTATGTATATGTAAATTAAATAAAAAGATAAAATAGCCTTAAATTTTTTAAGTAATTTGATTTTTTTAACTGACAAATAAAAATCAATCCTTAGCCGCCACAAGGTAGCAAATTGGAATAATAATGAAAGTATAACATAGGGACATTTTTTATTACTGAGAATTAAAATAATTTGGCTAAGAAGTCTAAATTTCAGCTGGAAACTGAGTTGGGAATTGCTGATCGGGGGAAAATGACCTCTTGATAGTCTCTACATTAGCATTCTCAGAACACATTTTAACAATCGTGGTCTTTGGAAAAGAGAACACACTGCTAACCCTTAGTTATTGGGTCATAAAAGTTGTCAACATATAGTAGAACTTGGATAGATCCCTGGAATCCTCCATCTCAAAAATGCAGATACCTCGTCAGCATCCATGGCTGTGAGCTGCATGATCTTAGAGCCGTCTCCGATGTTCTCCTCCACCGTGAGGTCCAGCATGTCCGTTGGAAACACTGGGGGATTGTCATTGATATCCTGGAGTGTTATTTCTACCTACAAGGAGAGAAAAAAAAACATCATGTGAATGATCTACGTTTCTGCAAGACACGAACTCAAATGTACACAAGAGTCCACTCAACGAGGCCTTCCAAAGAGAACTGGGACTTGGATATTCACCATTCAAAAAACAGAAAATGCCCTAGACAAAGCAGTGAAGCCTTTATAGGAACACGTAAATCCAAGTAAGAGTTGCTTGACTTGTTGATAGTAACTGATTTTAAATGGTCGCCTTGGTGTTTATACTGGGAATGGTCCACTGATCAATTGTCATTTTAATCCCCATCCTTGTGCACCAGTGTGTCTGTCATTCAACCATTAAATGTCACTTGACACACAGATGAGGTGATACACAATTTCCTCTTGAAAAGGTTACAGATGGACAGCTAATGTCTGGAGGAAATAAGACATTCCCATTTTGTTTTAGGAAACACTCAGCATTTTCGCTCTTAAAGTCAACTCTCAACCTGCGGGGGAAGAAAAACACACACATCTCCTTTTCCATTTTTACTCCTATCAGCACTTCTTAATGCGACTAACGCTAAGCAAGCATTCCTTTCAGATGTCGTGTTTATAGGGATTGCAAATACTACAGCTTTGTTTGAAAGATCTGTAGGCAGTTATTTGTTTGTTTTCCTACCTAGGAAAAATTGTTTGGAGGGATCTGTGAAGTCTAAATAATAACTTCAAGCCATGTGTTTTCTCTTTTGAGCTAGGTGCTAAAAGCTGAATAGCTGATAAGAAAAGAGAAGACAGATGCTAATAAAACTGAAAGTTTCCTCAGCTGGGTCACAAAATTAAGTTACGGGAAAAAATCCACCCATCCATTTAGCTAGGCTATAACCAAGACATTTTTCTCAGAGGATGAAATATCATCTTTTATAGTTATATTGTAAAAATTCCATCAGATCCAGGAGTGATGAGGATGAATATGAGGATAGAGGGGAGAACAAAAGGATTCTAGTTTCTCTTTTCCCAGGAGGGGGAAGTAGGGTACGGGTGGGTGAAGGAAGGAGCAATAGCTAAGACTGTCATCATTCTGTGTCAAGGAATGGGTGGGAAATACAGGAGGGCAAGACATACCAATGGATGAGCAATTGATAAAAAGGAAAAAACCAACCAACAGTATATGAAATTAAATACTAAATAATTATTATATCTCTAGGTTCACCTTTAATAGGAGGGTTTGGACCATAGACAATGACTCAGATTAGCCTAGGGAATGGTCACACAAACAGTCTCGGCAGTCAGACACCGGCCAGTCCGCTTTGGGTCACCATCATCCTCTAGACCCCTTCCTTTAAGAAAAAGTCCATGATACCCACAAAGGTGGCCTCTAAGGAGCGTGTCCAGCTTCCTTGTATGGTGGTAAATAGCAGAGGATTTTTCAAATCAGAAAGATTGGAATTCTGATGCTGGCTCTGCAACTTACTAGCGGGGTCAACTTGCGCACTTAATTTCTTAACCTCATTCTCCTCTTCCTAAAATCAGGATAAGTGTCTTGGAGTATTTTATGAAGACTAGACTGTGATGATGTTGGAAAGTGAGGATTTCCTATGTACATGAGGTCTGTCCTGAAGAAGTCCAGCCATTGTTCATGTAACAAGAACGGTTTGTGCGACATCGATGGGACCTGGCAGCCAAGGAGACTGGACTGGAATGCGCATGCATGAACAGCGACGACTTCACTGTACTAGTCCGTGGGGGTGGTAGATGCCATTGAGTGAGCATGTGCACTGTGTTTCCATCACATTCAAAATGACTGAGCGAGTAGAGCAACAAGTCTGCATCAAATTTTGCATGAAGCTTGAACATTCCTCCATAGAAACTATTTGGATGATTCAGAAGGCCACAGCTATGGGCAACTGGTGATCAGCAGCTTCATCATGACGACATGTCTACTCATGCATCACATCTCATGCAGTTTTTTTGAGAAACATCACATCACCTAGATGACCCAGTCCCTTCATAGCCCAGATCTGGCGCCCGAGACTTCCGGCTTTTCCCAAAACTCAAATCACCTTTGAAAGGGAAGAGATTCAGATCGTTGATGGGACTCAAGAAAATGAGACAGGGCAGCTGATGGCGGCTGGGAGGACTGTGTAAGTTCTCAAGGTGCCTGCTTTGAAGGGGACTGAGGCGTCATTGTCCTCATATGTGCAGTGTTTCTTGTATCTTGTATCTTCTTCAATAAGTGTCTCTCTTTTTCATATTACATGGCTGGATACCTTCTGGACGATTTCATATGTGTGTCCTCTAGACCATGGACAATTCTTTGAACTTATATCTTGCCCTTGGCAGTTACCATGTTGATAATTCCAGGTCCTAACATGTGCTTGGCTCGTTCTTGGATCTGCCACCAAGAATCTCATTCCATTACCATGACCTCTCTGTACTAAAATTTGGTATGATTTGTTTTGAAATCTTATCATATAAAATACAGGACTCAAACACTAAAAGGTTAAAGTAGGTATCTGGAAACAAAAATTAAAACACTATAATTTTCGAAGACTTTTTTCTTTCTGTACAAATCAGATGGCTTTAAATAATACAGACAATGGCTATTAAAGGTTTATTTTAAAATTCTGAACTTTTAAAATAGTTTACAATAGTATTCCTACATGAAAAAAAAGTATAGGTTGAAAAATACATTTCATTCTTTCAAAAGACAAACCAAAAGCAGTACACAGCTAAGCTTTCAGTGCAGTATCACTCCTATAGTGTTTTATATTTACCTTTAGATTTGTTTGGACCTGAAATAAATGAAATAATTGCATTTAAATATTCATTTTGTTAAAAAAAAAAAAAAGAAAAAGAAATAAATCATGAATTCAGGAGCTCCCCTTCATCAATGGCTGTATTTTAAACAATAAATAAATAAATAAATAAATAAATAAATAAAAACTGTCAACAGCTTCCATAATTTAAGTCCAGGGAGCATTTTCAAGGTATCAATTCTGAAAGTTTGTTAAAACTGACCCTGAGAGATGCAAGAAACACTGTACCATGGAGATCAGGCGTCTGCGTATTTCAGGCCCGCCTACCTCCTGCTGACCTTTGTGCATGGATATGGGTCCCTAGGGAACATATGCGGTTTCAGCTGTTACAATTACAATGGCAATTGGTAGTTTTGTGGTTGACTTATTCATCACAAAAAACATCAGTTTCAGCTAATGCTTGAGCCACAGCTATTACGCACGGCCACCGTCTCTGTCACTACGTAGGGACCCTTCAGAATCATGTTTTTCTGGGCTGAGACACCTGACCCCCAGGAAATGAAACCCCAGTGAATGAATGGTCATCTTTAGAGACAAAAGCATGGCTGAGATTAAGGGGGCTAATGACTAATTAATTCAAAAATGGTCTGTCTTTGCTAGTTTAATAAAGGTGAAAGTTAAATTAAAAACATGGGTTTAAGTATTCTCACCAAACTTCTCTATTCTGAAGGAACAGACCTCTTGATATTCTGCTGACTGAATAGTTAAATGGCTATTTAACCCTCAAATCCTATTGTGCAAATAGTTGCTATGAAATGAGTACGATGCTTTTCTCTTTTAAATATTTTTTCAATAATATACACTTGATACTTTTATCCTGCGCTGCATCATGAATGGTATCACATCTTGGGAATTTTTAAATTTTTAAGTAAATAAATCAGAATACAACTACATAATCAGTGAGCAATCATTACTTAGCAACAGCAATTATCAAACCACTACGAACATGCAGCTATAACTATAAAACATAGCATTTCACCAATTTTATTTGCTATCATAGAAGTAATACATTATAGTCAAGGCTAAGGAACTGACTAAAATAGCAAAGTCCATCATGAGCACCTTCTTAAGTTCATAAACTTAATTAATTGCATTGAAGTCACTATCTCAACCACAATTAAAAACACATTATTAAATTCATAACCTCTCTACAAGCTAAGAAAAGTAGTTCTTAGTGAATCAGGATGAATAAAATCTAAAAATATTTTTAATTCACAACCTTTCTGCAACTACATAAAATGATTCCTAATAAATGAAGATGAAAAACAATCTACTTTTTTCCTTTTCGGAAACTGTAGAATTGATAGTAAACCAAAAGTTCATAAATCCATTTGTTTGCAAGGAGATGTATTAAATTTTTAGAAGAATCGTAAATATCATCAAATCCCTCTCCTTTACAGAGAATCAAAAGCAAAGCATCAAAATGTCAAGTGATTTCTCCTTGTGCATCATTGGTGGGAATGCAAATGGTACAGCCAGTATGGAAAGCAGTGTGCTGGTTCTTGAAACAGAACTACCACATGACCCAGCACACCCACTTCTGGGAATTTTCTGAAGGAAACAAAAGCACTAATTTATAAAGACATATGCACCCTTATGTTCTTTGCAGCATTTATTACAACAGCTAAGACATGGAAACAACCTAAGTGTCTACTGATAGATAAATGGATAAAGAAGATGTGATATATGTCATGAAATATATATCTTATTTATATATACATCATATACAATAAAATATTAGCTATCAAAAGAATGAAATCTTGCCACTTGCAACAACATGGATGGACCTCGAGTGCACTGTGCTAAGTGAAATTAGTCAGACAGAGAAAGACAAGTACTGTATAATTTCACTTGTATGTGGAATCTAAAAAGCTAAACAGAAATAGACTCAGAGGGAAAAATAGATCAAGGTGATTAAAGGTAAAGACTTCCAGTTATAAAGTAAGTCTTGGGAAAGTAATGAACAGCATAGATAATATAATCAATAATACTACAATAACATTGTATGGTGACACAAAGTAACTAGACTCATCATGGTGACCACTCATAATGTACATAAATCTAGAATCACCATTTTTTATACCCAAACTGAAACTAATCTAACAATGTAAGTCAATTATATTTCAAAAAAAAATTTTAATACAATAAAATGGAGATGAGAGCTCTTCTCCCAAGTTAGGTTGCAAAGCTAAAAAAAAAAGAAGAAGAATGAAAAGAATGTTTCTAACAGATACAATTATCTACTTAAAAAGTAGTAAGTAAATAAAACTTCCCATTAAAAAAACCTGTAAAAAATGTTTGTAGCGAAAGAAACTATAGGAAATAAAAATAAAGCACAGGTAAAAATGAGTAGGAAAAGAAAAGCAAACCATATGTTCAGTTCAGCAAATAAAATAGATACATTACTGGTATATAAGAAGTATATGACTCAGAGATGTCCTATATTACGATGATGATTAGAAACAATTCAATGTTATTGATTTCCTAGTTCGCATGTGCCCATCACGCTATCATGTAATAGTTTTATCATATGAAATCAGAGTTGATGCTAATTCAATAACTTTATACTAAGAATGACATCAAATTAAAAGAGCCTCAGAAAACCTCTTGGCTATGCTTTGCTGGGAAAATCTCCCTCTTGGAGGCTGGAATGTAAGATGCTAAGCAACGCCTACCACTGTCTCAGAAGCAGCTCCACCAAGCACCACGAAGGTCGTGAATAAACCTGAAAGAGCAACTGAGCTTGTTCAAATGTCCATGACCCCTCATCGGTCATTATGATGTCCCTCCAATAACACTTTGCTAAATAACGCCCTAGTTTATATTGAATAGGTGTCACTGAAATTCAGTGAGGAGAAAAATCTAACCTTACACTCAGGACAGTTTTTATTTCATCAGAGAGAAACAAGGTGCTCAGGCCGCCCTCTTAATTGCTGCGCGGAGGCTCAGGTGAGGGGTTGACGCTGAAAGGAAATGAAGCGGATTGCAGCCCACACAGGACCAGTCCAGCCATCGTGCCTGCGCGGCCACTTCCTCTGACCCCGAACAGGAAAACGCCGCCTTTCCTGCCAGCGAGCAGGGTCTGAGCAGCGGGGGACACCGCCCGCCTGGCAGGGCGAGGCTCGGGGCTGAGGGACAATGTGAAATCGCTGCCGCAGAGTGGAGTGTGCAGAGGAACACTCTGTGGCTTGGCCTTAAACTTGGGAATCAAGGGCAACATCGATGAAACAAAGACAGCAGGACAGAAATATCCAAACCATGGCTCCAGCAAATAATCAAATTTGCACTTAAAATGTTTGGCAATAGCTTTACAAGCTCTCTCTCCAAATGAAGCCAGTCACTACACAATTCCTTTAATTTAATGGGATTGACACACTTTTGCATGCTTTTAGACTTCCAACAGGACTTTATTTAGTAAATTTATGTTAAAACCAGTATATCCTGAGATTCCCTAGCAGAAGGTCTAATTAAATTTCAGTAGAAAGTTTGACATTCTACATGAGCTTTTTTTTTTTTTTTTTTTTTTTGTTATTTTTTTTGGTAGAAAAACTAACCACACAATTTCACTCGGTAGAACATATACCGGATGCCTTTTTTAATATTTCAAGTTTCAAGTGAAATTTTGCCATTAGGAAAAAGAACATTCAGCAACTACCTGTGCTCTCATTTCTGGGTCCACCCCAAGCAAGAAAGGGCCCCGTTGCCGTGGAAGGCAGGGCCAGGGTCGCTGCGCCCCTTCCATTTTCTCCTTCACACCTTTCCCTCTTCGGGGCGCCCACTGGGGATGTTCCACTGCCGTGAGTCCGGGTGAAATGTTTCACTGCATCCAGAACACTCCACCGTGTTGAGAGCCAAAATCTATTATGGTTTACAAGTGACTCACATTTTAGTTATGAGAAAGGCCTAGCAAAGAGCAGTCCACAGTTAGAGCCCTCAATGTCAGGAATGCAGTGTTCAGACCATGTAGGTCTGCAAGGTCTGATCCTACTCCGTGAACAATGTTTCTCGGTATTTGTTTATTTATGATGTACAATGGACCAAGTGCAAAAGAGTCTGTGGTAGCTGTCTCAGCTCGATAGTGTTGCCGAGTTTCGAGACTGAAATCTTAAAGAAAGGGGGAGACATCAAACTTGAGAGAAAAGGCCTACACTCCCATCCCATCCTATGAAAGCCAGCCAGGGGCTAGCATGACCTCTTAGGGCAAGCCCGCAGCGCGCCCGGCCCTTATTGGTGACCAGGCAGGCCCGAGAGCCAGGCTGGTGCAGGTCCAAGCTGCTCATGCCCAGAGTCCAGCAGAAAGTAAATAGACGCATTTACCTATAGTTTTTCTTTAGAAGGGCAAAAAAAGAAATTGAAAAATCATTGCATTTTACTAAAACATGAATATTAAGATATACATACTAAACATTAGTTTACTATATTGTTTCATAGAAAACATGTTAGTAAAAGGAACAAGACACAGTGATGGTATCTGAGGAAGCAACATTTAACTTGGGTGTTAGAACATTCTCTCAGGAGTTTGAGGCTAATAAGTATTTTGTCATTTCAAACTTTATACCTTAAAGTATGCACTGTGTAAATTTAGATATCTATGCATGTGTCTGGCACAAATGTGTCCTGTTTCTATTCCAAGCATTCTAGAAGATGAGGAAAGAAGGAAGCATATACATTTTTTAGATTAATTTTGAAAAGAATAATAAAAGTAAACAAAGAGTTTTAAAGCAGAACACATTTCTCACATAAACTACATGTATGCAACTGTGGCCAATTATATTTCTCGGACAAAAGCGATACGTTAATCTCTCACCGCGGAAACCCTTCTAGCCGTCAGCAGTACATGTTCCTGGGTTTCCAGCAGTGCATTTCTTACCAGGAAACAAATACGCATGAGTCACAGGCAGGCTTGGCGAGCAGCCAGAAATAGCTAGAAGTGCGGACAAGACATAGTTAACTCACTTCTGGAAATAAAATGCTTTCCATAACTCGCTAAATGTGTGGTGACATAATAAAAAGCTAGTTTTGTTGTGCTTTCAATATTGTTCAAATTAGAACCAAATAAGGATTTCTTGTAAGGCAAAGGCAATCATGTGTGACCACTTCAACTTTTCCTGAAATCAATACTGCATAATTTCTGCATTTTAACAGATTCTTAAGGACTCCCAAAAGTAAATGCAGAATAAAAGATCAAGTTAAAATATGTGTGGTTGCATATGAAACTTGTGGAAATCTTTATACTATTCTTCAAAACAAACACCAGCAAAAGCACCCTGTGGTACACTTTTCAGTAGATGTGAGTCTGGATTGGGTAGATATGTACCAAAACAAACAAATAAAAATATATCCTGCTGTTTTTTTCTTCGCTTTTGTTTTTGCCCAATAGGTATTGTATTTTATAAAATACATAAGGCTTCAATTAAGGCTGCTGACAAATAGAAAAGGAGTTTGATTTACATTAAGGATACAAGCTATGGTGGGTAGAATCATTGACCCCAACTCTTCACCACCACCCCCACCATAAGCAAACTCAGAGTCCCCTCCGCTAACAATGGAGTTGCTTTCCCTGCCTCTTGTCTTTGGACTCAGGCGTGATCATTAATTTGGTCAGTGGGATATTTACAAATCTAACACAAGTAGAGACTTGAAATCTACTTGCTTGGTCTCTTGTACCTCTGTCATCGTCACTACAACATCCCTGCTAGTCCACGAGTACCAGAAGGAAAACCACCGGTACTGGGGAGAGGGACCCAGGGAGCTCAGAGACTGACGGCCTGAGGCAGACCTCCGCGGCCCAGCCCGGATCAGCCCAACGCTCACCTACCCCAGAGGCGCGAGAATAAATGTGCATTGCCCCAGGTCTTGGAGATGTCACAGCTCTTTGCAACAATATTGTGACATGAGTTAACAGATACACCAGTTAAAGCAATGGGTCCATCAACTGAATATTTTACCTAATTTTCACATTCTAAATTTTACTGTTCTGTTTAAAATAAAAGGCAAAGAGAAGAGAAAAACATTAACGTACACTGATACCTGTGGTATGCCTTGCACTGCGAGATAAGTTTTATTGCTACGATGAACCTGTGAATAAAATTTCCCACCCTGTATAACTTCCCATTCTCACTTAACATGCCATATTTTTGAGAAGGGCCACTTCAAATAAGACATGATTTTCAAGTTCCCCTTCTTCCATCCACAAGCCAAAAATTAGGGGATGGGGTTAAAAATACCTGATCCAAGAGGGACAAAGCATGCTGGCTTGAGTCAATCAGATTGTCTTTTTTAAGAGTAGAAAACATGAAGAAGTGGAGAAACTACAAGAGAGTAACAATGGCACAACCATGGGAGAGAATGAAGCCCAAGAACATGCAGGCTCCCCCTGTAGTAGGTCCCGGTAGCCATGTGAAGCGAGGCGAGCCTTTTTTAATGGAGTTATCGCGACGCCAAAATAAGCCTTCAACCCACCTCATCTTTGCACACGGGTCTTCACCTTGGAAGAAATTTCTATTACTTGATATAAAAAACAAAGTTTTGACCTACAGCTATTCTATTTTATTTTAGTTGCTTATTAGCATAATACTTATATTTTCTCATATATTCTAAATAACTATCTCTAGATGTACAGTCCAAAGTTCCATTTCAGACTTTTTGTGGATTTTTTTAAAGAGAAAACCATGTTTCAGTCACAGCATTTTGGTTCTCTGTGCTCCTCAGCGCCACAGTGAGGATTTTTGTAAGTGTCAAAACTATAACAATGTTCGTTTCCATGAAACAGTATTAGCTCATTAATAAATATACAGTTTTTATCTGTGGTAAAATGTAAAATATTTCTTCTGAAAATCTTGAACTTGCTCTCAAAATATTTTACAGTGCACTGTGCTTTATTAGACACGCTATTTCAATGAGCTCTGAAAGGTTGCTTCTCTTCTATGCTTCAACGGAAGGTTTAGCGCCTCACATAAAGGAGGCACTTGGTATGTGTTTACTCAGTGACTTAAAAGCCAATATGCTCGTTGTAGTAGCACATTTTGTTACACACACACAGATGATGAGAATGATGTTTTATATGCAAAATTAAGAGCAGAGAAAAGAACTGGGCAGAACCACCAACTATTATTATAACATGAAGTAACGAAGGTCCTAAGAATGATGCCCTGGTGAGTATCGAAGTAAAGCTAATCAACAGGAGACACTTTTTTTAAATGTCAAAAAATAAAGATATTTTTAATAAAAAGATGTTTCAGGATGGAAGGCTATTTGTCTACCCTTTCTATTGTCAAAGACAAAGTACCAAAGTATTTTAGTGCAATAGCAGTATCAAAAGAAACTTAACAAACTTTTTTAAAAATTCACTTTCAAGAAATTTCTAAGCTGTTATGTAAAGGTATTCTCCCAATAGAAGTAAAAAAAAAATTGTGCAAAATATGACAAAACATCTGTTTATGGAATTTATGAGGTGAGGCTCAAGAATATTGAAACAGACATGCCAGTTATAACTTACTCATTACAATTAACCATCTCCATAAAACAGCATGGTTTGATTATTTTGTCCAATACACTCATATTCCTCAAGTTGTGACTATATAACTATGAGTAGAATGATATAAACAGATGCTTTGATTTTATTTTTCAAAGGTATATTCTCTTCACTGAAATCAAAAAGGGAGAAGAATGTTTTGTGTAACCTATTACTAATTAGTTTTCTTCCTGTACTCCTATTTTAAAAAGTAGTACATTTTTTAAACACCTAATATCAGTATGCAAAAATTAAACTATTGCTGAGTAGGGGATTCATGGAAACAAGACTGCAAGCCCCTCAGATCTGCCAAAATTAACAAGAAAGACAAAAGAGACACTGCAGTTCTCCCATCTGGACGAGCAGAATTCGCACAGGCTGCTTATGTTCATAAATGTTACAGGGAATCTACCCCGTTCCTCTAGGGGTTATATTTAGATATTAGAGCCTGTGATTGTTGTTCGGTTAATCAGAGAAGAGTTTTTAATAGGAGAATAAGGTACAGTTTTAATAGTCTTAACTTTTTTACTAATACTAAAGAATGATTAAGCATTATCAATCTGTTTTTATTGGCAATTTTTGATATTTTATGTATTATATATGAAAAAGCATTATGCAAATTTTCACATAAAATTCCTCATAAGGCACCAAAAAACTTGTATTACTTTGTATAAGTCCTTATTTTCAAAAGTATTTTCTAAGAAAAGTTCAACATAGACTATTTATTGTGACAAAAATGACTTGACTTTGGTAGATTAATGTTATTTCCTTGCATTAATAAGTTTCAAAATAGCCAAAATTTATCTCTTTTAATTTATGTCTTTTTAGTAGATAACCATCTTTACCCACCTAATTTCTCTAATTTCAAAATAAACTTCATAAAAGCATTGGAAGTACAAGTTAGAAATTTGGTTCTTCAAAATACAGCAAGATGTTCAAAATTTGGAGAGAGAGATTAAATACATACAATTTATTTACTAGAATATATCAAGGCATTCCTTTTAGAGTTCTACAGTCCATTACTTTTACCCTTCAAAAGTTAGCTTAGCATATTAATATTTTTCATTCTCTTTAACAGCATGGTTTTAACGACATCAATAAAAGAAAATTTGTTCTATTTTTTTAAAGTGCATTCTTTTGATAACACTGAAGCTTTATGCTTTCACATAACTGCAAACTCAAAGAAATGGAGTGAGCCTCTAACCAATTTTTATGGTTCATTTCATCAAGGCTTTTCTGGTGACCATTGTGTAAATATATTTCTTATTCACAAGATGCACCATTTTTTTTTCAAAACAAACTTTCAATACAACCAATGAGATTGAAAATCAAACAATTTTCATAAACATTTTACAATAGAGTCCCTAGTTACTCCATAGCCAATGAAACTCTCTTTTAGAAAAATTTAATCTTCTCTCTTCAGTTACTTCCTACAGTTTAAATTTTCCTAGCAGCAATTGAGAAAGTAACCTAAGTTATATCACAATAGTGAACATCATATATGAAACTTTTCTCTTAGTTTATTTGATAGTGTTTTGAACATTGATAAATTTAGAGGATATGCTCATATCTATTTGAGAGACTGCATTGCACATTTGGGGTAACAGGAATGACAATAAATATTTATTTAGTCATAGGAAAATATAAGTTTGCAAAACCAAAGACTAGAAGATACATAAAAAATTCCTTGGAGGCAAGAATCTATAGTTTAAAAGACTATAATCCTAAATGCATCGGTCTGTGTGTCCAACTTAATCCAACCTATGCAACCAGTAATACACGTAGCCTTTGTTACAATCTGTTTGGGGGAGGGTTGGCATACTTTTAATCTGGTAACATCTCTTTTTGTGTCTACAATTTTTTTTTTAATTTTAAGAGTTTGAGTAGAGAAGTGATTATATCTTGCTCTGTAGGTCTCAGTAAGCTGCTAAACCCTGTGTACATCTGCAATATTCTTTCAGGTTTTCTGCTTGAACAAACTGTTTATTAAGTAAACCAACAACATATAATTTACACTCAGGTGCCTCCTACAAAGAATAGCTGTGTGAATAAATGAATAAGGTTTTCTCTATTTTTAATGAATATTTTTAAAACATCTAACTTCTGATTTTCTGTTTAAGGTAACATAAAAAATCAGTTAAAATGTCCTAATTTTGCTAACATTTTTTAACTTGTTCATGCATTATTGGAGATTTTAATTCTTAGAAGTTCAGTGCTCTGGAAAAGCAAATGTTATCTATAAAAATCCCAAATTTAAAAGTTTAATTGGGTGAATAACTTTTCTTTTAAGATGTGCATGATTACTCAGAACATATGTAACAAAAGAATAAATAACCATTCAAGTATGTGTTTGTTAATATTCATAAAATAATATACTTAGGAATTTCTAGAGCTTTTACTTAAGAAAATCTTAGAAAAACCAAAATTAACTCGTGTAGGGTCCAGTTTCAGAATTAATATTAATCGTGAAGCAAGAAAACATAAGGGTGGGAGAAGCCACAGAATCTGGAGTGGAAACAGTTATACTTAAATAGGTAAAAAAACTCAGTAAACAGTTTGTAAATGCAAGTTCTTACACAAATGATAAAACAATAAAAAATTGCAAGTTAAGTGCATGCTCAATACAATGCAAATTAATAGCAGCGATTGGATATAACAGAGGTTGTTTTGCTGAAATCAGCTCTGCATCAGCAGGGCGAGATTTGGTACCGGCAACGACCACCCCTATGTTACCGGGGCTCTGGGCCTGACTGAGGTCATTATCCAGTCACCTATCACCTTTTCTAAACCTCAGCTTCTCCATCTATCACGTGGGGCTCCCAAATGCAAAAAGCGCACAGCTTTGCATGATGTCAGGCAAACATACAGTAACCATAAAAATAGGTTCTGTATAAATGTAGTGCAGGTGGCTGTCAACCTGAGCAATTACCTATTAAAACGAAAAGCTTACTAATAATAATCACACATCGAAATGTTTGTCTATAAAATCTTATAACTGGTTAAAAATACTAATTAAGTTGTTTCTTAAAATGCTTTTCTGGGTGACATCAAAACTGAGGAAAATCTTTTGAGCCACGTTACGAAGACGTCTACTGGAAAATAAAAACTCCTGAAGCAGGGCAGAGATCTAAAAAGATGTCCTCACTCCTGGTGCCATGGCCTTAGACTAGGTTTGCAGGTTAAAATCACACATTTGCAGGACAAAGCTCGCTTGTTAGGGCAGGAGGGTAGGCTGCCCGGGTGAGCAACTATGTAAAAGTGGTCACTCAGTGAGGTGAGCACTCAAGAAGGGGCGCACTGGAGCTACAGGCAAAGCAGAGTAGGACATAAAATCTTCATTATCGGTGTCTTTCCCATAGGAGTAACTGCCTCAATCAAATATACACATGGCAAATAATGAGCTGTTTTGCCAAATGTGCTGTGTCATTAAATTTTAAGACAAAAGGATCGCCAGTGAAAACGTCCTCTCTATACTTTCAATGTAGAATCACCCAGAAGAAACTTAAAATAATGATCAAGCTTCCCCCACCCCTATGGATAATGCATGGTTTTATTTTCAAATTACATGTTTGATTTTGTACATACATTGCAAATCATTATGCTTTACACCTTAAGCTTAAACAGTGCTGTATTTTGATTCTTTCTCAACAAAACCGGAAAAAAGGAACTAGAAATATTATTTCAAACATACAATTTGATCAAACTTTCTTTTCGTCAGTTTTACTAATTGTTAAGTAACTAGGCCCATAGGAAAATTTCAAACTTTGTCAATGGATGCTATGATCCTGCCTTTTCTCAAGTGATAATCTATTTTTCAGAAATTAAAGATTTTATTTATTTTTAGAGAGGGGAAGGGAGAGAGAAAGAGAGGGAGAGAAACCTCAACATGGAGTTGCCTCCTACACACCACCTACTGGGGACCTGGCCCACAACCCAGACATGTGCCCTGACTGGGAATCGAACCAGTGGCCCTATGGTTCACAGGCTCTCAATCTACTCAATCTACTGAGCCACACCAGCCAGGGCTCAAGTGATAATCTATTTTTTTTAATTTAAAAAAAACCCTCCTGAGTGTTAATTCATTTTGTTTGAAGATGCTAAGATGTCTCTGACTTTAAGTCTAACATAAAATTACTCAAGACAAATGACAAATGTCACATTTGACAACTTATCGACACCAACAAGCAGACATTGTTTTCCTGTGTATTACTATTACAAATAACTGTGTTTTTTCAACTGTTTAATTGCATGCTACTGGGAATCTATATCTGGGTCCTTAGTCATTCTCTGTGTTTTCATAAGTCATTTATTTCATCTGGGGTAGATAGGATTGCCTGGGTGCCTCTTCTCTATGCCTGGGCTTAGGCAGCAAATTTTGATGGAAGGCCAGGACCAACACTTTATTGAGATAAATGCTCTTGAACAAGCAAAAGGAAAAAATAAAGGTCAATCTGGATAGTTCTGTAAATTTACTAAACACCACTGAATTGTACTCTCTAAAATGGTGAACAATATGGTATATAAGTCATATCTTGCTAAAGCTCTTTAAAAATAAGTAACAGGCCCTTTGAAATCAGTGCATCTATAGAATAAGGAAGTGACGCTTATTTCATGTCATTTATTTGTACGGAAACCAACATGGCTCCTTTAAATAGTACCTCTGTTTCAGAGTTTTTCCAAAGAACGTTTTTAGTAATCTGTTATGAAATATTATCAAGCTCATCAATGTACAATGATGTTAGATCACTTTGAAAATACGGGCTCGTCACTAAACTTCCAGAATGTTGCAAGAACTTCAAAGATAACCTACATGACCATAGGTTTATATTCTTGTGCTGCACTCAGTTTCACTTTGACAAGGAAAGGTCCATGTCTATCTGTAAATGAGAGGATGGCAACAGTGTCTTCCTCACGAGACCATCGTTCATTCAGGACATGAGCATATATCAAAACACCATTATGCAAGTGAACTGACGTGACTTATATTCTTAAAAATATTCTACAGTCAACATCAACACCGTCCATTGTGATTCCCTCTGGCATACAGGAGAGAAGAAGACTGTTCTAGAAGCCTCCCACCTCTTCCTTCGTTTAAAGCCGGCTCTGCTCTTCACTCACTGTGTGGGACCTACCCATCTCGAACTCATCCAAGGTTGTTGATAATTCCTGTCACCCTATCTCAGGCGATTCTAAAGATTAAGGAATGTTTCTAATATAACACTCAATAGGGATTTATACTTACAAAACATTGTCATACCATGCTTTATTATCAGTGTCATTTCTATTGATACCACTATCAATAGAAATTGTTGCTCCATTATTCTTCTTACGTCCTTATTAACACAGTATTTAGTTACCTCCCCTCTGTCAAGCCCTGAGCCTGCCACTCCCCGAACCCCATGGCCTGGGATGTGGCAGGGAAGGGACAGAGAGGGCAGATGAGACAGGAGAACGAGCTGCAAGAGGAGGGGGCGGCCCCTTCCCATGGAGCGACCTGTTCACTGCTGCTCCACTTCTCTGTCCTCATATGTGACGAGTGTTTAATAGATGTCTCTGTACAAGGCACCACCGACACACAAGCCAACGAGGAAAACATGACCTTGACCCTGATTAAGGAGGCTCCTGGAGAGAATGGCACCGATGACGCCCCCTTCTGGGGAGGCTTTTCCCAAATGGCCCTTCCCAGCATGCCGTCTCCATGTACCTCTCTCGCTGTCCATTACGGCACTATGATTCGTTCTGTTCAAACGCGTATTTCACTGTCCATAATGATCCCGCGTGTACATTTGCCTAATTATCTTCCATCTCTCCCCACGACTGATTGTCCCAAAAGAGAGCCGTTGTTCCCCGTATTCACTTCTATGTCCCCAGCCCCTTTGGGAAGGATCATATATATTAAAACTCAATGCAAAAGATGGAAGCAACCTAAGGGTCTATGAATGAGTGAACAGATAAATAAAATGTGGCATATATATAGAATGGAATATTATTCAGCCTTAAAAAGGAAGGAAATTCTGGCATGTTACAACACAGATGAAGACATTATGCTAAGTAACGAAGCCTGTCACAAAAAGAAAACTATTGCATGATTCTGCTTATATAAGGTGCCGAAAATAGTCAAGTTCACAGATAGACAGGAAACAGGATGGCGTTGCCAGGAGGGGTTGGGAGAAATGGAGAGTTTGCATTTAATGTACAAAGAGTCTCAGCTCTGGAGACAGACGGTGGTGATGGACCTGCACACTGAAAAAGAACCCTCAATATTAGGCCACATTTTCACTATTTATATTAACCAAGAGAATGAATCAATCAGTAGAGGGCTAGTGACATCCCACATTGTTGCAGGAAAGTTAGGCACTTTCCTCTCGGTCCATTCTGATTGTAGACAGTTGTTCCCTCTCCCTTAAAAATTGTTAACATTTAGGACATTATGTTTAAATGATAGATCTGCAGATTTTGCAGTATTTACCTGGTAAACTCACTTACACCCTCCAACCATAGCCTATGTATATCAGGTATCTGATGTGTGTTTATTTTACTGGAAAGGCAAAAATACTCTTACAGATTTGTCTGACATTACGAGACACACATACCATACATGAAAAATATAATTCAAGCTACACAATTGGGCTCTCTCTTGGCATATTTGTTCTTGAAGTATTCTTAGATTGTGTAGTGCCAAACACAATATATTCTTTTTTGTCATCTTGCCAAAGTGAAACTTGACCGCTGAAGTCTGAAGGATGTAAAACAACAAGGCACAAACAGATGAGACTTTAAATTCACTTGAGAAACACATGGGGGCCACGCAAGCGCAGAGAACATGATTACCTTAAAAAGTACAGTTTCCAGAAATTCTCAGAAGAATTCCTCAGCAGGCATCTGGCTAAAATCCAACTTTCTCTTTTTCTCAAAAAAAAGAAAAAAGTTTTGGATATTTTCCTATCTTGACATTTTAGGGAGATCTAGGCATTGCCAAATGTCATGTGTGCATGTGGTTGCTTTTTTAATCATACTTTTCTAAAGTCTTAATTTGCATTCAGTTTGAGTTTCAGAATCAGGAAAGTCTCAAATTTGATGGAAAGAGTTAACATTTTTTATCCAATACCACATATATATATATATCCTAACTAGAGAAATATCACAGACCTCCTGGCTTCCCTCCAAAGACTCTACCAGTCGGGCTCATTGGCTTAATTCCCATTCTACTCTAAAATGTCTTTTTGGTTTGCTTTTCTTTGTCTTTTTTATATTTTAACTGCATAAACTGTTTACTACTAAAGCTATAGCGCTTCCCTCCCAGAGATTCAGATAAAAAAAAAAGAAAGATACAGCTATTTAATAATCACTAAGTCACACTGGAAAAACCGACTTTTTTTCATTCTACACTTAACTTGCACAAACCCACACTTACTCTCTACAAATCTGGATTTGCACTTGAATCTGTTCAAGCTCTTCTGCCACAGTGAAAGGCCATTTCAAGATCCTCTATAGTCTTTGCCAAAGTTTCTGTCTATAAATACTTAACACTTCATACTGGCTCCAGAAAAAATAATTTCCAAACTAGTAACAAATACTAAATTGACTATTTAGGTCGTATAAAACGTAAAACAGAAGGGGGAAAAAGCTCGACTGGCAGATTTAGAGAGTTCCACACCATCAGGTAGGAAATTGCCTTTCCCCTTTTGTTCATAACATCCACCTACCTGAGCCTGGGTGGAATTTCCACACACACATCCGCAGGCACGGGCCTGATTTCTGTTATGTACCAGTTAGCGGGCGCCCCATACGTGGTACTTACAGAAACATGGATGCTGTAGATGTCTGATTATAACTGGTAATGGTCACCCTCGAACTTCTTCAAAAAAAAAGCACAAAAACCTATTTTTCATTTCAACCATCACTCACTGAACTCAACTCACTTTGAATTTCTAATGTCTCCTTGACTAGTTTTAATCAAATAGTCATTTTCCATTCCTGCTTCCCATATCCTTGATTTCTTAACTCTCTCCATTTTCCTCTGTCCCCACAGCTACTACCCGCATTTGAATGACAGCCATAACTTGCCTGGCTCACAGTGATGCTCTGTGAACCTCCTGACAATGCTCTGCTGCCCTCAACTCTGTGCTAGGTCTGGTGAGAAGTAAAAAGGACCTGATTAGACTATTGGAAATAGAAACGCGGTATAAACAAGAAACAAAGGCGAGAGCAACACTGATAAAACTTGACTACTGATTTATACACCAGAAACAAGAAGGAAGGGGGGGTCAAAGGTAGAGCTGAGGTTTTGAGCTGCAGAGCTGATGTTTTTTATCAAAAGTGAGCTCACTTTGGAATATATCTGCTCTCATGCCTACTTTCATGATGCTGAATTTCAGATCAACCATCTCACCTAGACCGCTCCGTGGTGTCCAGGTGCAAACATCCACCTGCCTGACATGCCCCTGGGGAGTCTCGGAGTGTCCTCGCTTGTGGCAGGCCCCGACTACAGGCACCACCGTCTCCCGGTGACCGCCCCTCCTGCAAGTCTCCCCAACTCAGGGCCGCCTCCGCTGTTCCAGGCAGAAACGTAGCCAGTATCTCGCCACCTCCCTCATCCTCCACACTCACATTCAGTTCCCCAAGAAACATCAACACCACCTCGTCAACGCATCTGAAATCAGCGCCGGCCTCCAAACTCCCTGCCACCAGCTCCCAGGGCGCCCCTGCTCTGTGTGAACTGCTCAGACCACAGTGCCTCCAGCTCCCAGCTGGTCTCTTTGCATGCACTCAGGGCTCTACTCAGCGAGGAGGCTTTTTATGAAAACACGAAGATGGTCGGATCCATAATTTGATGAAAGCTCTTCAGGGACACACCCTTGGAGCATGGGAAACAGCAAACAGCGACGCTCACCCTGGCGCTCCTCACACGCGCGCCCAGGCCCCGGCACCGCCCCCGAGCCCTGGCCCGCTCCTTTCCTTTCAGCACTCCAGTGCTAACTCGACAAGCTTCGCTCTCCGGTTCCTCCGCGTCACGCTCCCCACCTCCAGGCACTGAGGCGAGCTAGTCTCTCCGCTTGGAGCACAGACTCCTGACCGCTAAACTTTGCCTAATTAATTTCAACTGATCCTTCAAGCTGCAGCTTCAATATCACGTCCATAGTGACAGCTTTAGTGACCCAAGGTCTCGTTTCCGTTTCCTGCCAATATATTCTTAAAGTGCCCTGTTGTTTTTCCCTCTTGTACACTCATCATAATTTATTGAAATATCTAATCGTTAATAGCTATTTTACAAAGGACAGGGTGGACTTGAACTGATTTGGGGATTTAGTAACCAGATAGAAATTTCTAGCAAATAGTTGGAAAGTGATGCTAAAATAAAGACTAAAGTGCTCCACATAAATGTGGCAGATGACACCATGAGACTGCTAAGGAGACAATGGGGAGAGAGAGGAGAAGAAGTCCAGGAAAAGGACTTTGAGAAAACCTCCACTTAATTTGTAGCAAGAGGGCGGCCAGGAGAGAGAGAGAGAGAGAGGATGTGAATGAAAACATTTAGAGAAGTAACCCTGGTGCTGGAGGGAGCGAGAACCACGGAGAGTCATCTCTGTGGTATCATCCAGAGGAGACAAAGCCAGAGGGTGCAACAACCAAGACAGCAAGAGCGACTGGGGTCAGGGAGCTGCAGACGTCCTTCAGAGGGAAGGTCTGGTCCCACATCCACCAGGGAAACCCCAGAATGCAAAACTCAAAGTCAATAGGGCGACGAGCAACCCTTTTCTCTCACAGCTCACGGGGCCGCTGTGCTGCACAGTGACAGAAGTCTGTCCCAGTGAGTCTGGACTTGCACATGAGCGTCAGAACAGAGCTCACGATGGATGGGGGCCACAGAAGCACAGGGGCGCGGCAACCATCCCGGGAGAAAACAATCGCCTCTCCGTAGGGGTGCTCCTGACTGCCCACGTCCCCCCCCCCCCCCCCGCCGTGCCTTCCCTGTTCGCGATCACATAACTGGGGCCCAGCAGTGCCTTCCCTGCCCGGTCCTGTTCGGCCAATGGCATGGATCACCCTTCTCTAGATAGCATTTGTGGCTGACAAGATCTCAAAGTTTGCAAACATCACAATTTTAAAATCGACCAGGCCGTCGCCTGTCCCCCTTACTAGGGCAAAGTTCACATATTTGTATGCCATCTGAAACAACCCCTTGTTCAGAGCAGCAGGCGTGCAATGACTATCTGGTAGGTCGCCTCTCAGCATGACCACCCAGGTCCAGAACAAAGTCAACAGCTTGGTAGCTCCTGAGCCTCTCACGGACACCCGGCCCCGGCTCGTCCTTAACTGCGGAAAATGCATCATCCTTTGTTTACTCTGTCAAACGCTGTCTCCCTCACGACATCTCGCAGGTCACCCCAGCTGACGGAGCCCCTTCCCTTTTCTCCCACTGTGCCTTGCTTCGTCTCTCTCATTCTGTGCATTATACTGAACTGCTTCCCATGTGTGACAGCTTCATACGCTCTGCTCATAATTGACTGAACTCCCAAAGAACACAGACACTTTTTTATTATCTTTGAATTCCCTCCAACATCTATTACAGTACCTCTCTGAGAGAGTGGAGGTCTAATACATATTCATTGCAGCTAATTGAATTAAGCTTTGCCCCATAGGGGAAAAAATGCAATATTTACCCTATCCAGTAACCAGCAACTTGACACTGGCTTTAATGAAAAGTATGTGAAACAATACACATTAGTGTACTCATATCCATAAATATTTATCCCAGAATTAAACAAAACCATATTTTACATGTTTATAGTCTTTACTTTGGTAATTTGAAGTTTTAATGAAGTAAAGATGACAATGCCTCCCATATTATATCTAAAATCCATTCCCCCTCCCCCAAAGGTATGTTGAGTTTTACCAGTACTGACAGGGGGTGACCACAATTTGGTGCCTATGCATTTTTTTTCCAAGCAAATGGTACAGTGGCAATGAATGACCTCTCAGCCGGTCAGCCTCCCATATCAAACTGTGAGCTCCTTGAGGACAGTACTATTTCCTCGGGTCCTTGGGCATAACAAGAGCAACTAAAAAGTTCCTGAACTAGTGGACCGAGTGAAAAATAGCGACCCAGCAGTGGGCTGTGCGGAGGGAGCAGTGACACAGCGAATACGTGACCTCCGCACCAGTCTCTCCGCCCAGAACTTTGTTTCCATGACATGATTTTATCCTCCTTCCAAGGCTATGAAGGAAATGCTATTACCCATGTTTCTAAGATGAAGACATGGCAGCTTATTAATACCTTAATTGACTGGCTAAGGTCACAAAGCCAGTAAATTGTGACAGTGGAATATGAATGCAGGCATGACACCTCCAGACCTCTAGCAGGTTAGGGCAGGTGACTCAGGGGAGAGTCCTGAGGGCAACGGAAGGACAGGTGACGTGTCCGCGAGAAATGCTGTGAAGGACATGAGAGTGTCCCACTGTCTGGGAGTTAACAGGAAAGCATAAAAAATAAGCTAAATTCAAGTAGAGAAACTCATGGAAGGGCGAACTCAGGAGGGACAGAAAGAGAAGACACCGGGCCACCGAATCTAGGACATCGCATGACCCTGTGTGAAAGCCCACCTAGGGCCTGCCACTGAGCGCTCGCCAAGAGTCAGTAAGTACCGAGGCGAGGTTTTGAGAGTAAGGGTAAGGAGTATAAATTTTGGAATTATTTCTCCCCGGAGAGCCAGGCTAGGGCCTGTGAGTGAGAGAAAGATAAACAGGCAAGGAAACTGGAAAACAACCACCACCAAAAAACAAACAAACAAACAAAAAGAAAAACCCTACAAATCTCAAAACATTTCCCAAATGCTGGTATCACAGTCGTAGTTCAACATCAATGTATGTGCAAGTATGACTCTCCTCGGACGGTTACTCTCCACTATTTCAGTTTCCCTTTGAAGCTCCCACTTTTCTCTTGGGTTACTATACCAATACCAACATGAAGGTCCATGTTTTTTATTTAAAAGGAAAATCAGACAACACGAGAGTTAGAAATAATGATCACATAGTTATGTTTTCAAGACTGGTAAATCTTACGCTGCTCATTAGAGAATTTATTGAGTACAATATTGAGACAAGCCACAGTGGAAAGATTATGTGCATTTGAATATATAGATAGGGTATTGCCTAAAAATGTCCCATTTAGCAAAGATATATGAACACACTATATTTTCAGAATATATTGGCCTTCAGCACGTACTGCCAGCCTGGCATTCTAATACAGGTAACTCACATATTCAGAGGCCACTAACCTCTGGAACACCAAGCACACCTCACACAAAACCCAGTCCACCACAGTAAGGAGGTGTTTGCATTTGACCTTGCTGGCATTGGGTGGGCTCCTAAATCCATAACCCTGCACCAAATCCTCACAAAATACAGACTATGTGAATGTAAATGATAACATGACAGGTGATTTGTCTATAGTAAGTCCTAATTATTTCAAAATAGACTTAAAATTTTTCTTTTAAGGAAAAAAAGGACTAATATCAGTCAACTGACATTCCATTTACTCTTGTCCTAACTACGCACTCACAATAACAGTGGGTTTTGATTGCCTTGCTGACTTACTTAAAAGAACCATAATTGGATTTCTGTATTTCAAGATGAAATAATTATAAAAGAAGATCACGCCAAAGGACAACAGGAAATAACTACACAGCTCTGTGCAGTGGTTAGCTCTCCCTCTCACAACCGACGGTGAGGAAGACAGGGCCCAGCTCGTTCACCAATAGGATCGGAAAGACGGAGCTGAGAGCCACCTCCTGCAGCGACCCACAGCATCTGTGGTCCAGGAGGGCCCCACGAGGAACGTCTGAGCTCTCGGGAGAGTCCCTTGGTCCAAACATCCGCCAAGCATGTGCCACGAGGGTTCAGCAGCTTGTGCTCTGTTACACTTTGCCTCTGAGCAGCCTCGAGGAAGTAAAACAGTTCACTTCTCTTTAGTGAAAGGAGTAAAACCTACAAGAATGAGCAGTAAAATGACAACTCCTGCATCACTGTGCAAAAGCCTAACGTTGTCCAGTACAGCTGGGATGTTAAACAGAGTTCATATAGTTACATGCTAGTGGGCATAGTCAGAAAAATAACTTCTATGAAAGTTCTTTGATTCTTTTGTTTTGTTATTATTACTTAAAGGCCTGAAACTGTCTGGGTGAACACACAAATCTGTCCCAGATCATGTTCTGCAGGTCTTTGGGGGCTTGTGGGAATCTGTAATAATTTAAATGAGCAAATGACAATTTCTATGGCAGATCAAGGGATTGGAGAGCCACCTAAATTCATCAAAAAACTGGAATCGAGACTATTTTATTCCGACATCGTTAATCACTAGGAGCAGACTGGGCATGCGACTACCATCCCCACGCCACCTGAGAGGTTCGGCGCTCCTCCGTGCGGACACTCAGCTCACAGGCTTTCCCACTTGAGCACCCTGGTGACCATCCGTGTTAAAAGTGCAGCCATTGCCTCTCCTGTTGCATACCCCATGGCGTGTTCACTCTTTATTTCATTCACTCAACATTACTGCCGAGAGCTGCGTGGGGCGGCAGAGGCAGCGGGGGAGTCGGGGGTGAGGGCGAGACGGAAAAGGAGAAGAAATGCACAGACACAGTCACATGCTCAGGGGGCTTAATGTCGTATGTTTAAATTCGTGGTTGTTCAACACAGATCTCCTGAAGAGCCGGTGCAGCGCCCTGCAATCAATGCACTGGCGAATGACTCTTGTTTGTTGCGTGCACTGTATTGGGCTAAATTATATGAACCACTCCAGCTCAGCGATATCCTCCTTATGTTATCTGGTCTTATCTCTTGTATTATACAATCACTTTTGAAAATAACTCTTGCCAGGGCATTTTCAAATATGTAAACATGGCCCATGACCTATAAAATGGCAAAAAAAAATTTTAGGTCTATAATGTTAGAGCAGAATATTGTTATTATTACAATCTTCTACATGTATAAAAGACTTTTTCCCTCTTTTTCTCTCCCTTTAACTAATCAAATTTTAAAAACATCCAAATGCTTATGTAAATACCAATTTGTTACATATGAGCTCAAGAATCTCTATAAAATAAATATTGCTTCAGACCTGCGATAAATCCATACCCAGCACTTCTGAACATTGACTTTGAAGACAAATGACCAGGGAGGTAACAACGCTGTCCTTCCCTTTATCACAGGTCCAGTTTTAAGGCACGCCGAGGGATAAAAATATATGGCTCTGGGGTGACTCGGCCCCCTCCACCGTGGCGCTGCGGCACCCTGGCAGGCCGCACTAGCTACTATCGTTAGACCACAAAAATAAGGCCGCCCAGTGGCCGGGGCAAGCCCTGTCTCAGCTGGCTCTGTGCTCTTCGCAATCTTCCAAAGTGACGAAGTGACGCACGGAGATGAGACCGCTTCTCTCAGCCTCGCACTCATGGTCTGTTGAGCCCACTGAGGAAAATGCTTGTGGCACACGGCTGACAGGAAAGCAAACATGCCGCAGACAGCAGGCCTGAGGTTTATAGGATACTACTGTGTCAATCAAGAGCTGCAGCTGTGAGAGAGAAAGGCCTCTACCACAAACATACTGGGGGCGGGTTCAGGAGTCGGGAGAGAGACTCTTTGTGCTTCTACACATCAGTTAGGCGAACTGGCAATGGCCCTGTAGCTAGAGGATCCGGAAATCACCTTCCTCATCATCACCCTCATTATCATATATTATTTTTCTCTTCCACAAAGCACCATCCATTCTAATTCACTTGAGTCTATTGATTAGTGGACAAAAAACAAAAAAATTGATCCATTGCCTCCACATCCCCAGAAACCAATGGGATAGAGATGTAGACTATTTTACCTGGGCCATAAAAGGCATTTTACATGCCATCCATGAATTACATCCTTTCATCTTTATGAAACCCTAAATGTGTTTTGCCCGTTTCACACATAAGAAAACTGAGGTTCATACCAGGGAAGGAGCCTGACCCGGAGCATCACGCTGGTGAAGGAGCTGGGAGGCCAACCACAGCTGTGACGATGTTTCCATCACATCACCCAACACCAGGGCCAAAGGTTCCCCTCCATTTGCCTAAAGGCCTGTGGAGTCACGCCTTCTCTGAGGCGAATCAAAGGAATTTCTATTTGCACTGTCTTCTGTTATGTTAAAACACGTGGAGGCTGTGGATTTCCTGAGAGTGCCCCCACCCCCGAAGGTTCAGTCATAGCTAGCCAACTCTAATCGACATGATAGAAGCTATTTAATTTTACTGTAGAGGAGTACATACCTCTCGTATGTTTTAGGGTTAGAGAAAAGTAATAAATGCATTTATAAATCATTTGCTTGTAAGTGAATATTTCTTTAAAAAGGTCGTTACCTCTCTTATCAGTATCGATACACCATGCAAAAGGTCCTTTAAAACTAAATAAGATTAAAAATATAAATTGTTGACGATATGCAGGAAATTATTTGGGAAAAGTGAACTCTTGAAATTAATAATAAGTAGAGGTTGTACTAACTTTCTTTCTATGCATATCTGAATGAAACAATATGTGGATTTTTGGAAAAGTCACCATGACATAAATGTACAGTTAGAGCTAAACTATTACGATTTTCTCCCACATTCCTGAATCCCTGGATTCAGAAGTCTCGGAACCCAATAAGAATATGGCTTTGAACAGCTCCTTTAGGACACCATGTTTGATCCAGGACTCCGATCAAGTAAAAAACTAAATTTTAGGTTTGTTTTCCCTCTTACCTAATTGTTCCAATTAGTCCTCTCTTTGTTTTCCCTTCTACCAATCTGCTTTACTCTGAAGCGCATGCGTGTTTCCCTGTGGGCGTTGAGACTTGACCACACCAGTTTCCCAGCTACAGCCCCTGACCCTCAGCTGTGGTTTGATTTCTCCCCTTGAACTGGCCTCGTGAGACTGAGAAGGGTGAATTCCCTCACTGTTTAAATGGCCCTTAGATTCTCTTTCCTTACTTGGCACACACAATTACTATACATTGGATGAGAAAAGAGAGTTGATGGCTTGCTCAACAGTCCATCAGGAGAGTGAATCACAATTTACTTTTGGACAACCAGAATAAACAGAGTCTGTAATTTAGACATCTGACACTGTGCACACATAGAACATCAATGTATCTTAGTTTTTCTTTTCTGCCTCAGGGTCACAAACTGTGTCCAAAAGAGGAGAAAATGTGGATTGAGGGACACAAAGAGAAAATGTTCATTAATTTAAAAAATCCCTCATAAATAAAAAATACTTCTAATTTTAACCACAGCTGATTGGAGGAAATGATTATTTACTTGCTTACTCCTTCCCCGTGGATATCTGGGGCAAAGTATTTTAAAAAACACCTTAGTAATAGTTTATAGGAGTTTTGTAAAATATTGTAAAATGGAATATAATTCCCCACCTTTGTCTTTGAAACATAAACATCAGCTTCTATTATTTTTAAATATGTTTTCAGAATTTACTTATCAACTTATAAGTTAAACTTGGAAAGATCTGCTGAGTCACAGCATAGATACCTATTCACCTATGGTGATTAAAATTGAATGCAGTCTGAAAAAATGGATGATTGATTATGTAATATTTCTGAGACCTTTGGGTCAATTTTACAGTGATGGCTTTGCAAATTCTCAAATGTCGCAGTTGAACAAAAGCATAATTTACTTAGTATTCATCTGAAATTTTTCAGCCATTAAATATTATACTCTGGAGACTAGAGTAATCCCACCACTAGGTACCCATCTGGGGAAGTGATCTGAAGAACCAGTCTTTGAAATTGGGGCACGTGTGTGCGCATATGTGTGTGTGTGTGTGTGTATGTATATGTAAGATATTTGACCCATGGTCCTTCCAAACATGTGTAACTATAACCTCTGTTAGAGTATTATTTTATTCTAAAGACAAATATTAAATTCTGTTTTCAAAGCCATTATCAAGTGTTAGACCAACTAACAGATTCACAAAAAATTGTATGACCATATTATGAACAGGATTTATTTTAAAACATATTTCTCCCACTTCTGGGCCAAATCCAATAGGGCAAAATACAATTTTAAACTAAAAAGAAAACAATAAATTTTTAAATTTACATCATACTCTCAAATAATATAAAAATGGACAAGTCAATAGTGGACAGATGTTGAGATGATGCCTAACAGGCAATGAATAGTTTCTTTGTTTGTGATGAAGTAATGTTTTTGTGAAACTTCTGTAGATTATCATCACTAAATGCTGGCTGGTTTTCATTTTCAAATTATTGTAAAACTGCTTGAATAAAGAAGTCATTCTAACTGAATGCCAAACTCTCTATAGAACTGGACATTTCTTGAAAAATGAGATCTGGTTTGGGTCATTTACAATCTTTATTAGTTGTTAAGAATGCACCTTTTACATCCTTCTAAACTTGGCCAGCTTGGAAAATTTCAGAAGGATTTAAACACATCTTCAAATTAGAGTGGAATCATACGTTAACATCATGACACCAAAGAGGGCTAATTATGAATTAAAAACACATTCCTCAGAGGCCTATTACGTGCAAAGTGCTTGGCTGGGGACAGGGCAATACGGAAGCGATTCATTTTTCTAGTACCCCCACCGCTCCATAGAATTTAATGTGGTCTTACTGCCCATGCAGTTGATGCTAGCTTTTTTTAACTCCGATGCCAAGGTTGCAGTGTGTTTGAGAAGCATAGGAAAGCCCCAGTTTCATTGCCCTGGATGAAGATGCAATGAATGACGGGCCGGATGCACAGAGGCAAGTGCGCCCTCTCTAGCTTCGCCTCTAGGGGAGGGTCCTGGAGAGCCACTCCAGAAATCAGGGAGCTTTCAAAACCCCACTTTAAAAATACCCTGACGGCGACATGCACATATGGCGTACCTGCCAGCGCTGATGGAGAGGCTGGGATGTAACAATGGAAAAAGAACCCTTTATTCAAGAGGAGCAGTCAAGTAGAGCAGATGTATTTCCCAAATCTGCTGGCACCCTGCGCGCGGGTACATTTTCAAACAAAACACTTAGATTACCTATTCTGGTCAAACTCTTTTTTTAGTCATGCAAAATGAATTATTATACTAAAAGTAAATGTTAGGTGGAAGAAAACACTTGGAACATTTCCACGTGGAACTGCTCTGGTTGAAAGAGAGAAGAGGGAGAGGACACCTGGGGACAGTGTCCCCTGGCCCTGAGGCCTCTTCAGCTCCAGTTTGGAAATCACTGCATGGGGTGATCAAAAATGTTTCCATAATATTCTAACTGCCCATCATGTAATCAATTATAGTTATGCTACAGGTAAGCACATCAATTCAATGTATGATAGTGTTCATAATTACTACCGTATATGTTACACATGTGATGAAAATCACAGTAACCAACTATTTGCAACAATCTGAATTCCATTATGAAATAAGTGTTTATTGGAGAAAATAAAAGCTATAATAGAGCTCGAAGCTGAATATGTCAACTGTTTGTTGAAATTTCAATATAAAATGCTTCAGTAAGAAGTATTTTTCTTTCTGAAGTGATTTGAATTCCTGCACTAAATCCTGTCTAAAATGAAGGACCCCTCAAAAACAAGTTATCCTGCATGGGGAAGAGGCTGGCCCTCTGTAGGAAGATGGGGAATCGTGAAGAATTCTGAAGACGCCACTGTGCCCAGAAAGAAGGCCAGCTCACGGGAGTAAGAACCAGGAATACCAACGCGGGTCACAGGCCACGTCCAGGACGACTGGGATTTCACTGACACGTTCTGAAAAATCATAACCAACTCAGCCCCCAGACTGGTGACGCGTTTGCTTCCTGACTTCGTAGGCAGTTCAGTTCCATGCGTTGTTAGCACAGTCCCGTTACCACCTGAAATATTTTAGCTGCGGTGGGAACCAGAGCTCTTGGATGTACAATGCAATTGAACACATTCTGATTTAAAAAAAAAAAAAAAGGGAAATGTGAAGATTCACAGGATTAGATGGGCTGGTACAAATAATATGAGTAGACAAAAATAGTCTCGTAGCACGAGAGCAAAGGATAACAAAAGAAAATGCATCCCATTATTTCTGGTTTCTCTAAAATGTGAGCGTCTGTTTTGCTCATTGACTCGTGTCTCATACTGTTGGAACTGAAAGTTGCATAAGTAAATGCTAAAAAAAGCACACTGACCAAAATCAACATGAAAATGAAATTTATGAAACATTTTAAAGTAGCCGCTGTATCAGCAATGGTTGTGTTCCCTCTGTACTTTTTAATTCCCAATCGGTGGTACCAAGCTTATGTTCCTAAAATAGGTAATCCTAAAATTACCCATGATTCCTTGTCCTTGAATATAAGTTCACTAAGTAAAGATGGAGTCCAGCAGAACTTTGGAAACAAGGTGTGTTCCACCCTGACCCAATACGAACAAGTCCATGAGCCACGGGCTGGCTCGGGAGGGCTCCTGAGGGATTCAGAGCCTGGAGTCCGGAATCTTCAAGTGAGGGCCTCAGTCACTATCCTCATGCTTCTGATCTGATGGTAATAATTAAGGGCCCTTTCGTTCTAACTTGTCAGAATGGGAAACGGGATGAACCAGCCTGCCTGGAGGGTCAGGCATTCTTCAGACTTAACAGACGGCCTGACGAGGACCTACACAGGTGCCCCAGAAATGCAGCGCCTGCTCCGAGCCGGCCGGTAACACTGCGCAGCCGGCTCAGGGCAGGAGCCAGGGGAGAGGACTCCGAGGCAGCCGCAAGGGGCCTGTTCTCCCGTGGATGTTGGCCAGTGCCTGATTCTCCAGACTTGTAAAACTCGAAGCCTCGCTGGAGGCCAGTTCTGGGGACAAAGGTGCTCCTCCAAAGCCGGTACCCATAGAGACGTGCAGACTGAGTGGGAGAAACAGTAAATAAAAGTAAAAACCACCAACTGGAAACACTGGCCGTGCGATGTGTCCTTCCTAGTCTTTCACGCCTTACAAAGACTGAACCGGATGCTTTCTGTGGGAAACAAGCAACTAAGTCCCTGAAACTGATTTAAAAAAAAAAATCAGCATCAAGGACCAGAACTCTGAAAGATCATCCAAATAAAGTCAGATGAAGTTTTGATTTTTGCCCTTGGAAAATAAGGCTAAAAGCATAGTGATCATAAGGTTATGCTCTGCTCGTATTCTTTGAATTTACATGACCCAAGTAGAGAAAAAGTTTCAAATCTCTCATCCTGATGGCAAGAAAGACAGAGAACAAGGACCGTGACCAAAGATAAACACAACTGAGCCACTCCAGCATTCAGCCGGGTCGAAAGCACGGGAAATGCTGGAATCAAAATGGGCTGCTCCTTGCCTTCCTTCAATACGTTGTCCCGCACGACGGAGCTCGGAATACAGATTCTTCACTCGTTACGTGAAATGTGCGCTTTTATGAAGGACGAGATAGATAACCGGGTTCCGCCAGGGAGAAATTGAATTTAATGGATTCGCACCTCAAAACCTGAGCATAGTTACAAAACAAACTTAACGTAGTCAGTAATTGTACATTCAACACTCATGCCTGAAATTTCACATTGTGTTCCGGGCCCCAAGAAAACATTCGGAGTTGTAGTGAGCCAGATTTTAATCAGTTTTTATTGTCTTTCATCTCTGTAAAATTTAATAAGTTAGCTGTTGTTTACTTCTGAACTGAGCTTGTGCGACTCTTCATGTAATTTGAATCTAGTTCATGTGACATATGAATGTCAAACAAAATGACAATATTCTAAATGAATTTACGATTATATTCCAAAATGCACTGCAGGCATATTTAAAAGTTTAGAAGTGGACATACATATTAAATCATGCCATGGCATGGAGTACATACATCATTCTGCTTGTGTTCTTTGCCTGCTGACGTCCCCGTAAACCTCTGAACTGAGCAGAAGGTGAGCCGGTCAGCGCTCCAGGCCCAGCAGCCGCTGCTGACCGCCGAGGCAAAGGGCTGCTCGTAGAAGGTGTGGAAGGAGTGGAAGCCACGCGCAAACTAACGTGAACCTCTTTTGCTATTATCTTTCAGCACATTGTACTTCTTGGGCTATTCATGTAATTTAATCTGTAACATGTGCTGATATATAATAGAATATTATATAATATTACTTTTCCTAAATACATCTCTTTCAAGCTGCAAGTGTCAGCCATTGCCTTTAATATACTGGGGAATTCTGAAAAACTTGCCAGCATAGGCTATCCTTTAAATCGTTTTATAAACTTCACCAAAAGCACCTTTTTCAAATTTTCTTCTCTAGAGTTAAAAGCCCTAATTTGTATATTTTCATTACACTCTTCTAAATGGCTCTGGATAACTTATGTTCCTTTCTCAGTATCATTTGTCTTTCTCAATTAAAGCAAACAAAACTATATACAATATTCCTAATGCATAGATTCATTGTTACTTATGTGAGGATTTATTTAGTTTCTCATCTTCTTCCTGAATTTGGTTCGAATTTTGGAAAATAACTATTTTCAGGGAATTATCTATATGGAACTCCCATATTCTACCATTTTCTTTAGCATCATGAAATATCTGCAGTTTTCCCTTTGATGTGATAATTTTGATATAAATTATCCATATTTTAATAATAAATTTAGCCTAGTCTTTAAAAAAAAAAAAGTCTTACTTCAGCCTGAAGTAAGAAGCGTCACGTTGACGCCACTGCTTTGGCTGAGTTTACCCATGGAGACAGCCTTACCTGGCTCTAGTTTCAATATTTACTCAGATCATCTGCAGGTAGCCTGTGGGGTGATTACTTTATGGACCCGTATCATGGCGGGCGGGGTGGCCCCTCCAGTGTACAACTAGCTTAAGAATATAATTTTCACATTAATTAATTTTCTCCCACTCTAGTTCTATGAGGTTTATTCACTTCCTCAGTGAGTCCGGACTCACTCCCGTTGACAGGCATTACACTCAGCTCAGGAGGACACAGTGGTAAGCAGGACCCATAAAGGCAGAAGGCGCCTCATCTTTCCTAAGGGTGCAGCCTCGATGGGGAGCCTCCTTCTAGCGCAGCTGTGGGGACCCGACGTTTTGTTGTGATGTTCTCTGACCTCTCAAGTTAGGTATTTATTGGGTCATCTTATAATATCAAAGGATTTGTTCCAATTTATGTGATAAACAATTACTTTCTTAAGTGTGTTGTTTAGAATATAGAAACTGCTCTATCAGATGCCCTACTATATATTAACTAATTAAGGTAAACAGTAACTTTGAAAGGTAGATATTAACATGATTATTTTGTGGATAAAGAAAGGGGCGATCAGACATTTTCTAACAACTTTCTTAAATTCATAGAGCCCATTCAGGAGCTGAGCCATTTGAAATTTGAATCCTGGTTCCACAGACTCCAAAATTTTCGCTCTTTCTGCATCATTAAACATGGTTGTGTTGCAATTCCTCTCAATTCTAAAATTCCCAAACAGTGGGTGTCAGGGCTATGATTATTATGATTATTATGATAAAACTGCTAACCCTTAACAGCTGGTGACCCAATTAAATGACTAAGTGAATTGGTTATATACCCAAATCCAAAAGTCAATAAATATTTAGTCAAATATCCCACAGGTTCAATGATTATAAACTTTGCAGTCTTTTCAAAATTTTAGGAAGTATGTATTAAAATAACTCAGCATTTTAAGTGAGCTATACTGATTTGAGGAAAAAATTGTGATTATTAGTTTATTCTGGTGAACAATGTATTCAAACCACAATGGAAATATAACCAAGTGAGAATTCTTAGAATTGTGTTTATTGATAGTATTTATTCATGGTTTATATTAATGCTATATATTTCCTATATAACATTCAAATTATATATCAAATATAGTCTCAAATATACAGATTAATTTCTCTTTTCCAAAATAAATGTTTTTAGTTCAGTGTTCACAGCTGTGTCTTTAAGTATCAAAAAACCAAAGAGTTACTGGTAAAATAGAATTAGTTCTAGAAAACTGACTATTTTTTTACTCTAAGTATTTGTAACTGACATTTATTTCTATAAAAAATACCTGTATATATTACTATACTGGCTTTTATCTTCTTTTATCTTTTTTTGTATCATTTTTAATTAGTACCATTAATTAGCTAGTCTTTCTATCCATATGCCTACATATTTACATGTAAAATAATTTGGTCATATGATTGAAATATGCAGAGAGATAATATACATTGTATATGCGTGTGATATAAACAGTTAAGTTGGTAATATATATTTACAGTTGCTGTTCATTAATTAAAACTATAGGAGCCAAAAGGAAAGCATTTCTAATCAGCTAAATCACAACATATCAATTCAAATAAAAGCTGTATTCTTTTATGAGGTTTTGGAAGACTGCTTTATTAAAAATAAATATTCATTTCCCTCATGGCACAATATACATGAACACTCATTAAAAGTGCAATGAATCTCTATATCCACTGTCAGCCATTAGTTCCCCCATTGCCTCGTCATAATTTATTGATGTTCTCACTTGTTAAACACAAGCCCTTAGTAAGTCCCCAGCAAATATACTGGTATTTTTGGTGTTGGAACCTGCCTACGTAATAGCATTTCTGGATTATTTAAAAGAAAGTAATGTCTTCTAAAATTCACCAAGCAATAACTACATGCCAAGCCATATTTTCTTATATAAGTGAATATATAATAAATACATACAAGTTTATTGAAATTAAGATTTTAAAACCCACACAAGGCTCCTAGGCCCTTTTTTTCACATTGGCATTTTTTAGTTCGCACGATGAGCAGGGGCCACCTCTCAGGCTTGTGCTTCCTGATGGAATTTTCAACTAACTGCACTCACCTTATTTTCTTCCGAGCCTCACGAGAGGCACTGAATTGGAGCTTAACTGCTTCTCTTAGCACAGCATAGGCCTATTTAGAGAAAAGGGTAACACTTTCAAGAAGCACTACAGAGGAGAAGTCAGTCAGCTTCAAAACACAAGGACTACTGTTCCTATTCACAGCTTTGTTTTAAATCTTCCCTTGTTTTTCCCCAACAAGCCAGGGCACAATGCTGCTCCCCTCCCAAACTCGCTGTCAATACAAGGTCGTTGGGCCTCTGAATATGCGAGCAGGCCAGAGCCGGTCTTCCCATGAAAATCAAGTCAATGACTGGCCTCCTTGGCTTCTTGTGAACCAAAAGACAACCATAATTTTTCATCCTTCCCATTCTCACGTGTTGTAAATGTTCACTCAAGTCCACAATCTAATGCAAAATGCATTAATTCCTCCAAAGTGAGTTCACCGTGCATGATTTAATTATAGCCAATTGGACATACTTTTCCTTTCTTTAAAAAAAAAATCAACAATATAGCTGCAAGGAATTTTTCATTCAATAGTTTTGCATTACCCTTACTATCTAATCACACAGAGAAAAATGAGGGTTTGTCCTGTTGGTTTTTAAAAAAAAAGTGCAGTCATAAAAGTTATAACCACAAACTTTTTCCTCGAATGCCCAAGTTTAGTCAAGTGACTTCCTACTTCCCAACATTTACTGTGCCCCAACTTGAGAAACAAAAAAAGAAGGGAAACACTCCTACCACTTCTATCGCAATCCGTCCCCTTTGCAGGCAGCATTAAGTCAGATTTACAAAATTACACACAGTTTTCCAGGATTTGCATTTAAAAGATTGTATACAAGCTTCAATACAGGTTGCTTTCCCGTGACCATAGAAACATCAGAAGAGTTGGAAAATTCAGTCCACTGAACTTCAAATGACTTTATTAAAGTGTCACTAATCAGAGTTAAAAGACACAAGGTTTTAGTGTTTGGGCTAACAAAGTGAATAACTCTCAAAGTCTAATGACCTACTAAGAGCATTACTTAAAATTTAAAAAAGAAAGAAAGAAAGAAAAGAAGAAGAAGTCTGGCTGAAAGCAAATTAAATAAAAAAACCTTTGCTGCCTTCTCCCAAAGATTGATCTCAGGCAGATAGCGGCCCCCCGGCTGACCTGGGACCCCGCATACAGGTCTGCTGACCAGGCAGCTGGGAAAATCTGCCTGGCTAAGGTTAAAGCACTGTGTGGCTAGAGATGCTTAAAATACAGATGTTGCTAATTCTTTAAGGATAAATCTATAACTCCATTTATAGCTAATAATGTAAGCTATATAAACTACAACCCTTCCAAAACTCTAAAGTGTACTCTAATTTGATTATAAGCCAAAAAGAAATTCCAACATGCAAATGCAAATCAAAGCTCGTTAATAATGCATGCCAGGAGGAAGAATATTTAGGAGGAAGAAAATCATTAAGTGCTCCTAAAACGCTACAGCCTAGCTATAGACTTGGGAGATAAGAATTGTTTTTTAAGCAGTGTTTTCTCCTACTAATAGGAAAGCAGAAGAAAAAAGATAACATATTACGTATTATTTTTCTTTTTGTGGTATCAAAGGTAATCTTTAACATTAGCTATATTTCAATGGTTGTCATAACAACAATAACTAAATACCAGAAAAAAAATTAAAGGACAATAATGATTTACTAAAATGAAAACAATATGTATTGTTATCACCCCTTTTCTCTGCCCCCCCGCCACCGCCGCCAGCCCCCACTGCTTCTTGAGTCCCTCAGACATTTCTCTCTGGCCTTATGCAGAAGAAAACAGAGAAGAACCCTGAAGTGTAGTGGTGTCATTTCAGATCCCCAGGTCAAAATACAGAAAAGGCAAACTTAGCACTGTCACCGCCCAGTGTTTTTCTCTTGGAGATTTTTTTTCCCCTTCTGCTCTCCCTTCCAATGTAAGAGCGTGGGGATCAGGGAAGCGGGCCAGCAGCCGGCTGCACCTGCCGCTTCCTCCTGGAGGCACCGGGCTGCCTCCCCCACCACCCTGGCTAACCTCACAAACACCTGCAGGTCGTCTATGGTGTGCACAAGCATCAGCCACCGGAGGGCTGGAAGTCAAGGGTGGCCGTTTTCTATTAGCAATGCAGGCTACAACCACATTAGAAACGTACCTTCTGAAAGAGAAAGAGGGAAATAATCTGCGAAGAAGTTACTATGGCTGCGTAAAAGCGAAGCCCAGTTAGTGCAACAACTACCCTCGGCAGACTCATTCTCTGGATATTTACTCATTTACCGGTCCCAGCCCCATGCCAGGCACCACTGCAGACCCACGAGGCTGGGACGGGAGAGACACAGCAGGCCAGACGAGGTGGGCGAGACAGCTGGTAATGCAAGTGAGTGGAATTCGTCACGGTAAGCCAACCCTGCCGGTGTGAACGACATGTTAAGGAGTTTAGGAGAAGGGAATAATTAATTTCTACCTGGAAGGCAACCGAAGGGGTTTTTAGCTAGTTTCACAGGGTTGCTCTTGACCTACAAAGTGAAGGATGAGAAGGAATCTTCATTATAGGAAATCTTCTGTCCCCAAAATAGGGGCTGGTGTTTGGGGTATGCTATAGAAGTTTCTGGAGCTAATGGAATTATCTCCAGGTCAGTAATCTCACAAAGAAAAATGGACCAGGCCTCCTACCCTCTCTCTGCTCATGCTGTTTGCTCAATTACAATAAAAATGAAATAATTTACCTAATAAATTGGCTCCTAATTTTTCAAGGAGGAATTGAGAGGACAATATATTAAAATAATAAATTTATAAAGAAGACAGTCCTGTTCAAAATACACACACAATGCGCCTTGGATACACTCTGGCGAAATTTATAGCACTGCTCAGCGTTCAAGGGTACCTGCCTACAGTGTCCTCATTGAGCGAGGAGAGGTCCCTACAACCTTAAACATGTAAATGCGTTTCCAATGACACACTCCTCCCGCTCACTTCCTCTGCTCATATCGCCACCACGTGTGTCCTGTTCGTTCACCTCATACAACACGGCGTGGGCCCACACGCAGCTCGGTTGCTGCTCCTGGTCCTCCCCTGCCACAGGCCCCAGTGGAACTCTCCCTGGGACAATGCCCAGGGGGTTCTCCCTGCCCGCTCCTGTGCAGCAATTCACAGAAGTCTGGGATCAAACTCCTCTTCAGGGGGCCTTTTCAATCAACCTGCCTATTAACACCGTTAACTAATTGCCTTTGCATCATCTCACACAATCATTGCTGCATTTCTTTTTCATCCAGGGTGTGACTTCTCAAATTTGCTATCAGAGCAGGACCAATACTTAATGTATTTTCTTGAGCAGTGGAGTTCTTCACATAGGAGGCAATCTATACTCCAACTCAGATTTTAAAAAGTACGTTCCAAAGTCTGAGATAAATAAAATGAAGAATTGCTATTAATATTATATTAAGAAATAAAGTTCTGTCGGTTTTTTCCCTTTTTTTTTGAGCCAACTGGAATACAAATCCGTTGAAAATTCTTGACTGATTAAGAGGTCAAAGTGGACCAGTAGGGGATGGGAGGGGCACCCATGGGTGAGGGGACATGGGTCCCAGCCCCACAGACTGAGGCTGCTCACTCCATCATTGCTTCCAAACCCGTGCAGACACGGCTCACCTCAGCGGGGACGAAGCACTCACCTGCCTCTGAGAATGTCTGCCCTGGCTGAGGGGGAGCAAACCGTCAGGGCGCAGAGCTGCAGACACAGAGAGCTTGATCAATTGCTTAAAGCGGACGCAGTTTCTACGTACAGCCACAGTCAAACTGGGCTGAATTTTTGTTGCCTAGTAACTACAAAACTCACACCACTAACATGGGCCAGTATAGTTAACTAAAACCTAATGTGTAGCTTCAAAATTATATAGGGCTATATATCTACTTTAGAATCTTTATCCAAAAGACTTGTACATAGATGGAACATTTCTGTTTAAAAACTCTGATTTAACCTAACTGAGAAATAAAAACAGCAGTGAAAATGAAAGAATAAGGCTTTGCACAGTGGCATTTCTAAACTTCATTTTAATATTCTTAGCTACAGTATAATATAATATAAAGTTGTGTTTCTTCAAGCAATTGTTCTTGCTATAAAACATAAAATTATATGTATATGATGACTGCCACAAAATTTTTAAGTGCTAGCCATTAAATTTAGACAAAAACTCCACTGTAGGAATTTTTTAATATCTAAAAGGATATTCATGGTAAGTAAAAAAAAAAAAAGAGAGAAAAATCTTTTAAAAAGTAATTTTTCCAATGCAGCAGCCTAAGTGAAAAAAAAAAAAATACAGTGCCAAACATGATTATTTGGCTTCATATATAAGCTATTAACAAGGAACTCACCACATTCTTAAAATTAAAGGATGTGTGCATGTGTGTGTTATGTGAGAGAGAGAGAACAATGTGACTGACAAAGCTTGGACCTGCCCCGCAACTGGTAGGAGCAGCCCAAATAAACTTCCTAAGAAAAGAAATATTTCACCAGTGTAATGAGATGATTTATAATGCAGATCAAAATGTACCGCCTGATACGAGAAACAAAAAACTAAAAAACAATACAATGGCCATCATTCAGTAATAACAAAGTAGTAGGCACAGACAAAACTTAGCAATCCAAAACGTAATAGGATCCTTAAAATATGAAAATACAAAACCTAAGTTTTTAGTGTGAAAAATATCTAAGAGAAACTTTCTGTGGATTAAATTAAAAGTGGTATATGCCAAACAAAATCCTTTTCTAATCTAAATATATATAACATAGCTCATGTTCTCACTATTAAAAATACAATTTTAGCTCATTTTTAAAAATTTAGATATATTTACATCGAAACTCAAAGCGCACTGCAACATTACATAAAATATATCATGTAGCTATTTAATAAATTACTTAAATATTTAAATTAGAAGCCTGCTCTTAGTCAAAGCATTTACTGTAGGTAAAAACCAACAAAATATAAAAGCATATTTTAGTTATTTACCTTTTTTAAAAATCACATTTGTTCATTTCTCTACCAAGGCAACGTGTTTCTCATGCAAACAGAAAGCAACTCAGAAATTCTCCTAACACTTTGCTTTAGAGCGACAAACGAACCAACTCCAAAATCTCGGCACAAGGGTAACCGCTGGGGGGCCTAGTGGGCACCCTTCTTCAGATAAACTGCCTATTCATGATTGTAGGCACCACACAGTAGGCTTTAGGCACACGTACCGTGGCATTTTAAAAATATGTGGTTTTATTTTTTTATTCAGAATATGTATGTGTCAGTCAGTGAAAGGGATCTGATCAGCCAATAAAGAGCCAGTTGATTAAATTCAGTCACTTGCCAGTGGGTTTTCAGGGTTTTGCTCATGACCCTAAAATGTCTCCTGTTCTGGCTGGTGTGACCCTGTTCCCCGGCCTGTGTTTATAAAGGATCTAATTTATTTGACTGTGGAGATCTGCCTGTGTGCTGGATAAGACATGACAAAAATCTACCTCTCTGGTGACCGCAGTTTTTATTCTGACTCTAAATAATATATTTATGATTTTAGTTGTAAATAGCACTTTCATAGTTCAGAACATAAAAGCTAGTTTTAACCAGCTGAATGGTAAGATTTAGAATTCTTTGAGCTTAATGAAAAATTTATTCTCAAAAAACGCCTTTATATAATCTACTTCGCATCGGTCAGGCCGGCCTGCTGGCGCTTTAAGTTTATCAGGGCCCAACCGCGTGGGAATTTCAGACGTCCAGAGATCCAAGGCTAGAGTTGCCTTTCAGTCTCTGCAATGTGTTTCATAAAATCGCTCATGTGCACTGTTAAGATAATCACATATTTTCTCATTCGTTATTCATTCAACAACATTCAATAATGCCGAGGTCAGTTTTTGCTTTAGGAAAGTTTACATTTTCTATTATTCAATGAATTACTGAAACACGCTTTGCCATATTTACTGTCACCTTTGTTCATAGAACCTGAAAGATTTCACTTTGCGTAACTGCATGTATTCACTTCACAAAATGAAGGAACGAGCGGACATTTAGGAAATCATTAATCTTCTGTATATGAGGGAAAGCCACACATAGACTCAATAAATCAATGTCTTTGGAAGACACAAAAGATTTCTGGTTTAATTCAAAATCCTTTATTTAAAACGCCAAATGTCTTTATATTATGCAGAAGTGCTCCAGATGGCTAGGCACATGTTTCAATTAAGCTGAATTATAATTTTTTTGAAGGGTTCTCTTACTCTGCTCCAGATAGACTGTTACATCCAGAGCTACCGACTGAATCTTGAGGGCTGCAGGTAAAGTGTAAATGCTTAGTAAATGTATTTATCTTGAGTGCTTAGTAAGTGTAAATGCTTTTTAGTAAGGGAGAATATACATGAATTAAAAGACATTGCAGATTACATTAAGTCAGAACTTTAAAATGATATAGAGCCCCTGAGAAATCCTAATTTTTTAAAAAGTTCTATTAATTATTCATCAATTTTCTCATAAGTGGATATTAGCGAATCTCCCATGATTTTACTTATCAGAAGGTTTCAGGAATAAACACTTTGGGACTCTATACACAGAGTAATTCCACAACTATAGAAATATAGTAAGAAAACTATGAGACCTCACTCAAATAAACCATTAAGGTCCATAATATATCATACACCATTAAATACAAATCTCTAATATTAGCATAAAGTCCTTAATATCTACTGCCTCAGGTCACCTCATATACTTTAAAAAAAAAAAAACAAAAAAAGAAACCCATACATTCTGTTCTAAGCCAAAGATCCGTATTTTAGTTCCTTTTCAATACACTCTCCTAGGAGTGACTCAGAGCCATTCCTTGTACTTGGAACACTATGCAGTACTTTCCTTTTTTCCTGTACATCTCCCAGAAATACTGCTTTTTCCAAGATTTAAACACTTAAAGTTTGACTTATACCAACAAAAATCTATTGTTCTCTTCTTCTTTCTAAATATATAATAAATGTAAAGATACAGTTATCCCGTGAGAGGTAATTTCTGGGAAGGGTAGGAGGGGACTCAGGGCCCTATAGCTTTGTATAAGCACTTACACGAGCTTAATTAATCAATGAATAGGACAGCGTACTTGTCCATTTATTTCAATTTAGATTTCATTCTTTCACTGGTCACTACAGACACATAGAGTTTGCCAAAGATTGCCCAAGTACCACAGAATTTGGGGGCAGCTATCAAATGAGAAGAGGCAGCTGTCTCTCTGGGCTCCACGCAATTTCTACCACGGCCACCGCTTCAGAGGAGGGGGTTCCAGTCTGCAACAGTGTGATTAATCTCTTGGATAAAACCTAGCCTCACAAAGAACGGTTTCTTGCAGTGAGGTCTGCGGGCCATTTGATGAGAATCCTTGAGGGGCTTGTTAAAACAACAGGTGCCAAGGACCTTCCTCAAATCTTCTGAAAAATAATCTGCATTTTAAATAGGCATCAATGCAAGGGATTCTCACAGGCTTTAAGTTTTGAGAACTAATCAAACTATAATGTCACTTATGAAAACTATGTATTTTTAAAAGTTTAAGTTTTGCTTAAATATCTACAAAATAGAAACAATACGAGGCCTTGAAAAAATGTTTTAAAAGGATGTTTTCATACATTCTCATACAACGGGAGACCCCATAAAACCGGAATTTACTTATAAAAATTGAGTATTTATTCTTATATGTTTAAACATCAGTCGCCTTCAAAGTACTCTCCATTTGATTCAATACACCCATTGAGACAATTTTTCCACTGCTCAGAACAGTTTTTGAACTGTCTTTTGATGCCTTTTAGTGTTTCTGCCCGTTTTTGTTTCATCTCTTTCACATCAGCAATGCATGTCACTTTGAGGACTTTTTTCACCAGGGAAACAAAAAAAATTGCTCAGGGCGAGACTGGTTGAATGGAGGGGGCGGGGTATGGGGATCATACCGTTTTGGGCCAAAAACTGCTGAACACTCGTATGGTGTGGGCAGGTGCGCTCCTAAATCACCCACCATGAAATGGGCAAACACATTGAAAAGTCTTCCAAAAAAATTCATTGAAACCAAATGCAGCCTCTCACAACAACACCAGCTGGTACATTGATACAGATGGGTTCCTAGAACATTCACCTAAGAGGGGAAGCCTGTACTGCAAGGGGCCTGCCCTCCAGAAGATAATTCCAGTTTTGGGGACATCCCCCCTTATATTTTGTAAGGGCCAGTGATATTCTTAAAAATATTTGTTCCAGATTCATTTGATTGAAATCCTGCTTTTTAAATTCTAACTATTTTTTATGACTCATCCCAAAAAGGACTTAAAAGTGATATCTTTAAAACCATCTATGCTATATACACATATAATATTATACCAATACTATATCATGCACGGTTAAAATATTAATTACTTTATTAAAAGTTCCCAAACAGACACCTTTATTAGAAACTTTAGCCAGAATGTGCTGGAGTTGAGGCCCTGGGCCCCAGTCCTGGCTTATGCCTTGCTTGTAATGTATGGTACAAACTGAGCAAGTTCACCCTCCTTAAGCCTGACATCCCTCACCTATAAAATGGTAATAGCTTGTACTTCACAGCAGTATTTTGAGATTTCAATTAAAAGTCACAAATAGCCATCTGTTCGTAATAAATGGATCATATTGCGTTAGGGTAATTGTTCTTATGGTTGAAAAACTGCTATTTAATAAACAAGCTGTTATTGTCTAATAACTATCACCAGGGATAGAATAACATTGAGGACTGACGAATAAATCTATGCCCCGACGAGGATGTAGGAGTACGTCATGCAAGCATGCAGGGAGGGCACAGGCAGCGTGCGGGCAGGCGCGCAGAGGGGATGGAGAGGCGGCCTCTGCACACCAGCCCATCTCTGGGAGGAGCCCACGCGGGCGCACTGCACACCAAACTCCACTTAGTTACACAGTGATATGTCACATCTGATATTCTAACGTCAGGGAGACAACAGAGGTCGGTATTGTTTTACAGATGTTTTTTCAACATACACACCAAGAAAATGACTTCACTTCCAGTCATTTAAAATACGCAGACACGCCCTTGGGAAGCACAAAACGGAGCCCTGGAGTGGGATACACAGTTTCAGTTGTGTGAAACCGGTGACTATCACCAATTGGTAACATTTCTTAGCATCAGAGCAATCTTCTACATTTTCTGCTAAATGATTCATGTGAGGTTTCTCTTCCCATTAGGCTGCCTTCTGAAGGCAGGGATCTGGGACGTGCAGATGCGAATCTCACTCAACGCTCGGTCTGGCACGCTGAACACTGGGACGGAAGCTGGCCCTGGGAAGCCAGCAACACAAAGGCAACTACGCTGTTCACAATAAAAAATAGGAACAAGGTCCTAGTCCTTATCCCTCCTAATTTAGAAGCCCCTGGTGGTTGCCTAAGTGACAATGTGCAGAAACAAGATTTTTAGGAAGGGGAACAGATATACCTGGGCAAGTGGCCAGGACAAAGATGAACAACATCTCTTCTGTCTCCATGTCCATCTTCCGCCTCGGGAGGAGGCCAGAAACCTAGGAAGGTTGCATTCTACACTGGGAAACGCGGCAAGAAAGCTCTCAAACCTGTTCTCACTTAAAGGCAGGTCTGAAAAAGTGGGGCGTCATTTATGCAGCTCTCATTGTTGCATTCTCGCTACTCTGTCTGAGCAAAGGCCCCATGAGCACCCAGGCAAAGCAAAAGGTCGGGGGAGAGTGAACGGGGACCCGCTCTGCGGAGACCCGCAGAGCTCCCGGTCACCAGGCGCTGCCTGGAATACCTGAAGGTTGTCTGGCCTGAACGTTCCAGCTGGGGGAGGAAGTTGAGATAAAGGTCTTTTAGAGCCTAACTACATTTTGAAGTCTGACTTCTGGCATATTTATTAACAAATTGCTCACCCTCTCTCTCAACAAAGATTTTATTTTTATTGTTTTCTCAAGGTAAGCTGCCTATGTTCCAAATGACTTCTGTGTTTGATACTCCTATCAGGACACAGTCTATATACTGCATAATACTTACCTGGCTTTGCGTTATGTTAAGTTTTAAAATGAAACCCTCTGACTTACTTAAATCATTTGCAAAATCAGTATGTTGAAAACTACATCCATTCCCCACTCTTCGCTAATAACCTGTCTTTTCTTAGTTATGTCTTTCAGCTCACTAGTCACTGCCATTTAAAAATTATTTTTCTACCTCATAGAGTATAATGAGGAAAATTACCATAGAGGTATTTGGTTAATGTGCTTCCGCAGTAATTCCCCTCAAACCAGGAAATAGAATTTGTAAGCGGTTTCGTTTCCCATCTACATGGTATCATTAGAAATGTCATCACAATTCCTGCATGAACAGTAGCTATTTACATGCCCCGTGACTGTTTACATTTTTTTTTTTTAATCATTGCCGGCTGGACCACACACAGAGCGAGGAACTGAAAGCAGCATCAGGAAAAGTGAACCGAATGCCTTTCAGGAAAATGTGCCCTGCTCCGTGTGCCAAGCTCCCTCGGTCGCAAGGCTGCCTTGGCGGCTAGAACTCTCTCCCTCTAAGAGAGGAAGGCACTGCAGCTCAGAGAAGCTCGGCTGAGGCTCCAGGGTCACACAGTGCGAGAGGACAAAGCCAGGGCTCGGACACGATTATTCTGACGCCCACATCTGCTTCTGTTTGGTATCTAACTATGCAGTGCACAACCGCGCTCAACATTACAAATAACAAAACTCGTTCAGAAAGTGAACTATATATTAAATCCTTTCATCAAAGTTTGAGAAAAATTGAAATTAGGCTATATTAAGTTTATGAAAATAAAATTTAAACTACAGTGTCACCCCTTCAAATGTTTACCTTGAGCATTATTACACATTCTATAAAATGCCTTTACTTAGGCCATTTTTTCCAAATAGTATTTGAGGTGGAAGGCAGAGACACGCTAAGAAGTAAGTGTACAGTGAAGTTTGCTCAATTTTCATGGCGTTTGACTAACACCTCCCTCCAGGAAAATCACCGCTGGGTCACGCTCACACCGCCCGATCGCGCACTGCCCTGTCCTCCGCTCCCGACTGTCTACGACGACCTACTGTGTCTTTAACCAAAATGGATTCTCTGAATGTATTTTATCTTGGTTGCTGAGCAACAAAAATCCTGCATCCAAGTGTAAACTCGTTGACACACACACAGGAAAGTGCTGAGAAGAAAATACAAGAATAGACACCTCTGAGCTCCGTCCATCTGGGTCGGACCTAAATTTTTGGCAAGTGTTCATCCTCCCTCCCATCACAAGCGACCCTGTCCGAGAGAGGAAATTTCTACTCCCACTTCCTTCATCTCCCAGCCAATCGGGGGTCACCTGGCGCTCTAAATCGGCCGGGTGCTGGACTTGAAATACGAAGGATTCGTTACTAACTTGTAACTAATTACAACCTCAATGAATAAATAACTTCCCCTACTTTATTATGCAAAGTCATAAAATATTAAGCTGGCTTGCAACACAGGCAGTTCTGTCCACTTAGTTATACACGTGAATTAGTATTTTAATCTTTTTAGTGGAGAATTTGCCATCTTAAAAAAATAGACTATGAGTCAACTTTTGGTAGCAATTAAAGAACTGCCATGCAGCTGCTGGTGAGGAAAAAAATGCCACAAAGAAGCAACAGAATCAACTCAAGTAACGTTTAGGAACTCCAAGTCAGGTTTCCAAGAAGTAGTCACAATCTAAGACACAGATCACTAGATTTGGGCCAAGTGTTTTAACCAATTGCCTTCAATTAACCAATTTTGCCTCTAAAAAATGCAAGTAAATTTTCCTTGCGGATTAAGCTAAAATTTTACTGAAAATCCCTATAGCCTGGTTTTCCCTGTGATGTGAAACCTCAACAGGAATGTCCTTTGTGTGGTTATAAAATATTAACCCACTACATGAAATACAGCCAAGCGTAAGCACTTTACCATGATGGTGGGGGGGGGGGGGTTTCTTTTGATCCATAAATAAATAATTTGCTAGAATTGCACTTTTGCAACTTGCCATAAACCCACACTAAAATACATCACAGTACAGAGCTGTTGAAAATCTGCCACTTGGAGGGTACCTACCACTGAAAGAATCATCATTTGAAAATAGATCTCTTTTTGAACATCTGCATTTCTTTGGTTACCTCTCTTAGACATGTGTGTGTTTAGTCTCTGGACACCAGGACTCACACACCTGATCGGACCTCTCTGTGTGATTTGGTCTTGAGAAAGCCAAACATGAACTCAGAGGGCTGCCTAAGTCACACATTTCTGCAACTAACCTTATATATTCCAGGATTATTTTTTAGTTATGCTTATTTTTACTTCCCAGAGAGTCATTGAACTCTTTTTCCTTTTCACTGTATATATGTTTGTGTAACCTGTTTCAAATCCACTAGAATGAACTAGACGTATATACAATATAAATACTGAGCATTTCAACTAAAGAACAAAGAATTTCATGCTCCAGATTACTATACAAGCAGGAGGGAAGTCCATCCTCTTTGGGTGTTTGCTTATTTTGAAGCTTTCGGTAGCAATAAAACATTTTTCAGGGAAACGTTTTCATTGTTAGTTATAAAGGTCTCACTGAATAAGTTATCAGAATTTATATGTTTTGCCAAAAACAAAGTCGTTTGGAAGAAATGACAGTTTACCTTTTTTTGGCCAAGCCAATTTGACTTCAATTATGAAAAGGGCATTAAGTAGTTGAAAAAATACAAAAAAATTTTTTTTCAAAATAGGTTCACACACACACAACTCCAAGGTAGTCAGGATTTCACCATTATCACTGGAAACTGAGAACGAGCCTTCCCCACACAACTGAGAGGTGGGGCTTCAAAATGACACCCTGAAAAGCCTAGTATTTTCATTAGCTTGTTTCATAAGCAATTAAGCCTCTTTCTGGATTAATTACTTTCCTTATGGAACTGTAACTGTCACTGAATTATCTCAACGTCTCTAAAAGAGTGCAATGACGGGTCTATAACATTAACTTAATCACAGGATGGGCAGTGTGGTTTGACGTCAAGTATGTTGTCGACCAGTCAGAAAAGCCCGGATGTTAGTCTGCGTGTGTAACCACACACACATCACCAACTCCTCTGTGCCTTTCTCTCAAAATGAAAAGAAACACACCTGACCTACCTCCTTACAGACATGGAGAAACCAAGGAAGAAGAATAAAGCTCTAAAATGTTTCAGAAACAGAAAGTGCTTTTTAATGTTAATGGTCTGCATTTTGGAGAAAAGAGAGGGGGAACTAACAACCTTTCCAGAGTACCTTTTCTTTCGTGCTTTCCTCTCAATTAGCTATGAGACAGGTATAGCCATTTCTGTTTTACAGATGAGGCAACTGATTCTGAGAGTGGCTGTGTCAGGCCTGCATCAAGCTCCTTCCAAACCAACAGCATCCACTGTAAACTAAACCTCCGGCAGGGTGAACCATTAAGCATTATTTTCGTTGCTGCATTTTATTAATCAACTTCACTAACACTATGGATGTCAAATGTTGAGCAAAGATGGTAAATTTGAAAAAAAGGAATGACAGTACTTCCACGTATCAACACTGAAAGTAGTAATTGTTAGTGTCTATGTACCATATTTTGCTGTGTATGAAGTACACTTTTTTGCCCTAGGTTTTGAGGGAAAAGTAAGGATGCACTTTATACATGGGCAGTATTAATTCCATCTCTATATAAATATTTTTAATTTATTTATGCTTATGTGTTAAAAGTGTAACTCTAGAAAGCAATAACGGTATCTGTATGTTCAAAAATAAATGCTAAAATTCCTTTATGGTACAATACAAAAAGTACCTAAATATAATAAAAGTTGAATTAAAACAAAGTTTGGGCCAAAAACATGGGTGCGCAGTACACACGGGAGCACATTATACATGGCAAAATACGGTGCTCGTGTTTTTGCAGAAGAGAAACGTGGTTTACAAGGGAGTGACGTTTGCTCCCTAGAGCAAAACCAGGTAGGTCCTGAAGAAATGCGCTGACAGGCTCATAGCGTCACACATGCCATGACACACACTCTGAACGTTCTCCTTCACCAAAGTGGCTCTGCAGTGGCCCCGCTGCACACCAGGCTCTGGGCACTTCCGGAGGTGCCAGCGGGGTCACACAGCCACCGTCATTTTATCCAGGAAAATCAGTCTTTGCCGATTAACTAGCTTCACTAATTTCAGCGCCACGGCTTAGCTGAAGCCACGACAAGGCCTCTTGGACTTGGGCAGCCACCCGGCCGGAGCGCCTGGCCCAGGACCTGGATCCCTGTGACCCCTTGGCCTGTCCGGCGTGGGCTCAGAGCGGCGGCACTGGGCCAGCCCGGCTGCAGGTGCCGCGAAGACGGCAGTGAGAAGCCACGGGAGCCTGCTGCCCAAGCAGCACGTATTGTAGAGGAAGGATGGACCATGAACGAAGTAAAGGAGTAACATACGTGTCACCTTGGGTGATGACAGGCAGCGAGGAGAAATGGAGAGAGAGACGGAAAGGCAGGTGGAGGGCGGGGCTTAGCCAGGTGACTTTGAGAACAGGGGAGGGAAGCAGAGGCTCTGAGGCAGGAGCCTCCCTGTGCTCTGAGCACGGGGGACAAAGCAGAGGGAAGAAGGCAGCAAAGGGGCTGACATGAGAGCACACAGGGGCCTGGCAGGTCACTGTCAGCTCCTGGCTTTTACCATGAGAGACATGCAAGGCCAAGGGCAAGCCGGCGCCACGCTCTGACCCGACGGCCAGGCCCACTCTGGCTGCAGGAGGACAGAGCAGGGAAGTCGTTTCACTCCTTCCTTCACGCGCGCAAGCGGTCGCTCAGCAAAAATGCATTCTGTGCCTCCCCTGTTCCATGTAGTCCTCGAGGCCCTTGAGGTGCATCCGGGAACAGAGCAGCTAAGTCCACCCACCCTATTTCACTCTAGTGGGATGAAGACAGGTAAAACATCATCAGAATTATAGATCAGTAAATTATGTCACACACGCTGATACACATGCAATGTGTATATAGCATTTAACGTAATGAGATTGGTGGAGCTTCCTCAGAGGAACAGTGTAAATCAGAAAGAGAAGAATTTCAAGCACTGATTTCAGGGGTGTTCCCACACTCAGAGTTTGGAGAGATGAGGCGAACCTGAAGGAGGCTGGGAGACATTACGGGGGAGGAATATGAAAAACTGGGACAAGGAAATGAGATCAGACAGGGTGAGGGGCGGGTACCATCATAAGTGAAAAAGGAAGAGCGGTTCTCCCTTCTAATGTGAGATGCCAACAGATACTTGAAGCTCAGGGAGGAGATCATCCCAACAGGTATCTGGAGGAAAGAGCGTTTTAGGTGAGGGACAGGCCAGGAGCAAGGTCTCCGAGGCAGGTGGGAGCCTTGCAAGCTCAGGAGAGAGCAAGAGGCCCATGTGGGTGGAGCAGATGAGCAAGGAGCCAGAGACGGTGCTGGACTCAGTATGAAGGTGGCTTCAACAACCCAAGGGAAGGGTGATGAGGCCTTGGACCAGGCAGTAACAGCAGAAGTGATGAGAAATTATCATTTTCCGGGTATATTTGTAAGACAGAGTCAAGATTCACTGACAGATTGCATGTGAGGGACCAAAGATGACCCCAGGTTTTTTGACCTGTGCGATTTGAAGACTGGAATTGCTACCAAGGGAAGAGGAGGTGGCTGAGGGTGGAGTAGGTGTTTTGGGGGGAAGGTATCAGGGGCTCAGTCTGGGGAATGTTAATGTACAATGTGTATAAAGAAGCCATTTTAACCTAACGAGTAAGCAGTTAGTTATATGAATATGGAATTGAGAAGAGAGAGACGGGCTGGAGGCAAAATCTTAGTCATTAGTGTGTGTGTTACTTCAAACCATGAGACTGCTTGAGATCCTCAAGGAAATGAGTATAGGTTAAAAGAGAAGACTCTCAAGAACTGATTCCAGGGGTAGTCCAGCATTTAGAACTTGAGACAATGTGGAGAAGCTGGTGAACGAGATGCAAGAACTTGGTCCAAGAAATAAGATAAAAATCCTGAGTGTGATGACTTACAAGCCTGTATCTGGGGGCACAAGGAACTGACCAGGGACACAGGGACCGTGGTTGTCATGGTGTCCTGACAGGAGCAATTTCATTGGAGCAACAGAAGCTCAGCCTGGTAGGAGAGGATTTCAGAGATAATGAGAAGAAAGATGGCAGGTAGAGGCAACTCTTTCAAGAAATTTTGCTGAAAAGGGAAGAAAAGAAATGAGGCAGTAACTGGAAGAATGAAAATACATTTCTACCATAAGTTTAAGAAATTAAAATGAACTGACAGATTATAGATCCATTTATTTAAGCCAAACTAAATAAAGGCTGACAGGAACCTGCAGTAATCCTGCCACTGGGTCATTACCTAAACCTTACTTGACCCTCGATTTCTTCAGTCACCAATTGGAAGAAACAGAAATACAGAAACAACTTTCTACACAGTAAACACTGGATGCCTATGTGAATACAGAAAGCATCAACCATTCTTACAACACATAGTGCTACTCAGCGCTGTGTTGGCATCAAATGCACCTGCTCTGGAGGCAGACTGCCGGGTTCGAGCCCTGCATCTACCCTAAACCAGCTCCCCAGGCTTGACCGTCATCAGCCTCGATATTCTAATCTGTCAAAGGGCGAGAGGCCGCACATCCCTCCAGGACTATGGTGAAGGCACATCCATGCCAGGTGCTTACCCATGGCAATGTGAGCCGTTTAAACATGTTAGAACCCATGAGTGATAAAACATTTCAGAAAAGTGTCAAATAATCTGAAACAAAAAATCGGTAACAATGCCATTGGCTCCCAACTGCCCATTGTCAAGCATGGCTTGCAAGTGCCCTTCAATGTCCCTTCAATACCTACAGAGCTGGTCTGTACTCCCTGACTGTTTCTTAAATACATCTGGAAACTAAAAATGATTGTGTCCCTAGAGTCAATTATTGATTAACACATATCTCTTATCTGCCAGTTAGGTTATGTTTTATGTTCCTAACTTTATTGTCCCATTTTTTTCTCAGAATATTAACACCAGGGATAACCCAGCAGTCTTTGTAGGACTACATACCTGTTAATATATGATATATAAAAGTCCTATATTACATGTATTTTATAAAATATATTTGCCTAATAGAATTTTTTTTTTTTTTTTTACTTTTCCCTTGTCTGAATTCCTCATACCCTCTCCTCCTTAATTAATGTGTGACTGAAACTGGTCACTATTGTCACAAAATACTTAAGAGCCTGAAAGCATTAGAAAATATTGACCATATTCTGTATTTAGGACACTCTGAGGAACCTTTTAATTCATCTTGGCCCAAGTAATGTACCAACTATTCTTTTCCGTTCTCTACTCACAAGCTCTGACTCAGAATACTGCCTACTTTCACAGGTGTTATGAAGAGCTGAGCTCTGGATTTATTAATTCTTGGACCAGACGATGCACCTCAGGGCCTGGGGAATCCTTTATAGTCACAAACTCAACAGTCCTCACAACTAATGAGGTTCCTGGGCCGTTTTTCTCTGTAATGATGACAAAGTGCAAGATGCAGACAATGAGATGAAAAGTCGATTCCACAAAATGCTAAGTACAAAAATATTTTTCCAAACTGTTCCTAGAGTAGTTGCCTCAAGGTCTATAGAACAATACAGGATTAAAATGATTAGGGCTTGACCAAAGGCAAAAAAACAAAACAAAACCATAAATTCATCAGAAGATGATGTCTATGGACTCTATAACCAAAACCAAGAGACCAAATCAAACATCCAGAACCATTTACAAAACATGTGTCATGTACTTAATTGGCCATCAATAGTCCTGCTTGTAGTACACTTTAATACATGTCTTGAAAACTTATAGAGCCCTTCAAGTCTGTTAAGGATTTTGTTTAATACGTTTAAAAACATACCAATAGGAAAAAAAAGAAAATAAGAAATAATCACTGTGTTTTTTAAGTCATTCTGGATATCAAAAGAGAGGAAGGGTTAAAATCTCTTCTATTTTTAATATAGTCTTCACACTCTATCCTTATGTCTTAGGAGAGTGAGATTTATCATCTGAAACTCCAAAAACGGACTCTCCCCCTTCATAAACGACAGCCACAGCTCCCAACCTGCATGGCACCGTGGAGCCGGGAGAGCCCTAGGCGAGCGCCACTGCTCGCCTGCCTCAGGGGCCCTGGCGCGACCTCGCCCTCTGCTCTGCCGCAGAGCCACTGCCAAGGACCGCTCCGCACACGCAGGTGGGCGCTGCAACCGCTAACTGACCCCCAGGCACACACAGCATCTGCCCGCGGCCTTGACCAAGGCAATCCCTGAGTTCGGACAACATATAATACTACCTTTCAAAGACTTTTCAAGCCAATAGAGTAGGAAAACGAGATTAGGAAAAACATGCGCATATACTCACACCTACAGAGTGAGGAGTCTTGCCTGTAATAAAGCCATAGGTGGCCCTGGATTTTCGGAGTAGTTGCTATGAGTATAAAATAATGGACTCATGCAAGTCTGGATGTGGGTTCCCTTTCTACCTATCTGAACATAAGCAGATCATGTTTTTTTAATTTCATTAAATTTATCATGGTGACATTGGTTAATAAAACTGCATAGGTTTCAGGTGCACAATTCTATAAACACGCGATCTGCGTATCACGCTGTGTTCACCATCCAAAGTCAAGTTTCCTTCCATCACCACATATTGGAACCCTTTACACTTTAACTTTTCTGAGACTGTCTCTACAGCTATAAAGTGGGAATAACTATCATTCCTGTTGTCATGAGGCTGAAATGATAAAGTCCATAAAAAGGCACTTGGCAATACTCAACGCTTTTTACCATGATCGCTCCTACGTTACTCCACGCCCAGTTCTGTTGCCTGTGAAGGATGACACACAGGATACACAGCCTCTGAGTCCACGAGGCACTGGCTCTTGGCTCTAAACCCTCTGGAAGAAAATCATCTGCGCACTTGGGAGTCAGTGCCCATCCGAGAAATGCCTCCACCACTTCTCTTGGAAACCTTGAGGGTTTGATTGTGAAAACAAATGTTTATCCAATTGCGAAAACTCCTTTCTAATTTTAGTGAATCATAGTCCATTCACCTAGTATTCTAAACACACTTTTAATAGAGTATTTCTAGTGGCTTCTTTCCGTCTTTTTTCACTGCATCACAAGGTTCTCATTACGTAGGCCAGTGCTTCTTGCACCGCGGCCACGGGTGCCAGGCATTCCGGAGTGCCATTAAAGAGGCCTGGGCAGTCAAAGCTGTCGTCGTCGGAATGGAAAACACTGTCTGCCTTTTCCACTGTGTTCACATTTGCACTAGAGGTGCAAACGCAGTGGTGGGTAACACTGTCGCCTTAGCTCAAACCCAAACAGTAGCCTCCAAGTATCCCAGCAGTAATTGTATTCTTCACTGCCAGGTGCTCACAATAAAAATAAGGTGCCAGTTTCACTTGATCACTGGAGGAATCTCCCTGATGAAACAGTGAAATTATTAATTTTGTTAACTCTAGACCCTTAAATCGCAAGGTCTCTTCACGGTTCTCGAGGTAAACAGTGAAGTGCGTGCAAAGACCAGTCAGTCCCCTGTCCCAAGCACTGCGGCTGCCTCAAAGTCACGCATGGGTGCGGCTGTCTGAATTGCAAGCTGAACTAGCTGCTTTGTTTATGGAATATGTTTTCTACTGGAAAGGACAACTGACAGAGATTCTATGGTTTTTTAGACTTGAGTGTCTGGCAGACAGGTTTTCTGTTGTTTGAACATGAACAAAGGGAACCTGGCACTTCAAGGAGGGCAACTAACAACAATCCACGATACTAATGATAAAATCTGAGCTGTCAAGTGAAAACTCAGATTTTGGAACACTTCTAACCATCACAATTAAGTCCAGAGCCAATACACTTAAGGACTTTCAATAAGATCCTTATCGTTTATACCAGTATTTTCCGAATGGCCAATGCCTGATATTTGCAAGTCACGTATAGGAAAACATCCATTCAGAATACAAAGTAGAGTGATATATTATTCTGTTAACAAAGTATGAACAGTTCACTGATAGGGTTTCAGACTGCACATTGCAAGTAAGTTTTAAAAAACTGCCACTTGTGAAGTTCTGGTGTAGGATCAAAGAAAATGGACAGTTATCCAAAGAAGGTATCAAAGTGTCTCTCCCCTATGCAATCCACATCTCTGACTGAGGAAGGATTCCTCTCCGATACACCAACCAAAACAACATTTTTGCAATAGACTGAGGAGATTTGAAAATGAATTAATATTTTAACACTTTCTCAATTTTAATGTTCAAAATAGTAAATATCAATAAATAAGACACACCTAAGCAAATGCCCTTTGGGGTCCTTGCCAATTTCTAAGAGTAGGGAGGGGTCCTGAGACCAACAAATTTGACAACTGGGGCCTGGATGCATGTACAGAATTTCCTCCCATTTAAACCCGAGGTTTCATGTGGGCCCACCCGCCTAAGTTTCTCTTTTTTTCTTCTTGAGTTTTTTGACAATTCTCCTTCATTCGTAGAACAGCAATAATTGGTATGCCCTTATGTCCTTACTTCAATTAACAAGCAAGATCAGTTTTACTAACTTCCTGCATTCCCCCAGCTTCTCTTGGTTAATTTCCTTCTGAGGCACAAGAACACACATTCTGCTCTCAGCTCTTCTGCCATCTCATTCAGCAAACATGGACGGACCTGCTACTATACACCAGCCAACAGACCAGGCTCTGCGGTCATAAAGGTCAACGCAACAAAGCCCCTGACCTTAACAAGGTCCAACCCAGCCTCTCAGCTGCAAGCTCCCATATGACACACATTGAAAGAGAAATGCTTATTGAAGCACTACGCCTCCACTTTTTGTTGTTGAGCCTAGAAAAATGGTTCAAAACTCATATGAGCTATTCAAACCTAATCAAGTCTCTTCTGAAAATATAAAGACACAAAATAAAAAGATAATAAACCGGACGTCTGCCACCGAGGCCATCCTTCAAAGACACTCCTATTCAGGCCAAAGTGGTAGATGTGAGAGAGGCAGAGTAAATGAAGGTGCACACTGGACAGGTCTCTGGAGTGATGGTGCCGGAGCCCCAGTCCCCAGCCCTGCTCCACAGGTGTCAGAGCTGGAGGAGGAAAGCAGATAAAAGCACGCTCTTTCACCCACTGACCCTGGGCTCGCCCACGGAATGTGGTCAGCGCTGGCTCCAGCCAGAAGCCTGGGCAAGCAACGCAGATGCCTATCAGTGAACACAACTGCAGTTTTTTTAAATGCAGTAGTGCAAGTCCGCACTTGGAAACAAACAATTGAAAACTCACCTCTGACAACCAGACATCATTTATAGCTCTTTTTTGCAGAATCACGGTAAATTAATTGTTTCGGCAGAGAAAAAAGTACTTTAATGTATATACTTCACAGATACAACCAATAATAATATGAAATTCTAGCTCCCAACTACTGCTTTCAATATTCTTGGGGAAAGCACATTTGCTTTCAATTTTAGGAGTGGTTGGGCCTTGGGAACTCAAGCTTGGTTTACAATTTCAGCACTTTAGTTCACAGAAGACACCCTGACAACTTTTTTCTTATAAAGCAATCATCATAATGACTTCTCCTAGATTTTTAAATAAATAGGTTATAGTAAATATGAATAACTTTCCCTATGGGTGTTATTTGAGGCTAAAAAATAACAAACACATTATCCCCTATTACTAACAAAATGATTTACAATTATTTTTAAATCCAAGGCCTATTACAGAGACAGCACTATTTAATGAATTTAATATGAGCCAATCTTTGCATATCCAATGAATACATACCAAGGCAAAATAAACCTAATGATAACATGGACATTTATTCGCATTCTCCATATTCTCTAATAAATGTAATACACTGAACCAACCAACAACAACCAATAATATAATTTGTCTTACAGTTTAACAAATTCCTATAAAGCGTGGAATGACTTAATTGCCTGTCTTTAATAAATATTTCAGTCTTCAAACCAATGGAATAGCTTCATCCAAGAATTGATTCCAGAGAAGGAAGGTAGAGACAGGGAATGGGTTTAGGGGAGGAATACACCAAATCCAAATAAAATTGCATAAATCAAGGCCTGAATTAAACCAAACAGCTTAACATATAAGACCTATGTTACAATCTTTAAAAAACTAATTAGGTAAAAGAGGACATTTGGGTTAGAAGTCCCTTCAGGGCTATGTATAAAAAATAGAACTGAATTACACTTTGGGTTACATCTCTAAGAATTATATCTCTGTTAAGAATTATATCTCTAATTATATCTCTAATACCCTCTAGGCCATGAATATGCTGCTCCATTCATTGAATAGACATAGCTAGCTATTATGAGAAAGAAAAAAAAATCACAGGGGATTCAAAAAGACAATAATAATAAATGAGCATTTTAAATAAAGAAAACTCCTCACCTCCCACAAATAGAAAAGAAAGCAAGAAAACAAATACATGAGTCTCAGTCTCACAAGTATGTTATGTCTGGGTTACTGCCAAGTGTCAGAAACCACATTTGATGTTTTCTGTTTTGGGCTGAATGACACCAGAATGTCTTTGATGGGGGGAGGGAGGGAGAGAAAGAACTTAGAAAATGGCAAACAAGAGCTTTCCAGTGTATAGCTCTATCATTTCTGGTTGATATAGAGACAACACAGGAAGTAGTGCAATCACAAGAGAAATTAGTCAAATCAGATACAGGGGGATAGCATGCTGAAATACGCCCCGGGGCGGCCAGGGCTGGAATTCTCCCGGCTTTTGCTGGGAGATGCCGACTTCCCACCGGTCAGTGGACAGAACGTGTACCTGTACCGTGGACCAAACAATGCAGTCCTGTCTCTGGGAACGGCTTCTAACGGCTGATCATTCACAGCATATTACATGTTTTAGGTCAGGAGGGAAGAGCAAGGGTTAGCCTAAGTCAGAAAATTGTGCCTAAAATGCGAAGGCAGATGAAATCAGGAACTTCCCCAAATTTGGCTCTGCACATTAAAATTAGTCACTGCCTATCAGAAACCACCCAGGCTGCTGAGGCTGAGCAAGTGAACGGGTCCGGATGTAAACTGTCAGTATGTCCTCACGGCCACGCCCCTGGACAGCAAGGCTGTTACGCTGACGTCTGCCCCAGTTCTCCGTTTTGGAACAGACAGTTCTAAAGTGTGAGACTGCCCATTCTCTAGTAGGCTTCTTCCCTGAGAGGTCTTTCCTGGAGTGCTGGGGTGCAGCTTGGGTAACTGGATGCGGATTTGTGGGGGTTTTTTTGGGGGGGTTCTGAAATGACTAAAGATTTCTCCCTAGCCTTCAAAGTCATACATGTGACTTCTATGAGGCCGAATAGAAGGTAGAAATGATTCATTGTTTGGATTTGACCAGAATTACAGCTAAACGTTAGGTAATTCTTGTTAGTCTTTGTGCCAGAACATTTTCATACACTCCTATCAGTAAAATCAATCATCAGCAATCAAGGTAGATAATTATAGAAAGTAACATAAAGAGAATGATCCTTCTCAAAAGCAGAACAACAAATAAGTCATAAATGACGGCGAAACCATTACCTCTGCTCTCTGTGTTCTGGGAAAAGCAGTGGATTTCTCTATGGCGTAAACCTCCACCAGGTACAGGCAAGCTCCTTGCTCCCGGTCCAGGATGGCTGCCGTCTGGATCATGCCAGTTTGTCGCCCAATAGTAAAGAGACGCCCCACAGTTTTTTCTTCACAACGAACGGAGACAATGTAATACTCCACTGGGGCCTCCGACCCTCTGGGGCTGGCTGCTTCTATTGATATTACATTGGTCCCAATGGGTTCCCCTTCCTTCAAAATAGTTATGTATTTTGGTTGAGTAAAAACAGGTCCATCAAGGCCCTGAAGAATGACGGTCAATTCCGTGGTGGATTTCCTCCTTTCAGGGCCAAGGTCCGTGGCTGAAACGATGAGGTTGTAGATCAGCTGAGAGGGCACCAGGGCGGAGGCCACTCTCAAGTCGCCGCTGAAACGGTCCACAACAAAGGTGTCTGTGTCCCCGTTGATGATCTCGTACTCCACCTCTCCGTTGGCACCTTCGTCGGGGTCGGCGGCCATGACCGTGGTCAGGACAGAGCCAATCACAGCCGAAGGGTCTGCAGCCAGGGCATTTTGTGATATAAACACTGGAACATTGTCATTGAGGTCTGTAACCAAAATGGTCACATTTTTCAAAGCATACCGTCTAGTTTCCACAGGCACAGCTTGGTCGTTGGCTTTTACGGTTAACTCAAAGAGGTTAGCAAACTCCCGATCGATTTCGGCATTAGTGTATATAGTGCCTTGGACTTCGTCTATACCAAAGTGGTTGCCCCGCGGCATCTGTTGGATGATCGTGTAGGCCAGTTGCCCATTGATGTCTGCATCAGGGTCGTGGGCAGTCACTGAAATGACGGACGTCCCAATGGGAACGTTCTCAACGATGGACTTGAAAATATCCCCCGGAGGAAAGGCAGGAGGGTTGTCGTTGAAGTCCCTCACCTGTATAACCACGGACATTGTGGACGAACGAGGAGGCCTGCCTTTGTCTTTTGCCGTTATATTTAATTTGTACAAAGACTGTGTTTCAAAGTCCAACTTTTTGGCAAGAAAAATACTCCCAGTGTTGGGGCTAATGCTGAAAGTCCCGTGGTTGTTGGTCCCTGTAATGCTGTACTGTAAATCAGCATTGTCACCGGAATCCGAATCGGTCGCAGTAACAGAGGACACCAGTTCACCGATTCTCATGTTTTCCAAAACATCAACAAAGAGTGTTGACTTAGGGAAAGAAGGAGTATTGTCATTTTCATCTAAAATATCAATATTTAAGGTGCAGGTTGAATTGAGGGAGATCGCCCCTGAATCCACAGCTTGAATTACAAGCAAATAGGCAGGTGTGGCTTCATAGTCTAATTTGCCAATTAGTGTCACCTGACCGGAGGTACTATCTATGGCAAACTGTCTTTCTTCATTTCCTTTTATTACAGAATAATGAATAAGTCCATTACTACCTTCATCAACATCCGAGGCAGACACTCTTAAAACCTGTGTCAGGTTGGCTGCTGACTCGGATATAGTGGCTTGGTAAAAGTCCTTGACGAATTTGGGAGCATTGTCGTTTATATCCTTCATGTAAACATGTACAGTTGCCTGATCCTTGAGAGGCTGCGGGAGCCCCTGGTCTGTCGCAATGACTGTGAAGGTAAACACTGCAGTCCCTCTGCGCCTCATAAGAGACTCCCTGTCAAACTGATGGGTATTTGTGATTTCCCCACTGAGAGCGTGCAACTCAAAGTCTGGCTGCACCACTTCAAAAGAATACCTCACTTCTCCATTTGGCCCAAAGTCTTTATCTACAGCACTGACTTTGCCCACAAATGACCCAGCTTTCTGCTCCTCTTCAAAATAAAATGAATAATTGGTGCTGTTAAAAAGAGGTCTGTTATCATTGACATCTTCTAAGATTACAGTAACATTCACAGTCGCACTAAGGGGCTCCACTGCTCTGTCAGAAGCAACGACCAGTAAAACATATCTGTCTTGCAGTTCACGGTCCAGCTCACTTTTTATGTACAGCTGACCATCTGGGAATATGCCAAAAGCGTCCCCTGTATTTCCTTCAGCAATGCCGTATGCGATTTCACCATTTGCGCCCGAGTCTTTATCAAAAGCTTGCACTTTAAAGAATCGAGAATTCACAGGTTCTGACTCAGACAGAGTGACCTCATAAGAGAGCTGGTCAAACACTGGTGGGTTGTCATTGACATCATGGACATAAACGGTTAAGATGACACTCGAGGAGAGCTGAGGGACACCCATATCAGATGCCAAGATCTCTATCTGGTAGGAACCAGCGTGGACATCCAGGGGCCCCAGCAGACTCACGTGACCACTCTTTTCACTGATAGCAAACAGGTTCCTGGGGTTCTGCCTCAGGCTGTAGAGGACCACGCCATTGACACCCTCGTCAGGGTCCACAGCCTTGGCTTGGAAAATGCTGTGACCTGCCTGCCAGTTCTCTACCACATTCACACTCTCGACTGCCTGAAGGAAATGGGGGGAGTTGTCATTCAAATCCTTAACTGTTATGTTAACCACAGTGTCTCCAGTCACAGCGCCCCCATTGGCCACTACTTTCAGCTGATAAAAGGACTGCTCTTCTCTGTCAATGACACTGGCTGTGGTCAGCTGCCCAGTGACCTGGTTGATAGCAAACATACCTTTCTGATCCCCCGTAGTAATGAGGTAACTGATGTTGGAATTCAGATCCATGCTGGATGCAGACACGCTGCCCACATGATATCCCACAGCCACATTCTCAAAGACCACAAAGCTGTAGGCGGCCTGGCTGAATACAGGTGGGTTGTCCTGAGTGTCCAACACCGTGATGGTTACTATCGCCTGGTTGGGAGACTGTAAATTGCCACCATCAGTAGCCACTATCTGCAACTGGTAAGCTGTTTTCTCTTCTCTGTCTAGGGCCATTCTGGTAGAAATCACCCCACTCTGAGCATTGACCTGAAACCGAGACCTATCCCCAGCTGATATGCTATACTTGACGGTTCCATTGAGACCCAAGTCAGGGTCAGTGGCAGACACTGTGGTGACGTAGCTACCTCCAGGCTCATTCTCCTGGATGTGAGCAAAGTACTGGACTGGGTAGAAGACGGGACTGTTGTCATTCACATCCAGGAGACTCACATTTATGCGAGCCACTGAGGACTGGGGAGGGGAGCCCAGATCTGTGGCCAGAACCAGCAGGGAGTAGAAAGCTTGCTCCTCTCGGTCCAAGGAGGAGACAGTACTCAACCTCCCAGACACAGGATCCAGACGGAAAGACCTCGGGTCAGTCTCAGCCTCTTGTAGGGAGAAGCGCACTGTCCCATTGTCACCCAGGTCCCCATCAGTTGCCCCGAGCACTAGCAGTTCCGTCCCTATTGGGGTGTTCTCAACCACAGACACGCCATACCCTTCTGGCTGGCTAAACACCGGCTTCTCATCATTCACATCCAGGAGCGTTACTACAAGCTGGGCATAGGAGACCTTGGGGTGAACGCCCTGGTCCCGAGCACTGATATTCAGTACAATTTGGGAAGCAAGTTCACGGTCCAAGCCCCCAGCAGCCCCAGTGGTCACCAAGCCACTATGTTCACTGATATGGAACCAACCTAGGCCATTGCCAGAGACGATGCTGTAACGCAGGTTAGCATTGAGACCAGAGTCGCCATCTGTGGCAGACACTCCACTCACATAGCTTCCCGGGGGCGCCTCCTCGCTCAGGTTCACTCTGTACACTTGCTGGGCAAAGACAGGAGGGTGGTCGTTGATGTCATTGACAAAAATCACCAGGCTGGCCACCGAGGAGCGCGCCTGGACCGCGGCGGCAGGGGGCGCCCCGTAGTTGTCCGAGACGGAAACGGTCAGGTTGTAAGAAGGGATGCGCTCGCGGTCCAGGGCGCTGGCCACTTTGATGAGGCTCAGGTTCGGCACTTTGCTGCTCTGCACCTCAAAGTGGCGCTGCTCGTTGCCCGCGAGAATCTGCACCGAGATGTTCCCGTTGGCCGCGGGGGAGTCTGCGTCCGTCACGGTGAGCAGAGCTACCACCGTGCCCACCTGAGCGTTCTCATCGACCGAGGCGTAGCGCGAGGTGGCGGGGAAGTAGCGAAACTTTACCACCGGGTCGTTGTCGTTGACGTCCAGCAGCTGAATCAGCGCCTCGGCGCGCCCGGTGAGGGAAGGAACGCCTCGGTCCAGAGCCTGCACCGTCAGCGAGTACTGGCGCCGGGCCTCAAAATCCAGGGGCTCCCGTACCGTGATAAGCCCCGTTTCGGGGTCCATCTGGAAGGGGGTCCCCTCGTCCTGCAGCCGATAGCGGATGTCCGCGTTGGTGCCCTCGTCCGCGTCCGCCGCCGCCACCTGGAGGACGCTGGAGCCCACGGCCGCGTCCTCAGGCACCCCCGCCTGGTAGTGGGAACTGCCAAACACCGGGGGGTTGTCATTAATGTCCTGCACAGTCACGTTTACCTGGAGGTAGCCCCGCCGCTTGGGCTCGCCCTTGTCCTCCACTTCCACCAGCAGCTGGTAGTGCGGCGTGACCTCTCGGTCCAGTCCGCCCTTGGAGACCAGATGCAGGAAGGCGCCCTCGCCGCTCGGGTTCACGGTGATGTCCAGGCTGAAACGACCCTCCTCGTTGCCCTGGATGATGCGGTAGGAGCGGTGGTCCACGCCGTTGGAGCCGATGTCCGCGTCGGTGGCCGTGTCCAAGATGACCTGGCGCCCGCTGCTACTGTCCTCCTTGAAAGTGACCACGATGGAGGGGTCTGGGAAGACCGGGGCGTTGTCATTCAGGTCCCACACCAGCACTCGCACCTCCGTGGGGTAGGTGGGCGAGCTGGAGAGGACCACCAGGTTGATCACGTCGCTGGGCAGGCTCTCGCGGTCGATGGTGGCCGTGGTGTACAGGGTCCCGGTGCTACTGTTTATGGCGAACAGGGCGTGGCTTTCGCTGAGCCGGTAGGTGAAGCCCGGGCGCGTCTGGATGGTGCCCACCAGCGTGCCTGGGGGCTGCTCCTCCAGCACTTGGAACACCTGGCGCTGCTCGGCCCCGCCGACCCGGGCCGGCCCCGGGAGCAGGGACAGCAGCCCCAAGACGCGCAGGAGCTGGAGCGCCGAGGGGGTGGGCGGCGGGAGCCACGCGCGGCCAGGAGCCCGGCCTGCGGCCAAGTCCATGGTCCCGGCTCCCTGCAACGGTGCGGCCCGCAGAAGGAAGAGGTGAGGCGAAACGAACGCAACGACCGGGATTAAGGCGCCGCGGCGGCAAATGCAGCCGAGAGCCCTGAGAGCTCCGCTATTTTTAAAGAACCTCCAGCCCAGCAGAAGCAGCAAGTCGCCTCAACGAAAGGCTCCAACCAGGTGGCCATGTAGACAGGTCGTGCCGGAGGGCAGCGGGGACGAGAGGCGGCCGGGCATTCCGCGGGGCGCTCCTGGGCGCTGATGAGTTCCAGAAAAGTTTCTCAAACCTCCAGTATTTTCCCGTGGACACGCTAGTCTTGGATCCGGAGAGTGTGCGCGGTCTCGCCCCGGTCGCTGAGAGCTGGGAGAGGTGGTCTGTGTTTAAGGTGTAGGAGCAATCGCTGCAAACACTCTCCAGAAACTTTGGAGCTCGCCCGTGGCCAAGAAACTGAGGAGGGCAGGACAGACGCGGGTGGCGCTGCGGGAAGAGGACGGCGGCGCACGGGGAGGGGCGGTGGGGAGCCAGGAGGTGGGCGAATTCCTTCCCTAAAGGCTGGAGATCAGGGGGCTCCTCGAGTCCCCACCCGTCAGGAACAGGCTGCGACACCCCTCCACGGGGCTGCACGCGGGGGAGCGAGGCCCCGGCGGCGGCGGCGGCAGCGCGCGAACTGCGCTCCCCGCGCGGGCGCTAGGGCTCCGGTGCCCGCGAGCGGTCCGCCGCGTCCTCCTCCTCCTCTGGCAGCCGCCGCCGCCGCCCCTGCTGCGGGCACAGGCAACGTCCAGCGCTCCTCGGCATGTTTTTATTTTACTTCAGCCGGGGCGCCTGCCAACCCGTTATTTGTACATCCACAGCGAGCGCAGGCCCCCCGTTCTTCTCGGCCTCGCGGGGGTCGGGCAGCAGCGGCGCAAGGTCCCCGCGTCCCCTCCCCTCAGCATGCCGGGGGGACCGTTCTCGGAGCCCACTCTAGTGCGCCTCGCCCCTGCCCTGGGGATCTTTGCGTTTAAGGTCCCGGGTCAGTTTCACTTTGTAATCCACAAGGCTTTAGGTTTGGGGGCGGTTGGTTCCCTTTCTCCTGTGCCGTCGGCGGGGCAGGCGGGGACGCCGGCGCCGGCCAGTGGCGGCGCCCGCGGCAGCTCGGGACGGCGCCTGTCAGCGCTCTGCTGCTCGCCCGCCGGGCTGGAGGTTGTGCGGCGGAGGCGCCGGAGCTCGGGAACCCCTCTCGGCGCCCGCGGGTCCTCACTTTCCCCGCCCCCTGCCCGCCGCACGCGCGCGCGCACACGCTCCGCGCGCCGCCGAAACACAAACAGAGGGGGCGGGCCGACCGCGGGGAGAGCCGGACTCCGAAACTTTGCTCGCCACTCAGAGACCCGCGCTGCGTTCGCGCGGACGCCCCCTCGCTCCCGGCCTGTCACCCACGGCCCGCCCCCGCCCAGCCCATTGGGCGCGGCGCTGCCCCCGCCCGCGCGCCCGGCTGCCTCGGCCGCCGACTGGCTGCTCGCGACGCTAATCACTCCGGCGGCCTCCCGAGGACTGCGGGCGGTCGGGGGGGCGGCGGCCCCGCGAGTCGGAGGCGCTGAAAGGGGGGCGATTTTTTTTTTTTTCTCCTCTTTGGTCAAATCTTGGCCGGCGTCAGAGCAATAACAGCAGAAAGCTGCCGTAGAATAGATGGGGGTTAGGTCAGGTTTGCAGATAAATAACTTCAGTGCCGGGGTCTGGGGGAAGACCGTTCGGTTGTTATGCTAGTAATAACTCAGGGGTGAGGGGGTCGAGAGAAAGAAAAGGAAGGCGGGGGGCGAGGGTCTGTTAGAGCGAGGAGGAAGGATTAAGCAAAGCCTGTCTGGGAATGCACAGAGCAGATTGGCTTTAACCGTTTCCTGCCCCTTCTGTTTCGATGGATCCGACAGAATCCAAACCGACCCCCCACTCCCATTCCTCCTCCGTCTACTGCGATCCGGGGCTGGCTCAACGCTAAGCCTGCACCCACCTCGCCTCCCTACCTCCCAGGTGACCAGGGGCACCGGGCCTCGGTACCCACCGCACTTTGGATTTCCTATAGGAAAAGCCGGGGGAACTCGGTGTTTGTTTTGTTTCCCTTCCCAAATGGATCCCAGGTGCCAGTAGCCAAACCTTAGAGTTTTCAACAATAACAAGGGTAGCCCTTGGGAAAGACGGAGCCCTTTTCCTGTTGCAAAGTTTGGGATTTTGATCTCTGTTGAAGTATTTCCCCTTGATATTTTGTAGCCAAAGAAATACCGACGAATTTTTGTGGGTTTTTTTTTTTTTAGGGAGGGGGGAATCTGGGGAAAAGACAAATATGTAAAAATATATAAATTAATAGAATGAACTTGAAATTTGAAAAATGCTCACGCGTCATGTACTGCACTCAGATTAACTCCTCTGCTGCTTACTGTAGCTAATTTTTGTGGTGGCATGCATCGCTTCTCTAAAAGAAAAAAATTGACTAGAAATCAGGTCAGTATTCCTTTCCCTTTAAGGGAAACCAGTTCGAAAATAAGAATCTAAACCAAGCAATGCAAATACAGCACAGGGCGTATGTCATACATTTCTGCCACAGTGACCCCCTCCAAACTTAAAACTTTGTTGAGCCCGAGGAAGATTCAGCCACGAGTAAATGCTGCCCTCTGCTGTTCCGTCGGCCTGGCGCTTTCGGTCTCCTGGTTTCTTGCTTAAAATTAAACGCAGAGACTAGAAGGATCAGATTACACGGCTCATTCCTCCTTCTTGCCTGGAGATAGTGGCAAAGAAAAGAGATCTTTAGGAATCTCCTAGTCCCTTTATTTAAGGCAAAAAAAAAAAAAAAAAAAAGCAACAAAGCAAACAGCAAATTCAAGTCCTCTGATGCAGACGGGCTGTAAACCAAACCATCTATGGGAACCTGAATACTACAAATGCTATCACCAGTTCCTTTGTTTAGGTTACAGCGTTCACTTCCGCATATTCCTCTACTGTATGTACATACATAATGGCACGTACAATATATGTAATCAGTGAATTGGAAACAAACAAGAAAGTTAAATTTCACCACTTCTGTATTTTTAGGGCTTGAAGACTTTCTAAAGCATTGGAAACTGTTCTTTAAGAAGGGAGATATCTTTAAGCCTTTTCTCAATACTTCCCCTGCCAAAAAGTTACAATCCTAATACCATTATTTTGGAGTAATTGAGCAAACAAAAAATTCAAAGGTTAAAGTAGAACCAAAATTTTTTTACAAACCATGGCTATGATGCATGATTTTAAAAGAATATTGTGGGGTTTTGTTTGTTTGTTGTTTGCTAATGCTCCACAGCTGTCATTCAAGTAGGAAGAAATAGAAGAAAAACATTTTAAGCACTCATTTTAGGAGAGCAAGTACTTTGGAGAGCCTGTGGGATACCCTCCTATTTAGTGTCAATAGCATCATATTTGAATCATTTCTGAGCAGATTTCATTTGGGGGAACAGGTGAAAATCACGTATTGCATGGAATGGGGGGTGCCCATTCTGTGGAATCTATATTTTATATTATATGCATTTATATAAAAAATACGATTTAGCAAATTTAAGTAATATAGAAAATGTGTCTATATTCAGTACATAAAATAATTTTTGAACAACTCTGAATGAGAATTATAAAAAATGATTTCCATAATGGTACAGTGATTTGAATAAATGGAAGCTTTCCATCATTACTACTTTAAACTAATACATTCATTTATAGGTAAAGCCTTCACATAAAGTTACAATTTATGTGCACTGGGCACATAATTTAAACTATAATATAGAGAACAGTCTTAATGAAAGATAAGGAACAAGGCCTTTATTTTATTTTTCTCCATTGGGTTTCAAAAATTGTAGCAATATAATGCATGATAAAGAGTAAGGATGCTCCTGTTAATAAAAAAAAAAAATAAGGATGTCCCCCCAAAAGGTAAAATGAAAGAAAATAAAGACATAGAGATTGTTTGCATGAATAAACAAGGTTTGGCTTATTTTTGCTCTTCCACCAAAAGCTTAATTATTTTAAGAAAAGGGTTACTCAATGAAAGCTTTCACTAAACATGAAATGAGATGTTTTTGAGAAGATATTCAGCAGTTTTAATACACTGTAGGGAAAATTATATTTTTATGTCCAGGAATGAAAGAAACTAGAGAATATAGCTCCTTTGAACTTTAGGGAATACATAAAAACAAATAGCTTTTAGAACAATTTGTTATCCTAATCTGTACACATTTGCCATCATTACTTCATTAAACATCTGAAATTATCATTGTTTTTTCACGTTTCGGGCCCCAGGTGAAGCTTAGGCTAATTACACCTCATTCAACCTCACCCTCCTCTCCGTTCTCACCCCTCTACCCTTCTTCACTCCCATCAGGGGACCCAGGAGACAAAGGTTGTAATTGGTAGAGGATGGGGTGGGGGGCTCTCATCTTCTAGACTTTATATGGTAATCCCTGTCATACTGCGTCAGCTCTTTGATCTTTTAAGAAAATATTTTAAAATTAAGTAATTTTAGTGGTTTTTAGTGGTGATAATATCCTGGCATATTACCAGAATAGGAAACGTATCTCCATTATTTCTTTAAATATTTTCCTCTTCCCACCTTTTTTTTCTCCTTTGGGAAATCTTATTGTTTGATACTTACTTATCCATAAGCCAGGTAGATAGTTTTTCTTGCTGTCTTCTGGAACTTTCCACAATTTCATATACCAATTCACTCATTTATTTTTCAGGTATATCCAGTCTACCACTGATTGATCTTTTATTCACTTTATATTAACTCATATTTTTTCATATTTGATATTTCTATTTTGTTTTTAAATGAATTGTAACTCGTTTTCTATTGACACCATCTATCCATCCATCATATCTCCATGTTTAACATGCAGTTTAGGTTCTTGTTCCATCTGTTAAAATTCCCTAGTTATTGTCAGCCGCCCATGTTGTCCAGCTGGTCTCACTCGGAGGTATTGTTTTCCTTGTGTGTTGAGCTCTATGGGCTTGTGACCTCTTGTTCTTGGTCGGTGTCAGCTGTGCTGGAGATGTTTGCTGAGGAGGGCTCTATAAAGGCCAGGCCTCAGTCTGTGAGTTTAGAGCAGGGCTTGGCAAAATTTGTCTCTAAAAAACAAGATAGTAAATATTTTGCGTTTTGAGAGCCAGGCATTCTCTGTCACACTACTACTTAAACTTGCCCTTATATGTGGCAGCAGCAATTGAGGATATGGAAATCATTGGGTATGTGTGCATGGCTGTGTTCCGATAAAACTTTATTTACAAAAACAGAAAGCAGGTCCAATTTGGCCTACAGGCTGTCATGTGCTGGCCTCTTAGAGCATAGGACATAAGCCTTGTGCTGAAAATCCTACCAGATCAACCATTGGTGATCATTTCCATTTGTAATCTTCTTTTACATGTATACACACAGTCCATGAAGTCAGTATTTTGAACATGATTCAAAATTTCTATGTTTTACATCAGTTGCATTTTTTTTCTTTTTTCCTTTTGACCTTTTGTAATCTTGAATTTAAGCTGTGTGGTACAGTGCGGTGTTGCAGTGCCAACCTGCCCGCACCGTGACCCCCAGCCCGCAGGTTTTCAGAGGAGGCCGGGCCGTTCAGTGTGCAAGGGCAACTCGTGTGCCTGCGCTTCTTCCATGACGACACTGGGGTCTTGGCTGCTGCTGTCAATTTCTGCAGAAAATCGGGCAATAACCGCCTCAGGGCAACACAGGGTAGAGGCAAAAGCTGTTTTGTTTTGTTTTTTTCTACATAGTCATCTTTCTAGTCCTTCATAAAAACTTTCTGACCTTTATTTATTTGGTACTTCGCTTCCTCCTTTCATATCCTCCTTGATTTTATATGTATATAATATATAATATATAAACATATAATATATGCATTGAATATATATACTTAATTGCCAAAGGTTATGTGGAAACACCAGTGTATGTAAATAAATCTGAAAGTATAAGATGGAAACTGAAATCATATTTTTTAACATCACACTTATGGGAGAAACAAAATAAAGGGTTAGGATTACAATCCTTCATAATATAGTGCATGTGAGTATGTGAGCAAACCCACTGGAATGGAAATTGCTTATACTAAATGTGAGACTAGGTTTCTGGATATTGTGGCATTTGCCACAAACTAGTAATTACCTACCATAATTTGGAGCAACTACTCAGTCCAACAACTGTTTGTGACAATCTACCCTTTTGTTGAAATATATAACATGTGAATAGTGGGTCATATTTTAATCTTTATTAGGTATAAATATCCAATTTATCTCAAACTAAAAATATGTTAATATGGATAATACTCAAAGACTGCATTACCACTAAAATGAAACTGACATTGAATTTCATGCTAGAATGTAAAGAGAATAAAGAAAATAGATACTTTTAATTTATATGTAATAGATATGCATGTCATGTCAGAGAAGTATTAAGTAAAATCAATAAGATATTCGGTCTAGGTTTACTACTTTAAAACACATGAAAAATTGTGAAAATGCAGAAAAACCTGAACTGTAATTTTGGTCATCTATATCAAGTGGAGAATTAAGAGAATCCTACCAGAGGGTTGATTCTAAAAACACAAATAACTTTGACCCACACAGCTAATATTTCATATTTTCTATTTTAAATTTATTTGAGATAATGAAGTATAGACTACTATAAGACTACTTTATATTGTTTATTGCTTAACAAGGATTGTTTATTGTTTATTGTAAATTATTTATTGTTTATTGTAAATTGTTTATTGTTAAGGATTCTCTTGCTATTATGATAATTTTATATAAATATTTTATTGGCTGACTATTTTATCATATGAATTGGCCAAGAGTTTTTAATGATTTCTTTAATGTTGATATTCAGGGGTTTTTTAGGTTATATTCCTATGAAAATCCATGCTTTTATTCTCATCATTCATTCATCTAACAAAGTTTATTGGAAAGTAATTATGTGTCAGTTACTTGAAAAGGTACGGAAGACACAGTGGTGAATAAAACAGACACAGCTTCCAAACTTTTTTAAAAAGAATTTTGACGTTTAATGATCCTTACTACTTATTTCCAAGTTGCTTCCCAGAAATCCCAATTAATAATCAAAATCAAAATATCTCCTTCCAGTAAAGCAAAGAAACAAATATATTTGAATACAGCAGGTGTGAAATCCTGGAGCATTTAAGGAAGATTAAAAGTGTCTCTTCTTTTAACATATAGCTTCTACTATATTTTCACATATTAGCCATTTGTTTTGCTTTTTAAAAAAAAATAGCATTCATGTTTGTTGCCAATTTAATCAACTGGGGTCTCACAATTTTTTTGGTTGTTGCTGCTGCTATTGTTAAGTCTATTTGTTTTACTCTATAACACCTATTTTCCTTTTAAATTTGTAATTTCTTTCTTTCATCCAGTAACTAAATAAGCATTCATAAGACTTTAATTCTAGTTTCTTCATTCTGTTCTTCCCTCCACTTTTTCGTTTTGTGTTGTACCAATTAGTATGATGCTGCAGGGACAGGAAAAATAAGTAATTGGTCTTCTCTGAATCTAGCACGATGCCTGGAATTCAGATAGTTTCAACAAATGCCTGCTCAATTTCATCCCATACACAAAACCTAATTTTTTTTTTAATCAAAGCAATAATAATTGGTCTGAATGACAGTCTAAAAACGTGCCTATCTAACATGTGGTACAGGGTAGTATTCACACATGATTCCAGGGACTCAGAATACTGAACAGTAGACAAATAAACATTTAAATAAATAACTACATAATTAAACAAACGCACACACATTAGGGTGGATACTGTTACCTTGGCATTCGCCTTCCATCCAAACCTCCCAGCCTACGTCTAGTGTGCATCCTTCTAGAGGCTGCTTTTCAGACTCTCTCTTCCTCCTGTATCTAAACGTGCGTTCATGGACTTTGTTTTGCAAACATGCGCAGGGGTTGTCTTCGTTTTACCCTATCTGTTCCTCAGCCAGCCCGCACGGCCCGGATGCCTGTGCGCAATGGCGCACATGATATGAAGCGCCAGGGCCATCAGCAGCAGCTGCGGCACATTCCCAACCCCTGGATCCCAGTCACTTTGGTGTGTTGGTGAGGTTACTTCTTCCAGTAGTGTCCTCTTATTTCCCCATCTTGCTGATGGCTATGACCGTCACAATGCCCATGATGGGGCACTTCTGTGTCTATTGCTGCCTAATAATTCTGCAAACACCTAAATGTCTTCCTTTAAACAGCTGCACTGCCTCATAGTTCCTGCAGCTGGACCTTCACTGACAAAATCACCAGCAATAAAAAATCATTCCATTTCCTTTATCTTTCAAGTAAGGAGAAATTTTTTGGTCGGTATCAGAACATTTATCTCCAATTTAACATCCGTATCTTCCTTTTGAATAGAGTGGTCCAAGTGAATAGTCATATAGTCATACATGGCAAACATAATTTATGAAGATTTGATTAACAGAATACTGTTCGAATGAAAATAGATTCTCTTTAATAAGGGAGATTAAGGTCTAACATGAGTTCGAAGTAGTGAACACAATATACATTGGAATAAAGAAAAAACTCAGAACTTGGCATGTACTAGAAGACAAAGGACAGATAACAGAGGACCCCAGTAGTACTTAAGCATTTTGATATTTTGCGGTACTCAAAGCCCTTATTAAAAGAAAGAGTGCATTATCTATACTACTTAGTTGGAATATCCCAGATGTCTCTAGTCTTTATAAACATATCACAACATCTTAATTCTTTGTTTATTTGAATTGCTCCATACTCATGTCTCTTTTTCATTCCATTCTTAATCACTGAGTCTGTGATTAAAAATGGCAAACATGTGTTTTGAGAAGAAACTAAGCTATGATTTTGGTTGTGGGTAGTAATTTTGGAGTGGCAGAATATATTAACCCCTTCCTTTCCACCCAATTCATGAATTCACAAGAAGACACAAGGAAAACAGTAAACACAAAATAAACAAACAAAGCATAGAAAAATAAACGACTTTTCAGTTCGAACACTTGTATATGGTTATACTAAGGAGATGTTTCTGGAGATGCAAACTAATAAAAAGTGACAGTTTAATATTTAAAAACAAATTTAATCTAAAAAAATATAAGCAATCATGTCTAGGATATCATTATGGTTAAGATTCTTATTTTTTGCTCTTTAGCAAAGATCAGTTCTAGAATCTGACAATCGTTGAATCCAATCTAGACTCCTATTCATTCCTATTCACTACAGGGTCAAGTGTAAGTCTTTTCAACATCCCATGACTGAGTTCTCTCATATATAAAAATGAGAGAAATCAGATCACGTGTTAACTGTGAATTGATTACCATCTGTCGGCATATGAGATATACTTCAGTTTATGTAAGAAGTTTTAGATAAAAATTAAATACTGATAATCATACCTATTAGGAAAAATTTGAGAATATAATTTCAATTTTTATGGAAGGGAAACAGTTTTGTTTATTTAAAAAACAGCACTACATAGTTACATACATAGAATTTCAAAATTTATAGTAAATTTCTATGAACTTTGGAGCAAAAGAAGAAAAGTAATATAAATATATTGAAAAATAAATGGATAAAGTCAAATACCGTAATATGATTGTGTGAAAGGAAATACTACTAGTATAAGTAAATTTGAGTAAATTCCAATGGAATAGGTTCAGACAGGAAGACAGGACAATGTATTAATAAAATTTAATTCAAAGAAATCAATAAGCCATATAAAATTGAACCAAAGCCTATGTAGGTGGTCATAGACTAATATTTCAGAAAAGCTAAAACTTTTATTGGCTCCAGGTTAAAAAAAATACATTTAAATACATATGAAGAAATTTTAATGTGCTGTTAATATGTCACTGAATATTACTATAACTGCAAGTAAACAAAATATTATTCTACCATCATATAACTGGGTTCTTTTGGAAATCTACATGTTAAATTTGAGCAATATTTTATAAAAGTGCTTTGTTGCTTTTAAGCCAGGAGATTGGTAGTAATAAGTTTATATCAAACATGTTAAAGGGCTTGTCCAAGCTCTGGTCTCCAGTGGGTCTGTGACATGTAATTTTTTTTCTTTTTCAATTAATAATTCATGTTGGATGGAATGGTGAGCAGGGGGCCAGGTGCACCTGCCCTGTGGCCAGGTAAGTGCTGGCCCAGGGGATCAGTGGGTCGAAGGCACCAGGACGATGCCACCAGCCCACAAGGGAAAACGCATGCTAGGGACAAATGAAACTGTTGACACACATCAGGTCATTTCTTTGTTTGGATTGCATGTTACGAACCATTTTCCGGAGCATGCTTAAAAGCTCTGTGTGCCACAATCTGGTGGTCAAGAGCCTAATTGAACAAGGGACACAAGATCCAGAACTCTGTGCATGGCTGCCTTCTAGTCTCAGGACAGCTTTGCTCAGGACAAAGACCGTCTCTCCTGCCACCGAGGGAAACGAGGAGCTCACGTGCTTTTCACAAGCCGTTCTCACCGGAATACTGTTTTCTCATAGTATTTGCCTTGCTTGTGAGGCCAGAATGGCCTGGTGCCCTGCAGTTGCAGCTCTTCGTTGGTGTTCTGAGTGACAGCCACAAGTGGCCCAGACTTGATCAAGACGGTGTGCTCACTGTGCGTATCACCGGTCACTCCCCAGATGGGGCCGGTGACTAGATCTGATAGGTCTGTTGCCCCCTGGTTGATCTTGAGGCAAGTCACCTAGGTGTGCGGAGAGCTTCTGCAAACGCAGGTAGATTCGTAACCGTAGTGGTGAAGTATCCATGGAGGCTGCAGAGCCGAAAGGGCGATGCCCACACCCAGCGGCGGCACTGCCAGAGGAGACACTCGGCCTTTAGAAAGTAAGACGCAGGGCACGGCGAGGGTGCGCGCTGCCTGTTGGTCAGATGGGCCCAAATCAGGGGACACCGTGCCGAGCCTGGCTGCGCAGAATCCTTCTGCGTCAGTGTCTCATAGAGAGACACCTGACGAAGGTGACAATACGCTGGTTCGTGTCACAGAATTCTGATTTTAAGGCCAAGGTGCAAAGAGCTTCAAAGCCATCATTCCTGGGCCACCGACGAGAAAATCAGAACCAACTGAAAATCAGTGACTTTTCGTGGGCTCCTCCGAGAAGTGAGGTTACAAGGAAACACGTCCCCTGAAGCCTGGAGAGACGGGCAAATCCACAGGGACCTCAGGTGGAGCTGAGATCTCTTCCCTGGTCCAGAAAGTCCAGGGACACTTAGATGATGATCTTGCCGGAGGCCGAGTGTGGGCCACCGTCATTAAGGACGTGTGCATTTCACTAGTATTTACAACCACATGCACTTACTATCATTTTTTATGCTGAGAATGTCCCAACTTTGAGTAGTGGGAGCCCCATTGAGCGGGCTTCTTTGTCCTTTTGACATTGCCCCTTAGTCCTTCCCTGGTCTCTGACACACGGCGGTGTCAGGCTCCCCTGTACTCCCCCGCTGAGCCCCCGCATTAGCCATTGCGCGTGGCCCACTTCAGCGTGGCAGGTACTTAGCCAAGGTCTGGGCACAGGCGGCCCACTGTGCCGGGGGCTGCCGTCCTGCGGCTCTTTCAGTGGGCAGACTCGGGCTCAGTATTTCAAGAACTAAAATCATGAATTTTTTCCCTCAAAGATAAAGAATTTGTTAGCAAAAATAGTAAGCCATATATATATATAATCAAATTTTTAATAAAATTTTTAGTAAATTCAAGTTCATGTTGAACATTAACTCGTCTTCCACAGAATTCTTCTATTGTCCTCCTTACAGCGAGTAAGGACTAGAATTGTTGTGGCAGTTTCAGCTTGCAGAATATATTTTTCTTAATTTTAATGGAAATTTTAGAATAGGCATGAAAATAAAGATAACAGTACCTATCCCTCATCTTCAAAACACCAACATTTTGCTAATCTTATTTCATTTCTCTCTCTTTGAAAAAAGTTTTTAAGTTTTTTTCAGGTACAACAAATGCCAGGTATTATGTCATTTCATACATAAGAATTCAGCGCACATCCCAAACGCTTAAGGCCTATTTATTTTTACATATCCGGTATGCTACTACCACACTTAACAAAATTGAAGTAACTCCTTCGTATCTTCAGACACCCAATACCCAATGGCCCAATGCTATCCATTACTTATTTTATACCAGATAGTATACAGATCACTCTACTTAGATCACCTCCTCTGATTCTTACATAAGATTTATGGAACACCAACACTCTCATTTCACTGATGAGAATATCAGGGGAACAAAGCCGAGAGCTGAGTCGTCATACACTTAACATAGCTCATGGCTTTATCTGCTTCTAAAATCCACGCTCCTGTAAATTCTGCTGGACTCCTGGGCTGCCTGTCTCCAGATTGTGAAGCTTGAGGGCAAGGGCCACCCAGCAATGTTTGCTGAGTGGACATTCGATAAACATTATTTGGATGAATAGTCACTGGTACTGGCAGGGACCAACTGGTTCTTCGCGTCAACTGCCAACCCTCTCCGAGAAGGAACTCCAGATAAAAGGGTAATTAGAGTGTGTGTTACTCAATCCCATATGCTGCGCAACACTGTATTTGGACCATGTGCATCAGGATTATCTGGAATTCTTTGCAAAAATAAATACCTGTGCACCTTTCAGAATGAGGAACTGAGAAGCAGAAACCTAGATCTTCCCTTTTAGCAAGTGCACATGAAAGGCTGGGGACCACACACCTCTACATTGGAGCTAACCCGGGGGGGGTCCACAGAGCGGCAGCACTGGCCCAAACAGGAGACTGTCCGCAAAGCAGAACCCTGCACCCACCCCTTGAGCATCAGCATTTACCGAATCAAAACTGCATTTTATGTCCTACTTTGTACATGCGAGCTTGAGAAAACCTTTGAGAAGTACTTTGAAATATACTGGTCTACATCAACATTAGTAAGTGATAGTCCATCTTGCAACATCAAATTTCTTAAAACAATTTGCCAAGCAGCCAGTGAAACAAACAAACAAAGCCAACAAAAAAAAAACTGCGGACTGGCCCACTCTTGCCCTTCTCACTTCTTTGATCCAATTACCCTGCTTTTGTTTGCTTGTTTGTTTGTTTGCTTTTCCCTCGCCAAATCAGATCCTTCCTCTGGGCCTTTTAACTATGTCTTTCTAAATCAACTCTATCACCAAAGCCTCTGGCTAGACGTTCCTCACTCAGAAATCACTTATCTAACTTCCATAATTTATGTTGCCTTCCAATAGTTCTCACAATGAGAGTATTTTGCTCAATTTTCTTTGTCACTATCTGAAGTTCTATTAATAATGTGTTTACTGGCCGATTATCTGTCTGCTCCACTAAAATATAAGCTTTGTGTGGGAGGGAAGCTTAAGGTATTCAAGTTCTATCCCCAGTACTTACAATGAAATCTGTCAGAAGGTGAATACTGACCAGGCCTGTCAAGTGAATAAATACAAGGTGCATTATTGCCGGTTACACCCTCCCCATCTGAGTTGCCGAAAGCTCCCTCTTCCCGCAGCGTAAGCACCTGCCACGGTCATTTTCCTGTGACAGCTGCAGACAGTGAAGGAGGCCGTAGTACTGTGCCTGTTGAATATAAGCAGAGGTGCAGTGATGAGTTTTTTATTTTTTGTTTAGAGGGTTTTGGGGTTTTTTTTTACATGTTCTTCCATTTTTTTTAATTATATTTTACTGACTACGCTATTACAGTTGTCCTGATTTTCCCCCTTTGCCCCCCTCTACCCAGCGCCCCCCACTCCCTCAGGCAGTCCCCCCACCAGTGTTCATGTCCCTGAGGCATGCATATACATTCTTTGGCTGCTCCATTTCCTATACTGTACTTTCCATCCCCGTGGCTGTTCTGTAATTACTTATTTGTACTTCTTAATCCCTTCACCTCTTCACCCATTCTTCCTCCTCCCCCCTCTCACTTGGCAACCATCTGGTAACTACTTTTCTCTTGCTGCTTTTGAGTCTCTCTCTACTTTTAACCTTTGGCCTTGTAACAACGATGTGTCTTGGAGTGGCCTCTTTGCAGCCATCATAATTGGGACTCTCTGCGCTTCCTGGACTTGCATGTCTATTTCCTTCACCAAATTAGGGAAGTTGTCTTTTCCTATTTTTTCAGATAGATTTCCAGTTCCTTGCTCTTTCTCTTCTCTTTCTGGCACCCCTCTGATGGGAATTTGGACCACTTGAAGCTGTCCCAGATGCTATTTATATTATCTTTATTTTCTTTTTTTGGATTCTTTTTTCTTCTTGTTGTTCTGCGAGGTTGTTTTTGCTTTCTTATGCTCCAAATCATTGATTTGATTCTCGGCTTCATCCACTCTCCTGTTGTTTCACTGTAAATCGTTCTTTATTTTAATTAGTGTATCCCTCATTTCTGACTGGGTCTTTTTTATGCTGCTGAGGTCTTCACTGAGTTCCCTGAGCATCCTTATAACCAGTGTTTTGAACTCTGCATCTCATAGATTGCTTATCTCCATTTTGTTTAGCTCTTTTCTGGAGTTTTGATCTGTTCTTTCATTTGCGCCATGTTTCCGTGTCTCCTCATTTTGGCAGCCTCCCTGTGTTTGTTTCCATGTATTAGGTAGAGCTGCTTTGACTCCTTATCTTGGTAGTTTATGGGAGAAACTCCTGGAAACTCAGTTCTTCTTCCCAATGCAGTAAAGGATTATAGGTCAGTGAGTCTTTTATCCTATTATCACGCAAGCAGGGTTTATTGGTGATCCATTCTCTTGGAAGAGAATGGGCTTTGCCGACATGGGGGTGAAAGGCAAGAGCAAAGGATGCAAGGACAGGGGTGGCAAGAGCAAGAGAGATAGCCTTTGTCCTGAGGACTTATATAGTTGGCAGGTAGGGGAGGGTGAAGAAGTTACATATTGATTGACAGGTAGAGGAGGTGCTAGCTTTCCAGGATGGGGGCATTAGTACCCAAATGTATTAACAGGCTTCTTCCTTTGGGCACTAGGGGCCCCCTCAGGCCTTTCAGGCCTTGGGATGAAAGCACAGTTTCAAAGGCTTTCTGTCGCAGACAATGGAAAAGAAACATAGAATTCCAAGGACTGCTGATCCGGTGGGTGGGGCATGTCTCCCTCCCCCTCCCTGCTTTTGTTTGCCATCTCTCCTACCTAACAGTAGTGTGGCCAAATGTAGTAGATGTCCTGTAGGGTCCAGTGGCACAGCCTCCCCATCACCCAAGCTGGGTACTCAAGATGTGCCTTTCATGTGGGCTGAGTACACCCTCCTCTTGTAGTTGAGCCTTGGTTGCTGTTGGCAGATCAATGGCAGGGATTTACACAGCTGCAAGGACTGGCTGTGACCACTGACCCTCAACCTCCACCCTCCATGGAGGCTCAGCTGTGCAGGGGCAGGGTGGTAGTGCTCCAGTGTGGTCTGTAGCTGTCCACTGGGTGCGTTGGCTCTGGGATTTTCTGGGCGGTGCAGGCCAAGTCCAACCCCCCCTTGTGTTTTGCCCGGGGCTCCCTGCCTGAGCTGTAAAGCAATCTGACGTGGCTGCTGCCTGTGCTGGGCTTGGAGACTCCCAGGTGGAGCCAAGCTGTGACTCCGATCTGGCGGCTGCTGGGGCTCACCGCAGCCAGCTGCTGCTCGTTTGATAGGACTTAGGAGCCAAGACCAGCCACTCTTATGGAAAAGCAGCTTGAATAGGCCAGTAAGTTGGGTGGTTGAGAGCCTCTGGGGATCTCCAAGGCGGATCAGTGTTAGCCAAGCTGATGGAGTCTCTGATATGGCACCAGTCTACCCACTGTGTAGGGGGAGGGCTCAGCAAATGGACAACGGCCTCTGCTCACATCGATGATAGACACTTCAGTCCCTCCCTGTACACCACGGGTGCCTTTCAAGCTGCCACCCCAGCGCTGGAGCTCAGAGGGAGTGAGCCTGAGTAGGTGAATCTGTGTGTAGGTTCTTTAAGAGGAACTACTTGGAGCTCCAGAAGTTTCTTCCACCTACTGAAGCCCTGCTGGTTTTCGCTGCCAGAAGTTGTGGGGACTTGTCTTCCTGGCACTGGAACCCTGGGCTGGGGGGCCTGGTGTGGGTCTGGGACTCCTTGACCCTGAGGTATCCCTTCAAATTTTTATCCAAGGGGGTGTGGGGCCAGCCGGTTCTGAGTCAGCACCCTGCCTACCAGTCGGGATGGATGTGGTTTCTTCAGTTCTGTAGCTGTCAGGCTTCCATTCAGCTCAATTTCTGATGTTCCTGAATGATAGTTGTTCCATATTTTAGTTGTAATTATGATGTGGTTGTATGAGAGGTGAGCCGTGTCTGCCTACCCTGCCATCTTGACTCAAAGTCGGCTCATGATGAGTTTTTAATATAAAAAGTGAGGGTAATATATCACCCTAGTGCCAAATCGATTTAAATCCTGAGTACAGCAAATACTAACAGGACTGTATCTTAACTATTTGAGAGCATATTTTAGGCTTTAAAGGACTGGAGGCAGATCAAATCAGAACAGTTAGTCTCAAATTGGTCATTTTGGGTTGTGACTTATGCAAAAAATGTATTCAAATTTCCCAGATTTTTGTGGACTGGAAATCTAGTCCATAGTTCTTTCCAATAAATCTGAGGGGAGAGGGAAGGGTCAACTCTTATTTAACAAAAAGGGTCAACTCTTATTTAAGAAGTTGTGGACTTTCTTCTACCCATAACTTTTAGGAGGGAGTGACAGAGGGTGGTTAGCTGGAGTTTTTTTTTTTTTCCTTTCTGGCATAACATTTTAAAGAAGAAAAAAGAAAAAACCCTTTGGAATAATGTTCTCCTTCGATACTTTATGTAAATTATACAATTGAAATAATTTTATAATGAAAATATAGCATATATGATTAGCTCTTATGAAAACAGATTCTTTTCACCATGAAATTTTATGAAAGTTGGAACCATTGTGGTCCAGGGCATGAATAATTCTGAGGATAATACGCAAGCTCCCTTTATAAAACGTGTTTTGGGGTCTAAAACATAAATTTTAACAATTAATGATAATCCTTAATTCAACTATATTGCTGTAGGTTGCTATTACATAAATTTAGTAATTCTTTACACAGTGATAATAATTCTCTCATTTCAGTGAGAAGTCCACAAAACAAGCATAATATGTGTACTAATTGATACCACACTGACAGTGGCTAGTATATACTTACCTTTAATGATTTGTTTGACATAATGTGAAAGAAAAAAAACTTTTGAAATCCTTAGGTACTAATTCCTACTAAGATGATCCTTATTTGCCTTTACATTGTTAATACTACACTACACTATTCTAGCACCACCATTAATGTTATGTCAAACTTGCACACAGTGAAACTTAGATATTTTGGTTACTTGATGAATAAATTAATATACTAAACAGTAGTTGGGGACTTCAAGGCGTGGGGGGAAAAGCTTAGATCTTGATATGTCTAGTTTCAGACAAAGGGGGTTAAAGTCCAGCTACCGCGTTGCCGTCCTGTGGCGCTGTGGCAAGACAGCTCACTGACATTAAAGACCAATCTAGAATCTGAGGATTCCTTTTGGTGGGGGCAGAGAAAGTGAAGGAAATACTACTTGCAGACTGTAGAGATGTCAGTAGTATCTGACTCAAAGACTGGTAGTGAGGAATAAAGAAATAATTCATATGGAATGCTTTGCATAATAATACCATTACCACAAATAGGCTCTCTGCATTGACTAGATTAGATTAGGTTTACAATGATAGAAGCTCACATTGTTATTCTGTGTACCCTGCTGTTTCCCTTCTGGATCTAAATGCCTAAAGAAAAAAATCACTTCTAAAAGTGTTGTTTTTCAAAGTAGCCACATGGTGGCAGACTTTAACCAGAAAGAGAGAAAGTTCCTAAAATCATTTGCAGCCTTTTACTTTTCTTTGGATATGTGTAAAAGCCCAAAGTTTACACAATTACACCCAGGACAGGCACCATACCTTCCTCATCTTTATAGTCTAGAAACCTAGAATTAGGATTTCACGTATTAAAGGGAGCTCTGTTTAATATCAGGTGGGAGCCTCTTTCTCCTGGCCTGAAGGTTGCTCCTTCTGGGAAGGAGACGGGCAGTTCCTGGCACTGGGCAGCTTTTCCCCTCCGAACCGCTGGCTGGTTTTGACCAGGTGGAGACCCCCCACCCCCCGCCCCGCCCCTCCCCAGAAGAGGACCGTCCAGCCATGCTTCCTGTCACACTACAGACCCTAGAGGGCATTGCCTCTTTCTGCGCCTTCTGTTCTTGTATCTTTCTCCAACATCCTCACTTGCCCGGGCTTGCAACCCTTAAGCAAGTGGTCCCCACTTCACCTCAGACTCAGGGCCAGGGCCAGAGCCAGACAGCGGTGGGAAGCTCCTGTGGCACGCCTAAATGATGCAATACCTACCCCATTCATCCAGCACTTAACATTCCCTTTCGCTGCTGTGATCTTGTATGCATTGCTATTCACCTTTTTTTTAATGCCTCCATCAGCAAGCCAGATGAGTATTCTTTTTTTTTTTTAATGTATTTATTTTAGAGAGGGAAAGGGAGGGAGAAAGAGAGGGAGAGAAACATCCATGTGTGGTTGCCTCTCACATGCCCCCCACCAGGAACCTAGACCACAACCCAGGCCTGTGCCCTGACTGGGAATCAAACCGGCGACCCTTTGGTTCGCAGGCCGGCACTGAATCCACTGAGCCACACCAGCCAGGGCCAGAGTAGTATTCTTTACAGGTAGAGTTCATATTATTTCCCCCTCTTCTAATGCACTGTCAAGTAACATTATGCCCGAGAAAGGAGCTCACTAAATATTTTTACTACAAAACAGATGAATAAGGGATGCTGTTTACATCCACTCAGTTATATCAGTTACACTAGTATTTTCTATTATAAATATATTTTTAATAAAAATTTCACTGCACTGAAAAGGTTCCCTTTCTCTTTGTTTATAGAACCACAATATATACAGATTTTTAAGGTTCAAATATTCTTATAGGCAAAGACAAACATCTTTATTTAAAACACACTTCGTTTTTCTCTCATTCTCACTTACCATAGGTTCCCAGAATGAACCAGCAGAAATTAAAAAGAGCAACATCTGTGAAGTAACGGTGGTAAGCCAGGAGCCGGGGGCTTGGGGCCTCTCCGTCATAACACAGAACAACGAGGCTCCCAGCGCGACAAGGACAGACAAGCCTGGGATGACAATGGCTTGAGGACAGGCTTTTGAAAAGTTCTCTGGCATTGTCTTTACACTGCTGTCGGCCAGACGGGTAAGTTCTGGGAAGTTATACAAGAAAAGAAAACGGCTTCTGGAGAAACTTTGGGACATTTAACCCAGTGAGCGCGCACACCCCCTTGCTGGGCGGACAGTGTTCTGACAGAGCCTGCAGGTTCGCGTCAAGAAATGTCAATAAGCAGCACAGGGAGCGACCTGAGAAATAACCTATTCCAACCTGCACGTGGGAACCCGCAGCAGAGAAAAGTAAAACAGCGAACTACAGCCACGCAGCTGGTCAGTGGAAGAACCGCTTTCGGAATTCATGGATCCGAAGCTTGGACTGTGCCCTGAACAGTAAAACAGTGCTTCTCGAAGGCCTCATGAAAATGAAATGAATATGAAGTGCCCTGTTATCACAATGCTGTATCATTCTAGACTTAGGGGTCTCTTGAAAATCACGTAATGCAACCTTGACCTTGACAATGCCGGGTTTTAGAAATGAAACCTAGAAAATTTAAACGTACACATAGGAACTACCCAATATATCACACCCATGGATATATCGTATCTATTGGAGCTATCCAATATATCATATTCATGGACATGTTACGTATACAGTATCTCCAACATACCATATTGATCCTATCGTATCTATGACAGGGGATCTGTTTCTGTGGTTAGGGAGGCTGGCAAGTCCGAAGACCGGCTGTGAGCAAGCTGGAGACTGGGCGGAGCGGAGGGGCAGTTCAGTCCAAAGGCCTGCAGGCTCCAGCCCCTGGGTTGGCCGATCTTTTAGTTTGAGTCTAAAGGCAGAAAAAAAAAAACCACGTCCCAGCTCTAAGACAGCCAGGCATAAGGAATTCTCGCTACTAAGTTTTCTTGTTCTGTTCTGACCTTCACCTCATTGGACGAGGCCAATCCCCATTAGGGATGCGGGCCTTCTGACCTACTCATCCTACCGATTCAGATTTATTCTCTTTCAGAAGCACCCTCAGGAACACGCCGGAAGTCTGACTGCGTGGATGGGCTCTCCACTGCCCAGTCAGGGTAACCAGCACAAACACTAACCTTAAGGATATTTCTATACCTAATTATTACTTAGAAGAAATGAATATGTACTAATATGGCCATGGCAAAATTTCTGGGTAAGGTGTGCTATTTTTCACACACCTGATCAAGAGTTATGAACCGATTCCAACACTCATGCCTCCCCTGCCCCACCTTAAAGATCTAAGTGGTCTGACCTTTACTTGAAGTTGTTTATAAGACGGCCTGTCTCTCCTTCCCTCACCTTCTCCTTCACTTGGCTCAAAGCGCCCCCCGGGGTTCAGTGAGGACAAGCCAGCCTCATTCTTCAGAGCTTTATGAGCAGCAGCCTAGGAAAACGAGCTTTGTGAAATGCTGTTGAAATGGCATGTTCTCCCTGTGCTCACCCCGAATCCTGTGACCCCAGGTGCATTGGCATCTCGAAGGAACCCACTGGATCAACCTTTGGAACATAGTTAATCACCCCAACTTTTTAGATAGATGGGCTTGTAATCGATAATTATTGGTACTTATTTTTTTTTATTAAAAAGAAAAAAAACTTCAGTCTAAAAATTATATTGTGTATTGAAATTATAATGACCTGAGTTAAAATAATCTTGCTTGTCCTTGTTTGCTTCATGTGGAATTTTTTCCCTTTTTAACGGAACATGTCTAAAAACATTTGGGCGCTGGCATATTATTTCTGCTTTAAAACGAACTCTTTGTCTCTGGGGTCACTGAGTCACCTTTCCAGGGGAACTGGCTGGTAACCATTTCTAATTATTACTCTTATTTATGGACATTTTGTCATTTCAGATACGGGAAAGTCACTACCATTTTAAATATTGAATCTCTTTTTAAAGACATGTAAATTAATTAACCACTTAAAAAAATGTATGGCATCAAATGGATAGTCCTGCCACGTTCTAAGTCCCATGATTTTTGATGATCTTTAAAAGACTCAGAGAGTAAAAGTGTATTAAATTAACAGCAACAGAATTAGAAACTATTTGTAGTAAAATAATATTTTTAACTGCCTCCTCCCACATGAACTGCCCCTTCCCCACACACGCACCATCCAGCTTTTCGAGGAAACTTGATGTACTTGCATTTGGAGACATTGGTTTGCATCAAACAATATCAAATAGAATATACAACAGAATAACATATTTCTAATCACCTCTCTGTTCATGCTTACACTTAAACACACATGCTATGCACAGAAATACACAAATATTTGTTTTTAATGGGATTGTGCCATATTTTTAAAAACCTAATATATCATTGCAATCTTTCCAGGCTAGTACGTAGATGTAACTTAGTATATCTATTTATAGTCCACACTTCCCTACTTGAAACCTTGGGACTAGATGGATTTTGAAATTCAAATTTTTTTTTGAGGGGGGAAGGTAATATAATACATACACTGTATATTATTACAGCATTTCCAGTTATGTCTTGGGTGGCACCCCATAATCAAATACATTAATATTTCTACAGGAAACTGAGTGTGTAGTCACGCTAAATGGGATAAAAAAAGATTATGAATAACCTCATGTCTGGTCAGGATAGGTTTTTATCTCCAAATAAGTTCATGTTAGATTTACAGAAAAGACTGTAAATACCCATTTACAAAATTCACTACACTGTGAATTTGTAAAAGGTTGTTAACAAGCCATATATCTAAAAGTGCACTGAGGATCGACGGTCTGCTTGAAGCAAAGAGGGAGCCCCGAGCGTGCCCAGGACGCCTGTGGCCTCGGAAGCGGTGACTCTCCCGGCAGGTCCAACGGCTGCAGAAGGACGCTCTTGTCCACTGTTTCCGTGAGTCTAAAATGCAAACCAGGCACAGAGCCACGTTCGGATTCCGGATCAAATCCTGACATGCGCTCTGAAGAGCTGCGCAACACCCTGGGAAGGCGCTGGTGCGGACAGAGCTCTGCCGATGAGTGAACGGCGCTCTGAGTCATCTGAAGAAAGCCAGTGTGGGAAAATTCCTTTCTGCCAACTTAGGCAAGAAGCGAGGAAAGAGCCGCGGGCTAACGGATGTGTTCCCACAAGTAGAAACAGGAGCGGCGCTGTCTGCTGGTCACACATGTTCAGGAACATGGCGAAGTAAGAAAAGATTATATCTCTAGGCTCATTTCGACCTCTTTGAAAGAATTCAAAGAACTGCTTACAGTTCCTACGTACTAGCCATGAAAATGAAGCAATATTCCTTTGCAAGCTCATGCTGCACCCAGTAAAATATATTATGGGATGCTACCCAGGCAGACAGACACGAAAGGCACCGCCTTCCGGCTCAGGGCTCTGTGAAAAGGGCTGTAAGTCAAGAAAGATGGGGTGTAGAATGAGCGCTCACATACACACATTCGTCTGCTTATAGGTTTTCAGTGATAATTTTAGTGTTTCACAGCCTACTTAGTACTCCAGCACGGTGTTAGAGTTTTTACAATGGGTTTAAGCTACGGCATGACTGAAAAAACATGGGGGTCCTATCTGGGGACTAAGACTGTACCTCCTACAGTTGGCAAATGCGCCTGACTTGCTCTTTATTAAATACTTTGAGTATTTCTTCACCCAGAGTCTTGAAAAATGATATCACTCCAGAAAGTATTTAGAAATAAAGAAAGTGAACTATAATAAAGTTTGGATTATTGTCGTAGCTTTCAAACTATGTCTCCGATTATGTAATACAATTGCCCTCCTATGGGTTCTTCTCAGAGAGAACGCAGAGCAATGCCGTTAGCAGAGGGGTCACATTGCGTTTTTCTTCCGCTCAGAATCCTTCGGTGGTTCCCCACCTCACTCCGTAATGACTGACGCCTCTGCAGTGACCCGCAGGCCCCTGCTGGGTCTGCCCGTAGGCCAGCGTTCCCCGGCTTCCGCACGCCCCGCCGACCCCGGGCGCGGGGCTGGCCACCGTGCTGATTCAAGGGCGGAAATGACCCGGTCTGGACTGGCCATGTTTGCACTCCGAATTTCTTCTGGGATGTTTCCCCCTAAATACCTATATGGCTCCACCTTCCCATCTTTCAAGTCTTTGCTCTTTGTTACCTACTTGGTGAAGCTTTCATGGTACCCTATTTAAAATTTCAAACTACGTCCATAGCACTTGTTACTCAGTACCACTAGTAACATAACATTTCAACATGAAGAGGCTAAGAAAACACATTATTCGGTGAAAAAGAGAATAAATACAGCCAGCCAAATAGAAACAAAAATCCTGAGTGGGTTGTGCCCAAGAGAATAAAGTATTTCAAAGGGTAAAGGAGTGACCAGCAACATCAAGTGCTGCCCACAGATCAAGCAAGGTGGGGGCTGGAAAGGAAGCGCCGGGTTGGGAAGTGGAGGCCACACCTGCCTTCCCACAAGCAGGGTCAGGAGAAAAGCAGGCGGGGAGGCCTGATTCCAGGGTTTCAAGAAAGAAGGGGCGATGAGGAAGCAGAAACAGGGAACAGAGACCCTGGTTCCCAAGAATTTTGCCAGAAGGAAGGAGGGAGTTGAAGTGGTAGTTGGAGGTGCAAGTGAAATCGAGAGATTGTTTTTTGTCTTGTTTCGTGTTCTTCTTCTAAAGACAGAACAAATGATGGCCCATTATGGACACAGGCAAGAAAGAAGGAAAAATTCATGATGAAGGAGAAAGTATGAATGCAGGAGAAACGCCTTGCAAAGTGAGAGTGGAATGAAGTACACGCCAGGGGATCGTGCAGTAAATGGGAACATCAGTGATTCACATACAGCGATGAGAGAGGTGGCAAAGGTAGGTGGCTCAATGAAGGAAGGTGGAGAAGTACGGAGATAGTAACTGTCTTCTGAGACAGTTCCAACAAAATATGGGAAGGAAGACGGTGAGGTGACAGTGAGAAATGAGGAGTAAGTACAAAAATGTTCAGGTTTTAGAGAAAAGAAGAGTGAATGGGTTAGAAAAATGTGGCTGGTGCCCACGTTCCTGAGTTAGCGATCATTCCTACGAAGCGGCGCAGGGCAGCGTGCGTGTGTGTGTGTGTGTCCTTTCTCCCATACAGTGTAGATGCAGGCGTGGAGTGAATAAAGCATTGAATTTGGGGGGGGGGGGGGGGGGTGTGTGTAAGAGAATGACCGCAATGCTTGGTGGCGAGGTTTAAAAGGGCAAAGGCCAACATGAAAGGGATGAGGAAGTGAGAGATGGCAGGTGTCCAAGCCCCGTGGGGTTAACACATATTGGAGTCAGGATGCTGTGGGAAGCGAGCGGAAGCGGGGACTGATGTTTCGGATGCGTGAGGTCATCGCTATGGACGGGTTGTAGCCGCTGAAAATGCCGAGGTCTAAGTCGTGGGAAGGGAATGCGTGGCTGAGGTGGGGCCGGGTCAGTAGAGCAGAGAGGGCAGAGGGTGAAGCCTCGGCGCAGGGGGCGCGTTACTTGCCTGAATGATGACCACACACAGGACAAGAAAACAAAAATACTCAGTGTTTCAGGGAAGAGGGAGGAGGGCGCAGGGGCTGGTAGACACCTGCAACCGTGAGGACCGGTGTGCCGCACCCACCATCAGTGACAAAATTCTGGGTGAGCGTCCTCAGGGGAGAGTGGGGAGGGGGTCTGGGAGCAGCTCGGAGAGCCAGGCAGGGCGCCCTCCCCGCCGCCAGAGGAGGCCACGCCGGCCAGGCCGGAGGCCTCCGCGCAGGGGAGAGCCTGGCCGCGGCCGGGCCGGGGAGGGCCGGGAGCCCTCGGGGCGGTTGGAGGGAAATTTGCGGAAAGCTGAGCGTTGTTAATCGAGAAGACGCGAAGGGAGGTCGGGAGCGCGGGGAGGGGTGGGGGGCGCGGACCTGTGCTGCATGGAGCCTTATGAGGAGCAAGACCCTATCACTCGTTATCAAAACCCCCAAAGAGAGCCCCCAAAATAACTACGCCAAGATAGCAGGCCCCGTCTGACACACGGTCACCCTACCCGTGAAGATGAGACGCGGAAGAAGAGGTTATCTCATGCCGGCGACAACAGGAGCAATGTGAGGGCAGGTGTTGGTCTGGAGGGGACGCGCAAGGCTAGGGTTTCTCTCCAGGACGAGCACTGAGAGACTGAAATGCAGCGGCGTGTTCAAATCCCAGCTCAGCGCTAGTACGTGCAAGAAAGCGTCGAACCACCGCCCGCCCAAGGGGTTGGAAAGCTAAACTCGAATTCTTGGGGGTGCGCAAGCGCGCGTGCGAACGGAGAGGCGCGGCGTCTGCCCGGGGCCGCGGCGCCCTCCGCTCCGCAGCGGGGACGACGTCCGCTGCTGCCGAGTCCGGCGCCGTCTGCGTCCTGCGTCCGTCCGGGTCAGTCCGGGGTCCTTTCTGGGGGGAGGGCTTCCTGGGAGAGGGTATCTTCATCCCGCTCCTACGGGGCGGACTTTTCAGCAAATCGCGTCCCTGTCTTTTCCTTTGACCGGTTTAGAACTGCCCGTTCTGTTATTTCAGTTTTCTCATCACTAGAGGCCACTGTTGCCTTTTAGACATATCTCAGAACTCAAAGTCCACTGTCTGAACAACCTCAACGGTGATCAGTTTTAAAAACGGGGGAGACTATGTGCATATTATCTTGGGTACCATGTGCCTATTTAAAATGAAAAATGGTTTCAAAGTACCCTTAAAGCAAACTGTGAAATTTTCCTTTAAAAATTGAGCCATATTTAGATACAAATATAAATGTTACTCCTCATATGGCATTTATTTTCCCCAAAGCCTATGTTTTTCAATGGCGTAAGAGAAAGATCATAAATCTACTCTCAATGAAATATCTTCTCAAAATGTTGGATTCTAAAGGATACTAATAGAAATGAAAGATAAAAGTAGACTGGTTAAAGTTATTGAGTGCCCAGCACTGTTCTTAGAACATCACATTGGTTACGCCACTTAGTTCTAAATATAACAGATCTGTAGGTTATCTACCAGCGGCATTTCCAATGTATAGCTGAGAAAACTAAGGGACAGAGATTTTAAATAAATGACCCAAGATTATATGCCACTAATACAGTGTCACAAGAGCTTCCCCCACCCAAATCGGATATGGGATATACGTGTATGTGTAGATATGTATATGTCTGTATGTGTGTGTGTGAAAGTATACATAGAGAATCATACACGCACACATACACGTAGTGTCCAGAGCTGTGCAGAGTCTGACCCTGCCTTCCAGCCAGAATGGTAGCTTGTGGCTGTTTCCCCTGTGCGGACAGAAAACACCAAGTCCCTGAGTCAGAGACGAAGGCCTGCATCCTCGCGGCCAAGCAGCAGCCGCGCTTCACCGCGGCGCCAGTTCGCCCACGCCCTCCAAACCCCACGGATGCCGGAACACACAGTGCGTTGCGTTACCGCGCAGGAACACTGAGCTTGAGGGATTTACTGCCTTCGGGACAAGTGAGAACAAGCCTGCTCTGTGTCCGGGTAGCGATGGAATCTCTTCTCTCGAGGCTGCTCGCTGCAAGCACAGCCGGGAGAGACGGCTCAGGCGGAGAGCGGTCAGGGCTGCGCATTCCTGGAATACCCAGCAAGCACGCGCAGGGCCCCGTGGCAGCCTGCCTCTCTGAAGAGTCCACCCTCTGTTGGTGAGGTACCGGCTTCACCTAACTTCCCGCTCATGGGGACAAGAGCGCTGCTTCATCTCCATCCCTCGATTCTACATCCCAGACGGAAAGTGGATTCCAAATGGTAACATTTGCTGGATGGGCCTGTCGCCTTTTAACAAAATAAAGTAATTTTTTAAAAAAAATATCCATCTGGTAGACTTCAACTTAGAGCCACTTGGTCAGATTTATGGCATAGAGCTGTATTTAGGAACAAAGAGGCTTTGGGAGTTAAGAAATTTTACCAGTACACAATGCGGACTCCACATTCAGGCATGCCTATTGTGAATGAAGGAAAAAAAGAAAGAACGGGTATTCAGTAGAAAACTAGCCGGGAAAAGGCAAAACAAGATAGGTGCACATAGCTCTACGGATGCCCACAGCTGCTTCTGCTGCCCAGCTGGCGAGCTATGTGTGAAGCTTGGTGGAGGCAGGACCACAGCTTGTTCACCTGCAACCCTATAATTCATAATGAGGTTTTGCACATACGTATGTTTGTTAAATTAATAATACCTAACAACTTAGATTTGGAAAAGGCTGTGGAAACCATCTTTTCCTCTTCTTCATGTTACACGAGTCACATGAGATTGGTGTAAAGAAACTGACCTGCTCACAACATAGAGCAACTTAGTCTCCTGGCTTCTGTTCGTCCAAACCCAGCCACGACTCTTACATGACTCTTTTTTATTTTTTTTCTTACTATTACTCTGCCTTCAAAGCAAAGGACTCATGGCATGGGACAGTGTGGGCACCTAGATTCAGTGAGGTCTGTGAAGAGCTCTTATTCTGAATATTCTGACCACAAGCCAACCTCGTAGGGAGATAGCTGAAAGAGGCTCTAGAGAACACTCATTTGACTAGAGCGGGAAACTTGCTTGGAAGAGGCAAAAGCTCACAGGTCCAGCTGACACTGGACTGGAACTGCAGTCGTCACGTCTAGCATGGGGGGAGGGGCAGCACAGGGAACTCGAGCAGGGCACGCGGGCACTTACGGAAATGGTCGTAGCGGTGCGTGGAAATGACTGGGTGCCACAGGCACAGATGATAGAGGGGCAGGTCTCTCCCAAGGGTGCAGGGCACAGACGACGGGGCAGAAGCAGAACAATGCGTGCGCAGAGGCCTTTTTGATAAGGCTTTTATTTCAATTCATGCTTATTTTAAAGTTGTAAAAGATGTGATGTCTTAAATTACGTTGATTCTTGGAAGCACGTTTAATCTATTTTATAGCAGTAATTCTTTTGTATAACAAATGTGCCACACGTATAGTTGGACAGAGATGAGTCATACCACACTGACCTAACTCTTGAAGTTACTGACAAGAATGCCTGTTGTAACACAAAAGAACACTGTAAGTGTTCTCCCCACTTTTTGTTGTTTGTCATTATGACTTTCCACCTTTTCAAGTGGCAAGGATGATTTTCTCATAAAATTGTTCCTCTTAAAAGTTGAAGGAGGGTTCAAAGAATGATATTTAAAGAGATGCAATTAAAATAATAATAAGGAATTGCTTTCTAAATGATATTCTTCCTTGGCTCCAGGCTCTCTCTACACGTGGCCTCTTAACTTAGTCCAGATCAGTGTACAGAACTCATGCTTATATATAGGTCTCCTGTTGGAAGGCACAGTCTTGATTTTATTTCTATGGTAAATGGGAGTTTTGGTTCCGTTTCTCAGCAGGCAGACACATACTAGTTTCAATCTTGTAATTTCTCTGTTGGTTGTCTGTTTCAGTACAGCCATTATGAGGAGGGGGAAAAAAAACCTGTAGCTGCCATACTTACCCCACTACTAAGAATTCCTAGATGCTATCTAGCAGCAGAGGCAGACGAGAGTCTGGCGTGGCTCAGTGAAACCTTAGAGCCCACCTGGGTCACGGCTACTTTTGTAGCACTTAAACTTGAATCCTCTCCAGCACTTCAGATGCATGATCTGGCAATAATCTGGAATCAGTCACTTGTGTGTGTGCATATGTGTGTGTGTGTGTGTGTGTGCGCACTGAGACAGTTTCTCGACCAAATTGATGCCTAGCAGCTGTGAATATCAAATTTTGCATGTGCTTCTGAAAACAAAAGACATAATTGTAGCACATGCTTCTAAAACCATGCAGCCAGTCAGCAGGAGTCCTGTCGCTCAGTTGCAGATACTGTTGGGTCAGATGGATAAGGTCTGTTTGCTAGATTATCCACAGCTCACGTTCCACCCCTAAAGGGACAGAAGTCCCAGTCCTCCCACAACCCCATTTGACGGTGACCTGCGTGTGAAACGCCAAGCTGCGTAGAAAAGTGAAATGAACAAAAGGGTTGGTTTCACTTAAAGATTGTGGTTGTTCAGGTACTCCGCAAATACTAGGGGACAAGAGCAATTAAACAAAGATACTGCCTAGGCCATGAAAGAGCTGTTATTATTACGCCGAGTAACAGAGAAGGTAAGGACCCAGACTCCCCGGCAGACCTTGCGGAGGCCTTTATTGACCGGCTTTCCGGCTTTCCCCTCGCCCCGCCGGGAGGTCATAGGTGGGCACCGATCCTGGCACTGGTGTATTGGGGCGCCGATCCTGGGGCTCTAAGGCTCCGCTCCCTCTCGAGGCCAGGCCCGGCTCTGCGAGTGGGACCGCGGTGCCTTATTAGCTCGAGGGGGACCAGGGAGCCTGGGAGGCGGAGCCAGTGCAGGGAGCAGCTGCTGCCCCTGGAGCCAACGCCTCTGAAGCCCCTCCCCTCGCCACCCCCGGCAGGGCCGAGAGTCTCCATCCAGGGAGAGACAGGATTCCTGATTTTCAGTTACAGTGGCTGGAAAGGAAACTTTCCCCATAGTGTGCAACTACGCTGCCAAAGCAACGCAAGGGGATAGGCATAGTATTCATTTAACGGCCCACTTATGGGATTCTGTAAACTTTTATAAATGATGATATCTAACATTTTAAATAGCTGAGGGTTGTGTTTTTTATTTGTTTGTTTGTTTTTTGCAATTGTGTATTCTAGTTTCACAGAATGTGCTACATACTAAATTATTTTTATTTGGAAAAAGTTAATATACAAACAAAATAAAATGTCCATGGAAACATTATAACACCCACATTATAGTCTAACTTCTTCATGTTAACTCCTATATTTTTTTACTTTTTAGTAAAAACTAGAATATTATTGTTAAAAGATCAGCGTCATTCCTAAAAACAATAAAAGTACCATTTCTCCATGAGTAATGTGCATTAGCATTTTTCAGGGTGGCGCTGGGCTAGTTCGATAAGGGAGCTGCTCAAGAGGGAAAGGTGCTGAATGGGATTTGGACAATGCAAAGAGGAAGAAAGGATGTGACCCTAAAGCAGGCGCCACTTGAACTTTACGTCCCGAAGGGGAAGAAATACGATTTCTTATCATCATTCAACCAAAACACAAAACAATGTAAAACAGAGCAACAAAACAAAACACAAGCCTTTGGGGGTGGCCGTCCCTTAGCCTTTTGCAGTGATTTTCCTGATCTCTCCCAGTAAATTGTCCTGCCGACTGTCAGGGTGGCACCGAATGACCCCGGTTCTGAAATTCCACAAGAGAAAGGAGGAGACCAGGGTCTATACCTCTCTCCCTTCAACTGGCCGCTGCCTAATTAGCAGTTTGTCGCCTTGAGCATGTTGTTAAGTCTTTCAAACCTTCACATGAGACATCTAGCTCGTTGATCTTTCGTGGTCCTTTTTAACTTTAGGACTAATAATTTTATGCTAATGACCTCTAATTTTGTAAAACACACTTCAAGTAGGTCATTGCTTGTAGTGCAAACTGAACGGCATGTGGAAAGCCGCCACTTTCCTTGTGCAATGTGGAGGTTCCTCCATGAATATCATTTTTGCAGATCTAAAATTAACCCACTACTCGTTTTATTTAAAAATGCTTTATACATCAGTCCTTTGAAAACATGAAAAAATATTTGTGATGAAGTTCCTTAATCACCACTTTCGACTTTCATTCATGTAACTTTGGATTTCTATCCATGAGGCCAAGTAAAAACAAGCTCTTTTGGCATTTGCCTTAAAGTCCTATGAAGCTCTTATACCCAAGCCGTATATTTTGGACTTAATTACAAAAGAAAAAGAAAAAAGAAAGAAAAATGGTGAATGGGTTGACATGGGCTACAGGTGCAGCTAATGAGCAAAGTAGGAACAAACGTACAACGCCTGGTCCCAGTGCTTCCCTGCCCCGCTTTTCCCAGTGACACGCCCCTCATTCTGTCGCCGCCCAGGGCCCGGGCAGCGCACCACCTCGCGGCAGAGCATTTTACACAAACGTTCTCCCTGTTGCTGATGCAAGCCCCCCGGGGGAGGGGGTTTCCTCTGCTGTATTCTCCCCTGAATGCTCAGTCTCTTAAACCACTAGGGCCTCCCTGGAAGGATGTGGCAGCTGCTCCATGAACGACCCGGGAAACACAGCCTCTGGTCCAGGCTCTGCTGCGTGAACTCAAGCACGCCAGCTTCTCTGTGACTAGCAAGTGCGAAGCGGAGGTCAAAACACCTGAAGATTTACATCAACTAATATTTTATTAGACTTACTCTCTCCTAGTAACTGAGGCGGCCACAGCCAAGAACGCAGGTAAGGGCCTGTCTGGAAGGAGCTTCCTTTGAAGTGGAAAAGAAATCCCTGCGCACTGCGGTAGCGCGGTGCCACGTTAAATCACTCAGCAGTCACTCGCTGCTGCCATCAGAGTCCTTATTCCACGGACTGCGCGGGTTCCCAGACCCTGTAGGAGCTTATGGGGCTGGACCTGGGCATCCGGAACCAAGAAAACCAGAGACGCTGGAGGGAGCGCTGTGCAGCACAGGCACCTGGGAGAGAGCAGAGGCCGGCCAGCCCCGGGTGTGCCAAGGACAGAAGCACGGGGAGGCGGGAGGCGAGACAAACGCATGCTGGGTTTAGAGTCCAGATTCGCGGGGAAGAAGAACGAGTAGAAGCCAGCGGGATGAAATCTGTCCAGAGGGTTAGGCAGCCGCTGGGGCAGCCGGAGCGCGGCGGGCAGGAGGGGCCCTCGGCTCGAGGGCCTCAGCAGGAGCCCCAGGAACACCCGACTGAGCGCGCACTTTGACATCACGTATAAACGGCAGTTTGACATGCTAACACAGCCTGTTTTATAAAGCATAGGTATAGGACTCGGAAGATGTGGCTTTAGTTTACGTAGTGGCTGATCTTTCCTACGTCGTGTAGCTTATTTAGATCCTGGTGACTTGTTTTAAAACGAAGTTTCTATTGTTCTATGAAAATGTATATACTGTATTCTAGGAGGCATCACCTTAGCTTATAATGGCCTTATGCTATTCATCTCGTTAAGAAGTGATTTTCCATAAGTTAAAATAAATTTTGAATAAAATCTTGCATTTATGAAACCATAAAACATACTTAATAAACTTTATGGCTGACATATTTTCACATGTAACTTCAAAGACACTATCAATAAACTAAATCTGACTGTTTATTTAGGGAAAAATAAACTAAAGAAAGACATTTTCAGTTAGTGGATTAATTTTATAGATTTTATAGCATACACAGATATTCTTGGCAGGAGAGTGTGGTCATACAGCATGTTTCGTTTTTTAAGGTAAAATTATTTTTACTTGCCTCCATGAAGGCTGGCCATTCCACCTCGAAGCCAATGATATAATATCAAACAGTAACGTCCACACAATGTAGGCGTCTCCCCGTTTGCAGTTAAATGGCTTCGCGCACGCTGCCCCGATTCGTGCCCACCAGCGCCTGCGGTGTCGTTGAAATGTGAGGACGCAAACCTCACCGCTTTCCCAGACTCCGTGTTGTGTGTCCGGCTCTCACTTACAGTTGATAGCCTTCACTATCATACTATTGCTGATAATTAGGTGGTATCCAGAAGCTGGTGCCTGGAACCCTACTGGTAAATCTTGGTGGAGCATATTCCAAGTGAGTGTAGTTTTGCATGGCCTCTGAGAATTTCCGCAGTTTTGAGCACACGTCTAAAAGTACAAAGGGAATCCCAAGGTCCTCTAGGTTTTGAATATACTTGAAACACTGCTTCTAACTTTTGAGTGAACGCAGTACCCTCTGAGTGTGCTCCTGGTGCTCTTTGGCTGTCCTTTGCTGAGAAGGGAGGTTGTCCACACTGCTATTTTGTTTCTTCTTAAGTAGTTTATGCCTTCACTCAGCTTTAAGGCTTCTAACTACACAAGTCTTCTTGTAATAAGCTATTATGTGCAGGCCATCCGCATGAGTGGGAAGGGAAGATCACGTGGCTCTCTTCTCCCCTTGAGTCTGGCAACAAATTGGTTCTTTGTAGGAAGCGTGGCTTGGATGCCTCTGATGAGCTGGGTTGCCCGACACTGCTGAATCCCCACCTTGGCTGTGTGACAAGGAACAGAATTGACTTTTGAACCTCCATTCATAGCTTTTCCTTCCATATACTAATGTGAATTTTGTCTTTGTGTCTTCAGTGCTTCATTCCACCAAAGGGAAGGCCAATTCAGTCCCAACAGTTTGGTGACGAATAGTAAAAAATATAAGCATGGAAAGCTAAGAGTCAAGAAACAGATGGAAATGCTGCAATAGTATTGTTTGTTGGGATATTTGCCAAGCCTTTCTTTACTTCAGAAAATATAAACATAAAACAAAGAATAAGAGAAAGTGAAGTTCTGTTTTTTCAACAGTGTATAGAGAAAATAAGCTGAACAAAAGCAACCATCAAAAAAAAAAAATCAAAAAAGATCCAGAGATTTTAGGTTTCCTATTAAAATGAAAGCAGAACTGAGGCAGAGAGTTTGAGGGAGAGGCAGCAGATGTGAGGGTTCAGAGGACGTCAGGAAGTCCGGGTGTGTGGGAGAGTGGAAACGAGGAGCAAGCGGGATGAGGAGGACTTGCATTTTAGGTGAACTGGATCCCCTTTAACATTCTCACATGCATGCTCTCCAAGAGTTTTAATGAATTGGTATTGGCACCTGGAGTGTGTCTTTAATTGGGCCACTGAAACGGGCCTGCACCGCACGGGCGGCCCCCTGGAACCCTCGCCAACCCCAGCAGTCCCCGCGGCCTTGCCGGGTGCCGCATGCAGTGGGGATGTGCTCCCTTCTGCCCTTACGTGTCTTGCTCTCGGACAGAATTTGGCAGGACTCACGCCCCCTCCCAGCGGAACACTGGCTCTCTCGGACCCCTGACGCCGGCTCCTCCCAGGTGTGCTTCCCACGGGCCGGCCGCTCTGCACCGGGGGCTGTGCCCCCGCCCCCGCCCCCGCCCCCGCCTGGCAGCCCCTCAGCCCCAGCCCCAGCCCCAGCCGCGTCTCTGGCCGCCTTGTCCCAGCTGAGCCCTCCCAGGCCTGTGGTTTTAAAGACCGTCTGCTGTTCGGTGGTGCCCAAGTGTATTCCTGCGGTCCAGATGATTATATACTTGACATTTTCCTTGGAAAGCAGACTAGTTTCAAAATTAAAATTCTAAAACTGAATTTCCGTGTTACCATTGAAGCCTCATCTCCTTCGCGTTAGCAAATGGCACTGCCATCCCTATAGTTCCCAAACCTGCATCCCCGGGGATTGTTCTTTCGCCTCCTCACGCTCCCGCTCACAGCCAGCCCCTCGGGCCCCGCCCGCTCCCCCCCCCTACGCCCCCCCCGCCCCCGCTCTCGCCTGCGCCCACTGCTCTGCCCACTGCCCCGGCGCGACCCCGGGCGCCTCTCCAGGCCTCCACCTTCCCCCTCTATTACCCTTATTCAACTGGTTCTCCAAACAATTACGAAATATTATTCTTTAAAAAACACAAACTGGAGTACAAGATATCCAAGTAAAAATTTTCAATGGCTCCTTTATCTTTCAAAGAAATCTAAATTTCCAGCTTTGGCATACGGGGCACTGAATGGCCTGACTCAGTTTTGTGTCCAATTTCATATGATTTTCCTTCTGTCCATATTTCACCTAAATGGATCTCATTTACCTCTTAAAATGTGCTAATGATTTTTCTTGTTAGAACCATTGAACATATAGTTTTTGTTCTCATAAAAGCTTTTATTTCAATTAACTGTTGTTAGACAACTGTCAGATTACTAGGTGCAGTAAAATAGCACCTTCTCTGAGACTTGCCTCGACCACACTTACTGAAAACAACCTCCTAGCATGCTTTCAGGAGAACGTGCGTCCTTCATAGCACTTGGGCATTTAGGACTGATTTATTGATTGTTTATTGTTGTCTTCCTCACTGGGTGGCAAGCTCCAAAAGGGAAGAAAATTTGTTTTACTTCTCAAGTGCCCTACTTGAATAAAGAATAAAGAAGGCGTTCAATAAATGTTAGATAAATGAGTAGCTTTTTAAAAATGAATTTATTTTCTGTAGTCTCTGTTGGGGTATTGGACATGTCCTTCACACACAGCTTTTCAAGGTAGATATGTCTGTAAGAGCACAGCCTCTTATGAACTAATTAATTACTCCTGAAATGGCTACAGGCACTTCTTTATGGAAACTCCCTTCCGGCCCCAGCATGAAGCTCTTCTACATACTCCAAGCCACTAACGGCACTGCTATTTCTATCTCCACATAATTAGATCAACCCCTCTCATGTCAGAGCTGGTGTCGGGGGCCGTGGTGCTGGAATTCTTCACTCCTTGGGGTGGGCCCCAAGTCCACGTTCCCCCACTCCCCCTCCCCGACTCAAGTCCATATTCAAGGGTCACTCTGTTTCTAGTCTCCAAGTGTCTCCACCCGCCCTTTCACCCTACGAACCTGTACGTTGAAGCTCACTACCATGTAAGTCTCTTTGACAGCTTTTAATTCCCTGGAGAGAGGGGGAGTTTCTGTTTGTTTTGTTTTTTTAAGATTTTATTTATTTACTTAGAGAGAGGGGAAGAGAGGGGGAGAAACATCGATGTGTGAGAGATACATGGATCGGTTGCCTTGGTTGCCTCTGAGGGCCCTGCCCAGCAACCCAGGCATGTGCCCTGACCAGGAATCAAACCAGCAACCCTTCGGTGTGCAGGCTGGCGCTCCATCCACCGAGCCACACCAGCCAGGGTGAGAAGGATATTTTTTTTTTAAGAGGTCTAATTCTACCATTTACTCTGGTGGTCCAAACGTAAGTTGCGATTTTTACTTCACTTCAGCTTTTGAGTCTCTGCCTGGCTCTCCCAGGACACTCCCTTTGGGAGGCCTGCGTTGCGAGCCTGCAGCGACTCTCACCTCCCCAAAACTGTCATGTTCCGGGGGAGGTCCCACTGGCCACCTGGAGAGGCCACTTAGAAAGAAGGACGCCTGGCCAGCCCCCAGCTCTCCCAGCCCTCCCGGGTCGGCTGCGGACTTCCGAATGGAGAAGACAGCCTGGACGTCTGATGCACTGCGACCTTCGCGCCCTCCCCGCCCGCCCCCCCCGCAGCGCCGGGGCGCTCCGTGAGAGCCCTCTGGGAGAACCCCCCCGAGCGCCATCCACCCTCCAAACGCGGAAGGTCGGGCTGGCTTATTATACAAACACCTTGACACTAAATGTGCAGGCGATAATAGTTTCTTAGAAACCACTTACGATAAACACACATAAGTAAATAAACGGTGATTGGAAATGAATCTCATCTTATCTCTAAAATTACGCACATTTTCGGTTTCTTGGTAATGAAGTACAGATGGAACATACACATGCAATTTGGGGATGAACAGAGACAAAATTAAATGATATTTCATAAATCACTAGAAGAAAAATCAACCAAAATACTAAGACTTGGGGGTTGCGCAAGAAAAGCTATGGAGTTTTTCACTCTGCCCGGCTGCCAGAGAAAGAATGTTTTCTTACGCCTTCTTTTTTCTAATTAAAAGTTTGTGAGGCTATTTGCTTTACAGCTGGGAGGTGTACTTAAATAAATGCCCCCGAATATCAAGAATGAGCAGTCACCCTTCGGCATTCACTTTTTGGAACTCGGCAGGTAACTCCCGCGGTGCAATAGTCGACCACGCAACCCGCGATGGAAGTGATGCGCAGCCTTAATAGAATAACCCTCCTCTTCTAGGATGTTTTCTTATACAACATATCAAACAACAGAAGCCACAGCCGGTAATACAGAGTTACATTTCTCCTGATGAATAAGGAATATGCATAAAGATTTCAACACAAAGAAAAAATTAAGTATATGTGATGGAATGAGTTTTCAGACAGACTGTATTGAATTCAATTTTTAAAACATTTCAAAGACAGTAAATCTATTTTTATACTTAAAGTAAACCTCTTTGTTTTCCCAAAATATATAAGTTCTATGTTTACAATATTACTTTTAAATCCATAAAGTTATTTCCAAATTTCTCAGTGTCTATATTGCTATATTTATAGCATCTGTTCACATAATAATATTGCAAGTGGTAGGTTGGCTTAACATTGAAGACATATTCCAAGTTCCAAAGAGTAGTTCAATATGTAACAAATATTTTCTTAAATTCTGGCTGATGGGTTTAGAAAATTCTGATTTTGAAGTCAAGTATGATTTGTTGATTTAGAACAGTTGTCTTTTTGACTCCCTTGGCATTCTGCTTCTAACACAAAAACAGATGATGTGGACATAAAATTATACTTTTCACAAGTGAAAGCTTGGTGAGTTTATCTTTTAAGGACATGTTCAGGATCTTTAACCTTAACATACTCACCAAGCGGCACTCCTGAAATGACAATTGTTTCTTTATAGACACTGCTTAGAATGAACTTCAGAACAAGACTGGCCTTGAAGAAAACAATGTTTTATTGTTGCAACTAATACTCTGTACCAACCACACTGAAAACCTTGTAGCTCAGAAAATAACCCACAAACTAATCAAACCAGACCAGATAACAAACAACTAAACATAAGAGCAAGCAGAAAGTGCTGTAGTTGTGAATCCCTATAAGGATAAGGATATACAGTTAGCTGATGTTTCTGCTTAGCTAAGCAAACTCTTTAAACATTTGCAAGCCATTTCTTTGTCATAAACAGTAGGTGATAGAAGTTCAGGAGCTACACTGTCAGAATTTGCTCCAGAGTTATCAGAGAAAACAGTTCTTGTATAAATACTGAGCCACGCATAAGCCAAAGGCTCACCGGTGCCCTCAGATAGGTTCCTAAGGGTTTTATATTTATCCAATCACCCAGAATATACCCCATTACACAGTCACTGACTTTATTTACTCTTGTCTGTTATTACGAATGTTTTGTGTCTCCAATTATAATGGCAAGAATCCATCTTTGTGTAATGCACAATTCTAGTAAAAGATACAATGAAAAAAGATGAGTTGAGGTGGAGCCATGTCCTTCATGAATCTTTTTTAGTTTTCTAGACGTTCTGGACTCAGGGTAGATGGCGACCGTGTGCAGCCCGGGACACGGAGAGCACTAGGGACTATGCAGAGCTGGTGTCTCCTGCTGGCGGGGAGGAAAGGGAGTCTGCCCGCCCAAGGACTAGTTGTTCCTCGTAGACCAGACTCTTCATAAACATCACAGTTCCCACAGAGGCGTGTGATACATTTGTGAAGATTTGGAAAAGATTCATATTTCCAAATTTCTCAACTACAGTTGAGCCAGATAAAGATCCATTTTCAAACAGGACAATATATTGGAAATAACCGTGACCAATACATGTCTTTTAGAGTTTCAAAGTTCTTTAAGTCATATGGAGATGGCTGTTATGATCAAGAATAGTCTCCCCTCAGAATATTCTACTCCAAAATGTGAGTCAAGATAGTTCTGAAGCCCCAGGATTGCCAAAAGAGATGGTGCGCCATAGGCTTGCATATGTTGTCAGTGGCCCTAGGAATCAGGATTCCTTACTACCTTTCAAGTCTGTGTGTGGACACACTCAATCCTTACACAGTATATATTGTGTATCTGGAAACAGTAATGTTACCAACTTTAGAAAAGAAAAATTATAAAAGTAAATCAGGGATGGCTCTAAAGATTGCTAAGGAACTTCTTGACTCTCATGAAAATTTCAAGGAATTTAGCTTTTACGTAGCTCAGTTTTCTACCTGACATTGTTTTTATGGAGTAAACTGTTAGTGCCCTGAGGCTTCTAGCATCTGGTTGACCTTCAGAGCCTCCACACCGATTTAAATGGAAGCTGTGGTCAAACAGCCTCTCAGTCTTCTTACCATTTTGTCTTTCAGTGACTAACATGACATGGGATACTTTGCCCCTCAGGGAACTTAAACACGGTATTCTTTGGGTAAGTGTGATGAAAACTTTCATTCTCTCTCACAACAAATAAAACTAAGACTCTCAAGACAAATACGGAACAACTTATGACAAATTATAAAACTCACAAATGTGCCAAAATAAATTTTTTCAACGCCCCAATTTCATTAGGACAGAGAAAGAACCTAATCATATTGTGGGCCTTTTGAAGGTGCATTTATGAACAATATTTAGTCCTTGTCCTAATTACAAATTCACAAGTATAAGGGGACATTAATTCTATTAGAGTTATACCATCTGTTTCAACACTGTGGATTTTGGAATTATGTAGGTACTTTGGTCTTCGATGAGGATGTACCTGATTGCTCTAAAGGCTACTTTCGGTTAAATCCATACTCCATTTCATCTCCCTTCACCAGGGCTAAACAGGAGAGTGGGTGAGGGTCTGGCAAAATACAGTGGCTGAAGTCTCCGTTCTACCACGTTCTAAGTGGTGCAGCAGCAAGAAAGTGCTGAGCTGTCTCAGCCTCCGCTTCCTTACTAGTAAAACAGGGATAATAAGTTCCCAACTACCTGGCCTATACTGAGAGTGCAACATATCAAATATTGTTGTACACTCAAAGGAAAACACCAATAATGAGGAACACTTATCAACACTCATTCCTTCCTGATCATTGGATCACTTCAAATTAATAACACTTTCCAACAATTACTACAAGAAAACCTTGTGAACAGAAGGAGCATAAATCAAAGCAACTCTGCTATTACAAATAACTTAAAATGTGGGTGGCCCATTAAAATGACAATCTGACCTCTACACAGGGGAGCAATGTGTTATCATGAACGATGGTACAATGGGGGAGTGCTCTGTCTCCAAATCTTGTAATTTGTTTTCAAATCCTAATGGCACGTATTTAGAAAAAATAATTTGTCCAGGTGTAACATGGTATTTAGCACTGAATGGATGCTCACAAATGTTGGTTGGATGTGGGAAGAAAAATAGGAAGGAAGGAAAGAAGGAAGGAAGGAAGGAAGGAAGGAAGGAAGGAAGGAAGGAAGGAAGGAAGGAAAGTAACTTCAGATTTTGCAATTTTATCTTTGACAAGTTACCTGACAGAGGAGGCGGGGAAATGTGTACTGGTCTGACTTTCCGTGATCCTATTGGGAAGGATGTGAAAAACGTTGTGGCACAGAGGGAAAATACCATTGGCTTTGAACCAGATGGATCCGAGTTCGAGCCTCCATTGTGCTCCTCAGAAGTTCAGGCAGGCGGCTGCCTAGTCTCTTGGGAGAGGCGTCAGCTCGTTATACTGTGTGTGTAGTGTGTATGTTACGGAGACAGAGCATGGCAAGTCAACTTAGTTCTCCCTCAACATGAAATGGGAGTAAGTCTAGATATTAAAAACAACCCATGTTCTTTTTGTCATTTTTATATTCGATAAATATTATACAAACTAAAGCAATGATCACCCGGCCAGGTCGCATACACGCTAACCTCGGGCTACTTCTGCATTAACACGAAGCAAACGACAAGGTGCGCCACCGAAGCTTGGCTTCCCGGGGGGCGGGGCGGGAGGGTCCCCTTTGCCGCTCTCCTTCGGGGCTAGGCGGCCACGCAGCGCGGTCCCTTTTCGGCCTGTGTTCGCAGGCCGGGCTACCCCGTCCCTTACGCCAGCCTGGCGTCGCTTCCCTCCCAGCCGGTGGTAGACAAACGAACCTGCGTGCAGCCACGGTCACGAGCTGAGCGGCTGCAGCGGGTCGGCGTGTGGCACCGGCAGGTGCCGGGGTCCGCCGCGCGCCCTCGCCCTGGCTGTGGCTGGGCCCTGCGGCCCCTGTTCCGGCGGGGCCTCCCGGGCCCAGCGCGGGGGAGCAGGGCCGGCGGGGCTCACGGCCGCTCGGTGTCCCGCAGTCAGACGGCCCACCCCTCGCAGGGCCCAGGAGTATGCCAGAAGCTGCTTTTCGGGAGGTGTGTACTTGATACAATGCACGATTGAGGCCCTGCCAGCAGCTGGCCTGGTCGGTGGTAGCGCTGTCCTGTACACCCAAAGGCTGCGGGTTTGAGTCCTGCTCAGGGCATGTACCCAGTTGGCGGGTTTGATCGCCACTTGGGGCGCAAACGGGAGGCAACCAATGGGTGTTTCTCCCCGCCCCCCGTTTCTAAAATGAATAAATATATCCTTGGTCGAGGATTTTTTTTTTAATATTAAGATTTTCCATTATTTTTAAAGTACTTAGAATCAAATGTATCTGAACATTTTGTGCTTTTGATAAATCTTGAGTTCTTCCAACTGACAGAAATGTCATTAAAAATAATTTCTTAAATTTTGTTTGGAACATTAAGTTCTTACAGTGATAGGAGTCTCGGAGAAAAGGTTCAGTCATAACTTGATTTGTGTCTGTGAAAAAATAGAGACGTTAAAGAGAGCAATGCCACTCTACCTGAACGGTAAGAACAGGTCACCCACAGGACGGTGGCCCTTTGAACGCAGGGGGGTTTTCTTCTACATTCAGGAAAGTGAACATCCTAAACTCAGGATAGATTTCAATTCCAAAGGTTTGCAAGTAAAAGCAGGAAAGCACCTCCCACCTCCCTCTCCTTTCCAAAGTCCACTGGCCGCGGCCGGTGGGCTCCCCGTGGCTCCCAAGTGGGAGGGCCGGACTTCGCCTCCTGTCCTTCTCTGGGCTGGTCAGCCCTGCCGTCCCTGGGGGCCAGAATGGCAACAGGAGAAAGGAAAAGAGACTGGGGTCCTGGGGAGCCGTTGCAGAACCGCCTTTGGTCCCGGGGTGTCAGCGCTGCAAACTAATGAAGACACCTCATTGCCTTTGACGCCCGGCCCACCAGAGGCAGCGAGAGGCATATGCTGTCTAATCCCTTCTAATCCCTCCTTCCAGTCTCTTACTGCAGCAACCAGGGGAAACTGGCCTTCTCAGGTGGAAAAAAAAAATACTTTTTAACACCACAGGACCGAAGAAATAGCGAAGACTTAGTTACAGGAAAAACAATTGCTGGTAGTTTTCTGAATATTCTCCAAAGACAATTTAACAGGCGGTTTCCCCACAAATTTAATTGCAAAAAAGAAAAAAGAAAAAGAAAAAGTAAGGCTACATTCAGTTAATTGCCATAAACCAAAAGGAGATTCCAAGAATGTCTTGCCTAATGAGGATTCTGCAACCTTATAATAAAGTCTCAGCATTGCTTAGAAAAAGCAATTTTCTACCAACCGTAGGAGAGCACATGAACCTCTAAATCTAGTTTATTAGCCTAGTTTATTTCATTTCTTATTTTTGATTTCTACAAAACTGTGCTTTTCAACCCTTTTCATCTCATGGCACACAAAAACTAATTACTAAGATTCTGCAGCACACATAAAAATACATTTTTTGCTGATCTGATGAAAAATAGGTATAATTTTGATTGATTTACAAAAAAAATAATAATAGTAACTACCTACCCATTTTGCTCTAAAGTGACATTTTAAAAAATTAAGTGCCTACATTAGTACATAAGGATTTCTGGTATCAACAGCTAACCAATCAGACGCAATTTATTATGCAATGTGACCAATAAGATGCAACTCTACTACATGACCTATATATTTATGTTTCAAGACAGGGCATTCACCCCAAACAGGTATTGTTGTGTTGGTTGTTGTCATTTTTTTATGTGACCATATAAGGGAAGAGAGGTCAGTGCCCCTGACTAAATAGCCAGGTACTGCATGCTCTAACAATTCTTGTGGCATGCTGGTTGAAAATCACTACCATAAAACCTTCAAAGAGCAACTTGTTATTAATCAAGTATAGAGTTTTCTTTCGAGTCCGGCCCCTCTCCATCTATTTTGGAATTCCACCAAAGCAGAGGAGACAGACAAGCGCCTTCACTCCTCCTTCTTCTCTCCCCCATCTAAGCTAGTGACTGACTGCTGGCCATATACAGTCCAGAGCAAATTTCCCATTGCTCACATGAAGTAAGCATGGGAGTGTCTAACTTGAAATGTAAACAGGGATTAAAAAATGGAATTAAAAATTACTAGGCAAAATTCTCTGTCTTTTACTTGACTTCTAGTTTAGTTCTCATACAAAGAACAGGAAGAGTAGAGTAGTAATGCAAATACAGGAATCACCCTCAAGGAAAATCAGCAAATATTTATTTAAGCACATGCCTTTCTGTGGATAAGTTTAAGATAAGGAAAAAAATTGTTTCTTAAAATAAAAATAAATTTTCTGTATGCTCTTTAGTCTCCAAACCTACTGTCTTCAAAGGACAAGAAATTTTCTTTGGGATTCCATTGTTTTAGAATAATGCTCTTGACACAATAACAAAACCGACACATGAAACGAGTCAAGGCCTTCAGTACTGACTGTGCCCCCGGGGGCTCTCTGCTTCTGTTCTGAGACACACCAGACAGAAAGGACAGAAGAGACACCTAGCTCACCCCATCGGGGGAGGGGGAAAGCTACTCTTGCCAAGTAAGTTTTATGAACATGTTTTGAATAGTTGAATTCTTGGGTGCTTTCAATTTATAATGTTTGAATGAAAGAAAATGACAAAAGTGAAAGTTAGTGTTAAACATCTAATAAGAGTAATAAATAACAGTATGAAACACAAATCTTTATATATACACTAAATTTATAATTATAAATTGATAACTATACTAAATATATAAATGTATATATAAATGTACTATATATTAAGTTTTATATATACATGATATATGTGTATATATACATATATAAATCTATACAACATATATGTATCTGTATATATGTGAGAACTTTTGATATATATGTATATATAACATTATCTATGTATGTATATACAACATATTTTCTATGTATATATAGTATATGATGTACATCCATGTATTATATGTCATGTAACTTTATGTACATATCATATACATGCATAACACTAATATACATATTTATAGAACATATAAATGAAATATAAATTTACATAAAAAATTCTGGCAGACTATGTTCTGGTTTCACTGCAAATACTTGTCTTTGTTCAGATTTCAGATTGTTTGGTTCTCCTAGAAGCTCATTTTCCTAATGGGTGCAACTAAAGCTGTTAATATTTGCAGATTTTTTAGCTTTTTCTTGATGTAAAGGTAGAAGTGGTATTTTTTCAAGTTCTATATCACTGTCCTGAAACAGGAATTCTCAATTCTGAGCATTTTAAACTGAATTTATACATATTTTTAAGCAGAACTTAAAAAAGGGAATTATATTGCCTACATATGCTCAGAAATGTCAGAAGTCATTCTTGAATTTTCATCCATGCACAAGAAAAAAAAACCCACTGGAAAAAGATCAAACGGACAATTGGAAACAAACAAACAAAAAGGTGCTTTATCATTGCTTCCCTGAAGTTACTCTTTTTTTAATGTAACAGGCACATTGTTAATTCGTGCCGTTACTGAACAAATTTTGTTTGTTCACTCAGTCCTTTGAGCAAGAGGGAAGAACCTGATGAGATTCTAGTTCACTAATGTATTTCCTCTAGAAGAGTTCATTAAACTGTGAAATTGGTGAATTAGCAGTGGTTAAATAAAAAACATATTCAAAGCAAGACATATTTAAAAGAATTGAATGGGGAAAAAGCCCAGTCGCAAAATGGAGTTATTGGCGTCTCTGTTTTGATTGGTTTCTTGGCTGGCGTAAAACTGAGCTCCAGCTGTGGAAGGTGACCTTGGGGTGGCAGGGGACTTGCAAGGCCACATCCCTCTCCCGGCTCCTGAAACCCTGGGAGAGCACTCACGCTTCCCCTGCGCGCACCAGGAGGGTCTGTGTCTTTCCCTCTCTGCTTTTTGCTTTTTCTCATCCCCCTTGCTTGTATGTCTTGCTTTCAGTCAGTCCTGTGTGTTAGGCGATCCCTTCCTTAAGAAGTAGAGGCTTGTTCTTCTTGTACTTCGGTGTCAGGAACGAATGGACAAGGGACCTTCGGTGCAGCTGTGACAATTTCTCTCACACTGACCACCCAAGCCCCCTTCTGTGTTTTCCCTGTTGTTGCCCGTGTGGTCTGCTCGGCTCCGACTCGGCCCAAGCCTCGCCACTACTTGCCAACCATTTTCTGAGCCCCTCCCGAGCACAGAAGGCATGGGAAAGAATTCCTAGAGGGCAGCTTGCCACGTATGGCCCTGAGGGACCTGCTGAGCTCTTTCCCAGGTGGTTGGAGTGGCATTCGGGGATGTGTGAAGTGACAGGTGTTTATGATCCTTCTCTCCAAGTTTCCACTGTGGTTTTGGGTATCCCGCACACTTGAGATACAAAAAGCTGTGGACAGACTTCACGGCCTACCTCAGATCTGATGAACTTAAAGTGACTCCCCAGACACACTGTCCTGCTTTGGTAGAGAAATCATGGCCTTTATTCATTTTTAAAGGTTTTATTTATTTATTTTTAGAGAGAGGGGATGGGAGGGAGAAAAGAGAAGGAGGGAAGCATCAATGTGAGAGAGAAACGCCTGTTGGCCACCTCTCATATGCACTCTGTCAGGGGGACCGAACCCACAACCCCAGCAGGTGCCCGGACCAGGAATTGAACCAGCAACACTTGGCCTGGTGGGGTGATGCCCAGCCCACTGAGCCACACCAGTCAGGGCCCAAACCATGGCCTTTAGATTCAGAGACACCTACCTCACATCCCAGCTCTGTCATATGGCAGCTCAGCTCTCTGGAGTGAGCACAGGTCCTCTGTGACCGTCATTTTCCTCACAGGTGAAACAGGAGGAGTAATGACTGTCTCAAAAACAAGCACTAGAAACCTGATACGAGAATGCCTACAAACGCCTATTACAAAGCCTAGTGTGCTGAATGCAGGCAATACACTAAGTATTATTATTAATCATAGTGATAGTATATGATTCTATTTAACTCAGCGGTCATCCTCAGGCCCATCCCCAATGTGCACGTCGGGAAGTTTTAGTTCTGGCACAAGCCGTTGATGCTGCACCATGACTCCAGGCCCCCTTCAACAAGCCCAACTCTGTGCTCACACCTACACACGTGCGCACAACCCTTGTCAGAACAGTAGTTTCGATTCTCATTTCTCTAAAAATGCCCCACCTTATTTTCATCTGAAACTCTTCATGTTCTTTTGGTGATCCCATCAATGATGAACAATTGAAACCAAGCAATCGATGTCACGTGTCGTACAGCACTACTCAGCCACCACCAGGCCAGCACCTCGGTGCGCCTGAGCAGACTGAAGATTGGCCCTGGGCGGGCGAGCTCACTCACAGGGTTACCTTCGCCTTCTTCCATCACGCTTTCCAGCCTCTGGTTCACTTTTCCTCGGCCCTCGGCTGCATCCTCAGATCTGCGCTCCACGCTCTTCCCCACTCAGCGCCTAGGCTCCCCCCGACCCAAATCCTGAACTCCCCTCCTGACTCCTGTGAGTACTGCAGACTCGAAGCTCTTCACGAAGTGTTGACACGTGCTCTCCTCCTGTGAGCAGCTTCCCTTCCCTCCCCTCCGGCCAGATCTTGGGTGTGGCCTTCATTTTCCAGGAGCCCTGTTAGGTTGTCCGGCCGCTGCTCCTGTGGGGGGAGGGGTTCCGAGTATTCACTGGGAGACACGCTTCCCCTGCCTACTTCCCCCGGGGAGGGCGGTGGGGAGTGCAAGCAACTGGTGGGGGCACTTGTCCCTGCTTCTTCGTTGTGTTTATTTGGAAATAAGACAGCCACTAATATATTTGGAAATGAAAGACAGGTTGGCATCTATGCAGTGAGAAATAAGAAGTGAGCACATTTCAGATGAATTAGAATTGAAAACCATCCCTCTGTTCCGCGACCTTGGGCTTGACCCACGTAGACCAGGGAGAGTCAGGACCAGCTTCCCCTGTGAGGCTGCGGCCAGCCCCGGGCGCGGCGGTCTCCGGGCGCCTCTGGCCCGCGCTGAGCAGCAGAGCCCCGCCACGAGCACCTCCAGCCTTGGTGAGGCCGGCGTGCCTTTTGGGTGTAGCTACAGCTACGCGTCCAGTAAGGCACATCCTGGGCGGCGTTGGTGACCTCTGGCCTGCTTCTCGCGGCTCGCTGAACCGTGGCTGCAGGCCCATGGAAATTTATTTTTTAACTGCTTTTGAGTAGGTCTTTGTCTTTACTGACCAATCTGAAGAGGCACATGGAGTTACTAAAGGAACTAGATTTGCTAAGTGCCGCCCTGAGGACACCATGGTGCGACGGCTTTCCGTGGGCTCTCCCCTCCCTGTTCGACTCCACGGGGGGCTTCTGCCAGCATCCGGGAGGAGTCCAGAGGCCGGGCGCCGAAAGCCCACATCCTCACTCAGTCCCAGCACTGGGCGCGAACCATTTCCTTCCTGTGCAGTAAGATCCAGGAGAAGGAGGTTGAAATAAGATACATCAGCCATTCTCATGGCATGAGTAAATATTAACAAATCAAGTTCTAACAGGAGTTAATACGAAATGTCAACTGATGTAGCAGAAGGCATTACGAGACAGAAGGAAGAGAGAAGCAAAGTGGTGCTGACTCAGGAAAGCCCTCCGCTGAAACGAGTTTAGTGCACGACACAAAAGGAAATGCAGGGCACATTTGTTTCTTATTCTTAGCAACGTAATAGAAAGCTTTAGTTCTGTTAAGCAAGGACAGGCCTGGATAAGAAAAGTATGAAATTCAATGGGAAATAATTGCCCAATAAAATGGTCACTGGAAAGAGTAAAAAGCAGATTGAAATAGAAGAAATTCAAATTAACAATAAATAAAATAGACTTACAAAGCATTTCCAGGATCTATAAGAAAAAACAGAAAAGAACAATATGAGAGAAGTGAGTGTACATAGAAAACCAACCACAGAAATCTAAGTTATAATCAAGGAAAAACAAGCATGCTTAACTGTGATGGTCAGAACTAATAATCGAAGAACTAAGCGAAGCAGGCTTCTGTGGTCCCAGCAGAAGCCGGGCGGACTCTGACGGCCTGGGGGCTGGGCCTGCGCAGCTCCAGGGCCTGTCCTTAGCGTGGAGCTGTGAAAGGCGCGGGCACATTCGAGAAGGCAGATCAGTCATCCGCAAGGAAAGAGAGAGATAACAATGACGTTAAACACTTTTAAAAAACGATCCCCTATAGAGTGCTAAAATCAAGTTAAATCCACCTCTTTCCTTCCGGATAATAAATGCCTGAGGAAAACCATACAGTATTTACAAAACTCACTGAAATTGAGTACTGCCCTTTCAACTACGACCCCGCATTTGCAAATGCAAATGTTCAGGCACAGAACCTCTGGGGAACCTCTGGGGAAGGCTCAGAAGGCTAGAGGCCTCTGGAAGGGAAGCCAGGGGAAAAAATTCCTCCTATGCGGTAATTGGTTTTAAAATGAGGATTAGAAAACATAGACGTATGTAAATAAGTTTTATGTAACTAATAATAAGAATTTAAGACTGATGCTGCTAAATCTGCTTCTTTAAACCACAAAAAAAGCAAGAAGTCTAAAGAGGGCAGGGAAAAGATCTCTGATCCTGAAGGGCCACCCAGATGCAGGTTCGCAGGAAAGGTTTGATTTCATCTGCGGTTGTGTGTGATGGAGGGGCCTTCAGTCAAACTCTGAGACCCCACTCTCGCTCTGATGGGGACCCAGCGAGGACCAGAGCAACACTTTCTTGAGAAACACACATGCCTGGTTGGGTTGTTTATGTCTGTCTTTATCTACTGGGTTTGATTTCCAGTAACGTCCTCTGGCTGAGATTTCTGTCTGCCTAGGACACTGGGTGTCTTCAGCAAAGGAGGTCTGGCCTGTTCTAAAAGACACACGATAAAGAGAGAGACGTGGCAAAAACAACAGACCTTAGATGCTCGCGGAAACTAATGAGAATGCTGAAAGGGTTGAGCACAGAAAGAAAAAAGCAGAACTGTAAAGTCTTTTGTTAGAGGATCAAATATTATTGTTCTGTTTTATATTGAGATGATTCAATGACTGCAAATTGGGAATGTTTGTGAAAACTTTAATTATTAAATGAAAAGCAGATTAACGAGCAGATTATTGGGACACATGTAAGCGTGTGTGGCAGGCAGCTTGCTCACTATTCCCTGTCTCTTCTCCCTCAGTCCGTAGCAACTGCAGCTGGGAACCACAGCAGAGCTGGGGACTGCAGGGGGAGAAGCTTGTGTCTCCCGGTTCCCTTCCAGTCCAGCTGGGAGGATATAGCTAAAGCCAGGGACCCTGGCACGTAGATAAAAAAACTGCGTGTCGCCTAGGAGAGTGGGTTAAAGAGAGAGGGAGGCCTCTCTGCTTCCTATTCCTCTTTTTTGGCTGTGGCTGGAATGAACACAGTACCTAGGTAACACACTGATGAAGGAAAAAACTGCAAATGAAAATAAGACGCTCGCCCATCTTACCATCCTTACACATGCCCCGAACACCTCAAGAGGAGGCAGTCCGTATTACAAAAGACGGGAAAACAAAGAAAACACTAAAGGCTGAAAAAAGTAATACAGCGACGAAAGTGAACCTAGCTATTGCTATGAACTCTTACACTAATCATCACATGAAAAGGTTAGACACTAAATAAACATTGAACTATTGGGAAGTTGTTACGAAGTATTCCCTTAGGATGATAGCACCCCCTGCTTTACTTTCCCCTGGTAGCTCAGCGCCGCGAGGTCTGCACGTGCCCGTCAGCCCGGCCCCCACGCCCACCCCTCCTTTCCCTTTTTGGTGGCTTTGTTTCCACCGCGGGCCTTCCGCGGGCCTTCGTGCCGACCCCGCCGACTGCCCCTCAGCTCTTCCCAGTCCTGTTTATATTATGTTTTAATGATTTGATATTACGGAGCTTCTGTACCCATTGCCTTTCTGAAAATATTACATATTCTTAAGGAATTAAAATATTACACGTTCTCAATGTCCGCAGAGACGTTTGGCCCTCGCCGACCCGCTGGCCTGTCCTCGCGCCCCGCGGCCGGCTGGGCGACTGGGGCAAGAGGGCTATTTCTGCACCGAGAGAGCGTGACAGTTATATTCTAATGTATTAATCCAGTAAACCAGAAGCATAAATAAACATTATGCGCTAACTCCACCCAGAGGTGCTTCCTGAGCATGGATGTTTTAGACAGAACCAAATACATGCCCATTAACCTGTGAAATCTTGAACTAGAAGCATACCATAATGCAAAGGCGCATAGCACATACTATTGTTTTTCACATTTCTCAGTCTTTTATATTAAGAACCTCTGAAATGTAGCAGGCCAGGGCACATTTGGCACAACACCAGACTAGGCGGGTGTAGAGGGGGCTGGAAAGAGTGGAGGACATAAATTCAGAAAAGGAAACGTGCTCCATTTGGAAGAGCGATCGTTCAAGGATGGAAAAGCAAGCACAGCCCTAAGGAAGAGGAGGAAATCCGGGATGGCAGAGTGTCTGCGGCAGCACATCGGCACTGGCTCTCACCGGGGAGGCGGAGGGACTAGGGAATAAACCGCTGTCAGGGCCAGAGGCTGAGCATCAGAGAGTCAGAGGAGAAACAACAACAACCAGAGCATAGTAAAAAAATTCAGATCTTCCCAGGGCACAATACATTTTCAACACACACACTCACACACACACATCACACGCAACACACGCCCACACCAGACACACAGGGACCACCGTACCATGGGCATTCGCGCACCGAACAAGGCTTTTTTAAACATTCACCAGAGAGAAAGAAAATACTAAGACAGATTCTACTTATTTATTTTTATTTTATCGGTTAGGCTATTACAGTTGTCCCACTTTTTTTCTCCCCTTTGTCTGCCTCCAACCTGCACCCCCGCTCCAGCATACCCCCCTCTTAGTTCATGTCCGTGGGTCGTACATGTAAGTTTCTTGCCTTCTGCATTTTCTATACTATTCTTAACCTCCGCCCACTTTGTACCTGCCATTTATGCTTCTGATCCCCTCCCCTTTTTCCCCCCATGCTCTTCCCCCTCCCCCTCCCTACTGATAACCCTCCATGCGATTTCCATTTCTGTGATTCTGTTCCTGTTCTAGTTGTTTGCTTTTTCTTTTTGTTCTTTAGGTTCGGTTGTTGATAGTTGTGAGTTTGTGGCCTTTTTACTGTTCATAGTTTTGATCTTCTTTTTCTTAGATAAGTCCCTTTAATGTTTCATATAATAAGGGCTTGGTGATGATGACTTTTTTTTAACATCGTCTTTCTAATTTAATTTATATTTAATGTCAATATAGTAACTGTGGGACTTTATCTTTTGATCCTTGTTTACTCTTTCTTGCTGCTGGTGTAATAACTAAATTTACTCCAAGTGATGTGTTGTTATTTGTTTTTTGAGGCAGTCAAGATTAAGAAGCTTGCTCATAAAGATAATTCAATAGTTATATTCAAAATTATTTGATTCTCTCCTGAGAAATGTTCAATTTGAAAATTTCTTAATTGAGTTGTACTACTAGCTTACAAATGAAAATAGAGTTTTAAATTAGATTTATTATATCTATATCATAATATTAAAACAGCTTACAGCTGAAGAGGTACGTCTTCACAAAGTAAAAACCTCAAATAATATCCTAAATATGTTGCATTTCATTAACAATTGAATTGTTTGTAAAATAAAATAAAATAAAATTTTACTCCTGGGAAGAGAAGTCTAAATCATATTCTGAAAATTATCACATTCAATTTTATTGGTTTGAGAAAACTGACCTGGGTCTATTAAAACATTCTGAATTCATCCGAGTTTCGTTGCGCTAAGAGGATGCAAAAGCTGCACGTTTTGAAGCCTTCGTGAATTCCAACAAACCGGCCTGTGAACGCCCCGTCGCCAACGGGAGGGGACGTATTTCTGCGCCTTCCCATAAGGCCCGCTTTGTTCCCAGGGGCGCTCTCAGGAAGCATCGGGCTGGTTATCTCAGCCTAGAAAGCCTGCTGACGTTTTATCAGTGAAACAGGATATGTTCCCTTGATTCTTTTCATCTGCCTTGGAAGCACGCAGCACACCTACGGGAACCCTGCCAGGCCGAGCGGCCCAGCCCGTGGGCGGCAGCAGAGCAGGGGCGAGTCCGGAGAGACCCCGCCCCGGCCCCCGTCCTGGTCTCGGTGGCGACTGAGCCAGGGACGTTATTCCTGTGCTTCCCGGACGCTCATGCGCCCGAAGTCACTGCTGCCCCTTCTGCACAGTGTGGGGGCTGCAGTTCCCTTCCTGGTAATTTCTGGGTAGCAGGCTGAGGGGTTCCTTTTCTTTCAGAAGAATGGCGTGACCTTGACACAGGGCAGGGCAGGAAGGCCTCACTGTGTGGTTTATCCCTGGCCTCCCTTCCTGGTCCACCAGAACCAGAAGTATGAGCCCAGAGTACCGCTCACTCCGAAGGACGTCCTTCACACCCCCTCGCTGCCATGCAGCCTGCTCGCTCCAGCCCGTCCTGATCACGTGACTCCGGCCTATTCGAGGCTATTTCTGACATCCGTAAAGAACAGTAGACTTTGTGATTCAGTTTCCATAATGGGGGAGGGATTGTCATCCAGGGTTTAGTAACTGAAATCTCTAATATAAAATATTGGGCTTTGGGACTTTATATTATAACATCATTTATTTAATAATAATGCTACTATAAAATGGTAAGTAAATTTATTTTCTTAGTAAAATGAAAGTATAAGTCATTTTTACTAAGTGTCATAATTTCTCCTACTGGTCTTCATTTTTAGCCATTTAAATAATAAATTTGGGTCAAACTCATAAACTTTCTGTGTGCAATAACTAGGTTTTACATTTAATATTAACATTTTAAAAATAATGAAGCATTTTAGTATTTAATGCTATTTCTAAAATACAGAGGTAAATCTAACTTGTATTTTCTGGTGATTAGTGTTGTGAAAACAGTTGCCCTTTCTCTATAACACATTCTAATTTTCTTGATTTTTTCCGTGATGCTAAGCCAGAAATATGGTTTGGAGAAGTGATTTTAATACACTAATTTAGACACATGTGCCCCTCACTCTGGTTAAAAATAAATTGCCTGGCTGGATTTAAATACTTTGAATAATAAAGAAATTAATATTTAAGACTACGTAGCAGCCTAAATAAAGAGTATACTTTTTTAAGGCTCGATTTTTTTTATCATTGTTCTATTACAGTTGCCCCAACTTCCCCCCACCGCTCTCCCCTGCCCCCGCCCACCCCCGGCTCCCACAGCCAATCCCCACCCTGTTGTCCGTGTCCGTGGGGCATCCATACCCGCTCCTTGTCTGGTCCCTTCCCTTTCTCTCCCTCATTGATTCCCCTCCCCTCTAGTCACTGTCAATCTGTTCCTCATTTTCATGCCTCTGGTTTTATTTTGCTCATTTGTTTGTTTTGTTCATCGGGTTCCAAAGAGTACATACACATTTTGAGCAGAGAACATCCTGCTCTGGCGTTGACCAAGTAAACACCATGGCACACTTTCAATCACATCCCATTGCTTTAAAATAAATGTCATGGAAAAAAAAAAAGAAATGAGTATTTCGTTATTTCCTATATAGTAAAACCAAAGAAAAACAGAACTAGGCTTTGGGCAAGATTTCAGGAAAGAAATAATCACAAAGGTCACTAAAAAAAAAAAAAAAGAAAGAAAGAAAGAAAGAAGCAGTGCAGCTAAAGGAGTGAGACAGCGCTGTACGAGGTCTGTCCGGGAGAAGTCCAGCCACTGGTAATACAACAAGAACCATTTGCACAACATCGATGTAACCTGGCAGCCAGGGAGAGTGGACGAGAATGTGCATGTGTGGACGATGATGACTCCACTGGACTAGTCAGTGGGGACAGCAGGGGCCGTTGAGCGGGCATGTGCACTGTGTGGCCACCACATTCAGAATGGCTGAGCGACTGGAACAACGAATCCGCATCCCATTTTGCATGAAGCTTGAACATTCTTCTGCGGAAACTGTTTGGACGATTCAAGGCCGCAGCTATAAGCAACTGGTAATTGGCAACTTCTTCACGACAATGCACCCAGTCATGCACCATGTCTCCTATAGAGCTTTTGGTGAAACATCAAATCACCCAGGTGACTCAGCCCCCCTACAGCCCAGATTTGGTGCCTTGCAACATTTGGCTTTTCCCAAAACTAAAATCATCTTTGAAAGGGAAGAGATTTCAGACCATTGATAAGATTCAGGAAAATACAACAGGGCAGCTGATGGCGACTGGGAGAACTGTGTGAGGTCCCAAAGTACCTACTTTGAAGGGGACTGCGGCGTCATTGTCCTATGTACAATGTTTCTTGTATCTTGTATCTTCCTCAATAAATGTCTCTATTTTTCATAATATATGGCTGCATACCTTCTGGACAGACCTCATACATTCATCAATAGTAATGCATGAATGTATCTGCTGGGTGTTTTTTCCATTGTGCAAACCCGCGATGACAAATCTGTAGGTTTGAGAGCTGCACTCTGCTTTTGTCACGTTGCCTGCCTTTGCCTGTTTCCTCTTCTGCCCTGTTATTAAAGGGTTCTCATTTATACACACAACATTGGAATGGGATTGCTTCTTTGGTGTACATGTGACTGCTTAAGGGCAACAAGCAACACGTTTCTTTATTACCACTTTCTTGAGAAGAGCCTGAGGGATATACTCCACTCACTGAACGTTTTTTACATCAATCGTTTAGTGCAGAGTTAGCTTACGCAGAGCTTCTGTCTCCTGGTATGCATATAACTCAGTGCTTATACATTGCTGGCCATAGAGTTTTTGAAATTCTAATTTACTTAATTAAAAATATAGTAAATACCTGACAAAATAGAGAAAATACTCTAACAGAAGCATCCTGATTCTATCTTTTTGACAGCATATTTTTGGAAAATGCCATATTTTGATTCTTATACTTTTATAAACTATAGCACAAGCAACATGTATGTCATGGAAGCTGGCCATCTTAATAGGAGTGTACTTTCTCAGATAAATGAACACAATGAACATAAGATAAACAATTCACAACCATTTAGTGGCATCGGCTTCATCGTGTAAACAGTCATTGCCGTTACAGCATTAAAGTAGTATATTGTCAAAATTCTTTATCACTGTTTTGGTAAACATTTAGAAAGATTAGCATTTCAATATATTTTTGGCCTACATTAAAGAAAACTTTCTATTGTCCTCATTATGACTAAGTCTACTGTCATTATTCAGTTAGGTTATTACCAGGGAAAACAAAACCAAAGTCAAGCAAAATATTGCAAAACAAACCACCGAAAACTGATTTGACATCGCTAAATTTACGTTGTGCTTATGGTTTCAAGTTTTGCTTTCTCTCCTGTGCAGCAGGGACCTGAGGACACCCCGAAGCGACACACAATCTGTGCTGAGGCACCGCAGCGTTCTCCATAATTTCCCTGCTGATATGCTCGGGTCATGTCACCTATTCCTGTTTTATGAGCGTTACATTTACAAGAAAATTTCTATTGTTATTTCCAAAGTACTCAAATTCATTTTTATGAACATAATTCCCTTCTGACAGCTGTGTACCATTGTTTTGTTGGATATTGAATTACATTTCAAAACAGCCATATTAAGAAACTCTGGCCAAACAGGTTGGACAATGAACCCATGTTCATCAAACCCTAGTACACAAACAAGGCCAGCAGCTCGGAGCCGACCAGCCTTCCTCATCAGCATTTTAAATGGGCAATGGAGGCTTGTCACTACAATACACGGAGATATTTGTTAACAGGGAGGTTAAAAATATGTGTACCTATGAAATACTTCAGTAAGGAAAGTAAGAAGATGTTACAGTGAATCAGTGTTTTGTGTTCCAAAGATTTTTCGACACTTAAAAAGTTTATAAAAGTGTCAAATACATTTTAGTGTTCTGCCTCATCTCTTACAAGGTTGCCAAAGTTGACCCCATATTCATTACTGCAAAGTGTTCTCAGAGTTCTTTTGAGAAGTCATAAAAATTCTGACAAACTACTTACTACTGAAATGCAAGCTAGGAGCATCGGAAGAATCTACGATCTAAGGTCATTAAAAAGGGTCTGGCAAGGTTATTTCCAACTCTAAAAAAAAGATGTCGAGAACATATAAAACTGCTTTATAATTCTGTTCATATAGCTAATCAATAGTTTCACTTGATTTTTGTTTATTTGGATATCATTTAAGCTATCTTTGCAAAAATAATTTTAAAATGTTTGTGTTATTCTCTGCTAAAAATGTTTTTGTTGCACCCAGTATTAATTCTACATACACTATCAAGATTATTGCTAGAATTTTTTTCTTTTATGAGAAATACCCATGAGAGGAAATATATAATAAAGAAATGTTCTCTCACTTTCTACTTTTCTAAAATTCATGATTTTAGTAGGATTTAACTCTAAGGTTTACTCTGCTCACTTCATCATATTTTAATTTTTAAAAATATAAAGTTTTGGAAAACTTTACCACTCATTTTTAATGAATTAAGAAAAGGAGTATTTTAATATCATGAAATGAATATGATCTTCAAACAATAAAAAATTAGCAGAAAAATGCACTTATTCTTGTGACAGTGTTAACTGTTCAGTTCTTAAATCACCTCATATCACACAATAACACTTCCAACAAACTGTCACATATGATAAAAATATATATGGAAATTACACACGTAGCACATATTTTCATGAATATACATGCACATAGGAATATCCAATAAGATGCCACATTTTTCTCAGAACGAGCAAATGCATTTTACTTCTGTTTAAACAAATGACACGATTGCCTGTTGTCAGAGTCGCGGACTAGGCACCTTTTCCCAAATGGTGCGCATCCCCCGCGCCCCGCGCTGGGGCGGGCGTGTGCCAGGCTGAGCGTGACCCTGGCCCCGCCGGCCACGCGAGCCCAGCGCGCCTCCCGCCCCCTTACTCCGGGGCAGCTACCTGGGTGCCTCGCGGGAGCTGATCTGGTGTCTGACGTGCTTTCCCTTTCCCTTTCCCTTTCCAACATCCAGGAAACCACACGAAATGATACCTGGTTGAAATGGCACGAGAAACCAAGGCACCCGTTTGACCCATTTACTATGTAGCATTACAGGCGCCGGGCCTTTATGGGGCACCGGCCGGCTCGGTTGCTCTGCCCCCGCGGCGTTTCCACTCCGGAGGGCAGGCGGCTGAGGGGCGAGCCCGCAAGGAACAGCCCAGTCCTTCCCCTGCAAGGAGGGCAGCGCCCCAGTTCAAGTCTCTGAAGCCGGGGGCGGGGGTGGGGGGGTCACATCAACACCAATGGCTTCACCTCCCTCGAAAGCTACAGAAGCAGGGACATGCCTTCCCACGGGAGCCATTCGAGGCGTGTTTTCGCTCATCAAAGCCAGTGTTTTTCTAGCTCCAGGGGTACAGCAATACTGTGGTCCGCTGCCCATCTTTGTCATTCCTAGGCTCCCAGGTCACTTCCTCCCCTCAGAAGCTCTGCTGCCGTCTGCCTGTCCTGCTCCCGTGGTGACCCTGCCCACCTGTTTCTTCACCTGGCTTCATGGTGACCCAGGATTTCCGCCGGCCACCGCCTCCCCCGGTCTTCAAAGAACAGCCGCCGCGCACCTGTTCCGGACAGGCCCCTCCAGCCCCCGGTCTCCGCGCTTTGCGGTCGGAATCCTCCTCTTCACACTCTTCTCCACAGGGCGTTTCACCAGCCAACAGGTTCACCCACCAACACTTGGCAGGAGAGTCAGGTTAATGTATTTTCAGAACTCGCCTCCCCAGGATATAGCTGAAGCTGAGGAAGCTCAGAGACTTGGTTACAGACCAAGTAAGCAAAAGAACAGCCCTGTCAAGCCTCAATCTCTGGTGGGTTTCAGCAGACAAGGGCAGCCAGAGGGGGTTAGAAGTGGGCGAGGGCTGGCCACTTCCTCCAGAATCTCAGGGCCAGATAATAACAAAATCAGAGCTCAGAGCCTGATTTGTCACAAGCTCCAACACTGTTCTACCTCTTCATCTCTTGCTGTGAGGTGCCGAATCATTCATACATTTCTTCTGTGAACTTCAGCTTTCTTTGGGCGTGCTCCAAACACAGCTTGCATGGAAGGGCCACGTGCAGAGGACAGCACAGCAAACTCTATGACACTTCAAATTGACACCAGGCAGTCTTGGGGCATAGGACCATAGAGGATTCAAACCGCAGGTACTAGATGCAACGTTTCTATAATGCTGCGCATATCAAGGCAAGGGTGAAGTGCTTCTCTAAAATGTTTTAGCTGGTCCACATATTAGCTACTTCTAATGCAGCCTCAAATGATGGTTTATTTTTAACAGCTATTGAGCTAATTTAAAAAAAAAACCCCGAAAAACAACAACAACCTACAGCTCCACTAACGAATTTCCCATTTCGAAGATTCATTACACCAGGTTAAGAGGGGCTCTTGTGGTACAGACGGGACCCCGTCCCTCACCACACTGCCGCAATCCCTCTCCGGTTCGGGGCCTGCAGTGTTGTTCTGTGCGGTTTTTGTTTTTGTGGGGTTTTTTTTTCCTCTTTAGAGATTATTTTCACGTCAGACTTAGGGTTCATTAATTCCTTATACTCCTGGGTAATTTCTTTACCCCAGGTCACAGTTACCCTCTGGATGGCCTCGGAACAATTTTGGGCAAAACAGAAAGGTCTGGAGTACGCGTGCAGGCCGTGCCTCGGCACCTTCTGTGAACAGACCCACCGCCCTTTTCCCTCCAGGCGCAGGAGACCGCACACGGTCCCACGTCTGGAAAAGGGCGAGACTTCATGGCGGCGCACTGTGCGCACTCGAGTCAGGTATAAATTCACCAGCCAAGAGGTTATGTTTTTCCATTACCGAATTAGGAAAGCGCGCCTCAGTCTGCCCACCTGTTTCAGTTCCGCGATCCCTGTGATCAATTATTCATGGCCAAATATCGCTGTTTGCCCAGCGTATTGATTACAGCTCAGGCCCCACTCCCCACGACAGCTGTCATGCTCCTTGTGCCTTAGCAGCTAAGGCTGCACATGGCCTCTACCCCCTTAAGGTCTTTGCACACAAATGTCCAGGAGCCCATGTCCCGGGCTGCGTTTCTCAGTGTCACTCCTGCTGGCTGGGTGCAGGCCAGCAGCCTTGAAGAATGTCCTCCCCCCGAATGCTTAGGCCGCAGCGCAGTGACCTGCCCTCTGGGCCTCGGCCCCGGGGGACAGAGGTGCGCGAGAAGCTCACCATTGTTAATCCACATCAACATACCTATCTGTCTCGTTCTCGGGGTTCCTTGCTCTACATGACACCAAAGGATTTCTGGCATCTCCCCTTTTGCTCATGGAGGTGGCAGTGGTGTCCAGGTCTTGGTTAACCAGCTGGGCGAGCTGTCGCTGCCCCTCCCACGAGCTTGGGCGGACGTGCCATTAGAATGTGTGGTGGGTATCCCTACACGGGTAACTGTGGCTTGATCTAATGTTACATTCTTTCCTCCCTGTTCCCACACCGTTAGAACGCTTTCTAATTTATATCTTCTACGTTTCCACTGACACGAGATGATAGAATTTGTAATTCTTTCGACAGGTAAGCCTCCTTAACCGAGGCAGGCTCGCATTCACTTCACTGCCTCCGAAGTCTAGAAATAAAAAGAGGTCATCCATGTGGGGCTTACAAGAATGGATGAGTCCTTATAAGTTAACTCCCTTAAGTAAGAACACTAGAGTTCTTGAAGCAATGGAAGGGTAGCGTCAAGCAACTGGAACTAAAAATGAATTTGAAGGTTTAAGGAACTCAGATTCATTAGCTTATACCCAAATTCACCCCACTCCACTCCACAGGGCCCTAACTGAGACCTAAAGTTTCATGTAGGGTTGTTTACTGGCAAAACCATGAATAAACTTGTGCTATGAGTCAACAGGCCACACGCAGTTGATGGTTTGCCGCTGAGGGCCGTGGGGGAAGAAGGGCGCATCAGCCATGAAATCTCATTAGTCTTTTGAGACACGTCTCGCTCTAAGGACGCAGCCTGACTTGTCTTCTTCGTTTTGTTGCCCTTCAGCATCTTCAGAAGCGGTCAGTCCTCCCAGATCATTGATACTCAGTATTTCCAGATAATATTCTGCAGCAACAGTTAATTGATCATCCTAACCCTGCTTTTGATAGGAACTTCATTTTCCAGGTAACTTTTGTAATTAAATTACAGGACATAATTTGTGCAATTAACTTGCTACTGAACAGCCTGGGCAAGGCTTCCCTTTTTCCACCAGTGATGACGTGATCAGTGGGAGACAAGGGCTGCCGGTGAGACCCACACGGGAGGGTGGGCCTCCGTGGTGTGGTTCGCTCCTGCTGTAAAATTAAGGGGCTTCCCCTACTAACTGCCCAGGCCCCGTCTCCATCCACTTTGCCATGGAAAACGTCCATTCTTATCCTCGACAAGGCCGAGGCAAAAGCCAGTGCCCAGAGTTCCGCTTCATTACGAGGCTTAGTGCCTTCGAGCCCGCAAGCAGCTGCGAAGTGGTCTGAGTTCCCCCAGTCAGGCCGCTTAGCTTTTTCCTGGCTGCTTTGCTGGTGGAAGCCACGTGGCTGCGGGCTATGCAGCTGCTCAGGCTGCACGGCCACGGAGAGAGAACGCAGGAGTGTGGGGGACAAGCGCAGGCGCGCGAGAGAGATTAGTCCCCTGGGGGCCCGTGCCATCTGCCTCAGCCCCCGTAGGTGCTGGACCCACATGGTTACGTGCCCCGGGTGAGAGGCGCACCATCAAAGGGGGCGAGCACACCACTGGGCAGGCGAGGGGGGGGGCGGGGCGGGGAGAGAGAGAGAGAGAGAGAGAGCGCCCTTCTTTATTCCTCTGGGATTATAACCAGGAGCTTGGGGATGGGAAGGACCAGGTACTCAAGATGACCAATCAATTTCCCAACTTTTCATGAGCTTTGGATGGTTCCACACCCCCTAGCTGGACGGACAGGTCTGTACGGTCCAGCAGCACCCCCGCCCTACGACCAGATGGTGGTGCCCGCGCGGGGAGGGGAGCCGTGTGAGTCCCTCGGAGGAGCAGCACTGTGACCCCCTGGGGCGTAAAGCTGTAGCTTCCGGGGACGCAAACGGGCTCACGCTTCCCAGGTGACTGAACTCAAAGTCTAATTCCCTTTGCTCCCCTTCTCAACATCTAGCTGAACGCCAACAGCAGCACTGAGATCGTTACTGCCGTCATATCTAACCAGAAGAAGTAATCAATTAATTCCATCCTCGAAGATCTGTTTCCTGGCTGACTAAGAAGTTAGGGTTTGGTCAAAACAGAGAAACTAATCCTACATTATAAGCAAGAGGACACTTATTTAATAAATGAAACTGTCTTAGGAAGTCTTGGATGGCTGAGGACAGACAGATGGGGGAGTTCCTGCTGTCCTCGGGAGGTCAGGAGGCGCAGGCCTGCGGGGACTGCCTGCGTTCCTCCCGGCTGCCCCTGGCAACAAAGCGAGCAGTTCGTGAGCATGCAAACCAGCTGCTGATGAAACCACCTGCCCTGCCGCCTCACCTCCCCAGTTCCAGGCCCGGGCTTCTCATTGGCAGAACCTATTTGGGCGTTATGGAAAGGGGTTCTGCAAAATACCATTTGTCCTTCCTTCTCTCCTTCCTTCCTTTGCTTTCCTTTCCTTTTCTTTCTGACTAGCATTCATTTCCTGTAATTTTTTGCAGGTTCTGAAATACAGGGGGAAGAAAAAACATTAATGGTAATGACTATTCATTGATAAAAAGGAAAGAATGAGAAAGAAAAGGAAAAAACAAAGATAGCCACAGGGTATAAAACCAAGTATCGAGGTTGGGATGCCCGTGGAGCGCGGGCCACGTGGTGAGGAGTAGGCAGCTGAGCGCACAGCTCTGGGAATCGGGGCGGGGGCGGGGGGTGGGGGGAGGTCCCTGCAGAGATTCAGGAACGGTGTATGGGTAGGACTGGAAGTCTTCGCGGCTTCAGTTGAGAGTCCCTATGAAGTATGTAGCGAGAGGCTGACCATGCCATGTGCCCTTTCAACATTACAGCTTAGAAAAAGAAGCATGAATTAGTTACTCCACCCAGGAGATAAAGAAAAACTAAGGATTGATGGGAGAGGAAAACTAAGTGGATCTCAAATTCAAGCAAATAATATGTTTCAAGAAGTAAGAAGCCATCAATTACACTAAAAGCTGCTATTTAGGGGTCATGTAAGATGAGGACTCTGAAATGACCATGGGTTTTAGAAAAGAAGTTATTTTATTTTGACAAGAGTAGTTTTGGGGGAATAGTGGCAGAATTAGGATATTTTATGTTAAGTTAATATTGATCTAACAACTGAGCACTAATCATATAAGACAAATAAATGATAATTTTACAATCAATGGATAGTTCCTTTTGTGGTCATCAAAACCAACTGACTAACTAACTAACTAACTAACTAATCCTGTATGCCCCCTATGACTTTGACCAAACAGCTTAGAAATGGAATGAGGCTTTCAGTCACTGACTTTTCAGGGAGATGGAGAGAAAAGTGGGAAGGTCAAGAGATAGGGAGACAAAACACCTCAGTGAATAAATCCATTGGCAAAGACAACATACAAATAACCCAACTGAGAGGGTGTGGAGCATCAAAGGTAAACTACAGACAATTTTTCATGGTAGAATCATTCCAGGTTCCTAGATTACTAATGCAATACCTTCTAAATGAATGCTGTATTTGAGAGAAAATAAGTCAAAGTGAAGGACCACAACATTTTGAGTCCTGCTGTGCATCAGGCTTATGCATGTTAGGCCCTCCCAGTTCTTCTTGGACGTTAATCCCATTTCTCAAATGAGGAAACAGACTTAGAGATGATACAATTTGTCCCCAATCATTTAACTAGTAAATGCTGTATCTGGAATTTGAACAATAAGCCTGAGTCAATTCCTACCGCTTTCACTATCCTTGATTTTAGCTGCTTCTTATTCTTGGGCAAATGACATATATATACACATGCTATACATGTGATAAAATATAATTACATTAAAATGCAGATGAGATTAAAAAAAACTCCCCCTACCATAGCCTATGCTTTATGATAGGATTAGATCAGACAACTACACAACAGTATTTTATAAACCATAGAACTGTATATCATTAGAAATACAACAGGATTTACAGATATTTCTCTTTTTTACATTTTAAAAATAGTGACAATGAATTACATATATCACTTTTCAAATGGTAATTTTTGGTGAACTCAGATATAAAACAAACCAACAAAAACCAGAATACTAGAAATTATGACCGCATGCTGAATTTTAGGTGAATCGTTCATTTAGGAAAATTTTAGATGATCAACAACATATTTTCAACGAAATCTCCTAGGTCTATGAAATCACATGGAGAAATGAATAAATCATCACAAATGTAAAGCAAAAAGCTGGCAAGAACGAAGGAGACTGAATGAAGGATAATGATACCAACAAAAGATTCCAGTGGCTTTCTGGACATTTACACAGGATTGCATTGGTGAGCTAAAGGCAAATGCCTGTCTGTATTCTTAACTCATTTAGAGAGGAAGACTTCTGCAGGCTTTTTCCCAATAGACCTCTGGGAGATAGGTCTCCTGAAAGGTCAATAGTCTTAGCAATTTGAAACATCAGTTAAAAACTTGCTTTAGAATTAGTCATACTGTGCAACCTATTGATCTAGTAACTAAATCACTAAAATTTATAAATAAGGTAATATCACTACCTAACTTTTAATAAATTTTATTTGATTCACAAAAATAATTGCACAAAGTTCAGAATTGAAAATACAAAATTATTAAATGATGACTTGGTTTTGATCATCTCAGAAATTTTAAATAGCACCAATTAAATAGTCAATGCTTAAATTTGGCATGAAGTAAAAAACTGCTATTTCTTGTTATTCTGCTAAAATCAATTTTATTTTTGTTCAAAATATGTCATTTCAGATATAATATTATGTGAAAAGAAAAGACCTGGTAAATTTAAAGTCAGTATTTCATTTACTTCCACAAGGTTTCTGTGCCTCACTTTTCTTTCTCACCTATTTTGAAATTTATATCCATTTTTCTATTCACATGTTAAATGTTTAGTCCAGAATAGAATGACAATAAATATGGACCAGTAAGCTCATGCCATTAAACCTCTTTGTAATTTTTCAATTTTAATATTATGTTCTATGCACAAGTGCCAATGGTTCCTTTATAAAATTAAAAGATGAACACTATTAAAAAGCATCTTAGTTTAAGCCACACATCATCAGTAAAACACGAGCAATCAGAAACACAGAGACATTTCAGTGGAGTTAAAACTAAACATAATCAGCAACAGAGTAATCAAATTATAATAAAGAGTATGGAACCCATCTCGACTATCATATAGGTGATGGAAGTATGTGACAAATTTTGAGGATGCATTTTTCATGAGATGCAAAAATAGAGAGTTCCCTATACAGTCATTTTCTTATACACTCATCAAATTTGCTATCACTAAATCCTCCAGCCTCGTAGGCACTGGAAGCCTACGGCATGGTCTCAAGACCGGGGTGCGGCAGCCACCACAAGGGATGAGTCAGCGCTCCTCCCGGTAAATATTTGCAGCGAGTTTTTAGCAGAACTCACAGTGGCTTAGTCACACTCCTTGAATTGTGTGGTCTAAGCCATGGAAAAGAGAAACAAAAACAATCCGCCAGAATGTGTTAAGAATCAGAGAAAACCAAACTGTTTAAACAATCCTGACTATTTAAAGAATTAGAGAGAATCAGATTCTGATTTGTAGCCTTCTTATGAAGGGGAGTGTAAAATGTGAGCAAAGTTATGGCCAAATGTTAAAGATTTTTTTGGTGGGGGGGGGGGGGGGGGGGGGGGGTTTCCTTGTACATATTTCTGAATGTGAACTGCCACATAACATAAAGCCAGAAAAAAATCCCGAACGTTGGAGAGACGTAGCACCCTTCACCCTTGGTGCCTCTCTGCTCTGATGGCCAGGGTCCGTACATGGGTAGTGACAAGGACGCGTGTCCAGCTCACCTCTTTATTTCGGTCCCCTTCAGTGTCTGCACTGGCCACCAGCCCAGCAAATGCTGCCACACTCTAATGGCCTCTAGCTCCAGAGAAGTGGCTGCTTAGACCTGGGCCAGTTTCAGTTATACAGTTACTTTCCAGCTCTTAAGTAGCCTTTCCTTGTTACAAGCAAACAAAGGAAACTTAAACAATGAAAACTTAAAAAAAAAAAAAAATTACAGGGTCAGAGTGAGAAAAGGGAGCAGACAGTAAAAGGCAAATAGTTACCATTATGATATTAAAATGCTTACCACAAATGTATTTATTACATTTTTGGATTTATAGAGACATAGTATTAAGCAAAATTTCATGGTACCTCTCATATGCAGTACCCAAGTCACAAATATGATGTTATATTAATATAATAAAATCCAAGACTGGCAGTAGAAGAGATAATTTAGAGTAATGATGCTAAACAAAGAAGAGATATTACTTCTAAACCACGTGCCTCATATGGGGAGTCATGGCAACCTCTGTGCCTGATTCTTTTTAACTCAAGTCAGAGATGAGGAGATTTGACAATATTTCAGTCAGGGGGGAAAAAGCTGAAAAAGTCATAAAAGCCCAGTAAAAATAGCTCAATTCTGTCTATGCAGGGTTTTTTGTTGCTGTTGTTGTTTTGTGTTGTTTGGTTTTTTTTTTTTTTTTACTACTAGCAAATACAAAATTCATTGCAAAAAACAAAACAAAAAATAAACCCCAACAACCTCTGTTCCCATGGATTAGCTTTTATTTTTCTTTTAAGTTCCCTAATTTCTGGGTTTTGACTTGGCCCTGAAAGTAAGGTTGTCGCCCACCTTTAACTTGGCACTGAAGAGCACTTCCCATTGAATTTGTGGAACTTTCCTGGTGACTCCATAAGCCAGTCCTTATTCTAAGATGACAAGCCGCATTTTACAGGCGGTCACATAAACGGGAATCACCCGCCGTGGGCCGCGGTGTCCCCCCTCAGCACGGGCCTGTCCCCGCGGCCTAAACGGCACTGAGGGTTATGTCCCCCTTTCCCCAATCACGTGCGCCCTGGCGTCTACCCAGTCCCTCAACTTTGCATGGGTGTCTTAAGCAAACAATATCGCTGAACATAAAACTTAATTTTTGACGAGCAGCTCCCAGGTTATAATCCTTTATTTCCCTGGAAAACACAGGCGTCGGCTGAACCCAGAGCCGTACGCTGGGCTTCGGTAACCAGACCTGAGTGTCAGTGCCAACTCGGCCCCTTAAACTGTCCTCTTACGTCAGCGCTCCAGCCTCCGCGTCGGTAAAATGAGAGTAGGTATAACAACGCCGGCCGGACAGTCGCCACGATGGACAGAGACGACCTATGTTCCTAACACGCAGGGTGCCTGCCGCTTGCTTGGCACCCATTCAGCGGCAGCAACGCTCTCTGTAAACGCTTTCCTAGCAAGAGGAGTGAGTGCTCCACCACCTCCGCCCATCGATTCACTGGATGCTGGAACGCGGCAGCTGAGCAGAGTGTCTGTGCTACCCGCTTCTTAGTTTGCGCTCCTTACTTACCCTGCTCCTCACTCACTGTCATTCACGCAAACATTTTTTTTTGGCGCGGGGGGGACGGCTCTAACTCTCTGCAAGGCCTTGCGTTTACCTGCCTGCCCGCAGCAGCCAGGCGCGCAACCGGCGCAGGCGGGCGCAGGGCGGTGGAGGCAGAGGGCGCCTGGCCCCGGCCACGCCGCCGACAGGCGCGCCGAGGCGGGCACGAGGGTCCCCGCTTCCTACACAGGCGCCGGAAGGGTTTGTGAGCCAGTGGCGTGCTCAGCCTTTGGGGGACAAGAACAAAGAAGGCTGAACCCGGTGCCAACACTCAAGGAGAAGGCGGGGGGAGGGGGGCGTGCTCCCGGAGACTGAGATGCTGAGTTTAGGGGCAACCCCTCCTGCTTGCAGGGGGAGCGGGGCTTAGAGAAACCAGGGGGGGTGGAGGGTTCCCGGGGGCGTCCCCTGCTGGCACTGCTCCCCCATGAGCGAGTGCGCGGTGGCAGTTTCCCCCGGAGGCCTGTCTTCGTCTCCGCTTCACCACTGCTAGTCCTTCGGTTTAGTGAGCAGCAAACCCTACCATCCTCAAAACGTGCATGAAAATGTCCTCTGAAACAGAACCCCTCCAGTCATCTTGGAGGGACCAAAATTATAACTGCCCCTGGTCACAGAGCAGTGGCACAATCCTAGGGAAGCGCGCCGCGGTGTTCGGTATGCAGGTGAGAGGCGCCGTGCGTCGAGCATCACAGCAAACGAGACAGGCACCTGGGGCTGGGCCGCGGGCCGCTGGGCGCCCCTGCGCCCCTGGCGAAGGCTGGCTGTCCCCGACCCGCAAGGCCGCTGCGCCACGCTGCCCCGCGCTCCGCCGCGAACGTTTGCTTGTCACAGGCCCCGCTGAGGGCGTGGGCAAGGAGTGCAGTTGTGAAACTGCTTTGTGACCTCTGAAGGGCTACAAAATGTTAATCACTTTAATAGGACTTCCACAGATTTTGATAAAGAGACTAAACCCCAGTGTTTGAGTGAATGTTCTCAAGGCTTTGAAAAGAAAACCCCAAGTATAATTAAGAATAACTAGCAATAATAATTGCTGTTATGCATATTATAATACTATTTATACATTTTCTACAAGTTTTGTCATTTTTATGATAAAATACCCATCAAAATATAATATAAAAAATAATAATACTTTTACATTCTCAACTATTCAAAATCCCTCTTTCTTACCGTGACTTGCTCAGTTGAGCGATCGTGCATAAAGGCTACCACCCAACTCCAGTGATTTCAAGAGATTTAGTTATTTTATCATGTCAGTTCTCAAAGAAGTAATGAAAAATAACATTAAAAAACATACAAACTATCAGAATCATCTGTTCCCTACCCTGAGGTGAATTAAGATTTAAGGAATTCTTCCAAACCCAGAGCTGGTTCACACTGTTACCAAAGACGCTCTTCTTCACCGCATTCAAACTTCAGGCTCTGACTTTAACTCTTCACCTTATGATAGGTTCACACACAATGTCAGTGTAAATAACAGCGGCTTATCCGGGTGTACTGTCAGAATAATGCGCTCTTTCCTGAATGCTTTCTTATTGCTCCTGTAATAATACTCTAATTCTCCTGAGTAATTTCTGACTCGCTATCCCTACTACTAGTTATCTAAAAATGAAAACAAAATTGAATGTTATTAAACATATGACATTAGTTTCTTTAAAGTCTTTTAATGAACTTAAACACACACACACACACACACACACACACACACACACACACACACACACCCAGGTCCTCCAAGAACATTGTTTTGTGACACATTGTCTCACTTGAAGCTGCAGGGCCAGGATGCCCGCCACCCCTTGGGCCCTGTCCCCCGCGGGGAGGGGCGTCTCGGAGCTGCCGGGAGCACGGAGCCCAGGGGCTGTGCTTCAGGACAGGCACCTAGAGCCTGTGCTGCCTGACAGGCTGACTTAGGGGGGTGAACATGCAGTGCAATATACAGACGATGTCGCCTAGACGTGTGCACTTGAAGCCTGTATAATTTTATTAGCCAATGTTACCCAAAAAAATATAAGTAAAAAAAAAAAAAGTTGGAAGGTGGCAGGGCCTCCCTAGCTGACTTGGAAGACTTGGCATCTGCAGCGGAGCCTCCAGGCCTGTGGGCCCGGGGAACGCCCGCCCGTGGGGGCCGCTCGGGAAGGTGCCAGTCGCCCGGGTCTCCGCTGGAGGCCTCGGAGGCCGACCGCTGAACGCGCTGACGCCGAGCTCTCGCGATGGCAGGTAGAGCCCATGACCTCAAGTTCAGTAGAAACCCTGGAAACGAGGTCTATTCTTAAATTGCTGAGGGCCAAGAGAAACAAATGTCATCAATACCTAACATGATGAATTGTACAAAATGGAATTCACACACCAATGTATCTGAACTTCTTTTTCTTTCTAGTATGAATGACACTTCCTATTACTATATTGCCACCAATAAAACGTCTGAGATAATTGTGTCACTTCAGACATTAAGTGGTGTGATTTCATGTTTCGGCCTTTCTCAGACCAATAGACCCCTATTATTACCTTATGTCTTCATTTCTTTCAATTCAAAATGAGCTTTAGTAGTACTTAAATTATATTTATCAATGCAAAAAAAGTTGTAACATTTTGAAGTACAAATAAATAAATGTCAGAATGTTTATGAAGGCGTTCCACATAAGTGTTGTTATCTTGGTAATGGTATGTCGTGATACTTGCATTCTCACTATTATATTGCTTAATGATTTTTGTTTTTAGTCTGCCCAAGATATTAAACTATAAAAAAAACTGAAAAGCATTGGAATGTAAATAATAGAAAATAAGGAGACATCAGCTTTAAAATGTTAATAGCCTTAAATGCTAATTTATCATTTTTATTCTCTGTCACTGGAAGGCTCAATGCCTCCATTTTCTCAAGTCTAAAATGATAACTTCTTTGTAAGCTTAACTTCCTATCGTTCGTATCTTTCCTAAGATGCCTCTACATAATAGTATCATTTCTTATAATGGAAACCTGTACCTATGTTGCTAGGCAACATTGTAATAGAGATAGCTACCACTGGATCCTATTTCAGTTTTCCCAGCTGAAAGCTTTCAATCATTGACATCCTGATTCAAAACTAATTTTATCCAAGAGGGTATTAGGACAAGGGATGGTAACATCATCAAAAGCAGTTTCACTCATAATGAAGACAAAGTCGAACGGGCAAGCCTATGAAAAGTCCATCAGCACATACTAGGTAAGGAACATCTGGCCACCCTTCCTAAGAAGTGCTGTAATTAAGGATTCTCTAGTTGCAAAACACAGAAAAAAATAATTGAAATTAGAGAAATAATTCTATGTTCAATTCCTATTTTTGTTCCTGTTTCACTTAGGAGCAAGTGTCTTTAAGCAGTAACATGGAGTTATTTAGTAGGTCGGCCCAAGAGTCCTTAAAAGGGGGAGACAAGAAGGTCAAAGGAAGAAGATGACAGTATATCAGAGGTGGAAGGACAAGAGCTGATGGGATCAGCTGGCATCCAGAGGATGGAAAAGGTAAGGAAAGGCTCCAGTACCTTCAGAGGGAACTGGCCCGTGACACCTGGACCTTAGTCCCATGAGATGCCCCTCAGAATCCTAACCCCCAGAACTATGAGAGAATCAGATTGAATGGTTCTAAGCCACATGGTTTTTGATAGTTTGTTACAGCGCAATAGTGACCAATACATATATCTTTGGTTCCTATTATTTCTAAATGCCCCCAATTAGAGCCCCGTGCCTGTCTGCACATGCTTCCTCCCTCATGAGGGGTCCTCCGACCCCAGGGCTCTGAGAGGGCAGAGGGTCTTCTTCTGTATTTATGATATACCCAGCTCCATGGCAGAGGCCAGAGAGCAAATCTATCATCATATTATCTATATTTATATTACAAGTAATGACTGAATAAGCATTAAAACTATGGCACATAATGTTTTAACCAAAGTTGTATCCTTGTATTTAAACATACAAAAAATTAGAATTTATTTTTTAAATAACAATAGCTTCCATTTGTATAGCACAAATTTCAAAGCGTTCTGAAGTACAAGGTCTTATTTTCTTTGCACAATAACTTTGTAGGGAGGCTGCTCAGGAATCAGTATCCCCACTAACGGGTAAAACAGCACAAAGAAAAGGTAAGTCAGCTGCACATACTACAAACCAGCCAAACAGGAACCCAAATGCAAGGTTTCTAATAAAAAAAAAATGTAATCTTCCTTTCATTATCTGATTGAAGATCAACTTCCTTTATCTCATTGTGATAGACATATTTCCCTTCTAGCTTCTTATTTATTCTCACAATTTAGATCACAGGAAGCATTTTATGAAAAGAGTTAGTAATCACATAGTTACTTAGAATCAAAGCATTAGAAACTAAATTTCATAATTTTAGAAAAACCAAGTGAAGGCTGAATCATTCATCACATGGAATGAATCGTGTGCTGGCTTTGAGTTGCTGTCAAAGACAAAATATGCCCCTCAGCACACCTGTGCAAGAATGTAAAATGCCACATCGCAGGCAATGTAAGTGGTGCGTAACAGTGGCACAAGGTCTCCAACGTGACGAAATAGAATTTTTCATCCATAAACACAGAAAGAGATGGAAAGTCTTAATGCGTAAGCCAAGAGATGTTAGCTAGCTTTAGAACCACACACTGCAAGCCCTACTCTTGCTGTGATGCCCAGAACAAACAGGTGAGCAGCTCCAGCGCAGGTGAAGTTCTGCCCACACTCATGTACACGCTCCTGTGCCCACTCGCTGTGCCCCTGTCCTTACATACACAGAGCCAGGCTAGAGAACTCAGTTAGAGATTCCTGGGGGAAATGGCAAATCAACACGGTGAGCAAAGAGAAAGCTCAGGACAGCCAATCATCAAAGGAAAGAGCAGGGTCATTTTTTTTTCCATAAAATTTCCATATGTCACATTGCTAGACCATGCAGCTTCGGGAACAGAAGCCTCGTAGGTCAAAAGTCGGAGTGAAAATTACTCGTCTGCACTAAGTGGTCCCTGAACCTTAATATACAAATAACTTTCCCCAGTGACTTTATCAGCTCCCTGGAATGACTCAATTACCAAAGAAGCCACAATTATTTTGTCTTCCAGAATTTCTTTTTTATAATAGAGAGTAAGACATAAGTAATTTTTCCCTCATTATCTTTCCTTACAGAGCCTTGATTTGCATATGGCTAGTGCAACATCTAACAATCTTAATTGCATCAGCCTTTTATTCACCTAAAAATAGCTACGAAACATTATACGCAATCATTTTGTACCAGGCCTGGCAAGTCATTTGTGAAAGAACAAATCCTTCTTGAAGGAACATCACATAGCCTAGTACACAGCAGGAAAAAAAAAATGACTAGTTGTGAATTGCAGGCCAGTATAGAGAAAACTACATGTTTTTGTAACTCTAGAAAGAGCAGAAAAAAGAATTTTAGGTGTTTGGTACATTAATTTTCAAGAAAATACTGAAATACATATTTTGTTTGCAGGATAATTTTACCCAGAGAATGCCTATCACTTCTTCACATGAGAGGAAAAAAGTTACCTTCCCCATCTCATTACTGCTGACAGCACGTTATAAGAGACCTTATATCCCGAAACAGCCAAAAGTTTCCCACCTCAAAGCAGTTTCAAAGACGGAAGGAAATTAGATTTCTTTCACTTTATAGAATCCCATTTCTAATCACTAATTTCTGTAATCAGGTATGAGGGTGATCAACTGTGGAATTGGGGAATTTTATTTTCTAGCAGCCCGCTCCTAAAAAGCATTCCAAGGGGATCCATTAACCTCTGCAGAAGTAACAGACGGAAACGAACTTCCCTTTGCAGGGCAGGGCCGGGACCCAGGACGCGCACACGCACAGGGCTCTGCCTGACCAGCTCCCTCAGCGGACAGGTCTGCTTTTCAGACAATGTTCCACAAGGGCAAACTTTCCGCAGGAAATGATTCGCCTTGGAGACGGCCTCGAAGCTTGGGTTGCGCCACCCCGAAGGGCCGAGTAATCATTGCGAACAGTAGGTGCAGGATTCTGTGCTCAGCTGAGTTTCCCGGGGAGCCGTCTGCCTTGTTTCATCTGCTCTTGTCTGCGTTCTCAGGGCCTGGTAGGACGTCAGCTCCTCCCCAAGGTTGGTGCCCACTCACCCAGCTTCTCACAGAACCTTAGGCATCTTCCTCTTGGTTCTTTACCAACATCATGTTCTTAATACTTTTCTAGTTCTTACTACCTGTATTTATTTCTTCATGACTCGGTATTGAACTCTAAAATACAAATTTCTGTAGGCACGGATACTGTCTCCTATCCACGTATCCCATACCAAGCATAGTGGATTATTTGGAATTTCGGAGGAGGGGGAGTCAACTCTGGGTCAAGGATGCAACTGGTTTATTTAGGAGCGGGTTGCAGAGAACTGTGGCAGGAAAATGGGGCGCCTGACACGGAAAGGGGGCGTTATTAAGCGGTGAGCTGTTAAGAGGGCCGTTCAGGGTTCAGTGTTGGGGAAAACTTGAGGACAGGGCCCAGAATCCAGCCCTCAGAACGACCCTTCCCCGGGGGGCCGAAGTTGGGTCACCGAACACCAACTGCTGAGAGTAGTCGCTGGAGGTCTGCCAAGCCCCTGTCGCTGCCAGCCTGCCGCTTTGTCATCCGGGGCCACAGCTCTTCGGAGTTCACAGAAAAGGGGCCCCGGGGCCCATCTCTGCACACGAGGGCGCTTGGAAGCCCACCGGAGCCCGGTTCTTGGGGCGTGCGAGGGGCCGTGGACGTCCGAGGCCACGTTTGGTCCTGCTCAGAGCCCCTCAGGCCTCGTGGTCAGTCCCTCCGGCCCAGTTCCCACTCCCGCAGCTGATGTCCCCGCCCCCCTCCGCCGCGGCCCCACCCGCTCCAGGTCCCCGCACGTCGGCTCCGGACGCTGGCCCGACGGATGGCGGACCCGGACTGCGCGCCCGGGCGGGGGAAGCCCCTTGCCATCGCGTCCTCTTCGGGCTGACGCCGGCGCAGGGGCCCCTCGAGGAGCCTCGCCCAGCACAGAGAAGCACAAAGACCCGCCCACGTGACGCCGCCTCCCCCCAGTTCACAGCCGCGACCTCCCCTCCTCCCGGGCAGGATCAGAGGCCCCTCTGGCGGGAGAGCCGAGCTCCCTTTCCCACCGGCCCGGTGCGGCCACGACCGCACTTGAGTGCGATCAGAGCAGGGGCGCCGCGGGCCTCCGCCGGCAGCTCGGCCGCGCGTCCGCTCCAGCGCCGCCTCTGCCGCGCGGCCTCGAGGGCACAGCAGCGCGCGCCGCAGAGCTCCGCCGCCCGCGGGCCTCGTTCCGCGGGTCCGGGCGCAGGGCCTCCCCCGCCCCGCCCCGCCCCCGAGAGCATCTCGGCATCGCGGCTCCTGTGTGAGGGGCGCTCCTTCAGGTCCCCGGCGGCTGCTCGGGACCCCGAGGCCGTCCCGCTCCCGGGCCAGCACTTCCTTACACAGATCTGCGACCCGAAGCTCTGGCCCTGCGACGCACTTCCCCTCCCGCCGTCGCCGGGAGCCACGCGTTCGCGGCCAGCGGCGCGGGAGCCGCGGGGCTCCTGTCTGTCCAGCCATTATAATCGGGCCGTGGTTCTTCCCTTTGTTCCGGGGAGGCCCAAGAGGCCGAGGTATAAGCTGCGGAGAGGCCTCACCAGAGGGGTGTAGAAGGCGCATGGCCTCAGAGTCCGATCGGCCTGACGCCCAACGTCGCACTGCGACTGGACGGCGGGTCGCTCTGCGTCCGAAGGCCCCGGGGCTGCGCGTTTGTAACACCCAGCTCTGCCTGGGTGCGCCCGCAGCGCTGGCAGCTTAGCCGCTCAGGCGACCCGCTCAGCGCCCCGCATCCACGGGCTGAATAGCACCGTAGGGTCTGCTTTTACAACGGCGCGTTCTTCTTTGCGGAGGTGGCCTGTTCTTGCCCTAAAAAATTCCCTATTTTTCCCTTGACGTGACACTTTTATTGGGACATGCCAGAGGTTTTAGCCAGCATTTTATTATGCCAGATAACTTAAAACTGTCAGTTTTCCAAGCCGTGTGATCCCTGTAGCAGAACTGTATTTGCAAGTGTGGTACATATTTCTCACCAGGGCGTCTACTGTGTTTGCCACTTACTTGTGCCCAGGTCTGATTCTTCGGGTGCCCTCAATACAGTACATCAGTGTGATGTAATGTGATAGGTCCAGAAGATCGCGGTCAATGGACAAGAGTGTCAACAGGGTCCTGCGACAATGACTATGACTCCATATTCGTGTGCATTCCAGGTGAATGTAAATGATTGATTCTTCACAACAGAGGAGGAAGGATATGGTTGCAAGACCGAAGGGCAGCTACTAAGTCCCAGAGTTGATGTAAAACCTTATAGTAGAGGTACCACATGCAACACACTGCCCGTCAGGCAAACCGTCACTCAAATCTTTTTTATATGAAGCCTTCATCCAAACGTAAACATCTCGAAGAGGAAATCATTAATATATGCTTTTGTAATATCCAACAAACATCAAAACCCTCCCTAATTAAAATGACTGGTATTAAAAACTACAGGCCTGTGTTCAATGTTTATAGAAATGTTAATGATAATGAAGATCTCTGACAAATAAGAAAAAGACAAAATTCCTAAGGAAAACTAGCCAAAGACCATATATAGCTGATTCACAAAAGAAGAAAGACAAATAACTAAACATGCACAAAAAAACCCCACAATAATATCAAAAATATTTTTAAACAATTACAAGTCAGAGATAATGTTTTTCTTCTGGCAAAATAACACATATTAACAAAAAAATATATAGATTAGGTAGTGATCCTGAAAAATGACATTCTTGTCAACGATTGATGAAAGTTGTAAGAGTATACCTAGAAGATGAAAAAATAAAATTACTCTGTACAGATCACATAATCTGAATTTGCCTTTTAAAAGTTACTTCAATTTCTCTCTTGTTCTTGTAAGTTAAGGATAAGCATTTTAATCATTATTTGAGGATTTTAAGTAATAATAAATTGATTCTGCAGGAAAAATAGTGCTAATAACACAAAAGTCATATGAAAATGAAATTAAATCACTTTTTCTTTCCTTCTTTGCTTGGATCTGGGAACTGTGCATCTTGCTTTATGCTGCATATTTTCCAGCTTTCATGAAATGAAATAAATTTAATGGGAGAAAGTTGTAGTAGCAGAGCCCAAGCTAAAATCTGTGAAAATCATTACTGGTGTTCTAATTATTGACACGTGCCACATTTCTGGGCCAAATGTATAATTTAGATGGCCCTAAATAATGAATCATTAATTTCATAGAAATACAAATGAAGCCCCAAAAGTGAGACATTTCCCATCCTTAATAGCAATTTGAGAAACAAAGATTTTCAGAAATAAACTAAGTAAAATGTATTGCTATATTTCTGATGATTTTTGATCTGTCAAATGGATTTTTCTGGTATAAAAAATTATAGCCCTACATGTTCTTCAGAAAATTTCAACATCCACATGAATATGAAATAATTTAAAAATAAAAAGCATTTTATCTTTATAAAGCTTCTTACTTCCAGGAAATGTTTACACTCTTGGATATCAATTACCTTGCCTCTCATTTGCATATTCATTGATTTCATCTCACAGTTGCATAACTTCCTGTTGATGCTGTATAATACAGAATGAAAGATTAACAAAATCAATAATGGATATAGCAGAAGAAGAAATAGGAAAAAAATGCATCTCAGCAAGATTGCTCATGGATGTCAAAACAAATCAGCAAGAGTACAGAAGGCACTGTTTCAATTATATTTTGAGAGAGAGCAGGAGAATGGGGAGGGAATTAGTTTCCTCTCCTTTATTGCTTAAACTATAAAACTATAAAGCATTAAATGTCTTCTGGGAGCTCACCCAATTTTTGGAAAAATAAGGCTTGATTCTTTGGAATTTGATACATTGCCTTCCAGAATCTAAGCTTATCCAGCATTGGCATGTTAAATAAATGCTGGAAAAAGGGTGCAAGAGACGGGAGAAAAGCCAGTAAAATAAAGGATGATGAGGAGACAGCACACAGGGCATGCTCAGGAAGAGCCCCGTTTTGGAGGGTAGTATTTGAATGAGCATGAAAGCAAGGCCCTGGAGAACTGAGATTAAAATTAAATCACGGCCTTGTTTAATCATTATTTGAATAGAAACTAAACACATTTATTAGCAAATGCAAATTATTCTTTTAATTAGATATCATCAAATGCAGTCCAGTGGCTGAAGCCAAGCTGTTCGGTCCTGATGGAGCTCCAACACTGCAGCGATTTTTCCATGACTTTCTTCTGCAGTAGCTCACAAGGAATGTACATTTAAAACTATTTTAAAAACTACATTTTCTCATTCCCTCAACTGAATGTTTTTTATTTCATTTACTTTATTTTTTATTATTAGTCAAAACCAGATGTTTATCAATTAGCCGATAAATTCAATCAATGTAAAGTAAAATTATTATCTGAATGCCCCATGTTAGCTGCAGTGGCATGTCATTTAAGGTCAACATAATTATAATGAAAAATATTTTATGAAAAATTTCTCACCCCTGGAAACTGGTGATGAGTTAATTAAGTGTAAAGAAAGATTTGTGGGGCATTTTCGTAACCCATAGGATTCATATCCCACAAAGGAAAGGGAAAATAATATGCATATATCATTAATGTAGCATCTTTTGTATCATTTGCTTCATGAAAATTTCCCAATAACAATGAACTATTAGTGATACCATCGTATTTTATGGTTGAATAAATAGTGGTTCATGAGGCTAAGTAAAGTGCTGTCTACACAGCTAAGTGGCAAAGCTGAGATTTAAAGTCTATCTGACTAAGACACTCCTATTAGGTACTTACTGTAAAACAATCTAACACAGATAGAGAATACTGTGGGGTTGGGGTTTTTTTTTTTTTAAATCCATAATGGTAAGTTCTAGCTCTGTCTATTCAACTTCCTACTTTACATCATAGTTGGATGCCTCACCCCTGCAGGTGCCAAGGTGAACTGCTCCTGCCAACACATCTAAAACCATCTCTTCTTCAGCGTTTCCTACCTCAGGAAGCGGAACCCGCTGGGTTAAAGTGAGTGACCTGAAATCTCACTCTCGCCTCCCCTCTCTGAATCCCCAATGAAAACAACTCATCACTTCTGTCTCCAAAAGTCTGTAAATGCTTTAACTTCGTTCTGTTTCCCACTTCTACTCCTAGAGGGTATTAAATAAATGGCATTATTTACAATTGTGTATTTCAAAGGCCGGTGAAATACCAGCCCTAGACAAGATAAACATTCATTTAATCTATTAAAATAATTTTTAATTTTTGATTAAGTCACTGATTTCAGTAAGTGCTAAAACTATTAACATATTTCTAGACATAGATGTAAGCTTTAGTTAAGAAATTGCCTTTAATTTTAATAGTATAATAACAATCTGTGATCATTCTAAGCTGTCACCCAAAAAGAAATTAAAGGCCTATGTTTTTGGCTGAAACTAAGAGTAAAATTTATATTAATTTTTTTAAATCCCGTTTTAAAATTATAATAGAAAATTTGACTTTTGATGATAAACAAGGATGAAAAATTAATTTTAATATGTCTATAGATTTGTTTAACTTCTACCACAAACAAGAGCAAAAGGAAAAGTTTATTCCTTTTTTATTTCTCACTTGTAGTTCAGGGCTACCCGAGTTTGTTCAGCCACTCACCCAGTTACAGATGGAGTTATGATAAATATTGACCGACAGGTCTTTCTATGAACATAGCCCAGGAGTGGGATTGCTGGGCCGTAGGGTAAGGATGTTTAACTTTGCAAGGAATTGGGTGCTGTTCCAGAACTGCTGCACTATTTTGCGCTCTCACCAGCGATGCATGAGAGCTCCAGCTGCCGCAAATGCTGGCACGCACTGGGTACTATCGCTTTCTGGTATTTCAAGTTTCCCTCCCTGAAAAACTTCCTTTAGCACTTCTTTTAGATAAAGTCTAATGCCAAGAAATTCCCTCAATTTTTCTTCATGAAAATGCCTTAATTTCATCTCAACTCTTGAAGTATATTTTCCCTGGACATAGAATATTTGGCTTGAAAAATCCTTAAAGAAAGGAGAAGTCATAATAGTGCACTATTAGGCAGTTGAAGATTAATTCTTGAAACGGAGCTTAAAAATTTTAATCAGGAAAAAACAGATTACAGATTAAAAGGATGGGGACAAGTTATTTCATACATAAGTTTCAGCATTCATTTAAAATGCTACTCTATAAATAAAACACCAAGAGAAAAACCAGATATTTAAAAAAGACCCACGTATCTGGATATTACAATTATCTGTCACTAAAATAACTATGAATAATAACAATATATTCAAGAAAATATATGACAAAATGAACTCTAATAAAGAAATGCACAGAAATAGAATAAAAATAAAAAGAACTAATTAAGAAGTCAACAGATGGGTTAGAATAGATTAGACTCAACAAATGCATTTTAGTGAATATGAAGTTGGGTCAGAGATAGACTAAAGCAAAGATATATTAAGAAGGAAAATAAGAAAATAATGTAAGAGACATGTGAGTTACAAAATAGAAAGCCTAAGACAGGTGGTTAGATTCCCACAAAGCCACCTGGCCAAAGAACCACAGCTTCAGAGAACCCAGTGTTTTATGAGCTGTAAGCCAACCTTCCCCTGAAAGGAGACATTATCTTTTTTACTCTGGACAGTAAAACATCTGCCCTTTACTCCATAAGAAGACACTCTCTATGTACCAAAATGATGTAAAATGGACATGAATCAAATGAAAAGGTTAATAGTTTCTTTACGTAAATGAAAGATTAAAAAATGAGTCACTGCACAGTCTCCAAGTTGACAAAGTTAAAATGAAAACAAGTAGCATAGGGCATGCAGGTGAACGGAGAAACAAGTCTGTCTCATAGCTGATGGGAATGTAATCTGATACCATCACCTGGGCTCCTGGGCCACTGTCTACTGAAACCCTGCAGACACCAGCACTTCTACCCTGAAGGTATTTCCCCAAGGGAAATGCGCCTGTATGTGCACGATAGCTGTGCATGGGGATGTTCATAGCCACGTTGTTGTACTATTCAAATACTGGAAAAATCTAAATGCCTATCAATTCTAGAAAGGATAAATTGCATACTCATGCAATAGAATACTGTAAAAAATGAACTAGGGCTACACACAACTACATGGAAAGAAATTCGCCCCATTTGACATATTTATTCTCCTTTTGCTTAGAAAAAGAAAATAGTGAATTTGATGTTTGTTTTTAATTATTATGTAGGGCAGTGTGGCAATGAATCCTTCACAGCTCATGACTCCCAGAACCAACATTCCCACACAGTGCTTATTTTAGGAATTTTAGATATGACTCGGAAGACTTATTTCGAAGTCTCTTAGTGCAACTCTTCGATGACTTCTTCATGTTAGGAAGACAATCTCTGGTCCTGTATCTGGAGGTGACAGGAAAGTCAGTAAGGAAACATTATTTCTGTTATTTCTCTCTTGTTCTTGAGCACTTGAAACTCTATTTTTATAAGAAAGAATTTGAAATTATTATTGTATTTTGCTTTCCTTTGCATAATTTTGTTTATTCATCTATTTACTGCTACTGTTATAAAAATTCATAATGCACAAATACGGGTTTTGTCAATGCGCAGGGGCTTTTAATTTACAGGACACTAAAGTCGTGCAGTGTTATATGTATATTTAATAGCTTCAGGTGCAGGAAGTAGCCTGTGCTCACTCACTGCACTTCCTACAATGTTTCTCATGGTGAATAGCATAAAAATTGGTAACATATTCTACTAAAAACACTGGTTACTTAAGATTGCTGGGTTAGTGCCTCGGGTAATCAATTTTTACTTATTACTCCTGCATATGATCTTAGAATATCTTTTGCAAAGCAGAAGTTGAAGCATAAAAGTAGGTATTTTCATTCCAAACTAGGAATGTATTAAAAAACACTTTGATTAAACAGTTATAATGGAAGTGTTAATCACAGGTCTAGACTGACCAAATGCCAATGTGTTGTTTTCTGCTTTGACAACTAAAATGAAAAGGAACACAGATTACAGATAGAGTGGAAAATAAAAAGACAAGCAAATCAACTTGGTAAGATTCTATGGTAACTTTCTCAAAGGTGTGTATTGTATATCTCCCATTTGGGGAGTTCATTTAAAATACACTCAATATGGGAAATCACTGGAAAACAACTTGTACCAAATGCTTAGACAATTAAGTTTAGCAAGAATCAGATTGAAAAATAACCACAATGATGAAAATGCATTTAATACATATACTTGCAGTGTAAACATAGGTAGGTACTGATAGAGATATATGAATATATTGATGTCATTGTATGTGTATAAATCCATATCTATCCATCTACAGATCTTGTGGCTTGCTTCTGGAGATGTCAGAATCGCTGTTCTGTTTAAAGGACTTTACATATGTGTAAAAAATATAGACCCTTTTGAAAGAAATAGTAGTTGAGCATAATTTCTGTGATAATTTTTATGAGGTGGAACATATCCTGCTTTATTCTTCTTGAAATCATGATTCTTAAAGTCACCTCTGATTGGCAAAACTGGCGCCACGGACAGGGGACACGAAGGACTGCGGACGCGTCCTGAGGCCCTGCTGTGCATCTGTGCTGGTGCTACCGGGAGCGGGAGCAGGAGCTCTCGCAACCTGCCTCCAGGCGTGGGGGGTCACTAACTCATTTGCCCAGCGGCTACTGAATGTCAGCTTTGTGTCATGCACAATCATTGGAGATTCCGGGGCTGTGTTAACGAGCTGCAGACCCACACACACACACCAAACCTCCAACGCCAGGCTTTATGAAGCTTGGCATTTAGCTGGGGCTTTGGAGAGAGACAGAAGGTGCTGAGCGTCGCGGCAGGCAGGGGGAAATAAAATTGTAAAAGAAAGAGATTAATCTTACCAGTTTATCCAGTAGAAGGAAAAATCTCCGCCCTTTTTCAAGTATAGAGCAACATTAATTAATTAAACAAATATAGAGCTTTTCTAAAAGACATGGGGCACTGTAAGAAATCCAGGTTCTTATAATTCATGGAAATTTAGTATAGAGCCCTTAAAAAGACACTGAGTCTGCAAAGAAAGTTACAGCCCAGGTCCCTGGTGCGTAAGGAACTTCCGTCCAGGCTGTACAGCATCATTTAAAAACCCCAGGAGTCCAGTCCGCCCGCGGCTCTGGGGCCCACAGACTAAGGAGGAAATGCTCTGAAAAACACGGCCCTCAGCACCCGGGGCCGGGCGGGGCGGGGCGGGGCGGGTCCGGGAGTGCGGCTCAAAACACTCAAAACAAACGCTTGCTGAGGACGGCTTTAGATATTTGAGGAATGTTGAGCCTGTCCAAAAAGACTTCTTCCTTTTTTAAAAAATTGGGTGGGTCTCCCAACTGAAACTGACTTTCAGTAGCATTTGACTTTTAGCTAAATAAAATGCGTTCTGCAAAATAGGCACGAAAGCAGTCCTTCTGTCTGAAGCCAGTTGTGGGAGGAAATGCAGTCTTGGGTGTTTGCTTGTTATCAAAGTAGCTTTGGAGTGTCTTGCTTGAAAAGCTCTATCTAAAACAGATATTACTTTACTACATCTTCACGTGGGAAGCTTTGTCTAAAAAGAGCTCACATTAAAACCTAACCATTAGTACTTTTAATTTATTGAATAGCTCAAAATGCCTCAACAAACTCTTTTTCCCCCCAGAAAAATTTGTTACAGGCCCATTAATCCATATATGAAATATATCATAAAAGTCAAGCTATGAGGAGTAACTTAATTAGTTTACCACCAAAAAAAAGCACAACCCCCCACTTTCCATTTTGGTCATTCTTATCCTGCATTTGAATCATTCTATCAGAAAGCAGGACAAAGAATATATTCCTTTTTTCACTTCATGCACACTTTTTTTTTTTTGCATTCATTGTGAGTTCACTTTAAACTATAATTTTGAAGTGGTTCTTCGTGGATTTTCAAATCCTACAAGTTATTTTTAAGGGCGGTAACAGCCGCAAAACAACGTCGGGGAAGAGACTCCCGGACGCGGTTTCGAGCCCGCCCCCCGCCCCGTGTGCGAATGCTCCTTCTGGGAGCAGGTCACCAAAAGCAGAATCTTTTGAGAAGTTGACTTCTCAGCACCAACGAGCGGAAGAGTAGATGCTCCCATGAGTCATAAAAGCAGAGACTCGTATTTTCCCCTCCCCAGCTAAGCAAGAAAAGCAAGGCTTCCTGACACAGCTCCCGCGGAGAGGCCGAGCGCAGCAGCAGCGCCGTCCGAGGGCCCCCGGGAAGAACGCGAAGACCCAGCTCCTGGAAGTCCGGCTGGGTCGCGCTGACTCACAGAGGCAAGGCTCGTTTTCTCCACTCTTCCCACAGTGCGAGGGCCTTGCTCTGGAAACCACGAGGTGACTCTGCAGCTATAAACTCTGTACTGAATAACATACTGCATTTTCCATTCGCTTGAAATTCTCATATAGAGATAAGAATACCGGACAATGTTATGCCCATCAATATTATATTTTCCCCATACCTCTACAATGGAGTTGCAATGATCCGGAATTTTACCTGCGTCACTGAGAAGCAATTACCCTTCATGACTGGAAGCCGCATTCTAGTTTTGTACGTGCCAAGTTCCACCCGTGGAGGGAGGAAAATGAAACGAGCAGCCTCTCTCAGCTCGTTATCTGTCACAAATCACGGTGGCTGCCGCCGCCGGGAGAGGACGCACGGTGACCCCAGTATTTAGCCGCCAGACGGCGGGAAACACGCTCTTGCTCTGTGGCCCGCGAGCAGAAATGGCTCCTGCGCAGGGTAACGGGGAAGCCTGCAGTTCTCAGGGGCTCGCGGGGGGCTGTGCTCTCCACTGACTCGCCCTGCAACGCGGCGCTGGTAGGAGAAACGGAGCCCCGAGTCCTGGGCCTTAGAACAAACCCCCAATGCGCGCGACACAACAGGAAACAGCTGTTCATCAAGAACACGCCAGGAAAGATATTTAGTAAACTGAAAAGAATATTCACATTACCTAAAAGTGAGAAAATATTATCGGAGAAAAATGTTTTAAATGTACATTATAAAAACTCTTAAAGCTCTTCAGGTTTTTCCACTTCTGTCTCCCCCGCACAGTCCTTGCACCAAAAAATCTAGAAACTTTGACACTTTGGGTCAAGATTGCAGGTAAATTCACACTCTGAAAGAGTTGCTCCTTCATCTGAACAACTACGAATGTTACATAAAATACAAAAGCAGAAAAAAGTAAAAATGCCTCCCATGCTCAAAACAGTAGAATTACTTCCCTGAAGTACAAATGAAAAATAAATGCTTAGAACTGAGAAGAACTGAAGCTGCAGATTGACCAGAGTCTGAATCCAGGAAAAGAAAAAAATATATACCCATAGTTTTAAAAAACAGTTACTGAAATTCAAAATAATGTATAAAATGAATTAACTAAAAAATGAAGTACAGTTTCCACAATAGTAAAAAAAAAAAAGAAAAAGAAAAGTAGTAAAATTGAAAGATAATATGGAGGAATGAACCTAGCAGAAAACACTCGGAGACAAAGCACTAAGAAATAGGAAGTTCATGAAGAAAACATTAAAGAATTCAAAAGTACAATGGAGACATGGCAGAAAGTAAAACTCAAGGAAGTAACAGTTGAGATTTTTCCAGAACTGAGTTTTCGTATTTGAAAAGTTGCTGCTTAGCCTGAAGCCACCCCCATTCCTTGGCACGTGGACCTCTTCCTGGCTGCTTGATTCCTGAGAGATAGAAACAGACAGACAGAGAACCAGGTGGAGGTCAGTCTTTTACAGCATCGCCTTGGAAATGACACCCATGCCCTCTGCCACATTGGACCCACGATGAGCAAGGCCCTGGCTGCACCCCACATGGGGGTAGGGGTGGGTGGGAAAAGGTGCGGATGCTGAGAGACAGGCAACACTGCGGTCCTCAGCCATTCACATTCCTCCCGCATGTGAAATACACACATACCACCCTCCCAGGTTCTCCAAAAGTCACATCCCATCACGCCACCAGCTCGAAGGCAGAGCCTCCTCATCCACGTCATCCTGCCTGAGTGTGAAGGAGGTTCCTGGGACGCGGTGCGTTGAGGGGCGCTCCTGGAGTCCGGTCTGTCCCAGCCTGTGCAGCGAAGGAGAGCACTTCCCTGCCTCCAACACATACCCAGTGTGGAAGGGGGGAGAGGGGACGGGGCAGGCCAACAGCTCTGCGAAGTCTTCTTCCAAAAGAAGGAAAGTGGGAGGCACGAAGAAGTCACTAGGCAAGAGCAATTGTGAAATCCAGTCAGCCACAGGCTGGAAGTTTCCTAGTAGCTCTCAAGACCATAGATCTTGGAACTACCCTCAGGGCCCTTGGTTCTGCCTTCTCAGTCATTATTATTTATGGAAAATAACACTTCTTTACGACTGAGTAGTTTTCTAACCCTGCCAGTAGAAATGTAGGATCCAGAAGCATCTGTCACTGGGCATGGTCTCCCTTCTTCTCAGTGCAAGCTGAGCTTCTGCTGATACGGTTTTCTCAAAAATATGGCAGGTCGGTGAATCTCACTGGGGCATAGAACTTACGTCCTTTATCTAGCTCCTGCCCGGGTGACTGGGTACCATCACAAGCTCTTCGCACTGTCCTATTTGATTAAGAGGATCTGCAGGAACACCCTTAGCATCTTTAAGGAGCCCTCCATGTGACCGAATTGCCCATCCTTCAGGCAGCTCCAGTGCTCAGCCACTAGTCGTACAGCTACAGCCCTCGCTCCACCTGTAGGCTATGTTTTCCTGACAGCATGCACATTTCTCAGTGTTAGCATCTCTCGCTCTCTGAAAAGTCTGCAAACTTTCAAAACCACTCATGGGCCTTTTGGAGAGTAGAAGATTATCCCAACATTCAGCGGCTTAAAAGAACAACATGTATTCTCTCATAGTTTCTGAGGGTCAGGAATCTGCGCACCGCTTAGCTTGGTCCTCCGCTCCTTAATCTCTCAGAGTCAAGGTGTGAGCAGAATGTCACCTGGGACCACAGTCATCCCGAGACCCCGCTAGGGGGACCGCAGCTCTAAGTGCGCACAGGCGAAGGTGGTCAGACCAGCTCCTCTCGGGCTGACGGACCAGCCACATCACTTGTTCCTGAGCTGGCGGTCAGGGGCCTCACTCAGCCCCTCGTCCTGGGGGACAGACGGCTCCAAAGCTCCACTGAACTGACCTGCCTTCAGATTCAGGACAAACTTATTTGTTTTTCTTTGATGAGCTCAAAAATTAACATTTTTTATCCAAAAAATATTATTGCATATTTTTTCATAGACATACATTTTAATTAATAAAATGTTATCAAAAAAACACAAGGCTAAATCTTCTAAGGAGGGACCATATGCTTTTTTCCTCTTTGAAATTGTAATAATTTTTCTACTTTCAGTCAAATGTATAAACCAGTTTTGGATTACTCCCTTATAGCAGAGTTACACAGCAGTATTGTTCAACAAAACAACCCATGCTTGTAAAGGTGACATCTCATTTTATGAGCACTTGGCCACATTCCAGTGAATAAATTCATGAAGTCTCGCCGCTTTGTGACCCCCTATCCACTGTCTTTTTATCTTGTCCCATCCTTGCTCATTGCTGTCATAACAAAAGCAGCAATTTTCTTCCACTTCTGATCTTGTGTACCCTTTAAAGGTGAAGAAGCACAAAGCAACCCAGAAGATTGGACTCTCACCTTTTTCTTTCTCTAAATGGCTAGAAAACACAGTTTTTGAAGTCAAATAAATTCACTCAAAAGAACCATATTTGCTTGTCCAATAGGAGAGGCCCTTAGATTATCAAATTATATTGAAAATGTAGTTGTCCCCCTCGTCAGCTAATTTTTTCAAAGATGCCTTCCCAGCGGCTGAAGTCTCATTCGCATGCAGAAAGTAACTCAACGATGCCCTGAAAACAGGAGGTAAACCGAGGGTGTGAGCTGTGTTCTTGTCAGGCATTCGAGAGACCAGAGACAAATCATTAACAGATGCTGACAGGTCTCAATGACAAAAGGACGGTGTGTATTCCTCACCACTTGCTCTCGAGTGCCGGCCCCTAGAATCTTGCTGATTCACATATACCCGCAGTTTCGAAGACGTTATTAAATATTTTGGATCTGAGAAGCATGACATGACGTGCGGTGACATTTGTTACCCACAGATTCCTACAGGAATCAGATCAATGTGACAGGTTTACTACATGAAATTATCACATCTGCTTCTCAAAAGCTCATAAAAGACGAGTGATAAAATAAAAAGTAGTAAACCCACAAGGACGAAGAGAAAATGAGATGACAAGATTTTAATAAATCTTTGGACAACACGTAGTTATGGGGGGGGGGGCGGATAGGTAAATTACTTTGGAAAATGGAAATAGCTGTTACCTAAGAGCCTTTGGTGCAGAAGAGAGAAGAGTTGCAAGGATGTAATTTTTCAGCTGCAAGGATGACGACCGGGCCTGGGAAGCACAAGCGACAGTGGAAGCGGATGCTGGAGACGGTCACGGCGCGGTTCAGCGCACGTGTCTCTCCCGCAGGCCCCGGGCGCACCCGCCCCCCTCACACGCCTGCCTTAGCCTACCTGCAGCTCCCTTTAGTTTCTCCTGCAGGTGCTCTGGGTTTAGAGACGGGACGGGCAGCAGAGGATGGAGCGGGAAGACGAGCCTAGGAAGTGGAGAGCGGGGAGGCAGCCCCCCAGGCCCTCCCCCGCCTCGCTGTTCAAGCCCCTGCGCCGGGCACGCCCGTCCCACGGAGGACAGGGACGGGACTCATGGAAGAAGCACAGGTAAACCGAACGGAGTGCAAGACAGAGCAGTCAAGCGGGGAGACCTTAATGCTGTAGAAACAGAGATGCTCAAAACAGTCACTGCTATCGTTTTATTTAATACTGTAGTAAATAAAAAAAGTACCTTTGTAAGCGAGGAAGAAAACTTGTGCTCTGTAGATAACTCATACAGAGCTCACATGTGGATGCTACGTAGCCTGCTGCGTGAGGATCTAATGATGTGAAGCAGGATGCGTCTTGTAGCACCTTCTTACAGTAACAAAGAATAATGGCCTGAGAGTCCTCTTACAATACAAGCTATTGTGTTGTCCATCTCATTCTGTGGAATGGGGGGGGGGGGGGGGGGGAATGGACTTTTTAAAGAAAACAAACTTTACTAAAGTGAAAAAGAAGGTTTTCATTTGTCCTAATTGTTTTACAACACATGACAAATATTAGGAAGATGTATACATATTCATTACATTGTTACATTCTACTTCATCTCTGAAACACCCATTGTTTGAAATGATTCAATAATAATAATAACCCTCCGTTAATCATCTTCCTTGAAATGAGGCCACAAGTGTTTTAAAAACACACAAGCTCTGCCTTTAGAGGCCACCGCTTGCTTGTTCGGCTGTCATCTGTCATTAGCAGCTGCTCAGTGATGGGTGGAGGACAGCTAACCCGACGCAAAAGGTCCGGACAAGGCTATCACCAAAAGCACATTTGTTGGTATTTTATTTAAATTTACACTTCAATAGATGCTTCTGGTTGCACAACTCTTTTTGTAAATCACTTTTCGACCTCATATCCTATGCATGTCTTTTGTTTGTCACACAGAAACAGTTCCCTGAAGTGCTGCTATGATAAATTTGGTGGAATAGAAATGCTTTGACCTCTGTATTACAGACAAGGTGAAACAGTTGTTTTCAAGTCCACAGTTACAAAGTCACGTTTCCACTGCGCCCACCGAGAAAGGTCAGACAGAAGATAATGCGTCAGCCCTCCCTGCCCGGATCAAGTCTTCCCTGCAGAATATCATTTAAATCTTTCTCAACCCGCCCGAGGAAACGAATGTTTACTTATCTAAGGAATCAACTAGCAAGTGAAGGCTTGGAAGATTCTGGGGACAAGGGGTGAAAACTATGTGGGCTATCAGTTTAATTTACAATTTTTCATAGGGATGGATTCGTTTTTAACAGCATACTCCAAAATCATTGATAAGCTTTAGTTTCTGTCCTTTGCAATTTACATACCTCTTAAGTGACATAATAATCAAAGACGGGTAATTAGTGTCACTATGTGAAGAACGCGGTGAGATAGGACTTTGCCTCCTTTCACATTTCCCTCAGGACCCAAGGAGCAGCGGCTAACACCGCGCGCAGGAGGGGACTCCACGCCCGCACTGCCGCCAGCACCGCCTCGGGAGATTAAGGCGACTGCATCCTGCATCCGAGGCTCGCCCGCAGATAAGCAGGTGCCCGGCTCTCACCGAGGCATCGGGATGAGTATTTGGTGTTTGTACTACTCCATATTAATCTAATGAAACTGTGTCCCTGCATGAGGCTTTGTAGATAAATACTTCTCACCCTACTAAATATATTCCCCGCACCCCCCTGCCGCCCCACGGCTGGCAAACTGCTATCATAAGAGTATAAATTTAGGAATTTTTCTTCAGGGTTGACTTATTTGTGTGTGTGTGTGATATCACAATTCTGGTTGTATTTTAGCTACATAAATGAGGAACAATGAATGACTTTCTCAAAGATAGGTGTTTATTTTCTAGTTTCTGGTATTATTGTGAAGTTGGCAAAATTCCTGTAATGCAAAATGAAATGTTCATATTTCAATTTACCCCTCATTTTTAGAGGCAGTTTATATTTCATCATCATGGAAATACTGCGGATATAAATTTTCACTTAGGCGACAATGGATAACTTCTTAAATATTAACTGTCAAGTTTGAGTATCTCTTTCTTAACTCAGAAAAAGAATGTTTCAGGTTGGCTAACAAGTCTTCTGAACAAGCTCTTTCCATTATACCCATCTATTGATCTAAGGGGAAAATTGCAGAAAGGTGCTCTTCCCTGCCGCTTGGGGAATAAAGGCTGTCCGTTGCCAAGTGCTTGCCTCGGGGTGTGAGGGTAGACAGCATCCCACTCGTTTTTCAGGTGAGGAAACCGAGATTCAGGAAGGCCCTGCAGTTTGTCCGGATACAGTTAGAAATAAGGAGGAGCCAGGATTCAAATTCACATCAGACTCACCCCCAAAATTCTGCCCACTAACTATTCCGCACCGCCCCTAGGTAAGCAGGCGGCACCATCACGGGTTTCACCGGTAAGACTACAATCATGTCAAAACTGTCGTAACTCTGAAAAAATCTTAAAACTATTTTTAAAATGCTTACCGAGCATATTAATACAGCGTGTAAGGAAGGACCCACTTGAAACTATGAATAATATATTTTCATCCTTAATACCATTTTGCTCCTTCATAGTGTGCCCTTTTGAAAAAAACTTAATTTGGATTGCACTCATTTGAATAATTGAGTTTTCATAAATATTCTGCATAAAAATACAGATTTTTAAGAAAGTAGAATTAAACTCTACAAAGTGGTTAAGGAATAGTTATTTTGATTTCCATGTTATAGAAATGGAAATGAAATCTGAGGTCAGAAGTTACAAAGCGCTTCCTCTAAATCTTTAATGTCATCATTTAACTAAAGAGAAAGTTGGCTCTTTTAGAAAGACCTCAAAATATTAAAGTAGTACAGTCCTTGACATTTTCTTTGTTTTATGACAATCCAATCTCCCCATATCTCATACTTTTCCTGCATTTGCCATCTGTTAACATGTTGAACAGTCTAGTTTTCATTTTTTCCCCAAAGTCTCCAAATCTATTAAATATCATGTATATCCACACGTAAGTAGGTACTTAAAAAACATAAACATATGAATATACCAGCACAATGACTTCATACACCAAAGCTAATTATCATATCCATCTAACATTATTTTATTAGCAAACAAATCATATATTTCTTTAACTGAATATTGAAATTAGGCACAAGTCAAAAGGCACCTGCATACCTTAACAGGTGATTAGCTCTGAATGTCAACAACAACAAAAAAATGCTCTTTCAAAAACATTAATGGTAAAGTATCAACAATAGCAAGAAATCTTTCATGAATTTTTAAAAAATATTCTCTCATTATCTCATTTGATTTTACACAAATCCTGAGAAGTAGAGCATGAGTTTTTACCTTCAGTTCATGGACGAGGAAACAAGAACCCAAACAACATCACTCATCTTGCGTTGCGAATCCAGGCCCTGTGGTTCTTGGCCTCAGCTCTTCCCACACTCCCGTGAAGTGCCCTTTCAGCTGCACAGAATGTGAGCCAGTTTCTGTATGGTCTCTAACTTGAGCTTTCAAGAGGCAAAGTTACCTAACCTACTGAGCAGGTTACTAAACCAGGCAAAACATTCTATTTAAAATATGGAAGAGGAATCTGGATATATGACCTTCGTATTGTTAGGAAACACGGGTATTGACGTTGGCCTTAATGTCTGAAAGACATTCCCTGGAATCCTAGGACATTCTTTAACTCTGAAAGCTGCCTGGTCTCACCACATTCTTTTATTCAGAATTAAATTACAGAAATACAGGTAACATTACTGAGCGAACTGTTGCCAATAGCACCTTTTTTAACTGAAGGGCTATGATTAATTCACTTAGTAAAATATGAATTCTATTTTAAAGGTCCCCAACAGAAAAGAGCTACCAAAAAAATGCATCCAAAGCTTGACAGAAACCTTCTTAGTATGTGACCATGAGAACTGCAAACTGCTGTCAGATTCCATTGCTTCTGAGACTCATGGAACAGGCGTTATGAAGACCAAGTGCTATGAGAACGTGTCTCATTTCACGGTGCCCTGGAAATGGACATTGAGAGGAAGAAAAAACACAAGGGCACTTAAGAGATTAGACTGGTGAAACATTGTAAAAATTTAGCACCCCATGTGCAGAACCCCAAGCATAACTTTAAAAGGCTGACTGTTTGGCAAAGTCGAGGTCTGTCTGGAAAAAGTCCAGCCATTGTTAATATAATGAGAGTGGTTTGAACAATATTGATGTACCCTGGCAGCCAAAGAGAGTGGACTGGAGGGCACATGGATGAACGATGACAACTTCAGTGTACTCGTCAGTGGGAGTGGTAGATGTCATTGGGTGAGCATGTGCACTGTGTGGCCGTCGCATTCAAAGTGACCGAGCTGGTAGAGCAAAGCATCTGCATCAAATTTTGTGTTAAGCTTGTCAATTTCTCCATAGACACTATTTGGATGATTCGGAAGCCTGAAGCTATAGGCAACTGGTGATTGGCAGCTTCATCATGACAAGGCGCCCATTTATGCATCACATCTCATGTAGAGGTTTTTGGCAAAACATGAAATCACTCAGGTGACTCAGCCCCGCTACGGCCCAGGTTTGGCGCGCTTCGACTTCTGGCTTTTCCTGAAACTCAAATCCCCTTTGAAAGGAAGAGATTTCAGACTGTCGTCGATGAGATTCAGGAAAATACGATGGGGCAGCCGATGGCAATTTGGGAGAACTGTGTGGGGTTCCAAGGTGCCTACGTTGAAGGGGACTGAGGCGTCATTGTCCGATGTACAATAATTTCTTGTATCTTGTATCTTCTTCAATAAAAGTCTATTTTGCATAGTACATGGCTGGATACTTTCTGGACAGTCTATATATATATATATATATATATATATATATATATATATATATATTTTTTTTTTTTAACTTGAATCTATGTTGAAAGGGGCTCCTCCAGAGTCGAAGTGACACTCAGGAAAGAAGCAGCTGTTGAATTCAGTTGTTCCGAAGGTACATTTACTCGGGACAGAACAGAAAGAAGATAAAATGCATGTGCACGTGTGCAAATCCTTCTCCAAGGTGAAATGTCATTACGCTCATTCCTTCAACCTTATTTCATCGTTCATCCCGTGAGAGGCAGTGCCATCAGACTCCGTTAGTGCACTCAGCTGGAGCCAAACACTGGACAGAGGGTCCCCCATCGCCCACCGTTTCCTGGGGGCTGTGCCCGGAGGTGCACAAGATCCTCACGCAACTGGGTCAGTTCCATGGCTGCGCCGGGAGCTGCTGGCGTCGCTCTTCTTCCCTGAGCCCAGTCACACCGCCCCATCCACGCTTGGTTCCGCACCACGAGAGCCTGCGCCTGCCCTTCCTCTCTCTCTGTGTGAGCGGCTGTGACCTCCCGTTGGACGTGGATTAAGGAGAGGGTCGTGAGGCAGACGCCCGGGGCAGCAGTGTTGATGCGGGAGGAGGGCATCCTTACCAGCGGCCCTCCCCAGGAGCCGCAGCAGCGCAGAGCTGCAAGGGCAGCCTGGCGGCTCCTTCGGTCTGAGGACAAACTCCCCAGGCTCCTGCTTCAGACCGGCCGCCAGTCAATAACCTGGGCTCTACCAGGGGCAGGGCCTGCTAGAGATGGGGTTTTCCTTGTGCTTCCTTTCCTTCTTTCCTTCTTTCCTTCTTTCTTTCTTTCTTCCTTCCTTCCTTCCTCCTCCTTCCCCCCCTTCCTTTCTTTCTTTCTTTCTTTCCCCTCTCTTCTTCTTTCTTTCTTTCTCTTTCTCTCTCCCTCCCTCCCTCCCTTCCTTCCTTCCTTCTTTCCTTTCCTTTTCCTTTTCCTTCCTTCCTCGCTTCGTCCTTCCTCTCCTCCTCCTCCTCCTCCTCCTCCACATCTTTAAGGGCAACAGGAGGCATCATGGACTGCGAGAAGACGGCTGGGCCAGGGTTCCAGAGGCTGAGAACCAAGCTCCGGCTCTGCCATGAACTAGTTCTGTGGCTCTGGGCAAATCAATGAAATTTTCAGACATCATTGTTGTCACCTACTTAAGGGGAATAAATTTGATTACATCTTTGATTCTTCCCCGCTCTTGCATTCTATGTCTACTGAAAGTTTTTGCTTCTACTTCTAACCAGGTGTAAAAATTATGACAACATACGCACAGAAACTGAGACTAAGGGCTTCTTATAGAGATTTAAATTACCTTCAACATAACTTTGAAACAAGAAATTTCCAAGAACTGTGACGAAGGCCAAACTGACCACCAGGTTTAAATTTCACAATGCAGCACAGGTGACGAGGCTGACCTTGCTGTCACCAGGCTCCGTTGTGTCCTCGCCTTGAAGCTGTAGTCAAGGGATGCACACCTGCAAACATCTGTCTTAGGTTCAGGGACCATTTGTGTCTTTAAGCAGGAGAAGTTTAAGAAGTATTACTTTTCAAAATCATGTGGCTCAGGGATGGGTTACATTTTCTCCTGTTCCTCCCCATCCTTGTGCCCAGTTCCAGCCACAGAGCTTCTGCCTTTGTTTTGTCTCTTTTTCCCCACAGGACTCCAGAGCCAGTAATTGGATATTTTCCTGCTCCATTCCCAATCATATATTCTAACTAAAAAGGAAACAAATATTTTATATCTCTTTCTGTGAAGATATCCCAGCTTGGCTCCTCGGTTCAAATAAATTTAGTTTGAGAGTATTATTTTTGAAAAGGTTAATGCTGTTAAATTGTCATTTAGCAAATGACAAAATATATTTTGTTAAGCAATGGCATCTGCACAAGACAGAAAAATGATGTGTGTACACATGTCTAATATATATGTGTGTATATACATACACATATTAATACAAAATACATGCATAGATACATGCACACATGTATGCATATTTATATTAATAAGAATTTTAAATAAAACAAAATAAGATGGCCATTAATCTTTTTTTTTTTTTTTTTTTTACTTTTCTTCAATTCCTGGGCATTTAACAGGCAAATTACTTGAAACAGATATTGATACATTCTGTGTTAGCACAGTCTCTATTTACAAAAGAAGGATCAATAAAGCTGGCTAGAAGGGTAAGTGGATTAATATGAATGGTAAAGGAAGAATGGCTGAATGTACCATGACTTATGATAAAATGCCCTCTGTCTCATAGCGACAGCACCAGCAGCGTTGGTGTACGCCTGTCCCCCTGTAATCAGTTACCGCGTCCATCTTTTAACTCTTGAAAGTGCCCTGTTGGGATGTCACACCATATGCTCCCTTTCCTTACGCATCCACGGTGTTCGGGGGACGGACAAGGTCCAATGCAGGGGGCAGGCGGGGAGAGTACAGAGGTGAGCGGTGGAAAGGCGTTCTCTCCTTCATTTCCTCTCGACCGCTCTTCAAAGGACTGGGCAAACTTGCTCAGTCCTCTCTCTCCCTCAGCAATGTCTACAGGGTCCCCGTGCATGGGGGTAACCGGGTGGCTCTTGCCTTATTGGTGAGCCATCATTCCCTGGGGACATCTGTTATTTTGGTCTGTTCTAGCTTGATGCTAGAATCCAGTGCATGTGACCCATGTTCAATTTTATCCTCCGTAAACTAGAGGGGTGGCTTCTTCAAAGAGGAGCGGTGGAGAAGAGCTCTCTTGAAGCTGCGTGAAGGTCACAGGCCTGTTGTGTGCGCGGAACATGTGATCACCCACGGCTCCCGCGGGCCTCCCGGCAGGACAGAAATCACATTCAGGGCAAACGCAGGGAGCATGAACTGAGAGTGTAGCATGCCTGAACGTAGGGGATTTGCACGCGTTATGTGAATTAATGAGCCCTTTTTTTTAATTCCTCTGAGTTTTGCATTTCACAGACCACCAGCTCAGCGTGAAGGCTGCGAAGCTCTTCCAGCATTATCCAAAGGCAGCATTTTGTAACAGATGGCAATAAACACACTACACTGGGCCCCTATTCTGTTTTATTTTATTAGACCGAGGTTATAGCCACAGTTATGAACTTAATCTGTCTTTTTTTATAGCCACGATAGTGGTTTACATTGCGTCCGTATCACCAGCTGCCTTTGCCGTGTCAAGCACTCCTTGAGCTGCATGCGGCTAAGCATGGAACAAACCACCTATTTAGCGGAGCATCTTGTCAATTGGAATGGAAAGAGGGTGCTCCTAATAAGGCAGCGCGGGCCGTGGAAAACTCACAAGCTTCACTGTGAGTCAGATGCATGGCTGCGACAGAAGGCTTAAAATAAGCATAAATTATAAGTAACGAAGGAGCTTCAGTAAGATTCATGACTACCACATCAAGTGAGGGACGAAGGAGAAGATTGTATGGCGAGGAAACAATGGAAAGGGTGGGAGAAGTGAAGCGAATTTGATCATGTAATGCAGTGTCTGAACTAAAGAAGATCGTCTAGGAAATTATATGTAATCAATATACGGCAGAATTTATACAGGTAGTACCGCTGATTGCAATAATAGCCTGAACGTCCTCACACGCCGCACCTTAGTCATAGTTCCACCCATTGCATTTCCAGTCGTTTCTTGCGGAGAGCAGTTGAGCTCTCTCCTTTTCTCCCCGCCACTGCCGGGCCACTATGACTGCCAGCTTGTTTCCCAGATACCCGGACCCCTGGGAGGGGTGGCGTGAATATCGTCCATGAGCATGGAGCCCCCGTCAAGGGATGGAGGTTCGGATTCTCTTGGCATTTTGATACATGCACCAGTTATAACTGAGTTTTGTTTGAATTATTTAGGATTTGAAATCCAGGTAAACTCTGGCTGTTCCAACATATTTTAATCTCTCAACTCAGAAAATTGAGGATCAGATCCTGTGAACATGAGCAACACCAGGGCTCCTTCCTTTGTCCAAAACCCAGCATCAGAGAGAGAGAGAGAGAGAGAGAAAGTGCCCTCAGTTCAAAGCAACACCCAAGTTCTGCTAGTTACCAATTATACTTGCACATTAATCTCCTTAACAGCTGATTACAGAATTTTTTTAAATGATCAACAATTCCCGAGTCTATAGTCTATATCTATTATCTTACAACAATCAACTGCTATCACAAGATCATGGAGGAAGTATAGGCAAAGGATTTAAATCCTTCGACTCATTTCTCAGCTCTTAAGTATAGCCACCTCTATGTTCGGGGCTTCTAAATATAGTGAACATTTTCAGTTAAGTTAAAATGTAAAATAGTTCTCTACTTATGTTTTTAAAACAGCTGTTTCAGATATGTTTTTATTACAGGTAATAGAATTCACAAGTTGCATTACAGAAACCCATTCTACTGGCAATAGAAGGCCCGATTCAAGAACAGCATTGAATTTTGTGATTAAAATCTTCTGGATAGTAAAGATGCAGTCAGAAATGGGAATAATGTAAATTTTTGGCATTAGTCTCAAAATGCATGGGACTATAATTTATCCTAGCTTCAGTTAGTCAAACTTAGCCAATGGCATCTGTTAGGAGAAATAGGAATGGTAATCTGGCCAGCGGTCCTCCTGCCTGGTCCCCTCCCTGAAGAGGCCTGGCCTGGGCAGAAGGGGGCGCTTTCGAAGCGGGGCCCGGGGACGTTTCTGTGCCGCGAGCATCCTGCTTCTCTCCCAGCTCCGTTTGAACCGCCTTAAATAGAAGCACATGACGCCAGCAGATCCGCAGGACCCCGATTCTGCCTTAGAAGCTAAAACTGAGCCTGTAAGGGCACCAACTTCCCGCAGTCGCCCTGACTGTGCACTCTGCTGAAGTGGCTACAGACCTGGAACAGTCCGCGACTCTCGAGGAAGGTCCCTCTGGGCGGCCTCAAGCCGGGGACTCCCACGGATCCACACCAGTTCCAGGGAGCTAGACATTCCCACTACTTGGCAAAAGAGGTGAGAAACCTAGATGTAAACCCTTTCACTATTATTTACTAGCTCAGTTTAATTACCTGTTAATTACAGAGATGACTCTCTCCAAGCTCTTTCAAAGGTTAAAATCATCTCTGTTAGAGTATCTGGGACAGATGAAGGACCTAATAAATGTTCGTGGGGCAGGGGAGGGCGGGGGAGGGGAATGGCTTTCTCCCTAAGAAAAGGCTAAGGAGTAGCCGGAGCCCCAAATTCTCCTTAATTTCAAGGCTCCTTATGTAACAGCCTGAATCTACTTTCTGGACCCCTTTCCTGACGCGTACCAGCGTAGCATACAGCACATCCCGGCAAGAACGACCATTTTCTCGTTTCTGAAAGAGCGGACACTGCTGAGGATATTGACTGCAATTTCAGCCAAGAGCTCTACACTTTGTAATATTCGGGCTAAAGAAGCGCCTGGCATGACCATTTACAGGTTCACTGCAGCTGGGCGCGGTTGGCCGCGGCTTCTGCCACAGTGGCCCTGGCGCAGGGCGCAGAGCAGCGCGCAGGGCCCCGGGAGGGTGGCGCACTCACGTTCTCTGTGCACCAAGAACGTCGGACGGGTGGGCCTGGCGAGCTTTGCTCATTCGCGGGGCCACCAGGGAGGGCGGCGGGCTCTACGCCAGGCACCACACTGCAGAGGAGGCAGTGGCTCGGGTTTGCGGAGCAAACAGAAAGCTGTAAGTGGCACGAACTGGAGAGGACAGGCTGAGTCATCGCTCAGGCAAATGGTCTGAAAGGTAATCAGCGGAGAGGTCCGTGATAACAGTAACTGTTGTACTCCTGCGGACAACCGCCTCGCTGTCGAGCCTATTTTCTTTCTTTTCCTTTGAAGCCTGCAAGTGGACTTAGCATCGCCTGAGGCGAGCTGGCCTTCTCAACACGACTCTTCTATAAAGAGGCCAGGAGCTAAAATAGGAAATCTTGATACCCAAGAATCACAAAGGTTTTATGTATGAATAAGGCTGTTATAGTCCAAAGTGAAAGCACCAGTGGCCTATTAGGTATTTTTCAAGGAAATCTCCCACATTACAGAAAAACAAAGAAAAAGGAAAAAGAAAAGTTGGATGAAGTAAACGCAAATGATCTATCCACTTGATGCAAGAACTGAATTGTGTAGAACAATAAAATATTATAACCAAAAAAGACCTGAGAGGCCATCTAACCCAATACTCTTCCCTAACTACAGGTAACTTTACAGAAGTCAGAGAAACTTGAAAATAAGTGTATGTGGCGAGGTAAGAGAAAGGGAACAATCAGACTGAGATATTTTGATAGGTTATGTTTCTCTAAATTGAAAATAAGCAACCATAGGTGACAGACTCATCAGATTTTTGTGTATTCGACATTATTACCTTTGAAATTGCCTCAAGACACAGTAGAGTGAAAAAAGTGAAAGTCACATGGCAATAAGAATGTGTCTGTAATTTTAGAATTAGGTGATGTAAATGAATCACCCCACAAGTATCCTTTTTAAAATGTTAGGTAAAACCCCTGTCTAGTGTGGCTCAGTGGATTGAGCACCAGTTTGAGAACCAAAGCATTGCCGGTTCAATTCCCAACCAGGGCACATGCCTCGGTTGCGGGCCAGGTCCCCAGCAGGGCACTCCAGCGGCAGCCACACATTGATGTTCCTCTCCCTCTCTTTCTCCTTCCCTTCCATTCTCTCTAAAAATAAATAAATAAAATCTTAACAAATAAATAAATGTTTGGCACAAGTATAAATAATTAAAGGGTATTGTGTGAGTAGATAATCAAACAGGAAAATATTGCTTCTATTACATCAAAGTGTAGCAGTTCACCATGTTCAAGCTTTCAAAAGTTTAGTTCATCCATAAAGACTAATTCAAAAAATTTTGATGGGCAAATATATATAGTTTTATATTCCATATCATTATACTTAAATTTTATTATATATTATATATAGCATGTACACTTATCTTTTCTATAAATATCAACAGTTTATGGAGAAAAAAGTTGTAATACAAAATTATTTTTCTCAGCACTTTATGGTCCTTGAAGAACTTTTTAACTTCATAAATAATTCATTTCTTCACAGAATGAATGTGACTCTTTTTTTGTTCTTATTCAATTATAGCCCAAGAACATCCCCCCTCCCCCAAATAATGTTGGCTGGTGTAGCATATTTGATTCAATAAATTAATTAACTTGCCTTTTCTAAACTTGTTAGTCAAAAATGTTTTATACGGAGAAGAAATATAAGCAAATCATAGTAGAATATGCAAACACAAAATACTGTGTATTATAAAACAAATAAATCTATGAAGGTAATGTCTTGCTGTGCTTGCTATGGGAAATAATGACTCTGGTATACACACAAACACAGAGATGTAAGAATGAATCTAATTTCCTCCCTTGTTTTAAAACTCAAATTATTGTATTGAAAAAGATGGATAAAGTGTGTGACTGAGTTATGAGACAAAATAAGATTCTATGCAGAGAGCAGATACAATTCTACCCAAGGCAGATGAAACAAAAACTAACTTTGCAAGGTCGCCAAATCCTTTGTCAGATGTAATCGTCTTTCCAGGGCCCCTCATCTCGCCTCGGTCTTCGTGACCCATGCACATCTTGGGGCATTTGCCTCAGCCTGCTTTTATTCTCTCTACACCCCAGCTCATTCTCTGCCTCCGGGAACTCCCCTCCCCACGGTCTCTAAGACAAACCCGCAGTTGCTCCCCAATTACACCCCTCATCCTGCCAGGGAAAATGAGTCTTAGGGCAGGTCACAAGCTTCTCCAATACGCTGCAGTTCATAGGCAAGAATCTTGCTCAATGTCGCACAGCTCACGTGTGGCCAACCCAGGAGTGTGGCAGGTTTGCCTGGGTGCCAAGCTCAGGTCTTCATCCCGGAAGCTGCACAGCCATGTGACAGGACAGATGCAGTGGTCACAGACTCAGTGACAGGCAAGTGAGTGTAAAGTACGGAATGAACTGTCTAAGGAAAGAGTGTGTTAACCAGTGAAGGCCCTCTGTGGGAATGCAGAATAACTCGTTTGGAGATGCTATTTGAGGGCATGGAGGGAAATAAGGAATTTAAAAACCACCTTGTGAGGAAGAAAAGGAAAAGCACTGAGAACACGTTTTTGGGTTTTGGCACAGGTTGGGGGCGCCTACAGAGAGGAAAGGACCTACACTCAAGGGCCTAAGGAGAGAGTCAGTAAGGTGATAAGCCCTCTGTCTGGAATAGGGAAGGGCCTCAGTAAATGTTTATGGAGATACTGAAGGGAGAGAGTTAGGGACGCTGATAGACAGATGGTAGTCAGAAAATCGCCAGAGTGATAAGGAGAAGGTAATTAACATCTCAGAACGTCACAGAGAACACAGGAAGAAGCCACAGGCTCTGCACATCTAGAACTTTGTTGGTTTCAAGCAGAACCATTTTGCAGTTGTTTCAAAGAACAAGTAGGAAATGGGGAGAAGTAAGGTGGTGGCTCTTTCTTTTCTTTTCCTTTTTTTCTTTTTATGAGACTAAAATAAGTTGACATGAGAAGTTAAGAAAATTTAAGATGACATTTCTAAGTGGGACACAGGTTTAAGAAAGGGTTTGTTTGGCTAACATAGACAAGACCTGAGTAAATTGAGTAAGAAGAGTGATGTGGGAAAAAGTTTCAAGATGCAAAATAGAGAGAAAGTAGACTGGGAGACTGTTGACTTTTTCTTGCGATATAGTGTGTAATTCTTATTTTTATTTATGGAGCTGGGATATTTATTAGAAAGACAGGTAACACATAGTCCTGGACATTAAACACACACAATAGATAGAGAATTAGTGTTGGTAGTTGACTGAGCCAACAGCGATAGTATTCCTAGAGTTTGTAAAGGATCTTTTCCACTGACTTTATGAGGAAGACAAAACTTAATGGGGGAAAAAAGCCTAGTTGTGTATATAAGACTTAGTTCACAAATAAAATAAACAAGGTAGAAGGAGTAATACTGACACAAGCAAACAGCAGCCATGGAAACTAAGCTCTGACTCTGCTCTTCAAAGAAAGCGTCCTGGAGTCAAGGAGGAACGTCAACCCTGGCACTTGTAAAGGCGCACCAGGCGGACTCAACCCCCAGTTGCCTTTCATACCTGGGGCGCCGTCCACTCTCTTCCGATTCTAATCCAGCAGTACCTGTCTTTATTCAGAGAGTTGGCACCTTCACAGAATCACCAGTCCATCTAATGGTCCTTTCATTTTTTGCTTAAAGCATCCCAGATGTAAGACATTAACCGCCTTAGAAATAACGCATTCAATATCAAGTAAACGGTCGTCCAGGACAACTCCTTAAAAGGAAGAGAGCAGCAGCATTCTTAAAATAGCATCGGTGAGCTTTGGCTTTTCCCAACTGTTGACAAAGAAAAGAACTGTTGATAGATTTTGTGTTGATGGTAACAATCTAATTAAAATTTAATTACATAAACAAAACTATATAGAGTTTTATAGATACTTTGAATTTTGTTGACTGATAACAAATGCGTTCCTCGTCTTTCTAGTCTTAAAGATACGCCTGGCAATGAAAAGCGCTGATTCAAACTACAGTAACTTATTTTCTGCTATCAGCTGTCAGAGCTCTCGCCACTGATGTCTTTGTCTGAAGATGGCCAGAGGGTGTCCAGGCTAGCTCCCCTCTAGTTTTGACCTTCCAGAATCTGTGTTAGGCTCTTGTGTTTTCTAACAGTTAATTAAAGGGATGCTCGGAAGGACAGTTCTGGTCCTGCAGCGCTCTCATGGGCCTCCATAACTAAAAGCCCCTTCTTAGCCAATGTGAAAATCAGTCATTTCCCAAGAGGGAGTTGAGATCTATTTAATTTCTGTATTTCCTGCCTTTTTTTCCACATCAGTCATGTATCAAAAGGTCCAACAGTAGGTACTTCCTATTCCACTTATCTCCCGTTGACATTCATATGTTAATTAAAGGAACTATCCTGTACGCAAGCACAAGTTTGGTTTTTTGGAGTGACAAATAATTTCCTCTTGATTAGTACATGTTATGCAAACCAGCCCCCTGTAGAGACGAAGTGCTGATCTCATTGTCTCCTACATGGGCAATCATGGTGTGTAAATGAGACAGAAGGGTCCTCATCTCTGCATTTCTAGAGGACAGAGAATAAGAATAAGAAAAAGAAAAAAGGACCATCTGCTTTCTTTCCGGTAGGAGCGACGACTTTGTGCTGGTCGGTTTTGATGTCTATGGCCAAAATTTTGACTCTCGCACCAACAGTGGTACAACAATGAACTCAGCCACCATAGTCATGAATTGATAACTCTTGTGCTCCAAAAGCATTCTGGGTAATTAATGGTGGAGAAAGCAGTAAATTATGTGTGCGTGTGTTTTTTTATAAGCTTTAAGTATTAACCTTTTAAACCCCTAATTCTCACCCTGATTCTATCAAGGATCAAAGTGTTTTTTAAAAAAGGTACATAGATCCTCCTTAATGTCATTGTGCTTGGGAAGGATGATCTTAATAATGTGACCATTATTAAGAACTCTGAGTGTTATTTTTTCATTACAAGCAATGTGCATCATAACTGGTCATGTTTTCTTGTTCATGTTGAAAGTTAAAAACTTAGTCAAATATGCGGCCCAACTTGAGTCAGAATATAGTTTGTCTAAGTTCAAATGTGGCCAGTGGCAAGCGAACACGGATGGAGGTGCGTTCTCCCAGACAAGGAGCCTGCAGCACATGGCTGTTGGCGCGGTGGCAACTTTATAGATTCCGAAGCGCGAGGCTTACATCCGCTGTTCTCATGGCCACAGCATCATTGCAAGGGCTCCAAACATTACATCCTCATTTTATATTCAAATGCCTAAAGAAAGGGAGGGGGGTCTTTGTGAGATAATAATATAAAATTGTCTCACATTATCAGAAAGTAAACACTCTTTCCAATAAGTCATTGAAAATATTGCTGCCCAATGTCATTGATCAGAAAGAATTCCCTCAGTGGCAACTGTTAGGTGATAGGCCAGGAACACATAGCCCAAAAAGGGGTTAAATTGACTTTGGGAAGCAAAGGAATGCTTGTCTACCATGCAGATCTTCATAGACGTGTTTATACTGTCCTCACTCCTGACTCCACTCTCCTTTTGTATCTTTATTTTTGCTTTATCTCTTTTTCTTACTTTTAATGCATTTTTATCTTGCTTTAATTCATGTAAGTTTATGAATTCTCTTAGGTCTTCTGAGAATGAGACGTATCTCTACCTATAAGCACAAACACATACAAAATAGACTTGTACCAGCTGCTTCTCTGTAACATATTTCATAGAAGCTCATTTGAAAATCTTCATTGATTTAATTTCCACAGACATCGATACAAACCTTCCTATAATGCTGGAGTAAATGTTATAATAGCATATTGCATGGATAGTTTTATAGCTTGTGAACAGCAAAGAACAACATTCTATTAAAAGTTAGCAAGGTTTTCCAATATTGTTCATAAACGGTCTCATGACAGGAATATCTTCATTTTGTGTCCTTTCATCCCTGTTCACTGATCCCTGTGGAACTAGCACTGGACCATGGGTCCTGGTCTCGGGAAATGGCCCCGGCAACACCAGCTCGCAACTGAGCGGGGCTCGCTCTGGCTCTCCTCCCTGGCCTGCCTGGGGACAGCGAGGTTTTGTTGTTGTTGTTTTGGTGATTAATTGTGTGGGTTTGAACACGAGGGAGATATGATCAAAGCAGAGAGAGACAACGAGAGGATAAAACCAAAAGTTTTACAAAAAACCTGATATTTGTGGTTTGACTGTAAAAAGAGTAGTTATAAAAACTAAAACTCAATTGAGAGGAAAAAAACAGCACAAATAGTCATTATAAATCTGGAAAAAATTCTAAGGAATAAAATGTTAATGAGAAATATTGACTATAATCTGGTTATATAGAAAAATACAGATATAAGATAGTTCAGCTGGTTAGCAGAAAATGCCATGAATAATAATTACAAGTACACCTCTCAAAGTGTTTGTTTTGTTTTGTTTAGCTAGGATATTAATGTTACAGAAATTAAGGCCTTTCAGAAAATTTAGATTCATTTAGCTTTACTTACAGGTATTTTAGTGAGTCTTTTGAGGGCTCTTAGATTTGAAATCATAGTAATGTATTTATTATGAGATGAGATCACATCAAAATGACAATCATTGTGTAAAATTATTGATGCACATGGACAGGTACTATTGGGGAATATTAAAAAACTTCAGCACTGATATATTAAGGCGATATGAATATATTTTTACACTCCATTTTTTACTTCATTATGTTGCTACTAAAATTGTTGAGAAAATTTCTTTACACTGTACTAAATTATACAATTGATTTAGCATCATACAACCTCTAATAATGTATGAAAATATCTATTCTTACATAAAATACAAAGATATTAATATTCCTTCTAGTAATTCACAGATTTCGAGCTCTCTCTTCATGAAGAGAATCCATCTGTACGATTAAAAAGAAGGAAAAAAGGTCTTGGACATAATAAGATATGCTTTCCCTACGTGATCCTGTGGGCATGTAGAAAAGCTACCGTCTGCCTTGGAGCAGGACAAGCCGTTGCACTTGCCATGAAGTTGTGGCAAAGAGCCATCCCTTGAAGATGACTTTGAAATTTGGAAATAGCCCGAAGTCATTGGTATCCAGAGAATGAGGGAGGTGATTAGACCACTGACGAACGCTCTTTTCCTAGACTGAGTGGACTTGTCTTTGCAATGGGCTGGCCTTGCTGATTGTGAAAGGGTTGCGACCGAAGCCCCTTCCGCGAGGTGGAGGTCGCTCCCCAAGCTTCGTGGGCGTTCCTGCCTCCACGAGGAGGAGGCCGTGCTGCAAGCCCCACTTCTCCCGCTCGCTTTAAAGGGCAGGACCTGGGCAGATGCTTTTCTAAGGAAGAGATACAGAGGGCCCAGAGGGAAGGGGGGCAGGGAAAGGGAAGGGAAGGGGAAAGTCAAGGAACATATAGCAAGGACTCATGGACAAAACCAAAGGGGAAGAGCTGAGGGAGGGAAGGTGGGAGGGGGCAAGGGAAAGAGGGGGGGGAAGGCAGAGACAAATGTATTTAAAAAGTAAATAAATTAATTAAAAAAAAATAAATAAATAAAGGGCAGGAGTGAGGGCGTGGCTTCAACGTGACTCGGAATACACTTCTAAAAAATGTACTCAGTATCTTGGTAAGTGGCAGTAATGGTTTTAAAAATCGACATAACTTAGTAGTGTGACCACTTCGAAGGCAGCACTCATAGATCTTTGACTTCTAACTACACACAAAATTGAAACAACCAGAGAAGGAGCGGTCCCCGGCCAGCAGGCAGCGGTTACTCCGGGGCATCTCGTCTGCCCTGCCGGGCCTGGGGGCGAACGGGCCGCAGCCTGCTCAGGGCAGCGGGAGGCCTGCGGAGATGTGCCGCGCGGGGGTCCCTCCACACGCCCCGCGGGATGACGGGGCGGGTTTTACCTTTGGGCTGCCTGGCTCACGCGGGCTGCCCAGACCCTCCCGGCCCAGGCGGCTCCCGCTCTAAGTGGCTAAGAAAGCGGTTTGCGCGCAGAGCGGGCCGGGACCTTCCCAGAGCGGAAAGGCATGACTTCTGTGTCTTCCTCTCCACATCCATTCTATGTTCCTTACTCCTACTCATATTAATCCATTATTACTTTGCCCCTCATCCTCTTGCTGTCTGTAGAGATTCTCTTGCTCAGTTCAATCTGAACTTTTTTTGGGGGGTGGGCAAAACTTTTTACTTGCTTTTTTAGAGAGAGGGGAAGGGTGGGAGAAAGAGAGGGAGAAACATCAATGTGTGGTTGTCTCTCACGCATCCCCTACTGCGGACCTGGCCGGCAACCCGGCATGTGCTCTGACTAGGAATTGAACCAGCGACCCTTTGGTTCACAGGTTGGCCCTCAGTCTGCTGTGCCACACCAGCCAGGGCTGAACTACTCTTAAAGGGTTTAATGTACTGTTTTCTATTAAATGCAGAAGGAAGGGAGAAAGGAAGAGAGGGTGGGAGGGAGGAAGAGGAAGGAAGGAGGGAGGGAGGGAGGGAAGGAGGAAAGGAAGGAAAGATATTTTGTTTACATGTATGACACTAAAATATAGTTTAATACAGGGAGTATTATTTCTGTCCTTAGCTTTCCATACATTGGCAAAAATAGGATTGGTTAATTATTAACTTGATATAAAAAGCCTTATTTGATATGGGCTGGGGTAGAAAAATTTAATAATTTTGAATAGGATAAAGGAAGCCAGTCACTTCTTCATAACCTTTTGTCACTGTGAGTACAAGTTCAACTGAACATAATTGTATGAGCAAGACCAGCAATGCTGTTTGCAGTTGTTTGCTAAATCTCCTTTAATTTGGTGTGCTTCTTTGTCTGGCTGTATATCCCAATGGGCTGCACGTTTCAAAGACTCCTATGTTTTCTCATTTGTATAACAGAGGTACAAAGAAGACCTCATCGCTTCAAGAGGATTATGAATATTGTGCGTGGTCACTGTCTTTAATCCCCGCAAGGCTTTTGTAACATGAACGCTGGAAAAATAAGACACTGAAAGAGCAATGGTGTGTTTGGTGGTAGTTATTCCTGAGGCCGGTCCCACCGTTTGTTTTCCTCATCAGTCCACAGGGCGTGGAAGACACCACCGTTGCTCACTGCACAAAATGCGGTTCCATAAAGAAAATACTCAGGGTTTCTCCTGGCAGTTCTGCCATGGCTTTCCGTGCCATGTGGACTTGACCTCCCTAAACCCAATCCCTGCTCGCAGCCTGGGGCTCCCTTTCCCGGCCTGGGCAGGCGCGCGGACGCAGCGAACAGGGGAGCGCCCCCTCTGTTCAGGAGCGGCTCTCGCACCGCCGTCGCCCCGCTGAGGACTGGCTCCCCCAGCTGCCTGCTGCTACCGAAAGTAATTAAGTTTAATAGGAGTGGCGTTTCATTTATGGCCACAGAGGGAAATCGTCACGTACACAATAAAAGCCCCAGCTTTTTCATGAATATGGATGCCACTGTGGCACGTCCCCAGGAAAAGCAACTCTCACGGCCACTCCCCGGGATGACGCTGGAGGAATCCTCTTTCCTTTTGTTCCTGTGCGTTTCTACCTTTCGAGGAAAAGGAATCTCTGCCCTGCCAAGCGCTCAGGCAGCTTCTCTTTTCCTTCTTGCCTGGCCGTGTCGAAGCTCGGACCTCGCGGTGTCGGTTTGGTTTGAAGGCACTTTCTCACTCCTGTTTGACATTCCCATCTGCTCCAAAATAAAGCATTTAAAAGAAACATTACTTTGCCTCTTAAAATCTAATGAGGTATCGATTTCATCGGATTCGAATTTAGGTGATTTATGCCCCCAAAATCAAGAGGAATGTTATTGTTAAATCATTCTCTGTGAAACTGTGGTACTTTGCAAAGTCATGAGTAGGTTATAGACTACTTTTACTTAGATGAAAATAAAATTAGACAAAATTATGTGAATGATACAAATTATTTTCTGAAAAAATAAACTTATCTGTATTCTTATTTGATTTCAAAAGCAAAATAAATAAAAGGAACATATTTTCAAGAAACAACTCTTTTTAAATTGTAAGATGTAAGAAACATGCTTACAGAATGAATGGTGACATAAAATTCTAAGTCAATTTAGCAAAAGCCTGAATTTTTCTCACAATGATATTGAATTAGTCCCATATGACAAATCCAGGAGAGTATCTAGTTAATCAGTTTTAAGCACTACAAGTATTGGAAACAATTTCACTTCTATGTGCTCATACATGGTTAACTTTATTGCCAAGATAATTCAAACTTTGAAAAGTTGATATTAATTATTCTCCATTTATTATTTTTTCAAAAATCTGTTTATTTTAAATTCATATTTATTCCTTAAATTGTTTTCTACAATTTTTCATGTAAATTATGTAAATGAAAATAAAAGTTAATTAATAAAATAAAAGTTAAAACAAAAACATAAGTATAATTAAAAATAAAAATAAAATTTAGTAGTACTAAGATGAAATACTGCCACTTGCTACAACATGGGTGGATCTTGAGAATATCATGGAAAGCAAAATAAGTCAGACACAAAAAGTTAAGAACCGTATGATTTCACTCACATATGTGATATAAAACTGAGAGCAACAAATGCACAAAGAAGAATAAGAAAAACTCATGCACACAGACAACAGCAGGCTGGTTACTAGAGGGATGGGGGGGGCAACAATGTGTAAAGAGGCTCAACCATATGGTGATGGAAGATTTGACTTTGGGTGGTGGGCATGCAATGCAATATACAGACCTTGTATCATAAAACTGTACACTTGAAATCTCAATAATATCATGAACCAATCTTAACATCACACCAATAATTTTAAAATTTTAATTTAAAAAAAGAAAACAAAATTAGGTTAGACCATCGTGAGAAGCTGATAAGTCACATAAACTTTATTAACAATTTCATTCTGTTGTTCCTTGCGGTTAGTACAACTTGAACAATGGCTGCCATGTAGAAATTACCCTAAATATTAGTTGTAATTGCTACTTATTTGACTTTTTAAGTAATAGAGATATAAGATGAAACACTGATTTAATCATTGATTGAAAAAAAATTTGCTGAAACATTGCTTTTGTGAAAATTGCTATGTTAGCACCTTAGGGAGATACAGACGAAACTTTACAAATAAAAATCTTCCATCCTATAAAGAAGATGTGGTACATATATAGAATGGAATATTAAATGGCCACAGAAAAAGGAATCTTACCATTTGCAACAACATGGGTGGACCTAGAGGTCATTATGCTCAATGAAATAAGTCAGGCAGAGAAAGACAGATGCCACATGATTTCACTTCCATGTGGGATCTAAAACACAAAATAAAGAGACAAAGACACAATAAAAACAAACTCATGGGTCCAGAGAACCACCTGAGAGTTGCCAGGTGTGAGGGTGCTGGGGCCGGGGGCAAAAGGGGACGGGACTGAGCAGTGCAGGCTGGCAGTCAGGGAACGGTCACGGGACACGCAGCACAGTGCAGGGGGCGTAGTCAGTGAGGGTGCAATAGCAACGCATGGTGCCAGGCGGGTGCGGGACTTACCAGGGGATCGCCCCGTATGTTATGTAACTGCCCGAGCACTCTGCTGCACCCCCGGAACTACTATAGTATGGAATGCCAACTGTGGTTGAAGAATAAAACATTTTTTGAAAGATCTTACATCCTAAGAAGATGAAATTAGATCTGCATTGTAATTATTTGAAATACATACTTTATTATATACTTTCTATAAAATACATATATGTATCTAATACATATCTTGTATAGACATGTAATATGAAATGTATATTATATATCTGTAATAGTATATATGATAGATGCATAGGTACATGGTAAGTGTAAGACGGAGAATAAGAAAGTCAATGGGACATGTTTGAAAGTTCAGAAGATGAGAGTTCTTAATGTAAAGTAAGGACTTAACGATGCTTAAATTTCAGGACTTATTTAAGCATTCACTTTTCTTTTCTTTATCCTGTTTACTAGTGTAAATCCCTTAGTAAATTATGTAAGAGATATATTCTCAATTTACAATATTTGCAATGAGTGGTAATTACGATAATTAATAAAAATAGTATTATGAAATAGCTCAATTTTAAAAGTTATGTTATTAATAAACAGGGAATATATTTTTCTTGAAATATTTACCAGGATGATCCATACTCATAGATAATTAACAAGCTATTCAAGAAGAGCCCATACTACTTCCACTATTTATTATTACTATTAGTGGTAGGAAATACATTTTTTCATTTAATCTTTATTATATTTTTTCCATTACCATTTATTCCCCTATAACCCCTCCCCCCAGCAATTACCATAGGGAAGTATATTTTCATCTTCCATAATAGAATAAAAGACCATTTGTCCTTAATGAGAAGAAATGGGGACATACAGAAGTCCAACTCTTAAATAAGAACAGTGGAAAGCCCTGAAAATATGTGCATTCAAATAACTTAACTTAAAGCATTTAAAAGATGACTTTCTTTAAGTTGATAGACTTAAGTCTGATATGCAACTGTTAAGTATTTTTATATCTCCACAAAAGTACACTTTCAAAGCAGAAATTTTTTTTATGTAGTAACTGAAATCTGGCCATAAACATAGTGAACTGTCTATTTCCTATAAACTTTCCAAGGGCAGATATATGCATATGAATTTGAAATAATCCAGAGATTCTTTCATGAATATATGCATGCACTTTGTTACTCACTGGAGGTGATCACTTTGAGAAATTAGCCTTCTGACACGTTTTTTATGGTATCATCTACACTGCATTACAACTCGAATGGAGGTCATTATTTCCAAGAGGTCATAAACTCCGAATAGTTTATAGCTTTGTAAAGTCAATTTACTATGGAACAAAGAAAATGTTCAGATGTGTATTTGTAAATCACATATTGAAACTTTTTCCTTAATAATATGGAAGCTTTTTTAAGGAATATACAAGTTAATTTGTTATAAAAAGAAGGCTAAAGGGAAAATTTTCAAGCTCTTAGAGAACATATTCTATTTTATCCAAAAATATTTTATTCCAAGCAAGTTTATTGTGTTGAAATGTATCATTAATGTACAATAGTAAAATTAAAGATATTATAACTATGTTTTTACTCTTTGCCTGCTTTTAGAAAAAGAAACTGAAGGCTGGCTTTCCTTGGCCGCTGGTGCCGGCATTCACCGGGATGGTGAGCTGGAGTTGCTGAGGTTCTGACGGGGTCGGCGTGTTTCACTTTTACTTTTCCATTTGAGTTCCCAATATGTGAGACATCTTCCCAATATCGATATACATGTTCATTGTTATATACATCATGGTGTTCATCTTTCCAAAATGGCCTGATATGATATTTTATACTGCACAGTGAAGGCAGATTTATGTTTTCAAAGTCAAAAGACCTGGAATAAATGCAACGGTAAGTCATGAAAGCTAAAAAGTATGACCTTTCTGCTGTCCTGTACGGAAGAACCAACCCTTCTCCAGTCGAAACAGGCCACTGTGATCTAGGCAGGCCAGGCAGGCATTTTCTAAAATAAGGTCAAGTCATTTTAATTCTTAAAGCAACAAAACAACAATAGAGTTTAGAAAACATACCATAACATGTGAGGGATCACGGGAGGACCTTGGGACCATAAATTGCCCCAATGCTCTTCCCAGTTTGCCTTGGCTTTGGGTGGATAGTCCTCCCTTCCGTTAACCTACCCTTTTCTTACTGTCACTGGAAGATTTTGATCAGGAAGGGTCAAATGCCACAGCCTGAGGGTCCCCAAGTGCACAGAAACACCCAAACGCCAACCTAGAACACGACATCAGTACTAACTTGGCCTGAAGTTACCAGAAGGGAAAACACAGTAGACTATGTTAAAATATCCTTAATAATTTACTTAGGGCCAACTAGGAATAAGTATATTTTTCTAGGGAAAACATGAGACCATTTCTTTTCTTTATGTTCCATTATAAGTATTTAGGTTCTAAATGAGTTTAGAAAAGCCAACATATAATACCGAATAAAGTGAAGATATTTGCTTTTTAACTATCTGGTTTTTAAAATATAGGAACTAACTGGTACTTAAACTGATTACCAAAGTTTACATGTCTAATAAAATTTAGAGTAATGTTTCCCAGATAAAGTCTCTCCAATTTTAAAAGCTGCCTTTTTTGGTATAATCTCGTGTATGTGTGTGCATTGTGTGTTCTTTCCTATACAGGACCGTCTTTTGATGTGACTAAGTTTGCTATATATGGTTTCTGAGAACAAATTGCCAAGGGTCAAGTGATGTCTAGTGAGTTTGTACATCAATGCTCCCTTAAATGGGCTGACCAAATAAGCACACATTTCCCCGCTGGAAAAATTCAAGGTCCTGCTTGGCTCACCAAGATGTTCCATGGAGACCCAAATGGGCTGAGGTGTGTTCGAAAGACAAGCACCACGTGTCGTGCCTTGGCTCTCCCCGGCGCCCCACCAGGACTAGCCATTATATTTTATTATTATTACCATTCCTTTCCTAAATTATAAAAAATATTCAAAATGCAGAGGGAGGTCATTTTGCATATTGTTTGCTATTGAACTAAAACTTCCTACTTGATAAGAGAACAGGGTGACAGAGAAATGCCTTGAAAGGTTCCGCGTGGGAAGTCCCGGCTCTCCTGCCCATTTACTGGAAGAAGCTGAGAGGAAGGGTTTTACTGATTTACTTGGGGTTCATTTTTAACACAATAGCTGCGCATCTCAGCTCATACTCTGACCAATTCATGACAAAGGTTAGCTTACTGAAATGCGTGCATCGACAGCACACAATGAACTACCCCTAGGGAAAAGGCATGCGAGACACTGTTAAGTTTTTAAGCTTTATTTATATTTTACTACAGCATCCACTCCACGTTGGCCTTCACAGCTGCAGGACCAAATTTCTTTGGCAGCAATTATCTTCTTAATTTCTGTTAAAATATTATTTGCTTTTTCCAGTGAGTGTATGAAAAGGAAAGTCCATTCATCACCCAAAATTATCTGATGCTGTTTGCTGCCTCACGTCACTCTTGCCATTTACAGGATCTGTGTAGGCTCTTTCTCTTTCTTTTGAGTCTGAGAGAGAGGTCCTGCCAACATTTTATTCATTCAGTTTGGCATTTTATAACATGTTCATCTTTCCCATCCTAATATGCATGAGACTCGCCGCACACAAAGGGGATCGTTCTTCTCCTCCCCGCCTTCTGTGCCTGCGTTCGTCGCGTTCTGCACAATAGGTTATTCCACAGGGCCCATCGGCAGTTCAGGGCTCCTGTGTTGCTAGGAAGCCATCCACAACGAATCGTGATAATACAAATCAGAAACACGAAATCAAAAGCAGGGTCTTCCAGGCTTGTTTTCATACTGAAATGGTTGGAGAAGGATAGCTTTATATTGTTGTATAATAAGGTTGGAGTTAAATAGGGTTTGCAACTTGAACATCTATTTACACGCTATCAATTCTACATAACCAATCTCTGTAAGGCAGGTATTATTATTATTATTATTTTCATTGTCTTCATAAAAAAAAACAACCCATAATTCCTTGCTGGCTGTCACCCAGGTTGAACACGGTGAGGCTGAGGCTGAAACCCGTATCTCCTCGGACGGGGGCACCTGAGAAGGGACGAAGGGGAAGGAGTCACACACAGGCACGCAGAAGAGTGTTTCCTGAGCAGCTGGACGCTCCTAGGGGTAGGAACAAATTTTATTGAAGCTGTAGTTCATCCAGTATCCAGTATGAAATAAGGTATCTCTAGCAAAATGTAGAGAGTGCAGGCTGAAAGAGAACATGCTTCCTGAAAAGGACAGCCAAAAAAACAAAAAAAATCAGTGTCGGTTCACCAGTTTTTTAAGAACGCCATGGTCTCTCTCACAGGTGGGTTTTACGTGCGACACTCCGTCGGCCCCTCCCTCCGTCTCACTCCTGCTCCCCGTTCACATGCAGCTTGGAGGGCGTTTCCACGCCCGCGAATGTTCCACACCCTCTCAGGAGCCCACAAAGTCGGTGCTATTATCTCAGTTTTCCACATGGGGAAAACAAAACCTCATTGTTACTACAGATAGGAAAACAAGGTTTTGTGGTAATGCCAAGAACTAAGGCCTAATTAATGAACTATAAAAAAGATAATCTTTCGACTTCCAGCTTGGATAGCTGTTAAAAGTTTAGGTATTTTGTTGAGCTTCCTTCTCCTTACCTAACGTGCTAGAGAAAAAAAAGACTAAATTTTACATGGGAAATGATACTTTTTACTAAAGAACAAATAGTCTAATTGTAGGAGAAATATCTTCATCTGCAAATTGTAGATTTTTTGCATCTAAACGGTCTTAATAGTAATTCCTATGTTACATTCTCCTCACCACTGGATTAAAAGCAAATTTGTCCCTCATTAAATCTTCATTAGACCAAGAGCAAGTTAAAATCCTTGTAATCAGGGTGGGCCTAAAAATTCAGACTTCTGAGCTTCAGCAAATTCTACATTATTCCCTGTTTAAGCATAAGTTCCCACCTGGTGCCTGTCTCATGTAAGGGACCGCTGCCATTCTTTCTGTTATGGGAATAGAGAAGTGTCAAGCATTACAAATTATACCTTTTGTACTGTTTTCTTTTCTTTTCTTTTTTTACTTTTTCTGTTTTCGAATGCTGTTCTTTATGCTGAATAAGAATCAACCTTTTGCCCTGTTCCCGGCTGTGTTCCCCACTCGCAAGGCCTGGCAGACCGGGACAACCAGCCCGGCTGTGGCCGGGACTCCCGCCCGACGCCTGAGCAGGCCGCCTCTGAGTTAGCTCAGCGCTTGGGGAGCCTGTCTCGGTGCAGCGAAGCCGGTTTTACAAGTCACCCTGAGGAGTGTGGTAGGGCTAGCGTTCCCCTGACCTTATCTCAGGATAGAGCATTTGGATGAGTGCCATCAAAACTGTCTTACATAATCTTCATAAACTGCTAACTTGATAAATGTAAGCATTACATGATTCTCACTTCTGTGTTTTCCTAGTCATAAGAACCTCTAAAATAGCATCTGCGTTGTATTGATTCCTCACTGTACCTAAGCACGGTTAAAATAATGTTCGAATTAAAAGATTGAGCTTAGCATTTTTAACACACAAAAGCGAACTGTGTAATGTAGGAAAATACTATATATGTGAATCGTATTTAGCAAAAGATAATAGCTGGAGTGTGACTACAGGCACAGAAGAAACAAACCCCGCATTCACGCAGCAGGGCCAACCTCATGGTCACGTGGTCCGCGCAGCCGCCGGGCCCCTGGGCTCAGAAGCGCCCCACGTCCATCTGCCCTGCCACCGCTGCCCAGAAAGTGGTATCGCCTTTAACCAAGGGCCTCACAAATCATGGAGCGGGTTCTGAAGGCAGAAGAAGACAGTTGACTATTTACTCTAAACTGGTCATCAAAATCTAAATCACACATGCACATGTAACATGTAGCTTAATGTGTGTCAAGTTTTTATCACCATTCTTACTTTAGCAATCTGAATTTTTGCTTGAACTTGGAAGACAGAGTGTTTTGTCATTTTCTTTTTTCTGTCAGACCAGTTTGTGATTATGGAAATGAACTGGCTCCTCAGGTTTTGTCCGATATAAAAATGGATCTTGTGAGAAACAATCATTTCCTGAAAAACCAAAACTTAGAAAACAAAGTGGAGACTGTGCTGACGTGTATAAAAAAAAATAGTAGTTTTGGGTCTGACTTTGCCAAGGCCTTGCTGGCTTTAACGTTTATAGGACATTTTGACTTCAGTTGTTGGGGGGCCTAGTGAAAGTCATTCTTATTTGGATTAACTAACACTTAGGTCCGAACCAACCAAAGTTCCCTAGGACAAAGGTGAACAAAGGGGTAGCCTAGAGAATATATGAAGAATTCCTACAAAACAATGAAAAAGGGTAAGTAAGTTGATAGAAAACAGACAAATGATGTGGACAGACAATTCAGAGAACAGCTAATAAATATAACAAAAATATTCGACTGTACTAGTAATCAGAGTCACGCAAATCAAAACCACACTGAAATAGCATTCTACTTTCATCAAATAAAAAAATGTACAGTGTCTGAGAATACAACTGCTCACGCAGATTCTTAGACTGTTTGGTGGAAGCACAAACTAATACAACTGCTTTGAGGAGCAATTTCATCCTCGCCAGTAGACCCGAAGCAGCTGACCTGTGATGGAGCAAGCCCAACTGCTTATGTGCCCCAGAGAGGCACTCCTACACCTGTGAAGGCAGGTGCATGCAAATCTCCATTGCAGTAGTGTTTATGGTAGGAAAAAAAATCTCAGTGCCCGTTCTTAAGAAAATGGTCCAAAAATTATATTATCTTCATGTGGTGAGATATTACATAGCACTTAAATAAATGAGAGCAGTATCAATCAACAATGATAGTTTATTTTTTTTTAAATCAAAAGAAAAAAGCAGATTGCAAAAATATGAGTTTTGGAAAACACAAAATTAAGTGCTATTTCTAGTTTACGACTACCTGACATACATAATACAGCTATAAATACAAGAATAGAACAGATAGCAATTTGACGGCTCTAATTACACCACGAGAGAGGATCAATGAAGGGCACAAACAAGGATTCAGCTTCTCTCTGCGGTGTTTTCCATGAAGGCTGAGCTCGGACAGGTATGGCACCTGTACTTTCAGGAGGTCACACAGCTTCCCCTAAACCAGGGGGAGGGCATCGTGAGGGCCGAGGTCGGGAAGGAACGGGCTCTGCCCTCGCAGCCGCCCTGACAACTGGCAGTCTGAACGGAGCAAAATGAGGCAGCTGTCTGGGCGCAGAATCTGTTCTACAGTGTGAATTATCTGGCGTTCCCACTCGAGTTTTGCCTCATTAGCAATCATCTCCATCGCCGGTTATAAAGACTACATCTCCTCACAAAATTCTGCGGGCTCTGCAATGCAAAAAACAGCCCAGATGCCAGAGCAGGAGCCAAAGCCCCGGGTGCGTTGGGTGCTCTGCCAAGGCAGGGGCGGCTGACTTAGGAGGAGGCCGCGCTCGCAGACAGGACAGAAGCCGGCTGTACACCCTTCCCTCGTCTCCCCCACAGCCCAGCTGCCCCGGGTCGTCTTGCAAGGGGTGACGGGCCGCCTGCCATCCTTCACCAACGCTGTTGCCCCAGCTACGCAATGACTGTGCGCGGGGCTGGGGTGAGCGCGGAGGCCGCAGGCGCCCGCCCTGACGTGGCCGCCGGCTCGCTTGGCTTGGAACGGCTGGCCCTGCCGCCGGTGCCAGGGACGGGTCTGCCCAGGGGCCACCGCGGCCACGCCTGTGAGTGATGGCAGATAATTATGGGCACTTTCACACAACGGGAAACAGAAAGAAGCCTTCGAGACCGATTGCCGCTGTCAGCGGTTCGGGAGATGAAACCCATCCCTCCACATCTGCGCCTGTGCTGATTGCAGACAATCGGGGAGATCATTTGATCCAATGGGAGACGAGTGTTTTTAAATTCTGAAATGTGATTTCCAAATATTTAAAACAAGAGGGGGCCCGAGCGGCTACAGTATTACATGCACGCACACATAAATACACAGTGATAATTTTGCAATTTGAAATATACTCCCTTCCATGTTCAAACTGTTCCTTCACTTAGTGACTGGACACCGTGTATAAAATATTGCAGAGCCCACGATGCTGTATTTCACTGTAACACGATACGGCTTGCTATTTCAAACATGTGGTAATAATGTGTTAAGGGTAAAAATAGAGCCATTTGCGGGTGGGGTAGGGATCTGCCGGTATTCACTTCTCATTTCATTGAACGATTATTTTCACAGCAGGCTCTTCAAATCTTCCCAAAACAAACTGATTCCTGCAGCCTCCAGCCTTTTTAGGCTACTTGTTGGCTTTAGGTTAATGATTTGTTGATAGCGTTCTCAGCCCAAGAAAATGGAATATTTCCTATTTGGTAAGGTGTATATTACTTCTTAATTGTTCATTCACTTCTGTGAGTGAAGCCTCAATCAGAACCTCAAAAATCCAACATTATGGCCATAGATTGTATTATTACTCAAGTAAACATAAGATCCTAGATTGTGGGAAAGGGAAGGGGAGGGGGTACGCAGCCTGAGGTCACATGACTGAGAGAGCAGTGCCAAGGAAGACTGGGAAATCTGTCAGCTAATCTTCTGCAACCTTCTAATGCTTGTCACTTAGCAATAGAAATGCCAGTTCCTACTAATAGCCAATATTCTAATAATAGTCCCTATTCTACACTGAAGCCTGCCTTCTAATCTTTATAGAACTGGACAGCTGGAGAGCCAACTGAGGAACACCCCGCAGAGAGGAAAGAAACTGTCTCCCACCCGCCCCCACTCAGATGGTGTGAGTGCTGAGACTTCGCTGAGGTCCAAACCTTGTCACGGCCATGTGCATTTCTATGCAGTTCAAGGTTAACCCTGACAGTCTACAGGCTAAAGCCAGGTGTCTTTACCGAAAATCATGCCAGTTAAAAAAGTACATGTACAGTTGTACAAGCTCAATATAAGCTGTTGCAAACAATCACAGGAAAAAAGAAGCCGCGACCACGCTCACTGAAGCCCAGGAAGCTGACCCCACTCACTGGGATCGCACTTCCTGGCTCCAGTGCGGCCCGCGGCCGGAGCCTCTCCCTGCGCATGTTCTTTTGGGCCTCAAATGCCAAGACTTCTCCGCTCCTCAGGGCTCCTGGCCACGCACCAGCACATCAGAGTTTTATAGGGACATAACATTCCTATCTTCTCCTGATGAGTCTGGACTGGCTTTGAAATGAGCCCCTGGTGTCAGAGAAATGGAGAGCTTTCATCAAGTTTATTATGATTAAATTAGAGAATGATCATTGGAATTAGAGCCAGAATCAGGCTTGTAATAGCTCTCTGAATTAAACCTACCTCCCCCAAATCTCTGCTCTGGGTAAGAGCCATGGTCTCAGAATGAAATTAGGGTCATTTAAGTAAGGTCAAATAAAGGAGTTATTTAGGAGCGTGTGGACAGGGCATAGGAATGCCAAAAACCCATGGGCTCACCACGGCAGAGCTATTTCTAGCCTTGGGCACAAAGCAGCTCCAAAGCTCAGCAGGAGAAAGTCATGTAGGGAGGATCACAGTGGGTAGGATCAGAAAGCCCTCCAGGGGGCTGGTCAAAGCAATTGGCAGCTTGAACGCATTGTCCTGCCTTACTCTCTCTCCTGCCACAACTCGACCAAATCCACCCAGAGCAAAGAGGTCCACTTAACATATTCCACCCGAGTCAGCCTCCTGGGTGGGCTCCAAGCTAAAGGGAAGGGGGGAGTTGGACTAGAGGGGTGAACAGAGGGCCCACCTGGAAAATACATCCCACGGATGAGCCACTCAAACCGTTTCCTCCCCAGCCTCTTTAATCTTCTCCAGGAAAGAGTCTGCCAACCTCCCTCCCTGTGCCTCCTGCACGGAGTAGGTTTCTTCCCCATTATAAGTAGGCACAAAGTGAGGAGCCTGCATTTTCCCTAAGACTTGCCAGTGGCGCCAAGAGAAAACATAGGAGGCGGTCGACGAGAGCCTGCCTTGCCCTTGAGTGGGACAGCCACACTCTTGGGACCAGAGCCCCGACTGCTCGGCTCCGTGGGTTGAGAAGGGACATGGCTGAGTGCACGATGCCAGCACGCTCCCACGAGAAGCTCTCCTGCGGACCTTCCCGTCTCCCCCTCAAAAGGGAGAAATAACCTATCTCAAGGCTACAGCCAGAAAAGGGGGACTACGTGTGTCAGGAAAACCCCATCCGGGGCCTTCCCCTGGGAAAGTGCTGGCCCATGTACAGATCCCTTCTTGGCCCTCGGGGAGGTAACCCTGTAGGGGAGAGCAATGCCGCATCAAGAGGAAGCCCACGGGGGTGAGCAGAGGGGACAGCGGGAAGCAGCAGGACCCAGGCCAGAGGGCGAGGGGAACTCTGCAGTCCAGTGAAAGCAGCTGTGTAATAGTGGGACCAGGACTGCGCTGGCCTTCTGCCTGACGCCTGCGCTTATCTCTCCACTGGTCAGGAACTTCGAGGGAAGGAGAATGGTGTTATTGATCACTCATCTTGTTACCCGCACAAGGTTCCAGCCTCTTCCGGTGCTGAGTTTCAGCTTCCAGTGACTTTTTATTTTTTAATGGAGGGTTTTTTATTGTTTTGTTTTGTTTTGTTTACCAATCTGTAGAATTACTTTGTTCATCCTCATATCAACCTGGATATATTGTCCAATCAAGTCTATTTCTTGATTTCTACGGTTAGGGGGAGGGGTGGGCCCATTTACACAAAGTCATTGTATGTTTGTATGGAAGCTGCTACTACAGGCTTAGGAAGGACAGAGTTCTACTCCTAGAGTATAGATGAGAATCGGATATCACATGTAACATAACAGATGTATTAAAGCCACTGTGATTAAAAAATTCTTCAGCCATTATCAGCCATGCATCTCTATAGTTTCATCAATATTACATTAATACTTTTATATGACTATGTACAGCCTTTTTAAAGTTCTCAGTTGCATTTAATTTTTTTCCCTGAGATCACATTCTTGGTATTTTGTTTTATACAGCAGCTCAGCAATTGCTTTATGCTGCCTTTCCCTTCTGTTGATAAATTCGGCCTTTGGAACTGCCTTTCGATATCCAGTTGGAGCATCAAAACATTTTCTTCATAAAGAGATTGCTGGAGTCAGCTATTAATTGTGTGTAAAACTTACACTGACAGTAAGCTCTTTCAGATTCTACTAGGTACCAGGCCGCTAGGTGCCGGGCTCACGACATCTCTGCAAAGCGGTCCCGACTTGAAGGTCACTCGGTAACTTCCCCAAGACAATGAACTTGTAAGTGATAATCTGGAATTTGGAAATTAGTTGTTCCTAGATTTGATAGCTTGATGAGTTAGTATGATGGTGGGTTATCTATAAAAATTAAGCAGCATTATTTAGCTATATGGGTTATGGATGATGCCAAAAGAAGTGTGGTTCAGAGTTTTATAAATTTAAAAAATTAAAAATAGTAATTTGCAACCCAAATGTCAGATTTACTCCCCAAGCATGCTATTCTTTGGATATGGATTTTTTAAAAGTGGTAAATTATTGAAAATTCAAGTTTTTTACTTTTCTAGATATTATTTTCCAAATTTTGGTAATCAACCATTCAATAAGCATTTACATAAAATACTGTATAGATTGTCCAATTCCAGGTTAGTAGTATAGAGTCTAAATTTCAAGCATAGATAGTATCAAAACTTAAGCAGTACAATCTGTCTTTGTTTTGATGTCTGTAGCAAGTGTATCTAATCTGCGTTCAATAAAATAACTTCAAATAACTTATTTTAAAATAACTTAAAATAATTTTAAAACTCCAAGTTTAACTCAACAAAAGTCTTAAAAGGGCCTTAAGTATTCCGAGGTATTTACCAACCATTTTCCAAGATGTCAAAAATGTTCAGTGACTCCCATATACTATTCTCATGTTTTTTGCAACAAGGCAATCCAAAGCTGAAGGTTTGGCTTTGCATTTCTTTCTTGAACCCAGGCGTTGTTCCTTTGAACACTCCCCAGCTGTGTCAGATCGCAGGGTAGCTGGTGCTCGCACGCCAGTCACAACCAGCAGTGTTTGGATGGCTTTCAGGTCTGACAATATTCGACAAATGAAAATTACTACCAAGAAAAACCTCCACGGTCACCGTGCTCTCCTCCTCTGAGCCCGTGGTTGATGCGCGCTGAGCAAAGAGCGGGCGCTCAGCCACACCTCACGTGCCCGGCATCGGCTCGCAGAGTGGGGCAGGTACACCCACTCAGTCTGGCGAAAAGTCTACACGTTCGAGAATTCCATTTTACATTTATTTGTATACCAAGAACAAACCATAAAATTTAGATGATTCTTTTCGTCAAGGAAATTACCTACATTTTTGTGCTGCTGCCATTCAGCTTGCTTTATTTTATAAGGCAAATTTCCTGTAACTATAAATGCTGAGGCAGTCCAGTTATCTAGCAATCTAGTAGAAGGAGTCTACTTTGGCTTCAAGTTTATGGCCTGGTTTCCAGGGGCATATCAGTGCTGGCTCTCCTCTCGGTGTGGGCACTGGTTGCAAAGATCATGATGACCGTGCCTTGGGGACCCTTGAGAAATATCATCATTGTTCCTTTTTTTAATGAAGTAATTCATGAAAAAAATGTACTGTTATTGACATAATAAATATTTTTGCATTTTAAAACTATATGAGCTATCTTGTTTTCTCTGATGTAAAGAAAAATGTTCGAAGGTGCTTGTGGTAGGGAGACTCACTCACAAAAACAGGAAGAGCTGAGTGCTTGTTGGAACGAAGACCTCGCAATAATTCTAGGGAAAAGGGGGCCCAGAAAACAACAAGGAGTTTGCATTTTGCTCTTTGGTTGTGTTTCTCTCCCTAGATATGTTCATGTAAGTGGGTCCTCTGTTTTTTTTTGGATACTTACTTTTTTTTATATTAGAAATAGCTAGTCTTCGCACAGACTTTTTTAAAATCTGTAAATGAACACTTCCATTCATATACATTCATTTATGAAAATTTACATTCATATCTGACAGTTTCATTGATTCTTGGGCCTTCAATCTATTTCTCTTAAAATTATATAAGACAATTCCGAAAGCATCAAAAGAATGAAACAGACTGGGTTGAGGGGAGAGAAGAGAGGAAGAAGCAGAAGGCCCATTCCAGCAACTCTAAGGCCCCGAAGGCAGCTAAACATCTTGCTTTAATTCCAATGACAAGTGATCTGGTTCAAGAAAAAGGAACAAAATTCCTCAACTCAACCCAACTGCGTATCAGCAAATCATTTCATTTCATTTCTGTGAATGGATATAATCCCAGGAGAGGTTTTTCAACTTCCCTGATGCCTGATAATGAAATAAGGTACTAATCTCTTCTCATTTTAAACATGGGAATGATAGTCAAAAATCAGATACTGGAAATAGAAGCCACCATATTCTCCCCTGTTTGGAAAGGACACATATTCATTTTCCTTTTTAGTTCTCTGTGTATGTGTGTGTGTGGCTGGGGAGAGGTGCAGCTTTTGTGTGCCCGCCTGTGAGTATGTATGGCTGAGTGTGTTTGCGGCTGTGCTTCTGTTGGGGGGGGCCGGGTGGGGGTGGGGAGAGAGTAGCGCCAATTATTTGCCGTGGAGTATTCATGGCCTTTGTGCACACCCATCGAGGACAAGAAGCATTTAAAGAATGAGAGGGAGGCAAGCCGCATTTGACAATGTTAATTTTTCTAATGGCTAGGATGCAATGGAGCCTATAGATTCTGCTTCTGCCTTGTTCTTTTACTTGAAGAAAAGGAAGAAAGAAGCTACTGAGAGCATGTCAGAAAAATCTGGAAGCTTAGTTTCAGTGCAGCTATGCAGCTAAAAATAAAAATCTTTAAAGCCTGATCAAACCAACCAAATATCTGGGGTCAAATGGAAAACTAAAATGCCTTTCTCATGTTATTTCTAATGGAATCTGAGGTCAAAAAGTATAACAATGAACCCCTTCTTCCATTCAGGAAAGTTCTCGGATTTTGTAGCTATTGTTTCAATTTATCAGTATAGTCCTGAAACATAAGCACTGCTTTGTAACCCTCTGGACAAGAAAGGAAACTATGCTGAAATTATTGAATACCCTTTCATTCCTGCTGTAAAGCAAAATGGACTTAAAGAAGCCTGGCTTTTTATCAATAATGCATATACCTCACAACAGCATATGTACATATACATTCTTACATTTCTGCACAAATGCATATAAATAGAGCATAAAGAGTCACAGCACCTGATCACATTCATTCTTTCAACAAGTGTCTCCAGAGTAGTTGCTACGTACAAGGCCGCACTCATTGAGTAAAAAACAACAACAACAACAAAAAAATTCCTGGTCCGTGTAAACCTTACATTTTCAGGTGGAAGCATTCAGTAAGTAAGATAAATAGATCAATATATTAAATCGATCGCAAACTGAAAAGTAGCAAGCACTAAGGAAACAGATCCCGGAGGGCGGGGGAGCGTGCGGCGGGAGGGAACTGTGGTCGGAGGCTCCTCGGGCGCCCCCGCGCGGGCGGCCTGCAGCGGACCGGGGTGAGAACAGGAACACCTGCCCGTAGCTGGGAACACCCGTCAGGGAGCGGACACTTCTCCTCAAAGGCCCAGGAGGACTAACCACGGAACACAGGGCGCAAGGCCCAGCCGGCAGGGAGGTCGGCTCCCGACGGAGATGGTCGAAGGGCTCACCACCCTGGCCATGACGGAAGAAGAGGGGCCGGTGGCTGCCACCACAGCGCGATGCCACCACTGTGGTAGACGTGTGTGACCCTAGGGCCAGTTCCAAGGGCACCGAAGCCACCACAACTGCCTCCAAGTCCTCGTGCAGGACGTAGAGGCTGGCCTCCTCATGACCCCCACGTTTTAAATGCCTCACAAGCGCATTTCACTGGTGGGAACCATGCGCATCCCAGTCGCTGGAGGGCCTAGGAGATGCGCGTTTCAGTTCCTACCCCACCACGGGGCGCGCGAAGGGGCTGACGCTGGGGCGCCGGTGTCTCTGAGAGGGAAGTTAATAGGAAATGACAGCGGAGAGAAAACAGGGTGTCTGATCACATAGGGACGCTTAGACCCTTTAACGACTGGCTTTACTCTCTCAGTGACGTGAGACGCCATTAAAGCCTCTTGGGAAGAGTGACATGCTCTGGCTACTATTGTCATAGAGTATCTCTGATTGACTGCTGTGTTTTGAGAACAGACAAAAAAGGGTGGAAAGGATGAAACAATCCAAACCAAAATAATAATAATAATAATAATAAGATAAAAAAGCTTTCCTAAAAGCGGTGCCATCGAAAGTGAATGGAAAGGACAACAGTCTACACGCGGTTTCAGAGCAGAGCTGAGTTTACCTCCAGACCAGCCACAAGTTGTGGAAAGAGAGAGAAGAATTGAGGGTGATTCCAAGGTTCTCAGTCTTTGTAGCTGGAAAAATGGAAGTGTCATTAACTGAAATGTTGAAGGTGGTAAGAGAAGTAGGATTGCGTTTGGGGGAGGGAGAGATAAAAACCGATCACCTCAGTCTGACAAGTGTTCAGTTTGAGTTGATAGTGAACATTCAAATGGGACGTCAAGTAGGCTCTTGGACATATGAATCTGCATTGAAGAGAAATTAAAATAGGAAAACAATAGAAATAATGATCATATAGGAGGTATTGGAGGCAACGAAGTGGACGGAAACTCACAATAATGAACTTCTAGGCGTGAAAGGAGGACCAAGGCATCGGGGGCAAGGACGGCACAGCACCTCAGCACAGGGCGTGGAACGCAGGAGCCGAGGAGACACGGTGTTCGAAGAGCAAGACCCTCAAAATTGAGATTATGGGGTGATTACAGCCATCAATAATGACAAGAGTTCTGATCTTGAGAAAGTGAGTTGATAGAGCCAGCGACGTAATTGTTGTAGTAAAATTTTAAAAAAAGATTAATGAGGCTAGAAATGTGCCTGTTTCAGGGAAGTGGGTCATGAAGGCCCTAGACAGAAGTAACACAGGAGAAGTGACAGGGAAGCAAGAACAAAACTCTTCCAAGAAGGACAGACAGGGTCGTGGCTTTGGCAGACGACACAGTGAGAAAGGACAGGTGCTGGTGAGCTCCGACAGCGTGAAACCCTAATGTGCACCGGGGAACGAGCTGGGGGATGTATCAAAAAGAAGAGATGCCGGCTCGGGTGGCTGCATCGAGAAGCCCCGATCGCCTGCCTCGCCCGCGGCCGGTGAACCGGCAGCCCCAGCGGGGGAACGGCCGCTGCTGAGGGGCGGGTAGGAAGCCCTCAGGGGAGAGCCAAACTTCTGTCAGAGCAAGAGAGGGGGGCGATCAGGGAAGGCTGAAAATACTGCTAAAGGCGAATCGTGAGCCCGCCGAGCTTGTGGAGGGGGGATGAGTAGATGCCAAAAAAGATGCTACAGGGCCAAGTAAGGATTAGTCTGGGGCAAAGGGGTCACTTGGTGGCCCTGGACACCCTGGGGTTACTGAGGGGAAGAAGAATAGAGAATGGTGAGGGGACTCCTAACGGTGGCCGCATTCTGCCATTGGGAGAAGGTAAAGGTGTGGGCCTTCCAGGAGCAGACGCTGTTCTGGGGTTCTCTCTCTCTCGACACAACTGTGGGGCAGCAACAGACTTCCCTGAACCCTCAAGGTCCTTCCAGCTGCTCTCATGATCAAATACACGTGAGGCATATTAGCAAGAGAAAGCGACCAAGTTTAATTACATACGTATGTATGGGAACCCTACAAACAGGACAAAGTCAGAGACCCCACCCACGGGAAAGGGTTAGAGACTGGAAGGGAAACTGAGGGAAACACGACCTTCTGAGCTGGGAATGAGGTCGCACACCCTGGGGCTTCAGGAAGCCATTGCAGGGAGAGAACACGGTAAGCGATCAGCCGTGTGGCGGCCTTGTGTTTAGATAGGTAAGGTCCTGTCCGGTGACAGCTCTTCCCATGGGCCAGGGTCCTAAACTAAACTCCTCTGGACAGGTAAGGGAAGGGGCAGAAGTTTCTTTTGAGCCTGAAGGGTCTTTTTAGCTGAGAATGATCTGCAAATCGCTGAGGCCCACCTTGGGGCGGCTCATCCAGGGGAAGGGGTGGGAGGAGGGGGTTTCCGTTTCAATCGTTTTTATTTTGCTGCCAAAATAAGGCAATATTTTCACTTTCAGAGATTTTTTTAATCTGGTCAATGGGAGTTTAGTGTATCTTCATCTTTATTTCCCAAAATGTATAGACTGATACAAGTATGGTGGATGAGAAAAATTAGGAGCACAGTTGGTTTCAGAGCCAAAACCAATTAAAATCATTAGTTACCCATAAAGAAATAGGACACTATATGCTTGTAGAGAAATGAATAGAATTTGGTATCAGAAGAGATTTGGATTCCCCATGGATTTGGAGTGTTGGGACAATTTAACTAGATTGCTACTCTGGCACTACCCCTCCCGCTGTTCCTTCTCTTGCTGTTCCCCAGGTAGCTTTGCGGCAGTGGCCTCGAGCAGTCCTACCCTTTTTGCATCGAGTACCTGTGCCGTGCACACCACGATGTTGTCACTCCTCTGCTGGCCCAGCTTGGTGGCGGGACAGCAGCGTAACCAGGGTTCCCCAGCTCCTGCCTCCCCTTCCTCCTGCCTCCCCGGCGCCTGGGGCCGGAGGACGTGTAGCTCGGTGGCAGAGGGCTTTGGGCTGTCTTGCCCACACCCTCACGATCAGAACTGGGGGCTTGGGGCGAGGGCTGACAGCAGCTCCAGGCCCTCACCCCAGGGCCCAGCTCTCCTCGGCCTGCGGCACCTCAGAGCCGTCACCGCTGGCCCAGCGGCCGGCCCTGCCGACTTCAGCTCCAGCATCAGGGAGGCAGCTCCCCGCCCCCGCCTCCCTCCACCCCTGCAGACTGTTAAGCTGGCTCTCAGGGAGTGCGAGGTCAGACTGATATGGCAAAGTCTTATAATATATCTTTCCTAGTGGTTCTGATAGATCCTCTACTGGCTGTGTGAGAATCTCAAAAGTTAATTAACTTCTCTAAGCCCAATTCCTCTTACTATAAAATCCTAATCATAAATCTACTTTGAAAGATTCTTGTGAAAAATTAAGAGGATTATGTAAAGTGCTTAGCATGGTCGCTGGAACCTAGTAGTTACTCAGTAAATTGTGGTTGTTATTCCGGAGATAAATAAACTTACAACACGGCTTAGTTTTCATCAAATTCTATTTGTAATCAACTTGATGGTTACCTTCTCAAGGATGGCAGCATTTGTATTCCTTATTCTTTTTATTTCCTTTAGGAACCAAGGAAAGTTGCATACATTAAAATTGGAGACCACTCCTAAGAAGAATGTATACCAAGATAGATCATTTTCAGTCATAAGTTGTTTATGGAATAAGATATTGTCTAGTAAATATTATATCACAACAATGTAATAGAACATTTTCTTAGACAGAACAAAATAAGAACTACGGTTAATTGGGGAGGAAAGGCCTTCGATACCAGAAAAGATACAATTGCCATATTTAGATGGGGAGAGGTAAACTAAAGAAATTAAAAGACAAGAACTTCAATAAATCTCAGGTCAGTCCACTTCTATAAATGTCCTAAAATGCTGTTTTTAATGTGAATTTGTTTTTCAATTAAAAGGAATTTTGGTAAAAGGAGCCCTTTAAAAATAAATATACATAAAATTACTTTTACTATTACAATGTTTTCAAGACAAATTTTTGCTGTTACTTTTAGGCTGTTATTGTAGTCATATTTAAGGATAACATATCAATTTACCAAAATAATCTTGCTTGCTGGCTAAGCACTTTGAATGTAAAAAAATTGTATCCCTTATTATCAGGCTATAGAGGACATTTTTCTCTGTTTTAAATTAGTTCATGTATTTTCCTGAAGGTTAAAAAAGAGAGAGAAGCCCTTAGTTAAGCAAACTTGCTAATGAACAGTAAGTTGGCTGACCTTCTGCACCATCCACCCATGTCTGTAAGACATTGTTAAAAGACTAATTAAAAGTTAATACGAAGATTAAGTTGGCTGAGCACTGGGAATCTCGGCCACTTTCAAGTGGCGTCTTTAATAATTCCGAAAGCTGGGTGCTTCAGCCATCCCGATGCACAGGGCCCTAATCCCTTCTGTGTCAAGAGATAACCGTGTATTTCCATTTCCAAGTGAGCCCATCTGCTCCCGTGCCCTGAGCTTGGAAGGAGCAGAATCCAGTATCTGGATGGGAAGCGAACTTCCTCTGGCCCCGCAGCAACCTGAGCGGCCCTGGCGAGGCCACAGCGGCTTCAGCGGGTCAGCGGTGTCACCCGGGACTGAGATAAGGGAATTATTGACAACTGCGTAAACGGGGGCCTCTGCGCAAGTGCGGCTCTGAAAGCAGGACGAAGGCGCGCATCAGGGCACCCGACATGGGACAGAGCGGCAGGGAAGAACCGAGGACCACGCCGCAGCACAGGGAAGGAAGACCACAGAATTCGATGGATATTTTTATAGACACAGAGAGGGAGAAGACAGACAGAGAGGAAAAAGACAATGTCCTATAAATATAAAATAATATGAAGTTGTTATTATTCGACTGAATTTCCAGCTGATCTATTAACTGTTTATAAGAATCTATACTATTTCTTTTCTAAGAATAACAAGTATTACTACTTGAATTACTACCTAAGTATTAAAGATCCTTAAACCCCAAATAATACGTCAGCCTAAGAGCGTTTGAAAAATAGCTGGAGATAAGCAGCATCTGAACGTGGAAGGGTTGGAGAAAAGGAAGCGGCAGCTACCTCTGGTCCCCGCTTTGCAGAGCCAGCATCAGGAGGCTGAGCATAGTTACCAGCAACAGCATCGTGCATCTGATGGACACTTCAAACTTCGACTAACACTTCTCAAATAGCCGTCTCAAATAAAGGAATGAAAATTTAAATAACTTGCCCAAGGTTAAAAAAAATCAATGAGCGGAAGTCAGGCTTGATACAGCATCCTCCTAATTGGTATTTCCAATAACTGTTCTCTCCAGTAACAAAGCTGCTTCAGGAGAAACACAGCTTGGCATCTGGGCATCGAACTCATAAAAGAGTGGTGTCCTGTAATCTGACAAGACTTCACGTATCATTCAGGCAGAGCGTCAAAGTTTTTCAAATAAAGATCTTCATAAAAAATATAAAATTTTTTTTCCAAGTCCCACATGGCTGTAATTGGACTTTCCGACCCGAGTGATTGTAGAAGAATATAAAGCATATGAATTCAAGGCCTCCTTGCAATTATTCCAAGGTTCGTAATTTGGAAAGTACTGATTTAGTCCAATCTTCTCATTTTACAGACAGGAATTCAAAACCGAGGGAAATTAAATGAATCACCCAAGGACATAAAGCAAGTTATTCAAAGAAGCAAGAGTGTGACTGCTCCCTGCTGCTTTTCCTCCTCTTTCATTTGGGAACAATTTCTTTTTTGTTTCCCTCCTGGCATATTGTGGTTGTAGTTATCATGAGATTTGAATTCTATTTGGAGTGCTTGGTTGACTTGGCAACACTATTTTCCATACAGTCTCCATCCACTTCATTCCAGGAGAGAATCCAATGATTTTTCTGTTTTCTGCTACTGATTGATAGCGTGCCAACAAACTCGGAGGAGATTCAAGGAGAGAGAAATTCATTAAAAATAAAGATGACTAAATAAAATTACTAGGAAAAATAAATTTGAGTGTTTATCTTTGCCGTCATTCAAGTGACAGATTAAACTGCCTGTCCCAAGCAACTCCACTCTCTCTTTTGCATATTGGGGGGAACCTCTCTCTGAGGCCTTGCAAAGTGGAGGATAAACGCAACACCATACATGTAAGTCACGGGGGTTGTCTAGTATCTAGTAGTTTTCTCAATAGTTGTTATAACTATCTCACTTAGAATGAAGAAGAAAAAGATAAAAATCATATCAACACATGTTCTGGAATTTTTGCATACGGAGCAAGTAGTACTAAATATGTATTTTGTTCAGACAGTAACTTTGTTTTGATTCAAAATGAACAATAACTAAAAGGTAAATTTTCATTTGGTCACTGTGACTTGCCCTGAGACTAGTTTGGGTTTCTATTGCTTGCATTTGTAGGCTAGCACCCCTAAAGCATGACGAGACAGCTGTTCCCCAAAGGATGGACTCCCACCGCTCTGACTAGATCTTGGCATCTTATGGAGAAGGTACCAGTCCAGAACACATGACCGACGGAAAGAGCTGGGGATGCTGGGAAACGGGTCTGGTGGAGACTGAAGGGAGCGTCTCAATGGGCAGATTCCCTATCAAGGGGTCACCTTTTATAATATGGAAAGTCACTATTCCCTTAATTCTTTGGGCTCTTCCTTATTCCAATTTATTTCCTGCAAGTAAGCTCAGCAATTCAAAAATAAAATAATAAAATAAAATAAAGAGCCCAGGTTAGCGACAGTTTAAGGAGGTTATAATTGCCCATCTTTCCTGACCGCAGCCCCTAGAGAAAGACTTTCAAGACCAACATTTCCCATCGAACAGCTTCGGACTGCCGGCTGGCAGGGCAGGCAACGCCAAGCCATGCAGGATCCAACGGAGCCGTAGAGTAAACAGGGGCTTTGACATCTCATTAAATCAAATCAGACTATTAGAAGTTATTGGGGAGGTTGTGATATTTTTTTTAAATGAATGAGATGTTACAATCAGATTGCAAGAAAAAAAATGTAGGCTTGAAAATTCCCTTTGCTATGAGAAGGTGAACAAGTAATTAACTTGTTATGCATCCTAACACATGTCTAGTTTATAGGTTTGAAATGGCCCTAAGTCGGCTTTAAAAATATGTAGTTCAGTCTTCCAAAATGTACTACTAAAGAGAATCAATAATCTACATAGATTTGTTTGTAAAATGTGAGAAGGGCAACTATCAGAATATTTGAGCAAAAGACTCAAATCAAGATTACAAGTCAACAGTACAGCATCCCATGAGTGTGACAGTGTGTGTGTTAATGTTAAAAAGTTTGGGATTAGCATTTCTTTTTAAAATATGTAATGCACTTTGTAACTGTGATGAATAATTCATCAAACAATCACTGCTCTGTGTATATGTATATTTAATGTGGACGGTCACATCTATTTTCGAGGTCCTTGACCCAACTCCACAGTGCTTCTGAATTCAATTTATGGAAATACCATAAAATGCCATTGTCCCTTGGTGTGACAATCTAAATTCGCAATCATTACTATACCTTCAGGTTCTTCCAATTAGTCTTAGAGCAAAAAACTATAGCTTAAATTTGATTTTCGTCATTTATATTTCATGCTCAGGCTGTTTGTTCCTTCAGAGAAACTGATACTGTGGCCTCAGTGATGTGTGATCATCTCTGCGTGGCCGCCCCCCGGCCTGCCCAGGGCCAGCCATCCTCAGCTGCAGCCTCTAATCTGTTAACTCTTTAGAGTAAAAGACACAGATGCTGCGGGCCCTGAACTGACCACTGGCTGAGGAATCAGCCAGTCGATGTGGAAGGCATGTGAGGAGCTGGGTGCTGGTCAGGGGACAAGAGAAAAGGACAGGACGAATGAGACATAGATATCGTTTGTTTCTATTTTCTCGGGTAACACCACGATTTCAGAGGCAATGAAAAATGTGAAACCCCTTTTGATTGGTAGCCATGCTAAGCAAGGCTGGAATCACGAGAGTGGAGGAAATTTGATTTGACATTGCTAGAAGAGCCAGCAGCCAGAAGCCTTACCTGAAATTAGCGTGTTCACATTATTATTAGGGGGGTCCTAATCTAATGTGTAAAGTTATTTCTGCAGAACATCAAAGCATATGCTGCAGCTGCCCATCCAACTCTTGAATCTGCCTAAAATATGACCAAATCTTTGAAATGAAATAACCATTAAATGTTATGTCCTCCTCTTGCACCAAAAAAAGGAGTATTTTTGGAGAAAATAGTTTCCTCATAATAAAATTACCATTAGGCAAGATAAAATTTTACTTTCTAATTAACCCACCTTAGGAAGAGCAGAATATCCTAACCCGCAAGAACAAAAATATAATCGTACCTTTAAATTTCATCTAATAAAAATGTTACTCATAATCAACTTAGCCCTTTTGAAACACCAGATGTTTTTAATTCTCTCTGTTAATTTAATTCAGGATACAATTTCATAAAAGCAAAATTATATTATTTCTTTGACTTGATGACTCCACTGAAGATTTGAGGGAATATTTTAGTAACTTGCTCTTTGAAAAAAACCCTCTGCAAACCGCTTGAGGAATCAAGTATGTATACATTTATATAAGCAATCTAGTGTGTATCACACCTTCGTAAAAGCTAATATAAAAGTTATCACAGAAATTCCAGTTTGGGCTCAACAACAGTCCATCACTGCGCGGCTAAACATCTCCTATGTGACAAGCTGTGCTGTTTGGTCCACACTCGTGAGAGTGTAAAGGTTAAATTAAGTGTCTTTTCATTGGCTAAAATGGATCACCTCAAATAGGCAACCGAAACAGGGCTTCAAGTAATCTTGATAATCTCACTTCTACGGATATCTCTGATTACGAATAAATAGCAAGCCCGCAAATTAATTAGATTTAAAAATCATACTTAGGTTGATCTTATTTATTTATTTATTTATTTAGGATAACGATATTTTATCATCTAAGCCAGAACCTAATCTATTCGGCAATCTCTGTTTTATTTTTAATAAGCTAGCAGCTGGCTAACTCCTGTTTAGCTGTTCTCAGTTCGGCGTCAGGGTGAGGAGGCTGAGGAGGCTGACATGCCCCGCCCTCGTGGGGCTGGGGTCCGCAGCTGAGTCAGTTAAACTGGTTGTGGAATAAATCAGACGGATCATAGTGAGTTTTGTTGTTGCTGTTTTTTAATACGATAAGTGAATGTGGTCACTTAAAATTACCCTGGGTTTTATCTAGTTTTTCATTTTATATTCTCACATTTGCTTTCAAAGACGGTTTTATTATTTCTTGAAAAGTCCCTGCAGCTCTTTGAAATTCCCAGAAAGAAACCATAGAATTCTCATATCAATAATATATTTCTACCTTTTTAAAGTATAAACAACCTGCAGATTGTAGGCTGAAAACTTGAATGCTCTGTAATTGGTTTAATTTTTTAAATTGTTTTGATTTTTAAGTGATTGCATGAATTTTGTCCAAGGGCCGGTTATGAATGCCCTCTTACACATGGCAATTCTTAAGTCTTCCAGGTAAGTGCTCTCTGTGTATTATGTTTGCAAATCAGTCAGCTATTAAAGTAATGGCAATTGATTATCAAAAGGCAAAGAATTAATATGGACAAATAAGAAAACTAAAGAATCTCTGACCTATAAACACCCACATGAAGACACTAATATAAATTCCTTGCAAGTTGAATTTATTGACATAGGAAAGCTTTTTTTAACAATCACAAATGGTGCATCCTTTTTTTCCCTGTACTGTTCCCTCTTCCCATCCGATCGAGTTTTATCCCAGAGAATTGGGTATTTGCCCATCTCCCAGACCCCAGTTTAGTCAGAGGCCCCCGCCATCTTCTGAGCTGTGCAGGTGGGAGAGCACACCTCAGTGTGGGGCAAAGGCAGCAAGCCCGACAGCTGACTCTTGAAGAAGACATCAAAGTGACATGAACTCACTCGGCTCTGTGGAGAAAACCCTACTGGGGAGAGAAGCCCCTCTATAGAAAACAAAACGCAGGCATATGTATTTCGTGAGAGTAGACCAAACATTGATTGGCCTGATTTTACATTAAAAAAAGGAGGTCATTTTATTTTAATGTTTATCAAAGATCGCCAAAATAAATGGGAGAAATAGAGCTTGTATTCCAATATAGCTAACGTCAAGTTTCAGTGTAGCTCACGGCGGAGCAAGTAGGAAATCTAAAGGCTCATCACAGGTGGTTTTATGGGAGAAACATGACGGAGACTTTGTTTTTGCACTGCACACGCCATGCTGTAAACAACAGCACAGGTGGCTCTCAAGCTGAGAAGAAAGGGTGTCAAACTCCATATACATGTTAACTAGCTAACATAGTGCTTCAGAACACGTAAGTAAACCACTTGGTGTTGGTTGACAATTGGTGGCTTTAAAATAAAAGGCCAAACTGGAATGCGTTCTCATTTTTCTTTTCTTTTCTGTTACACTGCACAGATACGCACTAAAAGCAATTTAGGGGCGAATGGCGTCATAAAACAGCAGGTATGTGTGTTGATTTCTCAGGTAGACACCCACAGTTGGGGCAGGCTATTTACGACAAAAAGCCACTTCCCACTCAATACGATTAACCTACTTCCATTGGACAGTCGAGGCTCCTGCCGCGGGGCTGCCGACACCTGGCCCAACACAGACGTCCTTCCCAAGGTCCGCACAGTCATTCCAGGCTGTCTGACCACATTTTACGGCTGCAATCACTGTGTTTCTGGTTGTAAAGAACAGCACGTATAACAGGCACAAAACGCTGCTCTCCGCCACTCTGCGAACACCACATTGGTAGCTCCTCCACTGTGGGCCTTCCAGCTGCCAGCAGTAGCCTGGCCGCTGTGCCTGGGTTCGGCTTTGCATTCTGGGTTACCTCCAAGTACTGGAGCAGCTGCTGTCTGAGTGACAAATTCTGTGTTCTGTGTGAGGTCCCTCTTTCAGCCTCCTATTCTTGTCTGTAGTAAACGGCTACAATCAATTGTAACAGTTGGCAATCAAACCATTCATGTTGAACACAGAATCCTATGTGTTCATAACTTCCCAGCAAGAGAAAAAGTAAAATCAAATAAGGTAATTGCTGCAAAAGCAGGGTGAATCCAGTCATTAATATGTCATCCAGACCAAAAAAAAAAAGGGAAGGGATTTTCTAAGTCCAGACAATGAATCCCATTTTCCCAAACGCCACAGTCATTGCTATAGAACGGAAGAGGCACGGGCGCTTTCTTTTCATAGGAGGAGCCCATTAAATCACCTAACAAAACCAGCTGTATTTAATTGCTGACGTTAGGTATCCAAAAAAGAAAAAGAAAAAAAAAAAAGAAAGAAAGAGAGAAAAGGAAAAGAAAAGAGAGAGATACAGAGAGAGATTGGATTGCTTTACCATCCAAGAAAGACTTAGTCACTCAGCAGTGAGTTTGAAAAGTTTCCTTTTTCCATATCAGTGCACCTCCACTTCAGCAGTAACACAAAACATTTGTCGCCTCCCAGCCTCCCTCGGTGACACGCCTGGGCCCGCGGGCCCATCCCCTCTCGGTCTCCCCTCAGTTACTCGCAGCCTGTCTGTCACTCCCAGTGGGGTGGGGTTTTCCTCAAGGGGCAGGTCATGCCCCCCTGGATCTTTGACCCTTACAACCCCAAACCAGTTTTGAAGAGAAAAGGTCCTCAAGGAATGTTTGGGAAATAGAGCAAACTGGACGAAGCATGGAGCATCAGATCACCTAAAAATAAATAACGCAGAGAAAAGTAGGGAAAGCTGCGGCATCGTTGTGATAATCATGCAGTTTTGCTTATACTTGCTGTGCAAGTATTGAACCCAGAAGAGGGGGACACAAAAAACAGAGCTCACTACAGACGTTCCTGACTTGCTATTCATCCTTCAGACTAATTATTAGACGTGTAATAAGAAGGCTTTTCATAGCAGAAGAGCTCAGAAACAGAAAGTAAAATGTTTCATTCTGTCTCTTTCATACATTGAAAGACCCATGTCTTGAGAAATCCATGTGGTTAACATGTCCCTGATGTGTGAGAGTCAGTTTTTTTGTGATTGAGAAATGATGTTAATTTTATATTCTTTGTTCACGTTATCGAAGTTGTTTATATTAGGTAGTTTCTCTTAGGAAAAAAGTCCCTTCTGCAGTCCAAAGAGTGTTATCCAAAGGCTAGTTTAATGGCTGTGGAGATACAGCAGTTAATTTTTATTAGTCACACAAATTTGCCCAACATCTGTTTTGGAATTCTCATTTATACAGCATTAAATTTCAAATCAAGTATGCATGCTATTGGCAACAATCTCTTGGAAGTTATATCTTGTAGGTGGTGAGTATGGCTTTATTTACAAAAATTGTTGAGAGGTCAATAAATTTACTATGCATATTTTATGGACAAAAATTCAGCAAGAGATATCTGGAATGATGTAAAATCTGTATTTCTTTATCCATCAAGCATCACTTAACAAGTTTGGTGACTAGGACTACTCTAAGTGTGCGCCTGAGCTACATAGACATTTTATAAGAGGTATATAGGCATTGAGAATTGTAAATAAATCAGTTTCTAGATCTTTAGTTTCTTTCTGCACGCCAGCCTAAATTGTATCAAGAAAGAAGTCTACCTGTGATGGATGTATCATTGCACAGCTGTTCCCTTACTTTCTAAAAGAAAGGTGCACCTCATACCCATCTTGAATCTTCCCAGAGTGTACTGCATCAGCATAAGCAAACCTACAGGCATGAAACAAAGCGGGTCTTGAAGTACTGGCATCGATGTGAGAAATGATATTTCTGAATTGAGAAGAATAAGAACAAAGAAGGATTTATGAAATCTCAATGTTTGTAACTATCACAGCAGTGTACTGAAACACATCAAATATATTAAAAATCCATGATGCCAATAAACCTTTCATTGATTAATTTCAGATTTCTAGGACAATAACTTATTAGAAAAATTGATCCAGAAGTAGAGAATCAATCATTTATCTTGCCTTTTCTGTATAAACTGTATTTCAGGGACACCAAATAGATGATGAGATATAAATGCATTCTTTATAGAAGAATTCTAACATAAATGCCAAAGAAATAATCCAATTGGAAAATTACTGTTTCACAGCAAAAAATGAAAGAATTCATATGGAAAATAATCGCAAGTCTAAATTAATTAGGTGAAAAATTGATAATTTTACAGCAGATTGTTCAAGCTGGCAACACCTGGACAAAATGATCAATTTAGTTTCGTTACATATCACCTGATGCTGCAGAATAAGTACACAGAATTCCCTATGAAATATTCTTGCCAAAAGAGTTGAACTTGTGTCCAGTCAACCCTCTGGATACAAAGAGAAATTTACAAAAAATACGGGAGATAAGTGTAAAAACACTATACGCATACACTTAGTTAAGTTAATAAGGTGGATCCTTATTTGGACCCGAGATACTTAAGCCACCTGTAAAAAGACATTTTGAAGGCACACTGGGAAGTATGAATATTTCCTGGGAGTTACATTATTCTAAGAAATTATGGTTAAAACTGTTAGATGTGATAAATTACTGCGGGTTTTTTTTTAAGCACCCATAAACCAGTTCAACAAATGCTTAACTCATCTTTGCCATGGAGTATTTCTAAACGCCAATATTTTAAAATTGAGTTATTTAAAGCAAATGCCAGATGTCACAACTTAAACATTAAAAAAGAATCCTATGTGTGTACCTCTGAGAGAGAAGACATGTTATTTGCTGTCATAATTGCATTTCTGAATTCTTAGATGAAGAGTAGAACTTGAACGAAAGTGAAGCTCTTCCTTCGTACATTATTGCCATTTTACAGACTCCTACCTGAGTTCTCTGGTCACCTGCACCCAACTTTGGGATTAGCCTGAGGCCCAGGATCGAATTCAGTGTGCGTGGCAGTGCACAATGGCCACCTCCTGGTCTTCATGTCTGTGTGCTGCGTCCCTCCGCTTGAGTGCGGGCTGGATTTTATGATTCATTTGTGATGAACACAACATGTCACTTCCAAGATCACGTTATCAAAGACTGGGGAGAGCCAGCTGCTGCACCCTGAAGGGACCCCGTGGAGGGAACCGCGTGACTAAGGTGGCAGTGGGTCCTCTGGGCTCTGACAAGAGTCCCCTGGGTGAGCTCAGAGGCGGACCCTCCCCGCCCGACATTCCCAATGACAGTAGAGCCATCCAACAGTTTGCTACTTGGTAAGGGACGGAACCCGGGTAAGAACCACCTCTTCACACAACCTGGGGTTCCTGGCCCACAGAAAGGGCAAGATGATAAACGGTGGCGGCTTTCGGGCGTGGCCCCTGGGAGCCTTTATTACGCAGCTATCGCTAACTGATACAGTCGGGATAAGCAGGGACAGAAGCACCCAGGGGCAACAAACGCCTGCAGAGGCGAAGGGGGTCCGGGTTTCTCTGCCTCCTCGGCCGGGGTCCTCGTACGGCTCACCCCCGCCGCCGCAGGCAGCGCTCTCTTCGGGAGTCGCCCGCTTGGCCCCCCCCTTGGCCTCGGGCTCCCCCTGTGTTCCTCTCACCGCGCTCTGTTCCTCTCCTTTTACTTCCAGTTTCCCACACCACCTACTTGCTTTCACTCAGTCTCTTAACATTACAAAATCCCTTCGGAAATGATCGTGTAAGCTGTTTTGGTTATTAGGAAAACACTACATTCTTTATTACAGTCATAGGGAAAGTTTCCTGCCCCTGTGGGCAGGATCCCAAAGGGCGGGGTAAGCATTTCCTGCCCCTGCGCCGGAGCGAGCGGGACGCAGTCTTTTTGGAGATGCGAGAGGAGGCCGCCTCCTCGGAGTAACTGGAGTACAAGAGGCAGGTTAGGGTTTTTACTGTGGGGGTTTACAACGCCAGTGTTACCTAGCACATGAGGATTGCTCAGCCATAAAGTTAAACCGGGATGCTAGTTAAGAAGTATGAAACTCTTTGCTATTTGGTCCAATACTCTAAGAACTGATCTCCACGCTGTGTTGGTTTAAACATTCCCCGACAGAGACAACAGTGACAGGCATAGCAATGTTGTTTCACAACATTTTGTTGCAACGTGTTTGAGATACAAGTGGAATCAGGATCTTGCCACCTTGCACGGAGCGGCAGACCCGCCTTGAGGGCCGGCGGGTGGGAGCCCGCACAGACGCCCCGGAGCTGCGGGAGGGGAGGCGGCGCGGCGCGCACGCGGCCCGGCGGGCAGGGCCTCCGCTCGGCATCGGCGGCCGTCACCGCCCGGGGAGCCTGCGGAGTGGTCCTGCTCTCCTTCCCGCTGTCACGGGAGGAGAACGAGACAGGCTGACCCTGGGCCCCGCAGCAGAGCCTCCGAGCGTGCGGTCGGGCTTCCGTCCCGATGTCACGCGGGGACGCTCTCCTTACAGCAGCACACGGCGCGCCGAGGACCGGCACGGCCAGGGGCCCAGGGGCCGAGCCAAGGTCGGGGAGGCCGGCACAGCAGCCACCTCACCACGCGTAGAGACGCGGACACGCGCACACGCCGCCTACGCACGCCAACGCTGATATGCTACTTAGCAGTATCTGTGCATCTTTGATTTTTTTAAAAAGATTTTTTTAAAGGATTGTTGCCAAAGCAATAAGCACGGAGTTATGAATCTTCATTTAGTATCATAAATAGGGTCAAAAAATGGCAAACACTAATTAATGAGGCACAACCACGAATTTCATGTTTTTCTTAATTAAGATCTTGATTTTTGTTTAAAAGTAAGTAACCCCTGTATTTGCTATCTAAGCAATAATTATCTCTGGTTTGTATTTGTTAACCAAGTGAGCATTTAGTTCATGATTATAACTGTTAATAGAATACTTGGGTTTCCAGTTCAAAGTACCATTACTAAAATTATATTTGTCTTCAACCTATATTTATTATACTTGGAACAATTTATTCATACTTGTGACTTATAGTAGTCTACGTTTTTGTTATTACGAGAAAAATACAAATAGCATCTTTTTTTATTCTCTTTTCTGTACCACCTTCAACACTTGTACCTTTTAACGTTATTTTTTTTCTGTTTTCACTTGAATTTGTTTGCAGTAGTTAAGAAAGGGAAGAGCAATGGACGCTAGCGAAACTAGTTCCAGCGCTGGATATAATGTTATTCTGAAATTTCTATCACTGCCGTTCCTGGGAGAGCGCGAAGATCCTCGACGCTTAGCAAAGCATCAGTGCATCACTTTGAGCCCGCGTTCTTTTCTCCTCTCTCCTGTACCACCGTAGTGCCAGAGACACTTGTGGAGCTTCCCAGCGGCATCCGCAATCAATGCTGATACTCAAGGAGAGCCCTCCTGCGCTGCCTACTTTTTAAAAAACTGTTGTCCTATTACACTTGTCCCAATTTTCCCCCCATTGCTCTCCCCTGCCCCACCCATCACGCCACCCCCCTGATGCCCACAGTCAATCCCCACCCTATTTTCCATGTCCATGGGTCCTTGACACATGTTCCTTGACTGGATCCTTCCCTTTCTTTCCCCTGTTATCCCACCTGCTCCCCCCTCCCCCCCCCCCCACCCCCCCTTTTGGTCCCTGTCAGTCTGCGCCGTACTTCTAAGCCTCCGCTTCTATTTTGTTCGTTTGTTTTGCTCATAAGGTTCCACTCAGAGGTGAGATCATGTTGTATTTGTGTTTTACCACCTGGCTTATTTCACTGAGCATAATGCTCTCCGGTTCCATCCCTGCTGTCAGGAAGGGTAGGAGCTCCTTCTTTCTTTCTGCTGCGCAGTATTCCATTGTAGAAATGTACCACAGCTTTTCGATCCACTCATTTACTTTTATTTTATTTTAATTAAGGAGACATTCTTTTCCTGAGGCCAGTGTGATCCTGCCACAGTTTTTCTGAGTTAACTTGGATGATTTCTATTTTGCTCTGACTGTGGAAACATGGCCGCTTCGGAGTCTGCCAAAGGAGCCTGATGTCACTGAACTCCAGAGATGTCAGTCTAAATGCAAAAGAACTTCTTTTTCAATGTAAATAAATGAGATTTTTTTTTAAAAAATCTGTTAAGAGATAATCTGAGTATAATGCACAGTGTACATTTCTTCATGCACAGTTTCGTCTATGAGAACCAGAGGAATCCAGATTATTACCTGTATAACATCTTAAGTTCACTTTCTTCAGAGTTTGTCTGGTGTGCAAAGCCTGGTTTTACATTGTGTAATCGTTGTAAAATTTGATAAAATGGTACAAAAATCTTGGGGCTGAGTGCAATGCCTCAGGTGAACCAGTAGATGATTAAATAACATTGTTTTCTGTCTAACATCTACTTAACTCACTTCTGACTTCATAAAGCATATCAAATATTATGTGGGGGCTTTATGCTCTTATGAACTCTTGAACCCACTGAGCTAATAAGACTGGAATTCCAATGAGTTAGAGACCTACCCTATTTAAACACGTCCACAGACCCTTCCGGCATAAGGCCCCCCTCCCTCCAGGGGCCTACCCTGCCTCTGCTCCAGTAAAAATCGAGCCTTTCATTAGGCTACATTGTGGTCTTGTGGTGCCAAATGGGCTTTAGCAAAGAAAGAAAAATGGACCGCATGCCTCATTTGACATGTATGTATCATGTATATCGCATCCTATACATAGAATCATATAGAAAACCTATATTACATGTATTTATATTTATATATGCATATATACACTCACCTACACCGCCCCCCCCAACAAACAAAGTCATGTTTTGAAATCTGTACAACTTTTGAACCCATTAACCATAAGGCTTCTTCAATAGGAAGCACTTCATTAACTGTCTTGATGGTTGCTAAAAGCGAATCCCATGCTCTTTAACCATGGACTAGCGAATTCCCAGGACACAGGTCCCGTTCTCTTTGCGGGTCTCAGGGCCTGTGAAAACCGGCGGATGGAGGGCCACACAGCACCATCGATCTCCGGCGTGTAGGAGAAGCCGGAGAACAGGAATGTCACTGTGGCCAATTTGCCCACAGAGCTAACGCACTTCCTGGCATTCTCAGCGCTCGGGCCTCTCTTCCCGGGGCGGTCAAGGCCCAGCGGGGCCTGGGGCGATCAGCGGCCGGTGGCGCAGGCTGCCGGGGGGAGGGCGTTTCTCGGGCTGCTCTTGGGCCGGCTTCCCATGCTCCCCTTGGCTCTGCGCTGGTCCGTTTTGACCGCCCAGGCCCACGGCTTCCTTACAAGGCTAACTGTCCTTCATTTCTCTTTTCCACTTAGAGTTTATTCATCAATGTTAGTCCTAGTCTAAATGTTACTCCAGCTTCTGCAAGTCTATGGAATTAAAAAACGTGGGGTGGGTCACAGAGAGGGTAGAAGGAAGTAGCACATGCTGTGAAGTATAAGCCAAGTACAAAAGGAAGAAAGATTTTGGATTTTTAATTTCCCAGGAAATTAAAGAAATTAGGCCAGGCTTTCCTGACCAATCATTATTAAAGAAGGGCACTTGTAGAGTATGGTATGAAGGCACGCCAGGATTCGCGCAACGCGTACCATGCTCCGAATGCATGTGAAGAAATGCCAAATGCCGTTTGTTTTCTGATATCCTTGGGCTGGAGCTAAAGCTGAACAAATATTGATGAGGATCTGGTACATGAGGACCCTGCTCTGCTGAGAACAGACAAATCTCTGCCCTTATGGAGCTTGGAAAACACTTTCTTTATGTTGGAAAGAGATAGTGAAAACTCAAGTAAACAAAATCCTCCATATTTTTTAACTGGATGATTTTGTGGACATTAGTAAATATGAGAGACTAAAATACTCCCCAACAAAGCCTCGCATATGGCTTGGTCAGGCCCGGAGGGCGGAAAGAGCAACACTGAAATCCCCATCTACATAATTCCTGGGGGGGAAAATGCCAGTTTTCAGAGTGTTTTTTCCCAGTGGAAAGACCACTAAGCAGGGGCTCTTTGAGCTGTGAGTCTGTGCAAACCTTTATTTCCTCCAGGAAATACATTTCAATTAAGCGAGGGTCGAAGGAGTATACTCTTGTCTCCCAAGTCCAGATGGTTAATTTCTCCATTCTATTAATGTTTCCAGTTTCCTCTTGCCACATGATAACAACTAGATATAGATAGCACACTTGTTCTTGATTTCTTAGAAATCTTAGAAATTTCTTAGCTTTCATAAATACATGGCCGAAGTCAAGACTGAATGCGTTTGTTCTATAAATATCTAATGTACTGTTGGTATTCCCTAAAACAGACTGACATCGTCCATCAATTTTTTTATACTAATTTCTAGGTTACAAAGACAGCATCCATTCACTCCAGAACTAGGTTCTCTTTGATCTGTGACAAATTTTTAAATGTTCATAATGTACGAAATATAAAAACAAAGAAGATAGTCACTCAGGGTGGTATTGGGCAGAGATTTTTGTACAAAATGTTTCTATGGATCAGTTTTAAGAACACATCTAAGAAGCATATTATTTTGAAACAGTATGCTGTATTTTAGAAGTTTTAAGTTTGAAGTTATTAGCAAAAACATAATACAGGTTTAGTAATTCTATAATACAGAAAATATTTTGATTATATAGCCAACATCTCTACCTTATTTAAACACAGGAATAAGAACCTACGTTGAAATTGATGTCAGATGTATAAAAACAGAAAGCTAACTCCTCTTTCCCAAGCTGAATTACTCTGGAAGAAAATGCCTGCCATGATGAGTATAGCACCAGCACACACCGTTTCCCTGGCTCTCTCTTCACCTGCCGTTCAAGCACTAAGCACAACAGCACCCGCCCCGCACACCCTCCCAAGCTCCCCCAGGAGTCCTAGGGAGGTTTCTCACCCGGGAGCCCCGCACCAACGGCCTTGACCATTCCTCGGCATTTACTGCTCCTTTTACCTTGCTGGTTTCCATGGAGATGTCCTCTCCTTCTCTAGTGTGAAAAGCCAGAAAGCTTCTGCCCTTCCAGGCAACCCTTGCTCATGCCCAAAGAAGCTGGGGGGGAGGAAGGGCAACGTGAAGGTGCCGGCCTTATGTCAAAGGGACCCTCTCCCATTGCTATTTTGCTGCCAGTGGTCCTGGCAGAAGTCACCTTTGCTCTTCGTGTCCGTGGAGATGTGGGTTTGATTGCTATGCAAACATTTACCACACGTTCACTGCCACTTGCTTTGATAGCATTAAGCAAGAGTCTGGGGGTACCAGGCAAGAGAACAATCTGAATTCAACCTACCGGGCTGTTTTTGAAATGACCCTTCTCTAGCAACACTCCCCACATGAGCTTGGCTCCTCCATCCTGGCCTCCCCTTTCCACGAAGGGCTCAGGCTTCCGTGCAAACGGACCGTGGTCCGCTGCCCTGCAGGTCTGAATCCCGAGAGAGACGGAGCTTACGTTCTAGCTAGGGAGTCTGGTCCGCGATCACAGAGGCTTTAAAAATAATTCCTTAGGACAAGTTTTTATATCCATACTTTGACTAAAATTAATTTTATATGAGTTTTGACAATATACACATGGAAATAAACTCAACACTATTTAAATGTAAGCAAATCACCTGTCTGTCTGGGTATGGAGTGGGACAAGAGCCGTATAGGTCATGAGCGCTGGACCCTACAGGACTGGGCAGCGATAAAAGGTGGCGCCTTATAGTCCTGCAGGCCCAGCCACACACAACCTGTGTTTCCTAACTGTGGCTCTCCGACCTCCGGAAAACCTCATACTCACGGCCTTTGGAAAACCTCAAATGGGATTATTAAAATATGACGATCATGCTTGTATACTTCACATGAAATACCATGGCACGAAGCAAAATAAATCACAAACTGGGTTTCCCTCCAGTAAAATAATGACTAAGCTTCATTAGAAGCTTATAACCTGAATAATAGAAAGCAGAGCCACGGACAGTAACCGACAGCACGGTACTCGGAGTTCTGGATGGAGAAAGCAAAGACAGCGTGGTGTCCTGAACATCAGATCAACACGGAAAGCTCAGAATCCTCTGCTGCCAGTTCCAAGGGAGGAACGTTACAGAGAGAGAGTCGGTTATTACTATAACATGTGCTTTTTGTTCGTAACACGAGGTTTCTAGAGGTGAGCCCTTGGCTGATAATGAGAGCTTATGAAGGAAGAAGTTTGCTTTTATCCTGAACTATCTATTCCTTGGAATAACGACCCTTTTCATGCCGTACCATCCCTCATGCCACTGTCCTCCCCCGGCCCCTCGCGCCTCTCCTATCCGGGAGACACGCAGTGCCTTGCACCGAGCAGACAGACTGAGAATTCGGAGACTGCAGAAGCCCCGAGCTGCGGCAGCAGGAGCCAGGCGGTGCCCGACACGCCTCCTCACAACTTCCCATTAAAATACCACAAAGACATTAAAAAATGAAGGAAGGTCAAAATACGTCCAAACATAAGACTAATGTCTATTGTTGGCTATCCTTTATTAATGCAGATGTTTAAGCCCAAGTTAATGTAATGAAAGGGCAGAAGGAAAGCAAGCAAACAAAGAATCAAAAGCGCACACACCCACTGTTTGGGGTGGGAGCTGGGGGGCGCTGGTCGGCGAGGCCCGCCTCTCTCTATCCTACCCGAGGGCGGGCGCTGCCCACCTGGCCCTGCCGTGCTGGCCCGCCCTTTGCCCCAATTCTAAGGTATTTCATAAGTCTTAGAACTGAACATGGGGCGGGTCTTGACACTAATGTCATATTATTGGTCGCTTCTTGCAGGTGAGCCCTATGACTACAAAGAGAACTTAACTATATAATCCTTTTCTTAAAATGATGGAAAGTTTAATGCCACATTCTCATGTAAGAGCATCGCCTCCGTACTGCTGTGAAATACACATCAGACTGTTCCCGAGGCTTCCCACAACCTGGCCCGGACCTGAGTCTCTCTCCACGTTCCCTCCTGACTTCTCAACACTGCCACACGAAGGTGTCCAGGAAAACACGATTCCAAATTCAAGCACCACCCGTCTATCAGTAACTGAAATCAGTGCCTGCGCATGGAGCCTAATACATCAGTACGCGTTATTCATGTAAACATCCTTTCTTTTGTCTCTTTAACAGTTGACAAATCCTGACTTTAGAGAGAAAAAGAAAAACCTTTTCCTCCCAGGGCACACACGTGTATTCCTGCATCGGATGGGTCTGAGCTTTGCACCCCGGTGTGCGAGCCAGGCGGGGGGCGGGGGGGAGCGAGCGGGGCGGGGGGCCTCCACCGGCCCTGACCGTTACCGGAGCTCCTGTGGGAGGGAGGGCTGTGAAGTATGCAGTCGCCTCGACAGCTTGGTTTCAAGCGCTGTGAGCTCGCTGGGCACACAGAACCCCTCCTTTTTCGCAATTGCTTCCACTTACTGCCCTGTCTCTAAATTGAGCATCACCAAAATGGGTGCTTTGGTTGTATCCCACACAAATATCAACTGTTGTCATCCTTCCAGTGATAAAGACACAAATGAATGAATGAAAGACACAAATGAAAAGAGGTTGGTAAATTGAGTCAACATCTGCGAGGAACAAACTAAAAGGTAAATGAGAGAAAAAAACACCTTTCTGATTGTCTTCGATTCAGAAAGCATCAGCTCTCCTTCAAAGTTCATTTCCCCCCCTTTCTTCAAAGTGCTAAACATTTTCTCTTGTCTTGCTGGCCCTTTCAATGCTTGCTTATCCGGCACTTAATTGACCAGTGTAGTATTTCTGAGGCTTAATGTCATTTTCATACCTGGATTCTGACCGCACTTGTGATTGAACCGTCAAAGCCATGCTTTTAGGCCATCGAATAAATCGAGTCTCTGTGAAACAGTGGGTCACAATGGAGCCTTTGCTTTTCCTTCTTTTAAAAGAGAAATTAAAACATACGTTTAGCTATTTTTCCCTTTACCAAAAAACCCAAAACCCTAGAATAAGAGACAACGGAAGGCACTCTCAAGGTTGACTTAAGAGCAGCAGCGCGCAGCTAGGACCCAGCTCCCTGCAGGGCTGGCGCAGAAAGAGGCAGAGAAGCCTAGCCAGGTACCCAGACATTAACTAAAACTGGGAAAGGCCTAAGGCATGGGATTTGAATGAAAGGATAAACCTTATGATTCACTGGTCTCCCTCTTTTGCACGATCTCATGAACATCTGGATTGATAAAGACGTTTTTGGAGACCAAAGGTGACAGCGATGTCATGTAGGGGAGCTGAGCAGCCGCTGGGCAGAGCCCCACGGGGCAACGGGGCTTCGATGGCGTCATCTCTGCCAGGCTCAGCCCTGCCCAGCTCCGAAGCCCAGGTCTGAACACCGCAGCCAGCAGTGACGGGTCTCCAGGGCCTGGCTCTCTGCTAACCAGGTGCCAAAGGAAATAGGCCTCGAATTGCCCCGAGAAAGGAGCAACCTGACCGTGGGGAAGTCACCGCAGGGCAGCCAGGCTGGGAAGCCGGCTGCACAGAGGGCGTCGGGCCGTGAATGCGGAGTCAGCAGCAGGCAAACACGCGGGGTTGGGGATGGGGGGCCCCCGCCCCACTTGTCGCCAGAAGCTTCCTTTCCTGCCTCGGTTACGCAGCTGCTTCCCCGCGTGGTCGGAAGTGACAAAGCTCAGGGACGCCATCCCTGGGCAGAGCTCCCTCGTGCTCTCCTGCTTCTTACCTGAGAGACCGTTCGTTGGCGTGACTCGAGTCATTCACCTCATCCGTCAAGTGTCTAATGGCGTCTCTCTTGGAGTTTGGGGGTGCACAGGCAGTGACTCTAGCCATCCAGAACAAAAGAGATCTGAGCATCGGCTGTAAGAGAGACACCCTTTTTCCTCCTTAGGGAACGACGTGGCTCTCTTTCTGTCCAATCTAATTTTTCCCTCTTTGTGCCAGATCTTATCATGTCTGTCTGCCTCAGAACTTCCCTGCCAGCGTTCACTTTCCTTTGGCGATTCTTCATCCTCCTGCTCGCAACTAGTCTTCCCCATCAATATGGAAATTAGTCCAGCTCTCTTAAATTAAGAAAAAAAATTTGTCCCGGGCCCTTGAATCCCTTCCAAGCAGAATCCTCTAGGTGTCAAACCTGCTAAAACAGAAGGCTCTGTCTCCAGGTAATGGCCCCGTCCCCGGGTTCAACTGTGACCGCGCTCCGTGGTGGCTGTTCTCTCCACGGTCGCTGACACCCCCAAAGGGCGGGATCTGAGGGGATACGCTCCTCCTGTGGCTGGTGCTCCGGGGGCCACGCCCCCGCTGCAGAGGCCTGGCCCCTCGGAGCTCCCCTGCTGCCCAGACCCCCACTCAGCTGGAGCCCCGCTCCCGGCGCCTCCGGCCTGGCTCCAGGCGCTCGGCTGCTCTTGAATTTCTCTCTTCCTCGGAGTGTCTTCCCTGTCCTTCTCTCACGCTACTTGCTTTGCCTGGGCAATCGGAACTATTGTTAAGACTACAACTACCAGGTTCTCCATCGTGACAGTCAAACCCTTATCTCCAGCTCTCCTCCGGAGCTCCAATTCTATGTATTCGGCTGCCTGCCTTCCAGCCACCACGCGGGCAATGTACACTAAACATCACAAAATGACGTTCACACTTTTCCTCCAAACCTGCATCTTGTGAGATATACTCAGTTTTGGTCACAGGCGTTAGCAGTTATCCAATCATACAAACAGAAAGACCGTATGTCACCTTTGCAACATTCTTCTCCTTTGCCTCCAGTGTTCAAATAATCACACGTGTACCCTAGACCCAGAGATGCACGTGTGTCTTCGCCGGCCCCTTTCTCCTCTCCTGCCGCTGCGGCTTTAATTCAGGCTGCCCCTGGCAACATCCTAAATAGCACCCTCCTACGCGAGAAAAGGATTCTACACGGTGTTGAAAGAAAAACAGGCAATACATTGTGAAGTGCAATGAGAGATAATAAAGAAGTATGCCCTCCACATTTAAAATCCTTATAAAAGCCCAGGAGTCTAAATTGCCAGTTCTGATTGCTGAGGTGTTCGACTGACGTCAGACACTAGAATAATTCAAATAAATTCTGAATTAAGCCCTCCCCCGCTCTTTTATTCAGAGCGAGTCCTCTCTAGCCGTTCGAGTAATGATGTACGGCTTTTCTGCGTGGCCGGCCTCTGCGTTGGTGTGACGTCTATTGCACACGAGCCGCGAACAGCTTTTCTGAGTCATCTCGAGCTCCCATTCACACTCACGGCCTCACTGCTGTCTCATGCGTTCATTCACTGTCCCTGAGGCCTCCCTGAGGCGTGTGTGTCTCCCACTGCACTTCCGCTGTGAGTGGCAAGGTCAGGGATTAGTTTTGCCAGGACGTTTTGGAGTCCATTTGCTGACGAGATCCAATGTATTATGTCCTGTGTTCTCTTCTAAATCATTACTTGGTACAATACAGTGTTTTCCACCTGAGCAATCTTACTTGATTTGAAAATGTCTCCTAGGCACAGCTGTGCCTCGCCCCTCGTCCTGAGGTGTGCGGGTCACACTCAGGGGGCTTCCAGCCGAGCCCAGGCGCGATCAGGAAAGGGGCCCCTCCTCGGGGTGCCCTCCTGTCCTTCCTGGTGGGCCCTGCCACCGCTTTCTTGTCCCCATCTTCTTCTTGTCCTCAGCAGCAGCTACTACAAAACACCCAACACTAGAACCTTTCTTTCTCTTCTACTTCAAAGATGATAGAGGATGTCAGACAAAACTCCTTCAACTCCCTTCTAATCCTGCAGCCCATTCATTTCCCCTTTCCTCCTTTTATGATCTATAATCTGCCCCCTTGCCTCGTCATCTCTGTCCCCAGCTCCCCCAGCCTCCTCGGGGACCACTCTCTGCGGTACCGCAGTTGCCAGGCTCCGTTCCGGCTCGCTTCGCCCTCCAACAGCATTTAAACGCTCGTTTCCCTGCTAAGCAAGCCAGCGCCCAGGGCCATGCCCCCTCCAGCGCCTGCCCTCATTTCCTCTTATTTCGTAGTCAGATTTCCTGGCCGAGTCCTCTGCGCTCTCTTCCCGGACTTGTTTCCTTCAGCCGAGCATCCCAACTCCTGAAACCTGATTTCCGTCCCCTGTGCTCACCTGAAACTGTTCCTGTGAAAGTCACCGACCAGCCCACGATTGTCCGGCCCCCCGGGACATGCCTCCTCTAGTCACTGCTCTCCCGGAGCTCTGGGCGGCGCCTGACGCTGGGGCCTCTCCCGCGCTGTCCGCACGCCTGCCGTGGCCCCGGGCTCCCCAAGTCATCCTCACAGCTCCCGGGGGGGCCCCTTCGGCTTTGCACGCCTATCGCGGTGGCCTCTTGCCCCCGCGCCTCCTACCCCCAGCCACGGGCACGGGGCCAGGTGGCTATGGAGAGCGGAGATTCATGCATGCATGTATTGGGCCTTAGATTTAGGGGACCATATGTGACATAGAGAGAGAGAGGGGCTCCTTCGGCGCACTAGAATTGGTCAACTATAGAAAGAGATATACAGACGTGGACAATGAAGTCACGACAAGGTACAGAAAGCTCCTGAGCAGGCTGCTGCTTACTGTAACCTTGTTTCTTTCCCATAAGTGAGCTCACACATGACTGGTAAGTGCGGGCGACGTCCGAGGAGAGGAAGAGGCCGGGCCCCGCCTGCGTCTGTGCCCTCCGCGGCCCGCGCCCACATTCGCCCTTCGTTGCTGTTGGACCTGCGGGGTATCCCTAAGCAGCATCCCAGGCTAAGTGGCTTCATGAAATACTGATTTAAAAACAAAACAAAACAAAAAACTATCACTTTAGTTACAAAGTTGCATGGGTCTGGGAAAGTCTTTCCCCAAGGCCTATTTTTCCCATCGCCCTGCTAATTTTAGAGTAGGACTAAAGGTTTTCAGGAATGCGCACTTGCTTAAGTCCCAAGTCTGTCTTTGCAAATGTAATGGGAAGTAAACACAGAATAGTCTGTACTTTATTGTAAGCATATGCTTACATTCTATGAATGGGTTATTTTATTTTTAATTAGAAAGTATCATACTTTGTTTTCTCAATACCAAGTTTCTTCAAACAAGGCCAAACTCATATTCTTTATTGCCTGTTTGCCGGGCTTCAAGCAGGGACAGAAGGCTATTTTTTACGTATGGCGTGAAACTGATCAATTTCTTCCTTCCCACATTCAATAACTGCAAAAACACATGAGTGGATTTTAATCAAGAATGCAGAAAGGAATTCATTTTTGGCTGAATTCCAAGCTAAAGAAGTTTTACTCTCAATCTTTTTTTTTTTTTTTTTTTTTTAATGATAGAACTGAGGGGGGAAAAATAGGAGGTTAGAATGGAAACCTAGCCCCACTTTTCTAACGTGATTCCTGCGAACATCACTTAGCGCCCAGGTCTCAGCTTGTGGCTGCAGCAACTACGCGGTGCTGCCACCCTTTCTGTACAGGAGCCCCCCCACCCCCGGCCGCCCCCCAGCCACGGGACAGGGTTCACATTCCCTTTCCTCCTCAGCTCCCTTTATCTAACGCCATGTCTCCACGGCCATGTCTGCCTTGTAAATTCTACTTAGATTCCTGACGTTATTAATCTGGGTGCAGTCGCTGACTTCCAGAACTTTGTCTTATAAAACGCTGCCAACCGATGAGTTATCGAGATGCATGTCATTCTAGTGGAGGAGGAAACCACTCTACTGAGGTATTTTTCTCAATTTTTAATGCCCCAAAAATCACGACCCTGCAATTCGAGAAAGAGAACATCTTTCCTGTACCGCTCCCTTGTGCGTTGTCCTGGCTTCTCAAAGGAAAAAGCAAGTGGGGTTTTTATTTCAATGCTAAATATCATGTAAGGAACTTATTTACACGATTTTGAAGGAAGGCTCTAGCATTGCCTGCCAGAGAAGACTGTGACAAAGAATTCGTTACAAAGAATAAACCTTAGCTGTTGATGCAGGAGAATGGATGATCAATGGCAAGGAAATGGGGAGTTAAGATGGGATAATTCACGGGGTCACGGAAAGATGTGGTTAAGTCAAGGTCAAGCAAATGAGCCATTTAGATGGTCTGAGCTACACAAGGCTCATTGGAGAATTCAGCTGATGCTTTAAAAAGTATATAATATGCCATAATAACAATGCTTGTGTTGTTATGGCTTGGGAACTTGGGATACGTTGTTAGAGAGAGAAGGAACATGCCTGAGAACAACAAGGCAGAACACTTGAGTAAGTAAGGACGCAGAGAACCCGGCCTGTGCCCTGCCTCACAGAATGCTGACACAGCCCAGAGCTGAGGCCGCACGGTGCAAACTCGTCAAGACAGGATTTCAGTGAGGTTTAGCTTTCCCACTCTGCAGCCTCAACCCCTAGTTCCGGCATCCCTTCATAATGCTTTGTTTTATGAGATTGTTTCGTTTTCTGCTTTCCCTCCAGGATTTCCTAAATAATCTAAATACTTTATTAAGATTTTAACACATATTAGTGCTAAATTAGCATTTCAATCCTGTGGGTGCACTGTAATCTAAATTATTCTGAATTTTGCCAACTGTATATCTTTAACCGTGTTCCTTTCATTGGGCAGTGCCATGTACCTTAAGAAGAAAAAGAGACTAAGAAATACCAGCCAGCTTTGGTAGCTAATGGCCAATGGATGCAGGTTTGCTTTGCTGATTTGTTAGTGGCTACCCTAAAATCCGCAAAAGGAAAGTGGCCTCTAAGGTCCCCTGTTCCAAACACACTGCAGCAGCTGGCCCTTGCAGCCGGCCCGAGCCCTGGCGGTCAGTCCCGAGCAGGCACTACTCGGCGCCTTGTGTCCTGGCACGGCACCCGGCCCCAGACGCCTGGCCGGCCCCTCCGAGGAGAGAGCTCGCGGCGTGTGGCAGGTCGCCCCCGCGACGCACCGCCGCAGGAATTCAACTTTACGACAGTCGTTTGGAAGGCAATGCTGCTAGACCCAATATATCGCTTTTCTTGCAACTAAACTAAAATCTATTCTATCTTTTTAGTGCCAAATCTTCTTACGTGCATGAACGCTAAACTCAGCCTGCACATTTCGGGCAGCACGACTACGATGGTGGGGGGAGCGAGAGACTGCGTGCGCGCGAGAACCGTAGGAAGACGGGAATCCCCGGCAGTTCTCTGAGCAACCACGCTAAGTGGGCTTTTTGAAAATAATTACTGATTTTAATATGTTTTTACTTACTTTCATGTGAAATTTAGCTCATGCGGTTCCACTACAGCTACCTCATCACCAGATCTCAAGTTCCGCGGGAGATTCCACTTGTCCCAACTTCCGCCGACAGTCATTTCCAAGCAAAAATAGCTTCCCCAGCTGTGCCTACCCGAGGGCTCTCTTCTCACAGATCCACGTCTTCCCTGAAATAAAGACAGCTAAGTGCCGCTTCCTCTCAGTAAAGTCCCCGGTTTCTATACAGTAATATAAGGGAGGTACAATCAATACTTTAGAAGACATTTAGATACTCAGAACTCGAATCATTGTTTATTTGCAAAACAGGGTCACGGACCTCACGTGAACATAAATCTTTAGTATCAAAATAAAATTTAGAAAATTTACTTTAAAAATCAAATTGAGCAAAGATTCTACTGAACCGGTTTTTCTCATAAAAGCCAAGGGATTAGTTTTTTTCCTTGTCATGTAAACCTCGTCTTGTCTCTCTCTAAGTCTCAGGCTTAAGTGAACACCACACCCAGTTCTTACAGAACCTGAACAGACCGCAGCCAAACTGCATGGCTTTGTCCTCTCCAGGCGACGATGCTCCGCCCACCTCGTCTTCACTAGAGAAGAGGACTTGCCCTCCATTTACCAGATAGGAGCGCGGGCACCACGCAGCCCGATTTCTCCAGACTTGGAAAGGGCCCTGTCATGGGTTACTGTTTAGAAACCCACTACCCAGAATAAAATTGTAAACCCAAAAGACAACTAGATGTCTCTCAAGGAAACAGAACACTTGCAACTTGGAAACCTAGGTATGAGGACTAGCTAGTTCATCTATTTATACCCTCGGTCTGCTCGTGTGTACAGTGTGGCTAAATAACGGTACCTAATTCACAGAGTATTGTGAGGATTAAAATAAACTAATCATGAAACGTACTTAGAATATCGCAGGCCACCTACTGAGAGCTTTATTAGTGCTAGGGATGATAACAGTCAAGATAATTAATAGATGAGAAAACTGATCCTTACGGAGATACAATGAGATTGGCCCTGGTCAAGGCACAACGGCTGAGCCATGAGTCGAACCCCCGACTTGCGTCCTTAAGTTCCATGCTCTGTCAATTGTGCCTAACTGAGAATTTCCAAGGAGGCGGCAGGATAGGACAAGCGAGGAACTATTGGACATAATATTCACATATGCTACATAGTAGCAGAGCAGGTCACAGGCGTTTAGACAGCCAGGTGAAATAAAGCTTGGTGGGGCCAGTTTTATCACCGGGCTCTCCCGTGCCTCCCTGCGTGTGACTTGAGAGAGGACAGGAGGGAGAAGCGGCGCAGGGGGGCTGCCAGACGCAGAGGAGTCAGGTGCGCAGGTGCGCAGATGACAACGAGATAGGAGGTAAAAGAAAGGGCAAGACAAAAATGAGGCCGCAGAGGCACCTGATACAGGGAGCGACGCAGGCATCAAGCCTCTCTGAATAGCCCGCCCGGGAGAGCGCTGCTCTCTAGCCCCTGGCCGACGCATTGTTCCACGACTCAGTAATGATGACTCAGTCGTCAGGGAGGAAACAAAGGCCCTTTAGCATATTCTGCATAGAAGGCAAGGACGTTGCTCTGCTTCTCAAACATTCCTCGGGGCTCACATATTATTTTTATTATCAGCCCAAAACACACAGACAAAAGGCAGGGACGTTTATAAGCTGCTGTTTGCCACGTCTCTGTTTTGTTTTCTTTCTGACAACGCCTGTGCTGAGCTCCAGCTCTGCATGGTTGACTCTACAGCTGTCACAGGCACCCGGGCTCAGCCGCTCCCTGTTTTCTGGGTCCATTTATCAAGATAGAGCACACATATTAATAACCCAGTTTCCTCCTCTCCATCTCTCTGGTGGGGCTTACAGTTAACGCCCTCCCACCTCCTTTCCTGGTGAAGTGGACCCACCGCCCCAGCCACCCCATTTGCTTTCTGACACTGAGCAGCGCTGCCCACCCTGCCTCGGCCCCCCGCCCCGCCCCCCCGCCCCGGGCGAGGGCTGTGCGCCGCTTGGGCCGTTCAGTAGTGTTACCAGAACCACGTGCGGCCGTGGGGCGCTGGGAATGTGGCTAGTGAGCCCGAGGAACAGATTTTTTATTGTATTTCCTTTGAACTCATTTAGCTTTAAACAGCCACATCAAGCTCGCAGCTACTATATTAGGTGATGCCGCACAAGAGCTCCCTGGTGCCGGTCGCTAGTCCCCAAAACTACCGGCCACCAGCTGAACGGCGGTGGCTGCTCGTGCGTTTCCTGAGACGGTTGCCGCCTACCCCTGAGTTACAACTGCGACAGCGAGGTCACACTCTCAGTTAACAGACTGAATGGGCGCGTTACTGGAAAACACCTGAATCGCACAGAGGGCTTCCCACTTGCCTTTAGGCCTCCTCCCCCGACTCCGACGGCCCGGGGCCGGCGCGACCTGGACGGCGCTGGGGCCGCTGGGCCTGCAGGCGGCCGAGCCGCGCTCTCCCAGGAGCTCGGCCCCAGGGCTGCCCGGGTCCCGGAGGGCAACCACACCGGTGACCGCGGACCTAGTTCCTCTTGGTACAGCGGAGGCAGGAGTCGGCTAACCCGGGGGCACGCGAGCCTGTGTGTGACGTGGTCAAAGGCGAGGCCAGCGGGGGGGGGGCCGCCGGCGAGGACACCGTGGCGCCCACCCGCGAAGCGCGGCCGGACCCCGTGCACAGCCCCTGCCCGCGTGCGCGCCGGGGCAGCGGGCACGGCGGCCCCTTAGAGCCGGCGCCTGGCAGCCGCTTCGCCCGCGGCGCACGTGAATTAACGAGTAAGATTCTGCCGCACACCAAACAACGTATTTCTGCTGAAATGACAGAAAAAGAGGTATGCTTTTGATTCATGTATACTGGACATCTATTGTGTTGGCTGCCATCGCACAATCTGGAGGAAAAGAGCTCAGTGCCCCTGACTAGTCAAGTATTGAGAGCTTTAAAATCCTTGCGGCACGCTGGTTGAAAATCACTGCGTTAAACCATGGACTTATATCATATGAGAATAAAAATGCAACATTAAAAAAAGAGAGAGCGAGCCAGAGTTTTATGCATTTACAGTATCGTCACTTGAAAATGTTCTTAAATTACTTCTCAGGAAATGTCAGGATCACTCTTAAAGCAACGGTAATTCTACATAGGGAAAATTTTTAGCACAGGAAAAATGTCTACTAGTATGTTTTTACATAATCATTGCTTGGGAAAAGGGGACACGCTTTATAAGCTAAGGCATCACGCAAAACTTCTTCTACTATGAGTTAATTCCAGTATATAGGTATTTATATGACCTCAATTAAAACTCAACTGGGTATTTAGAGACCAGGCAGTACTTTGTTTTTATAACTGCAAAGAGAAAATTGGTTTCATTTTTAAGCTCTATTAGTCTATAACACCTGTCTCTGGTATTTTTCTTCTTCAAGTTATAACAGTAAATTCTCATGTCATTCATCTACTTCTCTGTAGCAAATGAGGGCTATATTGATAGTTCTTCACACATTGCAAACATGGGCTCTCTGACAAGCAGGGGATTCTTGGCAAATTAATCTCTGCTTATTTTCTCCAGAATCAAATTGCCATAGATCTGATGGCATCATCAATAAAAGGCTGCATATCCGTATCCACACGTTACAGTCAGCACCGATGAAACAACTATGGCTCTCATATGCATAGAGCAATATGCATCTACATGCTTAAGCTTAATTTACTTTCACAAAACTGTCCTAAATGTGTCTGTATTTGTCCATTTACTTGAAAATCCCATACACTATTCAAAATTTATCAAATGTACTGTTTTGCTCCTTTTAAAAAAAATGATGATCTGTATATACAGCTCATACTTGAAATCACAAAGTCAAGCCCATATCCAAAATCCCAGAGAGAACACTATTCTAGAAAAATCCTGACGTTTGCCACTTATATCAAATGATTTTAATTTAGTTGGCATCTAAAAGGAGCTACGGGATGAAGCAATTATTTTATACAAACTGACAGATCCAAGGCTAAGGGACACAGGGGAGAGCTATTCAGGTGTGGCTTTAGCCAAAAGAAGTTGTGGCACTACCTGAACAGTCTGAAGCGACTGAGCAAACACCTTTTCTTCTCCCTTAAAGGTAATGACACCATTAAAATGCATTAGACTTAGAGGACCAATTTATCCCGTATTCTCTGATATCCCATTGAAATGACATTTAAAGATTAGGAGAAAGGAGAATATAAATTTAGAATCAGAAAGGAGGAAACTGATACAGATTTATGAGAATCCTATATATGAAGCACATTGGGACAATATTAGTAAATTCCACACAAAAAAAATTATGGAAGCACATGCTTTTCCTTGAGACAAAGTCTTTTTATGCTGCCTTTGGTTTCCTGCTTCTGAGAGAGGCAGAGATACAAAATCATTCTTAACTCTGTAATAAGAAAAAAAGACAGAGAGGGTTAAAGCAGGACGTTAAATATTTTAATACAATTTCTAGAAAGAATAAAAGAAATAAGAGGAAACATTTTTTCAAGGAAATAATAGAAGAAAGTTCCAGGAGCTGAAAAAGAGACACACATCTTTAAAATGAAAGGCTGCACAGAATGCTAAGCATGATACATTTTAAAGACAAGCACATCATTACCCAGGATGCATCATGAAATTTTAGAATTTAAATATATGGAGAAGATCCTAAAAGCTTATCAGTAATGAAATAAAAATCTTCCAAATAAAAGAATGAGAATAACGCATATACAATTTACCAGCAAAAGAGAAGGCTAACGCTCAGCAGAGTAAGGCTTTAAAGTCCTGAGGAAAAGTTACTTTGTTCTTGACTTCCGCGGCCTCCCTTGCCTCCTATAGCCTATTCTGCCAACCGCAGGAGCAGGGAGTCTCTGCAGGTGCAAGTCAGGCCACGCCATTTTCTGTCTAAAATCCTCCGTATCTTCCCGGCCCCTGGCGAATAGACCCCGGCCCTACCGGGGGCCGTCTATCCTTCCCCATGGGCCCTGGGGCACTTCCTCACGGGGTTGCTAGGACACGCCTCCTTCCCCAGCCACAGGAGTCTCGGTGTCCTCGCTGCCCTATTCCAGCCAAGCGTGCCTGATTCAGGGCATTGCCCCTAGAGCTCTCTCGCTCTGAAATTCATCTTCCGAGTCTCCAAATCAGCATCTCTCTCATGTCCTTCCTACCCCTGTCCAAACGTGTCCACCTTGGAATGCCTTCCCTCCGTGCACCTGGACAGAACGGGCCTGTCTCCTTCTATCCCACTTACTCTACTTAGTTCTTCAGCACAGTTCTCCCCACCTGCTATATTACATATTTGTTTACTCTCTGTTCACTAGCATCTCAAATCACGTCAGCAAGAAATCTGCCATTTTGATCACTGCTGCATCCCCAGCATCTAAATAATACCCGGCAAGCAGACGACGCGTATCTGTTGAGGGGACGAGTGACGAATGAAGGGAGGCAGGAGGCTGGAAGACGGCTCTGCTTTTGAACGTTCCAGGGTGAGGGGACGTGGTTCTCCCCTTCCCACTCCCAGCTTCTCCTACCTTCACCTGAGCCAGGCTGCGTCCCTTTGATACCCCAGAGTTTTGTTTTTAGGGAGGTACCGGCTAAGGGGGCATAACTGCAGACCCACATCGCTTTCAGGCAGAAGGAAGGAGGAGCCGGGCAGCCCTGAGCAAGCGCCGCCCGGCCTAGGGAACCCGCCTGGCCCTGCGGCAGGATGCTGCGCGCTGCCGACGGGTCCCTCATCCCTTCCTGTCTGTCTTCAGCAGGCCCGCCTTTTCGGACGCCATCTTCTGCTCAACGAGGGCCGTTGCCAGGCTCTGCCACTCTGCTCTGCCCCAGGTCTCAGGTGCCTGAATATGCAATTCACAGTCTCAAAAACCTAACGAAACATCTAGGCTTTCCCTGTAGAACTCAATCCACTCTTTAAAATCTGGCGCACACTGTGTATTCAGTAAATGACTCTCTGATTAACAATGCGTGGGGGCTCTGGCTCATGCCTCCTCACTCCGGGGCCCAGGGTTTGAGCCTCCACCCGTCCCTGTGTTGCCCGCCGACTTTCAAGATCTCCTGCTCATACACCGCTGCCCGAAGCTAGTCGGGTTCCCCGGATGGACACCTAAGAAGTATAGTGAGGAAGAAGGGGACGGCTGAGTCCAGCCTGTAACTCTGTGCTGGGAAATCTTTGGTGAGATCACCCAGGTGTTTAAACAGCTCATTTGTGAGAATATAGACACATCCCTGAAATTATGTCCAGGAACGGGGCGAACCCATTTCAATGAATGAATGCCAGAAAAGCTGAATGACAGGTTTCCATCAGGGAGTGATCTGTTCTATCATTGCTCAAGTCTTTGAGAATTGATTAATCTGACGAATTAAGGATGGGAACAAAAGATCAAGGTGAGTTTTTAAAGGTACAGTCCTAGCAACACATAAAAAGAAGACACTTGTAAAATACAACTCCCTGACTGCCTTTGGTATTTTTAAAGTGCTTTTAGTAATGCAATTCTTTCGTTCCTACCAGTGTCTTTAAATTGGGTCTAAGACCTTGTAAAACAACCTTTTCTTTAATGGAAGAGCACAATTGTTAATTGCCAAATACGGCAATATCAAACAGTGCAATAATTAATTTTGTCCTTAGAAGCAACTACTTATCAAAAATTAAAAATAATAATGGAAAATACTGCTTAGCTTGACACTGCCATTTTAATAGAAACATTAATCCCAGACCTTGAACAGTTTTATTTCTCAAATAAAACATTGTATGAAATTAGGTTTGTTTTGATATCATGTATTCTTAAAACCACTGCCTCAGTTATGCTCTACATGCGTAATTCACCAGCACTGAGTGCTTTTTTAACTGTCTGCTTTTTAAATCGTGACAATTGCTCATTGGCACTTGGAGTAGTATTTCTGTGAGTCTGAGAATTCTTCTCTAGACGTCTTTCAGTTGACTGTTGACCAATGTCGGGGGGAGGTCAGGGGTGCGGTCAAACATCTATGTGTGATTTTGTCACCCCCCAAACGTAAGCCTTCCTGCAGGATCCACAGAGGGTTGGTTCCAGGACCCCCTCGGCACAGACACCAAAACCCCCTACGTAGGTCAATGCACACAGCCAGTCCTCTGCACCCGCCGGCTCACAGCATGGATGGACACCAACAGAGGTGTTTATTGAAAAAATAATCTGCGTGTAGGTGGACCCATGCAGTTCAAACCCACGCTGTTCGAGGGTCTATGGTTTCTCTTAAAACGCGCTTTTTCCTGAAGACACTTGAACGGATAATGTGCTGGGGTTCTTACAATTCTGTGTCCCACTTCTGAGGATGCTGTGTGCCATGGTGCGTGCAGAGCCCCGACCGTCCCCCACGGTGGGCGCTTCTGGGAGAGCCACCGTCTCCCCACAGCTTGCCGCTCAAGCCTCCGGGGTGGGAGGGCTTTGCGCCGCCTCCTCTTAATGCTCTGTTCATTTTTTCAGCCACAGTTTCTCTTGGGAATGCCGGTTTATTCGGCAGAGTCATCGAATCCCTCATCTCAGTGCCACGCAGTCACCAGGTGGGAGAGGGCAGCATGAGAAAATTTGTGTCCTCGTCCCTTCGGGAGGTGACGAGAGGGGCCCACAACAGGACGCATGCCCCACAATTTAGCTGATGCCTTAGGAGGATGGGATGCCACAGAGCTAGACCGTGGAGTGGGACTGTAACTTCCGACTTGAATTAGGGTGCTTATAGAAATGTTAAATCAGCTCTTGTCCCCTTTGGGACTATTGCCTCCAGACAAGTGCTTCCCAAAGTAAACCATTCATTGAAATCGCCTGTGGAGGCATTTAAATGTAGGGATGAGCAAGCCTCACTTCCACAGAGGTTTATTTGGTGGCTCCCCAGGCGGTCCTGATAATTAGCTAGTCTGGGAACTGCTGGAGATAACTTGAACATTAATAGAAAAACTTGTCTGACCAGAAATAAAAAGTAACCCTGCGAGGTTCTCCGTACTCGGCAAAGAGAGCCAAGTCCTCATATTTACAGATCTAGTCACATCAAAATAATGTTCCTGGATTCTCTCACTGACTTGGAATTAAGTAGCTCATTTTAAAAACTACTTTTCCCACCTTGATTATCTTAATATTTTCTATTGTTTCTTTTTTATATTATTGAAGATTTATATAAATACTTTTTCTAAAGATTCCCAAGGCTAATGCTGGGAAATATAAGCCATGTGTTTATCTCTATTTATAGATACACAAATGTGAAATTATATGCATCACTTATGACATATTTAGTAAGTGACATTCTATTCCAAATCCATTTCCAGTTAATAATAAAACTTTAAGCCAGTACTTATCTAACTCCCAACAACCCAGCACAGATACAGAGACGGAAGAAAAGAACAGAGATAAGGAAAGTGTAGAAAATGGGAAGGAAAAAAAGTGCTATTGCCAAAAGATTATTATGGGTTGCTAAAAAAGTAGTGAAGCAAAGTTATACCCAGAAAAAGGGAGTGTTCATTATAGGCTAAATATTAGTATCTCCAGTTTTAAATGGTATAAAATGAAGTTTTCTCCCCATAAACAGATTCTTCTCTGGTGTCTATGGGTACAGAAATGGAGAATTCCCACAAAGGTAGTTGTTTGTACTATTAAATAGTGGCCCCTCTCTCAGACCCTCTCGTTTAATACTCATTTTCTTCCCTGACTCTACTGGGCTTGCTCAGCGGGCAGCTCTATGGAGCCGATGCTGCACTCTTTAAAGCCTCTTTTAAGAGGTCATGACATACAAAATTTCACCTCAGCCTTCCCGTCTGGACACGGGCTTTTGAAGTGAGCATGCCCGTGCACAAACAACTATGGAACACACCATCGGAACCAAAGCCATTTAAGTTAGCAGAGTGCAGGGAACTGCGGCGAAGGCTTTTTTATCTCCACCCTTCATGGGTTGATAACTTCATAAAATACCATAGAATGAGTATATAAAAAAGCAAATAGTGTTAGACACATGAAACACAAGCTCAAACGGCCTATCATTTGATTCCGTAGACATAAAGAAGTGCTCGCTGGAATTTCTAACCACACAATTTCAGTGGCTGTACTTGTCCTGTGACGACCACCTGGTCTGAGAAGCATCGCTTTAGCCCACGTTGTTTATCGGAATGCTTACTGGGACCGTCAGGAAAGGTTACCAATTAAGGTCTCACATAAATCGATAATAGAAGTAGTTATTCAACTTGGAATTTTATTAAATCTCATATAAACATCATGAATATTTTATCTCCCAATAAACATTTATACACACACACAGAAAACCCTGTAACCTCTGCATCTGTTTGAGTTCCTTCACCTTCAGACTCTTCTGCTTCCCTTTCGTCTCCCACACTGTCCGTTTCTCATATTCACTGTCAGCAGATTTGCTTTTTTATGCCCTTTATTGTTATAGATTATTTTCAGTCATTAATAGTATAATAGTTAAGGTGACTCTCAATTAAATATGCATCTATTGACTTCCGTGTGATACACTAGCCAATTCAATAGTAGCAGCTCCTGTATTCGAGGATTCTATATCTTTGCTCTTTACCTTCCAGTTCCTAAGGTAACCAGCCTTCCTTTGGGGTGCAAGGGTAAATTCTTGACTGAGGCTGAAGCTAAACAAGGCGTCCCTCGCCTCCACCCCGGAGAGTTTGAGTGAGGAGGCAGTGCTGGTCCTTGTCCCCCTCCTAAGCCAGCTCGGAGGGTGTCCCAGCTTAATGATGTTGGGCCTGCATCCAAAAGCTAAGGCTAAATACAGTGGAAGGAGGCGACTAGCGAGATAGAAGAAGCTCTGAGCGAGAGCATGTGTACAAAAAATATGTGGAAGATGACTACGTGAATACAGGCTGAACTTGAGACCTTTAATTCCCACATTATTGAGGTTGAAAAAAAAACCCAAGTCATTCTCTCCCTATGTTACGTAGTTTTGTAGGTTCTGTCCAGTGATAATCTTCAAAACCCTTATTATTTAAAGCATTTCATTCCTATTGCACCTCATTAAAATCTAATCATCACTAAGCACAGGGAATAACTCACGAAGAGCATTCATCTTTCTTCCCTTAAGCTCCTCCCTTTCGGGCGAGCTGCGCGCTCTCCCCACGGCCGGGCGGGCTCTGCCCTGGCCCCAGCTTCTCCAGGGGCACCGCCTCTCACAGCACTTGCTCTTCGGGCCCCAGCCTGGCCTCTGAGAAAGGAGGCTGAGCACAGTAGGGAGTGTAGCTCAGTGTCATTCAATCAGAACTCGGCCTGCCCGGTGGCCATCCGTCTGTGGCCCGTCAGCCTTCTGGGTCCCTACCTGCCCTCGGGCCAAGCGAGCTTCTGGACGCTCTTGAGACAGCCTTGGCAGCCGCGGACCCACGCACCACGCGGAGAACACGTGCGGCCAGCAGCCGCCGCCTGTCTGGCGTGGGGAGCAGCCCTTCTCCCCAGCCCTGGCTCCACAGGGGCCTTCCTTGTACTGTGTAAGTCAGGAAGAGGAAGGCAGAAGAGAGAGGAGGGGAGAAGCTCCACTGGCCACACATCTTGAGTTCACAGGTGACATTGAATGAAAGGTGTTACTTTCTCCATTGACTACGGCAGGCCATAACAGTCTTTGATGAATCGCTATATTCCGTTGCAGTCACTGTCCTCCCCCTCCTTTGCTCTGTCCTTGCTACGCTCCTTGGTTATGTGGGTTGTTTACGAGTTGTTTGTTTTGCCCTTCGTGTCTGGCAAACTTGATACATTTATTCATCTTGTTGCTTCTAGATTTCAACACATTTGAAAAAAAATTAAGCTAGTGTTTAAAGACATGTCTACTCCTTATCAAAGTAACATGGTTGAGCCATGGCCTGTCCATTGCACCAGTATTTCCACATGTCTCCAAGAAACAGCAGGAGCCTTGGACGACGGGAGGCCCAGGTGGTAAGGAAAAAGCCCATGTCTTCTACCTCCCCCCCGCCACCTACTCATCTGTTCCAAGTCTAGCCCTCCACGTAGCCATGCTATTTCCTGACATGCTCATTTGTGCTCCCAAATTGTCGCTCATGTATTTTAACATTGATCTGCTAACTCAAATCAACTTTCAAAGCACAAAGCACAAAAGGCCACGTCACTTCTGTTATCTTTGCCCTTTACCTTGCCTATCCATAACAGCCTCTTCATACTTAATGGAACCTTCCCTGAATGCTCGTCATATAATAGTAATCGTACTTAAGTATTAGACTATTGGCTCACCAGCTAATGACCAGAGCCATTTTAATTTTACCTTTGACCGGAGGCAGGCTTTGTAATGGAAAGAACTGGAACCTGGGACTTAGCGGTTCTGCAGATACAGACCCTCACGGAAGTCTCTCATCTGCTCCAGTTTCCTTTTGCTGAGCTATAAGAGATGGCTGCTCTTTCTTAGAATGTTGAATTCAACTAGAGGATGGAAGGGGAGGTTGTAAAATCTACCAGAGTCCATGAAGAATTTATTGCCAGCCGTTATTCCAGCCCCACGGCCTTCTTCGCCGCCACTGTGGGGTGGATTGCGTGGGGGGCTGCCCGTGGAAACCTAATGGTGAGTTATGGGGTTCTTGAACTTGCGTTTATGCCCGCACCTGTGCGCACCTGTATGTTCTTTGTCATGTTGCTATTTGTGCTGTGACGATGTCGGGTGTTGCTTTTCCCTTTCTTCCCACCAAACTGCTTCCCTGTTCATAGAAGAGAAGCCAAAAAAAAGCCCAGTCCCAGCACAGGAAGCTTCCTGCTGCGCGAGCGTAAATTAGGAGCTCTTCAACAGCCATGCAATGCCAAAATGGAAAGGCGCTTCCCGGAGAGATATCCTCCTTAAAGCAATTTAGTTTGCACGGCGAAGCAGTCCTGATTATAATAGGCCCAATAAATCAAGCCAGACAGCACCTTTAGATTTGGCCTTTGGAAATAAAGCATTTGCATGTTGTACAGAAAAGTGACATTTTATGCTATCAGAGAAAGCAGGGCATTCCTCTCTTATTCAGCATAAAAAGATAGACATACATTATGTCTCAGACATAATACAGCCATTCTTGAAAAATTATTTCAAACATGAAAGTCTGAATGCTTGTATTTATACATGTCATTTCTATGATCCGCATACTGATTTAATACATAATAAAATTCTTTGAAGAAAGTTTAGCATTATAATATTAAGCATTTCTTATGTGTTGAACCCTAAGTCCTTTGCATGTATTAAATAATTATTCTTTCCATTTGAGAACAACGACACAGAGAAGTTAATTTACCCAAAGTGACCCAATTAATAAACAAGAGACTTGATTTCTAATCCAAGCGTGCATGCCCCTCGGAGCTGTTTGTGTGAAATGCTAGTCTGCACTGCGGTCCTTGTCTGGAACTTACAAACTGCGTCCTTCAACAAGCTCCTGAAACTCTGGGTGCATCAGTTCCTTCCTCTCTCCAAGGGGAGGACAACAATGACAGTGGCTCTGTCAATTAAATGAGAAAATGTATGCAAAGCTTCCTCAGTTCTACCTCCCATTTAGATGAGCTTCATAAATGATATACTTTGCCTATTCTTATATCACAATATCTTCTGGGCTAAGAAACAGAAGCAGAGTCCCGAAACTACTCCTCCCGAATCTCCCTAGTTTCCAAGGGTAGAGAAGTAACTTGCTCCAAAACTGACCACAGACACATAGGCTGCAGGAGCGAACCACCCCCCGCAACTGGGCCCAGCTTTCCTGAGCACTGTCCCCCGGGAGCCCTGCCCTCTGGGTGACTGGGTGTGGAGAGTATGCGACACTTGGCCTTAAGGAAAATCATATGGAGCTATTGCTTTCTGGGTGTTTTTGAATTTCCTTCATCAACACGTGCCTGAGTATTCGGCATAGTCAAAGGAGAAAAAAAGGGGGACATTTATTAGAAAGAAGTGAATTGACATGGACAAGAAAAAAATCCTTTGGATAGTTTAATGATAGTATATTGGCCAAATAGTGCTTCTTCATATTATGTTTTTTTCTCTAAAATAAAGTCGCTTTTGTTAGCAACTGCAGAAAGACATAACGATAATGTCATTTACGCTGACATTTTGACAGGCCACCTCCACTCAAACGGAGGCTGCAGCCAAGAAATCGAGAGAAGGCTGAGACTCAGAAGGACAGCCATGGAGGGATTAGGAAAGATCAGCAACAAAGGACTGTCATTAGCGACCAAGGTGAAGATCATTCACAGCCCCAGACTCCCAAATATGGATGCAGAATTGGACGGTGAAGACTGATGGGGAAAGATGGACCCGTCTGGAACACAGTGTTGGAGGACAGCTCCCCGGATACCCTGGGCCATCGGAAAATCAGACCAGTGGATCCTACAGCGCAGCAAGCCCGGAACACTGCTGGAGACACAAATGACAACACGGAGGCTGGCTATCCTGGGCACATCATGAGAAAGCAGGGTTTTCTGGAAAAACGATAATGCTGAGAAAAATAGAAGACAGCAGGATAAAAGAGACCAAAGGTGAGATGCACTGACTGCAAAAGAGAAGCCGCAGGCTGAGTCTCCAGCAGCTGAGCAGGGCCGTGAGGACAGGCTGCTGTGGACATCGCTCGTCCACGGGGTCGCCGGGCGGCGGGGCCAACTCATCTGCATGTAACACACACAGTGTGTTCCTTGTTGAGTAAAGCCATCTTTATCATCAAAAACAAGTTCAATGGGCTTGTCTGTTTTCTATATAATATCTCATCACATATCTCATCTTCTTACTCTTTCCTCAAAAAGCAAACTTTCATTCCTGCAAGTGATTTAACATTCTATAATAAAATCCTTTCTTCATCAATAAAGTCGTCTCTTAGCAAAGTGTAGCACTATAATTCATGATCTATTGGCCACACTCTACAAAAATACATAGGTGTGAGGAGGCAGTTTATAAATCAAATATGTTTAATAAGATAAAGAAGAGTAAGTTTGGGATATATTTACAGAGTGACCCACACAACCACTAAATGACCAGGTGGTATGGAAATGTATGCTGTGAGAGTTATGCAAATGCAGCACACAAAAGGGTTAAACTATCAATGCCAGGCCACGTGAGCGCCTCTTTCAGGAGGTGGTTGTGTGGCAGGAACCAGAAACCACCGAGAGTGGGACAGGCGGACGGGGGGCTTCTGTGTAGAAGGACGAAGCATTGGCCTTGACAACATAATCAGTGAGAAGTCAAATCAAAAGTCGCTGAGGTTTAAAAACCTGAAATGCTTGAGCAGTGGTTTATAGGATGGTTTACAAAGGTCAATGACCGTGACAGCGGCGGGACAATAAGATCGCTGGTGGTGGCGGGGCTTCCACCGCTTCCAGCATCTACTGAAGTGCTGGTCCACCGCTCACGCGCCGCATCCCTTCCGCTTGATTATCTGCCGACCTTCGTTAAGGATGGCCTTATAATTGAAAGGAGAGAAATAACTTTTCCCTAACAAATTTGCAAGAAACACATATACCTTTCCACTGTCCATGAAAATAAAAAGACTACACAAGACAGATTGGAGGTCAGGTTGTATTTGTCAGAAGCATCTATGTGACTTATGATGCTGATGTTCTACTTGCTCATAAAGTCTCAGGGTTAAAAAACAATCTCAGTGGAGCTCCTGAACCTGAGCCATACGCTCTGGTCAATCGGTCCACAGATATGTCATCCGGGGGGACTGGTCCTTTGTCGCTACAGAACATATCTCTTATCAATTGATAAATCTATTAAAAACTATTGCTAAAACTTTCAAATAAAATTAAACAATGAACTACACATGGTTGTACATGTTCAAAAAAATTAGTAGGAAAGAAAGCATTAGGGCCCATACATCAAGGTTGGAAGGTCATTTCTTACCTCTCCAGGATTTCGGTTTCTTTATTGGCCCTGTTAGAACTTGTCTTTAATTCCCTGGCAATCAGTCGTTATAACGTTTTTATTTTCTCTCTATGGTCACATAATGGCTAAGAACAAGTGAAAGAAATATATATGTATACATACACATATTTTCTCAGCAATTCACATATTATTAAATCTTTTCTACTGATTTCTAAAATAGAAACAGGCCCTAAAATAATGATATCTAAACATATTCTGAAGTATAAACAATGTCAAAACTCAGGAATTTTTATCAAAGAATTTGAGATATAAAAACAGTTTTAAAAAAATGATAGACAATGAATCCTTAGAGGAAGAACGTTTAAAAATTCATTTAGGCCAAAAAAGCCACAAAAGATAATTTGATGAAAAAACAAAGAAGGTTTTCCCAATTCATGTCTCTTAGCCATTTATTACAATGCCTGCTTCCCTGGGAAATCATTTGTAGATGTTACTTTTCTAACACATTTGGGAAACATTTTTATTTTCAAGTGCTCATGCGTGCCATGTCATTTTCCCCATTTTGGAGAATAATTCTCTCGCTGTGAGAGAGGGGCGTCCGTGAGGCCTGCATGTGTCCTCGCCAGGGAGGACAGAGGGTGCGAGGGCTCAGAGCTACGCCGGCCAGCGCGCCGCGCCACACCTCCAAGACCACCCAGCCAGGCGCCGCTGGGGAGGTGGCGACCCCCACCCCAGCTCCACGCACCACAGCTCGCTGCTCTTAGCCTGTCTTGATCTAGAAAATACATGAAATACTTTTAGAATGTGTAATAGTATTAAAAAATAGTTTTCTGTTATAATAATTATCTGTTACTTAACAGAAACCATGCCACAGCTTCAAATGATAGACTTCAACATACACTGTTATTTTAGGTGACACTGATGATAGAATAAATGTCAGAAAGAACATTTTAAAAAACCTAGGCACTTTTAAATGACTAATTAAGAGGAGAAACTTGCTCTGTAGTAAAAGTCATGGATTTTACACGTAGCGCTGCCTTTATGAGGATCCAAGGAGCACCAGACTTTTAATTCATTAGGCAGTCCCCAGGATTAGATACGGCTTTCCAAGTGAAACCCAAACCCTTCACAAAACATTCTTGGTTTCAGATATCACTAGAAGCCACCACTTTGTAGGAAGGGTCATTCAGAGGTTTCCTGAGGTTCACAGGCCTTTAAGAAAACTCAAGATGCTTTTTTTTTCCCAAGGACAAATGCCAAGTTTTCTGCAAGCCCTAGTAAAGGTAACTTTACTGGTATGCCTAACCCGGACCAATTAATAATCTAAGGAACTATTGGGCAAATCTTAGAGGTTTCAACTGAAGCCCTGCTGTTCTTCAGGTCTCAAGTTGTAAATATCACTCAGTTGACGCAAAGTTTATCGTAATAACCAGAAAGCTGCAATACACAGTTTGGATTTTTTAAAAACTTTACGTGCCCTTGATGACGTCTCGTTCAACATTTTCAAGAGATCACTAAGCATTCTCTCTCCCAAACTACATGTTGTCGTATAAGCCAATTGAAGATGGCACGGTCTCATGTATGGCTCCCAAATGTGTCTCTGGCCTGCACCATGTCTACAGGACTTCTAGACTCAGAGGCGGGAGGGGTCCTCCATCTGGCTGGACTCAGGCCCTCCCTCTAAATCCAGACGCGTTTTTAGGGCTTAACCCCCCGGACAGGCAGAAGGCTGGGGCCATGTGAGTCCAGCCGCACACCCGTCACCCTCAGAACGCTGGGGGTCTCCATCAGGCACCCACCATCAGCTTTACACGTCTTTTACAATTCTTGGTAAAGACAGCTAACGCCAATGCCGCGACGTTAGAAGGTACCACTAGATTCCTTTTTCTCAGTAGCAATAAAGAATGACTCTCCAAACTGAGTGGTTTCTGCGACGCTATTTGGAGGACCAATTACAAACATTTTTTAGTAAAATGTGGTATTTAACACTTCCCAAGTTCTATTTTTTTTGTCTTTTTAATTAGAAATAAATATTAACGTGGTACAATAAAAATAATATTAAGATGAAAAATCAATCTTTCACAAGCCCACCACCACAATTCAATCACTTGGTGGATTTCTACATACGTTCTCTTTCCATTAAACATTTATATATTTATCATGTGTTTTTGTAGGTGTGATCATAAGGTCCTTATAATTTTGCATGAGTGCAGGTTATATTTTCAGAAGACATTTTCTTCTATTTTAAATATTATTTTTTTAGTCCCTAAATATTATTCCAAAGCTAATAAAAGTATGCTTTTTCACTCGCCACTAGTGTAATGATTATTAAGGACTGTTTAAATTGGAGTCACTTTTATTTATACATAGAGTCATACAAATGTCAGATTATAATGTATTATAGTGTGGTAAGGTCCAGGGGGCCCTGGAATCAGAGAGCTCTGCTTTAAACACTTTAGACATGAGAACACAGAAGATTCTCCCTGCCTACTTGAGGTCTCCTGACTCAATACAAAAGAAGTTCCATCGCACCAGAGCAACTATATTTATTCCTTATCAGTAGTGAAATGTAGACGGCAGGAATTCCATCAGTCATATGGCTTAGTGGATAACTTTTAATGTGAACACTCATAATATTATACAGGGGTAGGCAAAAGTAGGTTTACAGTTGTGAGTATATGAAAGTTTATTCTTGCATTATGATTTGTTTAGTATTGTATTATTTATTTGTATCACAACTATAAACCTAACTTTTGCCCACCCCTGTAAATACATATACTCCTATCTATATAATATACACTTATATATTTCATAAATTATCATTTTTTATGTATTTCTACATTTTTACTTCCATATTTCTACAAAAGGTGAAAATGTCTTTTCTCTAAAAAAATAAATAAATAAAAGTTAGTTTAAATTTAGATCCGAAATCTAATGAGCAACCCCTACACTTTATTTTACTTGTAGACTCAAGTTTCCACAAGAGGTGCACACCATGGAGACCAAAGCAAACCTTCTCTTACCCTAAATGTTCTACTCTGTTTGAGAGATGAGATATTATCAGTTAATAACCTCATACCTTGTCTGACCGAGTAGCTACTAGATTAAATACTTGGCCCTATGTTTGCAGCAAAAGAATCCCAGGAGAGCACAGTAAGCACTCACTACACTCCATGAGGCTTTGCCAAGGGGTCAGCTTTGCCCTGAGGCCCCAGTATGGACTGCCAAGTGCCCCATCGCAGGTAGAGTGGCAGGTGGAAGGGGTCATCCACAGCAGGGTCTGTGGCGGTACCCTGCTGTGGATGACCCCTTCCACCTGCCCCCTACAGCTTCCGCCCTAGTAAGAGCTCCGCGGTCCTCGCTAGCCAGAGTTTATTTAGGAAGATGTTTTACATGAAGGCAAACTTTCTTCAGCTTATTTAAACTTTGTGTTACCGCAAAGGCTTTTAAAAATGCTGATTTATTTGCGCGATGGAGTGCTTTTTGCTCACCTTTCTTTAGCAAGCAGACATTGGCTAGGACGTGTAAAATTTTCCTCATAATTCACTTATCTAAAATGATCAATTAGGGATTATCAACCAGGAGTGAAGTCCTTTTATAGAACATTTCTTGGCATGAGTTTTCCTTCCTCCACAGGAACCCTGTAGGTGGGTGTAAGAAGGGCTGAAACCGGCATTCACAGGAGAAAGAACGAGCCGCGGCTGAATGATGGAAACAGGAACTGGCACCCGCATTCTGAGTCCCTATTCTTAGGGCGGTCAGTCTCACAAACCTTCAGTGTGCCCGCCCGCCACCTGGGCGGCCCAGGGAAACACTGGTTTCCAACGCCGCAGCGGCAGAGACTGAGAGAGGCCTTCGGCCTGGCCTCCTGCAAGGCCGCATGCAGTCCTAGCTTCACGGGTTAGTTCTGCATTGATTGGCCCTAACCCTTTATTACTTAGTAAAATGCAAATTGCTTTAGAAGAGGAAAGACGTTAAACCTTATCAGTTTAACTGATAAACCGAACGGAGGCTAGGTTGGCATGACCCCGTGAAGAGCTCCCCAGAGCCAGTGAAGCCCCGGTCCCGCGGCCCGAGCACCCCCCTATCCTTGTCAGGGGACATAGACAGAGTCAGCACTCTCTCAATTCAGCCTAGGCCTTAGCGCTGCGATCGGAAAGCTGGGATGCCCACCTACCTTCAGGGTGGTCCTGGGAAAAGCCCTGGTTGTCCTCCTTGATTGGAGCTTTATATCCGCCCTCCAAGATGAATTCCACCGAGCAGGTCACGCTGGGAATAAATGAAAGATTTATTATGCAGGTAAATGTAAACACACTCTAACACATGTGAGCTAACTTTTAAATAATAGTTCCACAATAAGGACTTTACAATAATATCCTAAGAAAGACAAAGTATAAAAAGAAAGACAGAAAAACAATGTATTCCTTTCCAATGGGCAGTAGCGTTTCTATTTCTTTTGGAATAAATCTCTACTTGGTGTCATTTCCCATTCTCTGAGAAAGGGTAATAATTTGTAAAATTTTTAAAATATATATTAGCTGAATCTTGATTTTTCATTAGTGTTTATTCTTCCAATAAAAACATGTTTAAATATCAGTCTTACTTTCTCATTGAACCCACAAGAAATTCTCTTTCCTGCTCTCAAACTCCTCAGACTCGTCACCACGGCTTTGGTAGAGAAGAAGCCTGCCTCGAAAGTATTTAATCACCAATGCAAATAGTCCTTTTTGATAAGTTTTAATGCCTCTCCCCACCACTTATCCTTAATCCTTCTGACAAAAACCTGAATAGCTGTAATTCCCATCCTCTTTCACTTCAAAGGTAACATGAAAAGTAGTTTAGGTCCTATCAAGGGCGTCTTGATAGGAGTCGCATGATGGATGAATTCTCACGCTATAACGCTTGCGTACCGCCGATTGTGCATAGATTTATCCTTCTGCCACTGGAGTGAAAAACAAACCAGCCCCACATCCCAATTCTCCTTTTGGTACAGTTATTCCAGAAGCATATTAAGAGTTTTCAGGCTTAGGAGATACTAACAAAAGTGGATTCTCACTTATTCTTGTCCCTCCATTTCCTTCTTTTCAATGACAAAGAAAAGAATCATTAACCACTGAGGTCCTTCATAAATCAGAAAAATGAACCAGATTTTCCCATCAAAAGTGTGTCAACATTTTATTAATTCCCCAAGGAATCAGAGGTGTGTCACTCCAGAGACAGCAGCGACCCTGAAATGAGATTGTACCCGGTCTATAGATGGCAGAAAAGTGTCCTAAGAAACATATTCCTTGGTGTGTAGAAAGGCAGAGAAAATCAGAATTGATTAACAGGAAGGCTGTCTGGAAGTCCACAGCCACAGCGACTGTGTTTTGAGGTAAGGTGGTACACATTCAATCCCAATTTTCTGAGTAGACTCAGAGTATGCCTAACAGCCACAGGATATACCTAACTTTGAATGTTCACTTCCTCCTTCCTTTATATCAAAACTTTCTTGGAAATACTGCTGCCATTTTGTTTTTGTTACTGTTTGTACATCAATTATTTGCCTCCAGACACTTTTAACTTTCCAGTAAATTCTTAACACTCATGCACATATTTGTGTGTGTGATAAATATGCACATTTAAACTTTTATTGGGTCAGCTACTTGTAGTGTTATTTAATTTCATTTTCTTCTAAAAATATTTGGTTTTCTTACTAAACCATCAACTAATCCCCAGAAAAGGGGCCTCTGACTTTAATCGTGTGCTTCACCAACATAAAAAAAAAGCTTGTGCTAAGTGAAATTTCTGATTCTAATTCAGAGGATATAGTCTGAAAACATGTTTAGTTATGTGACTTAAGATATGTTTTGAACTTAAAATAACTTTGGGGATTTTAACCCAAGTGAAGTGAAATCTTATTAAATAAGAAATCACACCCTTAATGTAACACACATTTAACACTTTATAACATAAAATTATTTTTATTTACACTTTTGATAAAAATCGAGTAACTTCATTGCATTTAATCTTCAGAAAATTCCTTTTAATATCTATTTTATGATTCTTCAATGAGACATTAGAAACACCCATATCAGAGGACATGAGGCTTCCCAGGGTCACACGTCTCATAAAAGCCAGGCGTGTTTGAACTCCAACCTGCACACCCTCTGTGCAGAATACCTCTAGTGATGGATTTCCCTGGAAACATTGAGGCATGCCAACCTTTGATGGAAATAACGCAGAACAGACTAGAAGACTGATATGAAATTGGGAACATCTCTCTCTCCCTCTCCCTTCCTCTCTCTCTAAAATCCATGAACATATCCCTGGGTGAGGATTAAAAAAGAAAGATACATGACTGACGAAATGAATTTCTGTAAGGAGAACACGAAAGAATCCCATTCCTAGTGATGACAAAGCAGTGCACATCATATTAACCCAGATTATAACAATCATCAACTTTGAATAAATACAAAAACATGTATTTGGAGGCACAGAAGAGCCAAAGAAACACGAAGAAAGTGGAGTAGGCCCATCTTTTTTTAAAGTTCTCTTTTTTCCTAGTTTTATTGAGTAATAATTGATTTGTATCACTGTACAAGTTGCAGGTATACCACATGTAAAATGAATGCTACTGTAATAGATTTACATTCATCATTTCATATAGCTATAATATAAAAAAGAAAAATTCTCCTTGTGATAAGAACTGTTGGGTCAAATTCGTCTTTGAAATGGGAAACACCTTGGTAAAACGAACACTTGCATAGGTTTTCCCTGAGGGCCTAGCACCTTTCTGGCTCACAAAGAAGAGTTCTCAAGCTAAAAACAAACTTACATTAGGCTCATGTTTCAGAGGTCAGAGTTGGAGACTGTGAGTGTATCTAGAAACTGATGGGGGACGTCCAGGAGCCCCAAATCTGCATACAATTCCCCTCATATCACTGTCTGGCACTTAGCTATGCCGTATAGGAAAAAAATCTAAGGAGCCCATCAGAAAAAGCAGGAGGAAGCCTGAAAGGACTGAAAAGACATCTCCAAGACTTCCCATTGCTAGGGAGATAATGATGGAACTTCAAGCTCTGCCAATTGAGAAAACAGCAAACAAGTGAGGATTTCCACTCAAATCTGAGAATAGCCATGCCCTTAAGAATAAAACCCACATCCTATGATTAAAGGAAAAACTAAGACACACACTAACAAAGCCTAAAATCAAGACTCCACAGGTTCAGAGTAGTTAATAAACTCCCTTCTTTACCCAAATTCAACACTCTTCAGAAGAAGATAACAGAACCCCAAGTTACTGTAATGCCTTACTCAAAAATCCAGCATGTACTCAAAAATCAATAGATATGAGATGTAGCAGGAATATATGGCTCACATTTAATAAAAAAATACAATAAAAGGAAAGACTCTCAGATATCCCATGTTTTGGAATTAAAAGCAATGAACTTGAGATGCACAAAATTTTAAAAAGGAATCCTAAGAAACCACTATAGTTATATGAAACACCTATGCAATATTAAATAAAGGCCTTTGTATTACATAATTGCAAATAGGGACATTTAAAGAAAGGATCAGTAAATCTGAAAGCAGTCAACAAAATTACGCAAACTGAAGCCTAGGGGGCGGGGAATGGCTAGAGAATGAAAAAGCAACAGTGTCAGCTGGACTAACACACATGCAACTGGAGTTTCTGAAAAAGAAAAGAAAGTTAATGGGTAGAAAATATTTGTATAAATATTGGCTAAAATACTTAATGTTTTTTAAAAAAACAAATGCAGATTCAGGAAGGTAAGTAATACCGAAGTAGGATCAGTACCAAGATATACCACACTCTAAACTGTTGAAAACCAAACATAAAGGGAGAATTTTAAAAAACATGCATAGAATAAAGTCACATTACATACGGGATGACAAAAATGAGAATGATAATGCCTGTAACCTCAGAAGCAATTATGTTAGAATGAGATGAAATATTAAGGTGCTAAAAGAAAAGAAATTACTGCCAATATATAACTATGTTAAGCGAAAATATACCTTATAATTATAGATGAATTAAAGATACTTTTAGAAAAACAAAAACCAAGAAATCTTTGCTAAGGAATATACACACACTACAAATGCTCCTAAAGGAATTTTTTCAAACAGAAGGTAAATGGTACCAGAGAGCAATTCAGATCTACAGGAGAAAATAAAGAGCACTAAACATAGTAAACATGTGGGTAAATAAGCAATAATATTGTCTTGCTTTTATTGAACTATTTTAAATCAGGTAAAAATAGAAAACAAAAACATTGGTTTTTCCTTAAGCAAAAATAACAATATATCGTGAGGTTCATAACATTTGTGGAATTAAAATATATGATGAGACTATTATAAAGGGTGTTGGGAAACGCCCTGTCAGTTTCAGAAACTGTAGCCCCTCCGACAGGTGAGAGGACCCCAAGGCTGGAACTAATCAAGGAGGCCTTGGGAAAACAGGTCACTGAGGAGACAAAACCTGTCCCCCTGGCAGGGGCACAGCCCCTGCCTCCCTCACATCAGCCCGCTTGGCCCTGGGGAACGGCTGGCAGTCAAGACGGGTAAGATCCCTCAATGGAAGGGGCAACCTAAGACAGGCACAGCCACGTGGGCATCAGGGAAAAAACTTGGGGGACATGGAGAAAGGGCAAAAAGACCTGCACCCCTTGGCTTGGCTTGGATATGGCCAGGGTCCTCATTCTATCTCTAAGAAATCTCCTTGTTTCCTGGTTGCCTTGCCCTCCCCCCGCCTGGCTCAGGCTTGAAACAATACTGGAGACAGCCCTAAACTGGATCTGGCGGTTCCCAGGGGAAATCAGGCCCATAAGTAAATTCGTTAATGCATGCTTTATTTCTCCTTCAAAAGCTATGATAGCCAGCTCATGCCGGGAAGGAAATTTACACTATTCACAGACCCTGACCCTATACCCTTTGGCGCCCTCATGTTTACTCATCCAATTTTGGACCCATGAAAATGGACTCACATAAATCTGTGTGTTCCTGCCATTTGTCTTCCTAAACATCATCTATTCTCTAGGAACATTAACATACAAATGTAATGAGATCACCTGTACATTCCTATTACCTAGCCCCATTGGTAACTTTTCCAGTAAAAGCCTTTGGGAAAAGGGGCTTGGGCTGCCGTCTCCACTAGAGGGAAAAGCCATTGCCCCTCTCCTGGCAGACATACAGAGAGGGGTCTGGAATAGTTTATTATTTTCCCCCATCTGTGACAACTCCAGGACGGGCTCTGCAGGATTCAGAGCCCCACTCCCTCCTCAGCTGGCCCCGGACAGTGACCCTCAGATCCGGCCCTGCCCGTCGCCTCAACAAAAGGTCTTATAAATTTCTAACGTTATAAATAATGTGTCACATTAAATAAACGTAGATATGATAAGTTAACAATAATTATTATAATACCTGGAGAAATATTCAAACTATATGCTGTTTACAGGAAATCAACTCTATAAAGACTGAGAACCACTGAAAATGAAAGAAGGAAAAAGAAATACCAAGTAACACTCAGTATAAAAATATTGGTGTTGCTTCGTTAATATCAAAGTCGATTCCAGGACAAGAAATATTACTAGAGAGAAAAAGAGACATTTCATAGTGTTAAAAGTTAACACTGTTAGAAGATTTGAAGACCATTATCAACTGGCTTATTCACAGAACGTAACACTAACTGCAGAATATACATTTTATTTAAAAAATGCACCAGCCATGTTCACTGAGATCAGCTGTATGCTGAGCTACAGTTACTGATTTGCTTTTAGCTATGATCATTAGCAGAAATGCCAGATGACTTTTCTTACAGTCTTCTGAACCTTCCTTATGGTTTTCTGAACTTCTCTATAAATAGCCACATATATAAGTGCAACTTTCAGACACAACATAAAAACCTGTATTATTTCAACCAAAGATACCACATATTTCTATGTCTTGATTTTCTTCTTTCTCTCATCTTATTTAGAAAAGCAGATAAAAAATAAATTTAGTATTCATTGAGTTTATGCAATTGTGGTAGGTAGAGAAGGGTATTTACATTCAGTAACCATGTGACCAAATGACAAAGGCCAAAGGCCACCAGCAAGTTCTAAAAAGTAGAGGTGAAATCCTGGCACCTTCAGGAGGCAAGAGATGGGCGAGTTACAGAAACATAACCTGAGAAGCGTGTATATACATTATTTTGTACCACTGACCGTGCCTGGCAAATTCCATATAAAAAAGCTCTGCTCCAGTTTTAAAGTGAAAAGTAAATTTATATCCTCCGAGAAATATATAAAGAGCTGAAGATGAAATTCTTAGAAAAGTTATTAAAAACTCCTACTGTGAATTAGACCATTCCAGTCATTTCCTGATGCTATGCATTCTTCCACAATCGTTTTGTTTTTTTTGTTTAAAAAAATACATATTCACCATGTGCTGAGGCCATTGAAGGCTGTCGAGTAGCAAGCAAATAAAAAGGAATCACTGGCCTAATGATTCAGGGTGTTTTTCTTTATAAAACTTCTCATAAAAATTTTCTGGCTTTGTCCACATCATAAAATAAAAATGTGAACTTGAGGAAATTAACCCAGTTAAATCACACGGAGAAAAACAATTGTGAGAAAAAAGAAAGAAACTGGCAGGTTGGCAGATTCAAAAACTGAAGTGGGAAAACTTTAGTGAGAGTGAAAACAGTAAAAAATATTGCATGAAACTCACAATGTTTATGACCACTCACCAGAAAAAAAAAAAAAAAGAAACTCAAAAAGAAAATATCCAAATACAAGGGATGGAAAATTTCTGTAAAATCACTTAGCTTTTCTATATGACAATTATTATACCAGAATATAAAGCCTCTCCTCCTTCTTGTTCAGCTATCCCAATTTTGGGTCTTTCTATGTATTTGTTTTCCTTCAAAAAAAGATATTCTTACGGAAGAACTGAGGCTCTATCTATCTATCTATCTTAGTATGAAAAGTCATGAATACATTGCCTCTATTAAAGGTTCTTGCATTTAGCATCACCTTGCCGCTAATGCCAGATTCTGCTTGTGATTAAATTCATCTTCTTGGTACAGAAAGCACACAATAAATTTATGAATGAATAAAAGAACGAGCCGATGAAACCTGGCTGGTGCTGAGCTCACCAGGTCACTGAACGCGCCTGTGTGGCCTACAGGAAGCCATGGAACCTCTCCTTCCCTCTGCTTCCCTAGCGGTAAAGCGGAGATCATAACATCACCCCCTTTGTAGGACCATTGGCAGGATACAGAGAGCTGTCCTTGTTGAACTCAGTCCCTTGTTGATGCTCACTCTGAGCACAGACAATTGTAGCCCTAAAACCCTCAAAGCAAAGGTGAGGGCAGATTACACGCATAACTTTATTCTCAGAATGTCTGGGGCATGGAGGGCAACCGAACTCAAGTCCACGTGTCCATGTCGCAAGCTGCTTGCAGGGCCCACAGGAGCCAACCTTAATCCCCAGGTCGCTGCCCAGCCCCTTGGAGCTGCCATAAAGCATCTCTAGGACATTTAAACATGCAATTTGCCAAGTCCTTATTCTTTGGTTGACACACAAAAAAGTGAACCTGCTTTGTCCATAGTCTAAGTTGTGCTCAATGACAAACTGTAGGTACCTCCATTTCCTTCTGGGATTCCCCCCTCTCCAGTTTCCAACTTCCAACCCACTTCCAACCCAATTCCTGGGAGAGGGTCTGATTTTTATAGCTCACTGAAGGAGAGGCAAAGTCAATTATTTTCCCCAATCTGGCTTATTAAATCTTAAATTTACACCAAGTAGTAGAATTTATTTATTTTTTAAAATTTTTTTAGATTTTATTTCTTTATTTTTAGGCAGAGGGGAAGGGAGGAGAAAGAGAGAGAGAAAAACATCAAGATGTGGTTGCCTCCCACACACCCCGCAGCAGGGACCTGGCCCGCAACCCACACATGTGCCCCGACTGGGCACTGAACCAGCAGCTGTTTGGTTCACAGGCCGGCGGGCAATTCACTGAGCCACACCAGCCAGGGCTACTCCAGTATAATTTAATTATTGGGGAAAATAAATCTTAACTGATGGGTTGGTAGATTTAAGAACTCTGGTGAGAAGATTAACATGGAGAACAATTCAACATTCCCATGTCACAAATGTTTCTGACAGTTGTTCACCAGAGGAAAACCACAACAAACCAAAAGGAAAACAAAACAAAACAGTCTAGCTGATTATTTGTCCAGCTTAGATCCTAAATAGCACACTTACAGTCTGGTTTCTAAAATCTTCCGTCAAACATCTAGGTTTTTCTCTGAGGGCAGCAGGTAACACCGCGGGCCCCGGCTTTACTTCTGGGAACCCGGCAGGCTCAGCCCGGCGGTTGCCCGGGAGCGAAGGGTGGGTGCGTGGGAAGCAGACAAAATTTCCACCTCCAGGAAAAGAACACCGAGAGCAACCCTCCAAGGATGAAAATGAATCATTACCCTTCCACACCGGGTACCCGGGCCGGTCCTAGAGACTCTGTCCTCTCCACGTTCCTCTGTAAACGCGTAAACCCACGTTCTCCAGAAACCACCGAACACGTAGCTCCGCCGCGGATGCGCAGCCACTGTGACGAGCACTTCTCGCTGAGAACCAACTTGTTTTTTCCGATCCAGTATCAAATGAAGAACTTACAAGTGAAGAACCTCGTTAGCCCACAGAAAACAGAGCAGTTCTGTTGCGGAAAGGGTGCTGCCTACACTGGGGCCGTGGGAAGCTGCGTGGGGCCGGGCCGAGTGCCCGCCAACCTGGGCAGACGGAACGGGTGCTCTGGCTTCTGGGCCGCAGCAGACGAGCTCCGAGCCGGACGGGGAGGAGCAGCAGCGACCACGGTGCTGCTTCTGTACCGCGGTTAAGCTGAAAGGGGTTCGACAGCCTCAGGCCTAGAAATGCCTGGCGTGAAGTTCAGCTGGGGCCCCCGGAAAGTCAGGGCCCGCACCCAGGCCTGGTGACAGCGCGCCGCGCGTCCGCGTGTCCGCGCGACAGACGCGCCGCTCGGCTTCTGAGCAGCACCGCTGCGCTGAGCCTTGGCCCACGCGCCGACGGGTTAAGCCCGTGGGTGAAGCCCTGTTTTCCAATGCCGGCCACGTGCTCGGGCCGGGCGCGCGGCTGGGAGCGGGTGTGGCTGCTGGCGCCCGTGGAAAGCCTCGCGCGTGCTGGGGCGCCCGCGGCCCGAGTTTCCGCGCACACGGAGGGGCACTGCAATTCTCTGACACAGTAAAAAGCCGGGGTCAAACTCTGACTTTCTTGAAACACATCTGCAGCTCTCACCTCCGAAAGCGGCCCGCGCACAACGGCTTCGGAACTTGGCCTGTTTCGGTGACGTCTCCCAAGGACGCTTCCGCACGGCCACGAGCGAGGAGAGGGCGGCGCGCAGCGAGCGGCGCAGTGGAGGCCGCTCCCGAGCTCTGGGTCGCAGGCAGAGCCCAGGGAAACATGGCCCCCGGGGAGCGACCTAGGCCGCGGGCTTGGCACGCCCTGGCGGGCGGGTTCCCTAAGTCCTGTTTCTAATTATGAGTGGAAAGCTTCTGTCCGCGGGAAAGGAATGTCCCCGTCGGTGAGCAGGTGCGGAGAGCGGGTCTGGGCACGGGCAGAGCGCGGGGAGCCGGCGTCTGAAAGCCATCCACGCGCAGCTGCCCACCCCCTGAAGCCCCAGCCGCGTGGACGCCGAGCTCATGCTTGGTTCGGACTGAGGCATGAACTAGTTTGCAGTTTGAGAAACATACTCTGGAAAAGCAAGAGCACTCACAATGACAGGCAAGGCTTTTAACAGAGCGCGGTGGGGCCAGCCGGGTGCTCTGAATGGCTGGGCTCCTAGGGCTCCAGGCCCCGGGCTGGGCTGCGTGCGGGGGTGGGGGCCCTGTGGGCCAGGGCCCGGGCTCTGAGCCGGGCACCTCGCTCTGGATACTCGGGAAACCCTGGCTGCCTCTCAGGTGTAGCTCCCCCGTGGGGCGCACCGTGGCTGAGCGCTGACCCTGCACTTTTCTTTTCATCGCGTTGTGAATCTATGAATTCACTTGATGCATAGAATCAAAATAGAAACAGAAGAGGGAAAACTCTAGTGCTCTCTTTGCCTTTATGGTAAAGGGGAAGTGACTTGAGATTCCCCAACTGTGCCACATCGACTGCACTTTAGCGCACACATGGCCCCTCTGGAAGGTCAAGCTGAACGTGTGTTTAGTTGTCACTGCTTTTAGAGAAATCGTAGGCAAAAGGAGATTTTTAAATGATGACGACAATGAAACCATAATTAATAGTCTACCACCTAATTTTATGATTTGAACGTAAAACAAAACTGATGAGGTTTTTGCCCCTTGAATTGTTGCAAAATTGACGGATGAGCATCCACAATGAAAAGAAATCCAAAAACTTTATAAAATCATGCCATTTGCCACAGCTGAATGTGTCACCTCAAAATGCAAACAACGGACCACGGGTTGAACATTGTAAATACTGGCTTTGTTAGGTTTCAAGAGTTGCTCCTTAGTATTTGTATGCATGTGATCTTTGCTCCCACGGAAACAGTAAAGGCCTCTCCCTGCCAAACAAAACGCAGCTCTGTCTTGCAGCTGGTGATTGCGGACTTTTTTCTCCATCCCCAATGCTTCCTGCCCACCATTCTTCTGTAGCTTGTGTCACTGTCTCTCTCGGGGAAGAAGGAATCGAAAGCTTTACCACTAGCCCTGGTTTTCCAGGTTGCTCTCTACCTGGTCCAGGGTGGTCAGCGCCACACGGCTTGAGGTCCAGTGACCGTGGGGCAGTCGTCGCTGTGGGCAGCAAAGACAGTGCGCATTGATCGTCTCGTTTCATCTTGGAAAGGAGGAGCGTTCCTCCTATGACTTACAAATGAGTAGGGTCTATTCCCACAGATGTAGGGAGCAGGTGGAAAGATAAGGTGCCCAAGTCTAGGGCACTCTCCTGTGACTCTCTTCACTGGTAGTGACCCCTGCTGAGAAGGGGTGTCCCAGCAGCAGCTCTGACAGGGTTTGGAACACTGCACAGGCCGCCCTGGGCAGCTGTGTGGATACGCAGTGTTCAAGACGAGCAAACCCAGACTTTGATGTCCACTCAGGGGTGTCAACAGTTCGCCATTCATGCTCTACCACCGGCTTGGTCAACAGGAGCCCTCTCTACAACTCACCTTAAAATGCTTCCTGAAGAGAGAGAGACCCAGTGTGTTGACCTACAGAGAGGCGGGGCTGGGGAACCGGGTATTATTTCTGCTGAGTAGCTACGCAGCTGTTGTGACTAGTTCTTGACCTTTGGGAGGGGTCTTAACCTAGGACATTTGAGACAGTTTCTCTGCATCATGGAACTTGCTTCTCTGCCTCGTCTTCCTGAGAAATATATAGAACAACTTCTGCCCCCCAAAAGGAGAAAAAGGTTCAGCTAACTGAAAATCAGCAAAACATTGTAAGCTTGATCAACTGGCTATATCATGCCCTCTACCCATATTCAAAGTCATCTCTTTTTCATCCAGGAGAAGACAGTTTACCCACCTGCTTATTTAATTTCACTACACAATTGAAAAATTAAAGTACTACTTGTAAGCCGACTCTGCATTTCTTATATCTCATTCACAAATTTTAAGCATATGAATTGATTGCAGAAGCGTGGAGGAAAATAGTATGTTTCACTGTAATTCCTGACAGGAGATTTTCAAATATTCACTGAGCGATACTTAAATATCCACCCTTACATGTGAGGCTTCTTTCCTTCGCTTTAATGTGTTGTCTTGGAATGTAGACCAGTTAATGTTTCCAAAGTGCATATCCTGTAGCTAGAAGGCAAGAGAACTCTAAAATTCACTAGCTCTGATACCTTCCACAGCGACTTCCAGTCTCTCTTCAAGATTTTCCTTCTCTGTAAAACAGGATGAATAAATGCACTGGCTTTTCTAGGTGGTGGCGAGAATTAAACAGGTTAGTAAACGTGAAGCATATGGGTCAGTGCAGCATTCAGTGCCCATTAGCTTCTCTCATTTTTAATTAAATTGCTATCAATATGCTGTTAAAAAATACACACACACACACACACACACCAGGGTATAATTCATTAACCATTGCATTTAATCAGACAAGAAAATTTGGAGTTACAGCTCTTGACCAAGTTGAATTGAAAGTGCACAGTATCTTTGAGCTCATCTGCCTAAATCAAGCTAAATGATAAATCATAGTGTTGCTAACATGTGATATATTCAGAATGATAACAGATGATCCTTAGGTTCTTAAGGCAATATTTTATAAGTTTTGGAGAAACCCTAGTGAAATTAAGCAGAATTGAAACGTCAAAGAAAGCAACTGCAAGTTTTTGGATCTTTAAATTTAGCTTTACAAATTGATATATATAATATGTATTCATACAGGACCCAATCTCCTTACCCTTTAGTTTAAAATAACTATTTAGCGATGACTCATTCTTCTTCAGTGTTTCTGCATGACTAAATATTGGTAAGATTCAGAAAGTACTTTTCAAATTAATTCTGCGCCATAACACATTATGTTCAAAGGAGAAAAACACCAGGCAGTTAATACTGTGAATCCAAAACCGGTGGAGTAAGGTGCCCGTGAAGGTAATGCCTGCAACCGACTGTGTGGGGCACTGTGTCGCAGTCGGCCCCTCGACTCAGGTCAAACACTGCGTTTAAAAAGTAAAAATTATAAATTGTTTATTCTTTAGATATTCATTACTTGGATTTTCATCATCATTCTATCAACGAAATGTTTCTGAGCACCAGAAACATTTGAGCATCAGAAACACAAAATGTTTCTGAGCAAATCTATCCTGATTTGCAGGGTAATTTTCTTCTTTTCCTTTGTTATCTTCAGAAATATTAGTGACCAGTTTCTGCCCTTCCTGGCTTAGAGTTCGTCATTACACCATTCGAATGTCGTGAGAAGGAGGTGACTAAAAATGCATTACTATTCTCAAACAGTATTCAGCCTTATTTTGTAATATTTTCTTATGCTATTTGGAATGATTTTGTTTCAACCCCTTGCTAACTTTCAAAACAAAGCAAAGCAGATTATAAGCATCTTTTCCCATCGAATTCGCAATAAGAACAAACACAATCTGGATTAATCGTCTGCACAGGCATGTTGACCGAACCCTAAAATACAATGGAAGCAGTATTGCGAACCTCTTCAACCAAGCACCTCATCTCTGGCTGAGAAACAGCTTCTGCCCCATTTGAAGTCCTGGACTTGGAAAACTGGCTGGAAGCAAGCCTACTGTCCTGTCCTACGCCAGGCCTGGCGCTCTCGGCGCGGGCGGCCAGCGCTCCCTCCCCCGGCACAGAGCAGAGCAGCCTGGAACCACTGTCTCCTGGCTCCCGCCGAGGCCTGCCACCCGCCTACTGGCGCCGGCACATTCATTTGTGAACTGTCACCAAGGCAGGAAATCCAAAGGGGCCCCAGAAATCAAACAGAGACGTAGGCAGAAAATGGAACCCTGGCACCCTCCAGAGGAGATCGAGGTGCCCGGTCGCACAGCCCGGCGCCCCCGTCCCGGGCACTCAGGGGCCTGGTGCCCAGGCCCCCGTCGTCCCTGTAGCCAGGCCCAGGGAAGTCGCCAGTCTCCCCCCGCTGTGGGCCACGCTCTCTGTACCTCCCCGAATGGTGGAACTGCTTCAAAAGAATTTAAACCTGGAAACGTTTGTGCCTTCTAAGTGAAAAGGTGCGCAATTTCCCTGCACTCGTTCTTGATCGGGATTTGCTGTCCTGTGTGTCCCTTGCTCTGTGTCCAAGGGGCTTTGGAAGTTAAAATTGATGTTGCGTTCGAGGACCAGCTAAGCCTCAAAGGAAGTGAGAGTCCACGGAGAAGCACGACTGCCCTGGAGGGAGCCCTGGGTAAGGAACACGCACTTCACATCGTTTGGTTATTTAGAGGCAAAAATATTAACTAGAAAGTATCCTGGACTTCAGATGTACCCACTTCAAACCTCATTCATTAAAAATAAATTAAAATAAAATACACTGTTCACTGCCTTACTCCCTCGGCAGTCTTCCCCCGCCCCCGCCGCCCCTCCCCCCTCACTGGCTCCTCCCCAGGGTTTTCCCTAAAGTGAAGCCTAAAGTGATACACAGGTGCTCACCAAACCCATTTGTGCTAGAAATAGCAGGGAGCTAATGACTGTTGTATGTTTAACTGCAGCTTCTTAAATGTGACATGGCATCATATCTAAATAAATCAGAAATAGTTAATTATATGATCAGCTTGGATATGATAAACACGCTTTTAAAAGTTTCAGTTGTAAATTAACTATAAAGGAACACAACTTTAAGCAACCTGCAAGTGTTCCGTTTCAAGGCCTTATCTGCCTCACCCCCCACAAATGTCTCTAGGGTAGTTAGGAGAACGGAAAGACTCATTTTTAGTGAATACAAAATAGTACCGCCATGATAATTAGGTGCATAGAATTACAATAAAACGCATCCCTTATTTTGGACTCTCCCAGCTAGCTTGCGCCAGAATTGGGCCCATAAGAATAATTTGAGTAACTTTTTCAAAGCGTAAATGCCGGGGCGCCTCCCTCCCCGTGGTTCTCATTCGTCGCGGCATATGCATTTTGGAGGGGAAAGAAAAAGGTCTCCAGGAGATTCCCGTGCACGCTCTCGAGGAAGAACCACTGCGGGCGAGGGCTTTGGCCAACTCGCAGGACAGGCGAGCGCCGGTGCAGACGGCCTGCAAGAGCGGCATCGGGGACTCTCTGCCTGTTCGTAATGCCTCTCGCCATGCTCAGGGCTGCCCGGAGATTGTTTTATTTGCCCCCCACAACAATCTTAGGAAGTAGAAACCAATATAATCTCTGCACGGGAGCTGAGGGTGAGGGTGAGGATGAGCAAGGCCCCAGGGCTCCTCGGCTTTCACCACAGAGCAAGGCTGGTAAGTGCCGGGCCTGGGATTCCCGTCCAGGCGGGTAGGTTCTGGGGAGCTGCGCTTTCAGCGGGGCCACACGCGGCCTCGTATTCTCGCAACCACGCCTGCATTTACCAGATTTAAATCCCATGAACTCCCCAGGAAATATGGTTAAACAAAAGTGGATAATACCAGTATGCACATGGAAGAGACTCATTAAATATCTATTGCTATAAAAATATCAGTTGAGTTGGGCATGATCTGAATGTCTGAAATAATGACATGTCATAAATTTCAGTTTTTAAAAAAATATATGACATATTTTGTATTTGAAAACTCTGAAGTCTGAGTTTTTTAAAACACCAGTGCATGATAGTTAACTTCCCATGTCTGCCTGACTGGGTCACAGAGTGCCCAGGTACTTAATTAAACATTATTTCCAGGCATGTCTGAGAGGAAGGGACGTGCATTTGAGCCAGAGGACTGGGCGATGTGGCTGCCTTCCCCAGCGCGCGGGCGGGGGGGGGGAGGGGGTGTCTTCTAGGCCCCTGAGAGCCTTGACAGAACAAAGTGGTCAAGGAAGAAAGAATTGTCTGTCCATCTGTCCCTCTCTCTGCCAGACCGCCAAACCGTTGTCCGCCCTGGAACAGGAACGTCAGCCCCGGAGCCCAGGCCCCCCACCTCTGCCTGGGCCTCCACCTCTGGCCCCTTGGACCTCCGACTTGCAGGTGGTAGATCATGGAACTTCTCGGCCTCTATAATCACATGAGCCAATTTCTCATAATAAATATTTTTATATATATCCTCTTGGTTCTCTCTCTCTCTCTGGAGAATCCTGACTAACACTCAGTGCCATAATTTTTACGCATAAGCTAAACTTGGCAAAATACTCCTCTTCTCTAAGAGAGACCCATGTCTCCATAAATATATATATATCTATTGGTGGTGAGGAGAATTTGCAGATTCTCTTTTACAGAAAAATAAAAAGTAGCACTTCTGAAACCCTCAGTTATAAAGCACTAAAATAAAACAAACCATTTATCTTGAACACTCTTCCAGCCAGAATGAATCCTAAAGATTTGCTGTTCAGCTCCTAATATTCCCACTGAAACTTTTAGCCTTCTTTAGCAGAGACAGATTTCTGGTTGTAAAGTTATTTTCAAAATAAAAAGTGCTCTAGAAACTGATCTTTATTTTTAAAAAGCCTTGCACAAAAATGGGGAAAAATAACATTCAAAATTCGATTCAATTGCAACTCAAAACCGAGCTTAGGAAGTTCTCAAGGTCTGAAGTGTTTGACATTATCCATTGTGTAAATAAACTGCTGTACATACACATACATATATTTTCAATTAACAATACAATTTAGACAGGCTTCCAAGTTTGCAGAAAGGCCACAGAGGTGAGATGATTGGCTCACCCGGCCGACACATCCGCTGAGATATGAAAACACACTTACACACACTTCATCACTAGTCCCTTGCAGAAAATGTAACCCTTGCTTGCGCATTATGATTCTACTTTGAAGACTCCCAACTGAAATGTTAGGTTTCCTAAATTTACGATGCAATCGATACCCCTAACTTCAGCTCAGTGGTCGGGAACGTGGGCATCAGCCTGTCTTATGCGTTCAGTGTGCACGGGGTCCTTCCTCCGGTGCCGCCGGGAGCTACCCAGGTGCCGTGACCTGGGCCCTCTCTTCCTCTTGGTATTGTCCTGCCTCGGGTGGTGCCATACCCCAATTTTAACTGATGCATCTTAAAGGCTAGACATACTGAAGTGTAAGGAGAACGACAGAGAAAACAACATAAAGACTGGAGCGAGGAAGAAACATTCTGTCCCCAAAGAGAGCAGTTTAACAATGTTCTGAAAACTTGCCTTTGGGTGTTGGGTATTCAAGGAAAAGAAAGAAACCTGTGAAACTAAGGAGTATGTTCTCCTATCTGGCTGTAGATGCCTTGCAATAATTCAAAAGTCAAAATTATATTCGATTAGCAGCCAGTGCTCTTGTACCAATGCTTTGTAAACTCAGCTATTCCCAGCACAATGTAATTCAGGTAGTAAATTTTACAGTTCAAGGATTTACATATTCTGCCAGTTGACAACATAAATTTATTCAGGAGGATGATCCCCTGTCTATGCTGAAGCACTGGCTTAAGCAATTATATGATACATATTTAAAAGTGCTTTAAGCATGACATAATTAATTTTTTATTTCTACAGCAACCCTATTCTCTTATTATATTTGATTTACATATTCTCCATTAAATCATGGAACATATGCAAATTGTAACAATAATTAAGTTCCTATGAATAATAGTAAACCTCTCAATAATATGAAATGAACCAACACAAGTGTTTTTTTGAACCTCATTAATAAAACAATAAAAATATTTTCAACTACAATTAATTGGGTTTAAATGGGGCAATTTTGTGTGGGGGTGTTGGTTTGCTTTTCTGTTTGTAGGAGATGTGTGATGTTAATAAGAATGAGCTGTTTTTCAAAAGCAAATCCTATTACAATTTAAATCTTTATTGAATTTTAAAGGAGAAACAAAGCTTTCGATCATATACAGGTTTTTCTCAATGCAATTAAACACAAGCACAGAATGTCTGACTGAGGAGGGAAGATCCGGCTCTGAACTCCTGGTCGGGAGCTTCAGAGAGGGCCCCCCCTGGGCCCCCACCCCCTGCCTCCTGCCTCCCGGCTGAGCGCGGCCCCTACTTTACAGGCCTCTTTCGTGACAGGCAAGGAGCTGCGAGGCGACCCATTCTTCGCCCCGACAGCAAAGCGCCGGGCTCCCTTCCCTGCAGCAAGGCCCGAAAGAGTAGAGAGACTTCCGGCCCTTCTCACTTCCATTGATTTTTCTCTTTCTAACGCGATGAAGAATGAACAGCCCCGATGGCCTTTCAAAAGGCAACTGCGAGCACCTTCATTTGAGAAATACAGGGAAGCGGCCGCTTTCCCGAACAAGATAAACACAGACCTTCCACCCCGAGGAAGAGGCGGGGCTTCCTGGCTCAGGGGCCTCTCGCCTCTAAAAATCCGAGGGACAGTCTCAGTTCCTCCTGGTGAATCCGCTGCTACTGTTTTCCTGCCACCGACGTGTAAGCCTCGGCGGGGAACGGGGTTTAATTCTTTGCAGACTTCAGACACGAGGGGCCAATTTTACTAAAATGTAGGCCTCGCACTAATAAAAGGATGATGTGCACATCGATGGCAGGGCTGTCCGGGTCTGCTCCCTCGCGGGGGCCTGCACCCAGGAGGCTTTGTGCCGCGCCCCCAGCCCAGCAGCATTTCCCCGAAAAGGAACCCGAGGGCACGGTCCGCAGACAGAAACTCTCTTTCGGGCCAGGCGGTGACCCAACCTGACGCGCTCCACCTCGGCCCGTCGGACGCACCTCCCGCGGACGGTTGTCGAAGGCAGCTGCCGCTGCGGAGTTAACCCGCGACGGCGGCCAGCAGTCCCTTGGACACATTGTGTTCTCTCTGAGAGTCCTCGATGCACTTTGACATCTTTGCCATTTATTTGTTTAATCAGTAACGACATGTTTAGATTTGAAATCTCACGAGAACCCGGAGAGCTGGAAGCGGCCTTTCGGAGGGAGCGCCCAGGGGCCCGGCGGCCGGAGTCCGCCAGCTCCTCTTCCTTCCTGCCCGAATTCACGCAGACACTAACAGTCTGCTACCGGGAAAAACGGGGCACCTCTTGTGTTGTAAACAGGAGGGGGAAAAACAAATGCAAAATATAAGTAACCCTTTAACAACAGACCTTTAAAAGGTTATAAAAATACTTTAGTCAGTTACAGCGCAAAGCACCGCGTCCCCCTGGCCGGGGGACAGCGCATTAACAGTGACCTGTAGCACCTCCAGGAATAAAACAATAGCCGCGCTACCCGAGGAGCTGTACGTGCGTCCTGGGGTGTGCGCGTCCCTGGGAGAGGCTCTCGCAGGCACATGTATGTGGAAAGCAGCCAAGAGAACAGAGAGGCAGCAGTTCTAACAGACACATTCCTACAGCCGGCGTGGGGCGGAGCCCTGGCGTCATCCCTGCAGGCGAAGAACGGTGGGACTGCTGGATTTCCAACTCTGGTGAGCAAGTGTTCTAGCTGCATGACACCCATGCTACATACTTCAGCCGGTTGCATTGCAGGGGAAGTGCAGCTGTTACAGGAGGGCATGGCGGGCACTGCGAGGGGGCGCCAGCTGTCCCGCTGTCCTAATCTAGACCAAGTCCCCACGGGGAGGCAGCACCCCCCACCCAGCAGCCCTGGACTTCACGCCCAGGGAAGGCACTGCCTTCACCGTGATCTCCGTGAACGGTGATGCCCAGAATTATGTTATACAAGCTTTGCAACCGCAAACGTTCCGGCAGGAATAATACTAATAATGGCATGTGCATTCATGTGTAGAGTGCTAAAGAAAACAACAGGTAAATGCAGGGGGAACCCGCCATTCTGTCCTTGTAAATTTTCTGTAAATTTGAAATAGTTTCAAAATACAAAGTTTCTCATCATCAAATGATGCTATTAAGGGAACAGTGAAGAGGCGGACACATAAAACTACAAAAAAGTAGCAGCAGTATATACCAAGAACTCCTACCACTCGAAGAAGTTTAAAAAATTAAAAAATGGGAAAGATGGCAACGTAGGCAGGCATGGCTCACCTCTTCGCGCAACCAAATCAAAATTACAACTAAAATGTGGAACAACCATCACTCAGGAATGTCAGAAATTGAGCTGAATGGAAGTCTGACAACTACGAATTAAAGAAACCACATCCATCCAGGCTGGTTGGAGGGGCGCGGATGCACAACGGGCTGGCCCCACACCCCCGTGGATAAAAATTCGGGAGAGATATCTTGGGAGTGAGGAGTCTCTGACCCACACCAGGCCCCCCACCCAGGGTCCCAGTGCCAGGAAGACAACTCCCCACAACTTCTGGCTGAGAAAACCAGTGGGCACTGAGTAGGTGGAGGAGGCTGCTGGAGCCCTAAGCAGTTCCTCTTAAAGAACCCACCCACGGGCTCACCTACTCAGACTCACTCCCTCTGAGCTCCCGCACCGGGGTGGCTGCTGGAAGGGCACCAGTGGTGTACAGGGAGGGACTGAAGTATCTAGCATTGGGGTGAGCAAAGGCCATTGTCCCTTTGCTGAGCCCTCCCCTCACAGAGCCTATAGGCTGGCGCCATATCTGAGACCCCATCAACCTGGCTAACACTGTGTGACCCACCTTGGAGATCCCCAGAGGCTCCGCCCCACCCAAATTACAGGCCCACACAAGCTACTTTTCCATAAGAATGGCTGGTCTTGGCTCCCAAATCCTATCAAACGAGCAGCAGCTGGCTGCGGTGAGCCCCAGCAGCCGCCAGATCGGAGTCACAGCTTGGCTCCACCTGGGAGTCTCCAAGCCCAGCACAGGCAGCAGCCATCTCAGATTGCTTTACAGCTCAGGCAGGGAGCCCCGGGCAAAACATAGGTGGGGGCTGGATTTGGCCTGCACCGCCTGGGAAGCCCCAGGATCAACGCACCCAGTGGACACCTACAGACCACGTCGGAGCACCGCCACCCTGCCCCTGCACAGCTGAGCCTCCACGGAGGCAGACGGTGGTGGTCAGTGGTCACAGCCAGTCCTTGCAGCTGACTGGCCTGGGTAAATCCCTCCCATTGATCTGCCAACAGCAAGCAAGACTCAATTACAAGAGGAGGTTATACTCAGCCCACACAAAGGGCGCACCTCGAGTACCCAGCTTGGGTGATGGGGAGGCTGTGTCACTGGACCCAGAGGACACCTACTACATTAGGCCACACCACCAAGACATGGAGTCAAAGCAGCTCTACCTAATATATAGAAACAAACACAGACAGGCTGCCAAAACGAGAAGACAAAGAAACATGGCCCAAATGAAAGAACAGATCAAAACTCCAGAAAAAGAGCTAAACAAAATGGAGATAAGCAACCTATCAGAAGCAGAGTTCAAAACACTGGCTATGAGGATGCTCAAGGAACTTAGTGAGGACCTCAGCAGCATAAAAAAGACCCAGTCACTAACAAAGGATGCACTAATTGAAAAAAAGAACAATTTCTTAAAGATTTTATTTATTTTTAGAGACAGGGGAAGGCAGGGAGAAAGAGAGGGAGAGAAGCATCAATGTGTGGTTGCCTATGGCGTGGCCCTAACTGGGGGCCTGGCCTGCAACCCAGGCCTGTGCCCTGACAGAGAGTTGAACCAATGACCCTTTGGGTCGCAGGCTGGTGTTCAATCCACTGAGCCACCAGCCAGGGCTGAAGTAAAGAAGAATTTACAGGGAAACAACAGAAGAGTGGGTGAAGCTGAGAATGAAGTCAATGATATGGAAAATAAGGAAACAGAAAACTACCAAGCAGAGTAACAAGAAGAAAAAAGAATCCAAGAAAATGAGGCTAGTATAGACAGCCTCTTGGACAACTTCAAGAGTTCCAACATTCACATCACAGGAGTTCTAGAAGAAGTGGAAGAGGAAGAAATTGGAAATCTATCTGAAAAAAAACAGTGAAAGAAAATGTCCCTAATTTGGTGAAGGAAATTGACACGCAAGTCCAGGGAGCACAGAGAGTCCCAATTATGATGGATGCAAAGAGGCCACTCCAAGACACATCATTATTAAAAGGCCAAAGGTTAAAGATAAAGGGAGACTCTTAAAAGCAAGAGAAAAGAAGTTACTAGAAGGTTGCCAGATGGGAGGAGGGAGGGGGAGAATGGGTGAAGAGATGAGGGGATTAAGAAGTACACATAGGTGTTACAGAACAGCCATGGGAATGGGAAGTGCCATATAGGAAACGGAGCAGCCAAAGAGCTTACACGCATGATCCATAAACATGAACAATAGTGGGGGGATTGCCTGAGGGAGTGGGGGGCGCTGGGTGGAGAGGGGCAAAGGGGGAAAAGTCAGGACAACTGTAATAGCGTAATCAATGAAATATAATTTTAAAAAATTAAAAAATGGGGCAAAGACAAGAAAAAGCATTCAGCTAAAGATGAAGCATGAATGAAAGAAAACACACCAAAAATATGTACGACCTCATTAGAGGACAAATAAAAATGTGAAACACACTTGTGCTGGCAAGGGCAAAACTCTGACAATACCGAGTACTGCCGAGCCTGTGGAGCACCAGGAAACCTCAGACATCGCTGGGGAAGGAACAACTTGGTATCACTGCTCAGAAAAACTGGAAATTATATAATAACGGTAAAGATACACAAACACTTTGACCCTATACACCTATGGGAACGTACATGTCATTGAGGAAATGTACGAAAAGGCAGGAACAAGACTTTATGGTTTCAAAGTTTGTTACAGATAAAAACTGGTGAGAACCCAAATGAAAAAGAATGAACAATAGCTAAACACCTCAATATGGGTGATCTTAAAAAGATAAATATTAATGAAAAGAAGCAAGTCAAAATAATATATACAGTATGATATAATTTATACTATATTAAATATATATGAATTCTAACACTGTATTAAAAACTATTTAAAAAGCAATGAATTCTAAAAACAAAATTCAAATTAGTAGTTTCTGAAGTTGAGAACTGATTGTGGTTGGAACTTTAATGATACTGTAATTCTTTTCCTTAAATTAGACTGTATTATATATGTGGGGTGGGTTGTTATTTTTCTATTATATTATGTTAGTAATATATTTTTGTTATTTTTCTATTACATCAGGTAGTAATATAATAGAAATTATATTGTACATAAAATATTTCTTAATTAAAAATTAAATTCAAACTAGTTAATATTCAATCACATAAATATTTCACCCTTTCAGACAACATTCTAATAAACCCTTTAAACATTTGTATTAAATAGATATTTTACAAAGAATCTGAATACTTCTTTAAATGAGCTGCCTTTGTCTCTTACATTTAAAAGTCTAAATAAAATGTTGAATATTAAGTGCTTCTGTCAAAGATGAGAATGGGCCCCCTCTCAGGTTCACACAACCGTTCATTTCTAGGTGACGAAAACCGCCCCAGGCTGGGGCGTAAGGTGAAAAGACTCTGTGCCTGGTCCTGATCTTACAAGAACATTCTCCTAACAACCCCCCTAAGAGTCATCGGATGCTCTAAGAAAATGAAACTTTGTATGACTCATTATGTACTATTCTTAGAGCCCAGATTTCGTAAAGTTAAATTTTAACTCAAAGATTGATAAGCTGCCTATAAAGGCTGACAAATAGAAATGCAGATGTTTTCTATCCAGTAGAAAAAAAAAAAAACCAAAAAACAAAAGATTATGGGTTGCTTGCCCTGTAGGGCATTAACCAGTTTCGAATTTACGTGCCTTATTTCAGGTTTTTTCCCTTTCACTGGCTTTATGGTTTAGTCTCTTGTGGTCTCTTTTGAACTAGCTTTGTCTTCCTCTGCTTTCTTCATTAATTTGTGAGATAAGTATTTGGCATGTGGTATAGCTTTTTTCAAACATTATAATTTTATACCCATAACAAGCTTCAAAGAATTGCAACATACGAGGAAACTAATAACATCCCCTCATGAAGTGCAATTAAATCGATGTATCTCCATGTCCTTAGCGTGTTTCAGTGGCTGCCAAAATTTTAAGAAATCATGAAGGAGACAGAAAGTCCATTGCTGAACAGGAATTTCCAATTCAAAGTCATTATTTAAAACAATAAAAGTGTCATAAATATCACAGAGATTTTTAAAATACAGGAAATACTTTGTATTCCAAAACTCTGAAGTTTGACTTTTCTTTAAATACCAGTACATGATAGTTAACTTTATGTGTCAACTTGACTGGGTCACAGAGTGGCCAGATATGTAGTTAAACACTATTTGTGGATGTGCCTATCAGGGAGTTTGCTGAAGCGATGGCGTGAATATTCTTTAGCCCCCATCCTGAACGGGATGATGTCCACCCCATTCGCGCAGGAGAGGGTGTCATCCAATCCATTCTGGGTGTGGGGGCTAAAAAATATTAATGCTTTTCCTCTCGCCTTCTAAATTCTTCTGGCTGGGCTACTCATCAAATCAACAGAGACAGATTAAAAGGAAAAAAAATCAAAGTTTTAATATTTTCACATGGGGAATTCACGTAAGCATAAAAATTCCAAAGACAGGCAACACAGGGTATGTAACACCTTTTTTGACAAAGGAGAAAGGGGGCTTATTAGAGTTCAGAGGTGAGAAGGGGCAATTTACAGGTAGTGGAGGAAGAAGAGCAGAACTAGGTGGTGGGGATGTGTCATTATGGACAAAGGAAAAGGGGGGCAAGGGTCAATGACTTCAAAGGAAGCAAGCACTTTACAGATAGATGAGGGAAGGCTGAGCACATCTTGACTGGCAGCCCAGCCACCCTGGGGCCCAGGGGCCGACCCAGTGAGGCGAGGTGAGTGTGCTGAGATTTCCTTCCTGCAGCAGGTTTCCCTTTCCACTCTCTTGGGCAAGAAAGGGGTGAGGTTCAAATGTCATTTCTGAGTCTTTGGTTTCTTAATGGCCAGCTTCAAGTCAAGGTCCCCAGAGGCAGTTTCGGGGTGGCAAACCTTTGGTCCCCTGCAGAATTATAACGTTATTAAAACACTTTTTAAATCCACGGTGTTTCTTTTTTTTGTACCATCCTGCCTTCTGAAATATGTTCTAAAGATGGGTGGGGGCAAGGCAAGCAAGCTGAAACGATTTCTAGAGAAAAGTCAACCAGTGTGTCCTGACCAGGAAGATGGGCTCTGCAGACCAAAGGAAGCTCCCTTAGCGCGAGCCCGCACTTCAGCCCCTGCGAGGCGTCGCAGCAGCCACCAGACCAGCATTCGTGTTGTTCCCAGCTTCTCACTCAGAGCCCAGGCTGCTGCGCCCTCTCCTAGTCCCTTCTTAAGCTTGAGGCTTTGAGGAAAGGAAACATTACACCAAAATGTGTTTCCAGCGAGGTGTACTACATTAAGGTACAATGTGGCATTTTAAAAAATGCTTGTTAAAGTTACTATTGAAGTTAAATATGAGGTTGGCTTTTTCTGCTTATATTTAGGACTTAAACCATTTGTTACACCAAAAATGAAAATTTTTAAGAAAGGAAAAAAAAATAGTTTAACCGAGTCTCAGTAGAACAATACCAAAAAAAAAAAAAAAAAAACCCATATATTTGCAGATTCGCTACTTAAATTTTAAATTTCACACACCCCAGTTCTCAAAAATTCACCTTAATTGAGCACTTAACTGCGTCTTTTGCTTGCTTCTCTCCCAGCATGTGACACACTGAACAGTCCCCATTGTGAGTCCTCCCTCTCACCGCCCCCCGCCCCCGCGCCCCCCCCCCCCCCCCGCCCCCCGCCTGCAGGACAGATGCAGAGAGCATTAGATGGCGAGCTTTTGAGCAGAGGCGGGCCTTAGTCCATCAGACCTGAGAGACGAAGGTGGGGAATCCCAAACAAGCGGGCTCTCCTCCGGATTCCCTGGGTTCTCTGCGGGGCTCACACCTCTAAACCCTAAAGGATCTGGTTTGCATGTTGGAGTATTTGTTGTCTCCTTGTCGACAGGTAAGTAGAACGGTTCTGAGGTTACCAGGAGGGTCACTGAAAGGAGAGGAGGCCTGACCCCGGTATCGCTCCTCAACTGTGAGCTGCTGAGTGTGATGAAAGCTCTGCACGGCCATATAAAAACCGCCCACAACGCGAACAGCGTCATAAATGCTTCACAAAGGTCCTCAGGATTGACTTGCTAATGAACTCCCTCTCCTCCTCGCCCGCAGACTGCCTGTGCAGGGCACATTTTTCTGAATCTGAAGGGCAGAGAGCTTTCCACGCGGGTGCGGCTTGCTCCATCTCTCTGTTCCCTAGCGACCCTGCCTGTCCAAAGAAATAAAGCCTTCGCTTAATGACATCGATTTGTGCCCTGTGTTAAAAGCTGCTGCATCTCAGGCAGCCTGCGCCCTGCTCTCCGAGCGCATGCTGTCTGCACCCTGTGCGAAGCTGGGAGAGCCGGCACTGGAGCTGCGGCTCGAGCCCCAGAGGCCCCGCGCTCGGGAACCTGGGTGCTTGGAGCCACGGCTTCGCGGTCCGGCTGCACCACAAATGTTAACCGCAGCCTGACCTCCCACGCAGAGAAAGAGGAAACATGACAGGGGACTCTTCTCTGGAAGAAAAGGACCTCGAGAGTTTCAGCTTTGAACATTAAGCTGATTATTTCCCATGGCACGTACCTATCAATACATTTGTAACAGCGATGTCTTTGAAACCGAGTGCAGCCTGAGAAGCACGTCCCTGGCACTCGGCTATGGCTTTGAGTCAGGTATTCGAGGGGTTTCTCGCTGACATGAGATGATGCTTTTATGTAACTCTACACGTTTCATGCCTGAAAAGTAACCCAGCCTGAATCCAGAGGCCGTGGCACCAGACAGCCTTGCATACGAGGCGGCCCATGGGGTGGTTACCGTGAACAGCTCGCCAGAAAAGGGCAGCGAAGGGAAGTGGACGTTGAGCTTAATAAACTAGGCAGGGCACGAGCCTGCTTGCTCGGCCAGGAAGCTGCAGCTTCGCACCCCGGCAGGCCATGGCGGACTCACATTCCTGCCCCCTCCCACCGGATTGTTGTGGGGTGGGGGCAGGGGGCGCTGCTGGACCGCAGAGGCCTGTCGGTCTCACGGCAGAACGGACCCCTCCGAAGCCCCCGGAAGCCTGGGAAATTGATCGGTTCTCTTGAAAGCGCACCCGGCCCATCCCAAATCCAAACTAATATAATCCCAGGGAAACACAGAAAATCTCTCTCTCGCTCTGTGTTTCTGTCTCTTGCTCGTGCCCTGCACTGGCATGGCGGCCTTGCCTGCCTCCTGCATGGCCGCGGGGTCTGGACAGCCGCGTGGCCCACGGCCCTGCAACTGCTCCGCACGCAGGCTGCGGGCCGGAGCCTGAGGCGGGTGGCGGCTGGAACCACGCACGGCGCCGGTCCGGCCCGAAGTACAGAGCAGACACTCTGCGCAGGGCCTGCCTCCGGGCCCCGCTGAGGATGAGGCTGGCCTTCCCACGGCCAGGCGGGCGGAGCCGGCCCCTGGGAGGTCAGGAGGGGCCCCCTAAATGGCACAGCATCAGTGAGCCACGGCGTAGAGCCCCATCCTCTCGTGCGCGCCCCAGGAAAGTCTTTTCCCGTCGACATCGCAAGAACCCCACTCCCAAGGCTCACAAAAAGATTTCCCTGGAGGAGGGATGAAAGGCAAACAGCTCCAAGGTTATTCATTCCCGAAAACAGCCGTGGTTTTCAGGCCCCTCCGGAAGCGCTCAGGCTGCGAGGCCTCGGCCCGTGCCGCTGTCCTCCGAGGATGCGCGGAGGCACGCCGCCCGTCGCCGCGATGACCCCGCGGTTTCGGTGGGGCTGGAAGGTAGACGCCAAGGGGACCGTGGAGGGAGCGTCGGGTCGGAACACAGACGCCGTCCCTCTGCCGTCCAGGTCGGCGGTGGAAACCGTCGCACAGCTCGGAGGCCCTGAAGGTGACGGACGCCGAGAGGGCGCACGACGGCCGAGCTGTCTCACCCCCAGGCTCGCGGCGGCTCCCATGGGCCCGCGTCTGGGGTGGGAACCGGAAGAGGGGGAAGCCGCCTCCCACGTTTCATCTGAAAGTTGTCCCTTCTCGAAGGGACCGGTGACCTGCTCCATCAGCTTTCACTGAAAGGACCCAAGGAGGAATTCTCAGGGAGTTTTATGTCTTTTGAAAAATGCTGATGATTTTTTCCAAGACAGTGGGTACTTGGTGTTACTGTTCTGCATACAGAACTTTTGACACATTTTACTTTTGAAAAGGATTTCAACAATGAACAGATTGTACTTTCCAAGTAAATTTTCTTTGGGGCAGAACACCTCATTAATTACTCTGCATAAAAATATCTGTGTGGAAAGATGCAGGGCCTCGGAGAGTATTTCATAATAATATAAAATGATACCTCCTTCGCTCTGTCTTCTCTTATTCCTGACAGGCTAGCGAGGGCTTCTACTGGCTCAGACATGTGTAGTTTTGTTTTGTTTTGTTTTTTTTAGCAAATTAACGCTTTTCTATACTAATCAAAGTAAAAAAAAAAAAAATCTCAGAACTGGGAGTTTTTTTTTTCCCCAGAATATCGAAGGCAGAATTCTGATTTTTCCCTTGAATACTGAGGAGGTGCGCCTAGGAAAAAACGCCTTGTTAAAGTTTTCTGTCACAGTTGCTGATGAGAGGATTTACACACGTCAAGTAACAGACTGGGCGCCGCTGGGTTCCCCACCCCCATCTTAACTCAAGACTTGATGCTGCAAAGATGCTCTCACAGTGTTTCCAAGGTGCTGCTTTGGGCCCTGCAGACCTACTCTGCGCCCTCTGCACCTGCTGCTTCCAGCGCTGGGTGCTCTCTCCCATCTGCTGTCCCTCCGGGCCCCCTGCCCTCTGGATTCCGGCTGGTGTGAGCAGCAGAGGCAGCGGCGGGGGGGACACTGAGAAGGATTCCTTCGGAGGCCTCCCCGCCTGCCTCCCTGGTCAGACTTTCCTCTAATCAGGCCGCGCCTGCGGGGCAGTGGCTCTCCCCGCTCCAGCTCCTCAGGGGGTCTGGCGCCTCGGTGCTGGTCTCCCCCATCCTCACCACACTGTGTCAGTAGTCGCTTTGTGACACAGTCTTCATTAGCCCTTGAGTGTGCCATCTGAAGGCTGCCTGGCCCCTGAGCAACATGCTGGAAAAGGTCCCACGCAATGAAAACCAAAAACCAAAAACACTAGCTGATTTTACGGCGCGGTTCACATAAGAAAAATGGTCTGTCACAAGCTTCCGAAAATGCGCCCTGCAGTTCTAATTCCCAATTTCACCCTCAGGAAGTTAAAACTAAGTCCCTCTGCTGCTTCTCCCACCCCGGCCCCAGGAGCCTGGGGGATGATCTGTGGGCGGGGCTCTTCATTGGCCTAAGTTTCCCATTTGCCTGTATTAGCAACAGATTGTATTAATTCTATTCTTAAGGGTGGGCAGGGAGTGGCTTCTTTTAATTTTCACTACAAAATGCCTGTCACTGAGTATTTGTAGCTGCAGAGCTCACTCTTCTCTATTTGTGTGGCCTCCACGCACGTGTTCTGTCCTGCTCTAATTTCAGGGCCCGAACTTCCTGCAGCAACTGCTTCTGTGTCCGTCCACGATGCCGCCAGGAGCGCCTTTGCATCAGGACCACCCTCAGCTGAGAGCTGAGTAGGAAGGACTCCTGTCCCCGCGTGGCCACACCTGCCCGTGCCTCCCCCTTGAAACCGCGCCCCCCCCCCCGCCCGCACTGTCCTTGGCGGGCGATACAGAGGGTGTGCACCCGTTTACTGCAGGATTTTGACTTCAGTTTTCACACCAAGTGTTTCTGGATCACATTTGTTTAATCTGTAGACACTCTTTTGGCCTACAGTTTATTTTGACTCTTCTCAAATGAATGTTTCCGATCTCCCAAGAAACAACTTTCAGAAGCTGGCACATGTATATACCCTACCCTTTCCTGGGTTCAGTTAGAGGAACTAACAGAATGTCTTCCTGCTTCAGCCCTACCTTGAGAAGTTGCATTGAGTGAGGGGAACAAGGGCCCTGCCTTAGAGAACTAGGACGCCTCTCGCCCACTGAGCACTGCATGGGGCGTGCCCTGCTTCGCAGGCTGCGGGGTGGACTTGCGTCCCCTGTCGTTCACCAGGCACGTGCCGCCATTTCCACGAGGTGACTGGCTCATGTTTACTTCCATTTGAATGAATCATGGCTCAGTCCAGAGACGTGCACGCAATGCTTCGCCGGTGGCTTTTCGTGGACCAGGGCTGCTGAGGGCTCGGGCTGGCGGGAATCAGGTTGTCTGCTGGGAGGAGAGGCCGAGAGCCACGTGGATTCAGGCTTCAGCCCCTGGAAGACCAGTCCCTGCGATACAGTCACGAGGGTGAAGTTTTGGTCGCAAAGCCTTCCCATAGCAATTAAATGGAAAACGTTGCCCTGCATTAGTGATACATATATCACATTTGTATGTATATATCACATATGTGATATACGTGCGGTGACGTATAAGGCAGCTCAGCAGAAAGCTTCCCCTCTGGTCCCTACACAGTTAAAGATAAAATTCTGTCCAGATTAGCACCAAGATACTAAACTTTCTCCATAATTTCTCTTCAATAATTCTATAATTTCAAGAGTCAACACTTCAGAAGTGACTTTTCTCTGTAGAGTCAGTCCTTTCCTGTGTAAATACCCCAGAATAATGAATTCTCAGTACATCTCATCCACGTTCTCAGCGGTCGTCTTATTAACCACCAAAACCGGCGGCCATTCCCTCCTTTTCACTGACTGAAAGCTTAAAAAACAACCTGTAAGGGACAGTTCCAGACCGTCCAAGCCCGCGGGGAAAGTACGAGCGCCGGCAGGCGGGCAGGGGGCCGCATTCCCCGCGGCCCGGCTCCAGCCTCCGCCGCCGCGGCCGGGTGCGCTGCGGGCGCGCGGCGAGCACGAGTCCCGCAGGGCCGTGCCCGATGCCCACGCCACGGAGGCGAGTTATCGACACGCAACTCTCTGAAACGGGGAGAGAGCAGCGCCTGGCTCACAGGGTTGTCGCGAGTTAACACCTCAAACTACTTAAAACAGTGCGATGAGCGCCACGCACTCCGCCAGCTCTGCTGGAGAAGTGAGCGTCTGTCTCCCGCCTCTAAGGATTCAGTCCGGGCAATTTCCACCCACGCTTCACGGCAGCTGCAATAGCCAAGAGAGCCTCTGCGCCTGAAGACTCAGGCTTGCAGGTTAGCGATAGAAAGCACGGCATGCCGGTATGGCTGTCAGGTTTTGACAAAGTCCTACATCGCGTCCACGATTGGAAAGGGGGCGCGCATTCTGCAGGCAGCCAAGTCCTGACGTTCACAGTGATTCGTCCTGGTATAAAACCCGTTCAGCTCTTCGCCTGGCCAAGGCGAGGCCTCAACCTTGAGTACACCTGTAATAGAAAATCCATAATGCTCTTTCTGTAGGCCAGCCAGGTAGAACTTAGGATTGCCGCCGCAGGCAGAAAGACGATGCTACTCAGAAAACACGCGTGGCTTCTTTTCGGTTGTTTTAAAAATATATTAAAAGAAGAAAAAAGGAAAATATTTTCTTTGCCCCATAAAGGGGGAAAAACAAATTCCACAGTGTTCAGTATCTCCCTTTGGAAATACGTGTTTCATGGAGTTAAAATGTTCCAATGATGCTGTTTTGAGATCATTTGGCCTGCTTCTCATTCTATGTCACACACAAAGAATTCTCCCACATAGGATGAGAAATTGGCCACTGGTTCGCCAAGCATCTGCTTTCAGATGCGGCTTAAGCACTTGTTTCCTAATAGTTTAAAAGTCTCCAAACAGATTCCCAGACTGTGTGAAAACAGGGTAATTCTTAGAAGATTCTGGAGGAGCAGAACCTGATCTGGGTCTGGCTCCATTTCTTTGTCCTGATGACTAACTATAAATTTGTTAGGAAATTTGGGGAAAATGCCATCTTCAAGAAGTTTTGACTATTTAGAGATTGTTTCAATAGGTAGAAATATTGTTGGAGATCATTGCATAATTTAATATGTATAAAAACCTAGCAAATGTTTGAATTAGGAACCCAAATACTTGAACCGTGCATAGTTTACTTAGTTTCCAGGTTTTATAGCTTATAAAAATTTGTTCTTTGCTAATTATAATAATTCTGTCAGAATACTTTTTCCAAAAACAAAATGTACATTAAATCATGGGCACATTATTAAACTTTTCATAATTTAGCTTAAATGGTATTGTCAGCAATATTTATTTTATCTTTTATATGATAGTACAGCATTTGTCAAGCTTTCTGACACTTAGTATGAAAATTGCTCTATGTATGGATCCAAAAAATATGAAAATAGTAAAAAGTGTTTTAAATCCAATAAAAGTATTATGAAAATAACACAAAATACTTTAACATCAATTGCCATATATTGCCTGTGTATATGCTAGTTCCTTTGTTAAAGTAACAAAACATGTATGAATTAGTTGCTTGGTTCTTAATTAGTTCCCTCTCAAGTTCTCATGAAGCAGTTTTAACATTATACTTCTTTGCACTGAGTATTTTATATAAAGCTAACACTGGTTTTAAGCTTCTAACCATAACAACAAAGATCATAAAATGCCATGACCCAATAAGAAAATATTCATCTTTTCAAGATTCCTGAAATCAAACATAAATTCACTTAAACACAGCCTATTTCTACATACTCATGACACTAAATCTAGCCTTGAATTATATAAGGATCAAAAGTTTTCAAAAGCAGCAACTGTAATGATTAGACTTCACCATGCACAAATATAACCTAAAATCTTTAATGGAACTAATAAAAAAGATTATGTCCCAGAGAAGGTTCTTATTTATTCTTCACATCAGCCTGAAGCCAACTCTATAGCTGAAAGTTAAGCTCCTTAAAGTTGGGTAAAAGAGGCAAGTCTGAAGTGTAAATTGTAAAATATATTTTGGCACTCTCTCTTCTCCTTTCTCTGCATGGTAGCCATTTTCTTTATACCAAAACATTAAAGCGTGTCAATGATCAATCTAACAACATCATTACAAACTCTGATTTTTGCTGAGTATCACAGAAGTGACTCACTACAATCTTTGCTTGCTTGTCTAGTGAGTATGGACCAAGACAATGGAATAGACGGAATGTTTACAAATAAGTCAGCCTCTCTAGTCCCAACCTCCCAGACAAGCCATTATTATGAAAATTATAACCACATTCTGGGAATCTCTATGACGTGTCCCTCAACCCTGAGAATGTAGTTCAATCTATCACCTTCCCTTGCAGACCAAACCACCTTATTCATGTCCCAGGTATGTGACATTGATTCTGACTTTGATTTATTTTCTTAATTTTGCTCCTCCTATATGTACTAATCAAAATGTCCTATTAATATTCGCTTTTGTCTATCGCTCTCAATTTTATACCATTCCTACTATCAATACCCAAACTATACCCAGCTTAACACTCAACACATTTAAGACTTCCTAAGCATTCGCCCTGGCTGGTGTGGCTCAGAGGATTGAGTGCTGGCCTGTGAACCAAAAGGGTTACCGGTTTGATTCCCAGTCAGGGCACACACCTGGGTTTCAGGCCAGGTCCCCAGTAGGGAGTACGCAAGAGGCAACCACACATTGATATTTGTCTCCATCTCTTTCTCCCTCCCTTCCCCTCTCTCTAAAAATAAATTAAATTAAAAAAAAAGACTTGTTAAGCATTCAATGTTCAATAAATATTTCTTGAATGATTTCTGTATCAGTCCAGATAAGATAACTTTTGCTGCATCGTACAAAAACCTCAGTGGATTAAAACAATATGGGCAGATACCGCACATAAGCTACATGTCCGTCTCAGGTGTACAGAGGGACCACGGGATCTCAATCAGAGACCAGGCTACTGGACCTTGTACTCGCTGGAATACACCTCTTTCTAAGGTGGAAAGAAAGGAACATGAAGGAGCACCTACCAGCCCTTCTAGTCCTCCACCTGGAATTGAAACGGGTCACTTCTCCCCGCCCTCCAGCCCTGACTCTGAGAGCAAGGCTGTGAAATCCTACCACGTGTCCAGAAGGAGGAGAACCGGCAACCCTGCTGGCTCACCTCCGGGCCCCCAGACTGTCAGCTGCAGGCTGATCTCACGTGGGACGCGTTTCCTTTCTCTTTCTTTGCTCTCCCCTGCTTGTACGATGTCCTGTAGCTTGTAGGCAACATGTTTCCCTACCCGGACAGAACACACAGTGTTGATGCCAAACCCTCAGGGGCCCTTGTCCTCTGACCTGGTTGCCAGCCCGTGGAAAGGGGGCGGCCTAAGTCTAGGGCAGTCATGTCTACGGCGGCCTCGAGCCTCACCGACTAATCCAGACCTTATCAAAGAGATAGCGCCGCGGGCGGCGAGGAGCTTTTTGCCCTTTCTCCTGGAGTGTTACAGCCACCACTGGTCTGGGGCTTTCAGCGGCGGGCCTGGCTCCGGGCCCCTGCCAGTCCCAGGGCACTCGGAGTCTGGTCCCCTGCAGAGCCAGGCTCTGGCGGCCTGCGTTTGCTTTCCGGGCCAGAGCCCCAGCAAGCCCAGGCTACCGCGTGTGCTTCCATTCCAGTGCGGGCCCATAAAGATTGTATCTTGGTTACAGTACCTTCTGATGTTTTAGGTTATTTTTCCTGATGTTGCTCCGTGCTTGGCATGGAAAGGGTGCTTTTAAAACAGATCTTCCAGGGCTACTTTCTCCTCAAATGACTTTGATGGTTTTCAAAGATCAAATCTTCATGGCAAGCCAAGTATCTGCTAACAAACACTACGATACCGAAGTATGAGTCAGGGGCTGAGTCGGGGGCTGAGTCAGGGGCTCTCCGCCTGGGCAACACTGGCATTTGGACCGGATCTTTCTTCTCGGGCGTGGAAGGTGTCTGTTTTGGACGTTGCAGGATGTTAGCAGCGGTCCCAGCCTCTGCTCTCTGGGTTCCAGGGAACACGCACACACACAAGCTGGGACAGTCACACATTTCTCTGGACATTGACTAATGTCCTTCATAGGAAAGGAGCAAGATCACCACCGATGACCTCAAGGCAGGTCAAGAAGAGTGACAAGAACGCGCTGGATAAACGTTTAGGGTAACCGCTAAGGATGACGTTTCTTTAGGTCAGCACTGAGGGGGGGCAGACTTAGATTACAGATCAGGTGTGTGGGGATTTTTAAAAATCCCCAGAAGTTGTGTTACCATTTCATCACGTATTATACAAGGAGAATGATCCCTAGCAATTCCAGACACTGTGCGTGAGGGGCCACATGTGTGCTTGGGGCCCAGGCACGTCAGTGGGGCCTGGGACTCTCTGGCTTCAGTACTGTCCCCACCCCGGGAAAGCCCACGGTGCCAGGCAAGCCTAGATGGTTGGTCTCCCCATCACAGGCCTGCGCAGCACCCCAGTTCATGTCTGTGGAAAGGGCATGCCAGCCCTAAAAATCCTGCTGCACCCTACAAAAGAGACTTTTGTCTAGCCGCCCCTTATGCCTACTTCCTGCTCTCCCTGAATTTTTATTTTGTGCCCTAAATCTTGAGTCTCTTCCCTCATCTCCTCACTGGCATTTAAACAAATGTGGACTTTATACTATTTCTTCTATTTCAAAAGACAAAGAAAACACTCAAAAGGCCTTTTGTGTGTAGCAGAGTCTACCAAAAATTTGAGAGATTAGAATATCATATATTCTGGCTCCTCAGATTTCCAAAGCCAATCTACCAGGTTGCACGCCCATTTATTTTCTCTCTCCGTCACCTCCCCCGCACCCGGCTCCTCGCTCCCTCTCCCGGTTTACCCTCTATCGGAGGACCTGAGAGCTTGGATTCATCTCCATAAAGTGTGTTTGTTTGTGTTCTGGGAGGCGCAGTGAGAGAACGTTTCTTCCGCCCTGTCAACCACAGGACGGGTATTTGGAGGAAAGAAAAATGTGTTCTGGCTGCAGGTGGCAAAGGGCTTTCTTGCCCAGAGAGGAGACAAGAAAAGCAAAGGCGTGGAGATGAGGTGATACTGGGAGAAGTGGGGGGAACGAGGAGACAAGTATAAGCCAAGAGAAGGATCGATGGAGGCAGGTAAACGTAGACGTTCAGACTGGGAACACATTCAGGAGGCACTTAAATGCCCAGGCACAGGCTTGGGAACTTATCCCATGGGCAGTAAGAAGCTATGGCATGATTTTAAGCAATGGAGTGATATGATTAAAATGAAACTTTTATATCGCATCAGCAAGCAATTATTTCCCTTTATTTTAATTATTTCAGTCTTATATCATTTTCTCATTCATCAACCTACAGTACAATCTCAATATTTAGTTCTAGGTGAGCGCAAAAGTCTCCAGGTTAGGAATTGTATCTTCTTTTTCTTTCCATCACGTAGAGCGGTTTTAAACTGACAGAAAATATAAACTAAGTTTCTTAAGTAATTTTTATAAATGAATGCTATTATTCAATATAATGTATATCCTATTATTATTTGAAAAGAAGTGTTATTGCCAGAAACCCAAATAAAATGTAGCAACACAAAATGCAAAATTTCTAAAGTGATAATGCCACCTTAGTGTTTATTTCCTCTCTGTGGGGAAGCAGGTTTTTTCCAGTGTAAATAAGATAAACGACATAGATGAGGCAGGGCACGCAGCTCGCCTGACATCTGATGGGCTCTTGGGCTTTGGGGGCGATGTTTGGGGGGATGTGAGGGTCTCCCCTCGCTGCGGCGGAGCCGCAGGGACCTCGCTCGGGGGGCAGCCGCGCCGGCTGTCTGTCCGTGAATCCCCACGTGCGCCGTGAAGTTGTTGGCAGCCTATGGAGTCATCGGTGAACAACGGTGACTGTCCCTTTTCCTGATTTTAGTTCTTTGCTGGTGTTAAATTGAGAATATTTCCTACTGACTTTAATATCATTTGTGTGTGTGTGTGTATCACACATACATGTATGTTCTCAAGAATATTTTTACCTTCCTGCTACTTTTCGCCTCTTTCCTGTCCTGGGTTCATTTACATAGATACTTTGAGCTAGATCTCCAGATGTGTTGTCCTTACTTGTCAGTTGCATGTTGTCAAATGAATGTTACTAAGCAGCTGATATTTTCCATCTGTATTTTACATTTTCTTATGGGGCAGAATACAGTTAAAACGACAGTACTGCACACTGTACCCACAAGCTGACAGGCCCGCATCTGTGTTCTTCATTCCTTCACATAAAAACCCATTAATAAATCTCTATTTAAGTGCAGTTCAATGGCGAGTAAAAATGACCCCCACTGTGTTGTTCTAGGGTCACTACACCGAAATTACTGTGCTGTACCCATACTGCACCTCTTCGTTTTAAGCTCTTTTCTTTCTTTTTAGTCATTAGTTTACTTTAATGAGTAAAAGAGGAAGAATGAAAAAAATTTCCATGACTTCACTAATATAATTTCCATGAACTTACAATGGCTTCAAGCTAAAAGCAATAAAATTATGACCAACATACACAGATATGTGTAGCCAAGTGGCTTGAGATATCCATTACCCCCAATTATTTATGCTCCTTTATGGAGGTCTGACTGACTTTCAAATAATAGGTCAACAAGAATTTTGCTGAGCACCAACAGGTTTTTTTCATAAATCAACTCATGGTCAGGTTGAAATTTCCATCCTTTAAGGGTCAATTACCCTTTAAAATGAGTGACTCAGACCCATTACTCTGCTGTTTCTGAAGCTCTGCTCCTCAGGAGCGCGCGCCGCCCCGGTGAATCAGCGGCGGCCGCACCGCAGCGGGCTCCGCCCGCGCCGCTCACCTTCCCGCCGGCTCCCTCGGTTCTGTCCTTCGCCTGCGGCGGCCCCATCCCCCGGCTGGTTTCCAGCACTGCCTGCGGCCGTGCCAGAGGCCACTCTGGAGGCAAGAGGACTGGCGTCTAAGGAAGACAGCGGCACTCAGTCGTGCAGCCACCAACGCCCTGCCCTTCCCACTGATGAGGCTGTCCCTAGGGAGTCATTCCCGGCCACCGGGCCTCTGGGACGCACCAGCTTCTAGCCCAGGTTACTGAGCCCGTGACTGCGACTGTTGGATAAACTGCCTCGAGGGGGTGAAGGGCTCGCTCTCCCCTGTGCGAAGCGCTGAACTGGGCCCTGCAGGTTAGATGCTGCTACCTAGGGGGACAGGGACAGAGCGGGTGCTGCGTCCCAAAGGCCAGCGTTTAGTCTCCCATAGAGAGCAGCCATGGGGTGTGGCCACCGAGGGGGGGGGTGACTTGGGCAGTGGGGGGGCTCTGCGGGCGAGGGGGTTTCTGAAGGGGCCGGGAGCTGGGGGCCGCGGATGGCAGCGAGCCCAGCAGCAGAGGCTGGAGGTCCTCGGCGCGGGACACCCGGCCACCCGCCGCGCCGGCCCGTGGAAAGGACCAAGGGAGACTCTACGCATGGCTGTGCTGCCTGTACTGGCTGAACTCTGAAAGGTAATTAAGCTCCAAATTGACAACGGATCTCAGAGATTGGCTTGATCGATGCTGGCCCTTCCAGCGGACCGGGGCTGGACCAGAGCAAAACAGACCATTGTCCCCTGCCTTGGCCAGTTATTCCCTGCCGGTCGCAAGCCTTGAGGACATAGGGCACAAGGTCAAAGTTCTTTGGAAATCTTACTGCACCTCCCATTTTAGCTTTTGTAAACCAAACAGTAGTTTGGGGGTCACTAGCTACATTTATCCTCCCTCCACACTAATAAAATGAACAAAAATAGTTCTTAAATGAAGAGAGAAAGTAAAAGGAAAAAAAAAAAATCCTTCTCAAGCCGCAACTAACTCAGGACATGAGAATAAACAAAAGCCGTGAACCTCTAAAGTGAAGCTAAGGAAAGAAACAGGGTTCTCATGTGATACAGCGTCTCCGGCCATGGGGCCCTGGACTGCCTGCTTTGCTCCCAGAGTCAATCCTGGAAAAAAGCGTATGACTACAAAATCCTCTACATTCTCACCAAAATCTGCCGCTCGGAAAAACGTGGACGGTGAAGAAGTCGGCAGACCTTGTGGTTGTTCCTCTCTGCTATGCTGCATGGGTTCAGTTTCTTTAGAATGAGTGAGCACGTATTGTTGCCTTAAAATAGGGGTTACTTATGTGGAAAATCAAAATGAGGAGTAAAAACTTGCCCAACGGGTCACACGCACAGGAGCCACTGAAGGCGTTGGGACGCTCTGTGGGGCGTCAGAGCTGAGCTCGGCCAGTGTGCCTCCTGCTCATCGGGTCTTCAACAGACGTGCTTCCAGAAATGAACTGTCGGATTACACCAAGCGGCAGACAGTATATGGTATCAGTTTTCTGCATGAATGTATTCTAAGAAATGAGAACGGTTCTTACACGTCGCCTTATTATTTTGTTTTATTTAGACAGCGTGCCTGGAAATAATAACTTTTCTCTCCCTAAGACCTTTATGCGCCACCATTTTTTCCCATGAATTTATAGTCTAGGTAGTACCAGTGGCAAATGAAAAGCATGTAATTTCATTTTCACTGCCGTGTATTCTCAGTCTCCCAATCGTATAGAGAGTGTGAACATCACTCACCCTCCTCCTTCATTTTTAAATGCCAGCAGCTGAGCAGCTAATTATTTTGCCCAGCGCTGTGCCAGGCACTGTGGGAAATCCCTGAAACATGCCTGCTCCCAGCAAGCTCAGTGCCGCTGGTGATAACACAGTCCCAGAAGCTACTGTGACCGCCAGTAGTGAAGGCTCCTAGGGAGCTACTAGCTGGGGTCTCCGCTAAAATCACTCCCTCAGGACCCATTCTGCACTACAATAGCCCAACTCTCATGGCTCCAAACCACAGTCCTAGGTGCCTGCCTGGTCCACTTTCAGAGGAGGTGGGAATTCTGAGGTTCAGATGACTCCCCCCTCCACACTTCCTCCTCCCTCGCCCCCTGCATTAAGTGGTTACACCTAAAAAGAAAGCAGCAGGGAGAAGCTGAGCGGGAGGGGAAACTTGGGCAAATGGGAAAAAGAATACCTGTGAGTAAATCCAGCCCTTCCAGGCCATTGCACGTTAAGGCCACCCCACGCCTGTCACTGCCTGAGGCCCCCATGTCCCAGGGCAGGAGGAGGGTGGCCCCGCACGAGCGGAGAGCACGTTTGCCCTCCGCCTGCCTTTTTGCTTCATTCCGGCCCTACGGTTGGACGACACCCAGAGTCTTGCTGAGGGCGACCTTCATTCGATGTAGTCAAAGGCTAATTAATCCCTTCCAGAAACACCCTCGCAGCTCCGGCCATCCTTAACTCCGGTCCAGCTGACACATAAATGTAACCGCCACGCGTCACTAACTCCTCCTGTGACCTGCCCATCTCCTCGGCCCTTTCACGCTTCCGTTGGCTTCCCTGGAAATCGGCGATGGGTAAGAACTAGCAGTATTGGGGTCACTGAGAGAACTGAGTACGTGAAAGCACTTTACAGACATTAGCATCGTATAAAAACATAGAGGCAGCGGGATGTCCTGGCTGTACCCAGCCTGTGCCAGTCTGGAATCAGTCTGCCAACTCCGAGGTGATGGCCACTCCAGAAATCTGTTTGCACGCACTATGTTCAGACTGAAGGAGGAAAGAGCAGAGTGTGTGTGTGCGTGTGTGTGCGCGCATGCGTGTGTGTGTCCAGCGCTAGGGCTAGTCCGGGGGGAAAGGAAGTAAAGGCAGAAAAATTGAGGGTATGACTTGGTGTCTGTCCCCAAGCACTGTGAGAAAATTCATATCCCCAGTGAGTAGGAACTAAAGCAAATACTGAGGAAGGTGTTTACAAGAAATTCTGTGCATCTCTGAGTGTTACCATGGTTTCTTGCCTCCACTGACAAAATGTGACCGATGGCAAGAGCAGGCTCACTCTTTGCTGCCCCCAGCCATCGCAGACCCTCCCGAGTGCTGAGGGGCCACATGCGACCCCCTCAGCCGCGGAGAGAACTTCCATGCCTAGGGGGGCCGCCCAGCGGAAGACGGCCCCCAGCCAGCCGGCACTCCCGCGCGGCGCCCCAGGGATGCGGCGACACAGCTGCCGCAGCCGGCAGGGAGCAGGCTTCCTCGGGGAAGCGGAGTTGAGGGGCGTGGACGCACTGGTCCCTGAGCATGTAACAAAAAGCTCCCAGGTGCCTGAGACACCGCAAACTCGGAAGCTGCAGGTGTGGGCTTGAATATGCACGCCCGCAGGGTGAGGTCAGGGCATGTCACTAGGGTGGCGTCCAGAAGCATCCATTTCTTACCCCTGTGTCATATCCCCTTTAGGGACTGAGTCCTTATCTTACAGGCTTGTCCCTAGAGAACAGTGCATTTTACTGTGCCTAGGACATCCTGCGCAGCTCAAGTTACACCTGCAACCCGAATCCCTACAGCAAGGGCTTTCGAATGTTGAAGCCATATAAACGTTTCTTCAAATGAGAAGTCCTGAATCCCAATATAAATTCCAACTGATGGCTAACATAATGAGCAAAGAAAATATCATTACCTTTAAATTTGGCCCTGGAATTTTTTTATTTAGAGAGGTATGTGTTTTTTGAGAAATAGATTATGACCGATGCCGGGGAACTCTGTGCTTCCTTGGCACCCCCAGAGGGTCTGCACGTTGGTGGAGCCCAGCGCGAGCACAAGCAGAGAGAGGAAAGGTCTGTGTCCCCGGAGCGGTCTGGGAAGGACAGGCAGGGGGCACCTAGCACAGTCGTAAATGCAGGTTCTGTGTTATTTTAAGTGTGTGTGTGGATAGATAGAGAGAGAGAGAGAGAGAGAGAGAGAGAGAATAGACAGATAGATAGCCTGACACAAATAACATCCCTTTTTTATTACAAAATCTTTTATTACAAAACCATAAGCATGTCATTCTGAAACACAACAATATCACACTTAAGCACACCCTATGACATTTTAGGTGAAATGTTCAGATTAAAACTGTAAGTTACTACACCCATATCATTACCCTGCCAACCACACTCTAGCAGGCATTACTTCTGCTGGGCTCTGTGTATATCTCAATGAATATCGCTGTCACTTACAGGTCAGAAATAGCATATAGTTAGATAGATACTCAAGACCCAAGTGATAGAGATGTCTCTGGTAATTTTCAAAAATAATTAATAGGTTTTAAATGAACAGGATCTTTGAACTTGGTGTGAGCTGGAGCCAATTTTATTTAGGCTCTGATGGGAGGTTGGCCTGAGGTAGCATTCAGAATACACTGACGAAAGCTGAGCTCTCTGTTGGAAATGTATGCGGGGCCCCAGATACCACCCCCTGGTCAGGCGTAGTCTGTCTGCGGGGCTCCTGAGCCATCCCCACTCCTCCGCCCCGTGGGAGAGCGGGACAGTCTTTAAGGCCAGCGTCCATTTGCTGAGGTTGCACCAGGCTCAACCCTACTTCCCTGCCCTTGAACACATGATGAAGGAGATCTGGTATACCATTAGTCACGTCTCTGTTTCTCATTCTTTTCCAGCCCTAAGACTAGGCAAGGAAGTACTCTAACCACTCAGAACCATGATGGACTTAATCATTTTCCTACTGATGTGCAGAGTTAGTCTTTGATCACATAAGCAAACTATCCCGGTGAAGAGTTAAGTTCAAGATGCTACGGGAAAGTCAGGAAATGACACAGCTTTACCTTTGATAAGTTTCCAGTCTAGTGAGGAAGAAAGGCAAAAAAGAAAAATAATAGAGATGTCTTACACCATAGCGTGATACATATTACAAAACCGGCATAAAAATGCTGTGAAAACACAGTGGAAAAAAAACCCCACAAAGTCTGTTTGGAAAACTCATCACCTGCCAGAAGCAACTTTCCAGACCGATCCTGAAGGACGAGTAGGAGTTAGGCACACAGAGAAAAGAGACAAGGGAGATGGAGGATGGAGGGAGACGCGAGCTCTGGACAGGGGGCCCACGTGGACTAACGTGCGAGGCGGCGATGGAGCTGAGCACATCGGCCTCACCGTGGACGGAGGGCCAGGCTTTCAAGTGAAGAAAAAAATATGGCCAAACTGGCAAATCTTTATTATTTTTACTAATAAAGCCAAATTAAAAAGTGTCAACTTTTTGTGGCTGTTACTGCTAAATTTGTATATTGTCTCCCTCAGGAGAACACAACCTGCAGCCTCAACCTACTACATTTTCCCACTGTTTTCTCAGGAACAACGTTTGGGCTCAGGCAAATCTCTTACTGAAATTTCGCCAACTCTTTGCCTAGCAAACACCAGTAGTAGACGTGACAACAGAAATTTGACAGTGTAAAGTTTTCCGGCTATATCCAAGAGAAATGGCATAAATCAAGTCAGGTTTCAACATGCTTACCCAAAGGGAGACTTCAACCATTTAAAATTTCACTCATCATTACTAATTATAATTCTATATGTTTCTGAAGGCTTTATAGTTCAACCCTAACATTTTGCTCATGGCTGACACTTGGGCTTTCCCTTCAAAACTTCATAAGAACTAGAATCAGGTAGAACCAGTTTAGCAGATTTTGTACAGGGTGAGTTACAATCTCCTATACTGTCCATACTCCAAACACTTACCCCAAATTGATGGGCGCTGCTGCTGGAATGTCAACATTCACAGAAGTACTGTCAACAAAAGCGGGGCCGGGCTCCAAGACATGCAAAACAAGTAACTCAATAAGGTACTATTTTGAAATATGCCTTCTCGATAGCCGATTTTGAAATTATTGACCCCATGTAATTTTATTTATCTGGCCTCTCTCAGAGAGAAAAACCCTCAGAGCTGCATGCACTGAAAATGTATTATTATTTTTTTTAATGATAGGTCATGAAAAATTTTGAGGGCAGTGGAATTGCCTGAAAAGTCATATAAAATTATAATCATTTGTAGTTCTACCAGGCAAAGAAAAAGAGTATTCATAAAATCCCACAGACAATCGTGAAATTAAAAACTGGAAAAACACATGGCATTTTAGTTCTATTTATCTTAACGTGCCAGTAGAAAGTGGCCATCCCAAAGACTGAGATACAAAGATATCCTCACAGAGGCAGAAGATCTTCATCCCGAGAAGACCTTCAGGCATCATCCTTACCAACCTCTTCATTTCACAGGTAACTGAGGTCCCTAAGAAACAGGTGGCAGGCCTGAACTCATTAGGACAGCTGCAGTGACTTCTGGGACTAGACTTCTGATGGACACTTTGTAGCGGGATACCTTTCGGAAATATTAAATGATACGTTTTCATCTATCTTCCCCTTTTAACTAACGTGTTCCTCTCAGGTTGAAAGACACAAGACAACTGTATCTTTGAGGAACCAGAGTCTAAGGGGGGCAAATTCTTGGTTTTCCCTCAAAAGCTATGGTCCAGATAAAAGAAATAATAGGTTTACAAAATGTTATAGATTTAGGGAGAACCATTTCTTCATTCTCCCATTCCCTCCCCTACCTTTAGATATAAAGAAGGAAAAAATCCTCCAAGACGAGGGAGAAAGGAGAGCGTTAAAGAGAGGAACAGTTAAGAAGCAGCACTAATTGGTGCTCGCCCCAAGAGGAAGATGGTACATCAGCAGGCAAGTCTGGGTATTCTAAAGCAAAGAGGATCTGGTGCCTGCTGACAGGGAGGCGGTAGCCTTCAAGGACCCACCGGGCTAGAGGCCAGAAAAGGCCACCTGCAGTACTGCAGGTAGAGGAGGACTGAGGCATCTGCGGAAGTTGCTACAGAGGACGCGGAAGTCACTCGAGACAGGGAGTCCTAACCCCAGTGGTCTCGTGGCAGGACAGGCACCAGCAGAAAGCCTGTGAATTTTATAACTAGAGCTTCAAGAGTGGCCAATGGGCACATTAAACACACACCTCAAGGCATGTGAGGGGCCAGAGGCCAACCAAGGCCCAGCGTCACCCTCCAATGCTGTGCCTTCTGCAAGCGCTTCCTGCCTATGAGTTGAATTGCGTCTCCCAAAGTCAAATGCTGAAGTCCCAACCCCCAGTGCGCTGGAATGTGAACATATTTAGAGACAGGGTTTTTAAAGAAGTGATTAAGTTAAAACAAAGCCTGTAGGCTGGGACCCAAAGCATACTGACAGGTAGAAGAGGAAGCCTGAGCACAGACACCTGTGGAAGCAGAGCACCGCGTGAGTATGGGGACAGCTCCACAGAAGCTGAGGACAGAGGTCTCGGGAGACACCAACGTGCCTTCACCTTGATCTGAGACCTTCAGCCTCTACGATGGAAAAAAAATTTGCTGTTACAATGCCCAGTGTGGGATGCACTGTTACAGCAGCCCTCACAGTCAGACAGACCACCCTCCACACAGACGCGATCCCATGGAGAAGAGGGCGAGCCTGTCACCCTCAAACCAACTGCGATTAAACCCCCAAAACAGGATCTCCTAGAAACCCCAGATTCTGTGTTCTGCCATTGGTTGAAACTGCCATAGAGGCGCAGTTAAGGATTATTAAAAAATAAAAACAAAAACACCTCTGATCTTTGCAATATCATTCTGCGCCTCAGAGCCTATAAATTCTGCAGGGAAATTACTTTGGATACATTGTATAAAGTCAAAGGCATGAAGTATAGGCAGCTATTTATTGAACTACAGAACTCTTAAAAAGCATAGCAATTCCTATTTGTAAGTAATTTTCCAATTTAGTTTATTGAAAGATTATTGGAATGGACTGACTTTGGTTATTTCAGTTAGAAAGAAATGAATTAAGGAATGGAGATAAGGGTTTCTTTTTAAGAGTTAAGTATTTTGGCTATTGGTATGATGTCAGATCCATTTCTAAGTCATTCGTGTATTTGTCAAACAGGGCAGGCAATATGAATAAAATTTTGGAGTCATGAAGAATGGTAGACAACCCTGTTTTGCCAGTAGAACACTGTGTGGCTTTAGCCAATTTACCAAAGCTCTCCCAGGCTTCATTTTCTTGCCTGTAAAAATGTAGTTAAAAGTAACATTTTGTTCATAGGGGTCTGTGGGAGTATAAAATTAATGGCACTGAAGAAAAAAAAAACAGTAAGTGGCTAAGAAAAATGAGAAATTAGTTTGAAATATTGATTAGGACCAGACAGACTATAGAGAGTTTTTGATGTCCAAACTGTAGAGTTTGCACTTGACTTTTAGGTAAGAAAGATCATTCATACCGTGCCATGGCTGGGAGGGCCCGTGGTCTATATTTTATACAATTACAGTCTGAGGACAACTGTTCATTGTCCTTGAGTTTGGGGTCACTGGGGCAAAGTGTCAAGACACGTGTCACCTTAAGGTAAAACCTAGCCATGCATTCTACTTTCCTATCCTGGTAAACTATCTTCCTGATTTCAAACTAGCTCATCCATCCAGATCTCCCTTCACAAGCAAAGGACTCACTCCCCCGGCTGCTGGCGCGCTCATAGCAGACCGTCCTCTGCCTGGCATTTGGGGGACTGCCCCCTGAGGAGGGCCACTGCACCGCAGTGTATCACCCCAGAGGCAGCTCATGTCTAACGCCTGACGAAGCGGTCCCTTGTGAGCAACTGACTGAGGATACAGAAAACAATCATGATTCACAGATATTCACAGATGGCTTCACGGGCCTGTGAAATGGCTGGAGGTCGCACTTGGCAGGGGTAACCTGGAAAGAATGTGGCGAGGGACAACCTTTCCAAAGAGCGGAGCTCTGGGCAATGTAGCTGGTCACCCACTGCGCGCGGGAAAAGCAGACATTAAACTGTGCAGACAAACCATCATGCGGCGACGCTGGCTATCCCGCTCAGCCGTCCCGGGGGCTGGATAGCCGGCGCACGGCTGGGCCGGTCGCATGGCAGGGATGGAGGAGGCCACGCGGGGCCCAAGAGCATGGCTCTCCCAGCTGCAGGCCAAGTACCGCTGCTGCTGCAGGACCCGCTGCAGCGCTGGGCCCCCGAAGGCACAGCCTTTGAGTCGCCAATGAGGCAGATGGCGGCAAACTGAGTACATTGGACGCCCTCCACCCAGGAAGCAGCAGTGGTTTGTTTTGATAGACATAGACTTATATTCTCTTTATGGGTTTGCACTTGCTACTGCCAGGTCTCGGCCAATAGCACCATCTGCGGAGTTAAAGACTGTTTATCTACCAGCACAGGGTACTTCACAGCAAAAGGCATGCAGGGGCGAGGCATGATCGTGGGATTCGCTGGCTCTATACCTCCCAGGAGCTTCTGGCCTTATAAAATGGTGGGAAGAGATGCTGAAAACCAGGTAAAGCACCAGCCTGGAGGGGGTAACTGGGGGGACTTGGCGCCATCTCTCAGGATGCAGTGCACATTCTAAACCAATGACTTTCATATGGAGCAGCGTTTCCGATGCATGGAACACTTGGACCCAGAAGCTCAGCAGTAGGAAGAGGAGACACTACTACTATCATCACTAAGTGACGTTGGAGAATCTGTGCTTTCCATTCTTACAATCTGAACTGGGAGGGTTTAGAGGGCCTGGCGCCCAAAGGGGACGCACTTCCATCAGGGACACAAAAAGAGCTCCTTTGAACTCTAAAGATCAGTTGCAAATGGGTCACTCTGGGCTTCTTGTGCCAACAGACCAGGAATCCAGGAGAGGAGTAACCCTCTTAGAAGGGAGCATCCATCCTGACCACCGTGGGGGAAGGTGGAAATATGTTTCCACCGCAGTAATCTGCCTGGGCACCTCTTTGCGTTCCTGTGCCCAGCTTTTGTGATCCATGGTAAAAATGTAGCTGTCATGGCAAGGAAGAGCACACAGAACAGGGCTTGGGCTTGTCAGGAAGCAGGGTCTGGGTCCTGTCACCAGGGAAGCCACCAAGGACAGCAGTGAAGCTAGTGTAAGAGCCGAGCAAAGGGAAAAGGGCAGTGGAGCAGGGAGACACCGCCAGCCGCGGCTCAGAGACCCCCCGCGGCAGCGGGTCCTCTCGCTCATTCTTCAGGGTCAAAGCTCCCGGAAGCTTGAAAGAGCTGTGCCCAGATTTCACGCAGAGATGTGGTGCACGTGGTGTGTGCTGCGACGGTCACCTGGTTCCCCTTCGTTTACCTGCCGACAGAGCCCCAGGCGCAGAGCCCTCCAGGGCGAGCCCTCCCCGGAAGGCACTTTGTGAAAGGGGGCTGCCCCCCCCCCAGGGCAGGCTGCCTTCCGGGGGGCTGGCCCCCAGTGACCAATCAGCACGGGAGCTGATGGATCGCTGCGCCCAGCTCCTGGGAGTCCTATTCTTCAATAATATGTTATGGAGAAAAAAAAAAAAAAATCCTTTCCCATTGTGTTACCTTTTAGAGGTGCTAAAGATTATATATAGTTTATTCTTAATATATCTGTTTTACACTGAAAAAAAAAAACACTAATATATCCTTTTTTGGCATGGCTCTCCAGAAAATAAAATGTCATCCTGCTAATTATCTTTAACGGCTTTCACTTTTCCTAAGAATGATGCTGTTTGATGACAACGAATGTCTACAATGCTATGTCTGTTGAATGGGCATGAATGTTTTAACCCGGGTTAAAAGAGCATCTTTTCAATCATCTTCAGTTCTTTCCTGTAGCGTTTCTCCTTTATGTTTCTACAAGATTTAATGCCAAATTGAAATCAGGGTAGCAATAGTCAACCTTTCCCCTTAAAAAGTTACGAAGCATGTCTTCAAACTCGCACTACGGCACAGTAAACAATAGCGAGTCACAGTTAACTTCTCTTCCAGGGAATCGCGCGACCACGGGCCTTTGAAACGTTGCCACTGATTGTGTCCTTCACCAGCAGCATCCCAACAGAGCATTAAATCACAACATTCCTGGTGTATTATTATTGGCAGTGAGAAATAAAATAGTGTTTATGTGCTATATATGGGGGTCGTTTCAATAGAGCCAGTTTCATAGATTGTTTGCAAAAAATTCTCTTTAAATGTGTACAATAGTGTCGATTATTGTTTTTTTTCATCTTATATGCTTTATGAATAGCTGTGATTTCTTTCCCTTTGGTTATAAGCAGTCCAAACTGCAATGGGCTTTATTTCAGCACTGCAAAAGGAATTCCACCAAATGGAATACAAATTGAACTGCGCTCAGGAATAAAAATCACCTAGTGCCATGAATCACAACCAGAGATGTTAAAGAGCAAAACATTCCTGTGTGTGTGTTCTACCATGTGTCCCTGCTTAAGTACCAGAGAGGAGAGTAATACATTGCTCATGACTCTGAAATTCACTTGGTGCTCTACTTTTGCTGAAGTGAAGATTAGTTGTATCTTCCATGACTGTCAAGAGATATTACTGTGTGATAATGTTTTATCAGCTTTTCCTCTCTCCACTCACTAAGATTTAATATAACAATATTATATTACTGTTTCTATTGCATTATTTTCAAATATTTAACATATCTGAAATATTTTAGTATGCAAATAACTTCAAGCATAACCACTTCTTCCTGCTTTTTTTAGGAATTTAAATAATGCCAATGATTCTTACCTTTTAAATGATAAAGTCCACTTAAACTCATATTATCCCCGACTTAGTGAAACAAATTCTACTCTCAGTGAAGACTTGGTATGTTATATTTATAATAGCTATACTGAGAGTAAAGTTCTTGAATAAATACTTATGAGGCTCCTTTCCACAACACCATCCTTGAAGTTATTCTTGCTAACTTCTTTCCATCCTGTCTGGGGGATTTAGAGGAACTGTTTAGAAGAGGCTGTGCTACTGGGAGGTTGAATTAATACTTGGTTTTATTACGTAATGCACCAAACCACCAGTGTCCTTCAAAACAGATTTTTGTAAACAGAATTTCAGCTTTTATTTATGCCTCCTCACTTTACTGAAAACATATGGCTTCAGGTTGCATTTCTAGTGCTTCTCAAATTATTGCTAAAATTAACTGACAGTTCAAGGATGGATTTCTTTGTTTTTGTTGTTCAAGGTTATGCTTGTAGTTTTAGAATTGTTTGCTATTGTTTTAAGTTGCTTCACTGGTCTTGTTTATATGAAGGCATTATTATGTATCATTTAAGCATATATTCCATCATAAAAATACAACTGCATGTATATATAAATACACATATATGTATCAGTATAAAAATTATACATAAATGGTACTCAATAAAGCCTTCATATATGATATATAATATATGTATAAAATGATAAAAGATCTCTTACATCTCTATAAAAGTATGCTGGTTTATTACCAAAAACATCTTTATTTGAATATATCATTCTTCTAGAGTCTATAATGCAACTACCTAAAAACATTTTCCAGGCAAAGACTCCAAACACCAACATATAGCAAAATAAAATAATTAATTTTAGAGTTCAGTCTAAGAACAATAAATAAAACTCTCCAAGGAATCTGGTTCAACTAAAATAAAATAAATAACTTTTATCAAATAAAATAATTCACGGTGAACTTTATATGCAACAGTGTTTGAGAAAAAATAGTATAGTAAGTACGCAATAAAGTCAGAGGGTATTGTTAACTACTGGGAATTACTGGAAAAACAGTATTTTATGATCTCAAATTTAAAAACATTTGCTACTTTTTTGTTTTACTAGGATTCTGATTTATCTAGTTATTTCAATTTAACTTAAAATGCAGTAAAGTTCTCCTTTTGTTTCTAGCAACATGTAGACGTGACGAGACAGATGGGACTATTTGACAATTGTGTCTACTGAGCTGCTTAACATCAAACTGAGAGAGCTTCAGTCCTTGAGTCCCGGTTGGATGAAAGATGTTTATTCACTTCTCCCCTCAGGGGGAAATATGTGTAATATATTTAACTATAGTCAATATACATAATTGAATGCTACATACAGTGACTAATATCTTAAAATGCGCAGCAAATATAAAAAAAACAAAAACACAAAACTTCCCAAACCCTTATATAAAACTAGGTCACAATAATAGGACAGATCCTAAAATTATCTCCTCTAATATTCTGAGCTGCCTCGATGTTCAATAGCATTATGAATTAATTAAACTTAATGCATGTAATTCTATGGGTAGAGTTCAGAAATTTCTGTAATTGAAATCAAACACTACCCTTCAAATGATCTTTTTATTAAATTAACAGCATAATTCTCTCAATTCACTTTGCGCATTCGAAGGCTGACGGTGCTCAGCAGCGTCTAGCAGGTTCTCACCCGCCCTGGCCGGCCCTTACGGGCGAAGGACGCTCTTCCTCTCCACTGACAGGGGCCGGGCCGCCCGCTTTGGCCAATGGGAGGGGGCAAAACTGGCCGTGAGCGTCCCAGGCCCAGCAGCGCCTGCTTCTACCCGCCCACCCCGGGCCTCTGGCTTCTATGGTAACAAGGCCACAGCCTGGGGAGCCCCGCCCTCGTCCCTCCACAGAGAGAATCACCCAAACCAATCAATGTGCACCCGGGTGGAACTTAGCACCAGCCTATGCCCTGTGATGATTTCCTAGTTGTTTCTTACACAGCAACTGCTGACGAGTAGAGTAACCAGAAAGTGCTCTAACAGTTATCACCCACAATAACAACAAAATAATAAGGTTCACAAATAAACTTATAAAGGAATATAAACTCCATCAGAAAGACATTTGTAATGTACGATTAAAGGTGATGCTCTGAATAAGTGAACAGCATTGCATACTCTTAAAGTTGCAAAGATGTCAATTCACCCCAAATTAAAAGGTAAATTCAATATAATCTAAAAAATTAAAATCCCAGTTAATATTTTTAAGAAACAAGATACATTTAATCTAAAGTTTACACAAAGGAAGGCCATTCTGGCAATAGTTAAATCAACCTTTAAAAAGGGGACAGAACAGAAAAATATATTAGTAGAAGAGAATAAACTGTAGAGATATATGGTTGTATATAAAATAAATTACTATAGAGAAAAGTGACATTACACATCAGTACTAAAAGGATACAGTTTAGTAGGTTGGGGCTGGAGAAAAAATGAGTTTCCAATCTATACCATATATGAGGATGCATTCTAGGCAGATGTAATATTAAAGTGAGAAAGGTAAAAATATAAAGGTAATAGAAAGAATACAAGTACTTTAGGACTTAGTGGCAGTGAAAAAATTCTTAAATGAAACTTCAAAAGCCCATAAGGCAAGGAATTAGTTATTTAACTAAACTAAAATAAAGACATCTGTTCTAGGAAAGACACCATGAAAAACATGAAAAGACCAATGAAAGAACGAACCAAGATATTTGTAATGACTAAAACAAACAAGGGATCAATCTCTAGATATATAACAAAAACCTAACAAAAAGTAGAAGTCCAGGACCAGATGTCTTCACTAGTGAATTCTACCAACATTTAAAGAAGATTTGATATCTATCCTTTCGAACGTGGCAAGGATCACACACACACACACACACACACACACACACACACACACACACACACACACCCGACCAATACCTCTAATGAATACAGATGCAAAAACCCTAAACAAAATACTAGCAAACAGAATACAACAATAGATTTAAAAAATAATACATTGTGCTCGAGTGGGGCTTGTTCCAGGGTCACAAGGATACCCCAATATACACAAATTGATCAATGTAATGTACTATGCTAATAAAACAAAGGATGAAATCATATGATCATCTCCATAGGTGCAGAAAAAGCATTTGGCAAGCTATATCTATGTATGATTAAAACACTATGTGTGAATAAAACAGGCATAGAAGTAAAGTACCCCAACATAATAAAGGCCATACCTGACAACGCCTCAGCTAACATCACGCTCAGTGGTGAGAAAATGAAAGCTTTTCCTCCAAGATCAGGAAGGGCATGGTGGTTCCAGAGGGGAAGGGGCGTGGGGAGGTAGCAAAGGGTAAAGGAGCTCAAACACGTGACGGTGGAGGGAGGTCTGACTTTGAGTGGTGGGCATCAAATACGATACACAGACGCTATATTACAGAGCCGTGTGTCCAAGCCCTGGCCGGGCAGCGCAGTTAGTTAGAACATCAGCCTGCTATGCCAAGGTTGCAGGTTTGATCCCCAGTCAGGACACATACAAGAAGCAACCAATGAATGCATGAATAAGTGGAACAACAAATTGATGTTTCTCTCCCACGTCCTCTCTCTAAAATCAACAAATAAAATTTTTAAAAAGACTAAAAAAATAGAGAAGTGAGCCTAGGGAAAAAAAAAAAAGAATTGTTTACTTGAAATCTATGTGATTTTATTAACCAATGTCAGCCCAAGAAATTTAATTTAAAAACCTCTAGATAGACAAGGAGCTTCTGAAAACCCAAAAAGAGGTCAGCAAACTAATAGAAAAATAACCATGATTATGAACTGGTAATTTACAATCAAGGAAATACAAAAGGCCAACATGTATTCTAATAAAAAACATGTATATTTAAAATAGATTTTATTTTGAGCTGTTATACAGGAAAAACCAAGAAGGCTGGATAATTTCAATTATTGGAGAGAATGTGATGAGGTAAGACCCCATACACCGGCAAAGCCATAGGGCAGAAAATCCGTCATTGCTAAGGCAAACAGGATGTAGATATAACCTGTGCTGGGTCATTCAACTCCTACAAACTCAATGAGATTCTTACACAAGTGGGTAAAGAGAATTTTCCAGAATCTTTATCACAGAATTATGTGTAGCAACTTGGGTGCTCACATGGGGAGGAAAAACATAAAGTGTCTGGGTGCACAAAATTAGTGTGCGTAACAAACTGAAGTAAAACAGAACGTAGAGACTGTGAATATCAAACACGTGGTGCTCAGTAAAGAGAATGAGATATATGTCATGGAAACATTTAAGTAAATCAAAATACTTGCACCACAAAACAAACACATAGTTTCTACGAGCACACACTTTGCCGGAGGGGAAGATGTACACTAACCACAATAGACTGAATCTTGCTCCAGTTGTCTTTGTTGAGTAACAACTCTAACATTTAGCAGCTAAAAACAACATTCGTCATATATTTTGCTCACATTCTGTGAGTCAGGAATTCAGGCCTGGCTTGAGTCGGTGACATCTGTGCCCCTTGGTGTCCCCAGAGGTCATGGGATGTGTTCTACCGGCAGTGGAGGTGCCCTGTGGAGTCCCTGCCCTCACCACTCACACGCCGGCACCTGGCAGGGACACGAGGGGCTCGGCTCGGCCGGGACGCCCTGCCTCTCCACTCCGCACTCAGGGTCTGTCAGCACGGCTCCTTTAGCAAGGGGGCAGGTCACGAGGGCGAGGCAGAAGCTGCCAGTGCCCTGAAAGGTGACCTCTGCCCTTCACATAGCATCATGCCATCAGAGTGAGCGTTACAAAGTTGGAATCAGAGTTGGTCGCAGGCCAGCTCGGATTCAGGGTAAATAGAAGCAGACCCATCTTTTGATGCGAGAAGTGTCATTATTTACAGTCATCTTGACTCAGTCATTGTTGTCTACAGAGGAAAAGAAATGGGAGTAGGGTTTGAAGATAAAAGGAAATATGCACATTAAATAAAAAAGGGTCTGGAAGCAAGAATAATAATGTGCCATGTACTGAGAGGAATGTCTCTAATGTTTTAAAAATCAGATTCAGATTTTACAGGATGGAGAATCTCACCGTGGTAAGCCTGCCTACTTCCTAAGGACCATTCTTTACTGCCCAAGCACAACTGATATTTCCACAGTAATCACCATGTTAATACAAGCTGTAGGACAGCGGTTACGGTAACGAAGTCCCCTTACATCTTTCAGGTGGGCACAGGTACTGCAGTCTTAATGTATGTTGTTAAATCTGAGTGGTGTTTATTAAGTATACATAACATGATTTTAATAGTTTCTGGGAATCAGAAATATTTCATATCTTAAAAAAATAACTCTACCACTACCAAAGAGTCACCTGGGTAAAAATGAAATACCAATGTTTTGTGTGCATGAGCAGCATCAAAATTCTGAAGGGAAAATGGTTAATCCAGTTTAAACTGCCTCTAAAACTCAACACAGGCACAGCTGCCTTGTGTAAACAAAAGCAATTTGCACACCCACTTTTCTCAGCTTAACATGGAATGCAAACACATACCATTGTTTTGGGGGTGTGTGTGTTTTTTTAGAAATAAAAACATAACTCATTTTCTTAGAGCAAGCTTAGAGTTTATAGGTAGCACTCTATAAAACTGAGTGTTCATTGTTTCATTCATTGCTGAATGCAGAATTTTGTGTTTAAATTTAAGAAACTGTAGCAAATGTCTAAAAAAGGCATTACTACAATAATAGACATCTTATATCAACCAGCATATATGTATTTAACACCCATTACACCGTAACGGGGTGCAGAGCGTACCCTCACAACCCTTGATCGGGGAGTGGGGCGAGTGGATGATGCGTCATTTAAGATGCATTGCATAACCATGGAAAGAAATAGCCACACCTTCCTGAAGGGAAGAGGGCTGTCGACCAGGCCAAATTGTGTATGTGACTCTGAGGACATGCAGGGACTCGGGACATAGCCAGGACATAGCACCTCTGCAAGAGGCAGAGGACAGACGCCCACCCTGGAAGTGGCTGGGAATTTTTGCCCGGACTAAAGATGGCAGCCAAGAGAAGGTAAAATGTGCAGGGCAACTGGCAAAAGTGGCACATCACAGGAGGGGCTGGGTATGAGGTCATGCAGGAAGTTCCGGGCTGAGCCTTTAAATGAGGGGGGGCTGAGAGGAAAGGGGGTCCGCCACGAGGCCGGGAGTGTAAGAGAGGGGAGAGGAGGTCCTCTGGGGGTCAGGAAGAAGCCCTGCGGCCCAGACTGAAAAAAGGAGAGGGGCAGCCGAGCTGGCGGAGCTGTGGGGACCTGCCTACCGAGCCGGATTCGCGAGGGACGCGTGCAGCTGCCCTGTGACCAGGAACGCCGAGCCGCAGGCTTCTGCTTTTCTGGAAGCCGGCACCTCCGGCTGGCGCATTCTGAAACTGGCCTGGTTAGGCGAAGGGAGGCAGGAGCACAGGTCCTTGGGTGGTTTTAAAGGGAGGGGGACTTACCGGCAGAAATCTGCCAATATTCTAAACCTGCGGAACCTTGAACTAAACAGCCCCTGTCCGTTTTCACCAGACTCTTGCACTGGGAGTCCCGCTTCTTGGCGCCGGGCAGTGGGACCCCACGACTGTTCCAGAAGAGCACCGGCGGGGCTCTGTAGCAATACTCAAGGCAATTTAAAAAGCTTCTGGAATCTGGAACCAGCTAACAATATGGTGGTAACAATATGACAGAGGATTTACTTGCCTTCTCCAAGCCTTTACGTGAGGGGTTGGACTGCACATCTCCTAGTCTTTTCCACAAAAGTTTCATCTTTCATAAAATCTTGGCAGAACGAACAATAAAACTAAAGCTAGTATGTGACAGAGTCACAAATTAGATCATCAGGTAATAAATATGTTTTCCAGAGAAAGGTGATATTGGAGCATGATACTGAAAAGCTAGAACTAAGCACGAAGAGAGGTGAAAACTGACCTTGAAGCATGGTTTATGAACAGGGACAGAGGTCAGTAAAAGAAGCTCTTAAAAGTAAACAAACAGTATGAGAAAAGCTAAAGAAGCAAGAGTAAAACGGTGCCCAGAGCAGAGTCAATACGCCCCCTCGGACTGAGCAGTCAGCGTTGCCGCTGGTGGCTGAATTCTACCCTCGGGTTTTGTTTGGCAAGCAAAACACTTTTCAAATATTTGCCAGTTGCTCCATTGAAAAAAAAAAAAAAAAGGAGATTTTACCTAGTTTTCAAAGTACCTGACAAAGTTGGCCCTCATCTGTACATGGCAAATACCAGCTGGAACTAAGCGACTTGTTCACTCTGGACGAAGCGCTCACTCTGCAGCTGGCCACGGGGCCCCCTCATTTCTATCCCATGGGACAGCTCTGCTTGCCCACCTCCGTCCCCCGCCCAGCCCTGCTGACACTCCTGCACATCAAAGCCACAGAACAGCAGAACAGGCCAACTTTTAAGAAGTTATAGATATCGCGATGACCAGGCAATACATTTGAATTTTATCCTACCAGATTTTACCAGATGCAGTGTTTGACAAGGGGTTTCTGTTTTTGAGATGCATTTTTTAAATATTAAAAGTAGTCCCAATTAAGTGACTAAAGATGTTATTAAAATCAAAGAAAGGTCTCACCAGGAACTGGGAAAAGATCAATTATGAGCCAGAAAGGAAGTTAACTTTAGAGGAAGCTAGCTTTCTTTGAGGTGGGGGAAAATATTTTTTAAAAATAGGGCAGTGCCAGGCAAAGGCTGGGCAAGCCCTGGGAAGGCTGAGGGGAGGAGGCGTCTGGTAAGTAAGCACCGCCATGCAGGTGGGTCTCCCAGGTGGTGTGCTGTCTCCAGGAAGAGCTCTCTTCCTGGTACAAAAGGGGAGATTTATACTTCAGGCAGTTAGGGGGAAAAGTAAAGAGCTTTTCCTGCATCTGTGGTTTTTAAAGGTCTTTCGTTCAAAATAATTCTCATGCCCAAGTGCATGTTTTGGGGCGGCGCATTCAGATACTCTCCAGAGTATTGATGCTCCCTCTTATCCATGTCCAGGGTTCTTAAAATGCGGGGAATGGGTTGAAATTCGGGATGATTAATGCAAATTAATCACCCCTTGGACAAACGATACAAAAGGCATTCCTACTCATAAATAGAGAGCATCCGTTTTATTGGTAAAAGCAGTGTCTTCCTTTTTTGTTTGTTTGTTTTAATAAATAAATAAAGGAACTGAGCTTTGCTGAAACTGAGGATAATTAATTCTCATGCCTTAAATATTTCAATTTTAAATCTCTGTTTTCCTATCTGAGTGTATTTCACTTTAGCGATAACTCTCTTTGATTGATGAGAACTAAATTATCATATTTTGAAACCTGTTTATCAAGATCACTAACAAAAATTATTTTAAATTTGGCCTATTTTCAGTCTTCGCCTGCTGAATTTGAATGCTAAGGGACTTCATTGGGCCTTCCAAACGACTTTGTTTCAGTAATGTGTTGAAGACAGCTATTTGCTGGCTCAAATTTAAATTTTCTTTGCCTGGGCTATTTAAATTATAATTGGCACTGACAGCCAATGGTCACAAAGAGACCATAGTTACACAACGTGTATTCTTAGCAACAGAAAAATAATGAGAAAAAAATCACTACAGCAGAAGCACCAGAGGACAGACTTAACGTGGCCTGGTGAAGATCTAGAATATGCATTTAATAGGACACAATGTATACCGGGTCTCAGGAGCAATATTCATCAATCTCATCACTCCTGTTACGATAGTTAAAAACTGCAATAATTATAGCAACCTCTGAAGTGTTATTCTCTTGCGATTAAGGCAGGACAGCAAGAAGCTAGGAAAGTTCCTTGGCAAGTGTAATGGGGAAACTGAGACAGCTGAATAGCAGAAGAATTTAAGCCAGATAATATATCACAAGGCCTCACCTTCCCTAACCAAGGATACTGAGGAGCAAACGGTTTGCACGTTCCAGACCCTGCCAGGTCCAACACACCTCTGTCCCAGTCCCTCTTCAGTGACATTCTTTGAAGGTGAAACTGACCAGAGAATGACCCTAACTTCGCTATAAACTCATTTTGATGCATCATTAAATTAGAGGACACACCTGCAAAGATGATATTTTATTGAGATCCTCCCCTGAGACCTGCCCTAAAATTCCTGTCTTTAGAAAACAGATAAAAACCCTTAAGACAAAGGACCCAGTGCAAGGTCTCCCTTGTGCAGACCCCAGCCTTTCCTCACCCCCTTCCCCCCTCAGGCATGTATCCTTGTTTTCTTTCTCCTAAGCTCTAGGAGCTCCCATGAGACTTGAAACCAGAGGAGCAGTGGGCAATAGCAGCCCATCCTGGGCTGCCCCCTGAACCTGTCTCAACGGCCCTCATTTTGCCTCTGTAACGCGTCTCCTGAGTCCATACAGCCCAGCTGGCTCGCGTCTTCCATCTCTGCAACTTTCTTTCTGAAGGGTCCGGTGGCCTTGCCCAGGCCCGACTCTCCCTCACCTTTCCAACGGGCCAAGGCAGAGCCACCGTGGCTCACTCCTGTTGCTGCGATCTTGCCTCTTCCACCTTAAACCCTTCCTATGTGTCACTGTCCCCAGCTTTAGTCAATGTACTCTCAAAATCACCTGGACTGGTGTCCTGAAATTTGTCCTGTGCAACGTCAAGAACCCCACACGTTCCAGACGGTGCGAGGGCAGACCGTCTTGGTCCCGGCCTCTTTCCGGGGACATGATGCTCTAGATGTGAGGTACTGCCTTTGTTTTTGTTTACACAGTTTTCAGCAGCACTCACTAAGCACCTGCACTATGAATATTTCACAGGAAGTAAACTTCCAATAATGCAATAGAAACTCTCAGGTTTTCTGTTTCCTTTTTCTTTGCCTCATACATTTATATTAGGCCAGTGGTCATTTTAGCACTAAATATGAAGCTGCAGTTTTGGTAAATGCAATCAGTATAAAATCAAAATTGTTCCATTTGCTTTCAAGTGATTCAGATAGATTTAATGAACACAGCATATACATACAGTAAGCTTGAGAAAAATAAATCTTTTACCTGTCATGGAAATAGAAGTTTAAGAAAGACAAATGGAACTCTAACCGATGACCTGTGTTTTGGCCACGTTTTGCCCATTCATTGCAAACCAGTAAACGACTCTACCTCTTCATGGAGGTGCACTGGAATACATCACTCCAAAATACGCCTCTTTTGGCATATGGATTTTTTTTGAGCTAATGGCAATTAAGAACCACCAGATGCAGGAAAACCTCTAAAAAACAGGCATAAGTTTTCTTTTTGTAAAGGAAACTCACACTCATAAAGGACATTTCCATCTTTAAGATGTCTTCCTCCCTCTCCTGTATGAGGAAGACTCTTAATAACTCTTATTAGTGGACAGGGAACCAAGTTACATCTGCAGAACAAACCTTGCTGAGCAGCCCTTGTTCACGCCGCTTTCCTGGTCAGCTTCCCGTCACTCCCCTCCTCCCCGCAGAAGTCCCAGGACCCTTCCGCTTTGATTAGCTTACACAAGCCCACCTTCTAGTTGACTTGTGGTTCTTGGAACTAAAAGAAAAAGCTTGGCCCTGGCCAGTATGGCTCAATTAGCTGGACATTGTCCTGTAAACTGAAAGGTCACCGGTTTGATTCCCGTTCAGGGCACATGCCTGGATTGCGGGTTCGGTCACCAGCCGGGGCACATGCGAGAGACAACAGATTGATGTTTCTCACATTGACTTTTTCTTCCTATCTTTCTCCTTCCCTTCCTTTCTCTCTGCAATCAATAAAAGAAAAAAAAATGGTACTTTTCTTTAAAAAAGTAAAAGCTTGAGAGAAAGGCATATCACAGGTCACTGCAGACATGAAGCTGTAGATTGAATATTAAAGGAAAGTGGATTCTTCTTGGCTCAAATGATGTGAGTTTATCTTACTGGTTTCCCTTAGTTACCATTTTCAAGAACCTAAAAGCTGCCATTGCTGCACCATGAATGTGGTCTTTAAAAGCTGTCTTTACATGAGATTGGAAGTGAATATGACACTATTTTGACATTAGAAGCTCACTCCCTCCTAATGATACACTATTAGCACATTTTGCTTTTAGGAAAGCATCATTAGGGTGATGTACAGTCATGCGAAATGTGTAAGGGATATATCACTGGAACTGTAACATTTGCAACTTTAGCTCTTTGTTGTAGAATGAACAGAACAGCAGAATAACTTTATCTTTAGATATATTTGGAAATGTTAAGACATAAATGATTCCAATACAATAAAAATTTTTAAAAGCATCATGTTTAGAAGTCTGGGAATATACTCACAAAGATAATTGTCTATTTTACTGCCCATGTGATTATATAATCAGAAAAATTTCCAAAGAATCTATCACACTGAATGTCATTCCTTCCATCTCTCTTCTTTTGCGGGCCAACACTTTAAAATGAGCCATCCACTTCAAATTACAGGTTAGGCATTGTTCCCTTTCATTCCATTTTGATGGTGTAATATTTGGAAAAATAGAAAGGACAATAGATAAAGCAGAGAAAGATGAAAGAAAAATATTCTTCCCCATTATCTGCTTTGGATTAAGGCCTTAATAGAGGTGATTTATAATTAAATGGGATCAGAGACTTTATTTTAAGCAAAACATAGAGATGTTTAATATAGATTTGAATTTGGTAATTTTTTTTTAATCCTGATTTCGCTTGACTAGAATTTTTTCCTCACTCACATTTCTCCATTGCAACTGATTGAATCTTAGCACGTGTTTCATACTGTATTTTTAATTGGCTTTTATCTTGAATACAAGAACTTTGTTTTCAAAGACATGGCTGAGCTTATGTCCAATTTAAGAGAAAATCTCACATGATCACACGCAAGCATTACTCCGGAGAGGAATGTCTCGCAGGAAATGATATTCTCACACAAACCAGTTTATACTCGGCTTCGTCTGCGCTCGCTGAAGCCACGACTTTCAGGCGCCGGCCCGACGCCACCTCCGCGTGATTTCACACGGCAACACTGCTGGTTCCGGAGGCCAAGGGCGCCGTTGAAGGGTTTCCTGCTTAACCCATGCCTCTTAGAGTATTTCACTCCTAAAAGGATGGAAATACTCAAGTGCATCATTACTGCCATAGAATTTTACTTTCTCTGTGCAGAGGGAAAAATAATTCTGGCTTGTTCATTCACTTAAGATGCACTGGGCGCTGACTACGTGGTAGGCGAATGAGGAGGGAACGCACGGACAATACCGGGAGCAGCCCAGCAGGCGCAGGGCTAAGTCTTGGCTCGGGTAGGTGTTAGCTGAGTACAGAATAGAGAGCTTGGCGGGCCTTTGCTTCTGGTTCCTCACTGGTGGCCGCTCAGCCCTTGCCATTTCCTGAGAGCAGTGTTTTCTTCGTGGTAGCCCCTGGGACCACACCTGGAGAGTTGGTGATAACCAGGGCTCCTAAAGAGCGTGTGCTGAGGAGATGTCTCAGGGTGGGCGCTGACGCTGCCCAAAATAAAAACAACAAACCACCATGTGGTCAGGGAGTCGGGGCTTTGAACCACTGTGTTATCAGCTGGACCTGGGTGGGGTGGGGATGGATATTGGGTTCAGTCCTCAGGACAAAGTCTTAGTGATGCCAGGAAGGTAAAGTGCCCCTGGGGACCCAGAAGCTTCACGTTTGGATCCGGCTCTGTCCCACTGTCTGCCAGACACATCTGCTTTCATGTGTACCCTCTGCTCATCATAGACAGGTATGTAATGCAACAGGTTTCAGTGATTTCTGCGAGTCTTCCTAGCAAATTATAGAAACAGAGTGATTTGGAAAAACTGAAAAATTGTAGTTGGAGTCAGAAGTCTTGGGAAGACTTTGAAGTTGGAAGGACTGAGCCCCAAGTTTGGCTCGCTCTAAGAACTAAACAACCATCTCCAGCAAATTACTTATCCTTTTTAAGTCATAGTTTTCCTAGCTTCCAAATAGGTAAAAAAAAAAAAAAAAAAAAAAAAAAAGTGTCTAACTTTCTGGGTTGTTGTGAAGATAAAATAGTTAATTTCATGAAGCATTTATCATATACCTTGCACAAAACAGGTACTCACTTAGAGATTTAAAAACCCAGCCTAACACGTTATCTTACAAATGAAAGACCCTTTGTAAAAAATCTCTTCCAGCGCAAAAGCAAAGCATGCAAAAAATTTCCGTGCACCAGGTCGTCGATGTCCATCAGAACTCCGACCCGTCTGTCACAGCTTGTCACCAGGATCAGTGACTTATCTATCATTAGGAGTCTTAGGCCTATGATTAATCTGGCAGACTAATCTTTGAGGAAGTTTGAATGTGTCAGAATTACAGGGCAGAGCTCCATGATAAACACCTAAGGTCTAACACAAAAGTAAGTTACTCTGGAAAGTGGAGGCTGAGAAACAACTGAAGTAAAGTGGACAACTCAGTGGATCAGACACACAGGCCCAGAAGGCCTTGCCGGGCGCCTTGATTCACACGGGGCGCGCTTACTGCTTCCAGCTCTGCGGCGCTGGCAGTGGCCAGGCCCATGGAAAAATGCGACTGATGCCTATTATCAGAGCTCAAGCGATAACAAATGAAGTGGTACATACAAAAGAGCAACAGAAGCTCTAATTATATTTTATTTAATGTATGTAACCACTGATCTGGACACATCATAGTATTCTAATATGGAGATAAAAATACTGTTGAGCAGCGAGATAAAAACTCAGTCGCCTGAATCAATAAGTGATTCTGGCTAAAATAAAGTTGGCAAAGAGAAATAAATCCCTCTATAGGGTGGAGCAAAGGTAAATTTCCAGTTGTAAGTACACCAAACACAGTTTAGTCTTGTATTGTTATTTATTAATTAGTGTATTATTTTCCATATGAACTGTAAACCTACTTTTGCCCCACCCTATAGTTACAATTAATGTAACTTTAGGCTTAATCCCAGTGTATCAAAAAAACGACAGAGACAGGCTGCAAGTGTAGCAGACCTGCAGGTATGTTCTCGTTAGTCCGCAGGATTTAAAGAATCCTTTTGGACGGCGGGTCCGCTTGTGCCTTGCTCCCCATTGGCATCCGTCAGTTGGAAATCGAGTGCTGTCCCCTCCAGTTTCCACTGTTCTCTTTCTGATCCTGTTTCTTCACTTCGATCACCGATCTAGTGCCTATAGGCGTAGGAGCCTCTGACTCCCTTCACAGACCTAGAAGTTTCTACCATCAGCGCTTCTGTGGATGGGGAAGCCCAGGAGAAGGCGTGAGCAAGGAGGACAGGAGAGCAAAGGAGCTTTGTTCAGAGCAAAATGACTCACAGGTCAGCGAGAGGCCGCACGGGCAGGAGAAGGAACTGCATTCGAGTCCCAGCCCCTGCGAGGCCTTGCGCTGCCTTGTGGGCGCCAAGCGCGCGCGCTGCTGGCAGAAGGGCGCCGCAGCTGCAGCCAGGCCCCAGGACGCCTGCCGGGCACAGGCTCAGCAGGAAGCTGCGGCGCTGGCTCCCAGGTTGTGACTGCTCCCACCCCCCAGACCTGTGAAATGCTGCATTTCTGATTTGGCATTTTTTAACCCACTTATCTGCAAGCTCTCCTCCTTGATTCTTAGTGACATGTAGAAAATAATTCCTACCTTCCTTCTGATAACCGGCGATGGGACCCTCAGAATGAGCACATTCACACCACAAAGGAGCCCAAGAGATCTTCCTCTTTAGGCTGGAGGCTGAGCGCTCCGGAACCCCTGCCCCTGCCTCGGGAAATGCCCTAGCCTGCCGGCAGCTCAGGACGCGGTGAGTAAGAGCTTTACAACGTGATAGAAAGCAGAGACGAGACAGTGGAGGGGGAGTCATGGTGCCTCACTGTACCCGCGTGGTCTCATCCCTGACCGCCGGGACCAGCGGGGAGCGGGCGAGTCACTGCGCGCGGCCGCTCGCTCACCCCCAGGTAACGTGGGGAGGCCAGGGACGAGCTGCTGGTGTGTCCTGGGGCCCAGGCTGGCAGAGCCGGTAGACACCCACACTGCTGAGGTGGGTGATGACTCATAGCCCTAAGACTGCACTGTTATAAGAAAAACAAAACAAAACAAAACAAAACAGAAGCCAACCTCCACTCATTCAGTAATTTATCCAAGAAATATAACTTGAGAATATGAATATGCTGAGCATTTATGAATTACAAACTGCAAGGAACTTTAAATGCACACACACACAGGACAAGCACCTCTGAGGTCCGTGTAGTGAGCTTTGTGTACGTAAGTGTCTGAAGAGCAGCACTGGCAGCTAGTGCCATGGGTTTCCGGATAAGGAGAAGACTGGTCTTCGGCAGGCAGGGTGCAGAAAAAGGGAAACTTGAACAATGACGGACTTGGCGGCGAAAGGAAGCAGAGGGTATGACAAAGTGAGCCTTTGCGTCAGATTCCTTGAAGAGCTGCCATTACCAGAGGGTGATGAATTTTTTCTTAAGACATTCCTGACTCTGAAAATCTGGTTCCAGCTGCATTCCAGCCTTATCTGACAGCTCCCAGCTGTCAGTCCTCCCAGGAGGCTCCCATTTCCCAGGTGGGACAGGTATTTTCAAGCCTCCACGTCAGCTTCGGTGCCGCTCCTGCTGCCTCGTGCTGCTCTGCACGCTTCTTGACCCCCGCCTGTCCCCTTTGGGCGCAGCCCAGACGCCGGCGAAGGAGGGTGCCTGCCCCTAAGTGCTAGCCCTGGAAAGGAGTGTTCACAGCCCCCCGCCCCGGGCACGCCCTCAGTGGTAGCTCAGGCTCTGTGCAGTTTGGTGTGGGCTCAGCGCCCCACTGGTCTCTAACGGCCCCTAATACTCTAGACGAACACCTGATGTTTTCCGTTTTATGGTGCTAGCTAGGCAATCGTATCTTCATGTTTTTGTGCTACATATATGTATTAATAACATAGCACTTTCCTATCATATTGTTACTAGCATTCACCTCTGTCTTGCCTTTTACATTGTAAACTCCTTCAACAAATATTTTTGAATGCTTCCTCCGTGCCAGGCGGTGCGCCTGAGGTGAGCGACTATGCATCTCCTCACGTGCGTCACCAAACGGGGCCCTAGGAAATCACGTTCAGCATGAGCTGTCTGTCATCCTTGCTCAACTGTAAGCTAAGCTCTGTGGGGGCAGGAATCGTATCCTTTTAAACCAGTACAATGTCTAGCACACATTAACCTACTAAATATTTCTTCAATAAATGAGCAAATCGTTTATGAGGAGCAGTCAGAAGACCCTCTTTTTGGATCTGTGTGTTCATGCGGCAGCGCACTAAAAAAATAAGTTTGGAATTGGAGTCAGACTACAGATCATATTAAATGCCACACTCAGAAGTTATATTTATCTGGAAAGCAATAGGCAACTATGATTTTACTTTTGGAGTATGGGTGACAGCATCACAGGTGCGGTTTAGACACATTACTCTGGCCACAGAGGAGGAAAGATCACAGGCAGGAGGCGCTCTCGGTGCTTCCATGTTTCGGTGCTCCAAGCTGAGATGACCCACCACCGAAACCCGGGTGTGGCTCATGTGAATGACTGGAAGGGATAAACACTGAGGGAACGAGATGGATGAAAGGGATGCCACTTCTTTGATTCTGGATCACTGCAATGACAATGACAAAGAGATGTTTGGTAGCACGACATGGGTGTTAATTCCACCGTGTGCATGTTGAATTGAGGTGCCAAGTGACATCTGGGCATCCAGAAGGACATATCTGGAGAGTAACTGAAGGAATGAGGACAAACCTCATTCAATAAACATGTGCTGAGTGTCAACTCAGTGCCAGGCCACGAACCACGCGCCGAAGACGCGTAATTTGGAAGGCGCCCTTGCGCTTCCCAAGAAGCGGTGAGTGTCCAAAAAGCCTCTCCGTGGGGTAATTAATATATTTGAAGTGTGGAAAGTGTATACAGGAGGAAAGAGAACCATTAAGTGTGTATCAGTTTGAAGGTAGAAGATAGCTGTGGATTTTAAAATTGACAAAAGCTTCGTAAGGAAGCTGATGTTTTCATTATTCAATCTAAATCTTAGTGAAGCAGCAAGGATTTGTAAGGTGGACATAAAGAGCCTTTTAAGTAGAATAATATTAATGCAGAAGGCTCATGAACTGGTACTAGAATAAGAAATTTAAATTTGAGAGACAACTATACCTGAGAGACTCTGAGTTGTCGGTAGCACAGAGACAATCAGACACTGAGCTACAGGGAATGGCAGCTGAAGCAAGAAGGTAGAAAATAACAAAGAAAAAGCCTAAATCAATATGACATGCAGCAACATTGTTTTAGGCGAAGTGGAGCTGAGATGTCTCTTGGAATCCGCGAGGACTTTGGTGATTGACAAGAACACATTTTCCACTGAGTGTTGGAGAGGCGCCAGATTGGCTCCCAGAAGCGAATCAGCTGTGAGCAAATGGAAGCTGAGGTGCAGGCATCTATCTGAGCAGTTTTACAATGAAAAAGCAGAGAGAAAGAGGGAGTAGTAAGATTGTGCCACCAAGTCAGTGTTTGCTGAGCAGCGACAGGGGGAGTTCTGTGAGCTGTGGATGTGGCACCTCAACAAGACAGTGAAGGCTCTTGACACAGGGCTGCTCAAGGCTCGCAGAGGCCCCCTACTTCAGAAAACAGGGGACCTACCCGCGTTAAAAGTCGGGGGGAGGGGAACAGAAAGGCGAAGGTTCCTGACTGGAAGGGTCAGGTTCCTACGACAAGCGCTGGAGAAAGCGTGAAGGGTGAAACCATTGAGGGCCGTCTGCATGTTGAAATAAATGACATGTTTTCTACCCAAACTTCACACACCGTAACCTGAAGTAACAGCCTCTCCCAAAGAGAAGGAAAATGAGCAATATCCCCTTTAGCAGATTGCTAGTTATTCCACTCGGTTTTTCCTTTTTCCATAGTCTGCCGGTTATAGCCTAAATGTTTTCTTGCTTCCCTTGAAGGGGCGGCCTTGGGACCAAACCCTTCACAATAGAAAGGAAAGAAGTAGCTGTGATTTTCATGTTGTTTGCTTGAACAGAAGTGGCTTTTCTTGGAGGTCCATTTTCGCTCCCTGCCCGCGGAGCAGATGGGGGTGTCAGCGGCCCCGGGGTGGCCGGAGGGCGGGTGGCCGGAGGGCAGCACAAGGGAGGCCCCTCGAGCCCCGGGAACCTGGCAGAGCGGCTGCTGCAGAGGTCGGGGGAGGGCGGGGCGCACTTCCACCTCAGAGAAGATAGAGACTGGGACCCGTTTGGTTAATCCATTATGCTTTGGAGTCTCTCTGCCATAAATTATATTCTACCTTGACTAATGCCACCATAGATCTTAAGGGATTTTATTGGAAAATGCCATCGCCTGCAAAATAATTACATCTCTGCTTTCTTCTTTAGATCAAAAAGAGTAATCTGTAGTAATTCAAGATTATAGAGAGTCATAAACACACAGCATATTAATTTTAAGGTTTTATATATTCTAAAGAATGATGTAAAGTCATTATTATAATTTATTATATATAATATAGATGACATAGTATGTATTATTTATTGTAATACTGTAATTAATTTTAAAACTGCCATCATTGTATCCACAAAATGACTATTGTGAAAATATTCTATAGTTGCCTGAAAACATGGAGAAGAAACACAAAGACTTCACTACGCTACAATAGTTTGATCTGCTTCAAGTTAGTGCCCCACCCCCGGCCAACGCCCGGCGGTTGTTTACAGCCTCTGGTTGGTGTACTGAAGCACTGCAACAAAGAACGCTAGAGCCTTCATATAATCAAAGTCAGAAGCTTTGAAGAATGATTTACTTCACAACAATTAACTCATTTTATCTCTATAGTTATTGCCCTTATGTTCAATGTACATGTGTATTTTCTTGTAGGTTAAGGGCTCTTTCCTGGACAGACAGCATATTTGCAAAACTGAGTGCTAGAAAAATATTGTGTTCAAGAAAACTTTTTTGTCCACAGGAAATAATAATACATAGCTTATAAAGACCCCCTGTGGCCTCTGTGATTTCTAAAGTTCCTTCTTTAAGAAACTATTCTAATTAGATGAAATTATTTCAAAGTTTTCTACATCATTCAGTAAGATTAAAAATAGTGTCTAATAATTTGACAGTATAATACAAGCAAAACACTAGAGAAATGTAAGGGATTAATGAAGTTGATTTGGAATAAACATTAAGGTTTAAAATGGTTCTATGAAAACAAGTAGAGAAACAGGAAAGTAACTCCTCATATGGAAAATAGCATGGACTTTGAGAAAAATATTTTCAAAGTTGATGGAAAAATAACATGAACTCAGAACATAATTTAAAACTGGAAAATTATGACTCATTTTAGCAAACACTTCACAAATTTCAAAACATGCCCCTTTGCCTAACTCTAAAATATTCCAATTCATGTAGACATAAAATGAATCTTTGAATATGAATATTTTAGGTTCGGATTACACATTCTCAAACAGTAACAAGAAATCAGCATTAAAACTGACAGAAATAGAAGTCTGAAATATGTATGTATGATATATGAGCTGTCATTGACTTTTATCAACTGAATGCTAAGTAATCATATTTGAGAACAGATTTTTTTACATATGATGTATCATTTGTTAAAACAGGCTGATACACAAATGTTCCCTGATGATATGTGTGTGGAAATAACCTCGGTGATACATGATTCCTAAGATTATCTTGCTAGAAAGGAAACTAATACAAGAAATAGGCACAGTCACAGAAGCCTACATGTTCAGACAAATAAGAAACGTGGCTCGGACAAGTGAGAGTTTCAGTTAACAGCAGAAGGTCGCCGCTGTCGCTTTCCCTCGCCCCGCCGTGTGCTTCGCGGCGGCCCGGCGCTCCAGGGTTGCTCCGCTGCCTGCGGTGCTCGCTCTGCTACCCCACGTCCTGCCTTCCTCCTCTTCTCAGTAGGCTTTGCTCATATAACCCGATCATGAGACCTTCGCGATCACTATGCAACATTAAACCTCATTCTTTTGCATTGTACATCTATGATAGCAGTCTTTAAAACTTACTGTAAGGTCTTAGCTGCAAGCTTTTATTGTTAAAGTTTTTGTTTCAAACCTACATTTTAGGTCAGCTTTAAAATATATTAATACATCGGGATCTATTAAGAAGCACACGGTTGTGAATTTTCAAGGGGCTCCTCGGGATACTTCAAAGAGCAGGAGTCTTAGGGACAAAAAGACTCGAGGGTCCGTCAGGACTCCAAGTTTCAGCTGTGGTTTCTCACAAGACTTAGGCGTCCCCACACAACTTCCTGAGACCTCAGTGGTGAAGTGGAGGTAAAACCAGCTTTTGTAATCGAAAGGAAAGGTGTTCTCAAAGCCAACAGCACCGTAGAATAGGATCATTGACACAACCGGCTCACAATAAATATCAGCTGTCTTTCCCATCTATCGAGAAAGATTTGTTTGGAACTGTTTGCTTTTAAAACGGACTATTTGGATGTTCCATGATCCAAAATTCAGGTTGGAAATCAATGGGTTTAATTTTTTAAACTGTTTTCATTTACCCCTACACAAGATACTAAAACTCAGCACAAGCACACACCCATACACACAGACCCCTCTTCAGTCTAACTGTAGGGCATCGATCACGTGGCCTACTGATGGTGGCATTTGCAAATAACTTTGAAAATCAGTATTTGGAGCTTCCTTTACAGAACTTTCTTTTGAAATTGTTCATGGGTCTTATATAGTCACACTTTATGGGAGAGATTTTATTTTAAGCAAGAAATAGCCAGAAGTAATTCAGGAAAAAGCAAGCAAGAATTTGATGAAAAATGAATCCTACAAATTTTAAATATAAGGTATCTAAATAATAAAGTTTATTTGTATGGACGATAACTATTTTTCCTAACTAGATTGATACATCTTGTTTTTTAACCATAAGAAATCAAATTAGATGCATTTGTTTTTATAAAAAGACAGATCAAATAATGTGAGTTTTATTTCACAAATCATACAGCTCCCTCAGACACATCTGCGGATCCATAATATACATAGGAATTGGAGGGATGTAGAGAATCGTGCCTCACTCGGACACGCGGGCAACCCCTAACATTGGGTTAAAGCTGGGAATGTAGCCACAGAAAAAAAATCAGATGAGAGAAGAGGTAAAACACAGTTGTGGGGACTATACTGGGGAAAAGTCTCCTTGTAAATGTAAGAAGAAATCGTCATCTGCCTCAACAAGTATTTATGGGGCATCTGCTCAGTGTTTAGAATGGTGCTACTTGGCATTATTTCTTTTTCTAAACGTGGATATTCCAGTTAAAAACTTTTAACTGTAAAGAGAAATATTTAATCTTTCCTTGGCAGTGTGGAGTCCTTGCCAAACTGCTTGAAATGGTATTTGAATATAGGAAAGTTTCATTTCTGCTAAGTTTGAGTGAATCTCTTTTAAATGTAGTCAATTATCAATTTGTAAAAGCTCATTCTATACTACTTGTAAATCATAAAACTACAGTAAATAAGTCAAACATTTATGTAACTTGACTTGCAGGGTGTTAAGCAGAATAATTTCTAAAGTGTTCAATTAAATACTTTTCAGATAATAACAGTAGAAACTTCACCTCTCCAGTGGACACCCAATACCTTGAGTAAGAGCTGGTCTATAAATACAGGCATTTAATAAATATTTCCTGAACTGACCTGAACTTACTGACCAATTCAGAATGAGTCTGTAACACAGGGCAAATCTAAGGCAATCCGTTGCTATATTCTAGATTAATATTGTAAGTGTGGAGACAGAGGGGGTAATAGAAACACCGGCAGTATGTAGGGTACTGTGTGCATATAGAAAAGATCATGTATACACGCAAGAAAGGAAAGAGTTTTATTTCCCCTTTTCTATAGGAATCTTTTATGAAAAGCCCGCTCTCTTCATTTGACTGTCTTTAGATTTATTTATGGTATACCTCAGGCTTGGGGAATAGTGATATTTTGGAGATTGTTTGGCTTGATTTTAGTGAAGTACTTCCCCGAGTTGGGCTTTTAAGAGACATTTTAAAAACTGATATAGACATCATTTTCTGATACTCTAGTGAAAATCTGGACAGGCCAATGTAACCCTATTGATTTATTCAGTAATATACAATAAGGGAATACATTTCAAATTTTATAGTCATATAATCTTCAATGGCGAATAAGGAATGACACCCAAAGTGAGAAAAGGAGATTATCTCGCTGGTGAGCAAATGCCTAACTTTAGCACTAAGTTCAGGGACACCCAAAAGATGACAAACCAATGAATGCAGTGACAGCTGGCCACTACTTGGCCTCCCTTACCCAAGGGGTACTGTTTATCACGTGCCGCAGACTGATTCACCTGGAGACTGGTCTCTCATGAAGTCAACTTTGCTGTGGGGAATTTAATCCCATAGTGGCACGAGGGACACTCTGTCTCCCTACCAAAAGAAGGGAGCACTTGTTATTTCTGTGCCATATAGTGGAAAATGAGACTAAACTGCAAAAGACCAACGAGTCAAATAGTACGTGTTTCTGCTTTTAAAAAGATAACCCATCAGAAAGCACCATAATATTTCTTTTCCAGGATTGTTCCACATTTTGGCTAGAACACAGCTTAGAACAGCTTGAGCTGAAAGTGGAAAGGGGTGGCGAACGCTGTGAAGCTAAACTGTGTTCAGTGTAGAGGACTGAATTCTTCAAAATTCATTCTTCTTGAAAAGCATTCATGAGTAGTGAGTCCCTGTGGTTTTCTACTGCAACACGCAATTCATAATCTTCACAACGAGCGCAATGTAACCCAACAAGCATTCCAAGATTTTAACACAACACCCAACATATCTTGGCCGGCACTGTAATAATTTGTTATCACTCTCATTCAGCAACTGTCTACACAATTGATATATTAACAGCTGTAGCTTAATAGGACAAGCTATGGGTTACACTACATTCTATCTCTTTCTATTCCTTGCTCTCTCACTCTCAAGAAAGGACACATGAAGGAAATTAAGAACAACATGATTTCAGAGGAAAGCCTAAGTCGTTCTTGAATGGTAAGTGTAATTCTAACTTCTATTAACATATTACCTGTGACACGTTTCACAGAAGATAAAAACACACAAAAGCATTATGCCATAATGGGAAAGTCATAAATATTTTTCATTAGGCAGAAGTTTTTATTTTATCTTCTCTTATTGTTGTTCAAATACAGGAATTTGTCTCCATTTCCCCGCCACCACTTTCCCCTGCCCCACCCACCCTCACCTCCCACCCTCAATCCTTCCTCCATTTGGCTTTGTCCTCGAGTCCTTTATACAGGTTCCTTAATGACCTTTCCCCTTCTTTTCTCCCGTTACTCCCTGCCCCCATTCCCTCTGCTTACTGTCAGTTTGTTCTTTATTTCAAGATCACTGGTTATATTTTGTTTGCTTTTTTATTTTGTTGATTAGGTTCCACTATAAGTGAAATCACGTATTTATCTTTCACCCTGGCTCATTACACTTAGCATAACACTCTCCAGTTCCATCCATGCTGTTACAAAGGCTAGTAGCTCTTTCTTTCTGCTGCAGGTATTCCATTGTGTAAATGTACCATAGTTTTTTTTGACAGCAAATCACAGCCAGCTGGGAAAGAAGTGTCATTATATGTGTCAAAATTAGCTGCTTAAAGAACATTTTATCATTGCACTGTGGAGCACTGGTCAAATTTTCGACCAGGAGAAAAACTGTAATCCATATTAGCCTAAATTAGACTAAAATTCCTTTTAAAATTATTTAAACACAAAGCAGCAGCCAATGTAATGCTTTTGGTCTTGTGCAATCAAATATCATTGCTATTACTGAGACTTCCAGTTACATCAACCAGGTTCAAGCAGGGTCCAGACCGGCTCTCTCTGACCAGGAGAGTTACATATGACTGTTATCTGTCTTGCTTTCCTGGGCTTTCCTAGTTTTCTACAAGGAACGTAAGTATTCATTACATATAACATACATGAAAATAGATTTCTATACATTATTCATACACCTACACATATAGATACTTATTTTATATATATTTATGTATACATATAAATTGTATTAGATGAAACACTAAACAAAACCATTTTTTACAGTATTAAAGATACATATGTTGAAGGCTGATAATTATTCTTACATTTATTAAAGTGAGATAAGCATATTTTCTTCCTGCTTGGAGACTGAAATTTATTGGTATTAGTGAAATCATTCAATACAGTATTCTCTATCAAAGGTTAAAGACCAGGAAACATTAAGTAGTAATCATGTCTTCTATATTTACCATAAATGAGTTCAATTATTTGTTCTTCAGGTAGTTGTTAACATTGGGCTTAGGAACAAATTATGGATCTTTGGCTATAATAGGAATTTGGGAAATATTAAATAACTGATACATATTTTGATTCTCATAATACTACTTAAAATTTGGGGAGGCATGTGTTCTGAAAGCAAAAAAAAAAAGTACATAAAAATTATCTTGACAAAACAGTGTACTTCTATTTGAAAAATATTCCTGTAAAGTAACGTTTTAGGAACTATACTCTTTTCTGCTTGATAGACTGTACACAGTAAAACACACTTGCTTTCCTAAATGTGTTTATCTAAAGGCTTAAAACGTAATGACGAGACGAAGGCCCTCGACATCACGCAGCCCGGTGCTCCACGGGCAGTGCCGGGCGGGGGCGCTCGTGAGCGGGCGGGAGCTGCACGAGCCCTGGAAAGCACTGGGTTCACGGCGCGCGCTCGACTCCCTCCCCTCGCCCTTCCCAACCACAGGTAGGCTCTTCTCATCAGAAAAATGATAAACCATGCTGCCTCGGCACAAGGAAGAGAGATTTGGGAAAACGATGATTTAGATGTTTTTACTGCTATTTGCCCCAAAGAATACACATGTACTTCGGTTATTTTTCCAACCTAAATCACAGTTTTCACTTTCATCACTTTTCCTATGCTTAACATACCCCATATTTGACTATCCTTACAGAAAGTTATAATTCAAAGGCTTTCTTCTAAAAGAAGTTTTCTTTTTCTAATTTCCCTAAACCAGCTTTCTATTTTTCTCTATCCCATTTTCACAGTATCTTTTGTGGCCCCGTCGGGTGCTGACTCGGCTGCGCACCCTGCCGCAGGGGGGCACACAGCGCAGGGGAGGCCCGGCGCCGCCTCCAGCAGCGCCTGCCCCCGACCCCGCACGCTTGCTTCCTTTATTTTGTTCGAGTCAGATGTAAGGACTAATGGTCAAAAGAGTAAAAATTTTAAACTGAAAAGAATATTCAACTTCCATGCCGTTGTAAATGAACCTTCTCTCTCTTTTCTTGGGCACATTATCCTTTGAAATGATATGTCATTCCCCCCAAAAAAAAAAGAAAGAAAGAAAAGCAACTCTAAGTCAACATTACTAAATTTGACTAATCGTAATCACATCCTATTTAAAATATGACACTGCCTATTTAAAGCAATAAAATACTATATTGGATGAATTAGATTGTAAAATTCTTAAGTAAATTAAAAACAGAAAAATAATCCCATGATGTACAGGTTCAAAGTTGGTTATTTTAAATAAGGACATGCTCTATATTTATATTATGAATATTAATCCTAGAGAATACATCTTCCCATTTATGTCACTATCTGAGAAATGGGTCATTACATACATATTGTCATTGGTAATTCAATTTTCATTGCCAAAATCAAGTTCTTACCCAGTATAATAACTTACTACACCCATTTTTTAGAAAATCTCACTGCTGCCATCTCAGAAAAGTAAAGGAAAGCTATTTTTTCTAAGTGAGCCTTTGACCTTGTGCAACATAAGGAGCAGAAAACATTAAAATACCTTATTTGTGAAACCAAGACTTGAACATGTCTTAAAACGCTTTCTTTCTGAATTACCAATGATTCCATAATTATACTTTGCATTAGTAAGAAAATTGCCAGCTTTATCCCGAGCCTATATGGATGGGTTCAGAAATATTATGAAATAGGCTAAATGTGCGCGGCTCTAGTATTCTGAATTCTCAGATTAGATGCCTGCCATGTGGCCGACCAGCGCTTGGCAGCGGCTTAAGTGACAAGAACAAATAAGGCTCGATTCCTGACCTGGGGGTATCATGCCGTCAGCTAACGACATATAATTGGATGTTTTCTAACTAAAACTATGTCTACTAAGTTAATCAATTTTATCCTGGATATTCAGCCTCTCAAGCATTATAATCCCACAAATAATAGCTTCTCTAAGTAGTAACAAAAGAACAAAAAAATGAGCAAAAGAGAAAGTAAACCAATTTATTTTTTATTAGCTGCAATTACTGAAAAGGAGATGGTAGAAGTAGAGTTTAATCTATTTACTTAATGTAAGTTGAAACTTGAATATTTGCAATAAAAAATTCAAAATTATGGTTCATAACATATATTACATTGTAATGTTTCCAGAAGATTCTATTTCCCGATTAGAATGAACACATTTGAATCATATTGCTTTCACATAAAAAGAATGTGTCAAGAACACATATGCCATTTAGCAAACATACATATTTCTAACTAACTATAAAATATCACGGATGCTAATTTGGTTAGATCGCATAGGCAAGGACTCATGAATCGTAATGGCAATTTAAATTCTGCTCAGTTGAAGTGAGTCATTCACTAGATAATCTGAATGCAGCTTAATGGTCTTTTGCCACGCCAAACTGAGGTGTTTATTTTTATATCTGAAAAACACATGATTCCTACAGCCAAGGGACATTTCCTGGGGAGGTGGGGAAGAGGCTGCTGACTTTCTGTGGTCCTCGGAGAAGCATAAGCCTCCTCGCTATCCGCCCAGCGAGAGTCTCACAGGCCAATGTTGGGTAGCATAAAATAATTTGTAACCCACGCTGCTGAAAAGGCACAGGGGATGTAAAACCTTAGTTACAAGGTAGAATTCTAAACAAGCTGATTGTTCTGAAGCTTGAAAAATATCAGCTGGCCTCGGTATGTATGTGTAAGTACTATATCAATCTCCATAATATATTTTAACACAAACGTAAGAGAAGCTTTCTATTACTACAAATACTTCCTGATTACACCGAGTTTACTGCACAAGGACTGTTCCACATCCAATGGACTTGAGAAGACAGCGGCCGACCACAGATTAAAGCTCAAGGAATCCTGGGGCGGGCCATCAGAATGGGCTTTTCTGTGTATGTGTTGGGGTAAGGCTTGTCCATTATGTTTAAAATACTCGTTTGAACGCTGCGACGGAAAACAGCGCGGAGAATCGTGTGCCAGCCTGTCGGAGAAGCCCGCCCGTCCACAGCCTCCATCTCTACCTCCCCCGCCGGGAACTGTCGCCGCCTGCACGGTGACCCAGCGGTGCCCCGCCCGGCTCGCGGTACAGCACACGCTCGGAGACCGTGGCCCCCACGCGGCTGCTATCACTGGCAAAGGCGGACACACTTCTCCGCTGTGTGCTAGTGGCACCTGTCACGGGTCACTGGGCCACTTCTCTGGGTCATAAGCCCCATCACGTTTGAGCTGTGGAATCTGCAATACGTAGCAGAGTGTCTGCTATGAAGCATGTGCTAGGAGGATACACACAAATAATCTAGTACATAAAGTCTGGCTTTAAAAATAGGTAACGACGACCTAAAAAATGGATTTCACTGAAGAAGGGCTTTCTGTTTTCATTGACGCTAAGTAATGACCTTGCAAGTCCTCTGTATACTAGTTATAATAGTAGCAATCAATATTAAGCATATTTCCTACAACTCACAACTGAGGATGTTTGAATCCTCTGAGGAAATGGGTTAATGTTAAAAATAAGTCAATAAAACATTTAATATCCATTGCCAGGATACAATACGTTTAATTTACCAGGTAGTGTAAGTAGTCTGGCTCACATAGTTTATTTTCAAAGTAGAAAACTGGAGGTACTCACACTGATCCCTTTGTTAGTTAAACATGCAGTCCTCGTGGTCTGCTCAGGACTTACATACATAAAGTAAATCGTGGCAGAAAAAGCCCTTCATTGCTAAAAGCAAGGTAAGGTACGCCTATCCACGTTCAATAAATGAAGCATGAAAGGAAACACAGTATCTTATCAACTAGGCTAGCAGATGTTGAGAAATGTTGAAAAAATAATAATATTAAAAATATCATTAATAAAACAGGGGCATCCACAGAAACAAGATGCAGTCATTTTTATTTACTTGACAATCTAAAACACATGGTGCTTTAGAAAAGAGAATTTAAATTTTTTTTAAATATTTTAGAAATATATAAAATATTTAGAAATATAGAAAGATAACATGTAGGAAAGGGAATTTTTTATGAGATTTTTATTTATTTCTGTTTAACATGTTCTTCCCTGACTTATTTATACCACCATCATAGTTAATTACCTAACGAAAAATATTTCACTCTGTACAAATAACAAATGTCAACTTTTCTCTATACATTTTATGGAAGAATAAGTTGTTATTTTTTTAATGTGAATTGACAACTTCATTAACTTAATAGCCCTTTAATTTCTAAACACTAGGGGATAAATAATAAGTTTGAGTATTTCTATCTGTCCCTATTTATGCTAGCTGATATCTGTATTTATTAATACTATTCTATCATCACAATATTATCAAGCTATTATAACAAAATCACAGTTTATTAAAGTATTCTAAATACATCCTGATTAAATGAGCCATTTACAATAAATTTTGGCAGTAATTCCAGGGAATATCCAAGAAAAATGATCCAAAATGATTGCTTTGGGTAAAGTGCAGGTCCTGAAAAAAATGGCAATCATCAGAGATGCAAATTACCCATTAAAATAAAGGGACACTAATTGATCCACCTTTATTTCATATTGGAGAGATAGGAAAAAAAGATTCAGTACATCCTTATCTTTGAGATGAGAATTTATAGATAGATGTTTTATTGAGTCTTATCACTAGGAACTGAATCAAAGATTCAAAGTCCAAAGGAGACTAGAAGGGAAATTTGTAGAAGTTCCTATTTTAATTTCAAAAGGGAGTTACTAAATTTTTATATGGACCAGGACTATATGAACTATGTAAATTAAGCCATTTAAGTTTTCAACTTCCCAACTTTTATTAAGGCTGCTAATTTCCTTTAAAAAAACAAAAAAAGGATGTATGGTCATAGCTTTGTGAGAGAAAAGGGATGCCATCTTGGTGGGAAGAACAGCAAAGAAGAGAGTGGGTGCAGGACACTTTGTAAGGGAAGATGAGAGCTGGCCGGGCTGCGGGGACAGACAGGAGACGGTGGGGAGCTCGTCGGAACCCGAGGAGGCCCCTCAAGGCAGCCTCAGGCAGAGCCCCATGGCCGCCCACCACTGCGGGGCCTGGGGAGTGCCTGTGATATTTGTCTACTGTGGTCCCCGGTTTGCAGTAAAACATTTATGAGATAGGTAACTAATAAGCCTGAATTTTGGGCCGGACACTGAGGATACACAGAAGAGCAAGGTGAACATGATCTTTTCTCTCATGGTTCATTGACTCTAGTGAGAAGAATAGACAATTAAACCAGCAATTATAATGACGTATGGAAAGCATTAAGATAGAAAAAAATAAAAAAGGTTGAGCACAACTTCCTGGCTCAAATCTACACCGGGATTTAAATGTATGAATTGGAATTAGGTAACAAAAGAAGAGAAGATTTTAGGGGGAAAAGACATAGCCAGAGGAGAAAATTTAAAGTATAAGAGAGTACACGTGCAAAGATCTGGAGAGAAGAAGGAGGCTTCGTTCAGGAAGCTGAAAGAGGTCCAGCATTCACAGAAGTCTAGGTAAGCGTCACAGCACAAAGCATCTAGCTAATAATTTTGGCTTCCTCCTGAAGGAAATGGTAAGTCCTTGCTAGGGGTTTTGTTTGTTCTGGTTTTTTTGCTTAGGAGTAACATGATTACATGTTATATAAGGAATATATATTAGCTATCTACTGCTGTGTAACAAATTGCCACGGACATGGTGGTTTAAAACAATGTGCATCATCTTGGAAATCAAGACATGGTCAGCTTGGGCTCTCTGTATAGGGTTTCACAAGGCTTCAGTCAAGGTGTCCACCAAGACGGGTTTCACCAGAGGCTTACTGGGGCAAGATCCTCTTCCAAATTCTCCCAGGTTGTTGTCAGAACGTATTTCTTTGTGGCTGAAGGATACACGGCAGCTTGCTTTTTCAAAGCCAGCAACAGGGAGTAAGTGTGAGCTGTGAGTCTAAAAGACATTCTTATATGATATCCCAATCACAGGAATGACATCCCATCATAGTCACTATATTCCACTGGTTGGGAGCGAGTCACAGACCCCATGCACACGGAAGGAGAGGGGGTTGCACAGTGCACCAATGCAGGAGGCGGGAAGCGTGAGGCAACGTTAAGGTCTACCCACCGGCCTCGCTCTCAGACGGAGGGAGAAAATAATGGAGGCATGGAGTTGAGATGTATCATTGATACTAACTTATACTAAGACAGGGGAGGTAGAAAAAGGTTGTCAGATTCTGAAAATTTCTACCATGTAGTATAGATATAATAGAGCAATTGAATTTGGGGACCGACAAAGGGAAGAATCTAGGATGGCACCCAATCACGAGTCTGGAGAACCAGGTGGGTGCTGACCATTGGGATATGAGGCGCAAAGGGAGGGCAGGTTTTGATGGTATTTGTGATATGTTTTTTTAACACTGTGAGTTTGAGAAAACTATAGATCATCCAAGAGGCAAAGTACATATGCAATTAGACATAAAAATAATAGGTAATGGTAAACAATTTAGTATCTTTTAAAAAGGAATCATGGTTGTATATGCCTTCTAAAACAGTGACAGTAATGTATCTCCAAAAGTAATTATTCTTTTAACGGACACATCTCTTGGTTTGGTACTTGGTTAAGAAAGACAAGGACTATTACATATAGTCAAATAGGTGCCATTCAGACGGCTAGTGGTAACGGGAGCTTTGGAATGGTCAGCTGGTATCTAGGGAAAAGGCCAAGTCCTGGTACAGATGAAAACAAAAAGGCTGGAGATGGTGGAAACCCAGGGGCCTGGGGTGGGAGGGCTAGAGCCTGTGAGAAACTCCACAGGCGGAGTTTATTTAGGGCCTCTGTCATGTGTTACTTTGTATTTTAATTGATTTCCTTTACCTCAAAAACTTCTTAAACTCTCCTTCAAAAATAGGAGACAAGAAATATTTACAAACAGAAAAAAATCCACTAAAAATGCTTAAAAGAGATCTTTTAACAAGAATAAAAGTGAACACGAATCTAAAATAGTTATACATAAAACAAAATTCAGCAGAGAAACTGAGAAATAATATTGATACATGTGATTACTATCAACAAACAGAAAATAAACATACACACAGAGAGAATCAGCATATGCCTCTGCATCCACACTATTAAAATGCCTCTTCCCTTACTACATTTGTATTCACTTCCTGCCACTATCTCACATTTTTCTCCTTCCCAGTCTTCTATCCTTTTTTTTCTCTCTCTCCTTTCCAACACTAATGAAACTTACTGCTTAGGGTAGGAAGCAAAGAAGCAAACCTGAGTTTCTTTTGGCAGTCAAGATGGGAATGTAAAGGTCAGGATGTCCGGTTTCCTCTGCTCTGACACTTAACATTCATGTTTAGACCTCTGGCCTCAGCAAGCAAAACCAGCACTAAGCAAAAGATAAAGGAGACACCGTCAGAGAAGGCGCAACCAAGAGCTAAGAGGCAGCAAACTTGTGGCCACAGCAGGCACGCCTTCCCTTTTACCACCAGTGCAAGCACAGAGTTTAATGTCTATGCTTTATACAGACTGCTTGGCTGTCACATGCTTTCCCGACAAAGGACTCCTTACTTGACATGTGTCTCATAAGTACATAATAATGCATAGTATTAATTTGCTGTTACCCTTTTCTCATTCCCTCTGCAATAATGAGCTAAAATACGTCATCTTTAAAACCAGCATTCACTGATGTTCCTTAACTATTTCAGTCTACACTAGATTTGCTTTATTGATTAAGAGTTTTCTTTAAGTGGATTCAGTTTCAGGAAAACTTACTGATTTATATCCCAAATTAGTACATGCCATTATGAACCAAATTTTCAAATTGTTTCCTTCAAATTGGAATTCGTTAGTAACTGAAATTCATTAGCCCCAGATTCAAATTACTGGTCTACTGGACAAATTTAATTTTATCTTCATTCTCTTAATATCAATGATAAGAAAACTAATATATTACAACCTCTTCTAAGCTGCAATAAATAAATATACAGTTGATTCAAATTAAATGCAATGATATGGTCTCCAAAGTCAATTGTTGAACTGAACTTGGGAGGGACAAGCAAATTAGTTACCAGTCTTCTACTGTGTTGGTACCAAAATACCAATGGTAAGAGATCCTTGTATTAGCAAAAACAAACTACATTTTTAAGAGATTCAATTTATATACAATTTAATAGGATTACTTTGAAATTACTTTCAAAGGAATGGTAAAACGAAAGTTAAGAACGCATAATTACAGCAAGGTCTGCGTGAGGTTACGGCTCTGTGACAGAAAGGTAGGGACCCAGGCAGGACGAGCAGCTTATCGCTTTGCCAGAGAATATGTAAAAACAAAAACTAAGTCAGAAAGCAAATCTTGGTATCATTCCCAAAAGCCATGTGGAGGGTATGGCTCCCAAGTTACACAAACGATCCACGTGTTCTTGCAACGCTCGTCTGTTAGGAAGAGCATGGTACCCTCTATTGTCTTTTCAGTTCCTCATCTCCCTTTAACAGCGTTGGTAAGTTATCTTACAGACATGGGTATATAACTTAAAATATTTACTTAATTGACTAACTAGTTGCAGATCTACTCTAAAAGCCTAACAACCATAATTGAAATAGGACCCCAAAAGCAAAAATAAAGAAAAATAAATGTAAATAAAAATAGTTTTAATATTCAACTGAGATTTGCAGTGGAAGCCAAACTACACATAACAACAGAAATGTACATTTCAATAACTTATTTGAACTGTTCAAAAGCCCCGCATTCAAAACATCTGACACGCCCTTCGTGTGCCACGGAAGTGGCAATGCCGTGTGGAGAACAGACTAAGCAATGAGCAGCGCGCCGTGTGCTCAGAGAGCTCGACGAACAGTGCGGTCATCGTCCAAGTTGATTCTCTCTGAGTAAGAATATAGATATGAAGAAGCCTTTTGGGTTCTTTATGTGCAATGTTTTTTAAGAGTATTGAAAAAGCCATAATATAACTCACCTCACCCCGAAAGGGGGAAATTCCAAAGGCATCAAGTGTAAAATATAAGAGTATCAATAGCTCATCTGTCATGTATAATATGACATACTTACACTTCAGTGGGACTGGCTGATTTAGTGATTGGAAATAGACTCTGTTTCAGTTAGCAAAGCAGTAATGAAATAGTCCTGGCATTTGCAGACACACGCAAAAAAGCAAAGTAAAAATTGATATGCATTTAAAAGAGGCCCTAAAGTAGGATGTTCCTCGGGGACTTGGGCTCCCCAGGCTCCCTTCACCAGAGCTCTGGCTCTGACAAGCGGGATTTTGTGACTCAGTCCCCTGCACGGAGGGGTCTGGCTGGGTGTCCAGGGAAGGAAAGGGCAGCGAGCCTCCCCACTGGGCACTTCTCCCCATCGAGGCCAGAGAGGTGTGTGGATGTGCTCTGTTTCTCCATTTGTTACGTGGTTTTTGGAAAGAGTGAGGATGGACACACACCTGCATCCAATTTGAGCAACAGAACACACAGCCTGGCTGGCAGGCGAAGCAAGAGAAGCTGGAATGCGCAGGAGGGCTTTCTCTGCACAGCGATGCCAGGTCCTCGTTTCTGCCGTCTCCTCTTCTCTGGAACTAAAGGATGCTTAAGATTGCAGAGCAAGGCAAGGCACACAAGATTTTTAATGTTTTCAAGTCTGACTAAGACCTGAAAATAGCAATAATAATAATAATTTATATTTATGTAAGTGCCATCTAGCAATCTAAATCTTTAAATGTTAAATTAAATGACTGATTTTAAAATAGCCTTACATGGTGTATGTGTGTGTGTGTGTGTGTGTATATATATATATATATATATATATATATATATATATACCAGCTCTTATTTTATACTAGGCAAACAAATGCACAAATAGATTAAATATTATAGATATAGATATCATATAGATATATAGACCTATATAAATCAAACTTTTCATTTTTCAGTATTTCAGAAATCAACTGAAATAACTGAACATTGAGGAGTCTTAAAAGTGTTCAGTATTATCTTTTCCAAGCAAACAAAACAAAAAAAAATCTTCTAGTTTACCACTAATTAATACAAGTTGATATTTGGAATTGTATGCGTGTAAGTTAGAAGATAAAAACTATAAATAATATATTTTTGTAAAGTATGGTAATGCCCTATAATTAACCATTATTGATCAAAGCTTACATTTATTTCATTGTAACTCAATTCGACATATTTCTGGAATGTCAAGCTCTGAATTCCATAGTAGACATAGCAAATGTGAGCTAAGAGGAAAACTAATGCCCAGATTTTAGATTTCTATATAAATACTACATACTATTTATTCTATATATTTATACATAGTTTTTTCTCCTTTCCATTCTCACATAACAAATACAAACCTTCAAGAAAGTCGTGCAGAAAACTGCAGAATTTCAAAGATGTGAAAAGATTTTGTGACTTCTACATATTTATTTTGCAGATTTATTTACTTATTTTTAGAGAGATGGGAAGTGGGGGAGAAAGAGAGGGAGAGAAACATCAGTGTGGGGTGGCCTCTCACACACACCCAAGCAGGAACCTGGCCTGCAACCCGGGCATGCTCCTGACTGGGAATCGAACTGGAGACCCTTTGGTTCGCAGGCCGGCACTCAGTTCACTGAGCCACACCAGCCCGGGATGACTTCCACCTAATTTTATTCTGGGGAATCTTTATTCTCTAGGATTTTAAGTCTCTCATGGTCTGGCTGCGTCTGTGATTTACATTTTTCTTAAGTTAAACTATAAAATAAAGTTGTCTGTGGATTTTTTTCACAACCAACCCTCTCATCATTTTAGTAAAATGTAAGCAAAAACATCATTCATTGAAATTATCATCATGAAGATCACTGTCGCGTCCTTTGGGATGCCCTCTCTCTTGCCGCAGGCACCGCCTTGTCTGCAGGGGTACCCCTGAGTGGCCGGCACACTCAGACCCCCTCACGGAAGAGCGAGCGCAGCCTGTCAGAGTGGAATCGGCGCATTCCTGGGAGCCGGGTTAGAGGGACTGTCTTCCCTAGGTCGCTAAGCCTAAGACGCAGCGTTGACAAATACGAAGTGAGATATTTAGATGACGTTGGTGATTTCTGATCTTTGCGGTTTTGAACATCATGCGGTTTTGAAGGGACTATGAGTCATTATTGCAAGGCATCCCTGAGTCCACACGGACATGCAGATTTTCTCAAACAGGGTACGTAAAAACTACAACTGTTAGATGAGGACCTGAAATCTTTCTGTTTGATATTGGGACTCCTTCTGAAAGTTCGCGTAATCGTAGCCTCCCCGGTGAACACCTGAGCCCTGACAGAGCCATCATTCATTCTCTGTATCACCTTGGGAAGTAAAACAAATGCGTGGAAAACGCCCACGGCTTCTATCAGTGGAAAAGTGAAGTGTCGCTAGTGGTCTGAGTACCTACCGTCAAACAGAAAGTAACTTGAGAGAAAAGCAGTAACGTGATGTCTGTCGGAGTGAGGGACCCTGGCGCGGTGCGCGCGGCAGAGAATGCGCCCTGTTCCCAGCTATGCCTGGGGATGAGGACTACGGGGACTCACGGGAGGAGGGGTTCTGCAGCAAAACGCAAAACCCTCCCGAGGCTTCGCTGACAACAGGCTGCCTTGGAGGAGCCAATTCAGGACAGTATAGTGAGTTGTGAGGTTTTCTAAAAACGACCATGTTTTAAATCAGTAAGGTTCCAAATTCAAAGATGTCCCTATTTTAGCCTTGAATTAATCTTCACATACAATACCCTATTTCTTCCTCCAGATTCTCAAGCGTTCAGCCATCACTTTTGTGCCCTACATTGTGAGCTTAAAAATTGTCCTTGAATGCAGTGTTTGTGCCACATTTAGCAAAAGGGTGCCCCCCGTTCTTCCTCTCTAGATACTTCTCAATGGGCACAGTCTTTAATCATTGACACTATGTAGAATCTTTCTTTCAACACAGCACTGGAAAAAGCTTCCCATTCTGGTGGGGGAAATTTATTTGATTTATGTGAATATATTAAAGAGAACTTGGATATCAGTGTCTGTCCTGTAGACCATTTCGAGTTCACCCAGATTGTTGTCAATCATTTAAGTGCTTTCGCAATGAAATCTATGCTGGCCATAAACCTGGCCTGATTATAAACAAAATATCTGCAATTTCAACTATTTCAATAAAAGCATATTATGCTTAAGGTTTTTTTTTTTAAAAAAAATGTTCATTTGCTGGGTTCATAAAATATTCAAGAGATAGGCCTCAGGTTATGCCTATTTCTATACTGAATGAAATTATTATGAACGATAATAAATTAACATTTATTCAAGAAATGACAAGAATTAATAAGTTGTTATTTGCAAAGTATTTTCAGCATTCAGGAAAAATATTAAACAGATAATTTAATTGAGTATTTTAAAAATCAAATTATTAAATTAGCTAACTAGGCTGAATATCATATATAGATACATGTATAATATAAATAGGTACATGTATGTGGTCATGTATATGTAATATTGAAGAGTATGCTCTGCATTGCAACCTGGCAGGAAGCCTGTCAGAAATATCAAGTTAACTATTTTATATACTTTATGCAAATTGGTTTTATTCTTATCTGATATATCTGACACTATTAGTAAGATTTACTAGCAGAAAAATAGATGAATAAATGACTCCCTTAGTTAGCATCTTACCTCTTCAACTTCCCATTTGAAGGAAGTTTCTATGTAGTAAATGTTTCTCTCTTTTTTTTTTTTTTTTTTACTGAAACTCTTTGAAGTTCACTGTCCACATGCCAGTTACCACATTCAAAGGTTTTGTTGTTGTTTTGTTTTCTTATCATTACTCCTCACACTGCACCTCTGGAATAACTCAAATAATTTACCATTATCTTCCTTAAAAAAAAATCTCTTGTCCCTCAACCATCATAGCTGTTCTCCCATTGTCTTATGACATTTATAGCTTTTCCAATTGTTCCACTCTGCTTCCTGCCTTCCGAGTGTGACACTTCTCATTCATGTGCTTTTATCGCCTGCAGTTCTTATCTTCTTCCCTTGACGAGGGCACCAGCCATGACCTGATACCCTGCTAACTCCTCGTTCACCTCGGCGGCGGCGGCCTTCCTTTGGAATTTTTGTCCATTTCCCACTCCCTGCCATCCAATAACTTGATTTCCCAGCATCTCAAATTGGATTCATCCAGACTGCATTCATCATCCTCACCCTAAAACTTGTCACTTTGTGACTTACATACTTTTGTTAATGTCACTACCATCACCATAATACACTCAGGCTTAAAAAACGACAATGCGAGACTACAAACCACACAGCCATTCTATTATCTTCATGAAGGCTCACGACATAAAACGGAATAGAGTGTGTTCCAGCAGCTTCACGGTCCACTTCCAGGAGCAGCCTCACACTGACAGACAAGCAATCTTCCGGCTGCACAGCTCTGATCAGCCCCCCGAGCGGCGCAAAAATGTTCGCTGGCTTCCATCGTCACTGAGTAACACACAACAAACTCCCTTCTCTGTCCTCCCTGACGCAACCTCAAGTGATTTCTTTTTCATCCTCACCTGAGGACATTTTTTTCATTGCTTTTAGAGAAAGAGGAAGCAGGGCAGCGGGGAGATTGGGGGGTTGGGGGATGGGGGAGAGAAACACCCGTCGGCTGCCTCCCGTCTGTAACCTGACTGGGGATCGAACCCTGACCCTGGGTATGTGCCCTGGCCAGGAATCAAACTCTCAACCTTTCAGTGTATGGACGACTCTCCAACCAACTGAGCCACACTGACCAGGGCACAAGTTATTATTTTTTTATTTTAGTATTTTTCACAAATACTTTTTCAAATACCTCACAGAATAGCTTAATGAGACTATTTGGTGTACTCTCAATATGTTCTAGTATGCTTTCCTGTTTTTATGCATTCCCTCCTGTAGAATTAAATTACTATGGAGTTAAAATAGATTACCTCTGTATATTTTAGGCACAAATTCTAAAAAGGTAAAACAGCTGAACCTTATCCCTTTTCTTAATGTATCTAATAATTTGACTCTATTTTAGATTAATTAAATGCAAGTTGTGTGCGTTTGTATTAGAATGCGTGCTGCGTAACGAATCCCCACCGACTCAGCATCGAACGGCGCAGGCACACCGCCTCCCCGTTTCCGTAGGTCAGAACCGAGCATGGCACGGATAACGCCTCTGCTCAGGCTCTCGCCCGGCTGACGGGAAGGTGTCGGTGAGGGTCATGGCTCTCATCCGAGGCTCCTGGTCCTCCTCCGAGCTCCCTGCGCTCTGGCAGAGCGCATCTCCCCGGGGCTGCGGGCCTCGGTCCCTGGCTCCCTTTCAGCCTTGACCATGGCCCACCCTCCTCTGCCAGAGGCCTCCTGCAGCTTGTGGCCGGTGGCTGCAGTGGCCTGTCACGGCAGGAAGGTTGCTTTCCTCCCAGGCAGCTTCAGGGCGCTTCCCTGCCCTTCCCTAACGCGGCCAGCTGGAGAAAACGTTGCTTTTAAAGCCCCGGAGCGATTAGATCAGGCCACATGATCATCTCCCTATAATAAAATAACTGATTTGGGGCCTTAACTGCACGTACAAAATCAATTCACAGTAGTGCCAGCTTAGTGTTTAATCAGATAACTAGGAAAAGATGTGTAAACACCAGAGGCCAGAAATCTTAGGGAGCCATTTAGACTTTGGAATCGGGGGTCAAAATATACGGGTATGCACCACTTCAAGGCTTCTGATTTGTATTTATACACCTTCCAGAAACGTTTCCTCACGTCCACGCAATCTCAGGCTGCCTGCTGCGCTATGCGTGAGAACGAGGTCCTTCGCTCTCCTGATGGCGACTATGTTCCCAACCTCTCTTTCTCCCCCCACCCGACTCCCCTTCCTCACAAACTCACACCGATTACCTACTAGGGAGGTACATATAAAAACACAAGAGAGAGAACTGTAAATCAATTTGTCCAGGGTTTATTAAACTCGACTAAGATAAGAATCAATTCGATCTAGGGGGTTTGTGAAAATCCAAATTTTGGGCCTGCATAGGAAGGCACAGGAAACTTTTATTTTAAAGAAGTGCCAAGCTTTTCCTTTTATTATGCAGAAAAGGAAAAGCCCAGATGATCCCAGGAAATAACTGTTAACGAACAGCTTAAAGAACAGCAAGGCATGGACTGTGCACTCCACCGCTATCAGAGAACTAAGAATAATATTTATGCTCTGTCTTAAGCCTATCAGTGAAGCAAGTTTACTGTTCTGCAGAAAGTGTCAGGCTTCCTGGGTCTAATGCTTAATGACTTTGCAAAACTATTGCTTCAAGGGCCTGCTTTGTCGAAACTTTGAGAGTGAAATTTATTAGAATGTTCAAGAAGAGCAGGTCAAACCGGTATCAGTATTTCTTTTATTTATTTTACTTTCTTTGAAACAAATTAATGCATGAGAGAACATCCAATTTAAATCAGTGAAGCAATTAATAGAGGTTTTTCTCACTACATGCATATCTAAGCAGGAAGTAGCTGTGCCTTGCAAGGTAATATATAGTCAACGTTTATGAAACCCGTATCAGATCTCTAGGATATACCAATCCTATGCCAAATCGAAAATAAAGAAGTCCGTTTACAGTTTCTTGCAGCAGAGCTCAACTATCTGATCTGGGAGCAGATTTATTTAAGAAAATTTTAATGTAAGACCATAAAACATTGCAATGGAAACATATGCAAAATACTAGCAGATTATTGAGAGTCTAGATCCAAGAGGACCAAATGATTGCGCTCTGAAGAATGTTCAAGATAACGAGAAGCCCGGTTCAGTTTAAAAATCTAAATGCACATATAAAAAATAACAGTTTGCAAAGTCATTCAATCCACTAACATATTTGAATAGCACTTCTACAGAAACAATATAAAACCCTAATGCTAGACAAGGCTTTTTTTTTCCCGCCTGCAGACGAATGGCTCTCCGTGAGGAAGCTAGTACCTCTGAGTGACACTGAGTTCGAAGTACGCGGTGATCATTAGACCCCTGGTTTATCAAACCTTTTGGCGGTATAAAGGAAATGGCACCAGAACTGACTACAGCGTGCACATCACGTATGTCAATGCTTGCGCATGTATGTTGGTATGCTCACTGCTGTTCTAAACTGTGTGTGCAGTTAAGTATCTTTGATGCCGTCGGACAGGATGCTCTGTCCTCAGGGGGAACCTCCCTTTGTCTCTCAGCCTCACGTACCCACCCACCTAAATCAGCTCACCTACAGGAACGGTGCTTTTAGCTGGTCCTTAAGATACTTAGAAGTTGTTTACTGTATTAACCAGAACATAAAAGAATATGTTATGTAAAACAGTTTTTTCTTCCACATAATAAATTTTTGTCTACAGACTGCCTATGAATGTTGACTTTGCAGTATCAATGAGATAATTACATTTAAAGCAATAGTTTCTTAGTTAAAATTTGACCCTCGACATTCATGCAAGTTGTCAACTATTTTAACTTCCCTGTCATAGATTTCTAGACAGCTAATTTTTGTCTTTTTAAAAGAATTACTCAACAATTCCAAGTAGCCCTTATCAATCAGAGCTTCAGGAAACTTTCAGAATAACATTCTAAGAATTAATTTAAAAAAAGCAATGCCTTTTGGTGTATTTCAAAGATAAATTTGTGAAGAAAGAAGACTATGTTAGCGGGAGTACGAGCTCTCCTGTTTGTGCAGCTCCCAGCGTGAGAGCTAATCTTGTTTTATCAGTGACCAATGGTGGAGCTTCGCCTGCTTCCTCTCAGAAACTAGGCCTATACCGCCCTCCAAAATAAATGATTTTGTAAAGAGACAGGGAGTTGAAAAACTATGAAAGATTCCAGCCAGAGGACTGGGTGCTCCGTGTAAATATTCGACTACGAGAATATTCCAAATGAAGCAATGCTTGTACGGCCCTCCACTTTGCTGGAACTGAATCCGCCACAGGCTGCCTGTGAGCGGCAGACGGAGGGGTGTTTGCTGAAAAGGGACAGATGCTTGGGCAGAAGCTCAGTGCAGCTAGGAATGGAGGGCCAGTTGCAGATTTCTGAAACTGCTTCCATCACTGTGACTACACCGAAGTTTTAGTAAACATTTTCAGTAGCGAGCCACTGGAACCCCGTGGGAATTCCTAGCTGATAGGAAGGTTCAGAGGAGAGAGAGGTGGGGCAGGAAGAGGCGGCGGGAACTGCGGGCCGTGTGGAGACAGCGAACAAACATGCTCATGGGTTTGCTGCCAAACCATTTGGGGATTACCACTGCACGAGCAAAAGCTTTTGGAAAATTTTGACATGAAATTTGTATTATTTTCTGAAGTCTGGGATTGAGCTGGCCAGGGAAGATTCAACTCAGAGATTGAGTTACCTAACATTTATTTTATTTACAGGAGACTTTAGCAGGAGTGTGCTTTAAAGTTATGGATTGAGAAGTTTTCATAATGAGTAACCTAATAAAGTGAATTCAAGCAAATGATGAAACCTTTCCTTTATTACTTTTTCTCTAACCACAAGTACTAGCCTTTTATTTCACAGAGCTGAAGGGCTGCGCGTATACTGGGAGGCGCGCTCCGCATTTTTAAGGGGCTATCATCTATCCGGTGCTAAATGCAGACACTGTCTTAACATTGCAGGTGACAACTAATTCAGTAGCTGTTACGTTTTTTGATCCAGGTTATCAGACCTGTTAAGATAAAGGGCACACCCAAGGGAGGGAGACGGTGCTCACAAGCCCTAAGATAGTCCCAAAAGACTGGAACTTTCTCTCTGAAATCAAAACTCCCTCCTTGAAAACAAAACCCGCCGTCCCTTCTCGGCCTCTCGGTCCCTTCGCTGTACCACTACTCCACGTCGACGGCTATGTCCTTGTCATACTGCGCTATGTGCAGTCCCAAGCAGAAGACGAGCACTCAGACTTCTGTCCAGTCAGTCTCCCCGCTTCATCCCCTCGCCTGGTCAACGCCTTCTCAACCCCACAAAGCCCCACAGGGCTGCCCCTCATGGCAGTAACTTGACTTATGCGCGTGCTTATTCCATGACGTGTTATCATCACGGTCCCAAGGGCCTCTCCTTTTAGCTCCTCATCCACCCACTCCTGTCCCTTCCCCTTCCGTATGCAACTCGTGCAGTTTTTCATTTTTGTGTATTTTTACAAAATGTATATAGGCCAGGTAAATGTATCTTCAAATGTATGCAAATGTGTTGTTTTAAAGTTCTCATTGTTCCTTACTTTTCACTAAATAATACGCATTTAAGACCCGCCTGTGTTGCTGACTCCAGGAGCGTCCCCTCCCCCGACGCAGCTCAGCTGGGTTGCCTAGACAAACCTGCCGTCACACATGTGCGCACACACTCGTACTTGCATATACATACTTGCAGTTGCAAACACACACAAATACTCAGACAGTACTTTCACACACAGTCACACATACACACTCACCTCACATAGGCACAAATGATGCCATGACAATGCTTCTAAATGTCCCATTATGAGCATGTAAGAACTTTGTTTATGGACACTGGAGCGGAACCAGTGAGTCATATACGCTGTTTACACTGCATTTTTCCAAACACTCCCGACTGTTCCGCAGAACGGCCAGGGGTTCCCACGTCCCCGCACCTCGGCCAGCCCTTGGCATTACCCAGCTTTCTGATGTTTCCAGTCCAATACGGCAGGAGACACCTTCACTGAAACAACTCCTCAACACTGCCCGACATTGTGTTTCTTTGCTGTCTGTCTGGCTTCTACTAGCCTGGAAAATTGTAGAGGCCCTCAAAAAAGAGTCAATAAAGCCTATTTAAAGAATCAAGATTTCAATACAGCAAGGCTAACAGCGAGAAAGAGGATATTGCCCAAATTCACTAATCTAGGAACTGGCTAAGGTGACATAGATGTCACCTGATTCCAATTCCACTTCCAGGCTCATTTCCATGTACCAGAAGGCAACGTATCCATGCCTCCTAGCAAGAGTCACTGTAAAAATTTTACATGTTCTACTTTTTGGGTCATAGCAGGAGTCAGTACCTCCAGGTCTTTTAGGTATCTCGCTAACTCTCATACATCCCTGAAATGTGGAGTTAGACTTTTCACAGCATCACAAACCAGACCAGAAGCCAGGCTCCGCAGTCCGGAAGCTTCTCTCCGTCAGATGAGCCTCTCAGCCTGAGGTTTTGGCCTCTGCAACTCCATCCAGCTCAGCGGGCTCTAAGCCCCTGTCTACGTCTCCAAGCTTCAGATACGAGGGTTAAACACCAGCACAGCCTACTAACTCACAGGCATCGGGATGGCCCGAGGAACTCTTTGTTTGCTTTGTTCTGACCTTTTCCAAGTCTTCCTTAATTTATACATTCAAGTGGTATTCTTTGAAGTATTTTTGTAATAAATACTTTAATCCATTTGTTTGATTTATATCTTGCTCATTCCAAGAGGACTTTTAAGTGGCAAATAGTTAGTTGATCACTTCTTATTTCAATGACGTATTGATTTTATGCTCTTTTCCTGCGAGCTAGACAATTTCTTCCCTAACGTTTTTATTCTTTCTTAGAGAAAAGGTCATCAGCGTTCCTTTCCTCACAGTGGGTCACAGTGAGGAAGCCCATCACCGTCCTTTATGTCATACATGTACATGCGCATCAGCTCTTCCCCAAGCCCTGCGGTTTTGTCCTTTACAGCGCTGCAGAGGACCCTGCTCACGCCGCAGCCCTGGGTGGCAGGGACTTTCCAAGTCTCTGTGGCTTGCCTAGAAAGAAGCAGGCTACCCCGAGGTTGAAAATCAGAAGCTCTGAGTTTGAGCTACGCTCCCATGAACTCCGCTCGATGGTGTGGAGCGCCTGACACCGACTCTCCAATTCCCTTGTGTTCAAACATAAATGTTCGTCATTATTTGTTCAACACACACTTTTTACAGAGCTACCTATGCACAAGAGAAATCTTAGTTTTTTACATATTTTAAGGTGTGCACATCCTCAGTAATGGCACTGGTACTCTGTCCACCTTATTATAAGTGAATAAATTACGGTCCAGTGAGAGTAGCTTGTGCGAGTCTACACAGCTTGCCAGTGCCAAGGACAGGATTCTGACCCTGGTGGTCCAGCGACACAGTCAATGGTCCCAGCATGTTTCAAACTAACTGTCCCCACACACGATATAATCTTAATGATTATATCCATAGGACTTCCATAGGACTATTACTATTGGTAACAGGAAAAGCTTATTCTGCAAAAAGGAAGAGAGAAACTATTCCATGAAATCCAGATCATATATTGTGGCTTTCTTCTTTCCTAATTAAAGGTTTGTCCCAACAACCTCCCAAATGCCTTCTGTGGATTATAGTGCAACAGGACAAATTGGACAAGCCCCCGAACCTCTCATTTCCTTGCCTGTCTTCTTAATTGCCATTGTCACCCAATCTGTTTGAACCAAAATACTACAGCATAACAAAAAATTTCACACCATAAATTAAAAACATGTCAAATTTGATCCAAAGGAAAACTGACCCAAATCTAATAATCATGGCACCAAAATACATATGTCATTCAGTTATTTGCTATAGAAACCTAAAAGTCACATTTCTACCTTTGGTATGTCATATTTTACTTAAAAAAAGATAAGAACCCATCATTTACCTTTTCAAGTTAATAAGGACTTTCAGTAAACCTTTACGAAACACTCACCACGTGCCAATTACTTTGATAAGAGCTGGGAATGCTGACACGAATAAAGTAATTTCTAGCCTCTGAACATACACATACAGAAAACAGAAAAATTAACCTGGAGTAGGGTCCAGAAACCTTTAAAGTAAACCCAGGTATATTTTTTGTTAAGAGTTTATTTGTATTAAAGCCATAATATACAGAGCTTACTAGATATAGCTTAATAGATATTTTAAACAATAAAATGACCCTAAGAACGTATTTTCATTAAGGATGTAAACACATAAAGACTTGCTTTTAGGTCCTGCATAAATGAAAACAAAAGGACCTGCAGGTTTAGACTGTTTTCCAAGTTTAAGTGAAAGACATTTTGAAAAACAGCTTCACTAACCAAATTAACACATTTGCACAATTGAGTCAAATGAAAATTCTATGGGAAATCATCCAATTTTGGGCCTGATATGTTGAAAACAATGCATATTTTGGATGTTTGATAGATTTATGCTTTGATTTTGTGCCTCTTTAAACTCACACATTAATCCTCAGTGTAGCGACACCTCTAAAACAGGAATAATGCAGTGATGTCATGGTAAGAACTGGAAGGGCTTTCAAAACAGAGATAACAAACATGTTATTCTGTCCGCGCATACGTTCACAAGTCCAAGGTCAGACCTAATGCAGGAAAACCTCGACCACCGCCATGACCCTGGTCTGCGCCGCTCACGCCGGCCACGGCCCGCCCTTCAGGCCCAGCCCCCCGCTCTCTTTGGGGAGCCCTCCCCCATGTCTCTGCAGACCCTTGATCACATCCTCTCACATCAATCCAGACTCTCCTTGCACAGCACGGTAGCAGTTAGCGCGGGCTACCACAGCATATTACCGTAGCCGGGGCGGCTTCAACAACAGACGTGGATTTGTTTTCTCGCGGCCCTGGAGCCCAGCCATCGAAGTCGGGGTGCCAGCACCCTCTAGTCCTGGGAAGGCGCGGCCCCTGGCTGGCGGTGGGTGTGTCCTCCCTGCGTCCGCAGGACTGAAGACAGAGCCCTGGTGTCTTTCTCCTGATAAGGGCAGCAGTCCTACCAGATTAGGGCTCCACACTCATAACCTCGTGTACCCTTAATCACCTCCTGAAAGGCCTTGTCTCTAATATTTCCATTGATGGGGGAAGAAGCTTCAACATATGAATTTGAATGTATTCATGAATTTCAACATAGTCATGAATTTCAATATATTCATCAATTTCTGCTTCCATAGCATAAATTCCGTTGATAGTGAGTAACTACTACAGTTTCTCACCATCTAGTAACTTATGTATTCGATGACATCCTCCTCAACTCAGTTATAAGCTGCAAGGATCAGGACCCATTTGCCACGGGCACCGCTGAAGGTCCAGCTCTCAGCACAGCACCTGATACACACACCCTGGTCAAAGGAACAAACTGACGTGGTCGTGATCTGCATCCTCACACAAAATTCCCTGAAATTCAGTGGCTGATGGAAAGTGTACTCTTCAGAATCTTCAGGACTTGTATCCTACACACACCTCTACGCATGCATTAATCTCTCCTGTTTGTATTTTTAAATACTTATTTATTATTTTTTTAGAGAGGGAGAGAAACACTGAAGCAAGAGAGAAGCATTAGTCAGTTGCTTCTCATATATGCCCCTACTGGGGACCAAACCTGCAACTGAGGCGTGTGCCCTGACCGGGAATTGAACCAGTGACCTTTTGCTTTGTGGGATGACTCCCCACCCACTGAGCCACACCGGTGTGGATGCATAATGGAAAATTACTCAGGAATGAGAAACAAGAAAATCCGGCCATTTGTGACAACATAGATAGACCTAAAGGACATTATGCTAAGTGAAATCAGTCAGAAAAAGACAAATACTACATGATCTCACTTATATGTGAAATCTAAATGAAAAAATGTCAAATTCATGCAAAGAGCAAAAAGGTGGTTACCAGGGCCTCAGGAACGGAGTAACTGAGGAGATGCTGGTCAAAGGATACAAGTTAGAAGGTGAATAAGCTCCAGGATCTACTGTACAGCACAGTGACTACAATCAATGATACTGTATTGTGTACAAAAAACTTGCTGAGAGTAAATCTCCAGTGTTCTCACCACTCACACACACAGTAACTCTAGGAGGTGATGTGTGTATTAACCTGACTGTGGTAATCACTTCGGTGTTTCAAATCATCCAAGTGTACACTTTAAATATAAATAATCTTATTTACCAATTATACCTAAATGAATCTAGGAAAAGTATCAAAGAATAAAGTGACAGTTACTGTAAAAAGAAAGCATTGTGATACAGGCATGAATAGGCATGAATGGAGTCTTCAGGAAGTACAGGGGAGAGTACAGCGGGTCACAGAGAGTGCGATACCTCGCCCAGAGCTTCGGGATCTGACAGCCAGTTGTCAGGGAGAGCAGAAAAGAAGAATGCAGAGGATACTTTTAAAAATTAAAGACCATCTGGAACAAAAAGACGAATGAGTTAGTGAGCCCATTCAGGGAGGAGGAGGCTGCAGACAGACGTGTAAGGGCCATTGATCTCATGTCAGGCGGATGGATGGGTACTTGGGTTATAGACTAGGGTTGGGAAACGTTTGCCTGTGGACTACGTCTGACCTGCCTTCTGCTTCTGTAAATCAAGTCTGACTGGAAACAGCTATGCTCATTCATTTAAGGACGTCCCCAGCAGCCTTCACACCCTGCACGCGGGAACGGTAGTTATGAAAGAGGTCATAAGGGGCTGCAAATTCCACAACATTCACCGCTTAGCTCTTCACCGAAAACGTTTGCTGAACTCGGCTATAGAGGGCGGCATCAAAGCGAGAAATTTTGAGCAGAGGAATAATAAGGTAAAGTGTTTAATGAGAATTTTCTCTTGATATTAGTTTTTAGATAAATAATTCTTACAAATAAACAACTTAGGTACAGTCACCTTCCCTTACCCTTGGTGGTTACACTCCAAAACCCCAGTAGGTGCCTGAAACCATGGATAGTACTAAACCCTATAAGAAGTGGGGACCCAGAAACCTGGAATTAATTCATAAAAATGTGTGTATTCTTCCATGTTTACACTTCAGTCACAAAGTCCTCTCCATTTGATGCACTACACCTATCAAGACTTTTTTCTACTGCTCAAAAGTTTTTGAACTCATCGATTTTCATGCCTTTTAGTGCTCTTGCCTTTCTTCGTTTTACCTCTTCCATATCAGCAAAACATTTCCCTTTGAGGACTTTTTTCATCCAGGGAAACAAACAAACAAACAAATCACTAGGGGCAATATCGGGTGAATAGGGAGGGTGGGGCACAGGGGTCCTGCCATTTTTGGTCAGAAACTGCTGTACACTTAGCGCAGTGCGGGCAGGCGGGCTCCTAAGCCACCGGTCATGAAATGGGCAATGGCGTGGAAAGAGTCCTCAAAAATTTTCACTGAGGCTGGACGCAGCCTCTCACAACACCACCCGCTGGTGCACTGACACAGATGGGTGCCCAGAACACCCCCCTAGCTGGGGAAGCCTGTCCTACAAGCAGCCTGCCCTCCAGAAGACACTTCTGTTTTTTTTGGGGGGGGTTCCCCTCTTGTATATACTGTTAGGGACGGTAAGAGATTACCGACAGTACCTATTAATAAAATAGCACAATTATAGCACTGTACTGTAAATAACAGTTATGTGAGTATGGTTTCTGTCAAAATATCTTATAGGCATGTACTCACCCTTCCTTTTGTACTGATGTGAGAAGACACAAAAGGAAAGCTCTTCCCGAGTCGGTGTGCCGGTCCCTCGCTTGCAGGGAATGGCCCGGGGCCGCCCGTCTCAGGGACCCCCTTGCCGAAGCCTGTGCGACCCCCTGCAGTCCCGCGGGACACGGGCTCCGCTCACGTCGTCCACCCACAGACACGCTTCCTTTTCCACCTTAACGAAGCGCGCATCACGCACGGTGGCCACGACTTTGGCAGCTTGAGGTGCGGCAGCAAAGTCAGCCCGAACTTCTTTTTCCTGAATCACAGTTTCATGGACAGAAGGTTCTTTCTTACCGTAGATGTTAGCAACCTCAGCACAGGATGTTTCTTCTTTCCTTATTAAGTAGGAAACTTTCCCCGTTCACTGAAGGAAGCGCGGCCTCTCTTTGGCGTGTTCGAATCCCCAGAATCACCCCCATCGCACGCTGCAGCTGTTAGGAAGTAAAATAAGGGTCAGCTACACACACGCACTGGGATCCCAAGACCCTCAATTTGATAACAAGATGGATACCACGTGACTAGACTAACGGGCGCGTGGAGAAGCCCCGCAAATAAATGGGCTACGTGCTGGAGGTCCCGGGAGATTTCATCACGCTCCTTAGAACCATGTGCAAGTTAACACTCCTGAATTGCTTATGTCTGGAATTTTCCATCGTACTTTCAGATTACGATTGACCACTGGTAACTGAGACTGCGGAGAGCAAAACTGGGGGTGGAGGACGGGCTGCCGCATGGTTTTATATGTATTCCCTCATTGAGAAAAGCTGCAGAGTAAATACTAGTTTATAAATCCATCCCCTTGGAGTAGGTAGCATCTTATCCATCAGATAAATATGTATATATACCTATATATTTACATTTAGTTTAGCAACAGTTAAGACACTGAAGAAATAAAGGAGAGCAAGCATTTCCAGTGGGAAATGAATTGGAGAGGTGACAAGGACGAAGGGCTGGAAAACAGGGATCAGCCATAGAGGAGGGCGGGTGCCGGCCGGGTGGAGGAAGAGGCCGCCGGAGGCTGGACAGGCAGAGGGCTGGATGGAGACTGAAGGTGCCAAGACAAGCTGGATGGGCCTGAGAAAGAGGTAGCGTGTGGAAGAGGGAAAGCTGCCGTGCACCTCACAATGTTTCCCAGAGTTTACCCTGGGTTTACTGGACACTGTGAGGCTTGAAAGAGCTGCACGTAACAGCTGCAAATTGTTAAAATTAATTCAAAAAGAGCTGATGGTTGTTTTCAGCTACAAGAGGGAAGGCTGCAGTTAGCTCCAATAGCACGAGGAGAAGGAAGGCGAGGAATCTCGAGGAATCTTTGGCAGGAGACTTGCAAAGCGCATTAGCGCAGCTCAGCCAAGCACGACCATGCACAGCTTCTGCAGGCACGTCCTCACGAGCACGGCGGTGAACGTAACCTCGATTTTCAGTATTTTTATATTTGAATGGTATTTTATCCAGATAATAGTAAAAGCTCACCAATAAAAAAGTTGAGGAATATGAGCAAGAAAGAATCACAGCATCCAGAAATGCCACTGTTAACATTTTGATGTATGTCTTATCAAATGTTTTTCTACTCCTTTTGTTGTTGTTTACAGAGTTGGAATCACACTGCACAATTACATATCTCACTTTCTCTATTTGCTATTTTGCAACTGAGCAGTCCCTAAGTTTTCTTTAAACTCTTTAATACCATTTGTTAACACAGCATTTCATCATCTTAATATACTACACCTTAACCATTCCCCTATTCTGGACATTTAGATCGTTTCTGATTTTTCACGATTGTAAGTTACACAATGTGGTGATGAAGATCTTCATGCCTGAATCTTTCACAACATTTAAAATTACTTCCTTAAGCTGGATTTCTGGAATTGCAAGATAAAAGGCTATGAGTATTTTTAAGCACTGGGATCCTTCATGCCAAAGCGTTTCCCAAAACAGCTGGGTCATCTCACATGACCCCTCCCAGCAGTGCCGGGGAGTAAATAGGCAGCGCTTTGATGTGAGCGAAACCAAGTTCAAAGAGGGCAAGATACCCATCGAATTCAATGGCAAATTTTAGCCTAAAGGGCAAGGTCAGGAAGGGAGAGTGAAGCGTGGCTTCTTGCAGTGAGAACAGTTTTTACAGAAGGGTTATAGAAATAGAGCCTATCAAGAATTCTTCCAGATGCAACCAAGTCATCTGCTTTTTCTTCTGCTCGCCAGCCTGGAGCTCCCTCTGTGTGCTTCTCTTGGGACAGAGGGCTGAGTAGTGGCACTGGCCAGTTCCCATGGGGACAGGTGGCTCTGCCTGCCACAGTCGCCTTCCAAAAGGCGAAACATGCCAGCAGGAGGCCTTAGAGATTCTTAAATCCACCCCCCTCCCTTAATCAGATCTACACCAAGGAAAATCATGGCAACTAAACATTAAAAAGATACTGCACGCCGTATGCCACCAGGGAAGTTGAAACTAAAACGACGACAAGAGAGCACTATTGTATCTGTTAGAAGGGCCAGCGTCTGAGACGCTGGCAGCACCAAGTGCTGGCGAGGACACGGAGCAACAGCAGCTCCCATTCAGCGCTGGGGAGAGCAAAATGGCGCGGCCCCTCCGGGAGGCAGTTTAGAGGTTCTTACTAATCTAATCATACTCTCACCCTACAATTCACTCTTGGGTATTTACGCAAAGTAGCTGAAAACTTATGGCTACCTGAAAACCTGCACACCGATGCTTAATGCAGCTTTATTCATAACTGCCAGAACTTGGAAGCAAATGAAATGTTCTGCAAGGGGTGGACGGATAACTAAACTGTGGTACGTGCAAGCAATGGAATATTATTCAGCCCCCGAAACAGATGAGCTATCAAACCATGGAGGAAAAGACACAGAGGAAACTTAAATGCATATTACTACATGAATGAAGCCAAGCTGAAAAGGCTGTCTGATTCTTCAGAAGGCAAAGTGGTAGAGGCAGTAAAAAGATTAGCGGTTGCCAAGGCTGTAGAATGGGGGAGATGCATATGCTGATCGAAGAGAACTTTTAGGTTAGTAAAATTGCTCTTTGTGTACTATAGTGGCGGATACAAGTCATTGTAAATTTGTCCAGACTCATAGAATGGGTCACACCCAGAATGAACCCAAAACTATGGAGTTAGGGTGACTGTGGTGTGTCCAGGTGGGTTCTGTCAGTGGTAACAGATGTCGCACTTTGCTGGGGACGTCGATAACCGGGAGACTGTGTATGCTGGGGAAGGGGGCTTAGGTGAAACACTTCCTCTTGAATTTGCTGTGAACCTAAAACTGCTTTAAAAATAGTCTGAAGTAAGATAATAAATTGAATTGTTTGCCTGAGATGGGGCAGTACTGCACGCAGGGGGCAGGACAGGTCTTTCCACGTGACGGAAATGTTCTGTATTTCACTGCGGTGGTGGGTACATGGGCATATACGTTGGTCAATGGGTACAACTAAGATAGGCACATTTTAAAATACGCAAATTATACTTTGTTAAAGTGGATTTCTTAAAGTAAAAAAGTGTAATTGCCAAATGAAGAAAAATTTAATAGCCTCTATGAGATAAAAGACGTAGATACTTTTGAATAAATAGTATATAATAGAAAATTTTAAAGTTAGGGGATTGGTGCAAAAAAAAAAAAAAAAGGACTTTTTCCCCTCATACAAACCACGTTGTCAATATAACAGCTTTCCTCAAAGAAACAGTCAATATTACTCAACACCACCCCTAGAAAGGAACCGTGCTCAAGTGAGGAGCCCGGAAGCTTAAGAACCACAAGCTTCTACCTGGTATTTACATTTTTCATGAGTTGAAATAAAAATTCCAAAAATTTACATCCTGTGAAATCTAATTTAATAGAATTTGCCTAATTCATATTTAATTTAAACTGTGCTTATGGCCCCATTTGTTACATAATGAGAATAATTTCAAGTCATGATTTTAAATTTAATTTTATTTGCCAATAAAATTGAATTTGAAGCCCTAGCTGAGTAGCTCAGTTGGTTAGAGTGTTGTCCCGAGCTGCCAAGGTTGGGGTTTCATCCCTGGTCAGGGCGCATATGAGATCAACGAAGGAGTGCGTAGGTAGGTGGAATAACAAATCTCTCCTTTTCTCTCTCTCACTCACTCTCAGTCTCCCTCTCCCTTCCTCTCTCTCCCTCTAAAAATCAAGAAATTAAAAAAAAAAATAGATTTTAAGGCAGGAAGAAAGGAGAAGCTTGCTTGTTCACATTTGTGGTGTTACAACCTAGGAATTAAAAGGAGAAATTCATGAGAACTGGTTTGTGACTTTTTCTCCTTTTCCAAACACATTGCATCATCCATCTAACCCCATCACTAATCCTATTTAAAGTGTTTGCTTGATGTGATGTTCAAAGGACTTTGGGTTTCTCTTTTCTAATCTAGAGAATGAAAGGCCTTTAACAATGATGTAACTGAAATATTTTCCTTGAAGTTCTAACGTATGATAAGATAAATATAAGCACTATTTTACACAACAGGGTCATCCCCTAGTGAAGACATTTCTCTAGAAACATGAAAATTACGAGTGGGAGCAAGAGAAAATAAGAAAACACAAACCACTGTTTCAGCCTCTCTAGCCTTCACCGTGTATTCAAGTCAACTAAAAAAGGGAGCTAAAAAGTCTCAGGGGCATATCTCTTGTAAACAAGTAAAATAAATTATTGGAAACTAGGAATTGAGCAACACTAAGTTTAAGATAGGAATTGATGTTTCATAACATAAGCTAGGAATTGATGTTTTATAACAGAGACCATGAAAATAAAAGGCAAATAAGGCAGAAAAAATTAGGGCAAGGGGAAGGGGGATGCTGATCGAAGAACAGGGTAAAAGAAAGGGGAAAAAAATTCCACAAACCCAAAAAAAAAAAAACTATGGGTTATTGATAATCTGAATACAGTTTGCAACAGAAAATGATTACACAGCTGGACGTAGATCAGTTACTACTAAACTTTAAAAATAAAATCAACTCATTGCTCTCTTAGCAAAGCGAATGGCAATCCCCCTTGTAGTCTTTGATAGTTCCCGCCTACCTCAAACTATTTTTCCCATTATCTTCCCTGGTTCCCCCAAACAACCTAGACGACTGGAAAGTCCTTGTGTTGGATCAGTGACATGGAGGTTGGACTGGAGGCTGGCACAGGGGCTTATCCTCTGTGCCAACGTTTGTTTCATTTTCCCCTTTGGCTTCCAAAACCCACTAAACGAATAGACGCATTGTCCCGGGGCCGAGAGAGAGAGAGAGAACAGGATAACCCCGGTGATGTCGTGCGGCCCTCGGTTTTCAGCACAGTGGCAGCAGCAGTGTAAATGTTACCCTTACGGTGGTCATCCAGACCTTGGAGAAATTAATTACAAAGCAAAACTGCTTACAGCACTAGCTGAAAAGCATGTCTGGCCGAGGAGAGGGAGATAAGGTTGTAGACACCAGAGCAACCTAGGAGTTGCTTGGGCCAAGAGGAGGGAGAGTCACGAAGACCAGATGGGACCCATCCGTCTCTGTCTTTGAGTGGCTGAAGACATCACTTTACACGGCGTTTTACATCTTAGTCGTATTTACAGTGTGTGGGCCATATCTAACACATTTCTTTAGGAAACAAAACCATGCTTAGTGGCTACATAGAAAAGAGGGTTCCAAGGCAAGAATAAAAAAATACCATATTCATGTTTTCCTAGTAAGGAGACAAAAGTCGGAAAAACCTCCAAAGAAGTCAAGAAAAGATAAAGGGGATTTAGCTACAATGCTTTTAGAGGTGGTTGTAACAGAAAGCAAACTGGGCCTTCATACATTTTCTTACCCAGAGCCGTTCCTATGAAGAGCAGTTTTGATTGTTTTTTTCCCCCTAATCCACTGATTCAACGTAATGCATCTGCAAGCTAAATGGAACTTTAAAATTATAAATACACATAATGCTGAAAGCTCCAATGGCTTATCAAGTACATTTTGCTGTTTCACACACATAGCAAGTTTATGAAAAGGAAGCTACATCTGGGTGATTCATCTTCTAAAGTCTTAATGAGAAGTTATCTTCTTTTTTCTTAAGAAAATAGGTAATAGCATATTCTTTGGACATGTACTCTGTGCAAAGCCGTCACAACAAAACTCAGCACCATATGACACAGGTCACTGGAATAGTTCCTAAGGCTGCCCTTGCTGTCTTTAGCCCAATAGAATTACTAGATTTTAATTTTTCCTCAAGCAACACAGCCCACTGACCCCAGAATCTTTTATTAGCTAAATAGGATTAGGAAAAAAAAAAAAAAAGAAAAGAAAAGAATGATAGTCGTTCTTTAAAAAAACCTTTATTCATAGGAGTTAGCATAGCTACATGCCCAACCTGCCCCTGCCCTGAGCAGGCCAGGCCTGACCCACGTGTGCCACCGTCACCTGCCGGGTACGGGCTAGCAGGGCGGGAACTGTACGCAGTGGAAAACGCAAAGTGGTAATCAGAGGCCCGGTATGAAATATCACCAAATGTGACAAGGACATAAATTTGGCTAATGTGGAGAAGTAAGGCTTATTACTTGATGATAGTAAGATTTATGGAGTTTATTAATACTCTGAAATTACTTACGAGTATCTCTGGTCTATAAGGTGGGAACCACAGATAGGTCATTGCCCAATTCAACTGTTGCAGTATAAAATATACTCACTTTTTATTGAAGTGCAATACTTCTTCCTACTATGATGCATTTTTTGTTAGGGACATCACCCCAGAGACAGACACTCCTTCATCCTTCTCTTTAACAGATGCAGCCTTCAGAAGCGCTGGGATGATAAAGATGACGGTGATCATTATTGAAACTGGCCAACAGATTTGTCCTCGTCCTTGAAAATGAGCATAAACATGTTTTAAGGTGTCACATTCAGAAACTGGAGAATGCTGTGATTTTTTAAAATTTCATGAAACAGTAACTTTAGGCATAATCTAGCATTCTAGTGTAGTGCTGGTTACCGATTTTATTTTATTTTTTTTTACTAAAGAAAATTAAAATTCCGGGTTTATTATTGTTGACTTATAATTGTTATTCATAGCTATTCCTTTGCGGTGAACAAAGATAATGCTTTTTATACCCTAAGAGGTTATTTGACAATGGAATATATGACTTAAAATTTAAGGAATAAAGAGGTTCATTTTCTATAATTCAAATTAATATATTACTCAATTCTTTTTCACAAAAATTTATTACATGACTATTGAATGACTATGGAATACATTCCACTAGATTCTAAAGGCACACATATTTAAAAAGAAAAAGAAAAAAAAGAAAAAACCTGTGTCCCCAAGGTGCCTCATGGCAGAGTAGTCACCATGTGACGGCTCTAATGGAACAGGCACAACACACAATGTAAACTCGGAGAAGGCACAGCTGAGGCTGCTAGAGAAATCAGGCGAGGGGTCTGTCCCAAGGAAGCTCAAGCTGAAGCTCCTGTGAGACTTTTCCTGGAGAGGTGAAGATGTGAGAAGGAAGTGTTCTACAGAGAATGCTTCCAAAGTTATGGAAATAGCAAGAGCTCAAGTAATTAAGGGTGTGCAAAGCGTGCGTGGACAAAAGCCAAGAGATAATTTGGGCTGAGAGTTAGGTGCCCTGACGCAAAGAGCTCTACAAAGGCAACTTCTATACATTAGGGGTAGCCAATAAAAAAAAATTGACAAAGAAGTGTGATGTCAGTTTTGGTGTTGGACGGATCACTCTTGCAATCATGTGGGAGATGGGATGCATGAGGTTGAGGCTCAAGTAGGGAGACAGGAGAGATGTGAATCGGAACAAAATAGTAACAATGAGAAGGAGAAGTACAGATATAAAAGGCGGGAAGGAGGAAAACTCGAGTTCGGTATGAAGAGGAAAGAAAAGGGAGACATGTAGGGTGGTTCCTAGGTTTCTGTCTTGGGCCACCAACTGGATGATGTAGCCAAAGAGCAAGAGCAGATCCCGGAGGAGGAAGAGATTTATGTGTGACAGGAAGGAATGTTCTCCTGAATTAAAAGGAAAGTAGCACGTTCTGGGTGTATCACAGGGGTGTTTTTTAATAAAAGGAGTTACGTGGCTGTCTGTAGTAGTCATGGTGCATTTATTTATTGATTCAGCGTTCTCGCCGAGGAATAGCAAGCCAGGTCATAGCAATGGGTGGGGTGGACAATAAGCAGTGTCCACGGTCCCTGCCCTGCAGGCGCTCATCACTGCATCAAAGGGATGTAGAAACAGTGACTGTGAGGATTCAGGTAATCCGTCCTCATGAAAGGGTCGCCCTAGCTGTAGCTGAACGTGTTATTGGCCCCTGCTTCCTGCAGGAGGCTGCGGGGGGCCACGGAACTCCTTTTATGTCACAGGCTTTCTGTCCCTTGCAGTCCCAGCTGGCAGTGCTCCTGCTGACAAGTATTACCAAGCACCTTGTGGCTCTAGGTGGCTTTAGGTGGACAAAAGGTTCAGTTTTGGTTTTGGGTTTTTTTAAAAAAATAATTCCTTTTGTATTTTGGGCTTCGGCTGAGGTGGCAGACAGACACTGCCCATAAGCCCTCTGAGGCCGCCTACTTTGACTGGGATCTGCGAGGCACCCCGGAACCTCCTGTAGCCGGGTACCTGTGGCTTTTCTCTCCCCAGGGCGGCCACCGAAGATTGCGCAGCCAGCTCACAGCTCTTTCTCTGTGCCAGGCGTTCAGGTGCGATCTTTCAATTTGAGCATCTTTTTTTCATCGCTGCAGGGTGAGGCATTCCCCAATTATCCAGTCTCGGCTCCCTTTTGTGTGACAGTTCCTTCTTCAATTTCTTTCTCTCTTCTCACATTTTACTATAAGTAGAAAGAAGAAAGCGGGCCTCACCTTCAACACTTTGCTAAGAAACCATCTCAGCTCAATATCCAAGTTCATCATTTTCCAGTTCTGCTTATCACAGCAGGAAACAATTTTCTGAAACTTCCCACCGAGACCCAGCAAGACCCTCTTCCTCCATTTGCCAGTATCGTGTTCCTTGCTTGCTTCTGAGCCCTCACCAGCAGCGTTGGGGGTATCCTTCTTTCCACTCACCGTCTTTCAAAGCAAACGAGCCTGTTTCTATCATGCTCCTCAAAATTCTAACAGCCTCAGGTCACGACCTGATTCCCAAACCCCTTCCACATTTTTTTGGGTATCTTGTAGGTTAACTTCCTTGGTACCAGAATCTGCATTAGTTTTCTACTGCTACAAAATAAATGATCACAAACACAGGAGTTCAGAACAACACCCATTTATTATTTCACAGTTTCTGCACATCAGAAGTCCAGGCAGGCTCAAGCGGGTTCAAGGTATTCCCCACTGAAATCAAGGTGTCTTCTGACTGTGTTTTCGTGTGGCACTCCAGGTCCTCTTCCAGGCTCCTTCTTGTTACTGGCAGAACTTAGTTCTCCGCAGGGAGAGGACTAAGCTCCCCACTTTGTTGTCGGCAGCTGGCCTGGGGTCACGCTGAGTCCTTGCCACTCTCCATCCTTCGCACATGGCCCTCTCCATCTGCGAAGTCAGCAACAGGGCATCAAATCCTTCAAACTGGGCCCAGGCCGGTGTGGCTCAGTTGGTTGGGCATCATCCTGCAAATGGAAAGGTCACGGGTTTGTTTGCAGGTCAAGGCACATGCCTGGGTTGCAGGTTTGGTCCCCAGTCAGGGCACATACAGAAGACAGCCAACCAATGTTTTTCTCACACATTGATATTTCTTTCCCTCTTATTCTCCTTCCCTTCCTATCTCTCAAAAAATAAAAATAAAAAAAAATTAAATCATCAAACTGGGATTTTTCATTTCAACTTAGTGTGTAATTTGTGGACTTTGATTCTGATATAACCTCCCTACAATGAACTTTTCAAGCATCATGAGGCCTTGATCTGAGAGCATACCTGGATTAAGATATTTTCCTCTTTCCAGCCTCTGGCTCTTGTTATCAAATGGCAGCACCTTGTTTTCTCAAGTTTCAGGAACCCTATGAGGGTTTCCTTTATGCAACCTGTGTGCAAATCTGAAAGTCTTGCTTTTATCTTATCAGTGACAGATTATAGACTGAAATGCCAGGCACTTCCTTATGTGACATTTCTAAATTCTTCTGGAAGCAAATAATAAATGTATATAAACAAATACAAGTAATAAAATAAAATAATCCTCATTCATTTTAATTGGAATTTAGCCAAATTAAACTACCATGTATTATAATATTTGTTCACATTACAAAGGTATATTAAATAAGAAATATATTTTAAGAAGTATTACAGCTGTCAGTTATTATGCATGAAAATATTTTTGAAAAATGTTCATGTTGATGTACATTTCAATACATACTAGTTAATTTATTGATAATTCACCAAGCTAAGCAAAAATTCTACTTCATTTTCCTCTTTGAAGAAAAAGTTCCTTTTCCACTACTGACTAAAGAGGACAAAACATTTTTTTAACCTCCTTAAATTAAAAAAATTTAACCAGAGACAGAGTGATATGTTGATTAAAACCAGGACTTTTTAAAATAGAACTAGAAAAGAGAACATTGTCTGGTTATGAATTAATTTGTAAACTAATATTTCACTCAAAGTCAAACAAATTATCAGTCTCTGTTTAACCATATACTTAAATTTTCTGAGCCTTAACTCTTTAAAATACTGTTATGTTGAATACAAATGTAAATGTTGATAAACACAGAACCTAATTCTGAGAAAAGTGTCAGTGTAGGTAGATATATTTTATGTATTTATATATATTTGGACTGGATTTCTATTTATTCACATTAAGTGGCTCATTGAATTTAAGGGAAGCTGTTTAAGTCAGGGTTCCTTAATCTGGGGTCCTGTGACATAGAGATGCATTATTTCTTTATAATAACACAGACTTTGTATACGCCTGCTTTTTTTTTTCCTTTTTCCTGATGCAGAGTTTAAATTATGTGTCAAATTCTCAAAGGTTTCCATTTGTTGTACTTGAAAAATATGACCATAATATCTTGCACCTCATTCCATCCAAAGGCGGAGTCCACTTCACCCCTTGAGCCTGGCCTGTCCTTGTGAACTGCTTTGACCTATAAAACTTGGCAGAAGTGACACTAGGCGAGTTCCAGGCTCCGGCCTCAGGAGGCTTTCGGGTTCTCATGGAGCTCTGACCCCACTTGTGGGGCAGACGCCGCAGGAGAAGGCGGATGCACCTCAGCCTTTGCAGCCGGCCCAGCTGGTGACCCCGACAGGGAGTGAAGCCAGCTGAAGGAACGTGTGTGAGCCCAAAGGAGACAGCCCAGAACCACCCGGTCAACCCACACGATTCTGAGGGATAAGAAATCAGTGCTGTGTTAAGCCAACAAGCTGTAAGTTATGGTATAGGACATATAGCAAGAGATAACTGGCACACCAAAAATCTAATACCCCACAAAAAGCTGATTTAGATGTGAAAAAATGAGTTTAAATTTCAATTTTTTCCCTTTACTACAGAGCCTTTTTGGCAAATGTGCGAGAAAAGATTTTCGTCAAATTTTCATGATATTTTTCTTCTACTACTAAGCCCAAAGGTGGTAATACTCATTTTTTTTTTAAAAAGTATTATTTTACAGTATTTTTGTGATTTCTAAAAAATATTTTTGCATTGCTTTTTATTAAATAAAACTTACATATAGATTTTATCATCTTTGAAAAAGTCAAAATACCCCGTTTTGTCAATACAAGCGCTCATGGGCCTAAACCCACACACTAGGCTGGCGTTCGCCGGGCTCTGTTACTGTCTGGAAGATGGAAGGGAATGCTTGATGGCACCTCCTGTGGCAGCCACGCCACCCAGGCTTCTTACTGCCTGAGAGCAACAAGCCCTAATGTCTCAAACACTGGAGGTGGGCTTTGTTAAATGTGCTCAGACACCACCTGTAACTGCACCCACGGCCTTGATACATCCTAGTCTGTGAGGTGCACCAGCCAGGCTGGTCCAGCCGTGGTACCTGCCTGCAGGCAGCGCACAGCCTTTCAGCTGTGGGCGGTGACTCTGACCAAAACTGGACCTCCTAAAGCTGCAACCGCGATTCCACCTTAGAGGGAAGGAAGTGGGGAAAACAAAAATCCATGGCAATAAAATGTGAAATAAACTTCAAAGCAAGACAAATAAAATTCTAAATGAGTCTGAAGATGAATTACAGCTTAGCTATCACTGTAATTAATGGCATTCCATGATGGTTAGTTATCATAAAAAAGAAAAACAAAAAACAGACCCACTAAACCAAAAGTTCCCGTAAACTCTATTGGGCAGAAAGTATTTTATCATATTAGCAAATAGTTTAATGGAAATAATATGATGTACATATTTCTTATGTAAATTTTTTTCTCTAAATGTAATTTTACAACCACGAACCTGAGGGAGTCAATGACTATAAAGCTGCGCTCAAGTTAGATTTATAAACAATCTACTTGGTAATTAAAATTGCGTAAGCAAATGTAACTAAAAATTGTAGATTTTTTAAAATCAATTTTCATTGCTCTACTTCTAGATAATTTATACTCTTCTGTCTTTTTTTCTTCTTGCTTTGGAAAAGAACCTCAGGATTCGCAGTAAATGAATTAAAGTTAAATATTAAAATCAACAAGCCTCAAATGCCACGGGCAGGATGGGAGTAAAGAAAACAGAAAAGTCAGCACCGCATTGTCTGCTTCATTATCCGTTTTTCTAGTTAAGTGTGATAGCTAGATTTTGAAATTCCTAAAACCAGATGGAAATTGAGTTAATATTTGGGAAATAAACACATTCAAATCAATGGAGAATGGGAGTTGGAGAGAGTTCATGGTTTTAGCATAAGTAATCAAATAATAAAGATAGTACATATTCTACTCTATCAGTTGACAGTAAGTATATTTACTTTTCCAGCAGAAATCTGAAATCTGAATGGTCCAGGTCCATGCGAGTGCAAACTGGCTTGCCTAATTCAACAGTTCCTGCCTGTGGTCAGGCCCTTTAGAGCAGTTGGTCTGACTCTACAGTCTGACCACGACCATGGACTTTCTTCCCTAGAGTGGCCCCTGAAAGTCGTCGAACTGTCCCTGAGGGCAGGGGCAGGTGACCCAACAACTGCTTTCAGTCTCCATCGGTGGAGACCATCTCCTTTCCAGGGCGGAAGGAATGCTGCCCTATACCCCTGCTATTTTTATTTTTGCAACATTCTTCCCAGTCTTTTCCTTCCTTCTCTTAGTCCCAGGCGGAGAAAGTAAAAAGATCACCGGAATTTAATGGGTTGTAAGGGAACCCGCACAACGGAGAACGAGGACAGGCCTGGAATGACCTTTTGGGGCAAGGTAGTTAAGGCGGAGGCAGCGGGGAACTCTCCCAGCCCAGCTGCTCCTCCTAGGAGCGGATATGGCCCCAAAAGCCAGCGAGTCCCTCGGGCCTTGAAGACAAAGGAAAAGCTCAGGGCCGAGCGGTGACGGGGTGGGAGGGAGCAGCGACTCGCGTGAGCACCGGGACGTGAGAACGCAACCCCCGCCCCCTTCTCCGCCCGCCTCCCCGAGAAGGCGGAGCCCCAAAGCCGCCCAGAGAAAGGTCTCCCCGCGGCGCGAACAGCGGGTCCCAGGCGGCCGCACACGCCCTGGCACGGGCAGCGACGGGCCCGCACATTGTGGGCGGAGCGGAGCAGGGGGCGGGGCCGGCGGCGAAGAAAGGCTGCGGGCCTGGGGGGCGGGGCCTGAGCCACGGCCGGGGCGGGGCCGTGAACGGGGCGGGGCGGAGCCGGCCGGTCCGGGGCTGCTTGAGACAGTCACTGCCCTGGCGGCGGCGGCGGCGGTTGGCCGGTGGGGGCTGGGAGAAGCGCGATCCTGGCTGCCGGCGCAGCTGGAACCGGCAGTTCCCGGGGCCAAGCGGCGGCTCCAGAGCTGGGAGCTTGCCCCGGGCTGGGCGGAGCAGGCGATTGCAGCTGGAGCCCCGGGAGCGCTGGCGACGGCGGCGTTTCAGTGGAGCAAGTGCCGGGGGCTGAGATTCCACGGCGGCCACGGCGGCTGCGGCCGAGGTAACCGAGGGGCGGCGGCGGTGGGAGCTCGGGACTACCGCCGGGGCGCGGACCTGACCCACCCGCACACTTTCCAGGTTAGGACCCCAGTCGCCGCTGACCCCCCTGCTCCGCCGAGGGCCGGGAGGGGGCGGGATCGGCGCATGGGGTGGGGGCGCGGAGCCGGACCCGGACCCGGATCCGGAGGCGACCCCTCGGCAGGGATTGGCAAGGACGTCGGGCACCCCTCCCCCCTCGAAAGACACACCCCAGTGTCGGGGCGGGGCGGGCTGTCCCAGCCTCCGCGAGGGAAGACCTCGAAGGGAGGCTGCACCTCGGTCCGCGGCCCATCCGAGGTGGCCCCCCTGCGGCTTTTCGGGGCTGCTTAAACGAAGGTGGTTCTGTCGCTGGGGATCCCGGAATTCCTTTTGTCTGTCAGCTGAAACCAGCGGCCGGAACTGTAGGCAGACACCCCCCCGCGCCGGGGCTGTCGGCTCCTCACCCCTCCTGCCTCGGAGGGGATTCTCCCCGGCAGCCGTTTCTCCGGGCGCAGGAGGAGATTGCACTCCTCACCGCCACCCGAAACCTCCCCTTTTGGCGCAGAGCAAGGAAGGATTCACGTTGTACTGTGTTTGGATTTATCATTCGTGTGAGATCATCCCCCTCCTCCCCCTTTTCTTTTAACCCGTTGCCACCCAGACTCCGCCATGGCAATCATCCCCTAGATGTTGCAAACTATCAACAAAGAAGTGCGGCTAGTCAAGTAAACAGAGTCCTTGACTGGCTGGACGGTGCGAGTTAATAGAACCTCCTGAGCTGGCGCTCTTCTACCAAGCTAGTGGGAAGATCTTTGTGGCTAGGCTCAAAGATGTTACTGTATGTGCACGTCGTCTTTTTCCCTTCTTCAACAGTGAGGATTTAAAAACCCAGGGTAACTTGATTAAAATGTAGATCTATGGGAATTATAACCATAGAAGAAGAAAAATACAGGAAAAAAGTAATCATGATTTTAGGGTAATTGGCCAACTTTTCCAAAGTGCAAAAAATGTAGTATATGGATTTTTGAGATTAACTGGTAAGTTGTATCCTTCGATATAGTAAGCTTTCAACATAGATTTTTGCACTAAGATATTTTACTTCTGTTACTGGTGGAAATTGTTGATTACCAGGACATCTTACAACGAGGAAGCTGTGAACAGGCTCATTAAGACTCTCTGTTGAAAAATGCATTTTATGAATGCTTTGCATTAAGAGGTGTTAACATTGGCCTGTCATTTCTGCCACATAGCTGCCTCCCTGGCATCTTCCATATGCCTCAAAGTGGCAGGTCTAGTAGCTGGAGAGGCTGTCCTTAAATGAGAAGTACAGAGCTACCGGCCTACTGTATAAAGGTAACCTCTTTGATGACATTTACTCTAATGGACACCTTTTCTGATCTAATTTTCAGATACAGAATTAACACTTGGAGTCTGGAGAAGCATTTTGTACAAATTGAAAGACTGGGCTTTCTCTTTAGTTTTCCAGATGTATTGTCTTATCTGCATACTTGAAAGATCCACAATCACATAAACTCTAGTTTTAACCATGGAGTTGTGTGACCCATCAAGATAGAGAAAAACTGCAGCTGAGCTTGGGGACCAGGCAATTTTTCACCAGTTCGACAATTAAACTAATAGATTCTCTGCCGATCTTCAAGAATAAAGAACCAAATAAAGTCATGCACATTCTATTGACACATGGACCCTGTGGCTGTTGAATTTTACCATAACTTGTTACTCTGTCATTCAAAGTTAACTTAATATGCCCGTTACGTCCTAATGGATGTAAAGACCTGTTGATGTATCCCGATTTTAGCAAATGTTGAAGATACAAACCCTATTATGACCAATCCTTGGGAAGAGAAAGTCTGCAAAATGGCTCAGACGAGTTTACTGCAGGGGAAGCAGTTTTACTGTAGGGAGTGGGTTTTCCACAAGCTTCAGCACTGCCTCCAGGAGAAGACAAACTGCTGCAACAGCGCCGTCACCACGCCGCCCCTCTCAGTGAACCCTGGGAGTAACGCCAGTGCTGCCTCTGGAAAAGGGGCTGCCTGGGGGGTGCTGTTGGTAGGGGGGCCCGGAAGTGGCAAGACAGCCCTGTGCACGGAGCTCTTGTGGCCAAGTTCGCCTACAGGCCTGCAGAGAGGTTTGCATCGCCAGGCCTTGGCCTTCCATTTCTGCAAAGCCCAGGACGCGGACACGCTGTGCGTCGGAGGCTTCATCAGAGGCCTCGTGGCCCAGATCTGCCACAGCGGGCTGCTCCAGGGCTACGAGGACAAGCTGAGGGACCCGGCGGTCCAGAGCCTCTTGCAGCCCGGGGAATGCGAGAGGAACCCAGCGGAAGCGTTTAAAAGGTAACAATAGGAATGTCATGGTGATCCAGTTTCTGCGCAAAAATTAAAATGGTTTTTAGATTTTTTTAGGTTTTTTTTTTTTTTTAACTGTGGGGTACTTATAACGTTGATGCAAATTTGGGGACAATCTGTCATGTGAATAAACCAATCTGAATATTGAAGGAAATAAAATTTAAGTTTTGTTTGCACAGGCAATGGATTCAAAGTATGTCTTTTATAATAGAATTTGAAGCACTGTGAGAAACAAATTGTTTTTCAAATTTATGCCAACTATTTACTTACTTTTCTAGTGTTACCTATAATTAGTAAGGCATACCTGTTCTTACAGTAGAGAACATTTAGCTACCTGGAAACAAGGCTGCATTTGTAGGAAGGGAAAACTGGACATGGTCCTGAGTTTAGAGAAACTCTCATCATAGAATCTACTATCTTTGCTTATAGTGTTTTTCCTGTAAATAAGAAAAGTTCTCTTTGAAAGAGGCCACTGGTCATTGAGAATCTGAAGAAAGTGCTAATGTGTTTTGTGATTTATTCACCTTTCAAGTAAATGAAAATTCCAGCAATATTTTGGTATATATGATCTTGACAAAATAGTGAAATTTAGCATCATTTTAGTACTTCTAGCAAGTAATACAAAAAAAAGTTTAACTAATTTTAGTTAAGCAGTTTTCCATAGTAAAAGGATTGGCCTAAGAAGAGATTTTTTTTTAAAAAGAGTGGTTCCAGATTCAAAATGTGCTGTAAAAAAATGATTCCTTGAAAATCATTTTTTGTGCATTATCCCTCTGCTCATTGTAAAATAAGGAGGCAAGTTGTTGTTTTGTGATCGCTATTGCCTCGCTGTGGCTTTAGTCACTTTTTCATATGCTTTTGCCCCCTGCACGGTAAGTAGTTCTTAGCGGGCTCAAGCTGTTTCCCAGAGATGCAGGGATCCTCTGCGCCGAATCCAGTGTGAGTGTGTGAGAGAGAGAGCGTGCATGAGTCTGTAGGAGTCATTTGAGTAGGAGTTGAATCGTCGTGAAAGTGGTTTTGTTATTTTGATGTCCTCAGGTCTAATGGTATGAAACCTATGAATTTTGGCGTAATGTTGAAAATAATAATAGTAGTGATCACTTTGAGTCACTATTCTAAGTGCTGTACCGATGTTAAATCATTAAATCTTCATCATAGTCCTGTGAGGCAGGTACTATTACTAGTCCCATTTTATAGATGAGGAAACTGGAGCCTGAGAGCCCAAGAAACTTGTCTAAGGTTACGGGTTGGTGAAGGGCAGAGCTGGGATTGGAAAGACGTGCATGTGTATAGGTTTGTGGTCATAGAAATTCTTTGGAGGACTTAAGGGGAAGAGGAGCAGTTTCAAAGTTTGTGGAGACCAGGAGTGTGTGTCCGACTTGTGGCTCGAGTGTGGTTTTCAGATTATCCATGTACCGTGATGTGTGGCAGTCTGGAATGATCGTTACGACTAGTGGGATAGAATTCCAACAGGTGAGAGGTTTATTAAAGTCAGCAAAGGGTAGTGTCTTTGAGAGCTGTGATATTCCTGTAGACCTTTTAAAATGTGTAAGTGCTAGCCAATAAAACTTGGCAAATCTGTTATCTTTTGCTGTTAGCAATCAAAATCTGGGTTAACACCATTACATCATTCTTAGCTCAGAGAGGAAATCTGCTAGGTGAGGCCTGCAGCGCAGGCATGAGCGGCCAGGCTTGTTGGATAGTGCTCCACACGCAATCACGGTGTGGAGTCAAATGCCGCCCTTAATGTAAAACTTTACTTTTGAAGACGCTTCAAGTCTCTGTACACAAACACCCCTTTTCCTCTTGACTTAATGCTTTTTCTAAAGATACTGTCTCTAGTTGAAGAGCTGAATTTCCATTTCTTATAAAAATCATTTCATAGGCTACTTGGGTTTCTTGACACCTTAGAAAAACAGCTTCCAAGAGTATAGTCTAAGTTTAACTTAGTCTAACTAACTATGCACTTTATTTTATTGGAATTCATATTAAAATTCTACTGCTTTTAAATATTTGAAATCATGTCTGATAACTGTATATTTTTGATATGTTCTGATCCGGAGCAAATCTTTCTCTACTGTTCCTGTGTGAATATTAGTTGTTAATTAATTAGAGGGGAAATAAAGAGCAACTGGAGCTGTGTGTGAAGTTCACACTGGTACCAACCACCTGAGTGACGGAAGGAGCGGACACTTTGTACGTCTGTCTGTATTTTGGTAGATAAAACCCACTGCTCTTACTTGGACCACTGTGGTGCCGTAGCTTAACCTCCTACAGGAGCTTTCAGAAGCCTGGGTCACTTTTTAATCCTTAAATTAATTAATCATTAAATAAACAAGATAGTCTCGGTATTACAACAGCTGTTTCTGATAATTCATTAGGTGTATACTTCCTCTATGACTGTGAAGCTATAATATTACCACAGCCAAATATACACATGAGAACACAAGTCAAAGTTGAAAAGAAACATTTTTGCATGGTCTGCGGCATTCGGGGGGCTATGCCTCTACTTTTGGAGAGAGTTGAGGCTTTATTGTAGGTTCTATTAATGACTGTGACTGATTTGCTAAGTAGGTCCTTTTAGGAATTTTAATCGGAATATATTTTATTTGGACAGGATGGGTACAATTCAACAGGTGGACAATGGGCAAAAGATCATTGTTTTCAAGGAGTTAATATCTTGAGGGAGATGGAGACCAAAGTAGCTAATTATAACGAAAGGATCAAGCACCAGAGTTAGGGAATCAGGGGTGGGGTGCTGGTTTGGGGCCCTGTGCCTGGTTTAGAAGCACAGCTGACATGATGGTTATTTCATTCAACGAGAAGCCCCTCTCTGACCTCCTGTCCCCACTGTCTTGGTCCTTGAACCCAAAGGGTCGTTTTTGGAGATTTAGATGGATGTGGGAAATAAACACCTTTGTTTCTGGTGGATCTCAGTCCTAGCTTTTATTTGCTTAACAATCTGCAAGACCAGGTGTGAGTTTTCTATGCATGATGTCAGCTTTTCCCATGCTGACTTAAAGGTTGTGTTCTGCGTGATGTTGACAGGAGCTCATCAGACATCTTCAGGGCTACCGCAAATGAAGTGTGAATGGAATAAAACTGTGATGAGGAATTAAGGGTGAATGGTTCTAAACCTTGAGAGTTTAGCAGAAATGTGCAAGTGGTGAAAGGTAGCAGTGGCTTGTTAGGATTGAAAACTGGAAGTCTGAACACTGACATTTGTTTTTCATGTTGAATAAGGATTCTTAAATAGGGGGATTTTCTATTTATCTCCTTCTCCTTGAATATTTATAGATCTTCACGTGTATCTGTAAGTTTTAGCTTCTTTTGTAGTTATTTATGCATGTCTTCTGTTTTCTCCTTTATTAGGCATATGCTTCTTCATGACATTATTCATGAGTGATTAATTTTTTATATTCACAATCATGCTTTGGACAGCACTTTTCATATAGTAATTGCTCAATGATTATCAACTGAACAACCGGATAATGCTACTTAACTATCTAGAATATGTTTGAATCTAACTGAAGGACAGCTGAAGCTCTTGCCTGTGAAAGGAAATAGAAATGTTCTTTCATTTAGGTCAGTTTTAAATGCAGGCCAAACTGGTGTAGTGATTATTAATTTATTCACCTGCTGTCCGCTCTTTAGCATGTATGTACTTGGCATAGGTCCAGAGGGTGTTAAGTGGCAGATGTCTATCTTCTGTCTCAGCGGGCTCCAGGTATTTTTGGCAAACTCGATAAAAGGACGGAGAACAGAATGGGGCTGGAACGTGTGCTTCCTTCTTACCCTCAGTCGTGGTTATTCTCAAGGCAAAATTATATTATCTGCCTTGTATAACTAATACTTTTTAAGATAACTGTTACTGAGTATTACCCATTCCTAAATATTTTCAGATTAAAAGATGATGTGAAAGTGCCTTTTCTATTCACATTTTGAGTAATATAAAAGAATATTATTTTCATAATGAAAATTCTACTTTGTCTTTAGTCTAAGATTGCCACTTTTCACTGAAATAACTGTTGTTTTCAACTTTTAACTGTTAAATTTACTTTAAGATGGCCTTCCATTCATTATCTGCTACTTTTACTTCCTAAAATCTTTTCTTTCTACCCTACATGGGCTTTCTGTTTTATACTTTATGTCTAAGTGCTGCTTCCTTTGGTTCCTGGTACTATTTATTATTTATCATTTGCTGAACTGGTCCTTAACCTTTAATCACTTCAGCATAATAATAGCACAACATATGAGTCCATATTTATACTGTCTAATGGTAACCATGTTCTTAGTTCTGCTTGGCCATGCTTCTATCTGTGTACTTCTTGATAACTCAGACTTTTTTTTTTTTTGGACCAGAGAAAGTGGTGCCCTACAGGTTGAATATGTTTTTTACCCAATTCAGGAAATTGCACACACATATCCAAATTATTGTTTTCCTTGGGGGGAAAAAAAGTAAATTTTGACAATGTTAGATTCTCATTCCTTTGAGGCAGTAAACTTGTTGAGCCGAGTTAGCTGCTGTCTTTAGATGGGCCTGCACATCCTAATTTGCCCAGTCCCCCCCACGCACTGCCCCCCACCGGACACCCACACTCTATTTTTCTATCCCAAGACTATTTGTTCATTTGTTTATATATGAGGTCTGTCCAGGAAAAGTCCAGCCATTGTTAATATAGTGAGAATGGTTTGCACAATATCCACGTAACCTGGCAAACAAGGAGAGTGGACTGGATGCACACGCATGAACAATGTCGACGTCACTGTACTAGTCAGTGGGGGCGTTAGAGGCCATTGAGTGAGCATGCGTACTGTGTGGCCGTCACATTCAAAATGACTGAGTGAGTAGAGCAATGAATCTGCATCAAATTGTGAGTTACACTTGAACATTTCTCTGTGGAAACTATTCGGATGATTCAGGAGGCTCTTGGGGACACTGCAATGAATGCAGAGCAAGTAGAAGTGTGGCACAAACACTTCAAAAATGCTCGAGAATCTGTTGAAAGTGACCCACGTTCTGGAAGGCCTGCACCACAGAAAACACTTGAGAATGTTGAACGTGTACGGGCTGCAATCAACACAGATCAGCGACTGACAGTGCGAGAACTAGAAGCTGATCTGGGGATTCCAGGTACTTCTGTGTCTGAGATTTTTGAGGCAGGATCTTGGTGTGAAACGTGTCATGGCAGAATTCATTCCATGGCTTCTGCTACAAGAGCAGAAGGAACATCGTGCTGCAGTTGCTAATGACTTGATTCAAACCGCTACCAATGAACCAGATTTCCCCAAGAAGGGCATGGCTGGAGATGAATCACGCGTCCACGGCTGTGATCCAGAAATGAAGGCCCAGTTTTCCCAATGGAAGTTGCCTGGTTCTCCACGCCTGAAGAAGGCCTAAACACATTGTAGGATGATCAAGACCATGTTAACTGTTTTTGATTTGGAAGGAATTGTCCGTCATGAGTATACCCCTCCAGGCCAAACAATGAGTACCACCTCAACGTTCTTCATCGGCTGAGAGATGCAATACAATGAAAACTGCCGCAGCTGTGGGCAACTGGTGATTGGCAGCTTCATCACAACATGCCCACTCATGCATCATGTCTTTTGCAGAGTTTTTTGGCAAAACATCGAATCACCCAGGTGACTCAGCCCCCCTACAACCCAGATTTGGTGCCCTGTGACTTCTGGCTTTTCCCGAAACTAAAGTCACCTTTGAAAGGGAAGGGATTTCAGACCATCGATGAGATTCAGGAAAATATGGCAGGGCAGCTGATAGCAATTCCAGCAAAGGATTTTGCAGTGATTTGAACAGTGGAAGAGATGCTGAGAGAACTATGTGAGGTTCCAAGGTGCCTACTTTCAAGGGGACCAAGGTGTTATTGTCCTCTGTACAATGTTTCTTGTATCTTCTTCGATAAATGGCGCTCTTTTTCATAGCCGCGGCTGGGTACTTTCTGGACAGGCCTCTATATCACCCTGGCTTCAATAAACAATTTCAAACATGAACATGTGTCACAGCCTGCTAGCTCGGTTTGTTAGAGCATCATCCTGATACACCAAGATTGTGGGTCTGATTTCAGATCAGAGCACACAGAAGAATCAATCAATGAATGCGTGAAGTGGAACAACAAATTGTCTCTTTCTCTCTGTGTCTCCTCCTCTTCCTCTCTCTTTCACAGCAATAGAATTTTTTTAAATTTTTAAGTAAAAAGAAATGAACATATTTCCTATTCCTCTGAAAAAAGAAAGGCTACATTGTTATCTCCCCCGAAACTTGCCTTCCTGTTATCTCGAATTTGCGTACGTGAGTGCTTCTTGCTGTCACCTCATTTCTTCCTCGCTTACTGAAGCCTGACTTCTCCCAGGAAGTGCTTTAGGTATGGTGGCCTCTGAACTCACTGCTCAATGTAGCTTTCGCCTTAGTTGATATATTTTAGAACTATTTTTCATTATTTGTACTTTGTTGCTTTCAGAATCCTCTATCCAACTGTATTCTTTGGTAGCTCTTCCTCTAGATTGTGCCTCGATATTTGCCCAACAAAGCTTACTTAGATCTTCTTTCTTGATACATGTTCCTTGAAAATATTATATTTACTTACATGGATACCATAGCAACCAAATCTGCATCACCAGCCTTTATCTTTACTCTGATCAATACATACCTTTTTACTGGAATGTCCCTCATGTACCTTCCAGCGTTCAGACCAGCATCTCTTTCAGCACTTCTTTCATTGACTCATTCATTCATTGCTTAAATAAATACTCAGTGCCTGCCCTGTGCCAGGTACATGTGCTCAGTGACAGGCGAAAGGGGTTAGCCAAACAGTGCACGGAATTAAGGAGGAGGAAGTGCATTGGACAAATAATCACAGAAATAGATGTAAAAATGCAGCTCTGATAAGTGCTAATAAGAAGGAGGGACCCAGGACGCTAAAAAAGCTGTAATAGGAAGCTTGATCATTATCTGGAAGTCTGGGAAAACTGATTACCTAAGCTGTTCCGTAATTATTCTAATTTCTTAGACCCTTTCTACTTAAAAGTGTGATCTTGAGATGAACAGTATTGGCACCACCTGGGAGGTAATTAGAAATGCAGCATCTCAGGTGTGCAGGCTCTGACTCCGCACCTGCGATCCCCACGTGCATCGCGTGCACACTTGACGTTTGAGAGGCACCATCCTAGGCCAGATTCTCTCTATTTTCTATTCTATTCCAAGATATTTAATCTTTTTCTTGGAATGTTTCTTGAATTCTTTTACTCTAATCTAGAATTTTTATTGATCTGCTCCTAGTTGGCCTACTTATTTTTAGCCCCTCTTTATTCTAACTCCCTTTGGTCACAGTTGGCCAGTGAACCGGAGTAGAACAGCGCTTTCTTTAGGTCATTCTTCTGAGCCCGTGATAATCTACACAAGTTCAAATTTCTCTGCCTGGCTTTAAAAGCTCTCGATAATTTGATTCTGCTCCATCTAACGTATGTATCATGTTTCCAAACTTCATCTGAGCACATTAAGCTCATTTATTCTTTCAAGAAGTATTTTTAAGCATATGAGAAAGTGTTAAAGTTGATAACAGATATGACTAAATAAGAATCTTATTTTCTTACTGTTTAGTAAGAATTTAATATACATAGTAAGGATTTGGCCTTTTATTTGTTATATATATTGCAGATTTTTTTGGTTTTTAGCCCTTTGTTTTTAGCAATTTTTCTTTCTTGAAAAAAGTTTTATGGGTAACATGGTTTTTTTATAGAGTAAATTAATTTGATTTTGTGAAGTAAAATAAGGAAATACTTATTTTTTTGCCCTTAGAAATCTTTGAAGTGTCTTCTGATAGGCGGCCTGTCTTCACCCTGTAGCTGATTAAACTTCACACCAGTTTCTCCTTCATGTTGCCCTAATCTCAGAAATATTCCTAATGTCATTTTTCTCATGTATACACATGTACAGCTCAATACAGTTCATGCAATTGCTTAATAAAAATAATATGAATTAAGAGAACTAATTAGGTCTTACCTGTGGTTACCTTGAAAAACGACTTGGAGCCTTCCAGAAACTGGTGGCCTTTTACAATTCTGACTCACGATTTGAATACAAGAAACTGTAGTACGTTGACTGGCTTGCTGCTGTTCATCCTTCCACGCATCCTTGTTCTTTGCCACATGAAGTCGCTGGTCCTTCTGCTGGGAGGGGGGGCGTTGTCTTCCTCTGCCTTTGTTTTTGGCTCAGCCATGGGCTTTGCTGTGACCAGTGGGATGTTAGCAGACAAGGTCCAAACAGAGGCTTGACGTGCGCACGGGCAGCTAGGCCTGTTGCTCGGGGTGGCTGTCCCTTTGCAGAGGACGTGCTCTGGCCCGCTCGTCGGCCCCAGGAGGAGGGGAGAGGTGTGGTGCAGACCAGACCCAGCCTGCAGCCGTGACTCTAGGTCTAGAGTGGACCAACAAACAGGCGCAAGAAAAAGCATAAATGACTGTTACTCTAAGCAGAGCCCCTGGGTGTGGGGGTGGGTTGTGATATACCAATGATATGAAAATAGCTAACAATACAAAAAATAAAGAAATAATATTTTCAATAGGAACTCATTAATTGTCATTAAAAATAATCCAGGCACCCTCATTGATCCCTCAGTTACACCACTCTGCCAGTCCATCAGCTCCTTCTGTCCTGTGCCGAGATCAAACAGATCCTCCACTTTTCGCCATCCGTCCCATGGCTGCTGTGTGCGTTGTCTCCTGCCGAGACCCCTGCAGTGGCCTCTGAACCAGTCTTGTGGCTCCTGCGGCCCTTCTTCACAGAGCCGGTACCAGGTCACGTGACTGCCCCTGCTTAGAACCTGCCCACGGTTCATCCACACTCCCTTACTGGACACTGAAGTGGGCCATGTTTGGGCCAGCAGACTTCTGTGTACCGACTTGCTCTAGTGTCACCCAGGTGTGGGCACCACCAACTTTACTGCCACCTCCTCAGGGGGCTTCCCCTGTCCACTGGGTTTAGGAGGCTTCCCAGCTGGTCGCTTTTGTAAATCACATCATCGCACTTGGTTTTCTGTTTCTTAGTTTTGTTTCTTAATTTCATGGCCTGGAATTATGTTCTGTATTTGTTTAATTTGGCCTCCTTCCTGCTTGCTGCAACGAGCAGGGTACTTGCTTGTCTTGTGCACTTTGTATCTCCAGGGTTTAGAATATAGTAGAGACCAAGCAACTATATTCCTTGAGTTAATGAGCTATATTTTAATTTAAAACATTTTGGTTTGTCATGTTGATAATTTGCATTTTATCATTAAAAATTCATACTCACTTAGAATGGAGAAAAAACTTTTGTAGCTTACATCTCAGTTAATAGATTTGTTAAATAGCTTCTTTAGAGAGAGAAGCAGCTTGCAAAGCATCGGTCTCACCGGAGAAGAAAGGGGAAAACTAACAGCACTAAAGGGGAAGCAATGGTCATGGGAAGCAGTTCTGAGGGGCATAGAACTGTCGCTGCCTTCCACATGCTTCAGTCTCACAGGAGAATAATGAAATGTGCATGCGTGGACCCATTGTGCCACATTGGTTTTAGTCTGGATTTTCTGTTCTGTTTTAAAGAAAAATAATCTACATTGGAAGCCTCCCAGATCTCTCTTCCTAAGTCTGATCCACTCTTACCCTGTGGAGACGCCTCCTGTGAAGTTCTGTCTGTGTAGCCTGAGCATCGGTGCAGTTTGCACACACAGGGAGACCTGTGTATTTACACACACACTGTGATCTTCATGTTGTGTTTGCTTTTGATTTCACATCAGTAGTTCTCAAACCATTCCAGTCTAGGTCCCATTTATACTCTTAAAAATTATTTAGAACCTCAAAGACCTTTTGTTTATGTGGGCTACATCTATCAGTATTTGCTTATTTGAAATTTAAGCAGGTAAATTTAAAAAATATGTACTAATATATTTAATAATAATATTACATATTAACAAATAATATTTTAATGAAAGAATTAATATATTGTCCAAGACCCCCCCCCAAAAAAGAGTAGCATTGTTTTACTTTTTTCCTTTGCAAAGCTTTTTACTGTTAGGCTCAATAGAAAGCAGCTGGATTATCTCGTCTGCTTGTGCGTGTAGCCTCTGGCAAACTCTACAGAGTTCATGAGAGGGTACAAGAGTGAAAAAGGCAAAAACATCCAGTTTTCTGATGACCCTAAAAGGGCCCAGAGGGCAGAGGGCTCCCAGGCATCCCCATACCGCACCCTGCAAACCACCGTTCGCGTGAGCAGGGTGTGCAGCGAGCGCTGTCCTGCCACATTTCGTGACTGCCTGTGTTTTTCGTGATTACCTGTGTTACTACTTGTGGGTCTATGTGATTCCTGTTCACTATATAGTATATAATTCCATGATTTGTACCGTAATTCCTTTGTTGTTGCCTTGTTGACACTCATTTAAGATGTCAGCTTTCTAACTTTGCAGCAGCTGCTCAGAACACGTTTGGGTCCCTCAGGGCTTCGCTCCAGGAGCAGTGAAAGCCGATTCCAAGTTCACACTTGGGAGACTTGGATGGCAGGGTGTGGACATTCATCTTCAACTCCGAGACAGCGCCAGCCTCCCCTTACAACCACGTCAGCTTGTCCTGTTGCAGGCGTGCGTCCTTGGATTTCCGTGACTCGCTCAGCTCCTTGCACTCGCTTTGTTGTCCTGGTTCTTATGTTTCGTAAAGTAAATGTGAAATGACATCTTATTATTTTAAATATCTTTGATCCTGCGGCTTGCCATTTTGTGAAAAGTTTTGTTTTGAAGTATAAAAAATGAATACAGTCAAATATGTCAGTCCTTTCCTGTATGATGTCCTTTACGGTTGGCCTTTTTGGGTCTTAAGATTTTAAAATATGTTTTCTATCTGATCCAGCAACATTTGTTGAGTGGCTGGCTCATCTTCCATTATTAATTTGTAATATTACCACAGTACCCCCCCCCTACACACACACACAAGTGTGTGTGTATTTCTGAGTTCTGTGTTCTACTTTGGTTCATTTGTTCGTTCATTCATTCATCTATCAAATATACATTGGATACCAGGAATGTACCAGATGCCATTCTTAATAGTGGGACGTATCAGTAAATAAAAGTGGCAAATATTATCTGTGTTTCTTTGTTAAAATTTGAGGGCTGGTCTGGGTGGGTGGTAGAAAAACTAAGAGTTAGGAAGACACTAGCTAGTCTGTCACTTGGCGAGAAGTGAATGTGGAAATGAACACCAAGTGAGGAGGACAGGGGAGAGGTGCTGGGTGGGCTGGGGCAGGGGTGCCGTTTGCACTGTGGAGGTTAGGGTGCTTTGAGGGAACTTTCTGGCAGCAGCAGTCCTGTCCTGAGCTAGGGGATGGATTACGTGTTCCGGGCAAGCCTGGGGAGCCTGGTGGCTGGCACAGCGTGCGAGGGGCTCAGTAGCGGAGAGGAGACGAGAAGTGGTGTGGAGCCACGCAGCGTATGGACTTGGAGGCTGTGTTGGGACGTTCCTTTTTATTTTTACTTTGAGAAGAGCGGAAGCCATTAAGTCTTTTGAACAGGGGAGGGACAGCATCTGACCGGAGCTGTGAGCCTGCGGGGCGGAGGCGTGGAGGCCACAGGTGCTGAGGCTGGAAGCCAGGCGGCCAGGAGGCGGTGGCCCAGCAGGGAGGGGACGGGCTTGGTGCTTGAACTTGGGCGCGGTCGTGGAGGCAGTGAGGAGGAGAGCGGGAATGACATCCCCCCCCACCCGCCTTTTATGTCCAGTAATTTTTGATTGTATGTCAGACAGTGTATAACTGACTGTGGCTGTCCAGATGCGGTCTCCTACCAGGGACGGCTCCCTCTCCTCTGTTGGGCAGCCGGGCGGGGCCGGGGGCTCCTTTGCAGCTGCGTGGAGGCCACTGGCTTATTGCCATTGTTTTGGTGGGTCCTTCTGAGCTTCTGACTGAGAGTTCTGAAGACACTGTTGGTCATTTATTTCTTCCCCCGCAAACAGTTATGTTGGTCTCTTTATTTCCTGCCCTTTATAGCTTCAAATTCTAACAGATCTTGAGGGAGATGGGCCCTGTGTTTAAAGCAAGCCCCCAGTGCCCTTTAGCAGAATGCTGTCTCCAGCACATGGGCTGCAGGAGACTTCACGCTCGTTAGTCTCACCTGGCCTGGTGCCCCAGCTTTTTAAAAGCACAGCCCAGAATTTAGCAAACGTACTTTAGGGAAAACCAACCTTTGTGTGGGACACCTTCTATATATTTTTTGCACTCTACTCTCTCAAAGAAACATGACTGACCTCTGACACCTTGCTGGTTTTATTTCTCTGGCACTGGGCCTCGGGCGGGCCAGGCCTGGCTCTTCCTTAGTCCACACGCAGCAGCAGCGCAGGCCCCCAGTCAGCAACGGCCACTGCTGCGAAGAATTGGGCAGGTGCGTTTCGGGCTTGCTGCGGAGGAACGCCGCCCTCGGGAGGCCAGTGCACCCTGTTCTCTTGCTCCGGGAGCCCTCTCCTGTCATTAAAAATCTACAGTGTGTAATTTATCCGTCTTTTGTAGTCGTTGCGGTGGCAGTCTGGGGCTGCTGCCACCTACTACATTTTATCTTGTCCGCGGGAGTCCCTGTGAGGAAGATTTTCCTCGTTCTTTGCTGTTTTATTTGCTCGTTGAATAATTGTTTAATGAATTTTACTCCTCTGAACATCACAAGTACATTTCCTTTCAAGTCTTTGGCAGTTTTACAAGTCACTGTCGCCTGGATGTGAGTGCACACTCTGGCAGTGGCGTCCGCTGCTTGCCTTCTAAGCATGCGAATCCGTCATTTTTTCACTCCCCTCTCTGGACGCCGCTCCATCTCCGCGCCTGCCTCTTCGCTCTCCCTGTTCCGGGCTCGCCCTCATGGTCTGGAGCGAGGGCTGATAATGAAGACCTGTAGCGCCTACTCCAAGGTGGTTTTAGCCGTTTTGTAAATTCAACCACTAAGCCATGATCTTTGGGTTCGGGTCCTGCCTCCGTTGGGGCCTTGGGTCCTCCCTGCTGCTGCTGGAAGGCCTGAGCCCTCAGTGGGGGTCAGAGGTGCTCTTTTTCTTTCTTTCAGCACCGGAGAGCCAGAGCCCCCTCCTGCCCTTAGTCTCAAACTGCGAGTCTGAGTCAGAGGCAGGGGAACGTGTCCCTTTTATGGCCACTAGCTAACCCCCCGGCTGCGTGCTTTTTTGGCAAACTGGAGTTTTAGGTTCACTGACAGCATTCTTCTTTTGTTTCTTATACTTTGAAATGTTTATTTTATTTTTGACTGGTTATATTTTTCTTTTTGTTTTCTTATTCCATATTTGCCAGCTGTATTTTAACAAAGAGGAAACAGTTCACAAAGGCATGAAGTTACTACAACATCTTGGTCAAAAGTTCAGACAAATTTTACCCTACATATTGGCCAAACTTCTGATCTGTTTTTAATTATAAATTATACTTACTAGATTTTAAAAAATGAATAAATATATACTATTTGATTCTTAACTGACTGGAGATAGTAATTACATTTTTTTTTATCCTCTGTCCCATGTGCTTTAATTTATTGGATGGATAATTTTGTTTCTAAGAAAAGAACATAGGGAAATAACCTACGTGTCCATAGACAGATAAATGGGTAAAGAAGTTATGGTGCACGTATACAATGGAATACTATTCAGCCATAAAAAAGAAGGTGATCCTGCCATTTGTGATGTGTATGGGCTTAGAGGGTATTAGGTGAGTGAAATAAGTCAGACAGAGAAAGACAAATACTGTATTATCTCATTTAGATGTGGAATCTAAGACAGACTCATGCAGAGGTTAGTTTTGTGGTTGTTTTGATGTTAAATTTCACCAGATAATAGTGAGATTTCAGGCTCCAGAAATTCTACATGGGTGTCTGGTAATGTTATATATAATTTAATTCTGAACGTTCCTTAAATATCCAGGTAAGAGATAATGAGTGTAGAAAAAACCAGATATCTGTATTGAAAAGCATTAATTCTGAGGGCACGTTTTTGGTCAGTAACCATTCACACCTTCACAGTGTCTCCCACGGCACAATGAGGTGAGGGCGTACGTGGAACAGGTGGGAGCGGCCTCCGTGTGCTGACGAGGGGGCTGGTGTGTCGGGAGGTCAGCAGCTGACCCGGACAGAGCGAAGGCAGGAGCCGCAAATAACCACCCTTGGCATTAATTATGTAATAATTGTAGCAAAATTATTAGGAACACCTCCCATCTAGTGATTTTCTGGAATTTCGGTATTGAGGCAAGTGATTTTTTTTTTTAATCCTCACCCAAGGATATGTTTATTGATTTTAGAGAGAAAGGAGGGGAGAGGGAGAAAGAGACAGGTGGGTAGAGAGGGGGAGAGGGAGAGAGGGAGGGAGGGAGAAAAAGAGGGGGAGGGGAGAAAGAGAAAGAGAATCTTGTATGCACCCCGACCCACATCGAACCCACAGCCTAGCGATGTGCCCTGACTGAGAATCAAACCCACAGCCTTTGGGAAACAGAACGATGCTCAGACCAACTGAGCCCCCCAGCCAGGGCAAGGCAAGTGACTGTTGGTATAAATGTTTAATACTCTCAGGAAAGTAAAATTTGAAGAGTAGCATATTCAGTTAGAAGATCTTAATATATATGATTTTGTTTTTTCCATGAAAATGTTTTCAGGAATTTAAATCCTAAAAAATTACCCACTTGCTAATTTGGTCAGGTTGTTCTAAGAACTTTCTTGTTTAAATGGGACCTCAAGCTTTTATATAACTTTCTACTATTTTTAGAAGCAGTTTAGCATTAAAAAAGAAGAGGAACTTTGAAACATCAAATACTATTCCCACTTCTGCCACTTAGTACTTGTTTCACTTTGCAAGCTACTTCCCTTTATACCTTTGTTTCTTCATCTGCGAAATGGAAATGGTAATACGTTACAGGATTGTTGTGAGGAATGAACAGGTAAGTCCATAGCGATTACTTAGCTCAGTGCTTCATTCTTAGTAAGCACTCAGTAAATGTGAGGCTATGTTTATTTCCCATTTTTATATTTTAAATATTTGGTTTCCAAAAGAAAATAAATTAACATATATTATACACAAGTTTGATTTAGAAAACAGATGGATTACATCCTGCTAACTAATCCTCTACCATCAGAAAGCCAAGCTGCTTTAACATAGCGAAGAAAGTTCAGTCACTTTCAGACCTGTATCTTGGTATCTGATTTTGAGTGTTTAGTGATTGAGAATTTTGGTTTGTCACCAACTTCTAGAAGCGAAGCAGCTTGGATTAAAATACTGCTTTCCAGTAGACGGGAATCGGTAGTTTTGATTGCCGTTGCATTGCAGATTCATGAATGAAGCTTCTATAAACATTCATGTGCAGACTTTTGAGTAGCCATTTCGCTTCACTTAGGTAAGTGCCGGAAGCAGGGTCGCTGGGTCACGGGCTAGGTGTACATTTAACTTTTAAGAAACTGCCAAACCCTTCCAAAGCGGCCGCCCATTTGGAAGTGGCGGTATCCTTGCTCCACCGCAGGGACCGCCCTTGTGTTCTCGGGGTTTTCCTTTCCTTCAGCAACTCCAATGGCGTCCAGTGCTGCCTTCCTCTGGTTCGAATCTGCATCTCCCTAATGAGTTAGTGACATGACGAGGGCAGGGAAGCCCATGCCAGGCAGAGGAGACTGCCCATGAAAAGGCCTCGTATGATGACATCCAATAAAGCCACTGGAAGAAGGCCGCCGCGGCGGCGGGGGGAGGGAGCACTTTGACACGGCGTCTGGCGGCAGCGGGCGCTCCGGAGGGGGCGCTGGGAGCACGTGGCTGTTTCCCGGGCGCAGGCGACAGAGGGGCGGGGAGTTTGGACTAGGGCAGCGAGGTCCGAGCAGCAGGCCGCGAGAATTTTCACAGCACGCAGCACCTAGTGAGTCAGGGGCACGGACCTCTTGTCCCTTAGGCTGTCAAAAAAAAAAAAAGGAACCACGACACAACGACAGCCGCCCAGTGTGAATGAAGCAAAATTACGCCTATATTTTTGTCACCCCGGCAAAATCTGCATTGCTGGCTGTGCCGCGGCCTTCCGGTGCTTAGTCCCGGGGCGCAGGGGGTGAGAAAGGCCGCAGCCCGCTGGCCGGGGTGATGCTGTCACAGGCCGAGGCGGGGTGTGAGGGGCTTTTATAGGGAGCGCTGACAGGACATAACGACCAAGTGGGTCTCGGTTGCTGTGGGACTGAGATGGGGAAGGGAGCTGGGGGCGGGGGGATCATCGGGGCATTCCTGGCGGTCGCACCTGGCGGGCTGGGTCCTCCGCGCCGCGCCGTGTCTGTCGGCCCGGCCCGTCTCAGCGCGTGGCCCGCGGAAAGGTAAACAGTTATTGAAAACGAATGAGCATTGTTTTAGGTAGGAAAACGTTATATTCGGCTGCAATTTAATGTAAATTATATGAGTAGGAAATATATGCAGTGGAATGATACCGCTGCATATATTTCCAATAACTTATTCTTTACATTAAAATTTGAGAATACATCTCTTGGGACCTAGACTGGAGTTTATTTTTGTACAGTCTTTCTAAATAAAATTTGTGTGACAAGCTAGCATACAATGCAGTCATTCTGTAAGAGAAATGATGGTAAAACTTCTAACTTCTATAGCATTTTTGCTACTTTTCTTCTTATTAAAGTGATCCCCAAATTTGTTTTCCCCTCTTTGCAGTACATTCTAGCTTTGTTATAAACAATTCAAGGTTTGTACTGATTCAGAAAATTAGAAAGAGAATATTGAACTATTGTTTCCTCAAGTTCCTCCTGCTCTTCTCCTTAATGATGCCGAGTGACTGAACACACACACTCAAAGCCTTGATTGCAGGAAATGTCGGCAGCGCCAACTGTTTGGGACAAGTGTTCTCCTTAAAGTAAGCAATCGAAACTTTCACAGTATTTTTACTCTGAAACCTGAATTCGTTTTTAAAGCTCACTCGTACCCGGTAGCGCTCCCGTCTGAGTAACAAAGGCCGCCGTCACGGCCCCCAGCACTCACTCTGCTTGCCGGCTGTGCCCTGCAGGTGCGTCCTGCTGCCGCTTCTGGGAATGAAGCCGCCCCCGCAGAGCCTCTACCTGCTCGTGGATTCTGTTGACGAAGGCTGTAACGTCACTGAAGGGGAACAGACGTCCTCCAGCTTATCTGGGACTGTGGCGGAGCTCTTAGCTGGTCACCACGAGTTCTTCCCACCGTGGCTGTTGCTTCTCTGCTCTGCCCGAAAACAGAGCAAGGCTGTCACTAAGATGTTTACCGGTAAGCATGATCCCATTCTGCCATCCCCAATGGCTTTCGTTGACGAACTGGGCTGTGCGGTTCTTGCGTAGAGGAGAGTACGCAGCGGAAAACCTGGTGGTTGCGTCTGTCAGCTCTTCTCAACAGTGCTTTTTAAAAGTTGTACTGAAAATGAGCTTTTGAATGTTTTAGGATCCTTTATTGGATTCTTAACAGATCCTTTTTCAAGATTCTTTTCCTAACTTCCTTAGCAAAGTCTGGGAGTCTTTCACGCCATAGTGGCTGTTACGTATCTGTGGGGATGCATTTATTGTGCAGTCAGGTCACTGTCTGCTTGTGGTATTTCTTCTGACTAGACTGAGCATCTTGAGAGTAGAGAATACGCTTTTGAAAAAGCCTGTCGCAGTTAGCAAGGTGGCTTTCCTGGCGTGGGAGAAGAGACAGAGTCAGCAGGCTTTTAGGGTACCTCTTGAAATGCATCCTTTTTTAAAACCCTTTCCTGATATGTGAAAGAACAATATATATAATGTATAAAAGTACATGATCAGTTTTTTCCCTGACTTAACTGTTTTACTTTTCTTACTAACACAATAAAGTTGCAGTTATTCCTGTTTGATTATGTAAAGCATTCTTTGTGCTTTATGAAATACAAGGAATGTAAACAAGGAGCACTCACAGGATTTATGGTGTAATTGGAGAGAAAGTAATTAAGTTATTGGTTAAGTGGCCATGTCAGGTTTAAGTAGGTCTCTGCATTTTACAGTATGGTAAAATCTAAGTAATGTGTGCACTTTTTCTTAATAATGAAGTCAAACATAAAAGCACTAGTATGGTAGCCCTGGCCAGTGCGGCTCAGTTGGTTGGAGTGTCGCCCTGCGGACCCAAGGGTCGTGGGTCCCATGCTCAGTCAGGGCACATACCCAGGTTGCAGGTTCGAGCCCTGGTCGGGGTATGTATGAGAACACAACCAGTCGATGCTTCTCTCTTTCTCTCACTCTCTCTTCCTTTGTTCCTTCTTTCTCTCCCTCAAAGCAATGAAAAAATGCCGTTGGGTAAGGATAAAAAAAGTAATAATAAACTATATGCTTTAGTTCCGACTAGGAACATAGCTTATTCTTTCATTTATTCAGCTTTTTATTAGGTTTTTCAGTTTTTCTTTTATATGTCCTGCACATCTCTTCCTGCTTTTTGCTAATGTTTTAAGTTGAAATATATGGGCTCAGAGTCGTGATCTGTTCATTCACACTTAAAATTGGCAGGTTCGCACCCAAAGGGCATGACGTTAAGTTTTTCCTACGTCCAGATCAGTTTCATCTACTCATACCTGAGCATTTAACATTTTTGTCAAGAGAATGTCTTCCCTCATGTATATACAATACTGACCAATAGCATTTTTGCTAACAGCATCAGATTAGTTTAATGAAAAAATCCCTTTGGCACTGAGAAGAATTTTTACCACATATGAAGGTATTATCATAGGTTACTAGCTACAGATACTTGTTATGGAACTAAAAGAAATAGCAGCCCTTTTAAAAATATTTTGTGTATAAAAAAATTAAACCTCACAGATTTTTGTAAGATTTTTATACATATTTATTTTATCTGATTCAGAAGTAATACATGCTCTTTACATATATAGATGTTTTGAACAACAACATACTCAAATACATAGCATATCATTTCAGAGGTAAACAATTAACTACTCTTGAACACTCTGGGCTGGATTTGGTGTATGTTGTCCCACCTGGCTGAGACCATACTTTATGTCAGTTCGAATTCTGCTCTGTAAATTGAATATTCGTAAGTCACTCGGTGTCACTGTATTCTTAATATCTATTTTAGTGGATACATAACTTGCTAGTATATCAATATGCCAGAATTCACTGAACCTTCCTATTCTTATGCTTTTAGGTTTTAGTATAGGCTCATCCCCACAGATGCTTCAGGATAATAAATAAGTGCAGCGAGCATCAGTTTGTAAATCCTGGCACGGGTCCTAGCGTGCTATCACTCTGCTATCACCTGCATTGAGTAGTCTCACGTCCTGATAAATGTTTTAAGTAAGAATACAAAAGTGGTCAAACATTTTCGTAAGTCATATTTTTCTTCCCCTAAAATCTTTGAGGCTTTTTCAGCCTCCTAAAAATATTTTTAAATGTTTTGATAGCAATGTATTAAATGGTGCGTGTGCGTGAGAAGAGAATTACATGTAAAATGGTCAGAAGTCGCACTGTAAAACAGTCATTTTTAGTAACTTTAACTCAAGATGTTCAAATTGTTGTTTAATAGATACCCGTAGTTCTGTATTAAGGAACAGATAACTATCATTAATGATGAACACAATATAACTGATTCTATCTCAATTCATATTACTAAGTATATTTACATTTGAAAGCGCTTTGTTTTTTTAATTGCAAACATTCTGTGTCTGTACTTTATGAAATTTTCTCTGCTTTCTTTTAGAGTCAACCCTGTGGGCCCCCCCCCCGCCCCCCCATCCCCCGCCCAGCTCCCCTGTCAGGCACTTGCGCTTGCTTTCTTGGCTTTCTCTGCCCCATCCCATCTTCGTGAAAAGAGCAAACTTCAAAGTCAAAACAATCAGAATCCTGCCATCAGTGGTTTACCAGCCCTGCTACTTCGGGCAATTAAACTGACCTTTTGGAGCTTTAGCTGCTTTATTTTTAAAGTAGGGAAGCTTACCTCACAGGCTTGACATAAAAAGAAGTTAGGTATGATAAGTACTGGAAGTGCCGCTTTACCACTAGACTCTATAATTGTTGATCACTTTCATTTGTCTCTTGGGAACTGAATTGTTACTATGGAGGTTTAGCCTTGATTCTGTCTTAATTATCTCAAGTTTCAGTCATGATATCTTTAGTTAAGTAGGTTCAAATTATAGATCTTTATTCAAAATAGGTACTATAATCTTTCGTGTAAATCAGTCAATGTCTACAAGATCACTTTGGAAACTTTGAAACACTGTAATATGTCAGATAGTTACTATTTAAAAAAATTTTTTTTATTAACAACATTCCAAGTGTTTTCCAACTTAAATTGTTTTAGTGACTTTATAAAGCCAAGAGCAAATGAACACACAGAATAAGATTTGGAGGCAAGTTATTGTACCTTGTATCATTGGTAAATGTAGATTGATATAAATATCTATGATTGTTTTAAACTCTACTTAGATCAAGAATGTCTTTTTTAATAATTAAAATTTATCTCTTGAAATTCTACTGAAAATAATCTATTATTTATATAATTAATATTCAGTTGTATGTATGTATATAAAATTACAGATTCCACTTTTGTACAGATTTTGAGCTATGCAAGTTTATTTCCTTATTGTGTCATTCTAGTAGATTTTGTTTTCAATAAATTTATTTATTTCATGTAAGTACTTCAAGCTTAGTATCACAAAACTGAATTTATCATCTTTCTCTCCAAACCTATTATTTATCCTTCAGTGATCTCTTTTTCCATCCTGTTCCATCAAGTCAGAAATTAATGTTAACTCTGACTCCTCTTTCCTTCTCCATTCTCGCTCGGCTCTGTGCACTTTAGCTCTTACTAATAATCCTCAAACTCACATTTTATTTTTTGTGTGCTGCTGTGGTTGTTCAGGCACTTAGTGATTCTGATCTAGACCGGCTCAAGGACCCTTCAAAAAAGCTGTGTCCACAGTTTGACTCACTTCAGGTTTTTAGTGATGTTGGACCCGTATTTCACAGTACAAATCTGGTCGCATACTCCCTTGTTCAAAATTCCATACTGATGTATCGTCACCAAATAAAAGTCTCATCTCCTCACAGAGTACCTGACACTCAGTAGGTGATATACAGGGTCCAGCACAGATAACACCCCTTTTATTACAAAGTCATAAGCATGTAATTCTATAACATAATAATATCACACTCAAGCATACTATAGGACATTTTAGGTGAAATGTTCAAATTAAAAGTATAAATTATTACACCCATATTATTACCCTGCCAACCACACTCAAGCAGGGCTTACTTCTGCAGGGCCCTCTGTATATACATATTTGTTTTACTGAGTTGCATAAGGGTATTTCACTCAGTATTAATTGACCATTACTAATCTTTGCTGAGTTTCTAGAGTTATGTCTCTTAAGGGAGTTCATTCATTCAGTAGTTTTTTCTTCTGTAAGATGAAAACACACTTGCCTAATAATAAATTCATACTTCTAAATCAGGACACCATCTCCCTTTAGGAAATGAAATTACAGTTCCTTTTAAAGAACTTAAAATTGAGTTTCAAATAGCTTTAACTAATATGTTTTCATGTTGGTTTGAATTACAAAGTTGCTTTAATTTTACAATGCTTAAATCTTCTTAGCATAATTTGACCAAGTTGCATCTTAAGGTTGAGGCTGTTTTTTTGAAAGCCTGACATTTAATTATTTTAATTTGATAACATGTAAAATAATGTTAGTCTAAGGCTGTGACAGGTGATATTCTAATTGGATATGAATTTCAGTCTTCTAATTAAAGGTAGTATACATTTGGTTATGGAGATGGAAATATGTAAATTTTTCATATGAAAAATATCTGCTGTAAAAACAAACGAATCTTATTTGTTATGTTTCCTTCAACTTTTTTTCCTAATCATTTGAGAGTTCAGAAAATTTAACATGTTTCTTGGATGTATATGTGGGACTGTCAAATGCTCGCCACTGAAGTGAGTTCCACTTGTAGGCTGGGAAATGAAATCCTTTATCTGCCATCAGTGTTTTTATAAACGGAAAATAAAACTGATTTATATGGTAACCAGTATCGATTTATTAATATTAGTTAACGTATTGATTTATTTGCTTATTAGTTTATTACATATTGAAGACATCCTCTGAGTATATGACACCTTCTGCCACCATTTTCAAAGGATGACATCTACTTTTTGTCTCTTTAGGTTTTCGAAAAATAAGTCTAGATGACCTTCGGAAGGCATACATTGTTAAGGATGTTCAACAGTACATTCTTCATCGCTTGGATCAAGAAGAAGCTTTGCGACAACACCTCACAAAAGAAACCGCAGAGATGTTAAATCAACTGCACATTAAAAGCAGTGGGTGCTTTCTCTATCTAGAACGTGTTCTAGATGGAGTTGTAGAAAATTTTATTATGTTACGAGAGATCCGTGACATCCCAGGAACTCTGAATGGTCTGTATCTCTGGCTGTGTCAAAGGCTTTTTGTGAGAAAGCAGTTTGCAAAAGTTCAGCCTATTTTGAATGTGATTCTTGCAGCCTGCCGACCTTTGACCATAACGGAATTATATCATGCAGTGTGGACCAAAAATATGTCACTAACCCTGGAAGACTTTCAACGCAAGTTAGACGTCCTCTCCAAACTTCTCGTTGATGGACTAGGAAATACTAAAATACTGTTTCACTATAGTTTTGCAGAGTGGCTTCTAGATGTGAAACACTGCACTCAGAAGTATTTATGTAACGCAGCAGAAGGACACAGAATGTTGGCCATGAGTTATACCTGTCAAGCCAAGAATTTAACACCATTGGAAGCACAGGAATTTGCATTGCACTTAATTAATTCAAACTTACAGCTGGAGACAGCTGAGTTGGCTCTGTGGATGATATGGAATGGCACACCTGTCAGAGACTCCCTGTCGACATTAATACCCAAGGAACAAGAAGTGCTACAGCTGCTGGTGAAGGCCGGTGCTCACGTGAACAGTGAGGACGATCGCGCCTCCTGCATAGTCCGCCAGGCCTTAGAACGAGAGGATTCCATTCGGACCTTGTTAGATAACGGAGCTTCGGTGAACCAGTGCGACTCCAATGGGAGAACGTTACTAGCTAATGCTGCGTACAGCGGCAACCTCGATGTGGTGAATTTACTTGTCTCTAGGGGGGCAGATTTAGAGATCGAAGATGCCCACGGACACACGCCACTGACCCTCGCTGCCAGGCAAGGACACACCAAGGTGGTTAATTGCCTGATTGGGTGTGGAGCAAACATCAACCACACTGATCAGGATGGCTGGACGGCACTGAGGTCTGCTGCCTGGGGCGGTCACACCGAGGTGGTGTCTGCGCTGCTTTACGCCGGCGTCAAAGTGGACTGTGCAGACGCTGACAGCCGGACAGCTTTGAGAGCAGCAGCGTGGGGTGGCCACGAGGACATCGTGCTGAATCTGCTGCAACATGGTGCTGAAGTAAACAAAGCGGATAACGAGGGCAGGACCGCTCTGATCGCAGCAGCGTACATGGGGCACAGAGAGATCGTGGAGCACCTCCTGGACCACGGAGCAGAAGTGAACCACGAGGACGTGGACGGCAGGACCGCGCTCTCTGTAGCTGCGCTTTGTGTGCCTGCCAGTAAAGGGCACGCGTCGGTCGTCAGCCTTCTGATCGACCGAGGTGCTGAGGTGGACCACTGCGATAAAGACGGCATGACTCCTCTGCTGGTGGCCGCCTATGAAGGGCATGTCGACGTGGTTGACTTGCTCCTGGAGGGGGGAGCAGATGTGGACCACACAGACAACAATGGTCGCACACCCCTCTTGGCGGCCGCTTCTATGGGCCATGCCTCCGTTGTGAACACACTTTTGTTTTGGGGTGCGGCCGTGGACAGCATTGATAGCGAAGGCAGGACAGTCCTCAGCATAGCCTCAGCCCAAGGGAATGTTGAGGTGGTACGTACTCTGCTGGATAGAGGGTTAGATGAGAACCACAGAGATGATGCTGGGTGGACACCTTTGCACATGGCAGCTTTTGAAGGTCACAGATTAATATGTGAAGCGCTTATTGAACAAGGTGCTAGAACAAATGAGATTGATAATGATGGACGAATACCTTTCATATTAGCTTCACAAGAGGGTCATTATGATTGTGTTCAGATCCTGTTAGAAAATAAGTCCAGTATCGATCAAAGAGGTTATGACGGCAGGAATGCACTGCGAGTTGCTGCCTTAGAAGGACACAGGGACATTGTTGAGTTGCTTTTTAGCCATGGAGCCGACGTTAACTACAAAGATGCTGATGGCAGGCCTACCCTTTATATTTTGGCCTTAGAAAACCAACTAACAATGGCTGAGTATTTTTTAGAAAATGGTGCAAATGTAGAAACAAGTGATGCTGAAGGAAGGACGGCACTTCACGTTTCCTGCTGGCAAGGCCACCTGGAAATGGTGCAGCTGCTGATAACCTACCACGCTGACGTCAACGCTGCGGACAATGAAAAGCGATCTGCGCTGCAGTCCGCGGCCTGGCAGGGCCACGTGAAGGTGGTGCAGCTGCTGATTGAGCATGGTGCCGTGGTCGACCACACCTGCAATCAGGGTGCGACCGCACTCTGCATCGCGGCCCAGGAAGGGCACATCGACGTCGTGCAGGTTCTCCTAGAGCACGGTGCTGACCCCAACCATGCAGATCAGTTCGGACGCACTGCTATGCGTGTTGCGGCCAAAAACGGACACTCTCAGATAATTAAATTATTAGAAAAGTATGGTGCATCTAGTTTGAATGGCTGTTCCCCATCTCCTGTTCACACGATGGAGCAAAAGCCTCTGCAATCAGTGTCTTCAAAAATGCAGTCATTAACAATTAAATCAAACAGCTCCGGCAGTACCGGTGGAGGGGACATGCAGCCTCCACTGCGTGGCTTACCAAATGGGCCAGCGCATGCGTTCAGTTCTCCTTCAGAATCTCCAGATTCCACGGTTGATCGGCAGAAGTCGTCATTGTCAAATAATTCCTTAAAGAGCTCAAAAAATTCCTCTTTGAGAACAACTTCGTCTACAGCAACAGCTCAGACTGTGCCAATTGACAGCTTCCACAATTTGTCATTTACTGAACAGATTCAGCAGCACTCACTGCCCCGCAGTAGAAGTCGACAGTCAATTGTGTCCCCGTCTTCCACGACACAGTCCCTGGGACAAAGCCACCATTCGCCGAGTAGTGAATTTGAGTGGAGTCAAGTAAAGCCCAGTTTGAAATCAACTAAAACAAATAAAGGGGGGAAATCAGAAAATTCCAGCAAATCTGGGTCAGCTGGGAAAAAAGCTAAACAAAATAATTCTTCACAGCCAAAGGTTTTGGAATATGAAATGACTCAGTTTGATGCAAGAGGGCCTGCAGCCAAATCCGGGCCCAGTGCACCCCCTAAGCAAACGCCCGCGGAACCTCAGTGCAAAATTATGATACCATCAGCTCAGCAGGAGATTGGCCGATCTCAGCAGCAATTTCTCATTCACCAACAGAGTGGGGAACAGAAGAAGAGAAATGGAATAATGACCAATCCAAATTACCATCTCCAGAGCAACCAGGTGTTTCTTGGGAGGGTTTCAGTCCCACGAACAATACAAGACAGAGGGCATCAGGAAGTGTTGGAAGGGTACCCTTCCTCAGAGACGGAATTAAGCCTTAAACAAGCCCTGAAGCTTCAGATCGATGGTTCGGACCCTGGCTTCAACTACAAGAAGGAAACGCCGTTATAACAGGTAACACTTCATCAGCATAAAGAGTAAAATGACAGAAGTGCATTCCCTCCTCTTGGGAATTTGAACTCCCACCCCGAGCGCCCCCTTCCCCTTTTTCTGCTTTCCTTGTCCAGAGCACATACTATTTCACATGTTTTATATGTTTTATCTATTATTATGATTATGATTATTATTATTTGTCCCCTTACAACTTAAATGGAATCTTTGTGAGGATAGGGATTTTTATCTTTTTTGTTCACTCCGTGTACTTGGGATACTGCTTGCACTTACGGTAGTTTCTCAGTAAAAATGTGTTGAATGAACGTACTATTTATGGATCTCGGATTAAGAATTCCTTCAATAGTCATTTTCCCTCTTAAAAGTTCTTTGATGATAACAGAGGGAGGAGCTCTTTCTGTAATACTACTTCTTGGTTTGAATAAAATAGCATATGCAGCACTGAGTAGATAGATAATACATGTTAATTTCCTAACTTTTCTCCCTAGATGGAGTCAAAGATTTAATCAGCAAAAGGTAATTTTCTGTACGAGAGATTCTTAAGATTCTTCTAAGTAAACCTTGCACCCACCAAGCATAGGCGTGGGGCAGTGATGAATGGGTGTATTGGCAAGAGTGTTTTTAGGGGCCACTATATTTAGATGTAAGAATCAAATGTTAAACCCTCAAAAATAAAGTCATATTTATTAAATAGCACCTTAATGGATGCTTCATTAATTATGTAGGGGAAGTTAATGGGAAAATAGATACAGGACTTTATACTTTTTTAAAAGTACATTTCTGATATTGGTGATAAATATTTCATTAGGAATCTTTCCTAACTTTTACTAGAAAAGTATGTTTATCCCACTTTGATTAATCATTTTAATCCTCTAACAAAATTGTACTCTTTCCTTCTGGCAAACGGAAAGCTCTTATGCTTCTTTTGTCTTTGGAGATATATTTTAGGTGATACATTAGCATAATAATTTCCTATACCTCCTGATAACAGACGTCCTTCAGTGTGGCCAAATCCTATGCAAAAATACTATGTACAAAGTAGTTAGTTCATTCTCCTGTGTGATTTATTTTAAAAATATGTTGTTCTGTGCTCCACTCTCCAACTCATGATATCTTTTGTAAAGTCAAAGTCAAACTATGTATATTAAACAGCAAAACACATGAATTAAGGTAAACATTTTGTGGAATCTTTAAAAGTGATTTATAAGTTAAATAATGAATCTCTAATAGTCTACTTTGTGCTTTACATAGTGAGTATATATTTATATAGATGGTCTTAAAACTATATGCAGTTCTATAAGTAAGTATACTGTAGAAGTTAATGTATTTTTTTTAACTTCTGCATTAGCTCCCTATTCTGTGAAACAGAAGACATTGTGATCGGAGTGGTTCTTCAGCTCCTGGGTGAAAACATGAACGGCCTGCTGACCGCTGGAGGGATCGACAGTGAAGAGCGCGGTGTCCGCAGGCCGCGCAGGCGCCTCGATGACTGTCACGTGCCTGACTAGTAAGGCCGCCTTCTCAGTGTGACCCTCTCGTGCTTCACCAGTTTCATTTCGTGTGCTTTGTATTCATTACACAAGAATGAGCACTTTCTTTTAAATGCAGATATATACTGCAGTTCCCTGATAAAAGCTAAAAAAAACTTTTAAGTATTTTAAGTTAAAATTTGATAAATGTGCATGTGCCATGATCAAATATATATGAAAAGGCAGTGTTCCTTGTATTTATTGTTTCTTTTTTGTGGCAAATGAAACGTAAGCCTGCTGTTTTGGTCACCTCTGCATTGCTGTAGTGTATGGCTTGTTCTTGTATCTTTAAAAATGTCACTCAATAAAATAAATCATGCAACTATTTATACTTGCTACACCTTCAGCATTGGTTAAAATGAGTTTCTATTTAATGCCACATTGAGGTGAAGAAAATGGTTTCTTCATAGATTTAAAAATCATTTCTAGTCTTCTAGGGAGCTGCTCTAAGTAGTTCAAATTTGGATTTCCCAGTAGAATCCTCCTAATCTCTGACTGACTGTGTCAAAAAGGGGGGAAAAAAAAAGAAGACAACGACCAGGCAGAACAAAGTTCTGTCTCATTCCCAGGGTGCAAGTTCGCGTCCCACTCGCCTGTCATTTGTCATTGCACCCGCAGCAGACAGACGGTGGCTCCCGAGGCCGAGGACTCCCCGAGCAGAGCCAGGCCTCAGGCGCGTGTGTGCAGGCGGGGCCCACCTGTCTCTCTCTCTCTCTCGAGGGTAGATTTTTGATCCCCAAATAATTGACTACCCTAATCTCTTCCGTCAAGTCGGACACACTATAACTTACCCGTGTGGGTTTTAATGCTGGCTTCGCCCTCAGTTGCCTATTTTGTAAATTGCTGCATGAGGAAAATAAGTCCCCACTCAAAATCAATTGGATCAATTTCAGTGGTTAGTTGGATGAACGTTCTTGATGAGAGTAATATGCACTGTCCTTCACAGATGACACCACTAACCAATCAGTCATAGCACATGTGTGTTTTTTTGGTATTTGATAAACCCTAAGCTTTGTCCACATACTCTTTCCTGTTTTCTTCTTTCGACGACTGCCAGGGTGGAGGGGGGAGGTCCGTGACCGAGGAAAACCAAGCAGACTGGCTCCGAGGGGCACGTGACCCACGGCCTGGGCTTCCTAAATTAGACCCTAACCCACTGGAACCAGCGTAGGTGGGTGTGTACATGTCTGGAAAGGTTAGATGCATTTAGAAGCCAAGGGCCTGACCTTTTCATGTGCCCTGAAAATCTTAAAAAATCCAGAAATCCTATTCTTTCCATGTACTGTTGATAAGAAGGAGGAATGAGGAAAGAGAATTTGGAGATTCAGCACAAAACCACTGCTACTAGGGGAAAAGAATATTTAGAAAATGTCTTAGTTAACAGAGGTCAGTAATGTCATCTTAAATGAAGGATACACGTGTGATGTGTTGTTCACAGAAATAGAAACGTGTACTTGGTTGTGATAACTGTTTCTTGGATCTTCGTGTAAGGCTTTTAGTTTTGCTTTTGTTGTTTAAAGTCAGCAAAAAAAAAGTCATTTTGTTTATGCCATCGAGTCATAGTCAGGAGTAGGAGATAATGTTATTAAGTTCGGTCACTGTTAAGGTGACATGGCAATATGGAGAACTCGAATGTGAATGTTTCAAGTATTGAATTTTTGTCCCTATGGGACATTTATTAATACACTTAATAGGACTCTTGCAAAGTAGCCTTAAAAGTGTTAATGATTCTTTTAATAAATATGAACACATACTGTTATGAGAACCAATCTTAACTCATATCTCAAATACAGTACATTTACATTACTGTAGAAGATGAAGCTCTAATTTCTTACTAGGTGTATTTTTTTTAGAGAACCCTGAAAGCTGCCAGTTTTTCTATTAACCTTGAATTATTGGAATTGTATTTATTTAATTTTATTGTTTTTTTACAAAAAATGCACCTTGTGGCCAAAGGGCAAAGATATGACTCATTACAGAAGGGATTTATGTTTTTCAAAAAGCTAAATGTTTTCATATCCATATTATAAAGACTTGAAACAGTTGGTAGGAAGAGAACCTGCTGGAAAAATAAGATTTTCAAAAGTAAGTATTCCTCTGAATGTTTTTATATTATGTTTTGGAATAGAACAAAAAATGGCTTTTAGTTAGGCTAAGGATGATAGGGTGCCAAGATGCCCTACTGCTGATTTCTTTCTGTGGGGGATTTAATACCATGATTGAAAATAGCTTTTAATCCATTAAGGAGAGTAAAGATAGTCCCCGAAATATAACTCCTAAAAAGCTATTTTAAAAATTTTAAAAATTAAAATGGTTAGATTTTGTAAATCATTTCATGCCACTATACACCTATGATGCCATGTGCTTATAATGTTTTTGTAAAATTCCACCTCTGTCCATCCCTCAAAGTCACGAGCTGACAAACAGGGAGGCAATATAGACCACAGCGACGAAGAACACAGACCCGAGCGCATGCAGGCCGGTCTGACCTGAGCTCCGTGAGCGCCGCATAGCACAGCGGTGTCTGCTGGCCCTCACCCCACTCCCGCCCCGCCCCTCTGGAATCTTCACCAAAAATATTCCTACTTAAAAAGCAGGAGTACATACTTTTCTCAATATTGTCTGGCTATGCAAATGTTTGTTTTGCTTCATGTCCTCCATTTACATGTCTCAGCAAGTGTAGATGCCAACAAATGCTTTCTTTTTACTTTTCCGTTGGTTTGGGGTATGTAAATAGCCTAAAATGTACATTGAACTTCACATTGTAAAAGTTTTATTTTATTCCTTGTATTATATTAAGCAAAAATCCCTATGTATATGAAAGTGCATAATAAATATATTTGCTTTACAGAGGATATCTTGTTTTAATTCTCGAACCAAGAGAACATGTATGACATGCTTACAGTAAAACAATGAACAGTTTTAACATTATTAATTTATTTTAAATAAATACCAAGCAAATGAATTTGGAACCATTTTACAAATTTAAAAAAAAAGAGAAATGATAACTTCTAAAGGCAGGCAGAAAAAAAAATTTGCTAGTTCTTCCCAACTGACCGAGCACATTGCGTCTCGCCAGGGTAGGCGTCACGCCTGGGAAACCGCCCTGGTCCAGTGCACTGTGCACAGCTACGCTCCTGACCGGCAGGATGTCATGGCCATCGAGCGTTTGATATTTTGGAGTTTTGCTGCAAGCATGGTCATTCCTTTTGCAAATAGGTTTCTATGTACTCTTCACTCAGTAAACGTGAGTCACCTCTTCATGTGTGTGTATATTTTCTATTGCTACTCCAAAGAGAGGTTTCTAGAAAGGCCATCACGGTCTTTTCTGTTAGGTAATTTTATGATAATTACAGGGTCCTGCAGGAATTACCTTACATTCTTTATAAATTTGTTGCATTAATAGAAACATTATTCTAGGAGTTTTTAATAATGTTTAAACACAAATGGGTGATTTACATAGAAGAATTTTAAAACAGACTGGTTGACTAAATAAACATGGAATTTTCTAGCTGGTGGTCCAAAGAAATACACTATGAGAACTTGGCAATGACGAATGTTTTCACTCCTTTGCCCTAGTAGTTGGAAGGATTCCAACTAATAGTAGTGAGATATACACTGAAGGCTTAAATTCCTCAATTTCTGGGGAAATTTCAGTCATCATGTAAACATATGCACTCATCTTATTTTTAGGAGAAGGCCTCTGCTCGGCCTATCTTTCTGTTAGAGTAAAATTAAAATTATCCAAATTAAAATAAGAGTCATTTGAAATTTACTATGTATTTAGGTCTCTACCTTTTTCTTTTAGTTTTATTTTTCAATTACTATTTGCATTCAATATTATTTTGAATCAGTTTCAGGTATACAGCACCATCGTAATACACTCGTATGTTTTACAAAGTGATTTGTCCGATAATTAAGCACACACCTGACACCATAGCTATTACAGTCTCACTAACTGTATTTCCTGTACTGTACGTTTACGTTCCTAGGACTATTTTGTGGCCGAGCTGATAGCTTTGCACTCCCCATTCCTCCCCTTCGCACCCAGCCCTGCCACCGCCTCCCCCCTGGGAACCTCTGCTCTGTTCTCTGTGTCTATGAATCTGTTTCCACTTTGTTTGCTCCTTTATTTTGTTCTTTAGATTCCGCATATAAGTGAAATCATTTGGTATCTGCCTTTGTCTGACTGACTTCACTGAGCATAACCCCCCTCAGGCCATGCTGTCACAAAGGGTAAAATTTCATTCTTTTTTGTGGCCAAGTAGCATTCCATTGTATGTATGTACCACAGCTTTTATCCACTTGTCTGTTGATGGACACATACAACTCAACACACACACACTCTCTCTCTCTCTCTCTCTCTCTCCAATTAAAAAGTAGGCAGAGGACCTGAATGGACACTTTTCCAAAAAGGTATACAGATGACCAGTAGACATGAAAACGTGCTCAAGGTCACCAGTCGTCAGAGAAATGCCAATTAAAACAATGAGTATCACCTGTCAGGATGACTAACCTCAATAAATCAACAGGCGCTGGCGAGAACGTGGAGATGGGAACCCTCGTGCACTGTCGGTGGGAATGCAGACTGGTGCGGCCACTGTGGAAAGCAATATAGGGGCTCCTCAGAAAATTAAAATGGAACTGCTTTATGGCCTAGCGTTTCCACTTCTGGCTATATATCCAAAGAAACCCAAAACAGTAACTCATTGCAGCATTATTTACAAGAGCCAAGATAGGTTTCTACTCTTAAATACACATTGTCATTACCACACTGGCAAAATTTAGCTAAGTTCTGAGAACATTTCTTTAAAAATACGTATTTATAACATTTAGAATAAGCCCTCTATGTATGTACAGCTTTTACCTATTCTCTGTCTACATGTGTGAAAACCGATATAATGGTTGTGTCCCAAAGAACTGATGCTGTATTCTTAACCAGTGTCTGGCACTCCCATTTTGTCTGTGAATTTATGGGTGAACTATAACATACATACAGGAAAACACAGATGTCCTAAGCTGCTGTCCAATTAGTGTTTATAAACTGAATATACCTGTTGAGCCATAACCCTGATCAAGACGTAAGCCATAACCACAGTCAGAAACCTCCCCGTCCCCTCCCAGACACTGCCCCCAACAAAGGACACCCCTGTTCCGACTTCCATTACTGTAGATTAGGATTGACCGTTTTAAACTTCATATAAATTGAGTCAAACAACATGTCTTTTTTATGCTGGCTTCTTTAACACTGAATTTGTGAAACTTACGCACAATGTGTAACAGCTATTTGCCCTTTTTCATTGCCATATAGTATTGTTTGTCCTTTTTAAATTGTTTGGTATTCCACGATGTGAATACTTTTAAAAATCCGTGTTACTACTGGCGAACATTAGGACTGTTTCCAGTTTGGGGCTCTTAATACTGCTTGCACATTTTTGTCCATGTTTTTGGTGCCCACAGTACACATTTCTTTCTCATAACATGAGTGGAAGTGCTGGGTCTTAGGACACAAGTAGGACCAGCTGTAAGGAAGGTGGCTGCATCAGCCGCACTCATACCAGCCAGGCGAGAGCGCTCTACATCTCTGCCAGTATTTCCTCACTTTATGTCGGTTAGTTTTTTCCTTTTTTTTTTTTTTTTTTGTAATTCTTTTTGGCTGTGTACTTGTATTGAGGTTTGAATTTGCATTTTTGAGATGACTAATGAAATTAGGCACTTTAACCTAAGACTTCTGTTTTTATATCCTGTCTTGAGAAGAAATGTGTCCTTTCCCCGCTTCGATTTCTTGTTTTGTAGAAATTCTTCCCCATTTTGGATCCAGGTCCTTTCTATAATAGATACAGTGCAAATATCTTCTCAGAGTCTGTGTTTTGTCTTTTCACTCTCACAGTGTATGTTTTCATAGTGTTCTTAATGAAATCTAATCTTTCTCAGTAGTTAACACTTTTTTGTGTCCTGTTGTATAGCTATTTGCCCATCCCAAGGTCACGATCCCAAGGCAGTTCCTTTGTTTTCTTTGAATGCCTGTTGTTTCACCTTGATTAATTATCAAATTAACCCAGCATTATCTATTTTTCAGTGTCTTTTAGTACCACTTTTGTCATAAGCCATGTACCCTTATGTGGGTAGTGTTTTTGTTCATCCTTGGGCCAATATCAGACCCATTAGACTGCTGTGGCTGTAGTGTAAGTTTTAGTATCTGGGAGCGTGAGTCTTCTGACTTGCTTCTTCAGGATGCCTTGGCTCTTCACATTCTGTATTGCCACAGAACTTTCAGAATTGGCTTCTCAATTTCACTGAAAAAAGAAACTTGCCGAGATTTTGTTTGAGATTACCTTGAATGTACAGATCAATTTGTAGTTGGGCGAATTGATTTGTTCATACATTTAGTCTTCCAGTCAAAGAACTTTTTATATCTCTCATTTATTTCGATCTACTTTATTTGCAATAATGTTTCTCATTTTTTTTGTGTAGAGGTGGGTGCATAAGTTAAATATATTCCTAGATAATTTGTTTCTTATTGATGCTGTTGTAAATGGCATTTTTATTTTATTTTCTATGTGTCGCTATATAGAGAAATACTTTTCTCGGTATATTGATTATTTATTCAGAAGTCTTGCTAAATTTATTTTTAAGTGAGGTAAAACTTAAAATTTACATTCTTAAAGGACAGTTTGATGAGTTTTGATAAGTATACACAACATAAACAGCACTACAATTGAGATACACAATATCTGCATCACCTCTCCAAGCTTCTTTGTACATGGCCTTTTAAAATCAATTCCCTCCTCTTACCCCAGCCTCTGGCAACTACTAGTCTTGATTTCTTAATAGTTTTGTTGTTGGTGGAAAACAGGCTCTTCCATAGGATTGCAAGGACAGCAAGCCATGGACCATGCATGGGAGATTGTGGTTGGCCAAATGGTTTATTTGTGTGAAGGCTGCTCCTGGGTTCTCAATTTCCCATCTCCCTCCACCCCCCCATGGAGAAAGTCCAGTCGAGTCCTCAGCAAGGCCAAAGCAAAAGCCAGTGTCCAGAGCTTCTGCTTCACACTAAAGCTTAGGCTTTTGCAGCCCACGCCATCTGCTGCAGTCCCGCTGGCTGCTCGAACTACATGATCGCATGGGCACCAATAAGAGAGCTTGCGAACCAATGGGGCAAGTGCAGGTCACGAGCAAGACAGAGAGAGAGTGAGCACGTCTTTGTTCCTGTGGAGTTACTGTTAGCTTGGGTTTGGGACGGACCAGATGCTTTTTCAAAAGAACCCAACAGCTTCCCAAGCTTTTGGGAGCTTTTGATAGGTTTACACCCCCTAGTTAGAATGACAGGCCTCTATGGTCCAGCCCTTCCCCCTGCTCCCCCCAACAATCTAGTGCCAGGAGGGGAAGGAGGAGTGGGAATCCCCTGGTGGAGCCCTGCTGTGTCCCCTGGGGTATGAAGCTGCAGCTCCTGGTGAAGCAAACAGGCTCGTGCTCCCCAGTTTATTCGGCTCACTGATGCATTTCCTTTGCCCCTCTTTCCTATTAACAATTAGCTAACTATCAACAGGAACAGTTTGCCTTTTTAGAAATGTCTTATAAATAAAATCATATAGGCCCTATTGTGCCTGGCTAATTTCACTTAGCTTAATAGTTTCAGATTCATCCATACTGTAAGCACGTGTGAGTGGCTTGGCGTTTAATTCTGAGTAGCGTTCAGTGTTCCACTCTAATGCTTTACTGCAATATGTTTATCCATTCACAAGCTGACAGACATTTGAGTTGTTTTCAGTCGCTGCCTATTATGAATAATGCTTTTATGAGAACGCGTGTTTAGTCATTGGTGTTAGCATATGATCTCATTTGTCTAGGGCAGGCACCTAGGAGTGGGCTTGCTGGGTTGCAGAGAAGATGGCCCCACGGCAGCAGAACTCGGGTAACAGAGCGAGCACAAGGGAGAGAGAACAGGAAAAATACACTTTTTTAAAACAAGGGACATCCTGAGGTAACCAACCTATATCCGATGCACACCTCAAGAGCTCCTTGTTACTCAGATAAATTTGAAACCTGAGTGAAATTAATAATTTTCTTAGAAAATACAACTTTCCATTACTGACTCCATAAAGATTTCTAAAAATCTAAAAATCTCATTTCTATACAGAAAATACAGCTATCAAGTAAAAAAAAAAAAAAAAAAAAAGCAAGCGTAGGTGCTTTCATAAGAGAATACTGACATAGAGCACAAAATTTTAATGTTTTTGAAACTTCTGAAGTGTTATAAAAACACTATTAAGCATTTTGTATGCAGTCTTCATACTGCATGGCCCTGATATGCATGCATTTCATTATTACAGTTTCACTAAATGACATGGTCCCTCACAGCGGGGTTCCAGTGCAGTCACGCTCATGTGTCAGCCGAGAGAGGACTGCTGGCAGCCAAAGCTTCACGGCCAGCCCTTCAGGCCACCAGTCACCACGCACGGACGAGGTGCCCGAGCAGCAGGCCCGTCCCTGCCCGGCTTTCACAGCCTCTCGGTGAGTGGTCCTGGGGATCGCTCCTTTCACCCCCAGACAGCGGAACGTGCAACTGTGTTGCTTCCTCGGCTCCCAATGCTAAACCCTGTGACATTTTACAAAAATGGATAATTAAGAGCAGAAATTAGCTAACAAAGATTCAAGTGTAGCAAAAACATGAAAACGATGATGCTGGAGTAAAACCAAAGGTGATCAGATTTGAAAACGGCAACAGCAAAACAAAGGCAGGTGAGATCTAGGCATGTGTGAAGTTATGGTACAACCCGTGTTGAAAGAGTTTGATGAACATGAAAAACAAGCTGAAGTTCCTTGAGCATCTTTCAGTTTACAATGTACTAAGGACCAGAAGCTACTATGTTTAAAATCATACGCAGTGATTATGAGGGAACTGAAGAACCCTTTACTACCAGTAAAGGTTGGTTTCCTTGTCTTAGAAGCTGGCATAAATTGATTAATATCACCATGTAGTGAAACTGTTGGCACAGACGAAGACGCGGCTGTGAGGCTGAGACCCAGGTTCCAAGGATTGCTAACGTCACTCTCCACGGTTGAAGCACGCATCGTCACGTTCACAGTTCCACACCACAGTGCCACGTGAGGGCTGCCTGTGCGAACAGACCAGATCGTGGCAAAGGTCACATAAAGAAAGACCAAGAGAGTGATCTCACTTATGATTTTTGATGCAAAAAGTCTTACATGAGTACCAGGGACCAAAAGGCAGCACCACATTAAAAAATATTTTATCATCGACAACAGAGTTAATTCCAGGAATTCAAGTATGGTGTGATATTGGGAAAGCTAGTAATATAGTAGTTTTAACATTTACATACCTAAAAAGAAAAACATACATACTTCATGGATGTGTAAAGACATTTGGGAAACTACAATAATAGTTCTTGATAAAAACGCCATGGAAATAGGATGAAATATACATTTCTCAGTATAAAAATCAGCTTGCTTTATGCTTAATGAAGAAATATGGGATGCATCCTACTAAGGCCAAGAATAAGAAAATTCACTATCACCACTATTATTTCATCTTGTTCTAGAATTAGCAGCCACCACAATTAGAAAAAAGGAAAAGATTAAGTTTGTAAAGGAGGTGAAGGTACCACCTTGAGCAGGAACTGCCATCAGCTGCTTGGAAAAGTCTAAGTAAATCAACGGAAAAACCACCGTACGAAATTAAGAGATTTCAATAAAGTGGTGAGGTACAAAATGCATATGTATTTACAGTAGTTCCCAAATATACAAACGATAACTACAACATATAATGGAAGAAATGCACTATGAGACATTTTTGCGGTCCATCAGAATGGCAAAAATCCCCGAATTTTATTTTTTAAACACCACTTTTTTGAAAGTCCAGGGGAAAGCCGGCATGCCCGTGCTGCAGGTGGGAGGCCAGCGGCTACAGTCCCTAAGGACGGCCATTTGCTATGTAAGAAAATTGCAAATTCACTTACCCCTTGATCCAGAATTCCCTCTGATAGTTTACCCACAGATAGGCCTGTACATGTTTGAAATGATGAAAGCACAAGTTTATTCATGGAAAGAGAGAGTTGCCCAACAAAAAATGAAAGTAGAGCAAAGAAACAAAAATTGAAATGGCAAGAATTTGAAACCTATGTCCATTGGTGGGAAACTGATTAAATAAATTAACAGTAAGAGCTCTCCAAGATATACTGTCACGTGAGCAAAAAAACTTGGTGCAGAACAATGTATGTGTCATGTTACCTTTCGCAAAAGGAAGCTGACAGCCAGCCCTGCATGAAACGGCCGTCTGCATCCGAGAGGAGGAGGGTCGGGACTGAGCCCGTGGAGGCAGAATTTTTCTGGATGGAGGCAGAATTTTTCTCTGGGTACGTTTTGTTTATCTACCACGTAAATTTATTCCCAAATCAAAAAGAAAACCCAGTAAAACACAGTAATTCGGTTTTTTAAACTTATTTTCAAGCTCAATGTTTTAAAATATTGATTCATTGAGGGGTCATTTACTCTTTGGCCTGCATGCAGTAGGCCTCACCTGCCAGTCCGTGCCCTGCCCGGAACCATGCCAAGGTGACTCACCACGGCGTCACTCCAGGGTGCCCTGGTTGCAACCCCGTGACTTAGCTAAGGATGAGAAACTGCTTCCTGCCTGGGCAGGAGGCCACAGGAAGGCGTGAACTTTCATAGTCAGACTTAATTTCAAACCTAGTATCTACCATTTCCTAGCGTTACGCCCTTCGGCAAATTGCTTAACATCTCTCAGCCTCGGTCTCCCCTTTTTTTGCAAATTGAAGATAATACCTTCACTACAAGGTTGTAAAGATTAAAGGAGTTCATGTATGTGAATCACCTCTTGAGACACAAAACAAATGTTAGTTGAGTTTTTCTTTTTTCTCCACATGACTTGTGAAATTCAGCAAATGATATACTAAATTAATTGACTTGAAGCAAATAAATGTCCTTTATTCACTCATTAATAACTGTTGTAGTCACCGATGGTCTGATTCGGTGTGAATAGTTCTGATTTAACTCTTTCAGTCCAAAGAGAACCCAAGTTTTACCACCCTAAAGCTCCCCTTTGGAAGACTGATTTTAAGCCAGTTATGAAGAAACACAAGACTCGATGTTTGACCCTCCCCCTTTCCTACCCAAGAGACTCACATGAAAAGACTTGTTCCAGCCAGGAAATCTTAGCTTCTCCACTTCTGCCTCATGTGAGTTAAGGATGGTAGATGAAAAGGCTCCAGGCCTTTTCAGGGACCTATTAACTGCATCACCCCGTGTCCCGTTGTTTTGGGGTTGCCTGGTACAGAGTTGCCCGTCAGGAGCATTCTGCTCTTCCTGACCTACTGGTAAACGGCCTATTTCCTCTCAAATCTCAGTTCCTCTGACTCCTCCCCACCCCTTTCTGCCAAAATGACGTATGCACACAACTTTGCCTCACTGTCTTTGGAATTTTCATGCTTATGTGAATTCCCTGTATGCATATATTAAAACTTTATTTTCTTCTGTTATTCTGCTATATGTTGTTTGAATTACTAACCCAGTTAAAAGAACTCAGAAGGTGGGAGGAAAAGTATGTTTTAAAAGATTTTATTTATTTTAAAGAGAGGGGAAGGGAGGGAGAAAGAGAGGGAGAGAAACATCAATGTGCAACAGAAGCATTGATCAGTTCCCTCTTGCACGCCCCCAACTTGGGACCTGGCCTGCGACCCAGGCATGTGCCCTGATAGGAATCGAACAGGCAACCTTTGGCGGGATGATGCCCAACCCACTGAGCCAAACCAGTCAGGGTGGAAAAATATATATTGTTTTTAGCTCCCAAAGTTTATATAAAATTTTAAGCCCTTTCTGGTACTGTGACCCAGCCTATGTATGTTCGATTACATTACTAGTTAAACTGATAGCATATTTCTTCATAAAATGCTCATTGATGGTTTATGGATTTCTTAGGACAAATCAATGCCATCAAAATAGCTAAATGGATTTTTGTGTGCAGACAACTTTTTTTTTCCCTGACTAAGCAGGATCAATTGCAGTATGTACAGCCATACACTTTGATTGAGCTATTAGAGGTAGCACAAATTTTACACCTGATGAATGGCATGTTAGTAATGCAGGTAATGCAGAGATAAATAAGAAATAGAAAAAAAGATTAAAAGCTAAATTAGCATTAGCAATAAGGTTTTTCTTCAAAGACTAATAAATAATCTGGAATGTTCTATCTAGAAAAATGAAAATGCAGGTTAAGTCCTGCAGTGGAAGATGTGATTTATTTGGGATTTCTCATGAAGAGATTGCTGTGACTTGTGGGAACTAATAGCGAACCTATAGCTGGAAGTCAAGATTTCCAGATGAGACATACATACACGCTTCTTCAAAGAGAGAGCATTTGGTTCCCCAAATAAATTTCAGAAGAAGTATTCTTCAATTTCACGTCATAACCAACATAGTTATCTTTGAGAACAATCTACAATGGAAATAGCATTACAAGAGTTGTAGTTGTTTGATTTATCACAGTACTGTGATTTGAAAAACAGCCAAAGGGCAAAAAAAAACTGTACTATGGACCAAGTGAACAAAGTTTGCTTTCTCTCCTTCTTGCCTTCCTTACTGGGCGAAGGCAAGTTCTTCACCCACAAGTTCTCAGAACCCATAAGTTCTGAGGGAAAAGATGTCTTTAGAATCACAGTGACCAATAATAATACCACAAATGGCCCCTGTCATTGTCCCTAAAAATGTATTTAAAAAATAGACTGTATAAGAAAACAAGCAGGGCAATTCTTTCTAATTTGTATTAAAAGCTTCATTTTTTTGTTGTTGTTTTATCCATGAGAAGAGCCTTTCCTTGATGTGCACAGGCAACCCCTATGAGCCTTGTACAGGGGGCACCTGCCAGCACTGAAGGTGGATTCTTTAAATCAAATTATAGACAGGAAGGTCATAAGAAAAAAGAACATTGGCAGGGAGTGTCTTACATGCCGAAAACGTAACTCGTGTTTGGATTCTCTTTCAATCCACAGGGAAAAACGTCCCTCTACCTTCCCACATTCAAGTTTCAACTCTTAGACTTACGGGAGGAAAATTAAACCATACCTATTAGTATTCTGATATCGAAATTTTTTTTTCTTGTTCATCTTAAATTTTCAAACTTTTCCCAATAAAAGGAGACGTCTCTCAAGACAGAGATTAGCCATCCTGGGACCCCGAGGACAGGGGCCCGGGAGATGCCCCCTCGCTGTCCCGGGGTTTGGAGGACGCTGGCCCCATCAGGGCTCTGGGGAGGGTCATGTGGCCTTCCAGTTCATTACCCCTCAGCTCCAGCAGCAACGCCTTCGGGAAGGGGCTGCTTTTTGCTTGCTGAGCAGTTTAGAAAGTAACCTAACAACTGGATGAAATTCATTCTGCTGCCCTGCAGGTTCCCATCCTCGGCGGGCCCTCTGCGGGAAGGGCAGTGGCATCGGCTCAGGGGCTGGGAAAAGGAGAACAGCAGGCAGAACTCATGGGCGTAAAGCAATCAGAGATGTTTGCAAAGAAAGAGCCTAATCGGGACAGGCCACTGGCCAGAGCAGACACAGAGCCGCCCCTGCGAACACGGCGCAGTGGCCAGAGAGAGGACAGGCAGCACCTGTGTGTGAACTGACCGGAGCGGGAAGACAACCCTTCCTGGGGAATCCATGAATTTTGGTAAAAAGCTAACTGAATGGTTTCACGTATTTATTTTTTTAAAGAGCCCTACCTTGTAAATCACAGATCCTCGGGTGCCCCTCTCCGCAGCCCCGGAGCCGTGGGGCGTGCACTGTGCCCCGAGTGCTTTTGTGCCCGGCACTGTGCGCTGTGTATGTTTACCTTGTATTTAATTCTTAGAAAATCTGATGAAGTAACATTTACTGATGATATTTAATGAATTGAGAGACTGGTTTTAGAGAAGCTAAGTAACTTGTTCATTGTCAACAAAGTAAGTAAAAGGAGAAGGCCAAGAGTCTGTTTCTGTCATTATTGAATATTAAGTTGAGGGAAAAGCTGTAGAAATAGGTCCTAAGTTAGGGTCTATGGACAAGAGTTAAGCAAACCGAGATAGTAAAATGTAAAAAAATAACAGGGGAACGGTGACTCCGTATCACCTGAAAACTCATGAAATCTATAAGGAAAGTGTTGAACAGTCATTCTGTAGCTTAAATATAGAAAGAAAATAAGTACAAAGTTATTTAAATCAATATTTAATATGAATGATTTTTTTTTTTACAATAGGAAGAATTTAAGGGTGACAATCCTTAGAAAATCTAAAAAAAAACAAAAACAAACCTTTTTGTGATTTTAATAGAAACGATCTGCCTACTGGGAGGATTTGAAAATAAATGATTTCTTAATTATCACCTCTTAATTACGAGATGGTAACAGGTTCTCCAACCTGAAGACACAGCAGTGGAAGTAAAGGAACGGCCAGGCGGCAGCTTCAGTTCCTTCTCGTTTTCTGAAACTCAGATGCAGGGCCCTCCGGCGCCAGGACAGGCGCCAGGAGGTTTCGGGCAAGTGTCAGAGCAGGAGCACCTGGCATGTCAGCCTGACTCCAGGGCAGAGGGAGAGGGACAGCGGCCATGGGCGTTGGGTTGTCTTTGACTTAGGAAAGCACTCAGATGAAAACACAAGAGGCTGTTACATATCAACTGCTTTTGGAAAGGGGCCTTGATCCAAACTCAGCACCATTACCCAAACTAAACCAACAAAGCAAAACACTGCGACACCAGAAAAACCCACAGCGGAATGCGTTTTCATTCACCCAAACTACAACAAAAAATATGTTCTCACCCTTTCACAGAAATCCATCAGTAAACAAGGGTAAGAAGATATTAGTAGTGTTTTTTAGTGTAACCTGAGGATTAACGGCGACGTGCTGACCGGAGAAAAATTCTGAGAAGCCCTAAATTAAATTATATTAGCTGGCGAGGAGTAAGTTAACCAGCTAAGAGTACTTAACCAGTTAATCGCCGGGCCAACCGACAAAAGCCTGCTCCCCTCCCTGAACGAATGTTGGAGCTTTGAGTCAACCAGGTGCCACAGCCTCCCGCGTTCGGGACATTCAGGAGTGCTGTCCACCGCCAGGCGAAAGGAGGGGACGCTTCTCCCGTCCCGACGGCGTACCTGTCACAGCACTGTCCCCACTGCACCTCCTCATCTGTAGCCAACCCAAGTCCTTTCAAGAGAACGTACCCCACGTCCCCCCAGGACACAAGGCATGAAAGCGCCCATCCACCCCAGCAGGGCAGGCAGGCTTGTCTTTTGCATCCAGCCCGCTGTTGGTGGTTTAGACTCCACCCCCCCGCACCTGGTACTTTTCTGGCTAGGGTTTGGCTTAGCAAACTCTTTCTTTCAGAAAAGTTGTTGGCTGTGAAGTCTTTCGTGTAACAGTGCTTTACTGTCATGAACACAGATTCCATCCACTGAGGATTCACGTGCTACATTAGGAAATCTTTCCCACCTCCATATATACTTTCTTCCTGGCAAAATTATCTTTAGCCTCAACATTACTGTAGGCAGAACACTTAAGAGACAAAAACTCCATTTCACAGGTTCCTACAGGGACCATTTTTTTGGTAGCTTAATTTTTGCAGACGTGTTTTAAGGGCACGCGATGCACCGGAAGGAGCGCGAAGTTCCCAGGGACCTGAAATGCCGCCCGTGCCTCGCTGCTCTTTGTTGCGTTCGCTTCCTGAGCCACTCGCTCTATCACTTATAAATTAGAAATAATAATTCCAGTTCTTCTAGCTCTTTACATATAGTGTTAGATAAAAACACTTTACAAAGCATAAAATGAGCCACATATCTAGATTTTAAATATTGGCGATTGTTAACACTGCAGACTCCATGAAATTAAAATGTCAGAATCAAATCTGAGTAGTCATAAATTCCAGTACTGCCCTAATAACCAGGTGACATGGAGTTTCAAACATTTACAGAGAAGAAAACAAGCAGGCTAAAACAAAGAGAGAAAATTTAAAAACCACATTCAAACATGGAGGGATAATTTAATTCAATGCTAGTGTTACCATAAAACAGTCAGTCAGACTGCTGGGGAGTCTCCCCATTGGCTAAGATGGTGGCAGGGGGAGGTTCTTGGAGTGATCATGTGAAAACCTAGCAAGATAATTGGATAGAAAAAAGGCCCTGTTCCCCTCCAGGCCCCACCCCCTATTCTGATACCAGTTTGGGAGCAGGGACCAGGTAAGGCAGGCACATGCACCATAGAAGTCAAAATGGCACAGGGAGAGGTTCTGGACCAAAGAGTTCTGTCAGTCTAGCCTGGGAACAAAAGGGATTGGTTGGGAGGTGGACCCACCTGAAGCACACAGAAGTTTGGGCCGTTGATTGGTCATTTTGAGAAAGTACCTGGTCCGTCCCACACCCTCGCTAAGGTAATCCCAGGGGAACCGAGAAGCTCCCTCTGGCTCATCTGCTGCACTCACACAGTGCCCTGGCCTATTCTCCCATGGGCCGAGCCTGAGGGGAACGTCGTTTCTCTCCCTCTTGCCCACCTGGTGATGCACTGGTGAGGCCGGTACGTTGGCACGCTCTCTCCTGGGAGCACGTGGCCCTGCCAGCTGGGTGGCCCACGGCCATGCGGGCTCACACACAGGCTCCAGGAGGGGGCCTCAAGGAACAGCAGCCGAGAACAAGCTAAGCTACCTGGATGGGGACTAAGACCACGCAGCCAAAGTACAGGAACTCTGGATGCTGGTTCTGTTTTGGTTTTGCTGAGGACAGTTGGGATTTTTCATGACAAAAAGAGGAGATGGGCTTGAGACAGGGCATCGGCCATTCTCCCAGATCCTGCAGCACCTGACCAGAGCCCTTTTGCACGAGCATCTATCTGCCCCTCAGGTGTGTGGCTTCCATGGCAACAGGCAGCTGAACCGCCCTTTTTCTGCTCGGTTACAACAGTGGCTGAGAATCTGTTTGCATTTTGTTCAGGTCAGGCTCCTCAGGGCCCACGGCTGGCCACACCGCTTCGTGTTTTCCCTTCGATAACTGAGTCCTTTATGGACCTTTTGGAAGATGACATTGTCACTTGGACCCCTACGGTTTGCCTGTCACTTCTCTCTCTTCTTCCAGCCAAAGTCCAAGGCCTACACCCACCCTTCACGCTGTACCAGGTGCCAACAGTTTCAAAACCTCCCCTAATTTTGATAAAACAGGAAAAGGCATAAGTTCCCTGAAGAAGCTCAGTCAAAATAGGAACAGTTGGGATTTTTAAATAAACTCTTTTTTTTCTCCAAACATGCTCGTATCCTCTTTACTATGAAATAATGTATTTCAATTAGCAAGTAACACAGGATTCAAGAACATATTCCCCAAAAGAAGGTTCCAATGACATTTCCAACTCATAAATAAAAAGATGAGAGGGAAGCTGAATTTCTAGAACCACAGAGCCTTGTTTCTAATCCCCAAATAAGCGTTGTCATATTGGTAAGCTTCTCTCTGTACCAAATACATTACAGTCAACTCAGAGAGAAAAGACTATTAAAGGGAGAGACATGCATTTTGCCCAGGGCACTTTAATTGATCTAAACAAAGGCTGGGCTCCAAGCAAGTGTAACTTTGGAGATCAGAAGATTGCAGCTGCTGGCAAATAAGCAGGTTTTGAGAATTCACACTTGGGGAGGCCTGCTCAGGCCGCTCCAACCCTTGCGTTTTGTCTGTGGGTATCGGGCAATCAAACATTTAGGATTCACATGGAAATTTGCGGGAAGCGGGTGCGAACTACTGACTGGAGGTGTTGCCCTAGGTTTTTTGGCCTGTTTTGGATTACCCTGAATGGGAACAAAGAACACAAAGGATTTTCTGAGCGTGTACAGAGTTGTATTTCTCACAGAACATCTGACCCGTCTCCTTGGCTCAGGGTCGGGGCGCGGGCTGGGCCGTGTGACCGAAGCTCTGTGAAATGAGCCGCAAGAAGTCCCTGGTCGCAGCCTCATTACAACTTCGCACTCCGATGGACTTTTGCAGAACACGCTCACACAACTATACACTGCCCTGCCCTGCACTCACAGATGCCCGTTCGTTACACAATTAATAACGAAGCCGAGCGGGCGCCGGAGCCCCACACCCGCCCCTACCCTGCAGAGGCGGCCACGGCCGTGCAGGAGCACCTCCTCCTCCACCCTGATGCCTCAAGCCGATCAGAATACGTCCTCTTTGACCAGATTCCAAATTCTGAGCCACTGCGAGGGTCCTGGAAGAAGAGGAGAGACAGACCCTCTCCTACTCACCTTTCTCTTTGGCCCAGAGGACCAGGCGAAGGTACACAGACCTTCATCAGAAAACGTGGGTACAGAGAGACGCAAGGCCTTCTAAACGGATTGGTGAGGGGCCAGTTTTAGTTACGAGTATCTCCTGGAAGGACAAACTAAGTCACGAAGTGACTTTGAAAACCTGCTTCTGAGGAGACACTTTGGCAGGACAACAGGGATGTATTTGCCTTGGTTGGTTTCAGTGGAGCCTTGCAGGGAGGACCGCGCCAGCCGGCCAGACCAACGCCAAGGCCTGACCAGGCCCGATGTAGGACCTCCTAAAAGGGCGGTGCTGCAGTGGCTGCAGTTGACAAATATCCTCATTTTGTGTGTTTTGGTTCGCAAGTAACGGACACCCACTCACATTGTTCCTGGCACAGAGGGGACTTCGCTGAGAAGCTGGACCACCTCACTGGAGAACGGCAGGCTCGGTTTGGGGGAAGGGTCCCAACGCCCTTCTGACCGTACCTCTTGTGTCTGCAGGTCTTGCGTAGGCTGGGGTCTCCGAGTCTTGTAAAACTGCCCCTTGGGAACAGAGGAATTCAGATTGGCCCACCCTGGGACATATCGACTTTGACAAAAAGGGTGGGGTACTATCGTTGTCAGCAGTCATTAGAAATTCAAGGTAAAGTGGAGAAAAGAATACCTTTGAAAATGAAAGGGGAGCGTTCCCAGAAAAAAGACTGGTACCGGGCAGCAGTCCCACTGGGGGAGGGCAGTACACCTAGAACGAGCAAAGAAGTGACCGATTCTGCTCGCGAGCGGGCCTCAGCGAGAGGGGCTGAGCACCGAGCAGGGGTCGGAAGGCGGGAGGAGGGGCGGGGCTCATTTTTCAGGTGGAGAAGAATCCGTTAGTGCGTTGTTCAAGCGACAGTACCCAAGCCTAGGGAATTAGCGGCCTAGTGAGGTGAAGAGCAGCAAAGAGCGCTCTTTATTTAGAAATAAAGTCTGATGCAGGTGACTCAAGGCTTCCCGGAAATCCCTACTGATTTTCAAAGACCTCAGCCTCGGGGTCGGTGGGGCCCCCGGAGCGCTCAGTCCGGAGGCAGCACCGCTGCCCTCCAGGCTGGGAGCCCCCTGCTGGCTGGGCGCCCCCTGCTGGCTGGGCCGCTGCGTTTCCTCCTCACACACTGCGAGGCCGGGCTTCGTTTTGAACAGGCCCAGCTGAATGACCAAGGCACCGTTCTTTTTCCCTTCTCCTATTAACCAGTTACGTCTGAAAACAAACTAAAGGCAAACCAGAACAAAATCTGCTGAGAACTATTTCACATAGTCCTTCTATTCTGATATTAAACCTTATTAACCCTGATTTTTTAAAAAATAATTTCTTCTGTATTTTATTTAGAAAACGTCATCAATATTTGAGGCCGATTAAAAGAAAAACAAACCCCTATCTCAAAACGGGTTACTTGAACAGCCATTTTGCCTAAGATGACATACAAACAGCCAACAAGCCTGTGAAAGAGAAGCTCAGCATCACCAATCATCAAGGAAACGCACAATCACAGCAGGGCATCACCTCATGCCCATTCGGATGGCTGGCTTCTATCAATCAAACAAACACCCCCAGAAAACAACCAGGGTTGTCCAGGAGTTGAGAAATCGGGACCTTTGTGCATTGCCAGTGGGAATGTAAAATGGTACAGTCACCACAGAAAAAGGAACAGTGGTTCCACGGATAATTAAAAATGGGTCACTGCCTGATTCAGGAACTCCACGTCAGGGTATGTAGCCAAAGGTAAGGAAAGCAGGATCTTAAGAGAGAGTTAAGCATCCAGGTTTGTAGCAGCGCTATTCACAATAGCCAGGAGGTGAGAAAACAGCATGAATAAATAAAATGTGGTGCATACATACAAGTGAATATTATTCAGCCTTCACATGGAAATTCTTACACATGAGACACCATGGATGAACTGTGAGTATATTATGCTACATGAAAACAAGTCAGCCACAAAAGACAAACTATAGGATTTCAGGTGTATGAGGCTCCTAGAGTGGTGAGACCCATACACAGAAAACAGAGTGATGGCTGCCAGGGCCCGGGCGGAGGGCACACAGAGTGACCGGAGGTGCTGTTCGACGGGTGCAGGGATCAGGTTTTGCAGACAACGGAGCTCTGGAGATCGATTACACAACTATGGGAACACACCTAACGCCGCTGACCTGCACACTTAGAAATGGCGAAGCCAGCAAATTTTATGTTAAATGTACTTTACTACAATAAATATATAAATTATAATCAGATTTGTTGGTATAAAAATATTTGGATTACATATCTAAATAAGAGTATTTCTAGTATGAGTTGATTTGACAGAAACTGGTTTTATTTCTTATAATTTATACTTCCTTATATTGTGTAATGTTTTCTTTTTAAAATTAATTGGTCAAATTGCTGGTACTTTTATAATTATTACATTAACTTTTAAAAAATTAAAATAAGATGTCTATGAACACTACTGATTATAAAACTGAATTTTTTTCTTCTGTAGTTCAGCCTTTAGGAACTAAAGAATAATGCATTTTTAAAGAGTATTTAAATAAATCATAATTATGTATGTTTCCACATACATCAGCTAAGTTGGGCCGTACAAGTAGAAAGCTAATGATGTTGAAAATGCAATCTCAGTATCCCTGGGGCTTGCTCAGTTATTTCTGTACTCTAATTCAGACATGTAAGCATTTACATGCTGCTGGTAAGAATATTTAAGTAAAAGGAAGGACAATTATATACCTATGAAGATATGCAAAAAACAGCTTTATGTGAGAAAGATGGTTTACCTGCTTGAACTTCTGAATATTTTCTTTGATTTCCATATGTCTCTACTACAAGCAGGCAATAGAGCTCTCACTGCATAAATCTAGACTGCTCAAGGCACCGAGTTTTAGAAAAGTGAGGTTATCGTCCAACTTTCATGGATTCACAGATGTACAGGTTGCCTGGGCTCAACAGGGCCGTTCTCTGTTGGGGCCTCGCATAGCATCTGTAGGTTTGATGGGTAGATATCCAAGAGCGTCTCTTTGCTCTCACGTCGGGACACTGAGCCCTCCAGGGCTGCCTCCCCAGGCAGCTGGGACTATTACGGAGTAATAGTCTCACTTCTAGCAGCAGCTGGTTTCCAAAAGGAAAGGAACAGATGTTACCATGCCAGCTAAAGGCTGTCCCCACAAGAGAAATAGTGGCACTTTGGTGATAGTCTACTAGTCCAAGCAGGCCCAGGATATAAGTGTTACAGAAATGTGCTCTACCTCCCAATGGGCGTAGGATGAATCACATTACAGCAAAGTGTATGGGGTGGGAGTTACGGTTAGTCACCTTCGGAATGCCACAAATTTAAAGTAAAAATACCAGCCAGAGAGATAGTAGATTAAGGAGCAGCATGTACACGCATGCCCCATGGAGAGCAGGGGCCGGGGAACAGAAGAGGAGAAGGAGCCCCAGTGAAGATGTGAGGGCAGCGAGGCTTTTGCCATTTGCTTATTGCAGAACAGGTCAGACCAAAGGGAGTCGGGAATGAGTTAGGGCGAATAAAAATGTCTCTGAGACCTGAAAATAAGAGTAAGAAACAAGGGGTCCAGAGCAGCATTCTGGAGTGAGAGCCCCTGAGCACTCGTGGAGGTGGTAAGGGAAGCCACGCCTCCCCGAGAAGCCAGGAAGAGCGCCTCGCTAGTGCCCAGTGCGGCGGAGACTCAGCGTCCTGGCTGGAAGAAGGGCTGGAGGGACGGCAGAGCAGAAGCACTCACTCTTCCCACGGAGAGACCCACAGCGGCTTATGGGCTAAAAGCGTTGCCAGTCCAGGCTGCAAGGGGCACTTCAAGGCCTTAATCATCTGTCTTGGTGTGAAATGGATTGCAAGTGTGTATAGGTTGGCTTCTTATAATAGGTCTTCATTTTCAGCCCCGGAACTCAGATGTTTAAGAAAGAGATTTTTTAAAATGTCCTCCAGCCCTGACCAGTGTGGCTCAGCTGGCTGGGCATCATCCCACAAAGCAAAAGGTCACTGGTTCGATCCCGAGGCAAGGTACATGCCTGGGTTACAAGCTCGGTCCTCACGCGCAAGAGGCAACCGATGGATGTTCTCTTGCACATCAATGTTTCTCTCCCCTTCTTTCTCCCTCCCCATTCCTCTCTAAAAATAATCAGATACTTGAAAAGAAGGGAAAAACTTCTCCTGACCGATGTGTCTAACACGTACTCTAATTGTACCACACAGCCTTCCCTTCACCCACCCCAGATTACCCGCTGCCGCCCTCCGGGCTGGGTCTCGTCTGCAGGAGCTGGCGCTGTGCTGCGCGGGGAAGGAAGGACGGCGCCTGTGCCCACAGAAGCTGCTCTCGGCCTGGCGTCTCCTGCAGGGACCCGGTTTAGCCTGGTCTCAGTGTTCGCCGCCTGGATGGCTGCTGGGACAACCTTTAGTCTTGTCCGGAGGCCCACGGGTCACATATGACTCTGTCAGCCTGGGCCCCCCTGTGGCAGCCCAGGCATCGCTCTGCCGTTCTCACCCACGCTGAGAGCACAGGCACCCGGCGGGGCCTCTGCACCTCCTGGCCCCTTCTCAGACACCAGGGGAACAGGAGCACCTGCTCCCAGCGTAGACGCGTGCGGGCGGCAGCCTGGAGTTGGCTGAAGCCCCTGCCACACTGGTGACCTTTGCTGGTCTCTCCCAGGAACAATGAGGCCAAGGTTTCTTTACATCTGTTTCCCATGGAGCATCTAGGGTCCTTCTGAAGCTCAAGACAGAAGTCTCCTCAGGGCTTCCCTCAGGACATCATGGGTCGCTCACCTCAGACCCACTGTCTGTTCACTTCTGGGTCACGTTCGCAGTGTTCCCATCTTCCAGATTTTGGGGTTCCTTTACATCTTGGGGTGGGGGAAGAGGAGAGGGAAGAGGACAGAGCAGTAAGCGTTCACTTGAGTCACCCAGCATCTTTGCGTCTTGAGTTCTCTTGTTGCCTAGATTTTGCTCCTAAAGAACGTCGGCATGTGACCCTCCATTGGCTGTTCTTTGATTCTGTGAGTATGTTTCGCCGAGGATTCCATAGATGCCACATGGCTTAGTGGCCCTAATGCCAAAGGCTAACAGAGTAGCATAAAATATAAGGGATCCATATTTATTAATACTTCAAAGTATTATTCCACCACAACGGTGAACTCTCCAACCCACTGGCGCATAATTTTATGCTTTAACGTAATAAATAGGACAAAAATTAGTAGTGAAGGCCATATGAAATTGCTACTAGTTGGCCATTCTGACCGGAATAGCAGAAAGAGGTTTCCACCCAGAAGCAGGGTGTCTGGGGTATTTTTCCCCAGGGCCTGGTCCATGTACCACCACCTGCATCAGAAGGACACGTGGCCGTCGTAGCGCGGACATCGCGGTTATTACAGTGGTGCCCACGGCACCCGCCTCCCAGCCTTCCAACCAGGCGCTCCAGGGCGAGGCCTGCGACTCCGTGCGCGCGGCCAGCACTCCAGCGACAGACGTCCCGCGCACACCCCCCCTCTCTGGGGGGTGTGATTTGGAGAGTGTCCAGGTGAACATCGGCCTGAGTAGCAGCAGACGAGATGATGGCTCCTTCCCAGGGAGCCACCCTCTCTCTCACTGGCACTGGCCGTGGTGGGCTTAGGTCACTTTGTCACATACGCTAACTAAAAACTTAACCTATATTTTTATGCCATCCTTTGAGGAGGGATTCATTTCACATGCAAACAAGGAAAAACTATTCTTCCTTAGTAAAGCATATTTTACACCAAAGAAATACACAGCAAATCAAGTCAAGAGAAACCCAAGACTGTTTTCTTAACCAGTATTTGTTTAAATAAGAATGGTGTACACATTTAGGACAAAGAGATAAAGGAAAAGGAAAACTGAAAAATGTAAATTGTATTTATGTAAAATAAAACTGGGGTTGGAATTGATGTCCCTAAAGACGGACTTACTTATATGGCACACAGTAGAAAACAACTACTGATAAAAGAATTTGAGTTTAACATTAAATATGTCATCTGATAAATTAGACTTTAAAGAAATGGATGATCAACCCAACATTTTATAATAACATTTTTAAAATATAGAAAAGTAACTAATGAACATGAAAAATGCCATACACTGAACTGCAAACCATAAGCTGTAGCTTGGGGGCTACATTGACTTGAACTCATCTGAGAAACAGTGCTTCACCTGGAGCAGCAGAGCAAGGTGCTGTATCAGCTGGTCGTGTATCAGCAAACAAGAGGCTGAAGAAATTGGAACTTACAGTTAAAATAAGCTTGGCGGCAGAAAACTGTCATTCTTTCAGGGACTGGCTATTTAACCACTGACTTTAATGCAATAGGTAGCCTCAAAGGAAAGAAGTTAACCAAGTTTATGTGTGTCATTTGAAGAATTTTAGTTCCAGTACAGTCAATTTTGATTAACTTTAACCCATCTAACTGGAACCCTTAATTAACTTTTTGTTTTTCTCAAAAAGCTGAAAAAAAAATGAGGTAGCACACAAAAAATATGCTTATATCAAAGTTTTACTTTAAAAATTTCCACTAAAAACTTCTTCCAGACCATATTTTGACGTTAGGACCTACTCAGAAAAACTTTTCTAATCCACTCTTCTCTTCATTATATAATGATTATAGTATACATGCCCTAAACATTGACACCAAGCTATGTAAAATTCTGAAAGTCTGTTTTATTTATTATAACTTACCCCTGAGTCAACAAAATAAACAATAAATTAAGCAGAAATACAAAATCAATGATAGTAGAATTTGAGATGGGGAGAGGTTGCTTCAGAAAAGGAAAAAATGCATTGTGCGATTGCCAAGAGATAGAGCTGAGCACAACACGTAGAAGTGTTCAGGTGAAGGAGGAGCTGTCCTTTTAGGAAGAGGGGCTAGATTAAGACAAGCCCGGGGCTGCTGGAATACGTGCAGAAGAGGTCTGGGGCGCAGTGAGCGCTGGCCGCGACTGGAGTTTCAGAAGGCTCCATTCAGCCTAGCAGGGGGAAGCGGCGTCCAAGAACTAGAAGGTCTGAGAGCCAGCAGAGCTCCTGGTCCCATTTATGTCACCAGGAGAAGTTACCAAGGGCGCTCAGTGTAAGATGTTATGAGGCAGGCCCTGAAGTAAACAGATACGCAGACCGGGGGTGGTCCCTGTGGGAGGCAGATCCATTTGTGAATCTTCATAACAGAAGCTGTATTTAAACTTGCCGTCTCAAAAACGAGATGGTGCAGGAAGTGGGAGCAAGGTAAGAGATGGGACCCGAGGGCCGAGCCGCGCTGACCCTGAGCTTACGGAGCTGACTCGCCCAGCATCTTTGCGTCAGATGCAGCCACGGAGGGAATCGCTGGGAGAGCCAATGAAGAAATCGGGAAGTGTGATCAGTCGAGTCAAATCCTGATGACGAGGCAAGGGCAACGTGAATGAAGAACTGGCCGCTGGACTTAGTGATGTGCAGGTCACTGGTGGACCTGGGAAGAACTGTGTCCATGGGATGGGACAGGGCATGAGGCCCAATCAGCACGAGGTTTGGGAGAAGGGGAGCAAAGACACTTGAGGGAGCAGGAGAAGGAAACTCTCAGAGGGGTTATATTATAAAGAAGGAAAGAGAAAGGGAGTGGTAGCTGAGGAGAAGCCTGATCAAGTATGTTGATTTTTTTTAAGATAAGTAAAATATTTATACGTGGATAGGAATAATCCTCCAAAGAGGAAGAAACAAAGGATGATTCAGGAAAGAACACAGAGAAAATGGAAAGACACACTGTGCTCTAGTTAGAATGATTTAAAATTAGAAAATGTAACTTTCTCAGAACAAAGCCATAGATTTAAGAAACTATTAATTAGAATCCTGATAATATGTGCTTTGTGCACATGTAGGTAATACTGGATAAAACAATCTTAAAATTTATAAGAATGGATAGCAAAGAGCAGCCTAGAATATTTTGAAGAAAATGACATAGAAAGACATGCCTCCGCAAGAACAGACAAGAAAGGCACACTGAGCAGATCAATATGGTATCCAGCTGGTATTAAACAAATGGCTCAGTAGAATCAAATAGAAAATCCAGACTTAGATCCAAAGATACATGAAAATTCAATGCATGACACATGTTGTCAGTTAAATTCATTGTGATAGGATTTGTATTTTATAATGAGTGCACACAAACGTAAATTTCTATCTGGATAAAAACAATATTTTGCCCTCATTTTATTAAAAAGCAAAGCCTCTTTATTTTTAATCTTTTCCTTCTTATTTTCTAAGGAGGGACAGAATGCATCCCCTTTTAAAATGATGTCAAAAACCATTTTGCCTTCTTTTCTAAGTCTGGGTCTTTCTGACCTGCATTTTTTTTGCTTTTTTCTACATCTGTGGATTTGTTTCTCTCACGTCAGCCTACTTGTGCGTGACTCTCTATCCCACCATCGTCCCACACCTTGTTTAAGCCACACAACCGAAGCTGAGTCATGAAAGCACATCTCTGTTTCCTCCTGGGGGAGCTGGTTATTGCGGAGGCGGCCTGGAGTGGAAACAGGCGTGGCTCTCGGCTCCCATTCTTGCTGTCGGCGTGAGCACCAGGTGCCTGCCGCCCTTGTTTTAGAGCCTGTTTTATCCCGTGGAAAAGAACAGCCCAGAGAGCAGCTGGAGAAGTTAACCACCTGAAAATGTCCATGAGTTGGAAAGGCTCCTCAAGCCATTTTTATTTCATTTTATTTTTTATTTTAGACATTGAATTTGGAGGAAACTAACTTGCTCTACCCATTTTACGTGATATTTATTACACTGTGTGTATGTAATGGTTGGTGCCTCTAATCCACTAATGGGGGACCTGACCGAGTAGAGTGGGTTGTCATCAGAAACTTCAGGGAGAAGGCAAAACACTTTGCTCGGAGCCCATGTGAGGCCTATGATCTTGTACGCTCTTACATGCAGTATCCAGTTTCCTGAGACTTAAACAAAGTAGTAGCTCTTGTTTTTCCAATATGAGACTTGCCCTTTTCTAATGAGCCTTAGTTCTTTAATGCAATTCTAAATTAAGGGGAACACAATCTCAGTTACAGAAGAGAATAGGGGAACAGTGATAACCCTGCATACTTATTTATTCATTCTCCTTGAATAAAATTACTAGACAAAATGTGTGTGTATGTGCCTGTGTTTTGGGACTATAAGAAAAAGAGGAGATTAAAAAAAAGCCTAAGAGTTACCCCTCCCCCTTTAGAGACGACGCCTAAGAAAATAACAGAGAAAACAAGAACCACCCAGTGCAATGTGCCCACAGCGACACAGGGCGTCTGTCAGCCCAGCCGGGCGCGTGGCCGCGGCGCACGCTTTACGATGCCCTGGGTCCTGGGAAGCAGCGTTTCTCTTCTAGAGAATATGCACGGGGAACGCACCTTCCAAGGGGAGGGTGGGAGGGGTTCAGAGAGACAAAATAGGGGACTTTCCGGATAGGAATCCTGAGAAGAAGACTGAGCGTGGGGGGACGTGAGCAGATTTGTTTGCAGAAGAGGGACGTGATGAGAGGCTGAGGTGGAGAGGGAAGTGTGCGATGGGAGACGGAAGAATCGGAGGACACACAGTCGGGGACCTTTGAAGGTTTGTTCTTGACCCAGGGAGCGGCGTCACCCCGCTGTGTGGGGGGCTCCTGCTGACTGCTCCTCAGGGACCCATGCAGGGCCCCGCCTGAGGGCAGCTCCCCTGAGCGACGCTGCCCACTCGCCCAGTGCCAGGGCCAACAGATGCCAGGCTGCGCGTGGGTCAGGCCGGCCACTCAAGGAGGCAATCCAGGGAGCCTGCAGTCCCCTAATCTAATGAAGTCCCTAAGACGCTTTTAGAAAGGAGTGTGCGGCTTTGTATGTTTAGCTATCCCCAGCACAGAGAGAGTATTTTCTTCTCCTGGCAATTAAATTTTCTATTAGCAAAGCATACCTACAACCTATACGTCAAGGAAAGATTTGGAATGATTTGGAGGAGAAACATAGGCTGTATTAACAAAAGAATGAGCATCAAAAAATCTTTCAAGAAAAATTAGAATGTAAAAATAAGAACTTTTCTCTGTGTGTGTGCGTGTGTGTGTGTGTGTACTTAGCTGTGTATGTGTGTGTGTATAAAGTAAGCCTATTATAAATGTGTAAACAAACCCTACATTTAAAATTAATGTTCAACAGTAGATGAAAGAATTTTGGAGAGAAAAGGGAAAAAGATGCTTTGTCTCCTGGTCCCCAAAATTTAAATGGAAACTGCTGATGAAATATTAAAATATTACTATTCATGATCAGTTACAAATTTGAAAGCAGAAAGTACGCATGAGAGCTTTTCTGATGCTTTATGATCACAAATGTCCCTGTAAGGATGTTTAGCTACTTAATGGCTTAGTTCACAAGGTAGCTAAGAGCACAGATTTGTCAAAAACACCTGGATCAATTTTTAGCTTTGAAATGTACTGATTGTATAATCTTGAGAGTGTAACTTAACTTTTTTAAGCTTGAGTCTCATATATAAAGTTGGTGTAATCACATTATCTACTTCATAAGGTTGTATTTAGAATTAAATGAGAATGAATAGTTTCATTTATTATTAACCATTTACATTAGTATGGTACATGTTACAACGGATGAACCAATATCGATACATTATTAACTAATGTCTATAGTTTACTTAGATTTCCTTAGTTTTTACCTAATGGAATTTTCTATTCCATGGGCCCATCCAAGACACCGCATTACGTTGCGTTATGATGTCTCCTTAGGATGCATTTTTGTTATGATGGTTTCTCCTTAAAACGTGTGGCTGTCCTTGTTCTTGAGGACCCTGATAGCCTTGAAGAGCGCTGCCCAGGTAGGCTGTGGGGCGCTGCCCAGGTACGCTGCGGGGCGCTGCCCAGGTACGCTGTGGGGCGCTGCCCAGGTACGCTGCGGGGCGCTGCCCAGGTACGCTGTGGGGCGCTGCCCAGGTATGCTTCAGGATGCTCTTCCACTGGCATTTGTCCAACACTTTCCTCATTATCAGACTGGATAATGGCTTTTAGGAGGAAACCACAGAAGTGAAGTGCCCTTTTCATCATTTTGGGTCAAGAGAACATGGTATCAACATGATTTATAACTGCTAATGTTCATCTCGACCGTGTGGTTGAGGGGATGTTTATCAGGATTTTTCACTGTAAGGTGATTCCCCCCCTGCCCCTCTATACTCTTTGGACGGCAGTCTGGGGACAGGAGCCCGCATTCGGGGAGTGAAGAGTGACGCTCCACTTCTTTGAAGGTGAAGTAGCGATATGACTATTTGGAATTTTTCTGCATAGAATATTTGTCTCTTCTTCCTCATTTATTAATTTATTCAGTCATTTATCCATGTCCATATGCACTCATGGGTGTTTATTTTATACTCTGCATTAAAACCTGATACTGCTTTTTGTTGTTGTTCGCATTGTGCTTGCTTTGGCCATTGGGAACTTCTTCTGTTGTCTCCTGTGCCTTGGACACATCCCCGTTTTTTACGTAAACTTCTCTTTAAAGCTAGAACATGCCTGATTTTTGGGGGAGTGAACCACTGACAAAACACAGTATGAAAAAAGCCTCACATCTTTGTAGCATTAAAGATAAGAGGTCACTGTTACAATAGCAAAACTTGAAAATGCAAGGCAATGAAAGGAAGGAGAAAGTAACAAAATATGATTCAAAGCATTATGGACGCAGTAAGAATCTTTCAGTGTCAGAGAACTTAATAAAAATGTCAGAAACTCTTTGTGTATCTTTTAAATCATTGTCATCCATATTTTGCAAAATAAGATGGTATTAACTAATATGTCAGACACACACATTAAAAATTCTGGAAAGTATTTATCATTTCAGGATAATTTGCAGCAGAAAGCCATCTGTATCAGTTTTTGGAAATCATCATAGTTTCAGTTTGTTTATTAGACTCAGATTAAAAAATTCTCCCCCTCTTTGGGAACTAAACTACCCAAATTTGGCAAAACGCTATTAAATAAAAGTCTTTGCAGACTCGTGGATGACATTTTTAAAGGAATAAAGGGACTGGTTCTTCCATTGTTGGAAGTGAGTCATGTTAAACGAAAATTCCTCATTTTTCAGGAAAATAGGTCAAAGGACCAGTGGAGGCAAATCCCAGAGGAAAGAGCACAATTCCTTGCTCTGTACAAACCCACGAATGCTTATTTCTTCAGGCCACTATGAGAACCTGACATGGGAAATCATGCAAAAAGCTGCAAGTTAGGAATGCCAATATCTACATGTAATAAACCAATCAGGCACAAATGCCCATTGATTCAACTGACATCCAATCAGAGCTTAAAATATTTAAGAGACAAAAACTTCCTAAATGGTATGCATTATATTTCCCTCTTCTATAACACACGTTCGTGAGTTCAACGTTTTGTTCATTTTTTTCATTAAGCGCCCCCATTCGCTCGGTGGGGTAAGTACACGGCAGGCCGTGCCACGTCCCTTCCCGCGGGGTGCAGTCGGCAAGAGAGGTTTGAGTCATCCACGGCGATCCACGGACTGAGCGAAATACTATCACATTTTAAAAATTGTACTCCATGATTCTGGTTGTATGTAGTGGGTATAATCTCTACTTAAATACAAGAAAACAAGTATATCACATTGTTTTCATTGGGTTGTAAGACCGAAACACCAGAACAGCCTGTGGGCCCCTAAAGGCACGTGTCTTCTTTCTAAAGGGCTGTGTGAGGAGAATATATTTTTGAGAGAAAGACACATTAAAATGCAGACAATGAGATAATATCAAAGTTCCTCAGGGAAAACTCTACCTAGAATTTAGAGACTAAAAACAAGGGGAGCGAAGGACGTGCCACCAGCAAATCCATGTAAAATAAAGAGGATTATTAAAGGGTATTCTAAAAGGCTGCTTTGTACAAGTTAATCATTGTCACTGCTAACCTCCTGGCTTCTATTATTTTCGGCACCAAATAACACAAATTACAGACCTGTTCATTTATTCATTCAGGCATTGATTCATTCATTCACCCATGTACTCTTTCAACAAATAATTAATTGACTGTCTACCAAGCATAATCCTTTTCTGCCCGCTCTCATCTTTGGCTCCGAAGGAAGGCAGCGAGGCGCTTCATGTCGAGTAAAGCTGACCTGAAAGCTGAGCTGCCGCGCTCACGTCCCCCCTGTGCGCTGGAAGCGCGCGGGGTCCTGAGAGGTCTGGGCTCCCAGCGCCGCCCCGCACGGCAGCCGCACTGTGACGGAGGGGCCGCTGGCGCGGGGGCCTATCTCGGGGCCACCGAGCTGGTCGCGGGGTTCAAATACAAATCCTTTGATTCCTCAGCCTTGAGGTCAGCTTGAGCTTCTCTCTCTTGCATCACCTTCCCGGGGGAACAACTTCAGCTTTCTGCGTTGGGGCGACTCGTTCCTCTCCAGCCACAAGACTCATTTTGACCTCCTAGGACCTTGATGATTTACGTGAAGATGTGCAATGTCCCTTCTCCTGGGTCCCTCCCTGAGCAGCAGCCATGTCCCCTTCTGTTAACTGCATCAGTCTTATGTCACAGGTCCAGAATTTTTTGAAATGCTCTGTGCCAGTAATAACCCTTTCATCAATGGCCATTTGGGACTCTTAAGTTTACCTCCTCTGTCATCCATGTGTTAGTGTGCCTTTAAAAATACTTTGTATCAATATTAATTTTTTTCTGATACCAATTTCATAGAGTCAATCAGATCTGTTGGCTTAGCTTTGAAACTCTTGAGCCACTTGACTCATATACTTGACAAAATTTTATTGAGAACTTTGCTTTTGCCAGACTTCCTACCTGGGTGCTGGGTGCAAGACAAAGGTAACATAATCTCTACCTTCTTTGAGTTTAGGGTTTTGTTGCCAAACCATGTGAACACAGTGCTGTGCACTAGGATAGTTCTTTGCAAACAGACTAATTTGAATGCTCATTACATATGTTCCAACAGTTTGTATTTATAAAATTACAGTATGATTTATATCCCGTAAAGTTTTCCACTCTTAGTGTATATGTTTACCAAGTTGGGCAAATGTATACATTTGTGTAACCCTTCAGCACAGTAAGATGTTAAGAAGAGTTTCATCCCCTGCCCCCCCATTCCTCTATTCCTCTTTGTTGTCACACTGCCTGTACCCGCCTCCACACACATAGTTCCTAGCAACAAACAATATGAATTCTGCCCTTACAGTTTTACCTTTTTCAAAATGCTGTATAGTGCAAAATCATATTGTTATGTGGCCATTTGCATCTGGACTTTTTCACTTAGCAAAATGCATTCATATTGCTAACTGTATCAATAAGCCTTTTCTATTATTGAGTAATGCTCAGTTATTTAGATGTTCTACAGTTTATTTATTTTCCTGTTAAGACCAGCGTGGGTTGCTTTGAATTTGGGGACATTATAAATAACGATGCTACGAACACATATGTACAGCCTTTGGTGTGGCATATGATTTTGCTTTACATGGTGCACACCTAGGAATGAGATTGCTGGGTTATATTACATGAAGGAAACCAAAGTTTTGCCACTCGAAAAGTTGTGCCTTTTGAGATACTGATTTGAAGCTGGTTATTAAGAAACAAAGGACTCAGAGAGAACCTTTTGACCTCTCTCTTTTCTGCCTGAGAGTTTCAGATGCAAAGGCCTGCTTCAGGAAGGAAATCAGGGTGTCATCTTAGCCTATTTTGAACTAGGTACAGTGGATGAGAGGGTTCTGAGCAGGGGCTGGGGCCGGATCAGCCCAGGGTCCCACTGCTGCTGGGCTGCTGGGCAGGAATCGGCCTGCCCTGTGGGTTCCGCTCTTCCTCAATCACCTGCAAGTCACCCATCCTCACTTCTGAAATCGAAGACCGTTTCCCCTTTTCTCCTTTCTCCAAGATGACATACACCAATGTAACCTGGCAGCCAAGGAGAGTGGATTGGGAACGTGTACATGTGGGAACAGTGACAACCTCACTGTACTAGTCAGTGGGAGCGGCAGACGCTGTTGAGTGAGCATGTGTACAGTGTAGCCATCACATTCACAATGACTGAGCAAGAAGAGTAATGAATTCTGCATCAAATTTTGCGTTATGCTTGAACTTTCCTCCACAGAAACGATTGGGAGGATTCAGAAGGCCGCAGCCATGGGCAACTGGTGACTGGCAGCCTCATCACAACAACGTGCCCACTCACGCATCATGTGTCGTGTAGAGTTTTTTGGTGAAACATCAAATCACCCAGGTGACTCAGCCCCACTACAGTCCACATTTGGTGCCCTGTAACTTCTGGCTTTTCCCAAAACTCAAATCACCTTTGAAGGGGAAGAGATTTCAAGCCATTGATGAGATTAAGGAAATTACGAGCGGCAGTTGCTGTCGACTGGGAGAACTATGTGAGGTCCCAAGGTGCTTACTCTGAAGGGGACTGGGGCGTCATTGTCCTATGTATGGTGCTTCCTGTATCTTGTATCTTCTTCAGTAAATGTCTCTACTTTTCATATTACAAGGCTGGATACCTCCTGGACAGGCCTTGTACACCCAACATTGCCTCACTGTCTTCATGCTTATGTGCATTCTCCATTGGCATGTATTAAAATTTGATCTTCTCCTGTGGATCTGTCTCTGTTCATCTGATTATTAGCCCAGTTAGAAGAATTTAGAAAGTGGGAGGAAAGGCGTTATTCTTTTCAGCCTGCACGTATGGTGCATGTGTTTAACACTGCAAGATACTGTGAACCTGTTTTCTGAAGCGGCTGTGCCATTTTGCAATCCTATCAGCATTTTACGACACTTCCATGTGCTCTGAATCCTGGTGAGCACATGGTGTTAACCTTTAAAAAAAAAAAGTTAGCCATTTTTGTAGGTTTATAGTAGTATCTCTTTGTGATTTTTAGCATTTGTATTGCTCTAATAACTAGTGAAATCATTTTTATCCAGGTATCTTTTGGGGGGATGTAGCCAAATCTCTTCTTGCCCATTTATTATATTGTTTCTTATTAAGTTTTAAGAATTATACAATATATGTAATATATATACACATGCTTATTTTCTGGTTGTTTATCATTAATGGGTATTGAATTTTGTAAAGACTATTTCTAAATTAAGAATTTCATATTTTTCCTTAGCTGCTACATGCTACTCCTGTCTTCTTTTAGTATGTATTTTTATATTCTTTTATTTCACCACCTTTTTATTTTATATTAAAGTGGGTTTCCTGTAGAAAGTGTTGAGGAGGGGGAGGGGTCCTCCTCTTCTCCCTGTCTTGAGGTCCTACGGCTAGACTAATAAAATTGACTTAATACTAGATTAACAATAGAAACAACCCATTTAATGTGTGTGCAGTAAATCATGCTCCCTGAAATGATGAATCTGGCAGGTCTTTACACTTTTTAGGCAAAGAAACAATAAATTTGTAAAGAAATGACAGGACAAAGACACTTTGGTTTGGGGGCTCATTCCTGAGATACCTGAACAAAGTTGGGGTTTGGGTAGTAGTAAATTAGTAAAGGAGTAACAAGGTTTGTTTGTGCAAACCTTCCACCCTGGATTCCTGAACCCCAGCGCCAAGGGCGCCTCTCTCCGCGCCCTGGGCGGCCAGAAGGGTGCTTTCACAGAGAAGCGCATCCCCCGCACTCGCAGAAGCAAAGGAGGGGGCCACGTGTCTTGCCAGTACTGGCGGCTGGTCGAGTGATTCGAAGTAACCAACATGCCATTTTGGGCTATTTGTGGTGGCCTACCCTGCCTTGATATTTGACTCTTGATTAACTTTATCCAGCCTCACAATTCGTCTCTTCTAATTGATGTCCTTAGGCCATTCACGTTAATGGGAGTGGGGACATGCTGGAAACCTACCAACTTGCTAGATATTTTCTATTTGTTCTATCAGTTCTTTGCTTCTTTTTCCTCTTTTTTCTTCTTAGGTTTAATTGATGAATTTTTATTCCATGCATCTCTGCTTTGGACTTACTTATACCTTAAAAATATTTTTAATGGTTTTTCCTGTGTGCTGCGGGGGCGGGGGGAGGGGACCTGACTGTCCCAGGCAGGTCATCCACACCCTGCCCTTCCCATCCCGCCACGGCCACCGTGTGGGGTGCTCCGGCTCCTGCTCCTCACTGAATTCTACTTAAATGAGGGCCAGGGGGCCCCTTTTTCATTTTTCCACAAACAGCCTGAGTGCACCCCACCAGGGGAGGCAGAGGGTTTAGCTCCAGGGCAGACAGGAGTGAGGCGCCCCCTCAGAGACTCACAGTGTCTGCTAAGTCCGAGATCCCTCCCAGGAAAGCTGGTCTTGGAGAAAAGGCAATTTCTTCTCGTACTCCTTTTGTGCTCTTTATAGTTTAACCCTTCTCCAGGACCAGACATTTCACATTAAAAGAATGCTCTCCGATCGTGCGGTAGCACCACGGCCCGGCTGTGGCGGACGGGTCTGGCTTGCAGGGAAGGCCAGCCTCCCACGAAGCGGGGAAACGCCCCGGCTGACGCCACAAGGCGCTGGCCGCCAGCTCTTCGCGCCCTGCTCTCAGGTGTGTGTTCTTTTACAGTAGGGACTCTGTCTGGGGTTAATAAACCCCAGGAACAGAGCCAGTTACACGGTAGAAACTGGCTTTACAATTTCATTTATTAAAGGTCAAGAAATTGTTCATACGATTAGCAGAGAGTTCATGTTATGGTGTTTTTGTATCATTCATACAAGTTCAGGGTCCATAAAACCTACGATGTCCATTTAGCAACTAATATACTGATAGGTCCCAGGGACAAAACAAATCTGTAAATTTCTACAGATTTGCTGTCATTATTCCCCTTCCTAAGCTTCAACAGCACGTGCTCCTGGGTCAGGCGGGAGCCAGGCCCAGACCGGCCGCGGGTTCGCTGTTTGGCCATGGGCTTGGGTGCTGTCATCCTTGCGGGGCAGACGATGAATATGGATGAAAGACACCGGAGGCTGAAAACGCACAGTATTTTAGAAAGTCAATCAGCTGAGGTCAGAGAATTGTTTTGTTGTGCGGCATATACAAGAAAAAACAGTTTTTCATTTCACATGGGAAATAATTTCCTGCCGTTCTGTTCTTGTTTCTAGAGCTTCAGTAAACGGCAGCTCACGGGCTGGCATGACTTCAGTGGGTGCTGACTTACCGGAGAGGGACTTTTTTAAGTTTTATTTATATTTTCTGTACCACACTGTGAAGTGGCCCTGCTGCTTTTTCTCTCAGAGGCAGGATTAGAGCACAGATGGGAGAAGAAAGGCCTGAAATTCTATACTTTAAAATATTCAGCGAAGATTTATAGTGTATCTCTAGTTACCTGGCGCCTCTATAATACCCTTCATTGGTGAATTTCAAAGCCTGTGAAACCTCCCAACTTTATAAATATGTAAATTTTTAAAGCTATTATTTGTGAGAAGATTAATCAAATTGCATCGAAGGTGAAATTATAATAAATAAAGAAAAGAAAGGAGCCTTTTGGTTTGTTTGCTTGTTTTGTCCATAATATTTCATGTCAAATAGACTTCAACCAGTTCAGGAAGCATCAAAGCCTCAGTTCTTTCTCTTGGCTCTTGCCCAGTTAGGCCACCAACAATTAAGGGAAAAGACAACTTTCTCTCTCATGTGTCTTACATACGCTTCCATAGTGCAAAATAACCTGCACCACAACCACATCAAATACTTTTATTTTTGGCTGGCCTCTTTATACATGACATTTTGGTAAATTATAATCTAACTCTTGCATAAATGTATTCTAAAAATATAAGGCAGCAGCTATCTCCAAAGAATATGACCTTGCCAAATAGGTCATATATTCCTTTAAAAAATGCAATTGATTGAAGAAGTTGGGTATTTTTCCAAAAATGAAAATAGTAAAAGTAAGTATTTTATTATACTGAAAAACTATCTGTGGGAAATAAATAGGTTATGTCATAAACCATGCGAATTTTTAACTTCTACTTAAATATTTTATGTGACCACATTAAATATATTTTGGGTTGCTCACATGCATGAAAAAAATGGAATTTATCCATTCTGTCACATCGCTCTGTCGGGTTTGATTAGGAAAACAGAAGCCATCTGGTATGAGCCCGAAATAGGCAGTTTCGCTTAGAATTAAGCATTAGTGCTGCTGTTGGAGGAGCTGGGACATGGGGTGTCAGAAAAGCCCCCGCGAAAGCCAGAGGTTGACAGTGACTGTTTTAGACCAGCGGTCCTCCGGCATGGCCAATTCCACCCCCCAGGGAGTCCTCGGCGATGTCTGGAGATATTTTTAATTTTCCTGACCAGGTTGGAGCGCGTTGGTCCTGGTTTCTAATGGGTAGGAGTTTGAAAAATGGCAGAAGGAGGGTGGCTCTGATCTTCCCCCTTCCTCCTCCTTCCTTGAAACAGGCCACAGTGAAAGGCACCGTCCCGGCCACCGGAGGGACGGAGACACATCCCGGTCGTGCGGCCTGGGACTCAGGAGTCAGTACAAACAAGCCTTGTTCAACTCGGACTTACTTTCCTAGTTGCTCTGGCCCAAGCCTCGTCATCTTGTCAATTCTTCACAAATGGACTGGTTTTTTTGTCTAAAAGATATAGAAGCTTCTTGCTCTGGTAACTTACAAAGCAAGATGGGATACAAAATATAATTAATATATTATATTAATATAATTAACATATTATATTAATATATAGCATATAATATATAATTAATATATTATATGTGTCTGGTAACTATGAAGAATGAGATGATCTCAGGGTGTGGACAAAATCTACTAATTTGTTAGAGAAGAGCATTAAAAAGAGATGAATATAATCAATGGATATGCAGTTAGGATATTAAGGAATGCATTTTTTAAAATTCTAATATGCTATAGAAACAAATGTGATGAAGACAATTTGGGAGAAAATAGACTAGGTTGGCCAAAGAGCTAGTTTGGTTTCTTTGCGGAAACTGGCTGTAGTAGTGCCAGTTGTCCTTAACCTCATTGGAAACAGTTTTGTTAGATTGCATTGTGACAGCTGTCATATCAGCATGCATTTAAAAAAAACATCAAAAGGGGTGAATTTTTGTATAGCCATTTTAAGATTGAATAGGGAAGAAAATACACAATATTTTTGGCATATTATGCTTTATTATTTCAAGAAAGATAAAAATGCAACTGAAATGCAAGGAAAGATGTGAGCAGTGTATGGAGAAGGTGCTGTGACTGATCGACTGTGTCAGAAGGGGTCTGCGAAGTTTCCTGCTGGAGATTCCTCACTGGATGATGCGCCACGGTTGGGCAGACCAGCTGAAGCTGATGGCAATCAAATCAAGACTTGAATTGAGAACAATCAATGTTATATCACACAGGAGATAGCATACTCAAAATATCCAGATCAATACAGTTATTGGTGAAACTGAAAAATGAGTCCTTCATTTAATGGAAAAAACTGAGTGAACTTTTTGGTCAACTCAACATAAACCAGCACAGACGGACACACAGCAGACAATGCAGGTACATGTAACTTAAGCCAGCGCTGTGCATACACGGGTTCCCAACCGCCAGCTGACCTCTGAGCAACTGCGGTTTGAACTGTGCGTTTATGATACAGTATGTGCTTGATAAACTTTAGTTGGTAAAGGATCATAATAGAAACAATGATATTAGCATTAATATTTGAATTTCCCTGAAAATAGCAAAAAAAATTCTCTGGAGAGGAATCCATTTGACAAGTCATCTATATTCTTGCTGATTTATTGTAGATACAGAAATGACTTCCACATTATAAAGTAAAAATGTGAGTTTTTTAAATGGTTCTCAAGTATTACCCTTACCCAGAAAATGTGCCTTCTCTCCCCACATGCCTCCTGTCAGTCCTGTATAATTTTCGGATCTACAGTGACAGGAAGTGGAGTTCCTTATTCTCAGGCTCAAAACGGACTGCTCCAGTTGTCTCCGTGTCCTTTGAGTAGCAAAGCTGGGCTCCTTCCTCATAAGATATGAAGTCAATTGGCCTATAAAACCTATCCAGATTGAAATATTTTGATTGGAGACAAAGGCTGATTAGGGTTCTAAAATTTGGGCTTTCAACCAAAATTGGCTATCTGACATAAATTTATTCTCCTCATGAAAAAAACTGCAAAACAGACTTTCTATACACTGTATTAAATCCAAATAAACAATGACATTATTCTGGTTTGCTTCATTTTGAGCACCCGTCCTTCTTTGCTAGAGTTGCCAGGTGAGCCGCTCCTGTTCTCCAGTTCTTCAGACGCACCTTTATTTCGTGCCTTTGCGCCTGAGCTGTGGCTGGTGCGTAGCCCCTCCAAAATTCATGCAATCTTCTCTTCCTAGCTAGGACTTTGCTGCTTTATAAAATATATCAGAATTGCACATTTCCTTTATCCCCACCTTTCTTTTGGCACTCCTTCCTTTTTCTCCATTTTCCTCCTTTCCAAACCATTCCTTTCGTCTTTACACCCTGACTCTCTGACACAGCATCCATCGTCTCCTCTATAATTTTTCCTCTCCGCAGGCTCTACCCGTGCGGTCTTCAGTGAGCAAGTGCCCCTTAAACACCTACCACGTGTCAGGCCTGTTTGTCTGGAAATACATCCTTGCCGTTCTGTGGCTTTTCCAGCTCTGGTAAGTGCCTACCAGACTTCTCAAGGCTGCTTTTCTATCCCACAGTTTCTTCCTGTTTCTTTGTGTGGCAGGAGGAGGGATTTGTTTTCTTATGCAAACTCTGTTATTTTGCAGGGAAAGACTCAGTTTCCGAACACAGTGCCTCTGACGTGATCATCTCTTTGGGACAGCGAAGTGTTATTATGATTCAGATGTCCTAGCTTCAGGTGAGCAGGCGCGTTTCCGTAATGCTCGGGAGAAATACAATCATCATCCTAACTCTTTTTGCAACACATCAAGTTATTGTTGGCTAAGATATTCGGGGACATTGTTGTTGTATTACAAAGAAGTCATAAACTACTTAATTAATCCAAGTTCCATCCGATCAGCCCCTGATGACCCTCCCGCCTTGTCTGGCAGATGTTCCCCTTTGCCTTTCAGAGTCACACACTGAGCTACCCCTCATTCTAAGATATGTCCCTTCTTGCTCACCTCTTCCCTGCCACACTCGCGGTCCTGTGTATGCGGAAGCACGTTCTCAGTTCTTGGACTCTTAAGAGTAGGATTCTCCTCTCACCTCAGCGCATGCGCCCCTTTCCCCGCGAAGCCTTCCTCGAGGTCCCGGGACCCGACTGCCCGTCCGGCCCTCTGCTCCCACGGCAGCCTCTGGGACCCTCATTCTGGTACAGAGGTGGTGCTCAGCAAATGTCTGTTCAACGAACAGGACGTGTTATTTTAACACTGGCCGCTAGGAATGTGTATTTTATTGCAGACCAGTGCTGGTTCATTTCTGCATTGTTTAACAGAGTAGCTGAGACTAAGGAAACAGGGACGTCTAATTGGGATTTGATAGTGGGAATTAACCAAGCAAGTGATATTCCCCTTCAGCCTAGGGCTGTACAGAAAAAAAACAGACAGGAAAACTTATTAAAAATTAGTAAAGAATGAGAAATCTTGGCTATTGCATCAACATATTATCATCAAACATCCCATCTATTCGGCTCTTTGATGTATGAGGTCAGTGACGGTGATTCCCGTATATGGATGCCTATAGGGCCTCTTCTGACATGTTGAATGTCCTCCTAAAGCAAGGAATATTTCCTGTATTATTTTTTATAATTTTTATTTTCATTTTTAATTCAAGAGAGAGAAAGCTATGCAGCCCTTCCCTTTATGTCCACACACCTTGAGAGTCTTCAAGAAATACGAGAGAGTCGTAGAAAGGGCACAATAATTGGGGTAAGTCACTTTAAATTTAGTTTTTTAAAGTAATTAAAGAATACAAACTACTATGTATGTATTTTTGTTGTTTTTACTGCACAAGTAAAAAATGCTATCATTTTACTTTATAGTTAAAACCTTCTCAATTTCTTATGTGGATTTGAAGCGTGACAAGGAGCCAGTGTGAATAATATCAATCATACCTCACGCATTTAATGCTTACCATATACAAGCCCTTTTTCACGATTAATTTTAAAAATGCCCCTACTTTATCTCTGTGAAGGGTATTAGGCAACTTTTTTTGCCCTAGTAACTGTAAACTTCTTGACAGAGGAGGTATATCATTTTATCTTTGCATTTTTGGCACCAGCATGCATCCTGAAAAATTGCTCAATACATTTTTAAAGAAATGAAAAAAATGAGCAGAAATAGTGAATCAAAAACAGTAAATGTTCTTTGAAAATTCACAACGTGAGTGAATGGCAGAGACAGAAATTGGATTCAGGCTTTCTGGATTCTAAACTACTTTGAATCCGAAGAACCCACAGTAAACAGTAGCAAGCTGCCTGGACCCTCGTCTATGTCACAGACAGTGTGCGGGCGCGAGGACATGTTCTGCTGGGGAGGGAGGGCTGGACAGCCACAGAGATTACGGCACAGAAAGGCGCACAGGGCCAGCGGGAGGAGGGTCCGCGCAGCCTGTGGGTGAAGTGCAGAGTCAGACAGGCCAGCTGAGCTGTCAGAGGGTCTCTGATGCACGGAGTTTGGGAGCTTTCAATGAGATAAGAAGCTCATATCAAGCTGAAATTAACTATTTGCTTTTTATAGTGGTAAAAATATATATTATACAAAATTCACCCTTTTTAGCATCAGATTCCTCAAAACATTAAACAAAGAGTTGCCATACGATCCAATGATTCCACTGCGTGTATATATACCCAAAAGAAATGAAAGCAGAGTCTCAGATGTTTTGTACATTCACGTCCTTAGCAGCATTATTCACAACAGTCAGAAAGTGGAAGCGACCCAAGTGTCCATCAATGGTGAATAAAGAAAATGTGGTACATACACACAATGAACTATTATTCAGCCTTAAGAAGCAACTAAATCTGATACATGCCACAATATGAGTGAAACTTGAAGACGTTATACTAATTAGCTGATCATAAAGTAATATCTATTACATGAAATTAATTTTAGAATAGTCAAAAATGAACCTATAAACAACCTACAAAGATTCTTGCAGAAGCCCTTGTTCTTTTTATTAATAGACAGAATCACAGTAATAGTAGGAGACGTTACCATGCCGCTCACACCAATAGATAAAGTATCCAGACAGAGAGTCAACAAGGGAACATCAGCCTTAAACTATATATATCAGATGAACTTGACAATTTCGGAACATGCCATGTGAAAGCAACAAAATGTGCATTATCCTCAAGTGGTCAAGGAACATTCTTAAGGATATACTGTAGGCAGGAACACAAAACAAGTCTCAATAAACTTAAGACGACTGAAATCGTAGTAAACATCTTTCCCAACCATAACAGTATGAAACTAGAAATCAAATGCAAGAAAAAGAGCTGAAAAAGTCACAAATAAGTGGACATTAAACAATATGCTACTGAAGAACTATTGGGTCAATAAAAAAATTTAAAAAAATAAAAATACATAGAGACAAATGAAACTGAAAATACAACATGCATACCTAAATATTTGGGATACAGCAGAAGAGGTACTTAAGAGGAAACTTTTTAGCAATATAAGACAAGCACAAGAGACAAGAAAAATCTCAGACATTCTAACCTTACACTTTGGAAAAAGAACAAACGAAACCCAAAGTCAATAGAAGGAAGGAACTAATACCAACTGGAGAGGAAAAAAATGAAATAGAAAGTGAAAAGACAATAGAAAGGATCAATGAAACTAAGACTTGGGTCTTTGAAAAGATAAATGAAACTGACAAACTGCTAGCTGGACTAAGAAAAAAAAAAAAAGAGAGAAGATTCAAGTAAATAAAATCAGAGATGAAAGAGGATTTCATCTTTTTCCAAACATGAAAGTCCTTTTCAGCCAGTTCATATTGGTTCAAGCCCCTCTATTCTATGCTACATTGTGTTAGGTTTTGCAAGCAAAAATAACTCAAATTGTATATCTGAAATGGATATAGACTGTGTAAAATCTAATTCTTGCAAAAAGATATGCCTTATTTTTAGAATAAATATACCATAGACTTGGATCAATCAATACACTTTAAATGAACTAAAAAATTCAAGATTTTTACCTTTTGGCTTTTTATAGAATCTGTGTTTCTCCACGTAGAGGTAAATATTACTATGCAAAATAGTTATTCAGGTGATTTTTTTCCCTCTAGTGTTTAATTGAACTGGAGATAATAGCACTGATAATATAAAATTTTATATAAATTTATCTTAATGGAAGAGAGACAACGTCCAGGTGTTTTACAAAGTGCATGAGTGATACATAAATACTGGGATTTACTGCTGTCCCAGTTCAGTGCTGGGAGAAGGAGGAGAAAGAACTAGGAGCTGCGTCACAGAACAAACGTGACTGCATGCGGCAATCACTTTTCTCGCGCGCAGCGAGGCAGTGTTTATAAATTTGGTCTTCAACAATCTGTTTTTCAGATACAGGACAAATAGAAGTAGGTTCTATTTTTGTAACTGAGTCTTGAATGTGTGTATAAAGTAAATATTTTTATGAAAATAGTTTTTTTTTAAGAGGATCATTTGTTATCCTGATAATTTGGATGTTAAGAGCAACTATCACCAATTTTTTAATTATTACCTTTTATTTTCTAACAGAAGTTGAAGGCACTAATTCGATTATTTATATGCAATGCAAGTTGAAGGGACATGCCTCTTGGTAACTGAAATTACTTGGAAGTTTAATAGTTTATGGCCATTAATTATGATTTGTTTTAATTTAATTAGACTGAAATTACTCTAAACTTACACTTGTTAAACTTGTCCCACTGTGACTCAAACAGCCTCCGCTTTAGAAATGGAACAATTTTTTAAGACATTTGTATTCATAAAAACACTTAAACGTGCCTTAATAAAAATGTATTTTGATTCACTCTGATAGCAACACATTTTCAAATTTGGGCCAAGAAAAAACGTATAACACTTCCTTAAAGAAAGCCATTATAAGACTTCCACTTAATAGAAATTATATTATAGCGAACTGCCTGCACATAAGGCAAAACAAAGTAGTGAATGCAGTGTCAGCGGCTGCCCCAAATAGAACACTTCGTTCTTAGTAACTATCAGGGACGCTACTTAAGAGGAAAATACACTGTTAGCATTCCTCTGCTGGGAAAACCAGAAAAATCAGAGAGGAGATTAGCACAGCTGGGTAAGAGAATACGCTAACCTGCAGAAGGTGCCCCATGCAACGGGTTCTGACTCCGCATCCTAAGTCCCAGGCAGGCGGCCATCACAGAGCTGGTGACCAGTTACGGATCAAACGGCAGCTTTTGCGTCACGTACCTTTCCAGGACTATCTACAAAACAAGGTGCTTTATTTCACAGGTTCGAGATGTTTTGAAATTGTTACTATGACTTTCTCTCTCATGGGTAATAGCTTTAACCAAATCATGCTTAGTTCTACCCTGAGTCAAATATCTATCAATTGCAATGCCTGCAACTGCGAGTATTCCAACGGACTTATGTAGCGAAAACACCTATATAACTAGTACTCCAGAAGACGGCCTGGTTTTAGGATTAGTTGGTTCTTCAGTTCATGTATTGTTTCCAGATTCCTTTCTTGCCTTTTGCTCTGTTTGCCTGAAACGTGGGTCTCACCCTATGGTTGTACGACCCTATGGCTCTGTTGCCAGTGGAACCGGGTCTGAACCTCGTTCTTTCTGCACAGAACGTGGGAGAAAGTGCAGGCCGTCCCATTGTTCCCGCTGAGGAAAACTTCTCCAGAAATCGGCAGGAGACTTTTCTCCTCTCTCCCTGGTTGGAATGGGGACACATGCTCATACCTAAATGAATCAGGGACAGGTGTGTGCGGGGAGATACATTTATCCTTAGATCAATCAAGTTTATTCTTGAGCCAATATTAACTCTTCAAACAACAACTCAGCTACCCAGAGGGCGACGAGCAGAAGGGATCACGTACTACTGCCCGGTGCTTTCGTCTCCCCAACGTCCAGAGAGACCCCCTTCTGGACCGTACGGCTTTGAGAATGCTCACTTTCACACAAAATATTTCCACCCATCCCATCTGGGGTCATGGTGGGAGGCCTTTGGCCTTTATTTACTTGAATTTTATTGCTCTTTATAACCTGATAGCTTTGAATGAAAGCCCTGTGCCTTTATTGCCATTATATCTCAGTTAAGAATGTTTGTAAGTCTGTCTTAAAACTTCTCCCCATATTATCTGTAAGTTTTAACGCATACTTTCAACTGATGTAATGTTTCTCATCACTGATCACTTGGTAGAAAATGAACCAAGTTATATTCTTTTTAAATGTTTAATGTAAAAATAAAAGTTGTAATAAAAATAAGTAAATTGAGCACTCCAATCTCCATAAACATAGCTCAATGACATTTAAGTCAAGATTTAAAAAATGTATTACTAAATAAGTTGAAAGTTTAAAATTTATTTTATATGTTATATAATATTTTTAAAAACTTCAAAATCTTAGGCAACTTTCAAAACATCCATGACTAGGGTATTTTTGTATAGTACATCTCGTGCAAAATTATTCTAGTTCCATAGCTGAAAATTCATCTGTTAATCTCAGGTAATCCGCTAACTAGTTTATTATTAGAATGAACACAGCATGATTAATGATGAATCTTTTTCATAAGCGCAATGCAGTTAACTTTTGTCTAAATAAAACACAAAGAGAAAAACAGAGATTCATTTTTTAAGGGTCACGTCCTGTGTAAGTTTAGTCGTTTATTGTTCAGGCAAATCAAGTCACGTTGCACGGTGTAGATTTAAAGCTGCTTAGGGTGGAAGCCTGTATTTTGACACTAAGTGGTTTAAGTCTAATACTTAAATTATATTCTCAGTGTTATTTTTAACATGCTTCTTGTTGTGGGCTCTTTCTCTTCTTTTTAAAAACAAATTAGCAATGAGTTATAATTATGTCTTTTAGTGTAATTAATGTAAATACGGTGTGTGGAGGAATCTTGAGAGGGAAGCCAGAAAACGCCTTCAAAATTAAGTGCGGCAACAGACCAAGGGTGTTGGATTGCAGGGCAATTTCTGCAGCGCCCCTCTGCCCCCAGCCTGAAGCCCAGCTTGTGTTCAGGCAGGCGGAATGCTTTAGTTCACATTTAGGGAACTATTTTCCAGATCTAAATTCAAGATTCCAATACTCCTGAAATTAATCCTTAATGTTTAAGTCTGTAGAAATGCAGCTTCAAAATTTAAGGAATAAGACTCCTTGCTTCTAAGACAAGTTTTCTTACGCAAAGCATGTGTGGTCTAGACTTCAGGTTTACAGGAAATTCAGAATGAATTTGCCATTTTATCATCCTTACAATTTAAAGGAAGGAATAGTGACGTTGGAGACTTTTTCAAATGTTATAAACATTACATATACAAATTATATAGATATAAAAAATAAATCGTTGCCATTGCATTAAGGCCGCCCACAACAGGGCCATCTGCTGCCCTCCGACTGCACCCTCTACTGCAGTCTCCTCACCTCTGCCCCCGCGACCCTGCCCGCCTGGCTGCCCCCTCAAACGCTCGGGCGCGCCGGCCTCAGGAGCAGAGAGCCACAGCCCCATCCCCTCATCTCTCCAGGCATATAAATAAAGAGTTGTTTCTAACCCAAGCCTTTCTTAAAATATTAAGGGAAACAGACACAAATTACTTTGGACTTTAAACTCAGTATGTTCAGCATTCAGGGTCACTTGTGAATCAATGAGACTTTTATATTCATTTGTTCACTCTATAGTTATGTACTGAACAATCACTGTACACCATACATTGGTTTAAGCGTTGGCTTAAATGGTAAATAAAACATGAAAATCCCTGCACTCATGGACCTTACAATTTGGCAGGGAGGGGATACACAGCTAAAAAGTAGTGATGCAAGTGCAAAGGTGAAAAATTAAGCAAGAGGGGATATACAAAGAGTGTGTGTGTGTGTGTGTGTGCGCGCGCGCGTGTGCACGGGCATGTGCATGTGTGTTATGTGTGTAGAGGTATGCAGACTAGACAGGCAGCCAGAAAAGACCCAACAAGGAACGTGGCATTTGGGTTTCCCTCTGGAGAGGTGAGGGGATGGGGCTGTGGGATCTGTCCTCGACACTGGGCTGCCTGAGCGTTTGGGGGAAGAGCCAGGTGACCGGGGTTGCTGCGGCTAAGTTAAGGAAGCTGGAAAGGAGAGGACATCAGAAGAGGCAAGAAAAGGTGGGGCCGCGGAGAGCCTTCATGGAGTGATGAAGGTTGATTCAGCTTAGCAGTGCCCTGCCTCGTTGGATAAAGGATCACTCTTGTTTCTCTGTCAGAATTAGACAGAAAGGGCCAAAGGCTGACGCGGGAGGATGGGGGCCAGGCTACCGTGGCTCTCCCCGCGACTGCTGACAGGGTCGGGGACGGCGGCAACCGGAGAGGCGCTGGGAAGCCTTCTCAGTATAGTTTGCCAACAGAATTGATAAATTAATTCTATAAAATAAAAATGTACAGTTATAATGTCTTTTTTTTAATAGCATACCATTAGGATTGGTGAAGGACTAAAAAGTCAAAGCTAATATTTCAGTATGTAGAAGGGACACTGGACTAGGGTTTTGCAGACACACATCTTAGTAGCTGTTAGCCTTTAGCTTTGAGACTTCAGCAAAGATTTTTAAGCTTTCAAGGCCTTGGTTTTATCAGCAGAATGAGGGTAGTTGTAAAACTGGCCAAATCATCCCACTGTCCATTTTTGTATATACAATTTTATGGGAACAAAGTCATGCTCACTTGTTAATGTATTGTTTTTGGCTGCTTTTGAACTATAATAGCAGAGTCAAGAAGTTGCAAAAAAGCTGTTTAACTAAAATATTTACTACCTGGCCCTTTCCAGACAAAAGTTGTTTGATTCTTGGACTAGATAATAAAAATCTCCAGTTCTATGAATTTAGTGAAGACAGAATATAAATATTTGGGGTTCTGAGTCATTTCTGTATTTAGTATTGTAAAAGGCCTACAAAGCTGCATATTTTCTATGCAATCAACCGATCAAAACCAAATCATGAGAGGTAGCTCACAGCAGTTCAGAAAATGTGTGATTTTTTAACCACTAACAGTGCACATTAATGATAATGGATTTCTACATTTACTGGCGTTAAGAGATGAGTAGAGTTTGTTGTTGAATGAAAAACAGGTGCTCTGTGCGTGTGTGTATGTGTGTGTGTGTGTTTGTGTATAAACATTTTCTCATTCTTAAATTAGTTATTCATTCATTTATCATTTATTCACAACTCATTCATTTATATGTATGTATGGACTTGGAAACATTATGAAATGACATTCTCCAATGTTAACGTAGTATAATTATTGTTGAATTTATTATTTTTACTGAGTTGTGTTTGAGAAAATACAGCTGAGTTGTATTTGAGAAAATGAGAATTTTCTTAAAAATAAAGGTAATATATGCAAACATTAAAATAAAAGCCCAATGAACACATATCCTATGTCTCTTGAGTCCTCTACTGACCTAGAGTGGTAAAGAAAATGTCAAGGTGAAGGGCCAAAATAGATATAAGTGGCAGACTATTTACAATGGTGAATTATCTAGTGATTAATATCACTGTTATTGGCAACTTTGGCCTATTCTAGGTAGCATGTTAAGTACACATACTTCACAAAGAAAAGAAACTTAATAGGTGAAGAGAATATGGAGGAGATGGAATTCCTTTTCACAATTTGCCCTGGGCACATTATAAATAACCCACGTGGCTGAGCTGATCAGCAAATATGACTTCCACATTAGAGCCCTTTGCTACTTAGTCTTTCATTTATTTTCCCCAAGTTACAAATATAATTTAAATAATATACTTTCTCAAACTTCCTATTTATAAAATTGTGAATTATTCTTTTCTTCTTGTACAATCCTTCTACATAAGTAGGCATCCCCTTACTATTTATAACAAAACAAACAAACCTCTTACAAAAAGCAAAATGAGGATGTTTTCATTGGCATATTGGACTCGGCAACAAGCAATGAGCAGTTGTGAATGAATAGGCTCTTCCTTCCAATTCAAGGATTTATGTTCCTGAATACAGCAGGGAAACCTGGCTCCCAAGTTCCTGTTCCTACATATGTTTAGACAACTAAACAATTGTGAATAAAATTAGGAAGACGCTGGAAGATGTAGAGCAGAGTGATAACAAAGTTGAAAGCGTTTACAGACCCGAGAAGGAAACAATAAAAACATAGCTGAGGTTGGGTTTTAGTGACAATTTTCAAAGATAAAAGTGATAACATATACACATACACACACAAATTTGATTTTTTTGGCTCAAGAAAAAATATAAAATTAAACTTAATAAACTATCATCACTAATGGTTCTCGATTTAAGTCCATTATTTTTTTTGGTGCTCAATTCCTCATTTCCTTCCTTCAACAATTTAGTACGTATTTAATGGCAACATACTATCACAAGTGAATCTAACATCCTAAAGTAGAAAAAACTTCAGAACCTACTGTTAACAAGTATTTATTGAACACCTGCCTTTCAGCCTCATCTAATGAACTTACCAATTTCATCCTCAACCCGTCAGTGTCCAGCCAGTACTTTCACTCGCTGCCCGTTTTCAGTATTAGTCTTTTCACATTTCTAACCATGTTGTTAAATATTTCAAGTCCTACTGAGATTTAAGTCTGTCCATCACTTGGCACTATCAATGGCCACACGTAAGGGATATTATCAAGTAGGACATAGGTATTCCCTTATAAACGTAACAGTGGTCGTTTTCCGTACAGGCAGAACCGTACATTTGGTGACACTACTACTCACCAATAACTGTCTGGTCTGCGCTATGTTCCAACCACTGTTCCAAGTTCTTTCTATACTGAAATTCTGCTAAGCATTACAACAACCCAATGAGAAAAGTATCATTACTACTATCCCAATTTTTTACAAATGAGCAAACTAAGGGATGGGGAAAAAAAATGCCCGCGGTGCCCAGAGCGTGGTAGAAGTATCAGAATTAAACCTGAGAAGTCTGGCTTCTGGTCTGTGCTTTTAACCACTAAGCTATGAACCAATGGCATCTCATTTATTTCTCTAAAATTCTACTTAAATCATTTGGGTCACATAATGGGAGAGCAATTTTCATATAAAATCTTGATATTAATTATTTTGCCAATCGATTCTTTTAAAGACAGTAAGTTTTCTACCTGACCGTTCTCAAAGCCAGCAACACAGATGGAAGAAAACAGTCTCCACATCCATTAGAAGATACTGTTTTTATTTATATTTCAATACTATAAATAATGATAAATGGATATATCCACACTTAAATAAATCTAGCTGCATTTAGGCTCATAAAATTTTCAACCCCTATGCAACTTTGTGAGCTATTTTTAATATAGGTATATACACCTATGTGTCGGTATTAACAGAGAACTTCTAACTCATGTATAATTCAGATCCTTCCTTGAGTGAACATTGAATGGTAAGGCTTGGGGTTACCATCTTTTCATGTCGTAAGTCAGCAACTCCAAAGTACAGTCTGTGAACCTCTAAGAGCTCCAGAGACAGTTTGAAAAATGAGTTGAAAACTATTTACCCAATAACATGAGGCTGTTATTTCCCTGTTTAATTGGGTTGATATTTGCCCTGACTGGGCAAGCTCAGCCATGGGTTCGGTGCTCTACCTGAGGGCGCCTCGAGGCGGTGGCAGCAGCTGGCACTGCAGTCCTCGTGCTCACACAGGCACAGTTTGTTAAAAATGCCGGTTTCACTTAAGGAAATCCTTGATGAAGCACCTAAGGTTCATTTTCATTAAATGTTCATCCATGAAAACATGTGACTTCTAAATATTTGTGTGATAAAGCTGGGGTATGTATACAGCTCACTTCTGTTGGGTGCACAAAGAGAAACAGTTGGACAAGTAAAAGCTCTCACACAACAACCAGCTGCTTTTTGCATGGAACACTATTTTTCCTTGAATGAAGGATGGGCAGACAAACCACGATTATTCAGACTTATATATGTGGATCTGGCAGATACCTTCTCAAAAAAGGAATGATGTGAGTCCGTCACTGCAAAGAAAAAACTCCCAGGATTTGTTGCTGGTGAAGAAATTCAAGCTATCAAGTGAAATTTAGAACTTTGAAAAACTTATTTACCACGCTGAGCTCCACAGCTTCTAATGCATGAAGAATTTTCTGATGGGGTTGGTGAAGATATTAATAAATAATTTTTAATATTGTATAGTGAAATGTGTCAACATCAGGAAAGTCTGTATAACTCAGTAACATGTGACAAATGTATAATTTTACAAAACCATGCACGGTAAAATAGTCTTTCAAAGTCCAAGTTTAATTAATGGGTTTTAATGTAGTGGAGTTCAGAAAGTTGACTGATCTGATCACAGATTTCATAGTGTAACTAACCTTTTAGGAATTACCATGTGCCAAGTACCGACGAAGTTGCAAAGAACACCACATGCAATTATCGACTGTTAAAATATATTTTCCTTTTCCAACTAAAGCCCTACATGAAGTCATATTTTCTTCATATACTTCAATCACAATAGATTCCCAAAACAGTCATTGTTCTTGCCAAATACTTTTTCTTTTGGAAAATACAGATATTTTCCATAAAACTATGTTATTTATATTCACTTACAGTGGGTTTTTACTATTTTTAATTAATATTTCTCTTTTAATTTATAACATGCTAAATATTAACAGATATGACCCACGTCAACAAAGCTCTTTGGAGATGCTCAATAATACGTAAGAGCATAAAGGGGCTGAGACCAGCGGGTGTGAGAACCGCCGCCAGAGACCGACGTTTAGGTGGCGCCGCTGCAGCTGCAGGAGGGAGAAGCCTACCCAGCCTGTTTAGAAATTCCTATGGACACTCGGGTCTGTTTTGCAAAGGTTCTTTATTGACAAGGTCTTTTCAAGCTAGCACGGGTGTGTAAGTGTTGCTCCATAACTCTGATACAATTGCACAAAACCAGACACTACTCTTCTTTCTTCCCCATTATGTGTAAGTATGAAAGCTGAGGTACTGTACAACAAATTCTGTGCTGCTAAAAAAAAAAAAAAAAAAGGTGTACTACTGGGAAGATCCTTGAAAACAATGGCCTTTCTCATTGGTTAATCCACTGTGTGCTGGGTCTTCTTTGCCGTTTGATTAAGCATTGATGAGAGCATTCATTGACAGGACCACAGGCAGAACAAAATGTGTTTTCTATTAGAGAAATTGCTGATCTGAGAAAGAAAAATTTTACTGTGAACGAATTTTTCAATGTGAAATTATAAAAGCACATTATGGAATTCCTAGCATCAGGGAGACAACATGTTCTGAAATTTGGTGTCCTGAACACCCGGAGCGGTTAAAGTGGATCGCATGCCCTCCCACAAATTTCGTTATCCACTTTGCCAGCCTCCCTTCCATTTCCTGCTTTGTATTCTCTTTAAGAAAACTACTTTAAGGATGTTGAAACTGGTTTTTGATGTCAAAGTAACACTTCCCTTGTTTCCTATGTTTGAGGAGAGGCCTGGAAGCTTCATTAGTCCCTCATTAGGGTTTTCCAGGAGTTCAGCTATTGATTCCATAAAGCTCCTTTCCTGTATTTCTGTAAATGTGTACAATCGCTGCCACACATCTTCCCCCAGACCTAACTTTGTTCTCCAGGGGAAGGCAGGCACTCAGCTAGCAGCCTGACCTCCTGGATTCCTAGATGATGTAAGAGAGAACTGTCTGTTATTTAAAGATTTTTCTTCCCTTTCTACTACATAGCTGATGTTTAAAATGGAAATTTCCAGGTAATTATAGCACATATGGATAAATAATTATAAAAGTATTCCACTCTGATTTTTCTTGATGATACGAGAGCTATGGGCTTGAGACCTGGGCAAGGCTACTAGCACTTAAAAACTACTCATTGATTTCCAAATAGTGGTAGCAATTAGAGTTCCTACTTAGGGTAACATCAGTTCCTGCATGTTAAGAATGTATAAAGGTTCCTGAACTCTTTGGGGTCAAAAGGATAGTAATTGTTCATATCTGAAAGGGAAGGCCATGCAATCAACTTTTCAGGATGTTTTCCCTTCTAGAAATGGTTTTAAGACGAATTCGCAGTCTAATAACGTATTGTGGTTTCCACAGTCCCAATTTTGATCCCCACCTAAATTTGCACTGGCTTCAGCTGTCTCTTATGTAAAATAAGAACACACCCATCATCCCTCATTTCCATACAGCTTTTCGTGAGAAAGAGATAATGCCAAATACGGGATAGCAATTCAAACACTAATGAATGCTCTACTACGTCCCGGAGCAAAATAATAAAATAGTAGAATTTTAAAGTAATCCTATTTCAGGGTTTCAGTTAAAGTAGAGTTAAGAACGTCAGACCAGAAATCAAAGGACCAGAATATGGGTTTCAGTTCTTGCAGTTCTGTTTTCTCCATTTGAAACAGGAGTAAGAGTACGTGTCTTACTAAGTGTCTTGTTGAGCTGCTGTGTAAAAGCGCCGAGCATCCTGGAAAGCCGTACATGGGCAGCTCTGGTTGCCAAGGCTCTCCCTCCGCCTATTCTTGTTCTCTCCGTCCTTCAAGCCACAGGTCAAGTCACTTTTTTGTAGGAATCCCTAGTTCTATTCAGCCCCAAACAGCTTAGCTTATGAACTCGCTCTTGCCGTACATAGAATTAAAACAGACAGTACTCATTAATTCCCTCACGACATCAACTGCCTAATGATTGTGTGGTGTTTTTTGCCTTCTTCTGTATTCGCTGTTTCTCAAACTAGACTGTATGCCCCTTAAAGTTATTAAAGCTTTCTTATTTTTCTTTGGGTATTTTATAGCTTGCAGTGTCTTGTACATAATTAATGCACTATTAATATTTTCTGATTATTACATGAAGGACAGGCTTCATGAGGTTTTCAGAGTCCATGAGATACTCGTGGAAGTATTTAAGACACGATTGAAGGAAATAACTTGTAATTATCTTGTCTCTCTTGGAAGAAAGATAAGTCCATGTAGTTTGGAACAGGAAAGGGATAAACAAATTATTTAAAGTTTAATGTCATAGATAAGAAAACTGGAGCCTAGGACGGTTTGTGTGTCAGAAAATCAATATATAAGTCATCACTGATTTTCATATTAGACAAATAGTTATCATTTCATGACTTTATATAATCTCTTGAAACAAATTTTCTGGTAAATATAATTTAAATGTGTACCTCATAATAGCTAGATATGAGTCCTCTCTCATTTCAAGTTCCTTACCTTTTTATCCTTGGCTGTCATAAATCTAGGTATTGAGGTCATCTGGTGATTGCTGTCTTCTTTCTTAAGGAAGGAAATAATTTCTGATTCCATGTTTTTCTTCTGAAAAAGGTTTACATAATTTGTTTCTGAAGATTCTGTGGAAGGACAATGTAAAAAACATCAACTTAAAATTCAGTATTTCACATATGTCAGATGCAGATTTACTTTTTTATTGACTTTATTGGGGTGACCTTGGTTAATAAAATTATATATGTTTCGCGGGCACCATTCTACAGCCCGTGTACTGCGTCCCCCGCCCCAAGTCCAGTCTGTCGCCGTCACCTCTTACCGGCCGCTCACCGGCTTCTGCCTCCCGCCTCGGGGAATACAGGTTGGGGAAATAATACCCTGGCTGGTTTATAGGGATATAAAGACATGCAAAGAAAACCATTATTCCCAGGAACAAGAAATCTGTCCCTATTATCTCTCCACTGTCTGCCATGCGCAGAGTGTCAGATTCATCACACAGTGCGACTTGACATCCTCGTCACCTCCTGTCTTACTGTGCTGAACCTGTTTATTTAAACCATTTAAAACACAGAAGCAACTTCGTAACTCAACGGCTGAATAGGAAAGCAACCTCCCTTACGTTTTGTGCTACGGGCATTAATCTGGACTTCGGTTAAACGATGACAAAAGATTCCGTCACTCATCCTAATTTTAAGTTGAGAGAAAGCTGTTTTGTTCTAGTTCATTGGTTGTTTTCTTTTAAACTCAGAAGCAGTGCTGAGGTCAGTAAGTCCATTTTTAAAATACCACCTTTTAATAAAAACCGGTTTTCTGATGCAGAAAGTATTTCACTGTCAGGCCAACCCAGCCTTACAAAGCAGCCTCAGTGCTCCTTCCTTAAAATAAGAGCCGATCTAAAGAGATGGAAAGTTTTACTTTCCATGGTTCCCCCCAAACACAGAAGCCGAGATCACGAAAGGAAGCTCCGTACTGCTTAGGGCAGAGGGAAGACAAACAAACAAAATACCTGCTCACTGAAGGGAAAAAGAGTGGCCGCCTGTCGCGTAAAACGAGACCTTGAGCAGGGCTCTGTAACTGCCGTGCAACAATCACAAACATCGGAACATGTTTAAATGTCTCTGTCAAGCCCCTCATTTATATATGAGAAAACATCTGCTCAGAGAGAGAGAATTTCACAGTGAAGCAGAGCTTGGGAGGGTCCCCTGAGCCTCTAGCAACCATTTGGGATCTTGGCTGAGTGTTCTTCCCAAGCGATCTCAAGCATGTCCAGGCATCCCTGTCGCATTGGACAGTCAGGTGCTGGCCGTGGACTTGGTGCCTGCACTGTGCCCTGCTCTCCGTCCTCTGAGGCCGAGTCAGAGGGGCCGCGAAAACAGACCGACCGAACGTACACTGGGTGCTGCGGTGCCTGGGACAGGCGTTTGTCTCGGGGTGCGCCTGGCACCGCGCCGCCGCCGTACTCAGCTGCGAGACCCGCGGCCCGAGCGAGTCTCCCGAGGTCAGACTCCGGCGGGAACTCAGCGAGCGAACGGGAGAAACAGAGGGCACCGGGCACACGCACTTTAGAATAACGGGCTTCAGTCCCAGCTCTGCCACCTCACCGCCTGTCTTCTCCACCCTGGTCTCCCCGACACACCCTCTGATAGAGGAGTGCAGCTTAACCTCTCTAGGCATCACCTTCTCAAATGATGATGTAGCAACGGAACAGTCTACATACAGCTTGTACAGTTGTTAGGATTAAATGAGAAAATCAATAAAAAAGCACTTTATTTTTAAACACGCTGCAAACAACAAAGTTATTCTTCAAGGTCATAAAAGAGGAGACTCTATTTCAAAAATTTCACTTAATCAAATATGCACAAATGCATGTTTCAGTTGGTTTATGAAGGTTAATATTTTAAATAATTTATATTAGCATGGTTTAATAAGCTTTAAATGTATCAGCTTTGGTCATCAAATGTATGCTTTAGTGGTGACTATAAGAATAAATGAAAAATACCAGATGATAAAGGAAATTTCAAATAATTAATATGTATACCCATTTAAAATGTATTCAAAGTTACATACAATTAGATAGAAATGGAAATGCTATATTTTTGTATTCTGTTGAAATTAGAACATGAACTTAGAATATGAAAGAATAAAACCATGCCCTAATTTCTAAAAGAAACAATTTAAAAACATTTGGTGTATGATGCTCCATGATTAGCTCTGCATAAAAGTAATGTAAATGATGCAATTATAATGCATACTATCAGAGACTATTTCCCTGGATTTCCCATCTATCACATTTAGCTTTGGAGACACGAAAAAAATGATAATATCATTTCAAAAAGATAAATGCACTCCTCTGAGGCTGGGCTCGCACAAAGGAAAACATCAGGTTGAAAATGATTGCCCTTTCTCTGATGGTTTCCTTGATGAGGTACACAGAGTTTTCTACTGTGGCAAGAGCCGCTTAGCTCAAATGGGAAATGCTTGACTGTTTCGTTTGGAACAGATATTTTTTTTTTCAGCCACAGCAAGAGAGATGAAATTCTGTCTGGTGAGTGCAAGAGGGAAAGATATGTCCTTGTATTGAGAGTTTCTGCTAACCTTGCTACATTTAGGATCAGAAAGAAACTGGAGACTTGGAGCTTACGAAATTCTGAAGCCAAGAAAATAAGATGGAAGGAAAAAAAATTTAAGCAAAACTACACACATTCTGTTTTAGTAATCTTCTCTGCTTCCAGTACACTAGATAGCTTTAATAGGATTAACTTCTAGACAGTTTTAATAAACAGAATTATTAAGTTATTGGGTTCATGCTATATCTTATATACACAGACACATTTTTCTTGTGGTTTAATTGGACATTGGAATTTCAGCCTGGTAGAAGGTCTCCTAGATGTTTATATGAGATATATGTATATATAATGATTATATTAAAAGAAGTATTTCTAGTCAAACCTTTTTCTCTTTCCCAGTCAACTGCATTTGAAGGAGGACACTCCTATTTGTTTGGTGTAAGGATATTTTAGGCGATCCTATTTTTAAGTAGGAGAACGCAAAGAACTAAACTAAGTTGGGAGTTCAGATATAAATTTTATTCTAAAATTCTTGCATTTTTTTTTCTTTAAATTTATAATCGTAAGTAATTCATCTGAGCCTCAGTTTTCGCATTAAGAAATTCCCATAAATATCAGAAATAGTAATCTGTGATGTTTCTTAGTTGTAAGAAAGAGACTTTGCCGGATTAATGAGAAAATTAGTCTAATAATCGAGTGGGACGATTATGAAGGCCTCCCTACATGCCATGGGGTCTTCACAGCGCCGCCCGCCCACCGGGCCCCACCCCTCCTCACCCCTTTCCCAGGGGCGAAGCCAGGGCACGGGCCTTCCGCACTCGCCCACGGCCACACGGCTGGGAAGTGGCAGGTTGGCCTGTGCTCTCAACTAATACTCTAAGTGCAGTCTTTTGTTTATTAAAATAACACTGGGTGCTCACAGGAACATCGGGGCGCTGCACTATCAGACTCAAGGCTAAGCAGCCAGAAGCAATGCTCAAACCATGCTGATCAATGCGGCGCCGCCACCGCCGCCGCCGCCACCGAACCCCAATTCTAAGCCTGCCCATTTGTCCCACTGTCGCCTAACTTAGGTCTTCCACGCCTGCGACGGCCAGCGTCCCAGCAGCACTGTGACTGCTGTCACCGCAGCGGAAGAGGGGCGCAGCGCCGCTCCCTAACGGCAGGCCCTGGCGGGGCTGGGTGAGGGTAACACGGGGGGGAGCGCGTGGCTTGTCCCGCGTCTCCAGGCCCAGAACGCTGCCTCGGCCGCCAGCACTCCGGGCGAAGGGGCCTTCGGCAGGGGACCTTAAACGTTGTTGGAAAAGCAAAACCAGTAACGAAATCCCATCGAATTGTTCTGACGACTAATAGAAATAATGTACAGAAAGGGACAGTGCTTTATTAATATTAACTGTCATGGAGTCAGGCTGCCTCAGTCCAGACACTAGATTTCCCGTCATGAGTTGTGTGGCTTTAGATAAATTACCTTACTTCACTGGGCTGTTTGCTTCATAAGTTTTTGTGAGGATTAACCAAAATAAAGCATGCAACTGATTCATTGTATTAAGCACCCCAAATACACATATAAAGTAATTCTTCCTATATCTAGATATTAAAATAACTGAATACACATATAAAGTAATTCTAGCTATATCTAGATATTAAAATAACTGAATAATTTTGTTAAAGTAAATTAATATGATGATTTTTTTTTTTTTTTTTTTTTTTTTTTACCAGTTTACAGAATTTCCCTGTTTTGGGAAAGTACAAAGTTCCAATTGGCTTTTCTCAAACAATCGGGAAAATGCCATTAAAATTCAGATTCGTTTTTAATTAGTATTTTGGAACTTAAAGAAGTAGAATATTATCAGAAAATGGGTAAACCTAAGTCTTGAAGTTACTATTCAATTTGGAGCAGAGTACTCTCCCAAAACTACTTGTTTAATAAAACCTAACGCACATCGGTCTTTTGAGATCGACAGAAATCATAATATAAACCAAAATTTAAGCTTATTAAATTACTGTTCTATAATAAGAAAAAGGATTCAATGCAAAAAGATGAAATTAACAGGGATAAATATGAAGGTCTAGTATTCATGAGCCAAAAGCTCAATTACACAGGAACGTAATATGCAAGTCATAGTTTAGCATGTTTTAGATGTAGAAATGTCATCTTAAAGGCTAATTTCTTCCCATTCACTGGAACAAGGGGTGGCAGGTAACAGGCGTGGCCCCTGAGTTGCGGGTGGAAGTCTTCTGGGCGCTTCTAGGGGGGTCTGCTTCTCGGCAGAGGCGCCCTACCAGCCAGAGCGTCCGGGGTCGGTGTTGGGGGTCTCTCCCCTTGTGGCCTCCCTGTCCTCCCTTCTTGGAGGGTGTGAAACAAGGAGTAATCAGCCACGTTACGGCTGGAAGACACTTATGAGGAGAAGTCCCACAGTATTTTAACAACTGGTCCGGGAGGCCCATACCAGCTGCCTATCAGCCCGGCCACTGTCCTTCCTCCCAGGTGGCCCATCCTCACCACTTAACCTGGAAGGGAACCTCCACTGTCTACGAATCAACAAAAGCACGGAAAGGGCGGTACCTGCCTAGTAACTTTCCTGAATCGGAGCCCCAGTGACTGAGCTGCTGAAGACCCCCCCTCCATCCTTTGCCTGTGAGTGCGGTGCACTTCGGCCTCTCCCACCTCCGCAGCGGCCCTTCCCCCGAGGCTGGGAGCCCTGGGGGACCTTTTGACAGTCTAACCCCATCTGCTCTGTGTTTTTTCCTAATTCCTCAAAATTTTGATTTTGCTAGTGGCACTATTTGTAGTTTGTCAGTGATCATATTGATCTATTCCTTTTAAAAAACTACTTGCTGTCATTTCTAAGAATTGAAGCGGGGTGGAAGACAGTCATATTTGATTACTCTGCTGTCTTGAGATGACGTTTTAAATGGGTTCTCTACTGAGGCTCCCCCTTGGGAACTGATGAATTTGACATGACTACAATTGAGTAATAGGCTGCACAGCAACTTGTTGACAGCTTTTCCTTTGGGTAAAAGAAACAAGAAACACAAAAGTAAAACAATGATGAGTAATGTTCAAAGCACGGGACTGAATCCCATTTTTACCTGTTAATAATTAAAGGCCCCTTTCCAACCCACCTGTTTTCTGTTTTCTTATCAGTAGCATGGAGATAGTAATTCCTACCTGGAGGGCTGGTGCGGCTGACAGGAATAGTGTGTGTAACGAATTTGGATCTTGACAGCAAGCATTAAATTATAGTTCTTACTATTGGTATAATGCTAGAAAATTCACGAATCATAAGATGGTTGGCCAAGATGAACCACAAGAAGATGAACAAACATTCAGTTTACTTGACCAGTCCTGGTTTATACCTGTTTTCCTAGCAAAGTGTTATCAGCACATTTTCCGATTCATAAAAGTACCCCAGTTTGTATGCTATGACTGGACATTGTATGACAACCTAGCATTGAATAGCCTGGAGCACCTGTGAGTCTATGATTCCAGGATATTGATGTGTCAGTCGGTGAAGACAAACTGTTCTGAGTAGAAGTTTGGTAATAAGGGCTGAACCAGTCTTGTTCTTCAACAAGCCCAGACACAGGACCCCTCACTGAGGGATGTGCAGGGGCTGAGGGCTGATGCCACACCAGACAAGCAAAGGCTGGGATTCAGGCTTCCACGCGCCGGCTCTGTGCACTTGGACAGGGACGCAACCTCTCTGAGCCTCGGCTCCCTTCCTGGTAAAATGCAGGTGCACAGAATTGTGTGTGGGTAAGTGAGATAACGTATATCCAGCATGTACCGCGTTGCCAGCACACACTAAACAGCATAGGTGCTTTCTGCAGCAGATACGGCACAGCACGGGATGCTCACCGGCTTCGGCATCTCTCATGTGTGTGCTGGTCTCGGTATCTGCCTTTGCATGTCACTATTTCCCCCCAAAGTGAAGCAAATCACACCTTTTCATCCTATCACCGCTCTGTTCGGGAGTGCACGTGGCACTCTGTTGAGAGGAAATGAGGTGGGAGAGAGTCACTGTGTTCACGGGCGGAAAAGAGCAGCCGAGGCCTGCGTCCGCCAGAGACTAGACGGGGCGTTTCCATTTTTTCCTGTTCCCTCCTCAGCCCAGACAAGATTGAAACAACAGGGTCATAAGGGTCCCAGCATGAAGAAAACTCATGTTATCTTCTGATTTATTGATTCCATTACTCCAGCTCCTAGTTGGAGATTGTTAGCAAATGGACCTTTTAAAAAAAATTTTGCTGTTTCTAATAGTGCTCCCTTGCCCTCAAAAACATATACTATTTAAACAGGAAATCTGACCTTAGCACTGAGATAAATACAACTGGCGATGAACCACCCACAGGCGGCTTCTCATGAAGCCCCTCAGATCATGCCTTGCCTTCCACGTGGGCCAAGGAAGGCGAGCGGCTGCGAGAGGAAGCTGGCTCCCATTTCTGTTAGAACTGCTCCTATTTTCAATCCTGTTCTCCAAGGTCACCCTCCCGGGTATTGTGAGACTCTTTTCTTCCCAGTCATCCTAAATATTTCCCTTTCTCTTCCTTTTAAGAAATTCACGTCTCTAATTTTCATGTGTTGTTTATTAACAAAACATGCAAATATGCACATGGAATGTGGACTCTATATTTCAAACATTTCCAGCCTTTAAGGATGGGGGAAGAATTAAACAAGTAAGAAGGCTGGCTTCCAGCAATAACAGAGCTTTAATAAATACATGAAATATTTATAGAACACATAAAGAACAAAGGAAATTGAACACTTCCTCTGTGTATGATTTCTCTCAGGGTCTTAGTCAGCCAGGTCTCTTGCCCCTGTTTTTTTTCCTGAGATGTCTTCTAAGCAACAAGGAGTGAGATATATCTGGTTAATGTACTTTTAACATACTGTCTCTCCTCATTTTCCAGGAAGACTCTCAGATGCTAATGCTGATTGCATTAACATTTTCATTCTGAGCACATTTTTTTTTTTTGTTTTGTGTTCTTGTTTTGTTTTCCTAAATGCAGGAAATACACAAATAAGTGGAAGGCCTTTAATAACACGTCACTATTTGGAGACACTACAATTTTAACCCAGGACAATAACAAAAATTATTCAAATACTGAAATTATTCTTATTTATTAGAACTAGTCACATACCTACCGAAGGTAAGAAAGCGGAAAACAGTTATTTTCTCAATGTCAAAGAGAAAGTTGGTGGCTTCGTCTTCACATCTCACTGCCAGGGATGCTCTTATTTCACTAGAATTTAGTTTAAAAGTCTTTGCAGATATAATTATTTGTTTAATTGGAAACAAAAAAAATATCTCATTTGTGGTGAGGAAGAGAAAATTAAAGCATGGCGGACACCTGCTTCTGGGTAAAATGTCAACAAATTCTGCCCACGTCAACGGCGGTGTCAGCAGGACACGGCCAGCCAAAGGGTGTTTATAGTTACAGGAGAGTTTTACCACGACGCCGGCTACAATTAACGTACCAGAGGCTCGACCAAGTGCTTTGCACATACCACACCATTGCACGTTCGCAACAGCCCTATTTTACTGGCGGAAATATCATTCCCATAATAATATCAGGTCACTGAGATCTGAACACTTTAAATAATCCAATCAACATCAAGAAGGGAAGAGAGGCTTGCACCCCTCCGAACACCGGACTCCATGACCGCTTCCGCCCCCGCCGGCACAGCAGTCTGCCTTTAGAGCACTGCGTCTCCTCTCCCCTCAAAGTAAAGGGCGGTTGTTGATCTAGGGTGGTCTTCTTTGCTGTCCACTTGGGCTTGCTGATGTCAGAGGCACAGATTTACGCTGGATATATAGACCTAAGGTGACAGCGAGCACCAAGGGGTGCGGCCCGTTCTGGGGTCCACGGGCAGCTGGGGTGGGAGCAGCCTCCTGGAGCCGCGCTCCGCTAGGCTGGCGCGGCCTCCCCGCCGCCTGCGCGGACTTGGCCTGTGCTGCGCGCTTCGCTAGGGACAGATCAGTTTTCATTTATAAAACTTTGCTCCACATTTGGGATTCAAATTGTCTGAACTAAAGGACTTTTAAGAGAGATGTTGTGTTAAGTCAGACTGAGCTTTCAGAGAGTCAGAAATAAGGCTGTTTCTCAGCGAATAGCTTGGAGAAAAGTTTAGCATGAATGAAAAGGAAATCACTGTGCACACACACTGCAATTGGAAAATTTGTTTAAATAATCAAAGCGATTTTAAGCAAATTTTTTTTTCTGTTGGCTATAAGGACACAGGAGCCTAAATTATGTTTTCGGACACAGAGCAGAGATTATAAATAGATCTATTATAAACACACGCTCACAAAAAGCATTATTATTCATTAATTATTCTACTGTGTGACCTAATGGCATGATATTTAATATGTAAAGTAATTTCGGTAAGAATATTCTTTTAAATTTGAAAACCTAATTTCTACCAACTCTAACAAAACTAGCTGATCCTTTAACAACACATGTGTGTGTGTGTGTATGTATGTATATGTGTGTGTGTATATATATATATATATATGTATATATAAAATGAGCAAGCACCTTTTTCTCTCCAGACTTTCCCCTTACACTCATCTCAGCATTATCCTGAGGATAGTAATAGAGAGTATGCTGGCTGCCTACAGCCAGTCAGCTACATGTCTCCTATCACTTTGATGTTATTGGCTTGCTCGTTCTAATTGTCATATATATTATCCTGCCCCATAACTCCTTCCCCTTTAATGCTGAGGAAAAAATTAGCTCCTTCATGAACCTTCCCAGAAACCCCTGAAACACTACTCTCTCCAAGTCTTGTTTCCATAGCAGCTCCTGGTGCCTCTGAAGGAGATCCTCTTACCATCAATCCTGTATTGTATTTGAGAAATTTCATGTACGCTGTGTCTTCCACTAGCGTGAATACAACATACAAACAGAGGAGGGGTTTGATTTATTTCCACTATGCTCCTTGCTAGCAAGCCTAGCACTGTGCTCCGCATTTATCAGTCATTTAAGATTATTTGCTAAATAACGACAGACAATTTTCATATTCGTTTACTAGGGGACCTTAACAAAAATTATTTCTTTTAATCATCAGAACTATTATCCTCCTTCTACAGTTAAGCAAACTGAGGCTCTGAGAAGTTAAGCAACTTAATTTTAAAAGCTAGTAAGAGTCTACTGCTATGGCATTCATCTTAGAGATGCTCCCTCTTACAACTCAGTATTTTTACTCATATTTATCACGTTACTCTTTCTTTACTTTTTAAAAAACCTAGAAATAATAATTAATATGCTTATTACTTTTATTGCTGACCTGAAGTCTACCTACAATGATGTAACTTAAAGAGATACGAATGAACTTTGTTTACCTTAAGATTCTCCTCTGATGTACTGAATTAAAAAAAAATTAACTTCTCTTTTGTCCTAAAAATCAAAACTGAGATTTCTCTCTCCTGAAAGCGACAGCTAAATTACATTAAGCAATACCAGCCAAACGAGTGAGAAGCAGGAGGACTGTGGCTGGCGCTATGGAAGCTGACAGAATGAACCCCAGACAAGCGAGGGCGGATGCGCGTGGCAGCCTCTAGGGGCTGAGCAGACATACCTGGAAAGAACTTGAGGAGAACCCAGAGAACCCTGCCCCACCAAAGATTCCAGGGACCCTGAAGAGCCAGGGGATCCCAGGCTATGACTTAGGACTGCAAGAAACGGTAGTTCCTCGTCTTTGCAGTGGCAGGTTGCCTTACGAGCAAACACACTAGGAGGTAGGGGAGTGTGTGTGTCCTGGGAATGAGGGGTACGCACATTATTAAACAATAGGGTGGAAATTGTGTCCTTCTAGGAGACTTTGGCTTCTGAGAAAGTGACCTGATTGGACAAAAATTAAGTTATTTAGTTAAAACACTTGGTGCTCATTTAGAATGAAGCTACAGAAAATTTGAGGCCAGCTCTGTGCGAAAGTGATGAGGGATGGTGTACATCGTGAACAGTAATTGTGGGAGGGAGGGAGGGAGGGACAGGGGGAAACAAAGGGAGAGAGGGAGAGAAAGAGCGAGCTGTGGGATTGGCTTAGGTTTCTGTAATTTTCTCCTAGCCAGCCTTTGCTCGTGTCAGTCAGCCCTGAGGAGGTCTATTCCGAAACTGAGTCTGCAAACTGTGGTAAGTGGGATTAGTTTAGAGAGACTCCCAGGAATGGCAAAGAACAAAAAGCATGAGAACTGTGAGGTCCCACCCCAGGACTGGTGGCTTGTGGAAACAGGCAGGAAACTAAAGCACGCCAGTACAGACTTCGCCTACTGAACGTCCTTACGATTTTGGTCTGTGCTCTTTACAATACTTAATAGGAAGCAGTCAATTACATTAATCCAAGATATCCCAGAAATGATAACCTCCAGAGAAGTAGAAAAGGTACACAAATAAACCTTCAAAGGCTAGGAGAAGAAAATGGAGAAAAGGGGGAAATAAAACATACATGGCTGAATGCCAACAATTTCCTCAGAGCCTACTAGAAAACCTTTAAATGAGATTTCTTTCTGACTTGGAGCAGTATGAGAAATAAATGTGATTGATTGCTATTATGTAAGGAAAAATACTGCATCCATATAAACAACCAACTATCCCATTTTATTCTAACAGATCAAAATGAAATCTAATCAAAATCACCAACAGACAAAAAGCTGACAGCATGGTTCTATGGTCCCAACAACTCTTCAGGTGAGGGCTCAAAGCGGCAGGTGAGTATTGAAAAAGCATCCTCATAAAAATGCAACAATTTATTAAAGGGTCAACTTAAGTAAGCTACTCTGCAATATTTTTTCGACTGAGTTAAATTAATTTTGGGCCTTGTACTTCAAAACCTGAGTTTTCTAAGCTGCCATTAACAAATCCACTTTTCCTTTTCTACAGACCATATTTTTGCGAAGGAACCAAAACTCATTTAAACTAAATTGGGTTGCATATACAAAACAACACTTGGGTTGAAGTAAGTTTTTAGCGTATTTGTGTAAGAATGAATGTGTGTATAAAGTAGCACACTTCTATAGGTCTGCAGTAGCAACTATTTTTAAAGGAAAATAAGATTTTATTTTGAGTAAATTAGATTTTGAAACCTCAAAATTGAAATAGGTTTGGCATTTTCTCATCACTGGCAACTACCCATGTTATTAAATAAGAAACCTGAGAACTGTATTTTCCATGAAATTTCTGAAATGCCCACAAGTGGCATTAAATAATATTTGGCGATGTCAACACAGTCTTGAGTCTTTTCTGGCTGAAATGTTATCCGAAGACAAATGATGCCAATTTGCCTATATGCACATCATTTCCCCTGATCCCTATATTTTTTTTCCTTCAAAAGCATGTACTTGAGGTCAGTCCCAAAGAGGCTTCTTTTAAGTAGAACAATAACCTCATGTTTCAAAAAAATTGCGTGTGTGTGTGTGTGTTGAAATACACTCCAAATCCTTCTTCCCATGGAGTACTACTAGCAAGTTATATTTTTCTAGTTCACTGAAGATTTTCCATAGTGACAAATCTTTGCTGATTCCATGGTGTACTATGAAAAAAATAAATAATTTTAAATATTCATGTATTTGAAACATTTATTAAGGGTCTACTATGTGCCTAAAAATCAAGACAGTATCCCTACTCTCAAGGAAATTATGATCTTGTAGGGAGACAAAAACAGTTTGTTAAAATGCAGAACGAGTACAGAAGAGGTTTGAATAAAGTGCTACAAGAGTTCAAAAGAGAAGCATCTAATCTACTGTTAGAGAATAAAAAATGTGCAACGCTCATCGAAAATATCTGAAACCACAGCAAGAACACTAAACTTTTAAATGATGGTTTGTCAATATATATATATACAGATGAAGGCTAAATCCATCAACTAGAAGGTAACCTCGAGCAATTTCCTCATCTCCTACATTTTTGTTTTAAAAATAGGAATAATAGTATATATTACAAAAGATTTTGCTAAATATTAAGTGCCCAATGCCTTTCACTTAGGAAAAAAACTCAATATATTTTGTTCTCAAAATTGTATATACAGGTTATAAAAGTTGAATGTACATATACTTAAATATCAGTTTTGAGGGAGCAAGTCTGAGCAGGTGAGCCCGTGTGTGGGTTCCTCAAGAGGAACTGCTTGGGGTGCCAGCAGCCTCCTCCACCAACTCCATCTCTGCTGGTTTTTACAGCCAGTTGTGGAGACTTCTCTTCCTGGCACTGGAACCCTGGGCTGGGGGCCTGGTGTAGGGCTGAGATGCCCTGCTCCCAAGACATTCCCTCTGGGTTTTTATCCACGCGGGTGTGGGGCCAGCCTGTTCCACCTCCGTGCCCCTCCTACCAGTCTGGATGGATGTGGTTTCTTCAGTTCCCTAGTTGTCAGACTTCCATTCAACTTGATTTCATAGTTGTCAGACTTCTATTCAACTCCATTTCTGAGGTTCCTGAGTGATGGCTGTTCTCTATTTTAGTTGCAACTTTGATGTGGTTGTGTGAAGAAGTGAGCCATGTCTGCCTATGCCGCCATCTTGATTGGAAGCCCTCCAGTCTTGTTTGTAAAAACTTCTCCCTCCCTCATTATGCTTGAGCTCATATAACTCTTGTTCTTCACAGATCAAAATGCCTCAGGCATTAACACTTGCTATTCTCCCAGCTTTTTTAAAGTAAAATTTTGTACTAACCATTTTCTTATATACTTAAATATTTTTTTAAAAATATGACTTTTAATGTCTACATAGTAATTTCTTACATTTTTAAAATGTAAAGGATAAATTTTATGTAAGGATACTCGCTGTTGAGGAGTATCCTTAGTTTCCATCACCTAGAAAACATTCTCCCTTCTTATGGTAAATTTCCTTTAAACCACCAATTTTCTTTTTCTCTCAACTCATGACTTGGGTGGAACTATTTCTGTTCTAAGTGCCGGGGTAGATCCTACTTAGTTTAAACTAGTCAAGCTAGCACTGCTCCCTGGCCACGCGAATTGTTCACGTAAGAGTGTCTGAACACACCTGAGTCAACGAACTGAAGGCAGGAATGCTGCCCAGGGACCACCATATAAAAAATCAAGAGGCAGAACAGAACTCTAGCGGCGAAGAAAGGGTGAACTCTTTATGGCAAGTTTTAAATTCCAAGTCCATCTTTTTATGAAATGAGCCCCACTTCTTTTCATTTAAATTTTCATAAAAATTGATACAGTTAATATCTCAGCAATCTATCTTTGTCCTCATGCCTGGTTATTTAAGAAATTAGGTTAACATTTCAAAGGGCAAGATCATTTTTTAAATCTTTTGATACATGCTCTGAAGTTGTTTTCAAGACAGTTGGTAGTAATTTTTATTTCCATCATTAGTGGATGAGAATGCAATTCCCAACTCAAAAAAAAATTCTTAAGGGAAAAAGTAAAATATTTATCTTGGACTTCTCAAGTAGTTACTTACAGGATGTACTAAAATTTAAGTTGGATTTGTATATTAATAAGTGGAGAAAATGACAGGAAATTGGACCTATTAACTCCCAATGTTTGCAACATTAAAAATATTTAAATGATTATGAATGGATGGAAATTATTTAAAAAATATCGAGAAATACAAAAATAAATTAATAGTATGTAGCCTAGATACCTAACACATGTAAACCAATTAGCCAACAATTTCCCAGAAGCCATATACAATCCTTTGAATGATCAATTTGTGAAATCATTCATTTCTTCTAAGCATTTCATTTTAGTTGACTGTTTTTGCATTTTGCCTTATAATAACAGTATGAGGAATATTCTATTTGTGCCCCTCAGCCTGTTTTGAACGCCAAATGAAAACCAGCCAATTAAAACCAAACAGTTAAAGAAACAAGTATTTTGTCAAGTTGGTCATTTGGAGAGTGCCTGTTGGGTGAACTGGCTTTTAGCGAGGTGACGCAGATGCAGATCCAGTGGGTTAGTTTCTGCTGCTTTGGACCATGGAGCAGCCTTTGTTTCCGAGGGGCCTGCTAAGGAGCTATTCCTTATGTTCACAAAAGACCAGATCTACAACCAAAACATGGGCAAGAAGTTATCGGTGACATTCCCGTCCAGGTCCGCGAGGACAGTGTCCTTCCCAATTCCAATCACAGACAACAGAATAGCCAAGCGAAGACAGGGGATAAAGAGACTGCAAAGGATCCAGGCAATTTGTAGGGGGAAGCATTCAAGGGGTGCAGCCCCGGAGAAGGCAACAGCTCGAAAGCACTGGGTTTTAGGCATTTCACACCGGGAAAGAAGGCGTGGAGACGGGCAGGAAAAGGGGCCTGCGGCTGGTTCTTAGAAGCGCGGTCCAAACAGGAACGCCCGCCGCCGGAGTTTGTTGGGAGGATCGTCTCAGGAGAAAGGGCAGGGGGGTCGGGGGTGGGCAGGCAGGAAGGCAGGAGGACGGTGAGCCTGGATTGGGGGCCGGCCAGCCTTTCGCTTCCGCCTGACCCCAGCGGCCGTCCTGGAACGTACGCCAGTCGGGCCTCGCCAGCACCCAGCCCCTGCCCAAGGGCTGCGGGCGCACAGCAGAGGGACCCCGGCCAAGAGCGACCGTCCGCTAGAGGGGGCAGCTCTGCGCCAGGGCTGGGCGAGGTGTTCACTGCCCAAGCCGAGACCCAGACCTGGCGGTGCCATTGCCAGCATCTGCTACGATGTGTATTTTACGTACTGCATGGGACGCATTCTTCTCTGGGCTTTCTAATTAGTGTTGGAAATGTCTACTAATTACTCATTGATAACGGTTCTTTTAAAGTCCTCTATTATGCTTCTCAAATGTTTTGAATGGGAGTGGATACCGTGAAGCAGAGGCAAACTGCTCTCTGGCATTTCCTGGAAATTACGTGTTTTATCCCTAAAATTCAAATAAATTTTATCTTTCACATACAGGATGATTTTGAGGAAAAAACGCGATATATAATATAAAAGACAAGTTAAAATACCTAACTTGTTACCAAATACTTGATTAAAGTTGGTGCTTCAGGAGCATAGGCACCTAAGGCCTGTTTTGCGGCTTCTTCTAGGCCCCTGGGGATGGTCCCTCATTCGCCACCCCTGCCCCTTAGGCATCATCAGGGAGCTGGTAATCAGAGGGGGCAAATTTTCCTATGAGTATTTTTTGCTTATTAAATTACAGGGGCAAAATTGAGACAATGTGGACATTTGATTGTCATTCATTAAATCATGTTGCTGTTACGGCTACAGAATTGGTTTTCTCCACAAGATGCATTTAGCACACTAAACACTTCTTAGATGTACATATTCTTTTCCCTAAATGTTTCATATCATTTGTTCCACCAAAGTATATTTAGAGTTATGTGATTATTATCCTTAACAGAGCCTGTGATTGTTTACTGGAACTTCACTGTAACAAATGGAGTGGGACTACAAAATGATTTTACCAGTTCCATCTAATTTGTGGAACGGTAAATGAGCTACGCTACACCACAAACTGCTGGAATGGGGCTGAAGACTGGCAGGAACGTTAATTCTGACCAGCTGAAGAAGTGTCTCATTTCAGTTTGCCACTGAAACAGCAAACAATTAGTGCAAAGAGTGCATGAAAGGAGGATACAAACAATTGACTGGAAATGGCTCTCCAAAGCCACCCCACATTTCTTAAAGGGACATATTCGTAATTTAGGAGTTGGCAGCCATAGGTATTAAGAATCTGCCCAGTGATTGTACCCAAGAAATGAAGGCGTCTCACCCACCTGATTCGGACAGGGGCTAACAAAGAACTAAGATCGCTCCTTACCGACATACACGGTCATCCTTTCTATGCTACAAGTAACGCTGAATCCCCCACGGCTGCACTAGGCCTACCCCGGGTCTCACACACAGGGTGCTCAGCCTAACTGCAGAACGTCCTCTGTGAGCAGGCTCATGGGGGGCAAAATATACACAATACAAATTGAATCTATTTCCCAAAAGATACCCAGCTATACAGAAATATTCTAAATTGTGTGTTAAAGACTGGCTGCAACTGACCAGAATACTGATCTATCCATTTTGTAAAAATTGGCCACATGCTAAATATTCAGTAGGAATTAGTTAATATACACAGATGCAAAGGCCACTTAACTAGAAACAGAACTTGCAAGGCACCAGTAAATCACGGGGCGGTAGTGAGCTATTGCTACAGGTAGTATATAAATTGTTTTATTTTTTTGTGCAACTTTAGTAAGAAAATGTTCAAGTATGTTTTAAAAAATAAAATAACACATGTGCCTCAAATTGCAGTATATTTTGTCTACAAAAGGTAAAGGGTCTTTTGTTAGTCTACCAACTATTGTGCGACCAACATTATCAGAACCCCCTGCTGCCGTCCATGAGGCTTGTTGTTCCCATCCCAGAGGACGCAGGGGTAAGCCCCCTTCCGCAGAATGCATCTCGCTGCCATCTCTCTTCTCTCTTCCTCTTTGTTTTGCTATCTCCCCCTCTCCCTCTCTCTCTCTGTCTAAACACTCATGCTCATATCTCCTTAGGAATTAGATTTTGATCTCCTTAATCCCGACATGCTTGGATGACAATTTTCTTCTACAGAAGTCTTCCCCTGTTGTGTGTGCGCGCGTGCAATCTGTGCACCGGTCTCCTCGTTTGCCACAGACTGCTTATTCTAGCCATCATTTAGAATCAGGTCAATAGTTGTGTTTGCTGTGCATTTTATTTTGTCAACTAACATAATTTATCTCTTGCATTTCATTTGTTATTTATTTGCTTAGGGATATGAAGTTATTATACAGCCTTGTATTACTAGGAAATTAATCAGGTCAATTTAAGATATCATGGATTCCTCTTGGAGGGTGAGGTTATCTATTCAAATACTTTATCCTCTAAAATTAATTGTACCTATGTAGCATAAAAGAAATTATTCCATAAGTAAAAATTTATCATTACATTCCTCAGGCACATTTTAATAGATACTAAAATAGTGAATTTGATAACCAGAGCACTTAAGTCTATTTGAAAAAAATGTAATGAAAAGTCCAAGCACTATGTCACTAATCTATTTTATTAATAGCAAACATATCTGAAGATTTTTTAAACATGTTAAATTTTAAAAATTTAGTAAAGAAGGCAATAGTCTGTGAAAAATAAATATTCATTTCTCAAAAAACTGACATATAAACCAATTTTATATTTGGAAAAAACATCTATTGTTTGGGCTCCTTTATTCTGCTTGGGTAAAAGAGTTCGGGCTCCTTTCTTCTGCAGCCTAGAAAATGAGGCGGCAGCAGTAATGTAAGAGCTTGCTCATGGCATTGAAACAGAGAGATTAGTCAAGCACAGGTTGCTCATAACAATCAGGCTTGATAATGTGTAGTCATATTCTTCCTGAACATTCTGAACTTTGATGCTATCAAACATTTTTTATTCAAGTTTCAAAACTGTATTAAGTATTTGAGCTTCAGTTTTCCATTAACAACTTTCTGGCCAATGGCACTGAAACACAACACTCTTGTATCTTCACTTTCACTCATCGCCATGCAATATACTCCTATTTTTAGTGTCGTAATTATTTCAGCCATTTGGAGTTGTGTTTTTCTTTAAATACATGTATTATTCCAGAGTTTTACTACCAAGTGACAGAAATCCAACCCCATGGCTTAAGGGGAGAAAGGAGACTTCATTGGCTTTGATACCTCAACATGAAAAGGAAAGCAAAGGCTGAGCCCGGTCCAGCCTCACGCTTCCTCCCTACGCCCCTTGGCTGCCTCTAGCTGCATGTTCTCCTCACCGGCACCCATGTCACCTTCCCCAGACGTGCCTGACGATCTGCGTGGCTATGGCGCTGCAACCTCTACCCCTGCATGCAAAGCTATGTACAGCAAAGGGCGTCTCAGACTGTACTGTTAGCCTCTCGTATCACGGGCCTTTCATGTATAAGATTACTTTTCCTTTTTTTCTTGCAATATATATACTTCATATATCAAAAACTCACCCCTTAAAGTATGCAATCCAGTGCTGTTTAATTTACTCACAAAGTTCTACACCCATCATCACTAATCATCTCTGAACTTAGATCACCTTGGAAAGAACCCTATAAATCAGCATTCTCCATTCCCTGCTTTCCAGAGGCCCCATGGCCATTCTGTCTTTATGGATCAGTCAGTTCTGCACCTTTCATAGAGATGAAATCATACAAAATGGGAGCTTTTGTGTGTGACTTCTTTAACTTTGCATGATGTGCTCATCCATGCTGATGCATCAATACTTAAATTCTTTTTATGGCTAAATAATACCCCATTGTATGGAGAGATCACTTTTGCTTGTCCATTCATCAGCTGATAAACATTCATTTTTTTGTATGACTACTATGAATATTATGACTATGAACTTCTGTGTACAAGCTTTTGAGTGGACATATTTTCATTTCTTTGGGGTATATACCAAGAAATATTGGATCCCCTTGTGGAAATGCCAAAGTGCTTTCCAAATCTGCTGCACTATTTTACATGCCCACGGATAATGTATGAGGGTTCTAATTTTTCTGCATCCTCACTAACATCTTTTATGGTTCATCTTCTTGATCCTAGGTATCCTAGTAGATAGGAAACAGTATCTCTCTTTGGTTTGAATTTGCATTTTCTTGAGGCTAATAATGTTGAGGTCTTCTTCAGGTGCTTATTGGCCATTGTGTATCTTCTTCGGAGAAATGACTGTTTTTATCCTTCACCCATTTTTTATTGGCTTATTTGTGTTTTCATTGTGGAGCTATATGAGTATTTCACATATTATGGAAACTAGTCCGTGATCAGATAGATGGTTTGCAAACGTCCTGTGGATTCTGCTGTTGTTGAGCAGACTGTTCTATAGATGGCTGTGTAGGTCTAGTTGGTTGATAGTGTTTTTATAGTCTTTTTTTTCTAATCTTCTGCCTCATTGTGCCATTATACAGTATAGATTTGAAGTTTCTGACTATGATTGTTGAATTGTCTATTCTCTGCTCAATTCGATCAGTTTTTGTGTCGCCTCTTTGTCAGGTGCACCTACATTTGTAATCGTTATGTCTTCTTGATGTATTGACTATTTCATTATTGAACAACACATCTTTGCCTTTAGTAACCATTTGCCACAAAGCGTGTTTTGTCTGAAATTAGTATAGCCACTCCAACTCTCTTTTACTTACTGTATGCATGATATATATCCCTTTCTATCCTTTTATTTTCAACCTACTTGTGTCGCTGACTTTAAAGGGTGTCTTTTATAGATAAGATATAGCTGAACTATGTTTCTTTTTATCTATTGTGCCAATCTCTATCTTTTGACTGGAGATTTTAATATACACATTAAATGTAATTATTAATGAAGTAGAATTTATGTGTGCCATTTAGCTATTTGCTTTCTATATATCTTTCTCTGATCTTATATTCTCTATCACTCTCTTCCATTAGGTTAAATGTTATTTTTCAGTGTAGAATTTTGATTATGTTGTTTCTCAGTGCTATAGCCCGAATGTCTGTTATCTCTCTACAGGTCCTACGTTGAAATTGTCATGTCCAATGTGATCGTATTAGCAGGTGGCAGCTTTTGGGAGGTGGCGAGGTCATGAAGGTGAGATTGTCATCATGGTGAGAGGTCAGGACGGCTACATCACGGGGTGGCATTTTCCACGGAACTTCCAGACAGATCAGACAACGGCAGCTGTCCGGGAACAAGGCTGCGGAGGAGCTCCAACTCCATCCCGCCCCTTTCAGTTGCTGCTGGACTGTTGGTTATTAGGGTGATGGCGGGATTGTTGGTTCTGGGCAACCATGGGATTTGGGGGACGAAGCTGGGAATAGGGAAGATTAAAACGCCACAAGGCTCACTGCTGTTGCTGAGATTCAGGCATTTTTCTTAAATACTCACCAGAAGGTTACAAACTTTTAGCAATTTCTACAGATCTAAAAAGCTTATTTACAAAAATGTGCCAGTATCCTTGTCGCTTTTACCGGGCAGAGAGCATCCGGAGGTCCTTCCTCCGTCCTTCCCGCTGGTGTCACTTCCCATCTGCCACCTTACATACAATAATTCGAGTTTGTATTTTTCCTCTCGATTGCAACCAAGAGCATCTTAACGGCTACCCTTCTCCATTCAGTGTAATTCATAGCTCTCAGCTGTGGCCTCAGGTCTCCTTTTTAAGAGATGGCTCCTGATTCACCAAATCTGGAATAAATTCAGAACGACAGAACTTGAGTCATCCACCCATGTCCTGTAAAGTCACTAGCGTAAGGAGGCTGAGTCCCCACACCGGAACTGTGCCTGCCAGTTTCCACCTGAACCACATAATTAGAGTAAGGGGGAGGCAGTTTTCCAAAGTAGAGGAAGGTCGTTTGGATTGTGGAGAATGATAAATGCTCACAGAATCAGGTTCGTCATCTTAGAAAGGAATTATGATGCTCTGGTATTTAAAGACACAGGGAAAGCCGTAGAGAAGTTACATAGTCTTCTTATTCTGCCTTCACTTCTTCCTTGTCTCACACCCCATGGATATTATTGTAACAAGAACCCAACCCCAAACTCTATGCCTGAAACTTGTGAATGATGACTTCTCTGATCTGCAGCAACACTGAAAAGTTTTAGCACAGGCTTCTGGTGGGAGGAGGGGAAAATGTTAATGAAGAAGTAAAAAAGATTTACCCATCAGGGAGTGTACACCATGATTATTCACAGATAATAAAAACAATGAGAGAAAATAAGCTGCCAAGGGCCTAGCACACTATGTGAATACAAGAAAAACAATCAAGCAGATTTTTTATTAGAAATTCTGAAAAAACTACAGTCCTGACTGCATTTTAGTCATGTTCCTATGTTGTTCTTGAATGGTTTCATAATTTCAGGGCATAGATAATGATTTATTTTTTGTTTATTTGGTTTTTAGGAAAAAAACTCTTTCTACCCAGTGAATGGATTTTGATGGAAATGGTTTTGAGTAATAATTGTCTAAGTTAGATTTTTATACATAATCATGTCAACCTTTTACATTTTAATGAAAGATTTACCTCAGTCTTTTAGTTCAAAATGTTCCACACAGTTCAGACAATGGTGGTATTAATTAAAATAGTGCAATATCCTTGAAACAAATGATAATCAGGGGAACATTCAAAATGGAGTAGAAAGGGAGATATCTGTGTCCTTCATGAGCTGATCCTATTTAGAATAAGGCCGTAATTTGAATGGCTAGATTTCTAATAAGAGTAGTGAAATAACTATTCCACTTGCTTTTGTCCTGTGTAAAATATATATATATATATATTTCATGACTTTCCGGCTGTTAGAAATTCAGTCTCATCCGATGGCCTGTCTTGTGAGGCCACTGCCAGTGAACCTCAGGAGCTGCCGGTGACAAAGGGCTCATCATGAACGCGAGCTGTGAGCTGCAGCTACTTGCTGTGTATTTAACTTCCCTTCCGGCCAGGAGGTATCAGTAGAGAGACAAGGGGCTGTTTGCTTGCTAAGTCCTTGATAGTAATCTGGCTGAAAAAATTTTTAGGTTCATGATTCTCAGACACAGACGTTGTCTTACTTCTCACCTGTTCACTATTTACTTGATACATGAATCTAAGTCATCCTCAAATATTATTCTTCACCTTCTGAATACATTTGAGTGGAAACCCCATTTCCTACGACACAATCCATTCTCGTTCCGTATGTATTTTAGAAACTTTTTTATTGTTTAAGTTACAATTTGACTTCTTGCAATTTCAAACATTGCATTTGTTTTGCCTTAAGTAGGTGAGAAAAACTGAAAAACTTACATACCAGACTACTGAGAAACTTTATGTTGAGATACAAAGAAAGCTTCAATTTAGATCCTTTTGTTCAGTTAATAAACTGTAATAATGTTAGGAGAGTGATATATATAGTTTATGTAGTCCATTAAAATATTTGACAATCTTATTATTATGATATGAAAATATGGGCTGGGTGGTAAAATTAATCCATAATATCTGATTGAAGAAATGTTCTCAAAGACTGTTTATTAATGTATTTCTATTAACTTGGGAGTTTCACTGCAAAAGACTCTTTGGCCCTGTCCCATTCAATATTTTTACCAATAATTTGCATTATAATAAAGAAAGCACATATTGATCAATACGCAGGTAGCATGCTATAGAAAAGAGGAGCCTTTACATGTAATGACTAACAGATGCAGAATCGAAACAACTGTGGCAATTAGATGTATAGGGTAAATCTAATCATATAATATTTTAATAGGAATGAAAACAAACTCTTTTGAAAGAATGGAGGTCTATAGCTCAGAAGCATGATATAAAAAAAAAGTTTTACCTGACTGAAAGCATATAGATATCTAATACAGAAATTAGCAAACCAAAACCCACTGTTTTTGTAAATAAAGTTTTACTGAAATACAACCATGCTCATTCATTTACTCAGTGTCCATGGCTGCTTTCATGTGACAACAGAAGTGAGTACTGCAAGAGAACTTCTGGACCTCAAAGCCTCAAATGTTGACTATGTGGCCCTTTACAGAAAAATTCTGTTGAACCAGGAAAAAATTCAGGTTTTGCTAGTACCTATAGAGGATCCACATATAAAGGAGAATATTTATTACTTCTTAGTTGTAGCCTTATTAACAACTTCAGCGCTGGGTTCTGCAATTTGCTGAGGCCAGCGACAACTACCCAGGAGAGGGTGATGGGAAAGGTGAAGGGTCTGCAAAGACGCTGCCTGAAACGAGGAACACTTCAACAGGCAGGAAATCTTTACCCTGGAGAAGAGAAGATCCATGGGGACAACATAGCTATACTTCTGGTTTCAAACATATGAGGGAAAGGTACGTAGAAGAGGTATTTTCTATCTGTTACTTGGGTTGCAAAGCCTAAATTTACTATCTGGCTCTCTACAGAAAACATGTGCTAACCTTTGGTTTAGAACAGCGCTCCGCGTATACCTCAAGTCTAATAAAGGAAGGCTCCACAGGACCCCTTCAGCAGTGACGACGGGGTACAGAGAGAAAGACCAGTCCCCAAGGCCCTCTCTAACCTACCCCACACGACCCTCCGCCTTCAATGCTACGACCATATTCTGACCATTGCCAAGGGCTGCGGGCGTCTCTGCCGCCCACTCTCTGGTTATGCAGAGTGCTTACTGCCCTTGATAAGAACGAAATCTGTACCAGCATGTGGCAGTTTTTCCATTTATTTGAAAGACAATACAAATTTTACTATTTTAAAAAATATTTTTATATTTTTATTGATTTTGGCGGGGGTGGGGAGGCAAAGAGAAAAACCCTGATTTGTTGTATCACCTATTTGTGCATTTACTGGCTGGTTCTTGCATGTGCCTTGAACGGAGATTAAACCTGCAACCGTGGAGTGTCAGGAAGGCACTCTAACCAGTTGAGCTTCCAGGCCAGGACCAGATTTTACCATTTTTAAATTGTTGTGTTTTCCTATGTTTTCACGTATGGAGACATGAAGAAAATTACTTCTGCTAATTTCCTTCAGTAAGAGACAGAGTTTAGATTAAACAGACAAGAACTTTTTCTCTTGACTGAGATGCAAAGTTCCCATCTCGCTCCCCTCATGGATTAGTCGTGCCTCATAATGTGAAGGGAGTTCCTGGGGGTATTATGACGTTTGTTCTCACAGAGGTGTAATTCTGAGTGAAAACACAGAGCAGTCAGGAGGATTTCGTCGCTAAGTGCTCACGTGGAGGGATGCGCTTGTTCATTTGAATCCTGATGGGCTGGGATCTTGCTGGGGAAACGCCTCTCACAGTGGTCAGACTCCATAGCTTGCGCCTTGCGTGCAGCTTTGACTTAGGATGTACTTGTTTGCTAGCTCTGCCTCGAACTACAGAACGGAAACAAAATGTTCTCAACAACGACACATCCAAAAAGCGACTTCTGGGAGCCTCCCGCGCAGGCCTGAATCCTCCTTCCAGGCGGGCGCCCCCACCCGGCGGCTGCAGGACACTGCGGCTTTCCAGGCACATTAGGATTCTGCGCGGGTTTCACGCAGACGCCCCTGTGCTCCCGGCCGTTCTAACGGTGGCATTCTGTCTCTCGGTGGGATCTTCTCACGTTGTATTTAAGGGAAGTGATTAATTGCTAAGGTACAGCTTTCCAAAAGATATGATCACATGGCTTCACAGAAATTAATTTCCCAGTGTATCCTGTTCTGCATGCTGTCTATGGAGAAGGAAACCAAATCTCATTTGTATTTTTCAAATTTTCATCAAGTTGTTCTTGTACTGGGAAAGATGAAGAAAATCAGCACCATGGTAGCAAAGTAAGTAGTTGTAAAGAGATAATAAGTTGCAGGACAGAGCTTTGTTTTGTTTTCAATTTAATCGTGGGACAGTTAAAAAAATCCAAATCCAAATTCACCAGGGTGTTAGGATGGTGGGCTGAAGATTTAGGCAGCATATTTTTTTAGGCTCTGTCATGCCATGCATGTGCTGACTTAACATACAAACTGCGGATGATTTCTGTGACATTAGTAGTAAGTCACCTTAGGTTAGAAAGCCCCAAACCCAATGAGACAGGAAGGAAAGAGCTATTGCTTCAAACCTCTTTATCCAGGGAAAATGTCAGAAAATAGATCTAAATTCTGGGTTCCCTCAGCACTTGACCATATATCAGAGATTTTTGTCTGTTCTAACATTCACAGGATATAATCACAGAAAAGATCGATGTCATTCTAAGCAGACTATCACTGATGTTACACCTAAAATTGCAAAAAAAATTGATTTGATTATAATCTGTTGACATCTATCAGTCATTTACCAATATAACCAATCCTTCACCCACCACTGAGTGTTTACTCTGTGCCAGGTACAGAGATAGGAATTTGAACAAAATGCTCTATCCACACTTATCCTCAGTAAGGTTGAGGCCTTTTTCTGTGATGCTGGGGAATGAATCAGAAGACCAAAATAACAGTCAAAATATTTCAGTTCTCAAAATAATCGTATCTTTCTGATCAGGCAATAATCAGTAATTTCATGATTACAGAAGCCAAGCAACACTTTCCTTGACAGTTAGTTTTTCACAAGGTATGGAAATAGATCTAAATGTGTAGAAAGTGGAATGATGAACACTTGGTGTTTTATTGTGTGCAGTGGAGTTACTTGAATATGAAGAGTAAAATACAAGCAGGCGTTGTAAGTGTGTAAAGCGGGAGTAGATGCAGGAGAAAGGTCAACGCACCGACTGAGGTTAGGGGTTCACGTGACGCTTCCCCGCGCTGTGGACTCACCTGCCAGAACTGCAGGCTGCGGCGAGGCGGTGAGAACCCAGGCGACGTGCGAACACAGGCTCTGAGACCGGACCCCGCCACTTACTAGTTAGGGGACTCTCGATGCGCAATGTCACGTTGCTTTCAATCTGACCTTTCGGATTCTTTAAATAGTCACAAAAATATCTACTCTACTCAGTTAAAGGAAGAATGATATAACTTTTCAAGACGCTTCATTACACTAGGAAAAAGGCAGGTATGATACAGGGTCCAGTACAAATAATGCCCCCTTTTTATTACAAAATATTGTATTACAAAATCATAAGCATGTCATTCGGTAACATGACAATATCACACTCAAGCGCACCACATGACATTTTAGGCGAAATGTTCAAGTTAAAACTAAGTCATTACGCCCATATTATCACCCCGCCAACTGCACTCAGGCAGGCCTCCCCTCTGCCGGGCCCTGTGCACGGAACGTAATGGTGATGGTGGTTACTTCTGGGTGGTAGTCATAAATGAGCGGTATCCTCTTCTTAGTAGTATGTGTATTTTCAAAATAAATTAAAATGTGTTATTTTATAATCAGGAAAAAGTCTAGTATTTTACATAAAGATTAAGATAATGAATATTCATTATATTATTATTTGTTAGTTGTTCTTATTATGGAGATACTTGCTTTGTACAAAAGTTCAGAGAATGTGTTCTGTTTTGTGCTTCATGGCCCCCAATTTTAGTGCTACTAACTGCAGGCAGATACAGATACAGATTTACTTATGTATCAGATTCATCAGCCTCCAGGATATAAGCTCTCACGTGTGCAAACAATGGGGAGACAGGCAGAGCCTTGGCCGTGAACGGATCAGTCAAGGAGCTCCGAGGACAGCGACCCTCCTCACTGGCCTTGACGTCGATCCCCCTGCCACAGAGCCCCCTCTGCCCCCAACATTTCGCTCCTCGGACCTGGAGTAAGCACCCCTCCAGGAAGCTAGTGCCCACATGGGTTAATCTCTCAGGCACGACCATCTCTCCCATGCACTTGTTTTGACTGAGAGTTTAAAAATGTTCCAGCGAAATTTGAATTTCTCTAGATACACCCGGGAGAGACAACAAGCTCAGTCAGACACTAGCTGAAATCTAGTTAAACTATCACTTATCATTACTTAAAAGAGCGCAATGAGGCCCTATAGCATTGGACACAGCACAAAAGGCATTCTGAGGAGATGATAAGGTAAGAAAAGCATGAAAAACAAAATCTTAGTTTTAGTTCTCTTTCTGTGGACAAACTGGGGCAGGATGCAATTTTGGTAAAGCTGCCAGTGCTGGTTTACTCAGTTATTCCTAAAAACTAGGGTGTTACTTGGCGGGTGTCGTTTCGTAAACAGCACCATATTCTCTACGGTTCAGCACCTGGCATGGCACAATGCCGCTGGCGACTTGGCAGAAGATGAGTGTATCTGGTAGCTTCAATCTGAAATCGCCAAGATTATTTTAGCGTAGCCAAAACACTTCATTTGTTTTCTTTATCTCTTTTACTTTTAAGGGTCTGTTGAATGCCCAGTACTCAAAGCAAATCACTACTAGCTCCATGCTGGATATGTCCCTGCCCTAGATTCATCTCTTAGATTAGGGCACACCGACTCTCCCTAAAAATTCAACGTGTTTAGTTCTCTGAAAAATCGGGGCACTTTGCTGGAGGGCAATGCTGAAACATCTTGCCAATGAAAATGATCAATTGGCTCTGAACCAGAAAAACATTTTCCCTCCATTTAATTAATTGCTCTGGATTTTTCTTCATTGATCGTTACATGGAAAATGTTCTCACTGAGCTAATCTAATGCCAACGGTGTGACGTCAAATGCTTTTATTGCTTTTTGTAGTAATATGAGGAGAGAACAGCTACTTGTGAGCTCGTGGGAGGCAGTGTGGAAGCTTTCATACGCAGAGAGGATGCTCCTAATGAATCGGAAATGTGCTTAGTCTTATGTCAGGTGATGATGGTGGCACTAGATGATGCCAGGTGGCAATGAATCACACGTTGCTCTCTTTTTAAAAACAGCCTTCCTGTCCAAAGGCTGAGAGGCCACCCAACATTTCTAAAGTATCTATTATGTGGCATAAAGGCTGGGCGAAGAACTAGCAGTGCAGGCATGAAGGAGAGTAAGATCCCTGTCCACAGGTAGCTCACATAAGGCTGGAGAGATGAAACAGATCATCTTGATATAATGAGGCTTTTGTTCAATTACAGACCTGAGGACAGAACAGATATTCCCACCTGGGAAGGGTGTGAGACATCTCCATCCAGGAGCTAAAGAAAACTAGGGAAAAGACATGGAAAGAAACGTGTGTCATGCTGTGGGAATCACAGGAGCAGAGCCACTACTGAGAAGTTCTGCCTGGTAGAGAGTAAAAGCTCTGCAGGACTCAGCAACCAGAGTCGCAGCGGAGCCGAGGCCAATCACAGACGCAGGTACCAGAGGCCCGTGGGGGAACCGCGTTCCCCTGCCTGTGTTGTGCACCAGCCGCTCGGCCTGCTCCTGCGGCCAAGCTCCCTCTGCAACCTGGGCCACTTTCCTGGGCGCTGCGTGTTTTCCCCCAGGCCCTCTTCCCCTCGTCTCTGTACTGCGTTTTTGGGGATGGTTGCCGGTTTCAGTTGTCCTTCCTGCTCAATGTTTTTTCTGCCATCTTTGTGGGAAGCTGGGCCAACTATAAGTTCTGCTGCTCCTTAATTATATTCTTAATCTCTAGAGCTTTGTAACAGAAAGCCTTCAGTTCTAGGCTGCAGGAAAAGAGAATGTAAGAACAGCAAGCAACACATGAAATGAAACCATTCATAATTGTTTAAAAAAAAAATGGGAACGCTAGCAGCTGCTCAATTCCAATTATTTCTGTTATCTGCAGAATTTCTCACTGAAGGCAAGAATAATCACTGTGCTCAGCAGCTCAGGAAATGCAGTTTAATATAAAACACAGAGTCCATTAAACCTCAAAATAACAGGAAGTTTAGCCATTCTTAAATACAGGGAAAACCAAGACTAGGGAGAAACAGTGTCTGAGGGTTCCTCCAAATAGTAACATGTCCGCAGGGCTTTGGGGGCTCACCAATATTTGTTTATCCCTGAATTGTCTCACTCAAGATTCTATTAGCCCCGTTTCATGATAAAAACGCTAAAGTGCTTGGCATGTTCAAGTTCATACAGCAAAAATCAAGAACAGAGTTCTGATCTCCCAGTCCCCAGGCCCATGATTTATCCCCCTGGGTCGCTGCCCTCGTTTTTCCCACACTGGGACCTACCAGACGGCAGCCACAGCTGAAGCCCGTGCCTGAAGAGTCTTGTGTTATGGCTCTTTACTTACATAAGCGTCATGCGATACTGCCATTTCCTCTATTAATATGGATGCTATTTCTGCAGGAACATCTCTCCCGACCCTTCGCCCAGGAATACTTTTCTACTCAGGTTTAATGTTTTGTAATCTTGAACTTTTAGATGATGAAATACTCCTTCAAAAACTTATTTTCAGTTCTCCACGATGACAGATGTAAGCCCTGCTGGGCTAGCCTCAGTGGGTCTCTGTCAGACAGCTTGCTTGTCGTTTTTGTAAATATAAGAAAACTCCCTATTTAGCTTCTTCAAATACCGTGCCTACTTCTAGGTGTTTGACTGTGTGTCTTGTTTTCATGCTTCCCCCCTGAATCCACCTGCTAATGTTTCTCCATCCCTCCCTACACCCATCCATCTCTTCTTGTAGCAAAAGCACCACTATGCAGTGCTGCCCGCGTGCAAGGAACTGCTCTGGATGCTCTGAGAAAAACAAGGCTCAGGCCCCCAAGTCTATGTTCCACAAGCTTACAGTCTGATAGGCGGGCCAGGGCACCCACCCGGTAAATTATTCACTCATTGCTCAAATGTTTATTGAGCGGCTGGTACATAGCAAGTCCTGTACAGACGGTAGTGAATCCTACAGGTGCTGCCTCTGTCCACCGAGGACTCTACCCTCGCGTGAGGAGCTAGTGCATGGCTGCTTGGCTGAAACAGGAGAGGGTGTTGTGGGATACACAGCAGCAGCGTCTCTGAGGGGGACAGAAAGGGCCCCTGAAAGGAGGACTATCTGGTGCCTGAAACACACGCGTGGGTAGGCCAGGTAAATGGGTACTGCCGGAAGAGGGTGCGTGGCGGTCCTGACGAGAAAGCAAGCTCAGTGCACGTAAGAATGCCGAACAAAGTTTAACGTGAGTGTCTCTGAGGCGTGAAGAAAGGACTGGTAAGACACAGACTCCCGCAGGGAAGTGCGGGATGAATGGAAGCACCTGGTCGTGTAAATTATTGATGATATTAGAAGTCTTTAAACATCCTTGGGCATTTGTTTTTTAAACCCTCTCTCTCTCCTTGGAAGAGGAGAGATTAGGCTAGTGGTTCTCCAAATATTCTTAGGAACAGCAGAGGGAGTATCACTTGGGAACTGGCTAAAAAGGAAAATTCTAGGACCCCCTGCAGAACTACGGGAGCAAACACTACGGAGGCGGGGACTCAACGAATATGCGGTCTCCTAAGACTGCTATGCGCACACCCAGGCCTGACAACCAGCAGACAACATACGGAGGGACAAAATCGAAGGGACGGAGACTCTGCAGGAGGCTGGGGCAGTAAGTTACGAAGGTAATACGAACAATTACAACGTGAGCTGGGAGACGCCGGTGTCACCTGAGGGGCACAGACCAGCAGCTCTGTTTGTTTGGAGAAAGCCGGTCAGGCTGCTAGTGCAGGTTTTTTAAGGGTGAGGCCATTTGAACCGAACCTGTGACTAACTTTTACTCTCATATGTATTACTTTTCTTCTATATATATTCCTGATTGTAGATTTAGAAATTTTTTTACCTGTCACACTGCTAGTAACTACTGAGTTACCTTCCTAGTGAAGGATTTCTCAATGGAATATTCTAACATAAAACCTGTGCAGAATCAATTGACTCAAAGTCTTGTGTATAGCTTTGATAAAATTTACCTAATAAAAATTACTTCATGAACTAATTTTGAATATTGAAACTCTTTAATTACTCATGTATACAACTTAAAAACGAAAAACGAAAATTTATGGTTCTTTCAGAGATTTTTGTCCTTATAAAATTTTATATACATACATGTTTATATATACATTTGTATGTATACATGCATATGCATTTATATATAATGTTGTTGCCTTTAGCATTTACTTGATATTCATATATATTTGCTAGAGAAATTAACTTTAACATTAACATAGCATTTTGTCTGTTTTCTTTTTTCCTTCCTTCTTTCCTCCCTTCTGTCTCTTTGAGCTGTGACCAAACATATTATAAAGCTATTTTCTTTTGATGATGTACCATAATATTAGTGTGAAAGACTATTTAATATTTTATGCGAGTCTTTTTGTATAGAGTCAAGTGGAAACTTTGCAAGGTTTGCTTTTCTTCATGTACACATATTTTCTAGCTGGCCTGCCAAAATCAAATCCACTTCTTGCTTTTTATTCCATTAACTTAGTACTTGTTTTAATAAACATTTCTGACATTTCTTACTGCCTCGTTATACTTGATCTGTTAAAAGTAGCACCTGCAACATTTAATTCTAGAAATGGTGACACCGAGGTTTCGATGGCCAGAGTAAAAGAAATCCCTGGAACAGAATTTTTGTATTTGTATCATGTGTATGCATTTAATTTCTTTTCTTCTCAGTTTAAATGTTATTGTATAAATAAGGTCAGTGTAAAATATTCAGGAAAATCCTGTAAGGATTAATCGTAAGAAAGTTGAACAAAGTGAACTTGGCCAAGTCTTCCAAAAAGCCAGCTGCATGCATCTGCGTGTTAGCACGCAGCGTTATTCTGAGCTGGGAATTGTGAACACTTCACAGTGTACATGTGCCGTCTGTCCTGGGAACATATTTTGTGACTGCCAAAACTAAACAGAGTTAGCAGTTCCCGTGAGAGGATCATGATGGGTCTGAAACAGAAAAAAAACTGAACCTAGAGGGCTGCTCTCATTGTTCAGGGGGCAATGAACTGGAAACAGGAAAAAAGTGAATTGAAACTTCTGAATTCAATGATTATTAGTAATTATTAATAATGATGAAATATTGCCAAGTACCACTTTTTATTTTGGTAAATATCTTGCTAAATCACCTGTTATGTTTACGGTAGTTTAAAAATAGTGTCTGATAGTCAATGATGTAGTATAACAGGCTACATTCTGAATAAAAATATGGCTGGAAAAGGGATAAAAATATCTGAGATTCTCGTACCCCTCAAGGGCATCGTACTGAAGAACAGCGTCACTGGGAAGCGGTCGAGCTGCCCGTCGCTGTGGCAGGGGTGGCAGGCAGGGTGGTGGCCCCGAGGAACGCTGGCCCGCGTGCTCACTGCATCGCTGAGTGCACCACGTTGGGCCGTAAGCCAAGTTATTTCACTCCGCACAATAAAACAGGGGTGTGAGTTGGGGAAACTGTCTTAAAGGAAAAGACGTGAAGATGAGAGCAAAGCATTAACGTGAAAAGTATCATCAAATGAAAGAACTGTGGCACTGATGAGGTAGCTCAATTGTAGATCTCTGTGTAGGGAATTGATGTTACACACCTACTTCCTTAATGTTACTTGGCATTTTGGAGCGCTTTCTCCTATGTAAAAATTGGTAGGCAACGTAACATCCTGAGACTCTTTCTGTGAATTTAATCAAGGCCGTGATGCTCCTTTTCTTACTGCACCAGAGACGAGCAGGCCTCTAAAACTGCTCCGTGAGCTGCAGGGCATGCGAATCAAGTGTCTTTCTTTCTTGTTCATGTCACTGAGTATGGCTCCAGGTTGCTCTTACAAATGACCTCTGCTCCTAATGAGTTTTAGAAAATTACTAAATGATCACGATTTCTTTGAACTGACATTTAAAAAATACCTTTGTTTTTTATTCACTCTACTTGAAACCAGATAGGTTTCCTTTATGTTGTCAGTGTGATAATTTATAACTTTATTGGGAAAGTGATATACTATCAAAATGCCCATGAGTCATAGCAGGTAATTATAAACTAGTCTATATTAGAGCATGATTACGTTGGAATTAAAAAATATTGGCTTTTGGTTTCTGTCCCTTCAATAATGACTCTATGATGCATTTAATTTTATAATACAGTTTTCTTTGAATGCAGGTAATTGTTAATTTACTGAACCACTGCCTTTGTATAAAGTATAGCATTAACTTTAGGAAAAAACAGGAGACAGAAAACCCATTTCTTCAGAATTTCCATGGGCCAGGTGTGTCTGCTATGCATCCAGGTGAGAACACCTTGAAATCACATCAGTGTACCTCACAATGTAAATATATAGCTGTTAGCACTGCATGTATGAAAGGAGAATGCCTCTTTGGGAGTAAAATGACATAAATTCAAATTAGTTTATTCAATGTTCCACCTCACTTTTTTTCCTGACATCAGTGGCAAGCAATTTTGAGCACATTTGGAGTTATTTTGTTGAGTTTATCAGTTTGTCTGAACTCAAACTATATTTAATTTTATAATCAAGTAAATCTCATTGCATTTTTAAAGCCAAAATTTGGTACATAAATTATAAAAAGCAATTACCAAGTGGCCACTCTGTCAGCTAAAACTTTTCTTTGAGCATAACGCTATTTTGTCTAGGGACTACACACGAGATAAGGTGCTAGAGTGGCTTTTCTCCCAATTCTGCTCTTGGGCTTCTATGAAGTCGCTAGATTTGCTTCCTGTTTCATTTAAAATGCATTGCCACCGAGTGGTGGGGAGAACCTGGATCAGCCTCAATCAGATAAGGGAGATGCAATTTTTAAAAAGTTTATAGGGTTTGCTTATGGTATTAAAGCCACTCTGAGATTTCGAAAATGGAATTAGAAGCGAGGGGCTCCAGCCACAGTCCCTGGTCAGTAAGCTCTCGCCCATCCTGAGCTGCGCGGCTGGGACCACGGCTGGCGGCTCTCAGAGCAGAGGAAGACCCTGTGGTGGCTGGTGACGGTGGAGGTGGGGGAGGGGAGGATCCAATGGGGGAGATTCGGAGCCGGCTCCCTTTGACGTTGTGCGACCTGTAAAATCCAAAGAATCTGCCAGCCTGGTAGATCTGCTACTTACTCCTAGGAGAGGTGACGGGGGCCTGGCAGCTTTCCAGGAGGTGGCAGCTGAGAAGAGGGCCTGATGGCCCTCCACCGTGTCCTCTCGGCTGAGCGCCCAGCCAAGGGGGTTGCAGCCCTGAACCAGGCAGATGGGGTCTGCCCGCTTCCACGGACTCTATCGACAGGCCACAAAGGAAAGCCCAAGGGAAACCCGCCTCCACGTTCCCAGGCAGGGAATGGGTGAGCTCTACTGGGGCCACCGTCCCTGCCCAGAATTTTAAAGGGGTCCGAGCGGGTGGAGTTCGGGTGAGGACTGTTAGCACAGCCCAGCTCAGCCCAGCCCCTGCCGCGATGTCGGCTGGCGGGCTGTAAATCCGGGCAAGCCTTTCTCCTCCTGCTCTCCCCTGCACTTGATAGCCACAAAAAATTTGCTTCCACAGACATTTGCCTTTGTTCATTCATTTACTCTTTTCTGAAAATTTATCTGGTGGGCTTTGTACGCTGGGTCGAATACCAGGCCTGGGGACAACCACCGAGACATGCTCCGCCCCGGGTACCTCACGGTCTGTCGGTAGAGCAGTGATTTTCCACCCGGGTGCTGCCAGGATTTTTAAAACATGCAATACCTATTTCTTTGACAATCCCTTAGATTCTCAAATTAAAATATGACAAGAGCCAACACAACAACAGACATCCAGGGTGAATGAATCAAAATACCTATTTTTATTAGATTGGCAAAAACAAACAGATTTTTTGGTGTACTGCAGAATTTTAGTAATTTTTGTGTGCCAGGAGATGAAAAAGGTTGAAAATCGCCATCGTAAAAGAAATAAACTCATACAGACAACCAGAAAATAAAGAGAAAATGCAATAAGTTGTACTGACTACAAGCTTGACATGCCCTAGCAACCCTGACTACAGCCTATACCTTGTGCTTTGTTTTACTTCGTTGTCAACAAGGATTTGGAAGCAAATTTGGTGGTTCCAGGTCAGTGAGGAGAGTGTTCCCTGATTTTTGCTGGAGGAAATAATTACTTGACTAGTTTTATTTTTCATTGTAATATTTAAGAGCTTGTAGGAGAGAGCTGAAATATATGGTAACCAGAAATGGGAGTCTGCCTAACAAGAGGATGGAAGACATGATGCCCCTAATGACAGAGGAGGTGGCCGGTCCTTGCTATGAAGAGTCCGAGCCCGGGAGGGAGGGCGCGTCCCGTTAGCAGGGAGGGGACAGCTGTGAGTGAGGAGAGGGGAAGGGGGGAAGCGGGGAGCAGCGGAGCCATGGGCCACGGCCACGGGAGTCGCGGGCGGCCGTCGGGGACAGCTTTGCCCAGTCCCAGAAACTAAACTTTGGAGATGGGAGAAATGTCTCCAGATGATTTGTAGAAGTTACACTTGATTAAGTGCCTTACAAATCCCCTCAGCTTCTCCCAAAGGAAACCCCACAGTAAAGACGGACGCGACTGTTCAAGCCACGGGGCTGATGCCTCCCTGCCTGTGAGCCGGCGCCAAGGTCGGGCGCAGGCCCGCGCGGCCACGCAAGGCCGCACCAACGCTGCCGACTGTGTGCTGTCTATGAAGAACGACGGTTTGGAAGGGGGACACGTGTGTCACACGCTGGTTCTGAGCAAAACATTTTCACTTCTAGGTCTGGAATATCATGAGAAGATTTCAGTGGTGACAGACAAGGAGAAAGAATGGTGTGTGCTCTTCCATTGAATCTTTTGAAATGTCTCCCTTAGAAACACAGTATCTGTGCAGGAAACACCTGAACAGAGTCTTTGACCGCGTGCCCCAGAGGCTAGGAAGAGCCAGCTGAATACAGCATTCTTTGCAGAGCCTCTGCTAAGCCAGCCTGGACGTAGCCATGAAAGCAGAAAGGTTTGCTGCGCAAAAGAGACGTGTCCACCCAGAGCCCATGCTATGAGAAAGACCCCAATCTAGCTACTTATACCACAAAGTGCTCCACGTAACATCTCATGGAGTCCTGACCACCACCCACTCCGTGAGATGGGAGACATGTACCTGTACTTGACAGACAGGAGCACAGCCTGAACTCTCAGTGTTTGTAAGGTGAGACGTGGCACAGGAACACCGCCTCATGATCATCCGGCCTGTGTTTTATCCCCCCGCCCCGCCCCCGCGGTTCCATTACAATGCATGTCACAACACAAGGCTACTCTGTTGGTACCTGTAGTGCGATTGACTAGGAGCTGAAGGAAAAGTTCGATAGGACGCCATCAGGATTAAAATTATCATTCACCTGCCAGTCTGGAATATCATGAGTGCCAGTTGGCCTGATGAAATGGCAGATTTTCTTTATGGAAAAACAATGACTAATTCACCGCTATGCAATCATGTATAGATAATCACTTACGCTTATCGCATAAAGATGATTTTCATGCCAGCCACATATAAAGTTATTTAAGAATTATTCTTGAATTTATTTCAATTAGTTTAGATGAACTCACGTTACTATTTTAAAAACAACACAGTCCAACAAATTAGTGTACAGAGTAGCTCCCTCCGTCATCAGACTTCGAGCTGTAAGAAAAATCTCTGCAGGATTCACCTCGACGCCTCTCCAGCTCAGGGCCTGGAACCCTGGTGATACATGGTTTGTTTTCTTAAAGGTGGAGGTGATAGTGGGAATGAGAGTACGTGTATTTTTGTTTTATAGTCTCCTAAATACCTTGACAGTAATTACCACTGAGAACGAGGAGGCTTGGTTAAATACTGCCTCACATTCGGCGACCTTTTAAGCATCTGAAGTCAGGCTGCCCCGTCTGAATCTCAGCACTAAGGTCTAGCAGCTGCCCGGCTGTAAGCAGGGCTGAGTGCCCCTTGTCCTTGGAAATGGCCTGATAATTGAACCAACCTCTCACAGTGTTGCTGTGAGGATAAAGGGGCTGATGAAGTAAGATACTGAGTGATTAAAACATGGCAGGCGTAATAAATGTTGGCCATCATTACTGCATGAAACAACCTCATATTCACTAAGCCCCAAGGAAATGCCTCGTACTACGCTATCATCAAAGATACAGAGACAAGTAACCTCTAGGCTGGTCCAAAAGATCGTATTTTGCCCTTATTTCCTGAAAAAAAGAAGAAGAAAAAAGGGATTAACGTTTTCTTCAGGGAATCATATACTTTCTCATTATTATTCCATTTTCACTGCATTCTAACTCAGCCTCTAAGTCAAATGGAAACCCCAGGCCTCCTCCAATCCTTTGATCAACTCAGAGTTTAATCCTTTCCATTTTAGCTGGATTTCTGCTTAGACTGTTGAATTATATAATACAACTCAATCTTCACTAACCGTGCATGTATTTGAATTTTGTTTTTATTTTATTTTTTAATTTTAGGGGATCCTAATGTCCAAATATCTTCCTGGATTTTATGAGAGGATAAAGAGCAATATTTAAACTTTTAAAAAGTCTGTCAAAAGTGACGTGGAGTCAGCGAAAGCTCCATGAACAGAAATAAGCTACCATGCTTTTGTGTTCTATGCAAAACACTGCCATTATGTTTTTATAAGAACCTCACATTTGACAATGAGGAAATAAAGTGCTCAAGAAAACATTTTCCGGACTAGAACCTTCTATATAAATAAATACGTTGCCCTCTTCCTGCCGCCCTTCACCAGCATTGAACAATGACCACTTAGAGAGGAAATGATGTCAACACCCTACTGATAAAAATCAGACTGCGCTGAAGGAAACGCAGTGATACACAAGAGAAAAACACAGCTTTCTAGCTTTTGTAGTCTGTCCGTAAAGAGCAGTCAGTTATTAAATTTAAAGCATTAATTCCATTATACCTCTACACTGATTTGAGTTCATTATGTTTTTTTACAGCTTTAATACACATATCAGTAAAGACAAGTAAGAAATCCAAAGGAAAAAGTAAAATATTGCCTTTGGCAGATAGCGTTTATAGCTCTAAATGTGTAACCTTTTTTTATTACATCTTAAAATTTGACTGACATTCCAACACCTTTCATAGCTCTATTTTCTGGGAAAAGCTATTTCAGCAGAGTTTACAGGATGATTGTGGAAAATATCCTGAAGACTATGTATCACTAATGATACTGAATAAATGCTTGGCAGAACATTTGGACTATGGATAAAAGATGTTCTGTAATACATGCAGAAAGGTCCCTTGCCTGTGGCAAATTTGCATCATTACAGTCAGTCTGACGTGGTGCAAAATTGTTCTCATTCTCAAGGAAGTGACTTCTCCCAAACATGTTCTAGTTCTTGCTGAATGAGCGTATACCTGGGATGATGTTTTGCCAGCTCATAGAGCCAGGAAGTTCAATTCTCTTTTTACTCCTTCAAAGTAATGCCTCAATTCCTTTCCACTAAGTGCTCTTGTGCAAGCTATTTAGAAGAATGAACTATTATAATGATAGGAAACTGAAGAGTTAAGGATTTTAGCTTTAGTCATCGTTGACAGGCTAAAGTGATTAATGCACTGAAAGCTGTTATGCCAGGAACTAGAATGCACAACCTATGTGGCTCCAGAGGTGGACAAGCAGCTCCACCTCATGCCCCAGGGGGTCTGCAAGCCATGGAGCTGGTATCTGAGCCACTGTGCTCTGTGGAGGGCAGTGACGCAGATAAAGAATTGTTCATCAGTAGGCAAAGATATACTAGGGAAACCAACATTTCGAACAAAGGGCGGGTGGGGGGAAGAGAGAGAAGGGGGAGGAAATACAAGAAATTAGTAAGACAGTTTCTAGGAAGGAAGAATGGGGAATAAAGGTGGGAAGAGGCTTACCTTAATGCATGGTAAAGGCATGTGCTGGGACCTTTGGGAAGCAGAGCAGTGACGCCGATGGAGCCCTCACGAATGGGGTAGTGCCCATAGGCGTCACGGGGAACGGGCTTCTGCTCTCTGCGCTCTGCCACGTGACCATAACAAGAAGTCGGCGGTTTGCACCGGTAAGAGGGCCCTCACCAGAACTCAACCATGTGAGCACTCTGATCTCCCACTTCCGGTCCCCAGAACTGTGAGAAATACACTTGTTGTTTATAAGCCACCTAGTCTATGGCACTTTGTTACAGCAGCCTGAACGGAAGACACATTCTCTTATATCTTTTTATTTTGGTATCTCATGTGTCCATGTTTTTTGTTAAAATTATATTAATTATTTTGAAATAAAAATGGGAGAGAAATGGCATTTCAGAGTATCGGCACATTGCATTGCCAGCAATCAGGTCTTCTATGTGTGGGGGAAACTTCTATACTTTATAGGGAATCAGCTGAGAGTAAGAAAGCTTGCTAAGCATATTTATTCACACATGTGCTTTCTAGGAATCAAATTATTCCTTATGTTTCCAAGCAATCTATACATAGAAAACTACCATTAGAAGGAGCTAGGCAATGATAATTCAACTAAGTAGCAAATACTCTTAAAATTCTCCATGCAAAGCTCTTTGTTAGGCCTTGGATGGGAAGGACTGGAAGGAAGTCACTGAACACCCTATCGCTATGGCTTATGGTTAAGACACAGAAGTCTATGTGTCCTGGACTAAGATGCAGGGCAGAAGACAGAAACACCTTTAAACTACCATGTAAGGCATCAAACAATAGGTTTCTGAATGCATAACATCTATAAATGTTATACGATGTGGAGGAGGGAAAGATTTTTTTGTGTATAGGAATATGTGAGAAAATGTTTTTGGGAAAGGTATTATATGAACTGATACCCGAAGGGTATCTACGGAATGAAGGGCCTTTCAGGCAACAGGTCAGCTTGAGTCAAGGAGCAGCAGCCGGAGAGAGCAGGGCGTGTTCACCCGGGGCTGGCGCCAGGCACCAGAAGGGTAGCGTATGGGGAGGCAGATCCAGCCAGGGAAGAGCCAAACCCATTCAGGATTCGCACATCAGGTGGAGAATTTTGATCTTTTTTTCCTATAAAAAATTGAGAGCCCTTGAAGATTTTTTCAGCCAAGTTCTTGCGTTTGGATGACAGCTGTATGGCAGGATAGAGGCTGGATGGGTGCAAGGAGCGATTCAGGACAGCCAGGCGGGACGAGGCTGTTGGGACAGCACGAGAATACGAGCCGCCTTCGCGCGAAGCGCGGCTGTGACTGCTAGGGCAGAGGTATTCAGATGTGGGCTCGCCTGCAGGAAAAACCGCCGGGCACACAGATCTCGTGCCTCTTTTCACACAGTTTGAATCTGGAATTTTGTTCATGTCCTGAAGAGAAACACATGTCTGGCATTGTTCATGGCTACCTTAAGTGAGGAGGTGATTCGAAAGGAACTGGCTGGCTCGGCGAAGGAGAGCGGAAGCAGGATTAGGCCAGAAGTCAGGCTATTTGAACCGATAAAAAGGTTCCAGAGGAAGTGGCGTACCTTTCAGAGTTTTAGGAGAGACCACTTTCAATAGCTGCACTAAGGGTTCTTCCATTTAAGGATGGTTTTTCTTTGGAAACTGGATTTCGGTACAACAAAATATTATGCGGTAAGCTCCCAGGGTTAATTAAGATTTTATTTATAGATTTTGATTTTGCTTATAAATAAGAGATTTTTTTTCCCTACTCAAGAAGCTAAGGGTTACTCCTGGGATTCTTCGGAAAAGCCACGCGGGTCAAGCACACGGCTCACACACTAAGCAATGCCTTTGGAGCTGGACGAAGCTTAAGCAGCAGCCCTCTGTGCTGATTAGCCTGCGGTGTCAACGTCAGACGGACTTTCCAGGGGGCCTTTAAAAGTTCAGCATTTGCTTTAATCAGGAAGATACCTGGGTACTTAATGGGGACTTTTCAAGCTATTGGAGCAGAACTAGAGTAAATGACCCCATTTATTTGGAGAAAAGAAGTTAACAGCATCACAGGTGCCCTACAAAGCAACCTGTACATGGGAAGTGCAGGAAATAACAGGAGAGAAGGCTGCATCAACAGACATTGTACCCATACTCATAGCTGTGTTTCTCTTACCTACGGAGAGCGGTCAGAAAAATACGTATCAAGGATGACAAAAGAAATCTATTTTCATAACAAAATATCATTGCATTTAGCTGGGAATGGGTTGCATTGTAAGTAGAATTTAAACAATTTCCAGTAATATAATCTTTCTGGTTATCAAGAAAGCCTTTGTATTTGAGTTTGTGTTTAGGCTATGGACTCTTAGTTAAGAAAGAAAACTTCAATAAACTCTTTAAAAATTTAGTATGATGTTCAAGTCATTTTACAATAAAAGCTATGATAAAAAAAACTAAGGACCCGTTAAGAAGTAAGTTGGAAATTCTGGGAAGGAATAGTTTTGAAACAGCAGAAACATGGAGAACTTAAGAAACAAAGTACATTGGTGTATATTAGCTTTTAAGCCTGTTGGTCATTTTTAAAGGTCAGGAATCTCTCAGAAAAGTAGGGAAATTAGAAGAAACAAACACTTTACCAGAACGAGATGCTTCGTGAGGTTTGAGTAAATCTGGAGAGTATTGTTGCCTCCTGAAAAGATCTATGTACTGAGGCAGGTATGTCTCTTCTATCTGAGGCTCCATGGAGCAGAGAGCTATAAAAATTTGGAAGCCCAAGATGGGTGAGCTGAGGGCTAATCAAAAGTCCCAAGTAGGCAACTTAATGCCTTGTCTCTGATTGGTTGTTAGTGGTACTCAAAAACTTCCCAAATAACTTGGGAGCTTCCTACGAATGCTATTTCCATCGAGGTTGTTCCCAGAGCACCAGAGCACCAATGGTGGGGGTCCAAAATGTGCCTGTGATAAGTTTAGGAAGACACCTTGCATGAGCGAGAACACGATTTATATTTATAACGGTTGGTAGAAATGAAGTGTATTAAAATTTTTTACTTCTCTGACATTTATTCTCAATACTATCACTTTATAATACATTTTATGTGAGTAAATGGTTAAAATGTTAACTGCTATGTGATGTCGTTTTAATAAAGATATGGAACCGGGAGGAAAGAAACAGAAATGACGAAAATTTAAGGCTGGGACCCGCGGTGCAAAGCATGCATGCACCACACACCTTTCTCTGGTGCAGCCACCACATTGTACCTGCAGAAGTTACGTGAAAAGTTACTTAGCCTAATAAGCTCCAATTTATGAAGAGAGGGAGGGATAAGAAGGTATTATTCTGGACAAGTGTAAGAAACAGTAGTTACTGCTGTTCCATGTCTCTGCAGCACAAGGTATTTCACAATAGCTGAAACTCCACATTTGGTCATTTCAAGCATTTCATCAAGCTGTAACTTCACCTCCAGGGTTTATCTCTTTGCTTTTAAAAGGATTATTCCTGAAACCAGGGGCTTACAGCCTTTCTCGAATGATCCAGCGTGCTTAGGACACATCATGGTAGAATACTACCTCACTCTTAGGGGCCACTTTTCTTCCAAGCCCTTTTTATGGGTGTTATTACTAACCTTCAAAGCTTCCCCGTGAGGCATGCTATCAATTGTCCAATTTACATTTGAGAAAGTGAAACCACAGAGAAAATGGAAGCCTGTCCTAATTTAAAATATAGACTACATATTATTGTATATTACTTGTGATAGGTATTTCTCTGTTCTCACTTAACCAGGAAAGTGCATAACTAAACAGACCACAGGGAACTGAAGGTAGGCACCTCCTTACCATCATTTAAAAGATGGCAAAACTGAGTCCTCACAGATTTCTCAACCATTTGCTTGGATTTAGTGTGACCCACTGTGAATCAACATAACAGAACTGCCATATGAACAGCAACTACTTAAATGTTATTTATCTTGGTCCAATCTAACTAAAATAAAGAGGGGAAATTTTAGACAAAAATTTGTTTTTTGGTAACTGCATTTATTTTGAAATATGCACACTTTTTAGGAAAGAAAGTTGAATTCTTTTGGTTCCATGTCATTATGAAAGCTTATACAACTGGGACTCCCTTAAAAATACAAAATTGCAAGTACAACATTAGCTATGTGTAAATATTTATTAAGAATAAGAAAGAATAGCATTAAACTCCAAAGTTGTCCACAGTTACAAATATAATAAGCACCAAAATACCAGAAAAAGCATAATAGTTTTATTAACTTATTGTCTGACCCTAAATATCTTTTGGGTAGTCATAATAATTTTGTAATATTTTCTCTAGAGAGGTTAGGAAGACAAGTTAGTCTTAGATGAACACAACTTTTCTTTCAATAGCTTAGGCATTTTCTTAGTGCCACACGTCATCACTAACAAGGCTACACAGGACCGCGGTCACCCACAGGAGGAAACCGCTGCCCAGCATCTTTCACAGAGGACCTTACGGTTCCAAGGCATTTCAAGTTTTGTTAGACAGCGCGGTCATGATGCTCTTTGAACTGACGACAATCAAAGGATCTGTGACTCTGTCCCTTTGAGTCAGAGCTTTAGGAGGATTCCCGGAAGCCACGTCAGCATCTGGACAGTTGGCAATCACCTACCTGAACACCTAAGTGACTGTGCGCCTCATAAATGTGTCCCACTAAAACCACACTCAAAGTATCCTCTTTAGCCAGACTTTAAAAGCATTTGAGGCCAATCCAACATGGCCTCTCACAGGCATTTGTTGAGATGGAGACAGCAGCCTTAATCAATCCAGTTACCATGCCTCACCATCGCAAATTTCTCAAAAATCATTAGGCCTTGTGAGTATTTCCAGGACTCCTTCTGGAAAAGGAGTCCTGCTAAATCGTGGTAAATTTTTCTCTGCTTAATTTAGCAAACCAATAAAGCTACAGATTTATGTAAAGTTTAGAGTCCTAAAATGGGTAGGAATTAAAATGTATCCTCGTGGACTTTTTTTTGGTTATGTAATAAGAAATTAATGATGTGAGTTGGTTTTAGTAATATATGTATTATAGCAATATGACGTATAAATGGTAATGTTAATAATATTGAGAAAAATTTTGTGAATGAACATTTTTAAGTTTAGTAGGTTCTAAGTCCCCCAAATTAAATTTTCAATAATTTTAATATTTAAAAGGCATTACCAACAGCTGAGGTTGTGAAGCAAATGGCCAGTTAAGTAATAAAATGTTTAAGCATTTAACTAGCCTAATGAGAAATACAAGCACCTTTTAGAATCTGAAGGTAATCCTGAGATGATTAAAAAAAAAAAAAAAAAAGTGCAAACGGCCCCTATGAACGGTCTGACTGTATAAGACAATATTGTGTGAGGACCTCTGAAAAAGAGATGATATGTACTAAGAGGAAATTAGCATGTACGTGAAATCTCTTTGGATACCATTTATTAAGGAATGGCTTCCACGAGATGGAAAATATGAAGTATTTAATGACATAGTGACCTAAAAATCACTGCTTTAAAGTAAGATCCTGCTCATTGTTTTTGTGACATGCATATAAACATAAAAATGGGTCAGATGATTGTTTTACTAAGTACTCTTTCCATTTTGCACTAACAATGTGTTCGATTCTAAAAGGTCATGGTTAGCCACTAGTGTCTCATTTCTTTCTTTTCTTTGGCCTGCTGCTTGTCAAGAGAACAGTGAACAGAACAGTTAAGCACTTAAATAGTTCACTGCTCAGTGTCCTCAGAGACAACTTCCCTATTTTGGTATATTCCCCTCAAAATCTCTGTCATTCTATCTCCGCATCACCTCAGACACGAGGCCTCTCAATATGGAGACAACATAGACTGGGAACCAACTGGAACCAAACAGACCAGGTCCCAAATCCGCCAGAATGGGAACAAAGCAAGTCACCTCACCTCTTCCAAGTTCCATTTCCATGCGGGTTAAACTCTACTTCAAAGGTGCTAAGATAAGAACTTGCACATCCAATTTAGTGCTTCCTCCACAGCAAGTGTGAGGTGAACGAATGGATGGACTTCTGTGATTTGTTTCTGTCTGCCTGTATTGTAAATAAAAGTTGTGCAAGGTGCATCCATCTACCCAGCTGCATCACTTTTTATGGTACGGAAGCGAAGCCGGTTTATTGTGGGCCTGCAGGTACTGTGCGGTCTTTTTCAAGTTTCTCCTGTATAAACTCAATGTGTAAGCATCTTCAGCGGATCAGAACGCTGAGGCCGACCACCCTCTCTCCCCCGCTCCCTGCCTGCCTCTCGCCTTGCCTCTCTCTCTCCATTTCTTTTTCTCCTTTTCCGAGAACAGAGGGACGTGAATGGAGAACAGGAACATAAGAACTTTCTGCAATTACGAAGGCAGTTAAAAAATACAGTATTTTTTAAATTATACAAAAAAGAGGCAGTTAAAAGGTATTATTTTATTTCACTTGCCAAACCCTGGATTTATAACAAGGAAAAGGAGTGCTGTTCTCTCAGAGACTATTTCCCCCATTAGTTGCCGGGGCAACAGCCTGTCAGAGACAAAGCGGAAATCGGTGGGCCACGGGCTTGCTGTCCTGGCCTGAGCGTTCTTTCCAGGCATTATGTTTACGGACACGCTGGGCTCCCCTTGACAAAAGCGGACACAGACACCCAAGGACTTCAAGGCTTTCCACAGTGTGTGTGTGAAATGGTTTCACTGAAGAGCTGCTGTCAATCCGCAGACAAAGCAGAGAAAGGGGAGAGAGTTCCAGAGACCCACTGAGGGCCAGGCTACAGGGGAGGCTGGCAGCCTTTGGGTACTAGTTATCGACACTCAAGATTAGAATTTGTTACATGGATGTAATCTGATCCAGAGGACAGTGAAGTTCAATGCTAGCTTCTTTGTTTCTTGGAGGTCCTGCCGTCGGGCAGGAGGGGCGATGTCACCCCAGAAATCGGTACGGAAATAAAGGGCAGCTTTGTGAGTGCCTGCCGGTCCCGCGGCTGCTGACGCTACTTCCACAACAACCAAAAACGTTCTTGGTACAACCTGGAAGGATCAACGCTGAGGTTTCTTACTCTCTCCTGCCCTCAGGCTCCTCCCACTCTGGAGTCCAGACCAAGGGCGCATGCAACGCACATCAAAAACCACTTACATCCCACATTCCTGGTATCAATGCTGCTGCCCTACTGTGCAGTTTAGTAAATACTTAAAAGACTCTATTTAGGTGCTCCTAGAAGGAAACCCCACAGAGGTTTCTCCTGTGCCGCCCATGGGTCTAATCCCGAGCAGATGTGGGCCTGGGTGGGTCCAGGAGCTCAGAGGGCCAGCAATTCAGTCTTTGCTAAAACTCCCCTCACCGCTGCACCTCTGGTATTCCCAGAGGGGGTTCCACATCAGCACAGAGACTCCGGGAAGAGGCGACAATGCCCGCTCTCCACAGCGGGCCAGGCACGCGGGCCAGGAACCTCCAGGAAGGGCGACACTATACCTGTGGCCCTACATGAAATCAGAAGGGGCCTTGAGAGAAGTATTTCAGGAACAACAAAAACATAAAAATTAAACATCTCCTCTGACAGCTGCAGTTGTTCAATTCCTTTGAAGACTTTAAGGCGTGTCTTCATTCAACAAATATTTGTTGAGCAGATATTAAATGCCATTTATTGCCCTAGACACTGAAGATATAGCAGCAAGTAAAAGAGGGAAGGATCCTGTGCTAACGCTGCATAGCTCAAAGCTCATGACCAAGCAGTACGGAATTTGAATTTTGCAGGCAGTGGTATCTTAATGGGAGCGAATGTACCAGCTCTTTTCTTTAGGGAAGGTTTTAGAAACGACACAGGAGAGAAATGGAAGAATTAAGTTTTAATTAAATCATCTCTTGCATATAAGGGGGGGTGTGTGTGTAAAAGGAGACATGATGTCTAGAGATAATTTCATTTTTATTTGTCATTCTTATCTGACAAGAACCAAGCACGATAGAAAAGGCTGAATTTGGACTTGATTGAGGATAAATAAAGCAGAATATTGAAGATGGAAAAACTAAGCAGATTTCTAAAGTTTATAAATACTTTTGAAAGGAAATGCAAGACTTTTATTTTGAAAACCAGCCAGACACCAATTTCCTTCCTTGCTACCTCTCAGATCCCCCTCTAGCAACCCCCTTACCTCAGGAATCAGAAGGCTAAACTATTGACATGCTAAGATGTGGTTAGAAGAAATAGATGGTTTATATCTCAGGCTTGTCCTCCTATAATGAAAAGTGAAAACCCAGCACAAAGCTGTAAAACTATAAATATCACAGATTCAAGAAGTGTTCATTTAACCCTGCCTACATTCTCCCCTTCACTCCTATACATTACACATATGCTTGAAGTGAAGAAAAATAACCTTTATGTTTTTCCACGGAGGGCTAATATGTTTGGTTTTTTTCCAATTACTCAATACTGCATTTTTTTTTCTGTAGTAAGATTATAAATTAAATATTTAGCTATGGAAGCTTTTCTGAGTAAAGACAGCTAATGAATTATATAGAAGATGTTTTACTGGTGACTTTAGAACATAAACAATGCACCTAAGCCTCTGAAGTTTTAGACTGGAAGTATCCATGCATTTCGGTATTTCATCATAGCGTGGTTTCAATTGAGATTTGTTGTTGGTTGTTTGTTTCTAGACATTTACTTCTTGACTCTTAGAAGTACCCATTATCAAGATTTTAAGCTTCCTAAGACTGGAACCATGATGTCTCCTTCGTCTGCAGTCGCCATAGCTCCGCTTTTCCAGCAAGCAGAAAGCCCACACCTGTGGAACTAGTGACAGTGAGTCAGGCGCACCAACTCTGGAGAAGCCCACCTGCAGACAAAACAACGGACTAGATCTAAGAAACCGGAAGTTTCTTCTAAGCTAAGACGTCCTGGGTCACATTGTTTAATCTCTGATATTTTCGCCACATATATTTACCTGAATCTCATAAACACAGTCAAAGACATCACACTGGCCTTATCCAATCAGTGTCTTAGTGATCAGTTCTGTGGGAACGCGGGCAGGGTGTCATGTTTAACTTTTCCAGCTGCTCCCTTTTGGAACTGGAGGTGTAGGTGAGTGGGTGCAGAAGGAAATCAAGCATCCCTGTAGAACTTCAGACTTAGACAACTAATGAATAATTTATGAGAATAAAAAAACGAATATGAGCCATCCTTTTGTGTTACAAAGAAAATGCCTTCGCGAGGCTATGAATAAGGAATGCACATTAAAGCTGAAAAATTCAAAAGCAGAAAATTTCAATAACAATGAACATGTTTTATGTTGGCTTGCAGATGTTACTTTGAAAGTTTGGACTTCTGCTGCATCTTAGCATATAACACATGTCTTTGTCCGATCATTGGGATCTGGTGAGGGAAAGCCAGCTGGAAATAGCTTCTGGAGACAGAGCTTTATGTTTTCCCAAGGTGAATGTAACTTTGTTTGTTTTGGTATGGGAAAGATCTTTTGTGAGTCAACCCACTACAGTAAAATTATGACATAAATCTAGCTGAGTGTTCTCCAAGGGTGCAGCAGAAAAAGCAAAATTAAGTTGACGTGCTGTTTCCTCTGCCTGCACCTGACATTTACCGATTTCAGCATTATCCCATTGAGTTTATTTTTGGATTTGAGTGAATTCAAAGTCATAGGTAATTGGTTGCTGCACACAAATAAAATAACTAGTGCTTTCCATATATATATATATATACATAAAAAAGATTATGTCTCATCATTTCAATGGAACAAATTGTTATCACAGGATCATTTCCATTTCTTAAAAGGTAATTGGGTATTGATTTAGGAAATGTGGTAAGAACAAAAAATTGATAAACATTTATGCTCAGAAAGGAAATGACAAATACATGGTCTTAGATCCCTCTGTGGAGCTCTGATCAGCGGACAATTACACCGAGGGTCTTGGTCATGTCCTCTGTTGCTGCTGCTACTAGACTTCTAGCTCTACCAGTGTGATGAACAGGACAAAATAACAACGAAAGTAAAAACAGGTGAACAACCAAAGGAAACAGGCAAGTTTTCATTCAAAATGATAGGCTTGAATCTCGCCTCTTTATATACTAACTAGGGACTTGTGGGCAGGGTTTCTCATATCATTTTTCCCACTGCTATAGAAGAGAGAGAGGTGGGGTGCTCATTACCCTTGGTAGCATGAAAGAAATTTTGTTTATATCACTAACAAGAAAAGGGATTGGTATATACCTGTAAAACAGTATGACTTATTAGCTGTTGTATGCAGTTAGTAGAATATGTGAACTTTACAATTGGAGGTATTATAGTTTTATGTGCACTTTCTAGATCAACATAAAATACTGCTTAACTGCCCTCCAGCGTTCCCCAACATACTTCCAAAGCAGAAGAAAACGATAGGGTACGTTCTATCATTTCAGAAACAGCAAGTGCTTTTGAAGTCCTTTCGGTTGGTTTCAATGTGTATCTTTGTTATGTCTTCTCATCCCAAAATCCCTGTTCATCTATCTAAAGGCTTTTGTGGAAAAACTCTACGTATCATTTGTATTTTTATATGCAGAGTGCTCTCCTCTTTGTAGTCTCACACTGTGCTCACTGCAACCCCGGTAGACAGCGATGCGCTGTTTGGGACCAGCCTGTGTCCCCCTCCAACAGAGACGAGCTGAAGTCCTAACCACTGGACCTAAGATATGACCTTAGTTGGAACTAGGGTAGTTGCAGATATAATCACTCAAGATGAAAACACAGAGTGGGTCCTCAATGCAGCATGACTGATGTCCTTATAAGAAGACAGCCATGTGGAGACAGAGGCACACAGAGAGGATGGCATGCGATAGCAAACTGGAACTGCGCAGCTGCAAGCCAAGAAACGCCACGGATCGCCAGCAAACCACAAGGAGCTAGAAAGCAGCAAGGGGAGATTCCCCCTTGGGTTTCACGGGAGAAAGGCCTGCCAGCACCTTGATTTCAGTCTTCAGCACTAGGGGACAGTCACTTCTGCAGCCCTGGGCTGTCCCGTCAGGGGAACTTTGTTCCGCAGTCCTGGGACGTTCCCTGAGTGCTGACTGTGTGTCACACACTGTCTATGCCGTACTTCCTAGCATTATTTGTATTTTATAGGTTAAGAAATTGAGGTTCAGAGAGGTAGATTAGTTGGGGCAAAGTTATACAACTACTATATGGTGGAATATGATTGCAATTATTTCTGATTCATGAACCTGGCAACAGGAACCTTTAGTCCAACTTTGAAGATGAGAAAATTGAGAGCCAAAGAAAATGACACACCCGTTATCTTGCCTTTTTGAGACTAAATGTATTCATGTCCTGTGGTTTTTCTCCTGTGCCTACTGACCCAAACATTTTCTTTGCTATTTTGTGCTTTTTATCTGTAGACCCCAGTCCTCCCATTTCTGGTGCCCTAAACTGAGCGAGAAACCTGATAAATCTATGATCGATAGGACATTTAGAGGATGAGCCTGCTGTTCACACATACTCTAATCGACTCTTTATAGGGCCAGTCTGGAATAGCAAATGAATTTAATGACTGTTTCTTACTAATATTAATCATTTTTATAGTTAAAATAATAACCATCATTTAATGAGCACTACTAAGTATTAGCTGTTATATTAGGTTCCTAAATACATGGCTTTATTTAATCTTGAAAACGATCTACAAGATCATTTTTATTACTTTGTCTGTAGTACCAGAGAAGAGCTCCATTAGATAAAAATAAAATGTATGTCGTGCTCCTAGGTGGGTCTAACATCTACTGCCTAGACAGGCCTGGGAGCCAGACTCCTGACTTCTAATGTAAAATTAAACCCTTCCTACCAGCCGTTCTTAGTTCCTGGTCCCCTGAAGAACTACTTGGAGAGTCTGTTAAAAATATAAAAGACCGGCCTCTTTTGGAGTGGGTCTGAAGTTAAATTTAAAACACGTCCCAGGAAGTCCTCTGGTACTCTAAATTAGTAAAACCATGGTCTCGGGGAAAGCATGCTAGTCACTCAGCTGGAGCCTGAGGAATTAGTACTGGAGACGATAAATTTTAAAACAGGTGAGAGGAAGAAGGGAAAAAAAGAGAGGAAATCTGCATCTTCCACTTTGCCAACTCTGAGGTAGAATTGAAATGTAGAGAATTTTACATCTTCTGCCCTGGCCAGTGGCTCAGTCGGTTGGCAGTGCTGTCCCATACACCGAAAGGCTGCGGTTTGATCCCCCGTCGGGGCATGTGCAAGAGGCTGTTTCTCTCTCACATCGATGTTTCTCTCCCTCTGTCTCCCTCCCTTTCCTCCTCTCTAAAATCAATAAAACATATCTTCAGTTAAGGATTAAACTTTTTTTACATTTTCTAAATTTTAACAACTTCTAAACGTTTTTCACCCATTGATTTCAAGTTTTCTTTAAAAATTTCATGTCAAACACGGCAACATGAAAGGGGCAGCGATTACATGGTCTGGTACCGGTCCGCTGAACAGAGCAGCCACTCGCGCGTAAGCCTGTGCCTGGCGGCCGTGCGGACTGACTGCGCCTCCTGCGAGCCGGCCGGCCGCGCGCCTTCCAGCACGGGGTCTCTCGTTCACGAGGTGTTTAAGCTACATGTGACCCCTGTGACCTTTAAGCTGTGCCTCCCGCCACAGGCTGGGTGGAAGCAGCAGATACTCTCTCCCACTCAAACCCCGCGCTTCCAACACTCAGCCTTTAATGCTTTATCCCCGTGACGTTCCGTAACTGCAGGAACTGGGCCCACACACAGGACTCAGGCTAGAAATAGTTTTTCGAGCAGATTTTTTCTTTGAATTACACAGTTGGAGAACTTTAACTGATGTTCACTTCTTCACTCACTTAACTCTACTTATTTCTAAAATCTCACTGCTAATTCCGCTATGCACTGGTCTATTAACGTGAAAGTCCCTTCAGCTTTCTAACAGCACAATTCAATGATTCTCTTTACCTTACTAATACCTCCCGACTTTCTTTTACTACCCAAACACATATTTTTTGTAAAATAAAGATTAAGGAATTTAATCTTGGCTTAGTTACTAATTAGTTGGGTAGTCTTACTCAAAGTCTTTAAAATCAGTATACCTTAATTTCTACAGCTAAAAAATAAGATACTTAGAATAAAGTAACTTTAAAGGTCTCTTCCCATGTTAAATATCCATGATTCTCAGATTAGGGACTAACAATTATATTGTGGAAGGTTACTTTATCACTCTTTAAAATTGTGCACTTCCATATCATATACGCTTAAGACTTAAGAATCAAAACTATATGTAAGATAAATTGATGGGCTGATATAATGATGAATAATTGGATAGATATGTAATAAAGCCAGTATAGTAAAAGGCCAGTTGTAAGTGGTAGATATACAAGTCATCGCTGTAAAATTATTTCAACTTTTCTCTATGTTCAAAAAATTTCACAATAAATGATTAAAAAATGGTATCATTAGCACATACATGGTGTGTGTGTGTATATATATATGTGGGGGGGAATATACATATAAAATACACATATATGAAATTAAGTCTGAAATACTCCAACCATTCATATTTGGAGTTCTTTAAAATAATTGTACTCACATAGTCTCTAAAACATGGCTGCCTGATTTTGTCCAGCATGGCTGGCTCCAATTTTTAATCCTTAGGCTTCGCGATGTATTTCCAAAGGCTATGGAGCATTCCATGGTGATTGTGGAGTGTGTAAAATTCACTGAAACTGCAAAACAGCTGGGGCTGCAGCTAACAATGGCACTGCAAAATGTGGTCTGAATTGATTAAAAGCTTGTGAATTGACTATAAACCTTATTTTCCTGTGTAATGATGTTAGAAATAAATATGGGAAGTGATATGACACTACTATATTGCTTAGTAATTCCCAGCATTAAAAAATCAACACCCCATTTGAGCTTGACTAACTTACATGTCTCCTCCTTGATTTATTTATTACATATGCATATCATTTAAGCTATCATTAAGGAGCTAAATCAAATACTTTCTGGCGCTGAACTGCAACATTTTTGTTCTTTGAGTGAAAAGGCCAAGGCAGAGACATTCTCCGGGCACGGCACACAGGACATGGTGCGGCGCCATCACATGGAGGGTCTGTGAAACAGCTTTGTCTTGCTGTCTTGAAAACAGCACTTTAGCTACAGCGGAACCATCAGTGACCCCCTGGTTCCCAGGCCCCCCAACAGGCGTGGCAGTGGCACCCACGGAGGAGGCGGCACTGCGGGCATGGCGACAGCCAGAGGGAGGGCCGCTCTGCCCAGCAGAGGCAGCAAGGCCGGCAGGCTTATCGGGGACGCCCAGCACAAGTGAGAGCAGAGGCCAGGGGACTCAGTGTGACCCAGAAGAGTGAGGAATCAGCTGGAAAGACTTTCGATATTCTAGTTCACTGAAACATTCCTTCCTGGGGACATGCTTGGACCAACTGAAGGCGGTAGGAACAAGATTTCCAGCCATATGAGGCGGGGCTAAGGACCAGGGACATACAGAATACGAGCTGCCCCACACACACACACACACACACACACACACACACACACACGCCTGTCTGTATTTCTAACATGCACAACCAGTTCCTTTTCATTTGGAAACTGACAAAGGGCATGGGTCACTTGGGGATAGGCCCTTGACTAAGGGCCCACCCTACTCCAGTATGACTTCATCTTAACTAACTACATCTCCCAACATTTTTAAATAAAGTCCCATTCTGAGGGGCTTCATTATATTTTTGAGGACTAATATTCACGGACATTGAAAGCCTTATAATACTAAAAGGAAGTACCTAACATATTCTTGTATATGTTTGTAAGATGGGCACACTTTATCTGTGCCTGAACCCAAGTGTTTCTCAGTCCAACAATGAAGTGTATTTTCAAGTTCATTTCTTATGCAATGCTGGCTTTCATCAGCCAGAACAGGCCCAGAGGAGACTGGCCGAACCTAGGAGAAGGATCATGCCTCTAGTTTGTCAAAAGTTAAAATGAGAAATAAATTAGGATTTAGGATATGTAAGGAGGTAACCTCTACTTATTGCTTGGAACCATTTCTAGAATGAACAGACCACTATTCTACTCAACCGGTAACTTAAGAAAGTCAAACTCCATGAGGGGCTCTCTTTCTGAAGTCCCCTGGGTCTTTGGCAGGGGCACTGCAGGGGGCCCGTGCCCTTCCTGAAGCTGCACGGAGCGTCTGTGTGTAAGCATAGAAGCATCTTCCTTGGAAACATTCCTCGCTTTCTTCAGGTCCATCACCCTCCCGGAGACGAGAATCACTGACCTAGGACAGATAAACCAGGATGGTTCCAGGCCAGAGAGAGGGAGGGAGAGAGAAAGGGAATGTTGGGTAGGGCATCTCTCCATGGCTCACCCTTTGGTTTTCCATCTTTACGTCTTTGGGATGGAAGGGTCCATATTCTTTAAAACTTGAATTTCAGTGCTCTAGAGCCTTAGGTTTATTTCATTCTAAGCTTTGTAACTTTTCAACTACTTTTTTCCTGTTTTATATCAAGACCACCCCATTATTCATTTCCTCATATTAGCATAAGCTCTGCTTTGCAAATAATGGTTAGATTTCTGATCATCAAATCTATAATGAAATTTAATGATGGACATTGAGCCAGTGTTATGGTTCATTTATCAAATATTTAGTTGAACTTACGTTCTTTCAAGACATTGTATCAAGAAATAGAGATACAAAGATTTTTAAAAAGGACTAGTCTCATCTCAAACTGTTTACAATTTATCCAGCATTAAAAGACCTGAATGTGCCTATGGATCTCCCCGGGCTCTTGGTTGAAGCGCAGATTCTGTGGTGGGGGGAGGCAGTTCTGAGATTCTCGGTGGCACCTCTGCTGCCCAGTCTGCAGACGACATCTCACAGAGCGAGCGTCTGACGCAGCCTCTCTCGGCCGGCCCGGAGACAGAGGTCCTAAGGCCTCTGTTTTAGGTGATAAGTTTTCTTCACTTCAATGCCTCTACAATGGTGCTGGTTATCTACCCTCCTTGAAAGGATGGAGAAAATAATCTTTAAATCATTTTCTGCCTTCTTGTTCAAGTAGAAACTTACATCAGGACTGAATCCAGGTTTAAGCAACCAAGCGTCTGTTCGGTGACTTAGACAAATAGAGGCTGTCTATCTCGGATGGCGGGAGTCAGGAGTCAGCCGGCGGCGTGGCGCTCCAGGGGACACGCTGTTTCCTCCCCAGTTAGTCTCAGCGTGCACCCAAGGGTCTCAGGACATGGTCTCAAGGTGGAGAGATTGCTGCGGCCTCGCCAAGCTCCCATCTGCTGCCTGGGCAGAAGCAAGGAGATGTGGGAAGAGAAAAACCCGAAGAACAGGGCCCCTAATAAAGGCCCCTTTTTAACAGTTTGTGAACAGGAAATCTCAGTGACTTCAACTTAACCTTTTTGTGTAGAACTGGATCATGTGGTCACCCTTAACTCTGCGTGTAGGAAAACAAGTACTGGAACTCACACTTTGGAGCTCCTATGGGAGCAGAAGATGAGAAAGGAGTTGCAAATGGCTTTGAAAGAGTCTATAGCCTTTGCCACACTCACAAAACTCAAATGTCACAAGCGAAACAAGAACTACCTGTATTAAGCTTTAAAACAATAATGTACAGCAAAATTCCTTTTAAAATGTCCAGACTTCCTGGAACTTCAAGGTTATGACAGCAGCCACTGCCTGTCCTGATTACGCACAGGCCTGGTTGCCTGAACCGTCCATCTGATGCAGGTCAAAGTACATTTCCCTCCTTGGTTTCCCTAAGCAACTTCCTCAGCTTTACAAACTCCCTTGTAAATAGAAATGACACCTTAATGCGCATATAAGCATATATAGTTCACTTTTATCTGAACACAAAATTACTTATAAGAACATGAAATTGTGAATAATCTTAATATCCTCAGTTAATTAAAGACAAGTAATCCATTTGGAATAGATTATTTATATACAGCTTTCCTTTTCCATTTTAAAATCAAGCTCTGGTATTTATAGTTAGTTTTCTGTCTGGCTTAAAAAAAAACAAAACAAAAAAACTCCTTCAAAAGACGGAGTGCAGAGGTGACGAGGGGAGAATCGGCACTGATGTGCCATCTACCACGTCCGAGGCGTTTTACGTATGTCGATGCCGTCAGCCCTCAGAACAACACAACAATGAGCTAAAGTCATCACGTGTTCCATTTTCCAAATGAGAAAACTGAAGTTCAGAGAAGTAACTGCTGAAGATCACACAGCTAGAAAATGAAGACTGGGACTTGAATGTATGTATGAAATATTACCTGGCCACACAAAATAATAAAATCTTGTCATTTGTGATCACATGGATCAACCTAGAGCGTATTATCCTAAGTGAAATAAGTCAGAGAAGAACAAATGCCATACAATTTCACTTATATATGAAATCTAAAAACAACAAGTGAACAAACAAAACAAAACAGAAATAAACTCACAGATACAGAGAATAAACGGATGGTTGCCCGAAAGGAGGGGGTGGAAGAATGGGCAAAAAAGGAGGAGATTAAAAAATAGAAACTTTCAACTGCGAAATAAGTCACGGGAATATAACGTATAGTACGAGGCGTAGAGTCAATAATATTGTAATGACTGGGTACAGCGACAATTATTAGATTGTTTTGGTCATTTCATGAGGTATCTCAATGTTGAACACTATGTTGTGCACCTGAAACGAATGCAATACTGCAGTCAGCTACAATTAAAAAACAAAACGTAAAAATGTTACAAAAGAAAGAACACTCTAATGGGGTAAGAGAGAAAACTGTGATGCAAGCTTTGTGATAAGCACGTGAGGTTCCAGGGGAGCGAAGAGAAAAACCGAGTCATTGATACCATTTTTAAAAAGCCTAATAAACTAACAACTCATTTATTTAAAATCCGTTCCAAATGAATAAAACATTAGGTGTGAGTCTATATGTAAAGCCCACTCTTCCTGAAACTTCCCACTTTGAAATGAAGCATGTTGCAAGATACAGGCGCTGAGGCTGGCTCTAAACGAGTCGAGATGTTGCACTTAAAATAATGGTTTTGGTTGTTGAGGGAGGATAAACAGCTCATGGCGTCCAAGCGTGTCAACTTGGGGAGGGACAGCTGAGGTAGCAACATGGAAAGCACACGGGTGTGTAGGAAAGAGTTAAAGGCTGAGCAGGAAGCGTGGCGTGCAGAGCCAAAGAAGCGAGGAGCGTCCTGAGGGCCCCTGGGAGTTGGCAGGAAGCGCAGAGGCTGTGGACAGGAATTAGAAGTATTTGATAGCTCAGAGGAAAACACAGCACAGAGAGGAGAGAGCGTAAACACAGAGGTCACAAAATAAAGGCAGGGCACCGGGCCTCGGCTGCGGGCGGGACAGTGGCTGCAATCCAGGCAGCAGCCGGGCACAAAGCGCCTCCACCACCTAAGCAGCGACCTCGGCAGCAGGCATAGATCATGGCATTGTGTCCGCGTCTTTCTCCTCTGTTGGGAATGGATTTTATGACTACACTCCAGGCAGAAGACATGCAGGAAGAAAAATTACGGGCCCCAGACTTCGGAAAAAGAAGAAAGATGGCCTTGAGCCTCTGCCGCCCAACAGCCTGCAGGTCAGGCTTAAGGCTAATGTTTATTCCGATTTGGGGGACTGGACCCCAAGATGTGAATTTTGACATCAATATCTGAAGAAGGAGACTGACACAGTTAATATGTTTTTCCATTCAAATCTGATTATTGGAGTTGGACGCAGCCTGAAGCTTGAAGGTGAAACCACAGGGTCTCTCTCTTGAATCAGCCCTGGGGAGGCCCTGCACCTGAGTTGGCATTTGTAGTTTTGATTCCTTTTCAAATTGCATAAAGAACAGGATTCACAAGGATATTGTATAAAGAAGGCAAATGACTACTTGACTCACTCTCATTGTTCTGACAGATTTCATAGCAGTTGGAGCACTTTCTTGCCAGCTCTGTGGAGGCCAAGTTTCTACATTCAGCAAAAAGAGGGCACGACATTTCAACTACATTTTTCAAGGACAGACAAGGACAGTGTAGTGTATTTCATGAATGAAACTGACTAATTCTGGATTCTGTAAATTGAAGTTTAATGGGAATATTTATTTCAGTTGCTCAGGTACACGAGAAAAACTATCATTGGTATCTGTCAGCCTCTGATGTTTCAGCACTGTGTTTGCTGGGTAGATTTAATTTAGTATATAAGCAAATTAATATGAAATAAATGTTTTATAAATCAGATTTAAAATCCCTACGTTCATCCTTATGCTTTCATTTCTGTATAATGGAATTTAACAGCTTCTTGGATTGTAGACATGATGCTTTGGTTTTCATGTGCTGAGACACCCAGGTAGAAGTGGCATGAATTTTGCGGGCAGTTCTGACTCACCTCCCGAGGCTGCCAGTCAGGCCGGACAGCCCAGTGGTGGCGCCCTGGAGCCCTGATTTCATCGTCGTTTTTTAATCTAAACTCCTCGCAGCCTTTAGCGCGCCTGTGCCATCACCCATTACGCTCACAGGCAGACGCAACCTCTTCCCTGAAGGGACATCCCTTGTCTGGGTCTCTGCTTTTGTTCTAAGGAGATCCCTTCCCCGTGCTGGAGTCCCAGTTGGTCAGCATTAGCCACAGGTCATGCTGAGCTTCCCCAGTGGGCGGTGCTGGCATTTTCAGCTTCTCAACTGGGAGGGAAATCTGCCAGGAAAGATAAGGGGGCGTCGGGGCGCAGGCAGGGTAACCAGCCACAGTCTGTTCCCATCAGTCTTTATTAAGAGGCTCGATGAGTTATGCGTTTGCTAAGTCTTGTCTGAAAGGATCAAAATTTGATTTCTTCTCGTCCTTGGTGCGCACCCTTATGCTTACGAGCATGTGTGTGCTTAGATCATCTGTGTGTCATATATTTTTAGTCTTACCCTATAGCAACCTCGATGGCCGCAAATCTTTCTACAGAGTCTAAAAAATTTCAGACGTTTTTATATTGATGAAAATTCCTTTGAATTGCAGACTTTGGCTAAACTCTAAAAACCCACTGGCGTGTAGAGATGTTACGTGCCACTAAGGCCAAGAGAGTGGGTGCCTCTGAGGAAAAGAGCCCTGGGGGCTGGGTGCCAGCCATTCTGCATGTAATGGATGGGGCACATTCCGGAACAGCGGGTGGTTCCTGTCTCTAGTCCAGATGCTGAGCATCATCCTAGGAGAGGTCATGGGAGGTCAGGGGATGCTCTCCAAGGACTGTCCTGATCCACAGAAACTTACTGGCAAGTACCACCAGCTCGGGCTCCAGGTGCGGCGCTTGGCTGTTGCCTCTGAGGACCCACCTGTGTTCAGAGGGTCCAGGTGCCGCCTCGGCACCTCCAAGGGGAGGACCAGCCCCATTCCTACCACCTCCAGGAAGCTTCCCACCAGCACAGCGGCCCTCATTTGGCCACCCTTCTGGGGTGATCCACCACTGGGCACCCACGTTACCCACCCTGTACTGGGTCCTGTCTATTCTACAAGACCTTCCTGCTGTCGTCTGATATGCCAGGACGTTCTGTGCCTTTTTCCCAACAACAAAATAAAAACTGTCAGATAAAGGATTATGGTTTTTCATTTCTCATCACATTTACCATCCCTGTACCTAATGTACATAGAATACCATATATTTATTGAATACGTATATGTGGGTTGTAGTAGAAGATAATTTTAATGTAACAAAAAGACTAACACAATGCCGTGTGACCAAACCACTAAGGGAAACCTCAAAAACAGTAAGTTGCTGTTGCTAGGCAGAAATGCAGTGGTGTGCAAAAGTTAACAGGGTCTTTGCTTACGAGGAGCTAAAATCTAGTAACAAGGAAATATACTAAATAAACAATCATGTACAACATAGAAAAATTAAAACTGTGATAAGTGCTAAGCTCTAAGAAATCCACTAAACTGACCTAGTCTGCCGGTGAGGAAAGGATGGCTTCCCTGAAAAATCAATACTTGGCCTGGCACCTGCAGTATGGACAGGAGCTAACTGGGCCCAGGTAATGTGTCCGTGTGCAAATGGAAAATGGCGGCTGGAGTGGCGAGCAGGGCGAGTGACGGCCAGAGAGCGAAGGTGGGGAAGCGGTAGGTGAGCTACCATTCGCCCTCCTTTCCTGTGCTGTCAGGGTCCTGGCTAAAACAGCTCATTCTAACTAATGCTGGTTAGCATGGTCTTTGCAACAGGTCATGAGAAGTCACTTAAAGATTTTACACAAAGAGATATCTCATCAAGTCAATATTTTGACAAGTTTCCTCTGTTTGCAACGTGGAGAACATGTTGGAATTGGCTGAGAAAGAACTGGTGGGGGGTGGAGGGGCAGAAAGGCTATCGCGTAAGCCCGAATGAAAAGAAGGTCTGAAACAGTGGAAACTGAGGTGTGGGTGGAGTCTGAAGATCTGAAGTGATGCTGATAGAATTTGGTACTGTAGAGAAGGTGGGAAATTTCCAGGGAAGTATCTCTCTACAGAGACTGCTGCTTCTCAGGCCGTGGGCACTGGGTAGATGGTGGCATCCTCTCCTCAAGGAGACACAGAGAAAAGTCCCAAGTTCACATCTGCACAAATGCACAAAGGGATGTCCTGATTGTGTCCAAAGGGAAGTCTCTTGTTCTGCAAAAGTGAAAGGAGAATTGGAAGTACCTAACGGTTAGCCTTAGCGAGGTGCCCCTCTGAAGCCAAGGGCTAGAGGTTAAGGTACTGAAGCCTGGAGCTGAACCTGCTCCTTAGGTAACTGGGCCACACAGGGTGGTTGTTTTACTCTTGGTTCCTCCAGTTTTACCTGCAAAGTGGGGAAGTGATCATGTGTGCTGCACAGGTTTGTACTGAGGACGGAGAGCAGGAACCCGTGTAAAGCAGGCAGAGGATGCTCGCCTCGGTTTTTAAGGACGCATTCACTGCGGCTTCTCTGGCAGCAGTCACAGAGTGACATCCACTACCCAGGCTTGTCAGCGTCATCAGCAGAGCACGTGCTCTTAGGCGGCAGAATACATTCAGCTCAGGTATTATTACATTTAGAATACATGCTCTATGCAGAAAAGTTAATTTCATGGCCCTAGCTGGGTCACTGAATATCTTAGGCAAAGCTTAACACTAATGATCCTGGTTTTTTCCTACTCTCATTTTGGCAAGTTTTGTTTCAGGCCTGTTGTTTATTTGTTTGTTTGTTTGTTTGTTTGTTTTAGGTGCACCCAAACTCTTGGCTTTTTCTTCCAGGACTCCACATTTGACCCTCATTATAGAGACAGTATTCTTCCGTAACCACCTAAGTTTTAACCTATTTTCATCGCTCGTAAACTCAGCACCCCCTCAATATGTACTTTCTTTATCTAATTCTTCCTAGTGTCTTTCTGTCTGTACCGCATAGGATGGTCTCACCTTACACTCCTTTCAGCATGAAGGAGAGGTGTGCAGGGGGAACTAAGGTCTATTTAAAGGTAGTATAACAGCAATACACACAGTTAGGGAAGTAACCTCTACACTAAAGCTATACACCTAAATCCAAATGTCCCTTGGGAACACTGTAATGTAATTGTTTTAAGACTGTATAGGGGAGACCCTTTCGAGGTGTCAGCTCTGTTCTCCACAAAGCAATTCTCTACTTTTTCCTTGGGGAAAAAAATTCCTGGGCTTTTCTGCAAGCCAGGCATCCATCTACCTGCCTGCACTAAGAAACCTTTGCCCAAATTGTAAAGTAAAATTAGGAAGGAAGTGTTCTGAGGCAAGAGGTCTATTCCCTAGCTTTCTACCAGACAGCTCCTGGCCCGTCCGCAGGTGCAATGAGAGAAAGCACCCATGCGTCATAATCAGAATGGCTGGAAAACGCTGATGTTGGGACCTACAAATAGATGTGCCAAGAAAAAAAAAATACATCAAGGAGCAAAGAAAAACAACCATGAGAGCAGCAGGAAATAGAAGAAAACAAGAGGAATTCCTCCATGAAATAGATTACATTTTTGACTGCCACAAACTGTGAAATTAGAGAAACTATTTCCTCCGTGAAATAAAAGCTCAAAGAGGTTATAAAGATTCAAAGACAAGCTGATATACAAAGAAGGAAGGAAGTATTGGATGGCAGATCCTATTAGAAGAAGCAACGAGACCCAGTAGCGGTGGCAAAAGTGGTAGCATTCAGGTGGCGATGACAGGCTCTCCCAGAGAGAGGCGACTTGGGAAAAAGGGGAGGGGAGGCAGGAGCGAGGCAGGGCAGCCGGCCCCATGTGCTGGGGAGCGTGTGTGAGCCCGCCCCGCCGCTGCTAAGGCTCTGGATTGGATCGACACTCTCTCCGCGTTAATAGCCAGTGTTAAGAAGCAGCTGAATCATGTTTACTTGAAGTGATCCCTGACTCGTGTAACCTGCTTTGTCTGAAATGGACATCCTAGAATTAAAAAAAAAAAACAAAACAAACACAAACAAACTGAAAGAAAACATAGGAAATTACACAGTGATCTTACTAATATTTTATCATTTTAATATGTGTCTTCCAAACATAATTTGGTAGTGGCTGGATCAAAATGTCTAAGCCCAACATAGTATTTCGGGTGCAGGCAGGAGGTGAGCATCTGCAGCGGATTCTCGATGAGCTTTTGGGGACCCCCCTGTATGGACAGCAGTGGCTCTGGTACAGTCAGGGAAGGCCGTTTCCTCTCTGTCGTCCGTGGGAGGTCAGCCTCATTAGAAGGATTTACTATGGGATCCTCGCGGCCTTCCTTCCCTACAAAGCCAACACAACTATCGTGCAGCATTAGCATTTATTGGGGAAGAGCAAAGATTAGACACTTCTCCTAGTTCAACAGAAAAGACGGTAAGGAACCAAAGACAGTGACTGGCAGAAATTCAAATAAATGAGAAAGCTATGTTAAGAGATACAGTAAGAGGATGTTAAATTACAGAGAACTGTTCATTGTGTTTGTTTTTTAACAACTGAGATAGCATTTTAAGAGAATGAAACACTTCCAGTTATTTAAATGTCTTTGGTACACAACCTCCTTCACCACAGGGGTTCTAAACTCTAGTCCCTTTCAAGTTCAAATACTTTTGATCTCTTAGCTTCGCTTTTCATTTAGCTACGCCTTCAAAAAAAGACCAAAGAATTCTGAGATGGCACAGTGACATTTAGGTGGCCTGGCTACATGGATACCTACTCGGGCAGCAGGTTGTGTGTTAGAACCAGAAAATTCGGTGCCAAGTGCCTGGTATTTACCTGTTGAATAAACCAGTTCATACTAAAAGACTTAGTGCCCATAACCTTATGTAATAAAACTCAAACAAAAGCATCCAAAAATCTGAATTTCAATGTTCTGACCTTGAGTTAATACGCACGAATCCTGGTGAGAAAGGTATTTCTAAAATGCGCGCAGTTTCACAATCCCACGCAGCCTCCCGCTCTCTGAGTACCGCAGGGCAGCCCAGTGCGACCCACATGAAAAGGAGACCGTAGCCTTGAATGCCACGTCTCCAAGCCAGACTTCACAAGGCCCTCATTAGCTCCTGCCTCCTGCAACACCCCTTCTGTCTCCCTGGCGACTTGTTACATTTCAGGGGAACTCCAAGGGCCACAGATCTACACACTGTATTTCAAAGAAAATCATTTGAATGGGATTGGTATTTCAGATTCTGAAGACTTTGAGCTAATCCTGCATAGTCTCTTTTCTCCCAACTGTTCTATTTTGTCCCACAGTCCCTTGGACAAAGTCCCTCTACTTGTCCAACTGTCCCTTGCCATGCGTTCACCCCCTTTGTGAAACCCTGCTCTCTCATCCCCAACTCACTCAAAACAAACTGTTCACTTCACTCAAAAAAAAAAATCTTAAAATTATGGGCAAACGACCACGCATTTTATATTATGTTGCAGGTTGTCAAACTTTCCTCCAAGACAATGGTGCAAAGTTATACCCCAACCAATTTTACGTGAGGATGTTTATGCCCTCACCTCACACCCTGCCTACCCCTAACAATGTCGACAGCACTCCTCCTTAAGTGAACTCGCTGTCTGTGTCCTTTGCCCGTTCTCTGATGAGAGGAGTTCACACTCTCCTTATTTTTTAGAAGGCTTGACATTAGAAAATTTATCTGATAATGTATCATCATGTAAGTTGTATTTTCCCAGTTTGTATTTCTACCTTGTTTATAATTATTCTACACAGAAGGTGTTAATGTTTATGTGATCAAACCTGTCTTTTTTTTAAATCATTTGCCTTTCTGACTTCAATATTATGTTTAGAAAGTCTTTCTTTAATCCTCAAGCATGTAAAAAACCTTTCACCGTATTTCCTTTTACTTATTTCAATTATTACTTATTTTAGTAATTTTAATGGGTGGTAGCACAGAATAGCACTGACTTACACAAATTTAGATTTGAATCCTGCCCTATAATTTCAAGGTGTGAATTTAAGCTCATTATGTCTAAAAAGGGGGAAAGAATTTGCACCTCTGTTGTGAGAGCATTAAAGGAGACAGTATCTATGAAGTACTTGGCAGAGTACGTCCCATGATGCACCCAGCAGACTATGAGAGTTCTGTGGACAAACATTTTACTATTATTATTCTTTATGTTTAAATGTTTGATTCCCCTAGCATGTATAGTCCCAGGAGAATTCAGAAACATATTTCTAAAATAAAGACTTTTCTTGTTCCAAATCTTTCTGATACCAACTTACACTCTTTAAAATAAAAGTATTAATTCCTCCTCTTGTCCCTAACAATCTTTGCAACCTGACTTCAATATCAATGCCCAGCCCAAGTCTCCTGCTGCTTCTTATTCCTAATTTATTCTCTCATTACACAGATTTGTTTTTTCCTGCACCAGATTGAACTGTGACACCTGTGTACTTTTACAGATTATTTTTTCTCCCTGAAACCCTCTCCTTTTTTCCCTTGAACATGTGAGGCGACCCTTCAAGGCCCAGGCCGAGAATTGCTTTCTTGATGGAACTTTCCATTCTTCCTCCTCCTCATCAGAGTTCATCTCTTCCTCCTTTGATAATCATGAGAGGCTTGCCCCTCCCTCAGCACTTACAATACACATGGGCATCGCTACCCTACGCTAAGTCATGACTGCCTAATGGGAAAATGTTCTGCCATGCTTTTCAAAGTTGCCTGCCCAGTGTCTGACACAGGGAGTGGGAATAAAGATTGTTTATTGACAACTAAATACAATATACAACTCCTGTCCCATTTATGTCCACCAATCACATGACCTAATTAGCAATGGCGCTCTCTATAAAACATGTTGTATGTATGTGAGCACATAATTACATGCATATAAATTTTCTATGCAATATTTGCTTATTGCATATGAAACCTAGATAGGTTCTACTTATCAATGGCATCAATCATGAAATGTTTTCCGGCAATTTCATTACATCTTTCAGGCTGCAGAATGTCAAAAGGCTTATTAACACGTTCCAAAACAGACGCACTCTGTGGAAGAGTTCAGTTGGCCAGAGCCGCAGCGCACACGGAGTGGAGGCCGAGCGGTAGCTGCGGGGCTTCGGCGTAGCGGGCCTGGTGTCTGCTGCGCTGGGCCACCCCGCTATGATGTGCTGAAATCTGAGATACGCCACGACGTCTCTGCACAAACCCCAATGAAATTAAGATTTACCAAACCCCACTGCACGGCAAGACACCCTCCTAGAGCCCACCATCTTTTTCAGACTGGACCCTCTGAAACGCTTGTCCCAGGAGGCAGTCAAAGGTCCTCCTCCTTAAATAAAGGAGTTCTAACGCGCCAAAGTCCGGGCGCCGCGCCTGCCGATTTCTCCTCTGAGAGCCACAATCTCTTAATCACGTAATTTAACCCCATGTTCTCCAACCGTATTTGAAAATGGGACTTTTTTTAGACAGACTGGGAAACCTTGACAGGGATTATTTCCTTTAATCTTTTAAGCGATTTTGGCAACAAGTACCATACTAAAACTCCTTTTTTACAAGTAAGAAGTGGAGGGTTTGCCAAATGTCAGGGGCTGTGAGGAGAGAGAACCCAGCTCCCCTCATTCTGGTCCCAAGACTCTTTGCACCCGGCTGCCTCCTGGGAATGCTGAAACCACTGTGGCAATTCCCTTCTCTAAGGAGCAGGTAATTGCTCTGGAAGTGACCAAAAATATTTTTCTATATTTTTACCTGCCTGGACTACCCACCAACACCCCAGTATCACCACCATATTTTTGTATTTTTGTATTTTCTTCTCTCCAAATCACGCTCGAGTCCTGGGTTTTCCATGAGTTTAAAACTACAACAGTTTCATCAATCTCTTTCCCACCCCAAACCCTGAGGCGTTACCTGAATTCTGCATCTGTCAGTCACTGGATCCTGCCTCATGGTGTTACACACCTCATTTCATGGGTGCCTGTCCTATTTCCCTAACATTAGGTCATCTGTCTTAATCTTTTTCTCTCTCTCTCTCGACGGTGTGAAATGCTCTAAATGTATAGTACTTGTGGAATGAATGAATGTGAATGAATGAGTAGCTGAGTGGATAATAGAATTTTGGACACATAATCCGGACAAAGTGTCCCCAATACATACCAATTCCATATCCCGGTTTTTAATAGCATTGTGAGGTAAGGAGAAAGTGGCAAAGCGGAACGCCATGTGGACTTTTTATTAGCATAGCGTGTGTAGCGAGCTTGCCAGACGGGCTGCTGAGCCTCACTCTCAGAGTTTCTGACTCAGTAGATCTGAGATGGGGCCCGAACACTTCCATTTCTACCAAGTTTTCAGGTGATGCCAATGCTGCCGGCCCCACATCCACACTTGGAGACAAACGAGGCAAGAATCAATTTGACAAGTTCAGTGACTGGGTTTGCTGCTTTCAGCTGTGTGATTGAGCACAGTGCTCACATAGCCTTAATTTCATTATTTTTAAAATGAGCTTAGTATACTTAAGTTGCAAAGTTATACTGATACATTAATAAGAGCCAGCTACATAAAAATCCATTAATGCGCATTAGATGCCTTCATTTCCTCCCTTCTGAGGAAGTGGCTGAGACTGTTCCATAGTTGCAGCCCTTCCCTTTCCTTGTCTCCATCAGTTCTAGAAATTTATACTATACTATTCTTTTGTAAATGTGCCCAAATCCAACAGCATATGCCTTGGAACCAAGATATTGGATAGCAGAAGCAATAACACAGACCTCAGGCACAGAATTCATCACTCACAGCCCACGGCAGTTCTTAGCTCAGACTGCAGTAGGTTCCAGTTACAAATATTCCTTGCTCAATACAGGCTGCTGCTTCAAAACAACTCGGAGACGCTGGCTGCTTTCTGTTTTATCTCCTCATGTAGCCGCGATCGTGCTTCAAGTTATCCCCAATCTGATGCCATTCTGTCTCACTCCACCAAGAGGCACAAAGGGCCCTATCTTTGCTTTATTACGGTGCCCTTTCAACAGCCCCCTCTGCTTGGGAAAGAACAGAGCTGAGCTTCAGTGATACTGCCTCACTTAGCAACTTGACCATTTGCAAAATTAACTGTGAAAAGAGAGACTATAGTAGTTTAAAAATTCTCGGGTGAGAGAGTTCTCCTAATTTTAAGTGGACAGACTACGATGACTACATGCCTCCCTTCAGGCCTGCATTGTCAAAATGGTGTCTTTTACAGTTGTTTTTTTTTTTTTAAAAAGAAGCAAACGCTATTTTGTTGGGCTACTTTTCACTAAGTCACTATGTGAATTATATATTGTTGGCTCATTCAGTCCTGACAAAGACCGCGTTCACCCTGTTCCCAGCTGGGACCCGAGGCCGAGCCTGAGACCTGAGTCGCAGCCACACACAGGAACGCTCCACACCTTTGTATTGTATTATTCAACAGGAGGCCGGAGCTGAAGCTGTCCGCCGGATCAACCAGCAGGGACGGGCATCACGTCTTCCAGGCTCCCCCGGGAGGAGCTAGGAAGCGACAAGAAGTGCTTGCGGCTCCTACCACAACGCAGCAGCGGAGGGTGTTTCTGAGGGCTGACTGCGAGCTCCTGCTGCTCTTGGAGAGAGATTTTACTCCATGTTTGGGAAAGTGAATTACTCCCACTTGGTTTAACTTTCTGAGAACTCTTCTCCTCAGGTTTCTGGCAATTCTATCCCACTCACTAGCACGACAACTGGGCTGAATAAGTCTGAAACAGTGTCAGTGACAGATGAGTGGCTTATGTGTTGGTGGCTTCGCTTTCTTCACTTTGGCATACAGCGTCTTTTCATCAAAGAGGTAAAACAAACCGTGGAGAACATGAAGAGAAAACCCCTTTGTCTCCCCTCTGACACCAGATGGATCGCCCCAGTCCCTGCCGGTAGCAAGACGGGCAGAATATGAGAAAGGGAATTGGGATCTCCCAGGCAGCCAATGCTTATTAGAGGAAATCATAAAACCATATATACTGGCCCAGATAAATGCTCTCTAATTTCAGCTGAGCCTTTTGACTGGCGAGGAATTATTTGATTCATCTCTTGTTGAATCGTGATTTTATTTTCCATTGTAGATGTTTCAAAGTGCCTTCATCCTTCATGTTTAGACGCTTATCCCAAACACCCTCCAAGTCAGCACATCCTCCTCCCTCTGAACTCTCAGGAATGTCGGGATTATTCAACAGCAGTTTCCTCGGTGTCCCCGTGGCTGCGCCCGCACCTGAGGCCCAGCCCCTCCTTCTGCAGGCGTGATGCGCTTCGGTGGGAAGGGCACCCCCCCCCGCCCCCCGCCAAGGCTCTCCCACTTTCTCCTTGACTGATCAGCTGTTTTCTTTCTTTGCCTTCTCCTTCTTTTTGGCTCTAAAACTTCCTATTCCTCTACGGGTGACCATTTATGACTTTCAGTCTTAAACAGCGTCCTCCTCATTTCTCTCTCAGGGTCCCCTTATCAATCCCCTCCCCTTCCCCCGCCCCGAGGCTGGCCTGCCGCCTGGCTCTGCGGCGCGGCTGCCCCACAGCTGCTGCATCCGTCCTCTCCGCCCCTGCCCGCCCCGCGGGACTGGACGGCGTGAGCTACTGATCGTTCCGTTTTCTTGTTTCCACATGTTTCATCCCTCTTCCTTTGCCTCCTTAATTGAGTCTTATTCAATGTGCCATTTCCCAAATATACGTATCTCCCGAGAGTCTATATGCTAAACCCGTTTTTGCCTTTCTGCGCTTCTTCTTTTAATGAACCCAACTGTCCTCGTGTTTTGAACTATTCACACCGAACAGGTAACAGTCTATTTGGCTGGCACTCTCTGTCTAAACCCACACCTCATGAGCTCCTCAAACTCAAAATATAGTAAGTGTCATGTTTTATAGTCCACCTCCCCTCCTCGTTTCAGTTTCGATCATACAGCACTATCTCTCTGTTCATGCGATCATTCCCCTACTAGACTAGCAAGTTCTGTGAGTACTAGTTTATTCCTCCCCTTCTCCTAACGACTAAAATAACGCTGGAGGATGGGCATCATTACATAAAGATGTGCCAAGTTCATGAGAAAATAAATGGATGCATCCCATTTATAGAGGCTTCAAAACGTCTGTTCTGTTGACTCTCCTTGTCCTCACCCACCCATCAAAATGGTGGCCACGCGCCTTAGGTTCACTGTTGCAGTCTCTTCTCCATGCTCTCCACTCTGACTACACGTTCTTCGGTGGTTTAAATCTTTAGCTTCCTCCTGCCTGGCCTCTAGGTTGAGTCTCCTACGTGGTCTTCCGAGTGGCCAGAAGCAGTTCCTCCCCCACCCAACTCCTTCTGTTCAGCTGGGACCGTTGAGACTCGGATTAGGCAGCAGAGCCACCGCGGCCCTGGCACAGTGGCTCTCCGAATGCCACTCTCTCTACAGCAGAAGGTTTATCGTGTGACCCCTTTTCTCTCTGGCAGCATTGAGTGTGTATTTCTTCACTCTTAAAATAATTGGTCACTAAATAGATATGAGTAAATAGCAGTGCCGGAGTAAGCTTCCTACAGCACACTTAGAGGCAGTCCCTTCCCTCCGATTAAAACCCTCAGTGGCTCCTCAGCGCACACTGAATTGAGTTTAAACTCCTCAGTCGAGAATTCTACGCCTCCCCTACCATGTCCCCCCATCCACAACACAGCCCCAAACCGCTCGTCCAGGTTATACCCCGTTCCCTTCTCACACGTCCTGTATTCTGACCCCTGCAGGGAAGGCAAGGCTTTGCCTCTACCCATTTTAGGTTTTTATCTGGGGCTCTTTCATAAAAAACAGATTAACAAGAGAAAAACAGGTTATTAGTGTGTCTCATACATCACATGGCAGGAAGCTTGACAGAGGTAACTCAAAGTGGCACCTAGAACTCTGGCTTACAGAGTATCTTCAACAAAGCGCAAAAATTTTTAGAGAATGACAAGAGAAAGAAAAGAAGTTTTAAACTTCCAAGGGCAGCAGTAAATAGTACGGGAGGAAACTAATAGAGTGAGGTTTGCCTGCAGGTTCCTCTGGGCTGCTCAAGTGTCTGCCTCCAGAAAAAGGGAACCGTCCTCTGCCTTTATGCAGAAAGGAGAAGGGCAGAAGCAGCAAATGCTACTGCTTGTCCTCAGCTCAAGATGACTTCTGTGTCAGGGACCCAGTCTGGGCTGACCTGTGCTGACACCTTTCACCATCCCAGCCCACTGTGCCAGTGGTGACCCTCATTTGCTTGGGTCGTTCCCCACATAAACACCCCCATCTCTGTTTCTGCCCATTAAGATGCTGCCTACTCTTCAAGGTCTCTGGGTACAGGAATTCAGAATGTTGGAAACTGAAATGAAGCAGGTAAGAGTGAGAAGATAAAAGAAAGTAAAGAAACTGGGACCTGCTTCCTAAGGATTTACCTTTTGCCAAACCTCTGCCTGAGCTCTGTGTGCTCCTCTCCGAAGTTCCTGGCACTGCTCTGCTCTTTGCCTTGGCTCCATGACTAGTATTTAGCATAGGCTGTGCTTTACCACAGCCTAGTCAAAATTCTCTAGTCAGTCTCATAACATGTGGATATAGTCACCTCCAACCTCAAGTCATTTCCAGCTTTGCAGGAGAGGTTGGCAAGTCTATAACAAGTATAGTATGGGGCAATGAAGGAATAAATGAGGGTTGGGAGAATAGGACAGGCAACTGAAACCCCTTTTTCATACCATATTTCCTCAATTTCCTTCCCCATATGACTTCTTGGTGTTCTCTACTACTTTTACAACTTTATTCACTGGAAATTACTTCTATCAATGTTAATCTCATAAATAAACTTTCACATAAATATAGGCAGTATCATCTATTCCCAGGCCGAGAAAGGGAAATCTAGGGTATCGTCTAAGGATCACAGATAGTGGTCGCGTTGGATGCAGCCTTGAGGTCAACCGGAAGCCCTTTCTGAGATCTAGGCATGACGGAGGGGCCACCCAAGCACACCCTCGGCTGTGCAGGGCCAGATGCACAGATGTAGCCGTTGTTGTTTAGGCACTTACAGCCTGAAACTTTAATTCACAATCCTGTGCTTAGGAGCTGGCAAGATCAAAAGCTCTGCACGCCAGTTCTCCACTCAGGAAACCATCAATTAACACCTCATCACAAACAGGGCTCCCTCTGATTTTCCTTCTGCTTCATTCATTCTTTTGTCTTATGATCCTCCTGGCACACACAGGTGGGATCAAAAGCTGCACCAGTTAGTGAGTGTCCACGCCACCCTGGGATTTATGTCGCTGTCTACCAGACAAGAGCTTCCTTTCCACATCACCCGAGAGCATATTCTATTGTGCATATGAGCTACAAGGATGCAAGCTGACACTCGGGATAGGATGTTAAAGAACGCCAGGGAAACACTAAAAAGCATCCTGTTGAGGAAGCCATCCATCCACTAAAGACCAGAGCCATGAAGGCGAGCCCAGCATTCCCAAGGAAGGAGGAGACACAGAAAACCGGACATTCAGAGAGTATAGGGGCAAGTGGCTGGAGGAAAGGAGGACAGAGAAATCAAGTGACTCAGAGACAGTGAATTACTTAAAGCCAATAGAAATAAAATTGCACACATGAATGTTTGGTGATTACATAAAAGTTGGGAGGTTATATGTAAATCAAAAGCTTCTCTTATTCAAATCCTATTCAGTTCTTCTGGAAGTAATCTCATCTATTTTCATATCTTTGACTTTGAGCAAAGTCAGCTCCTTTTCATTCATTTCTGGAACAATGTTCATATGAGCACTGCACTTTCTATGATGACTGACTGGAGAAAAGACAGAAGGGTCACTGGCTTAGCAGTGGCTGCCAGATGGCAGCTGGGGCACACACCCCCCACCCCCAGGCACCCAAACGAAGCAAAAAGAGTAGTTTGTTGCAGGTGATAACACCACTTAACACAACAGCAAGTCATGACTAACACACTTGAGAATAGTGTGGATACATGTTTGGCATTAACTGAGGCATAAGTAAAAATGAACTGAATCATCAGGGAAAATTAATGACATTTAAATCTGTTCTTCTAAGATGAGAGTAAGGCATTCGTAGATTGTAACGAGGACTTTTGTGCCCCAGAAAAACGAGCCTCTGAATGCCTCTGATGAGGCCGTGACTAACTCAGATGAGTATAGCCTCCGTTCAGTCTGGAATTAAGTTGCCATGTACACAGTTCCACCGGCTCCTGCGCTGTGCTGGCCTGCAGACAAGCACCTCTCTAACTTACTTAACTTCCTTACTTACTTACTGAGCTTAGCTTAGTTTATTTAGGTTCTGCCAATGAGATGAGCCTTTACGTAATTTGAAAGGCAGAATATAGACTCCAACCTCCCTCGGTTAGAGGCGAGAGCCGCACTGGTGCTGGCAGACTGATTTCTCAAGAGCAGCTGGAACTCCCTCCCCTGCCAATTGCCTGCTTGGGGCGCTGGCAGTCATCTCCTGCATTTTCCTGACCTCTAGTGGCAGAAACTTTCTGACTTTCTGGATCACAGTTGCACCTGTGACCTAAAAGCCAGGGATCGATGCCTCACGTTTGCCACCTCTGTCTTCCCGACAGTTTTACGTGTGCCTCACTCCCTATCTTAGACCCGTTTCCTTGGAAATACCTAGAAAGTTTCTGTTTTTCTGGATGAACCAGCTCCCATCCCCTCCTATGGTGAAAATCTGAGAATGTTTTCCTCTCACAGCTATTTTATCCTGTTGTTTTATTTTTTTTAACATCTTTATTCAGAGATGATTCACATATCATAAACTTCAATCTTTTAAAAATACATGATTCAATGACTTTAGTTATTCACAGAGTTGTGCATCCATCAACACAGCTGATCTTAGAAGTTTATTATCGCTCAGAAGAAACTCCACACACTTCGGCCATCGCTCTCCACTGTGACTGGCTTCTTTCACTTAGCACACTGTTTCAAGGTTCACCCACGTTGTGTGATGCGTCAGGAATTTGTTACTTCACAGAACTGAATAAAATTTCATTGTGTGGATAAAACCACGTTTTACTTATCTACTCATCAGTTGATGGATATTTGAATTATTCCCACTTTTGGCTATTCTAAATAATGGTTCTATAAACATTCATAACATGTTTTCAGTTCTTTGGTGTATACACCTAGGAGTGAAATTTCTAGGTCATACGGTAACTGCATGTCTAATCATTTAAGCAGGTTCTAGTCTATCTTCCAGGGCACCTACCCCATTTTACATTCCTACCACCAGTGAATGAGGGGCCCAGTTTGCCCACATCCTTACTAACACTTCTCTAACACTTCTCATTATTCGTCTTTTAGATTATAGCCACCCTAGTGGATGTGAATGTGTATTGTAATGGCATTCTAATCTGTATTTCTTTGATAGCTAATGATGTTGAGTTTCTTATGTTGGGAGGTGTTATATGATTAAAATCATGCTTTTGAAAGACAGATGAGGCAGCTATGTACCTGGGAAGCAAACGTGAACTGGATACACTGCAGCATCCCATCGCCCAGCTGAACTGCCTCTCCAACACACTTGGTACACAAGGCATGTTTCCTATGCCTCAGGTTTCCTCTCGCCTTATTATCAATGAAAGGGTCTTAATCCATTCCAAATATCTACACACAGTCTTCACAATTTGCTAATTTGTTTTTCTAATCTTTGAGAACCAATGGAGATACGTACAGGTAGTCAGATCTGTGAATCTTAGAAACCAACCAGACAAAGCAAGTATTTTCAAAGCCTTAAATTTTACTATTATTTTCTTGTCTTGAAAAAATAGGGATATTTTGACTTTTCTGCTTCTTAAACATAAATTCAGCAAAATTGCATGTGAGGAAATGCAATTTTGTAACGGAGACTCCTGCAGATATTTTCCATCTTCAGTCTGACTCAGTCATTTGCCTTTCCAGTCAGATTCACCAGAGCCTGCGAACTGTCAGGTATTTGCTAACAGTTCTCCTGGGGAACGGGCCCTTCGTTCCCTTTAAGGTGAGACCCTGCAGGTGGAGGACGCGTGTTTACTCGGCCGTGTTGGCGCTTTCCTCTGTGCTTTACTTTCCCTTCAGCAAACACTGTGACGGGGACTGGGCCGGGCGGAGGGAGGGACGAGGGAGTAAAGGTCAGGTTCCCGGGCAGGCACGACTCTGGCAGGGAATGAAAACGCAGCCGTGTCCAATTCCACACCTAGACTTGTCTAGAAGCCCATCTGCCAGGTACTCCAATTCCCGACGTCCTCCTCTGCAGACCTGCTGAGGGCGATGCAGCTGCCAAGGAGCGTTCAGAGCGGCTGTCTTCACAGCGGCTTTGCTCGTCTGCAAGGTGGGTCCGCCCGAGCTCTGCGGCGCCCATCTGCTCTCCCCGTGCGCGTGCCTGGGACCGGCTGTCTCCTGGCTACACGACACTCTGTGGCAACAGCCAGAATTTGTACGGAGCCTTCACTCTGAAGCTACCCCATGGTAAAAATTATTGCAGTTTAAGGATTTACACATATGTTGCAAGTACAATATAAGTGATAAAACGTCCCTTTTGAAGAAATATCAATTACTGAATGTTGCTACATATTTTTCATATAAAATGCTGTGTCACAATTTTTTTTCCCCTGTGATTTGGAGCTTAGAAGGTCAAATAAATGAGATTTTCTGAGTAAAAAATCTGGTATATGTTTCTCATTAAATTCTCATTACACTAATAGGCAATAGGTGTGATTATTGTCATTTTATAAATGATGACTAAAGCTAGATGTTAGGTTATTTGAGCGGTAAAGGAGACTGATAACCTTGTCTAGAACTCATTTTTTTTTCTCATCACACTAGAGTTTCACCAGTTTGTTTTAGTGTGATTCACTAAAATGGCATTTCACTAAATCACTAAAATAAGATTTTAAATGGCATTCAATATATATAAACAGAAACCCCTGAGTTTGGTTGCATGATAAAATACTTGGAAAATCTAGGTTAATCTATGTTGCTCAAGTTTTTAAGAGTATGATACAGTGCAATATAACTCACCCATCCCCTCAAAATAATACAGGGTGTCCTTTTTTTTAACTTACAAAATTATCAAGGGAAATACTATTTCACGGTACAGGATTTGAGAAAGATGCTGCTCCAAAGTATACATATATACTTCTCAATGAAGTAGTCTTTGAAAATGAATTTAGCTCATTTTCAAACGCAGAGTCACAAAAATCACTTTTTCCACAAGGTAGAGAGGAAACATTTACTTTGGAGTAACTGCAAACATGTGCTAAGGGTTACGTGCATTTTCTCTTCAATATTTTCTTAAAGCCACGGGAAGGGATTAGGTTTTATATATTCTCTCAGATCCTCCCATCTTTAAAGGAAGACAAAGGTATCAGAGCACGCTATGATTTATTAACCAGGGGATTGCTATTTGCATTATTTAACCATTTTTGCTTTGATCTATAGGATCTGCTAGAGTAGACCAAGAGGCCTAGGAAGATTTCATAACATGGCAGGGCCTCGGACAACGGGAAGAAAGGCTGTCTGTCGTGCACGGTGTGCCCCACGCTGCTGACGACAGAGTGCTTTGTTGTTGGTCTTTGCTTTTGTCCCTCACACTCTGCTGCGTCCCTCGATCCTTCCCACCCTTTACCACACAACCCACACAAATACGCACACACGTATACTCACCAACAATGCCAACACGCAAACCGGGAGAATTAAAGCGTCGACTACGTCAACACTGAACGCTTTGAAATCTCTAGGCCCGAGCATTTTATTTATTTATTTATTTATTTTTTACAATGTTAAAAATTTATTTCTGCAATGCTTTATTCTTTTAATCAGTACACATTATAGTAAGTATATAATGTCCTTAAAAATTAACAGACTAAGTTTCACTGTTAGGACATTGATACAGAGAATGAGACATCTGGCTCTTTTGACTTTTCTTTTTACATTTATCCAAGTCCAAGTAGATTGTCATGTTAAGGTTCTTCTGTGCTATTTTTCTCCAAGTTGTGACAGCTGTTTCAGGAACTGTGTGGCATTAAAAAGTTCACTGCAGCCATATAAAATGTGTCGCCCTTGTTTCCCCTTTGTGTAGTCAACAAGATTTTGATACTCAATGTAGTTGCCTCCTCCCACCACAAAAACAATTGCCTCTTGGAATGGATTTTTATTCCTTGGAACTGAGCTGTCATTGCCCCGTAGCATTTTGGGATCAAAATATCTATAGTCATCAGTTTCAGGGTTTGACTTCATCTCCATGAGATTGTCTAAAATGTGAGTAACAAGTAGATTTTGCTGTTTCAAAACCAGGTTTTTCACTCCTTCCATCACAAACTGTGACCCTGTATTCATGACTCGTGATAAGAGACCCATTGGTTTACTGGTAGTGCTGCCACAGCTGGCAGGAGCTGAGGCCATCTTGGCAAAAGCCTTCCACTGTTTGATACATTGTAATGGATTAAGGTTGCATCCTACATCAGTTAAAGCTTTTTTGTATTGCTCCAAATCAGCCTCAGAAGGTACCTGCCGTGCACTTATATAATAGATAAGAAACAGCCTCATTTTATCTTCCAGAGTTCCTGCATCAGGGTCTGATATTACATCTAGAAGAGATTTATCTAGAGTAGCTTTGCTCATTATTTTTTCTTCACATTCAAAATATGCATCTAGTTTTCTTGCCTGTATATGTTCTAAAACAGCAGTGGCAACATTTGTGTGGAGATCAATAAGTCTTTTCTTTTCAAGGAGCTCTGGCAAAGAACTAACAGCTGATGTTAGCTTGGCAGTATGGTCAGAAAGCATACTTATGGCTCCTTCATCTTCCCCTTCTAGTTCCATTATACTTTTAAGTCGTTTAACCTCATCTTCTTGGGCTCTGTAAGATTCTAGTTCTTGCTGAACTGACTCGGCAACTTCTGGGAATGGACTTCCTTTATGTTTCTGCCAAAATTTATCAACTGGAGTTAAATAGTAAGACTTCTTGTTTTTTTCTCTTTGGTCTAGCACCAGCTGGAGAATTTTCCAATCCTGAAGATTCTTCCAAATTAACTCTGTTTAAGTGAAAATCCAGCACATCATGCACCAATGCTTGATAAGTCCAAGTATGGTGTAAAGGAGTTGCCAAGTCTATGTCTCTGTCAACCAGGACTAATAAAGGCCTTTGGAAGCTGAATCGGCCAGCTCCAAGTGTGTCACCTGCGAAAAGACTGTTTATTGCGTCTCTTAGATTTTCCCAAAGTTTCTTGTCTAGTTTCACTGCTACCATTTTTGCTGCTGTTCCTCTTGAACATCTGATTATAGGAACAGCACCCAGTGTAACAAAAAAGTAGAAGAGGCTGTCAACAATAGTATCCATAACAGTTTCCATTTCTGTGTCTGTGATATCTGGCCTGTTAATAGCACGATATGATACAAGCTCCTTATTTTGATTACATAACACAAACATATTGTCTTCCAAAGTAATAAAATTCAGACACTGATCAAAAACCTTGGCTACCTGTGGTACCACATTAGCTGCTAATGATGCATTTGCAATATCTTCCAGTTTACTTCTTGAAATAGCAGAAATAAAATTTAAATAATATGATTCATAGAGTTGATTCCGAAGATCCTGGCACATTCTGTCAATATTTTCTTCAGTTGGCATTACAAAATACCCAGCAGGAACATCTGGAATAGGATCTCGATCAGAATGCAAGAGCAAATGCAGAGCAATTCCCATGTCTCTCAGTTCCTTCACATACAGGAGAGGGGAGATGATATCTTGGCCAAATCTGTCATAAATGAGCACCTTCCATACTGGTTCTCCAGTGCTGTTTTTAACATGAGGCACATTGAAATTCAACATACCTTTCAAAGCCACTGTTTGTCTCTCTCGAATACTAGCGGCCGCCATCTTGGCTCCCACCATCCTCTAGGCCCGAGCATTTTAAAAGAAGGTGCTACTACACATTTTTATCATTCTGGTGCACTTCATTCATTCTGATTACATCAATACTAATCAAGCTTCCACCACGTTCCAGGATTTACAGTAGAAATAAGGAGGCCAATTATAAACAAGATAGAGCAAGTCCACATGGGGCTTAGAGTCAAGTACGGAGAGGGAGCTGGAAACTGAGGCATGAGGTACGAGAGGAAAGAAGAGATTCAAGGGACATGGCATTGGGTTAGAACAAAGGGATTTAAACCTGCCCAAGAATGAGGAAGTTTTCCTTAAAAAATTATCTCTTAAAGTAGCACAAAAAGATGATTAAGAACTGGGTGAATATGAAGGAGTCATAGCATCCTGTACAAATGTATTCCCAAGCAAAAAATTTCCAGAACTAGCAGATTCTGTAAAACTGCTTGAAATCTGAAAGTCAGAAGTCGTACAGCACAAAGGACAAAGGTAGAGTGACATGTGATAAGGCTGAAGCTATACAGACCACACCATGGATAGTTTTGTATGGATTTTGCATATTTTAGGACGACGTGAAGCTACTACACAGTTTTAAGGATAGAAAGAAAAGATTAGATTTGTTATTTTCACAGATTCACAGATTTCCAGGTAAAGATGCATCAGTGAGGGCAAGCATAAACGCAGAACAAGTGATCAGAAGCCTTCCACAGTAGTAATTCTTTGAACTTGACTGATGGTGGCGTAAGAAGGAATATTAATATTTTAGACAGATTTCTGAGGTGGGAAAACCAATTCGATGATGTAGACTATGAGGGAGAATTTAAATCAAGAATTACTTCCAGGTTTCCAGATGTAGAATATGAAGGAGAATTTAAATCAAGAATTACTTCCAAGTTTCCAGACTGACCAGTGAAAAGAAGGCCGCACGGGAAATGTGTGTGCGCCTGCGGAAGACGGTGAGCGTGGGCGGCTAGGCTGCTGAACGCTGTAAGGGCCTCGCAATGCTCCCACGCGGGGGGAGAAAGTGCAGGGGCGGCCTGGCTCTAGCTCCCCGCCTCCTCCCCTGTGAGCCATGGCGATGAGGCTCCTCCGGGCCCCTCTCACGAAGCAAGGGTGTTCGATCTGAGACTGTAGAACCCGTCCCAGCGGAAGCCTTGCAGCAGTGCTCGTTCTGAACTGGATTCCAACGGTGAGCGTGATACCCAAGCACACATCTGCTTGTCATTCACGAAAGCAGACACCCCCCAAAAGTATCAGATAACACCTGGTGTGAGGAAGCAAACCTTCAAGAAAACGCATCTACTCTTGTTCTCAACCAACATCCCTGGGAAGCACTGTGCTTGATTTTCTTCCTGCAAATACCAGATAATTTAGCAGGCACATGTACAGACTGAACTTCCATGGAAACTCTAAGGTCGCCAACGATGATAGTGATGAATGTCTACAGACCACTTCAAGTAACTTTGCGGCCCTTGTTGTCACTTACTAATTCAAACTGACATCTAGTGGTATAACCGGATATGCTTGTATTTGTCCAGTTGTACTCTATTCTCATAACAGAAAATTAGATTTTAATTTTTAACGGTTTAACCACCTTCCCCTGATGGAGGGTAACAAGCAGTCACGTCTAAAACAAGGTAGAATGAGGGCCTCATTCCCAGAGCAGGGGATGGTATTCCCGCCCTCTTAGGAGATTTAGCTCTCAAGACGACTTCGCAAGTGCCTGCCTCACGTCCCAATCTTCCGTGGCTAAGGAACAGTAGTTCTTTGTATAAGATCAATGGAACTCTGATTTTAAAGTTTCAGAGACTCATGGTGAGAAACCTAAAAAGAGAGTAAACAAAATGAATGGAAAGAATTACTCGAGACTGATTAGTTCTCATTTCCGACCTTTCCAGAGTTTAAGAGGTCTTTGTTTCCTTTACTGAATAAAAAGATAGCAATTGAAAAACTGGGAAAATCAAAATTCTAAAGGAAAAAACAGAAAAAAATTAAATAAATCCTACAGTTTTATTATTGTACTATTATGTTCTAGTCCATAAAGTATGTGTCATGTTTGAAAAATTAGTGTTAACCACTGGACCATTAAATACACAATGTAAACTTGGCTTCGCTTTGTCCTGGGACACGCTGAACTCATGTGAAGCCAAATTTCAGATCCAAGTACAACTGGAAAATTAGAACTTTGGTTTTGCAGCAAAGGCATATCATGGAGTCAGTTTAATTGCCTGCTGTAGTTCTGTTTCTGTAACCATGACAACAAAGCATAAACAACAGTAAATGTAACCATTTAGGGCTTTTAACCCACATTCTACCAAGAGTGTATGGAAAAAGTGTATGGAAAGGAAATACTTTGGTAAAGGAGACCAGGGTGGAAGAAGGAGAACTTCAGAGAAAGCAGCCCTTTTCTGGCAGACACTGCACGTTCGAGCTCAGACTTCTCCTTCAGAAAGGCCTCTGGAGCTCCACCGCCCGCTTACTTCATCTTTACGGAATAGTTAACGTAGATCTGAGCCCTCGATGGGAGAGTGCTTTCTAAAGCGGTGGTCCATGGCAAAGCAAATTTCACTTTAAGAAACCACTACCATGTATGTCTGTCTGGTAAACTTTTGAGGACAGAGACCATTTATCTGCCAAACAGATCAATCAACATTAGTGTGGCTTTACCAAATAAAGTCAAAGCTTGAAAATTTATGACTGGGGTAATTTTTATTTATCATTTTCATTTTCTTAAATATTGGTACACGACGTTGTTTTTCTAATGTACCAAAAGGCTTATATTAAGGTGTGTTCACTGACCCTATGTCTTCCCATCTCTCAGGCAACTTCCCCAGAGGAAATAATTTGAAATGATTCTTCAAATAATTGCTTCTACATTATAAATAATATGCTTACCTTTCTATTTAGTGAGCACCAATTTGACTTTTATCTATTGGCTCCTTGTTGGGCCACATAGAGATACAGCTCTCTCTGCAACCTGACTTCCCCTACTCTCCCAATATAATTAAATAGCTATGGATTTACTGAATTAAACAATCAGTGTTCTAGTATCATAACTGTACATTATTGTTGACCACAGAGCCAGATATTGTACTATGATTCCATTTTTATTTGTATAAATTTGTTGTCCTCTAATCAATAATTTCCTGTTTCACTTGTCTTTCCCTCTTCTCCTCTCTCCTCTCTTGCCACCCCTCTGCTCCTCCCTCCCCTCCTCCCTCCCCTCCTCCCTCCCCTCCTCTCTCCCCATTTCCCTCTCCTCCTCACTCCCCTCCTCCTTCTCCCTCTCACCGCTACCTAATTATTAAGAAATAGCTCTCATCTTAACTATTTTTTAAGTCTCCTATTTTCCTGCAGTTTGTCCTTCCCCCCTAAGCTACAAACCACTCTGGCTGTTTTAAAAATTTACCCACCTCCCAGTCACCCTAAGCCTTCTCTTCTCCATTCTTTTGGGTTAGATCCACCCATTCCTGGATCTTCTGTCTTCTTCTATCTTGTTTACACTGCTGTTTCTCTAATCAGTCCCTTAAGAAGAAGTGCATAGAACAAGGTTTCTCAGTCCTCACATATCTGAAATATGTCTTCATGGGTTACATATATTTGAATTAAAGTCCGTCTAGTTATAAAACTGTATTTTTCAAAATTGTTAAAGCAGTTCTAAAATTTTTCAGTCACATACTTTAAAAGAATTTGATTAAATATGTATGCATCTCTAAATAATACATTGTTTAGTTTTGCCATTTTTGAATTTTAAAAAGCAGAATCATATGAATTATTTTTGTGGCTATCTTTCCTCTCAGTGTTTACTGAGATCCACCCACAGTGGTGCATAGAACTCTAGGTTTTTAAAAAAAAATTTCCATTGAGGTATAATAATTCCAGCGTATAAGTATTCCCCAATTTATTTATCTGTACATCTAAAGGTGGAGTGGGTTCAGATCTTTGCCATCATAAACCATGCTGCTATGTCTACAATGTTACAACATAGTTGTAGAGATATTTTTAGTATTTCCAGACTATATAAAGGAATGGAATTACACAACCATATGAGGGTACATTTTCAACTGTACTAAATAATGTGATACTATTTCTAAAGTGGTGGCAAAATGTATATTCCCATCTGTAGTTCATGTTGATCCATGTCCTCACCAACACCCGATTTTGTCTGACTTTTAAAATTTTCCCAATCCGTCTGTCTTTAACACTTGATCATATAGTTCCTAGTCTCTTATGTTTCTAACCACTCTCTTTGCCTCCTTTTCAAGTTGTTTCCTTTACCTGAATTCCAAAATACTAATAAAACACTAAGGCTTTGTCTTTGGCCGTATTCCCTTATTTTTATATAAGCCCACGCCTCTTCAGAATCACATGGTCCTCAGGACCAGTTCACCTCCTTTCCCTGTCTTCTCTCGCAACCCCTGCCAAGGACTCTAACTGCACATCCCACAGGAATCGGAAAGCCAAGCGGCCATCGCTTCGTTCGCTGCGGCTGCCCCGCGCCGCGCCCTGGGCCCCGAGGACCCTCCCTCCTCCTGCTCCTGCGGACGTCCCGCCGGCTGGGCAAAGGCGAGCCCTGGAAACCGGGACTCGACCTGGGCCCCTCCGCAAGGGCTCGTGCTGAGGAGCCCCCATTTCCATTTAAAAAAAATTTCATTCGGCTTTAGTACTTCCTTTTTATTCACATTTTTTCACAGTGTTAAATCCTTATTGGCTACTACATATATAGTGTTCATATGTGCCAACAGCAAACCACAGAGTGAAAAGATAAAAACCAAGAAAGAAAAGGGTACTGGAGTTCATCAAACTTGATCAAGCAGGTAGGGAAAAAGTTACCAAAGAAAAATAAAGGGTTTATTACCAAAGGAAACGAAGGACGGGAAGAAACCATGAACATGGAAATGAAGAAATAAAAGGGTTTTGAGAAGAAAACTTTTCAGAAGGTTCTCATATGCCGCAGGGCTCTGCAGAGATTTTTTTAAGGTCGTTCTGAAAATTACAAGAAGTCATTCATTGATCACCCAGTGAGGGCAGTGTCAGGAGCGAGGACGGCATGCATGGATCCAATGACTATTGATTGATTGCCTGGCACACTGCGAAGCGGTGAGACTCGGACACCCTGGTGAGCCTCTCTGAAGCTCAGGGCCCTGCACGCCCCAGGGGTGATAGTCCGATGAGAGAAGGAAAGAGCGGGTGACGTGGGAAAGAAAAATCCAAGGCACAAAAGTTCTTTATAGATCGGTAATAAAAGAAACAAGGACCATTTGATGGTTTTACGTGAAAACATTGAGAAAAAGGGTTGTTTGCTTTAGTTTCAAGGCAGGAAATGTTTCCCGCAGGTTCTAGCAAAGGGAAGGACGAGAGAGAGAGAGACTGAAAAATATTCTGGGGAAACCGGGGTAACAATGAACGAAGGCACATAAAGCACACAGGATGGGATTCCCTCAAGGAAGCGAAGATAAAGGTCCAGTTTGGGAGAGAAGGGGGGTATTTATTTCTCAAAACGGCACGTGGGAAGTAGGAAGCGATGGGAAGGGAAAACAGTAAAGTTGGGAGGAGTGTGCAAACGTCATTCCTGAGCGCTGCCTTCTCGGGGAGGGATTTTGCTCAAAGAATGGAAGCAAAGCAAGAGGCCGAACGAGAATGGCAAAGGGCTGTGGGAGCTACTGTAGGGAGTGATGGAAGCGACTGATCAAAATAACTCAAAGAAATTATAAAAGCACTAAAGACGGACCAGAATTTAGATATCATGCATTAAAATACAATCTTAATGTACAGAAACATGATTTGCTCCAGACCCCTTTCCAGCCACGGGAAAGGAGTGGGAGACATGGGGCCGGGGGGAAGGAGGGTAAGACCCTGGTGATCCTGAGTTGGCTTTTACGGGCATGCGAGGCTGGGGCATTTGATCCTTTTGGGAGCTGTGTTCCAAGCGACGGCCTATAAGCTGTAATACAGAAGATGAGAAAGTCAGGATGATCAGCTGAGAGAAGAGAGCAATAATGAGGAGACTTGAGGTTTGAAAGTCCAGGAAACAAAGGCAGGAAGAGGAATGAAGGACTATGCATCTGTGATCCAGTGACGTGCTGGAGCCAGCGAGTTCCAGCTAACGGGCGCTGGTACGAGCATTTCTCCCCAACTCCATGTTCAGTGGGATCACGGTGGTAACCTGAAATCAGCCCCAGCCTGACAATCAGCAACACCTACAAATCAGACCCTCTCTTTCTCTTTTTTCCCCCAAGAGAGCTGGTTGTTAAATATTTAACAGCACACCACTGCTGTGATCAGCTAATAAAACATACAATTTTCTTTTTTCCAGGGATGATAAGGATTAGGATTAGGATATGGTTTGGGAAATGAAATTGAGTTTACTATCAAATAGCTATGTACTTAAAACAGTAAACATCTAATAAATACTGACACTAAAGTCATCTAAGATGAGGTCAGAAGAAAATGGTTGTGAATTAAAAGTAAAAATGGTCAGGAATATGGAGGAAAGCCCATGATGTCTTTGAATAACACTGAAGAAAATGGGCAGAAGATAGTAAACTTGGACAATGTAAAGCTAATATAAAGGAGAGGTTGTGATAGTTACCAGTGAAACAATAACCTAAAAGCTATGTAACAATTTAGAGGTATTAATCGAGCTAATATAATTGGTGGTGCCTGGCACATAGTAGGCTTTTGATGAGTGTTTTCTTGTTTTTATCTAAATCCTGCATAAAGTTCTTTGCCAGTTATTTAAACAGCTGAGAAAAGGGATTGTGACTTTGAACCCCAGAATATCACTCCACTCAGGTAACTTTTCTTTCCATCTTTAGTTGTTAACACTGGTATTGTTGGTTGCGAAAATGTCCCAATATTTGAAATAAGCTTCTAAGAAAGCCCTTCCCCCACAAAAAGTCTCAATCTTCAGAAATCACTTGATGTTTAGTAATCAGTACATTCTGCTTAATAATGAAAATATTTTAGTAATATTTAGAGATTATCGTGTCTGCTCAAAGGCCTACTAGTTAAGTACAGAGTAGTTATTATTTGATAAATTATTAAGAAATTAAAATATATAAACTTCCAGTCAGGGGTGTGCTTCCTTTTGGCATCTCTGCGCCACATTGGAAGAAGAATTGTTGTCTTGGGCCTCACATTAAATACATTGTGACACATGATCACAAAGAAAAAATCTCATAATGTGCGTGCAGCCCAGGATGGACACCCTTGCTTAGAGCAAAATGATTCTCTATTATTTTCTGCAGGTTGGACATCCTTGCTTGGAGCAAAAAGATTCTCTTATTTTCTGGGAAAAAAAGTCTATTCCAATGTTCTGTCTCATGTTAAAATATAATGAGAGAATGATTCAAAAATTACCCATAAATTGGATTTGCTTGTGGAAGGAGAAACAGACACACTAAGTTTCCCAAATATATTATTAGAATCTCAATAAAAAACAATGTGGGAAAATAATAAATAAATCAGTCCTAGCACATCTTCAACAGAAAATAGCCAAAGAAGAGTTCACACACATTCCCACATGAATTATACTTCCTGGAGAACAGTTGAAACACCTGGCAAATTGGCTTGAAAAAGGGACATTAATGTAGGAAATGATATTTGGAATTTGATCTCAAGAAACCTTGAGAAAAAGCATTTGGGAAGGCTTTGTGTACTTTCAACTATCTTGCGAAACCCCTGTAAGACTCGTTCACTGAAGTGCATAGTACAATTATCCAGTGTCCAGCTGGACTTCTCACTGTCTTCCTGAAGGTCTCAATCCCTTGAACCAAATGTTCTTAATAATCTCCCCCACATACCAAGTACAAACATGTGTGTATCATTAGAATAAAACTGTACTTTTCAGGACCCATTTCAAAATACTGAAACAAAACCCACAAAACATATCCCTGAACTCTTACGTGGATTTCATAAAAGAATGTGCTTTTACACTCCCTCCCTCGAATACTTCCCTATTCTCTCTTCACGGCAGGGAGTGCGGGTTCTCAGGGTTGAGAAGCCTCCCATCTCCTCTTCCTTGAGCCAAGGGTATGCTCAGGACCAGAAGCAAAGGACCGTTCCAGTAGCTCCCTGCTCTGAACTTTGTCTTGTAGACTTAGAATGGCCCAGAGATTGCCCAGCAAGATTCAATGACACTTAAACTGCTCTAAACCTCGTTAACTGTGGGGCGAGCTGGGGCCAGGGGAGTATGGAAAAAAAAATAGAAAAACACAAAAGGCCTTGAATTTTGGCCCACCCCTGTACCCAACTATTAGGCCCTTCTGACCAAGATACCCCAAACTTTCTAAGGTTTGCCTTGAGCTGAGAAAGCTTTCTCCCCTTCGGCAGGAAAACGACCAGACTCCAATACAGGAATGTAAGAAAATTCACCAGACCTCAACTTGCGAATACAGTTGAGTGCCGCCCACCTTCGCCACACAAGGCGCAGGTACCAGCGAGCTCCCCAGGGGGCCCTGGCCACCAGAGTGTATTAAAAATAACACGAAACCTGGAGTCAAAAGTCAAATATCTCTGTCACTTACTAATTATACAACCACAGAGAAGCTGCTAAGATTCTGCCTCACCCAAGTGGTATGAACGTGCACAAACAAAATAAAAACTGTGTTGACTGTGGCGATGAACCTCCATGTCCCGGACTACAGAGCGGCACGTATTGGGACGCACAGGCATGACCGTCGATGAGCTTCGGTTGCCCTTTCCTCTCCCTCCCGCTCTGCAAGCCAGTCTCCTAGGTTATGTCATGTAAGACTCACTGCTTACAATGCCTCACGTGGGCCCTTCCGCCAGTCACAGCTACCTGATAATTCACAGGAATCTCCACAAGGGATGGTTTCATCACTAGGGCATTAGAAATGTTTTCCTTTTCACAGAAAATTAAACGCAGAATAGAAAACTACTTCCATATTTTCAGGCATACGCGCTGTTTTTACAATTTAGCCCCACAGTCCGGAAACAGCCGAGGGAGACGGGTTCTGTGCTATGGTGGAGCGGATCGCCACCGAGCGTCTCCAACTAGGTTGCGCCTTTGCCTCAAATGTCTGCAAAATTAAGTGCCCTTTAACCTACATTTTTAGAGATTTATATTTTACAAAGCAAGTTTACGTGTGAAAGTGGAAATCATTCTTTCTCTTACTCGTGAGCTGTTTATTCCTTTACTTAACAAAGATTTAGTATAAACTATCACCTATTAGGCATTATGCTGTGCCCTAGGAATTCTGTTTTAGGCCACAGAGAGTTCCCATTAGTCTTTTTTCTCTTAACTTCAATTAGGTAATTCATAATATTAATTGATTGTATTGCTATGCATAAAAGAGAGATTTTATTATATCTGAAAGACGGAGAAATGGCATGACAACTGTGGAAACCAGCACGGCAGTTTCACAGGTAATCAGATACCGACCAGATGACACTTCACTCAATCCGAAGAGAAGGAAATGCATGTCCTCAAAAAACTCCGTGAATCGTCAGAGAAGCTTTATTTGTAAAATTGCAAACGGGGGCCGGGGGAGCAGGGGAACCCAATACCCATCAACAGAGTAATGAATAAAGATACTGCAGCGTGTCCATACCTTGGGAAACCACCCGGCAATAAAAACGAAGGACGTACTGGTGCATGCAACGATGCGGGTGAATCTCAGACCAGTTCTGAGCAAAAGAAGCCACACGCATCGCCGCCCAGAGGTTTACACTGTATGAATCCACGTAAAAAATGCAGGCTAATTTACAGTAACAAGAAACAGACCCGTGATTGTCTGAGGGGAGGGGGATAGCGCGGAAAGGGAAGGAGGGGTTACAGAGGGACACGAGGAGCCTTAAGGGAGAGGACTGTGCCCACCATTTTTGCTGTGGTGATGCTTTTCTGTTGTGTGTGTGTAAGAAAACTTACCAGATTCTACAATTTAAATATATATAGTCTGTGTCAAGTATACCTCAATCAATCTTTCAAGGTTTTTTTAGAACTTCAAAATGATACAAGACTGTGAAGTTAGTACTTTAAAATCTTCTTTAACAGGCTTAACTGTGCATCGTCAGTAGGGAAAGCTGGTCGCTTCCCATCTTAAACTATGTGCACACAGTTACACTAGAGTTATACTGCGTTTATATTTTTTCCCAGACTGTACTTAACAGATTGTGACTGCTTCGTGAAGGCAACCTAAATAACTTTTAAAAATGGGCTTATTTGCTATATGACTGGCTAATACATTTTATAGTGTATTCTTGTTATAATTTTCTTATAACTCTTTTTAGATTGGACATTTGATGCTCACCAGTGAGAGAAGGCTGCATTTCTATAAATCTGCTCCAGCGCTAACTATCTTTGCTCTAAGATGATCAAATCATTGATTATTCTTTTCCAGAAAGTCAGTTTAAGTTACTGCTAATTTTCAAAAATGGGATGGTTGTGCGTTCATTCTTTTCTGCACTTGTACAGAAAGAAAAATGGCTCATCCCATCCTCAGATTCCCGTTTCCCAACCTCATAGCCAACGAGGGTCCCACCTAACAGCCTCATTACCATCCCCAACAAGAGCAGGTTCCAGAGCAGAAACTCTTGTCCCACAACTGCACGGGAGGAGGCCCCTGAACGTCAGACACCGTGGGCTCCACCTAGTGGCGTCTCTCCCAGCTGCTACTTGGGTCTGAAATCTGGCACTGGGCTTGCTGTGCACGGCATTTTTGTTTTTATTTACATTGTTTTAATTAAATTGTAAACCAACTCTGTTCCAGTTAGAGTAATATTACTCAACAGAGTTGTAGTTTCCATATTTTTCTAATTGCATACCCTTACTACCACAGTGTGTAACATCATGCTTTATTTGATATATACTAAATGGAAAGAAAAAGGGATCATTTCTGTAATGGAAAGGAAGTGGAGAGATGTATAAGACAGCATTTTCTAAAAAGGGAGTCCATTAACCAGCTTATACACTAATATTATATTGAAGGAAATGAATCTAATGATTCCATAATATAAATTATACAAAGCGTGATCTCATAGTCATGGCTTTGTGAGCGCTCTGGCTTTTTATTTGCAAACTGATGCTCTTTGAGACACCTGATTTCTTCATCGAATCTTTTTTTTTTTTTAATATGAAAAGTTGCAATTACATGTGGCTCACATTTAGATTAAATAGGCGCCTGTTAAATGCCAGTTAGGATTTCTGGCAGGATACACATTTTGCTCATGAGACAAATACACAGGTCGTTAGGGATTCCGAATCAGCGGCTTAGTGAGGAAGCACATCCCCTTTCCACCAGGTCGGAACATCAGAGGCTGCGGGCTGCTGGACACGTCGGGGACAGCGTCCAAACACGACACAACCTCGGAGCAGAGTTACCTTGAGCTGCGAACCAGACGCTCATCCTCGCTTCCTTGGATTTGCGTTTCAAATTGCTTCACTCCCCCACACCCAAACCCCCTCCGCTCATTCACAAACCCGTGTGCATGGGCCTGTGCAAGCTTGCGTGCGCGCACACCCCCTGCCCAGCTTTTTCATTGCGACAAGAATACACTCAGCCTTTTACCTCACACCAAAGAGAGAGACTGATAAGGAAAGAACACTCGAGGGGAGCCAGGCTAGAGGCAGGGGCAGGTGGAGGACGTCGCTCCTAGGGGGCCGCTGCTTCTGTCCCCCTTTCCAGAACCGCGTGGAGGCAGGTGGCCTAGCAGGGCCCCAGGTGGCAGGCGTCGTGCTGCACGGCTCTGGGAGGGCCAAGGGTGCGGGCGGCTGCTCCCCCAGAGCCCTGGGGGTCCTGCCGCTGCCCACGAAGCTGCTCACTGGCCCAGCGGGCCGAGCAATGACACCAAAGAAGGCCCTGAGAACGACAGGACGGTGACAGGGAGGAGGAAGGTGTTTTCCTGTATCTTCTGTAGAGACGAAGTCCCTGGCGTATCACAGATGATCAGTGAAGAGTGAAGTAAAAAAAAAAAAAAAAAGGGAAAGACTTTGCCCCTAGCTCCTGCGTTACCGTTGAGTTGCTATGTACACACCGTGCCATTTTCATTTTGAGATAAAACATATAATTAACACATATATTTTTTCCCTTGAATTAGCCTGTGTGTTAAAAAAATGCCTAAAGGTGCCGGCCACAGGCAGCCTGGGACGGGCATGCCCTTCCCGGAGCCTGCTTGGGAGCTGGGCTTCCCCCGCACCTTCCAGGGAAGACGCGGCGGTTGCGTGCTGCTTCCCACGCGACTTCTGGATCCATTTATGACCTAGAATGGGCAGGACAGCACCCTATTCCTTCCCTTCCCCTCTCTGTTGCTCAGGATTATAACTAGGGCATCGGATGTAAGTTCTTCTATGGACTAAAACTAGAGTTCACAGCATGGACCACTCACGCGAGGAAGACTTAGGAATCCTTTATAAAATGTAATCGCAGGCACACGCTGGGTGGGACTCACAGGAGCCATGTCGTTCTTCTGGTCAGCGGTGGTTTCAAACGGGTCTAGCAGCACACAGCTTTGCATATGGTTGCCATAGAGACAAACAAGCAATTTATGGGATCCCCAGCCTAGAGGATTAATTTAATAACTTCCACCAAGAAGCAGTGGAGCATTGCGGTCCACCGCGCAGGCCTGGCGTCAGCGCCGGGGGCGAGTCCTCCCTTAGCGACATTCCATGATTCCACGTGCGTCCCTGGGCAAGGCACCTGACCTCTCTCTGCCTTCATGTTATTATCTGTAAATCTGTGACACAAACGGTAATAGTACGAACATGCTTATTACATGAACGCAGATATTCCATATACATGTATATCATGTATACACACGCACAACAGCACCCTGCACAGGGGAGTACACGACACACATTCACCAGCACACGCCAACGTTCGGACTTGTGACACAGCGTCACCTGCTCTGCAGGAGGCATTTCTATACCCGAAAGGGGCATTTCATCTCACAGCTTCCTCATCTGACCCCCCTGGATAGAACCTCAGTCATTTCTCAGAATGTAAATAAAGGCTGCTTCTTCGCCCCATCTCCCTCTCCTTGGCTCAATGACTATATTTTCTCCCTTCTGGGGGCCTCTAAATTGCAGAGCTTGAGATCCTTTGAACTAATACCTCACATAATGGAGGTTTACTGTAAGAATGTGTGTGGAAGGGAGAAACGCAAACCTCACCCCTCCAGCAGCAGCAGGGATTTTAACAGCCCGCCAACTCTTGATCTCTGCTTGCCTGTAAGCGTCTTTGCTGCCTCTTTTTGCTAACAGCCGACAGTGGGCTGTGTCTGCTTTTCTCATACCAACGCAGAAGTTATGGCAGCAGCAGTACCTCGGGGACAGGTCTGGCAATGCCACCCTCTGCTGGCCGGCCTCCAGCTCAGCCCCGCCTGCTCCAAGGCCAGCTCCCGGCGCCGGGTCCTCAGCTCTGCTGCGCCCCAGGAGCACCCGGGGCTCCTCACGACACGGGCTGCTGGGACCCACCCGCAGTTCCCAGTCAGTAGATCTGCTGGGGAGATGTAAGTATTTGCATTTATGAAAAGCCCCCAGGTGACACGATGCTGTTGTTCCAGGAACCACACTTTAGAAAGCCTGTCCAAGAGCAAAGAGTGATCCTATTTTTCTAATGAAATAATTGGGCTGCGTCCCTCTGCAGTGGATGGAAAGGAAGCAGTTTCCTTGGAAGTGTAAGTCGGGATAAGAAGGCATCAGGTAAATTACACAGCGGTTCCCCCTCACCCATGAGGGGCACATTCCATGCCCCCAGGGGGTAGTACCGAACTTCACATACACTATCTTTTTCTTTCCTCTATGTACTGTGGAAGCTAAAAAAAAATAGCCCTTTTCCTCCCACCATCTCAGATCTTCTAGCTGGGCTAATAATCAAATTAACAAGACAGAGTAACAAGAGAAAATCAAATTTTAATATGTGCACACAGGGCATTCACAAAACCATGAAAATTCCAAAGACAATGGGGCAACACTGGGTATATGTGTCTTTTTGGACAAAGGGAGGAGCAACGCTAGGATTCGAACCGAAGCAGACAATCTGCAGGGAGTTGAGGAAGAGGGGCCATAACCGTCAGGTAAATCCTTGCTTCCACGGGACACAGGAGGTAACCTGGCTCCCAGGCCCCTGCTCGGCACCCTCCTATCCACACTCAACTCAAACCAGGCTGAGAACATCGTGAGACTGTCAGAGGGAATACTCAAAGTCGAACAGTCTTTCTCGATAATGAGCAGTTGTTAAGGAAATTCCTTCTTGAGAGACTCTCACTTTTCCCCCGGCCAATGTTTATCCCGAAATGGAGAATAAATGCATATTCAATAGATTTGTATACTTTGGACAGTCATGTTGAACATGCAGAGACACGTGGAAATGGGCAAATGTTGCAGTAAATTAAAAAATGTATTTACTTTACACCAGCACGTCTGCGTGGTTATTCACACAGCTAAATACTGTGGCTAAGAGACATGTTCTTTTACACAAGCATGACTACCCGGTGTGACAGCAAGGTGCCACCTCTCCCAGCCGTCCCCGGAAACTGCCGTGTGAGCCCGGAAGGCAGGCTGCCACGGCTCACGGAGGCGAGGCCACGCATTTCTCCTGCCAGCGCACGAGGAACGCCCTTGCGTAAAACTCTTCTGCTCGTCAGGTCTGAAGTTTCTGAATTACATTTTGAGGCACAGCTTGGGGCAAAGTCAATTTGTAAAGCAAACAGTTTCTCTGGTGTATGAGTATATCCGATACTGCTGCATTTCTACTCTTGTGCATTTGAAAGCCATGTCTGAAGAGAGAAGGCATGTGTCCAGGTTCAGCGCTCTACTCTCCAGATGGAAAACACAACCCACCAGCATGATTTTGCCAGCGGGGAACAGGCCTGCCTCATCAAGGGTGGTGCGGGGACACGCTCCAGCTTCCTCCTGGGCATCGCCCCTCCGGAAGCCCCTCCAGCACCTCACAGCCAACCTGGACCTGACCTACCCTTTGCCAATAAGCCACCGCCCCGCCACCCCCAGCGCGGCGCAGAACAGTCCTCTTCCAGAAATAGCCCTGCTGCGCACAGAGCAGCTCAGCCTGGAGCTTTCTCCTGGCAACTCCCTCTTCCTCACTCTTCCCTCCCATGTACCATCACTCCCATCCCCTATAAAGCGTGTGCGAATCAGTCCATTTCTCTTCAACGGCAGGGCCGCCCTCTTCGGGCTGCCTCCTGACCGCTCCCCTGCACTCAGTCTGCAACGAGAGCGACTGTTTGTAGCACCAGGGAAGCACTCACTGTTTTCAATGCCTTATCGTTGCACTAAATGTAGAGAACAATTTCTTTAGACCCTCCGTATTATGGGCTCTGGCCTTACTTCTTCTCACTCTTCCCCTATCTTTGTCTCCCGGTCAACATGGAAATCTCTCACTTACTTACTTGAAAGCACACAGTAATCTCTCTTTTCTGGACGGAAGCCTCTAACTAGCAGGAGCTCCATCAGCTCCTTTGGACAGTGTCCCACGTGAGCCTCACAGTCCAGCACGACGGTATGTCCTTTGGGACACCGACAGCACCCGCCCAGCCACGCTCACGTCCCCCGCCTGCCCCCCGGAACGGTGCCTCTCGCGTCCTTGCAGAACGGCTGTAAGTAAGAAGGCACGGTGAGGGGCTGGGATGCTTTTTCTATCCGTAGGACATCACCTATGGTGTCTCGAGAAACATCCTTTTCATTTCATAAAGCCATCTGGGGAGCTCCAATTTCATTTTATTCCCTAACTATTATTATCCCAGTCTAAGACTTTGGTCCTAATCCTAAATAAGTGGAGTCAGAACCCAACTGCCCTCGCCACAGGCCAGGCCAAGAATCCCGTCCCAAACCTAAGACCCCCAGCTTCCTGTCTCCCTCACCCCAGGGGAACTCCTTTCCTGTCCCCTACACCGCAGACCCTTCCGACGGGCTGAGAATCACTAGTTCAGTGAACCTGGCCACCAAAAGCTTTAAAATACCCAACGGCCTGTTTCTCTTAGTAACCTCTTCATCCTTCACAACAGGATAGCCCTGTAAGGCCCACGAAAACCACCCAACTGAGAGGCCTAGCAAGGGCTGAGTGGGCAGGGGGCACCGGGCTTAGACACTCAGAGAACGACACTCCCTTTGGTAACAAGGAGGATGTGACAAGCCGTCTTGTCTGCAATACCATTTCATTTAGCACGGCACTGCGAAGGGCTGAACCAGTTCATCAGAAGGTCTGCTGTAATTACGCTTCCCTCCCAGTTTCTCTCCCCCACAACCCAGGGACTCGGGTGCCCTCGAGGACACCCGCCACCAGCGGGCCCCGCGTCCGGCCACAGGACTCCTCACCCAGGCTGCCCTCGCTCGCAGCCGCTGCTCCTCGACGGCCCTCCTCTCCCCCTTCCCAGACAGGGCGCTTCTTCCCAGACACACTTCCTGCTCGCCACACTTTCCACACGTTAGACCAAAGAATTATTCCCCGAGCTCTGGGGATTACTTCTGGTTTAAGCTTTAGAGTTTTTCTAAACAACCCTTCTTTTTTCATTTGTCCTCCCTTTTAAACAATTCAAGTAAAGAGATCAACTTCTCTCTCCTCCTTTCTTTGTTTTACTCTGTGTTGCTCTCGCTTTGTGGCATCTCGTATATAAAACACTCAGATGTCACTGTGCACTCTAGTTTAATTTTGGAATCCCTGAATCCCATTTTTCCAAACCACCTTTTAAAAATTATCTTATCCCATACATAAACAAATTTTCAAAATGTCTGCCGAAAGCCATAAAGAGAGGTGTTACTCCGCTCAAGGAAAAGTCCATCATTTTGGTACAATTTAATGAAACAATCAAGGAACTTTTCCATTTCTCCGTGTGTCCACTAGATGGAGACGTAGTCTTCCATTTTATTTCTCTTGAAATGGGCCCCTTATGGCTAAGGGCTGCTTCTGGGGACAGCATATTGTATTGCTCAATTTATTTTCAAATTCTAGACTTCTGATTATATTATTATAAACAAAGACAGAAAAAGTGATCCTCTACAGAAAACATGCTACAACCATATACCTTACTAAGATTTGCTTTATGATTATAAGCACATATACATAATTATGATTAAATGAATATTTTTTATAGTAAAACGGTGATAATGTCAGCGAGAAACAGAACACTATTCCACTCGATATGCCTGTTTTATGTTACTGACAGAGACGCTTTAATAAACTTAAATAATTGTAACTCTCACCGAAGGTTCAAAAATGGTCACAACCATTTTCGTTTCTGGTTCTACTCAAAGGGAAAAGAATGTGCCAAACGCGGCTGCGTAGAGGACAGTGCTGCTTCTGCACCCCGTTGCCATTCATCAGAGCTCTGTTCTCCTCTGACGAAAGGAATCGTTTGGATTTTTAGAAATAGAGCTTTCAAAAAGGTTAAGTACTGCAACATGAAATGTCTAGATCCCATAAGCAATGGTCAGGTGAACAATGGTTTGGAAATTTCGGGTGCACGGTACTTAGATATTTTTGAAGTTTCTAAAACAAAAAGCAGATTCTTTTGAATAAATTCTAGCAGTTTTGTGTTTTTTTTTAAACATCTAGCACTATATGCTAAACCAAAGAGATATATACAACTGTCCAACAGAAAATTCAGCAATTCGATTTAAATCTCTACTCCGGTGGATAGACCTGTGCCCTGAGAAGTGCTGGGGGTTCTCAGGGGACCCTCGCGGAGGCTCCGCACAGACCGTGGGAAAAGGCCTGGCTCTCCGCACGCTCTCCCGTTTCAACTGAAGTGTGGAGATATGCATCCCCTTCTCCTACTGGGCAGCTTCCTCATTTAAACAGAAAGCTCTGCAGCTTAAAAAAAAAAAAAAAAGACATCTGAATGTCCCTTATTAAATATAGGTTAAATGGAAACCTGTATTTGGCGTACACAGAAGTAAAGATTCTATTTCTGCCAATCGGAAAAAGTGTAAGTTGATTAAGTTTGTGATAATGAAGTTAAAAACTTGTACCAAAAAATTAAAAGTAGGTGGCAGCTATCATAGAAAAAAGCAAGCCTGTTAGACGGATTTGCTGTGTCGGTCGCTTCGTTGTCACAGCGTATAACTTAATCGGGCACACGCATGGCAACGCTAAGGAAAGCAAAAGACCGAAGGAGCAAAAAACCTGCCCGTCTGCCTGCACCGGGCCTGGTTCTGTTACGGGGACTCAGGGAGGCCCAAGGGACACAAACACCCGCACGGGGAGGCGCTCACAAGACGCTGTCCCTGTGGTGTGTGAGCCCCGGGGGCTGCGGGGCCCGGTCTCGAAGGGGACAGTCGCTCCGCCACATCTTGGGGTGTTAAGCACCTCCGCTCTGCTTCTCTTGTATGGATCTCCTGGGATTCTTATGCCCGGAGACATAAGATGTCATGTTAAGGGGAAACACTCTGATCTGTTAACGCGATAATGAATGTTGTACCTCAGAGGTGAGTCAGTTGTTGGGAGGAAAAACGAAGAAAAAGCAATTGCCTTTGAAACATTATTCAGTCACGCAGCTTAGCTTCTGAAACCAGCCAACCTGCCGGTGCCACGGGACGAGCACAGTATGGACTATTCCTCACTCATGTAACCACCCAGTGCCAACGTCCTGGCCATGCCCTCTCCATCTGTGGCTGTGCCATCCCCTCGGGAGCCACGGCAGCCTCGTGGCAGAATGGGAAAGACAGAGCACACCACCGTCTTAGAAAACGCTTACCCTGGAAATAGGCATTGGCAAGAGCCTGTCACATGGCCACACTCAGCAAGGGCCTGGAGGCCGCTTCCCAGCCGTTCTACACTGTGAGGCAAAGGAAGTGTCAAAGGCCTTGCTCGCTGTAGCTGCCATAGAGGTAAACATTAAAAGATAAAATAGTCTATTTGACTAAAGAGAGGATATAAAGTACCAGAAAAGGTGATGGCACGCGCTTTGCAGAAATTTTAAATAAATATTGGGTCTAAAACACGTGAAAGCCTGATTACTGCAGAACTTTAAGATTTTGATGATTCAATTTACGTCAGCAAATATTTATTGTTCTTCTGTGAAAATCTGTTAAAAAGGACACATATGTAAGTACACACACTACCAGCAATGTAAAATCTACTCAATGGATAAGACGAATAAAGATACAATTATTGCACTAAACAAGCAGGATGGCAAGAAACGTAGATAATACCACCAGAGCACAGGGGGGCATAACTTTTTGGTAAAGAGACAGGTAGGAAATGTTTAGGCGTTGTGCAACTACCGAGCAGTGCTGTTGTGATGTAAAACCAGCCACAGGTGACACCTAAACAAATGGGTGTGGCTGTGTTGTTTCCACACAACTGTCCCTACAAAAACAGGTAATGGGGACTGGCCCTCGGGCTGGAGTTTGCTGACCTTGGCTCTACAGACTTAATTCACAAAAATGTCGAACCCGGTCACAGGAGACAGTCTCCCAGCCTGCGTGGAGCACGGGACGCCGCACGGCGGGACTCTCCGCTGGCCACGGGGTCCGAGAACTCAACCCAGCCGAAGCCTCACCCACAGACACACACACACACACACACACACACACACAGAGCTGCCTTTCCCTTTTTCTATCTGTGGCCTTCTCCACTCTGATCAATCAAAAACTTAGCTCTGTAACATGTTAGCTATGTGACTTTTTTCCTTCTCTGTGACGTAGTTTCCTCTTGTGTAAAATGTGTATAATAATAGTTTCACGTAGTGTAACCAGGAGGATAAGTACTAGAACTCACACGAAGTGCCTCGCTGCACCCCCGTCCCCACACACGAGAGGGCAGTGGCGAGGGCACACGGAGAGTCTCAGGGCCGGGGTTTTCCTGCTGACCAACTAGCGCGCAAGGCTCATTCGAGCGCATGCTGGTCCCAGCTCTATGGCTTCTCCCTCGGACTCTGAAGGGATTTTTTTGAGTGGAGTTGACAGTAATATAATAAAATAAAATAATTCGACTCCGTACCCAGAAGGTTAGTAGCTTATGAGAGCAAGAGGCTCCCTGGGGAGAGCCTCTGGTGGACCCTGAGGGCCGACCGCCCAAAGGCAGCCGCTGACTACCCGGCACAGAATCCCAGGCCCCCTTCAGAGGTGACCGTTGTTGCATCGCACACAAACCCGTCTGAATTTCTTCAAGATGCATAATGTGATGGCAGGATTCATATCCTAGACCTAGAAAAAATATATTTTTGCCAAAATTATGGATCAAATATTTAGGGCAAGAATTTACGTCTTGGCAGACCTGCAAGGTTCAGGGCTATTCTGCATTGCCATTGGATCTGAACTACCAGGACTCCTCAAGCTCCTCAAGGTTGGGGCGAAATTAGCTACTTGTCAACAGGTAACAAACGTAAGTTTTCCATGACCATTTGACTTGGGTATTAAGTGACCCGCGCATTGCAGACAGGTGAGCATCTGCGTGTGCGTGTTTGCCCTCTGACTCCAGACATCGACGAATTAGTTGACATTTTACCTGACTTTGAATCATGTAGTTTAAAGGTTTCTCAGCTGTTATGAATCTGGCTTCCGAGGAGAGTCCTTTGGGCTATGACATCATGGGACAGGGTGACAGGTGCTAGGCGGGCCGGGACGTGGGTGGCCCAGTGCTTCCTCAATGCCCACTGCGCTCTGCACCAGCTGCCAGTTGTAAAGAGCTGAGTTGCCAGAACCATTGAAAATCAGTGTTTCACTCAACCATTGCCTCAGTTCTCAGGTGAGAAGCTAACTTCAGTTCGCTGGGCAGCCCCTGTCAAAGGGAAGAAAGCTTTCCTTCCCAGTCACCCTTGAACTAGAACACATTTCAGTCATCCATCAAAACAAGGTACTTCAGTGCTAAATAGTCTCAGGTGTTTGACATCATGACAAAGTATTTAAATGAATGTGTTCATGATGGTGTCATAGGTTAGAAAACACATAGTTGGACTGCTCCCGCTAGCAGCTTTCTCAAGTCCAGCTTCTGCTAACCGTCTTTTCTAGGGCATTCAGGCTTTCTCTATCAAGCTCCTAGAAATTCATCCAGCCTCCTCCCAGCATCTCGTTCCAAAATAACTCCCATTCTGCTGGCTGGTGCGGCTCAGTGGGTTGAGTGCCGGCCTGCGAACCGAAGGGTCACTGGTTTGATTCCCAGTCAGGGCACGTGCCTGGGTTGCGGGCCAGGCCCCCGCTAGGGGACTTGTGAAAGGCAACCACACAGTGATGTTTCTTGCCCTCTCTTTCTCCCTCCATTCCCCTCTCTCCAAAAATAAATTTAAAAAATTAACAAAGAAACCTCCCAGACCTTTTCGTTTCATTTGTTCCAGCAGCATCACACTTCCAGGTACTAAAATTTGTATGAGTTACCTATTGCTGCGTGACAATTTTCCACAAACTTAACAGCTTAAAACCATACATAGGTATTACCTCACAGTTTCTGTGTGTCAGGAACCTGGACCCATGGTAGCCAGTTTCCAGCTACAATGCAAGGCATCGGTCCCAGTGACTTCGCTGCGATCAGCGTGTTGCCTGGGGCTGGGATCTCACCTGAGGACCCTGGGGGAGGACCTGCTTCCAAGTTCACTCAGGTTGTTAGTAGAATTAATTTCTATTTGGTTGTAAGACTAAAGTTTTCAACTTTTTGCTAGCTATTTGCTGGAGAACCTTTTGAGCTCCTAGCAGCTTCTTGCCTCAAGAAATGCTCCTTCCTCACAGCCAGCGAGAGAGTCTCCAGTCTGACAAGGCTGCAGTTGTACGTAGCACAGTCAGCCCTGTGACGGTGCGCATGCAGTCACACACGCTCCATCGCTTTTGCCGCGTTTTGTTTGTCAGAAGCAAGTCACAGGTCTGACCCATATGAAAGGGAAGGGATTACACAAGGGCACGAATATATCTGTATCTATCTATACAGGCAGAGACATGTATGTGTGTATGTGGATATGCATATAGATGCACAATATAATAGTTATATATCTATTAATGAAGGTGTCTTGGTAATAATCTGAAAAAATACTTTATAGTTTTAATTTCAAACTAGCAAATCTGGGGCTTTAGTTGGTTGATTAGTTGACGGCTTTCACTGGTAAGAACAAATGATTTAATTTTACACACACACACACATAAAAGAACAATGATTCAGGATATGGTAGAATCCAATATGACCTAATTTAGGGAATACAAACTTATTGCACAGTAAATGATATTCTACTTAAGAGAATCTAAAACAAAGAAATAGCATAATTGAAGTTACTGAAATTAAAGCCAAGAAAATCAGTCTTTTCATTCTGAGAGTATGAGAAAAGGTTGAGTCAGGAACCGAAAAAGAATATTTACTAATTGGATGAGCAAATAATTGGCTCTTGTTTTTTCACTTCCACATGGGCCACAAAAGATTTGAAACATGGAATGTGTGACTGTTGTGCTGAATAACTTCCCTGGAAATATTTATCTCACTAATGAACTGACAGATAATTAGGTGTGGTTTCACTTCTCTATTTATAGTAAACATTCAAGGACACTGGGGAAGGATCTGCTTAGCCTGTAAGCTCGCCTTTGACATTTAAGGGTGGGGAAAGGGATGCAGGCCGCCTCTGTCCTCTGAGCTGTCATTTATGATCAGACCAGGACATTTTAAGTGTGTTAGATCATGAATGCAGCCATATTTTCAATGTGAGTTAATATAATCACACTCGCATGCACAAAATACAATTAAGAAGGGCCAAGATAAGCATACTTGGCAAGTAGGTGTATGATCACAGTTCCTTAAGTGCATCATGTATAGTAGGTGCTATGGTCTGAACACTCGTGCTCCCCCAAAGTCTAAGGTTGAAAGCCAAACCCGCGATGTGATGGCATTGGGGAGGCAGCGGGGCCGGGAGGCCCGCACGAGTGGGACCGGTGTTCTGCTGAAACAGACCCCAGGCGCTCCCGCCACTCCCGCCACGGGAGGGCAGGGGGAGGAGCCTGCGGCCTGGGCGAGGGCCCTCACCGAACCGTGCTGTCCTGACACCCTGACTGTGGACTTCCAGCCTCCAAAACTGTGAGAAATAAGTTTCTGTTGTTTATAAGCCACACAGTCTGTGGTACTTCGTTATAGCAGACTGAACGGACAAAGGATTTAGCATAACAAGTGTGGGTGCCAATTAAAAAATGTTGAAAATGCATGCAGTGTTTATAACCTCATGTAAAATTATCCTAAATGTTAGATGACATATAGTGAGTTTCTTCCCTTTGCGGCTGAATAAAGTAGTTTTGGGAAATTTTGCAATTTTTTGTTGTTGTTGTTTTGAAACTAAGGCCTGATTATCCCTTCTCTACATAAACAGCTCTCTCTGCTCAATATTTTTCTCTTTCTACAGCGAAGCCAATGTTGTGTGAATCAGTCTGAAGAGCCGCCATCCCACCAGGCACAGCAGGAAAGGAGGAATGGTGAGGAATCGATCATGGCTGTGTTTACCTTCACAATACGAAAGCTATTCACTTTGGAACTGGTATGAATACAGTTACTATTGTTCATGAATAAAAGTACGCTGTTTGAATGCCAACGACATCTTAGATTCATGTAGTTAGTTATAAAGTAGTAATAAAGCCTTCACGGACATTTCCATCACTACCACTAATGTTTTTTTAACCTATAAAACCTTTAAGTATATAATTATAATCACAATTTTAACTTAAGAATGTGCATTCTTACCCCTATATATTAGCTAGACTTAAATTTCTATTTATAAAGGATACTCACCAATTAATCCTACCACCTCTTGAAAGTATGATTAGTAAAGAAATATGTTTCCCTAAAGACCATGAATTCTTAGTCAATATAGCTTTTGGCCGACAATTTGTCCATTCATACCAACTACAGCCATCGAAAACAACATGTACTTTTGAGTTCACTACTAAATCCAAGAGATGTCAATAAAAGCAAGCTTTGAGGATGTACACAGCTCAGTCTTCTGTTCGAGAAATGGTCCTCAAAATGCGGTCCCCAGAGAAGCAGCATTAGTCCCATCAGTCCATCACTGAATGAAATCAGAGACAAAGTGGGTGGCGCCCAGCAACCTCTTTTAACATGCCCTTCGGGGGACCTGATGCGGGATGAAGTTCTGACAGCCTTAGTTAGTGATTGCTGATGAGCCCTTCCCAGGCAAACTCCTGTTCTAGGGGTGGGCCTACGAGTCTGTTCTCTCAGTCCCTCCAAATTGGGCGACTTCACGTTCCCTCAGAAGTGCTTCCACCTGAATCTGCGTCCTCCATGGGACGGGGGCGGAGAAGCTCAAGCACAGCAAGGCGCACGCGGCCAAGGCGAAACGCTGTGATGCCGGGGTTGGGGGGGGCTTCTGGCCCAGTGGACGTGCTTGTGTCGAAAGCCTACCAACGAGGGCGCAGGGCCGCACATTTCGGAAACAGGAACCATATGAGAAGAAACTAGGTAAGAGGGGCGTCTAAGTAAATTAGGTCCGGGCACACTTCGTCTGAGGACAGAGAGGGTGCTTCCCGGAATGGCGGCCGAACTAAATCTCCATTATGCAGGCTCGCTCTGAGCTTAACATGCTTATTAAGGGAAATCTGTGAGGCTGTTCTAGGCCCTCGCTTCCAGATTATTTCTAATCTACCGTGAATATGCTGCCTTTGTTTTTCTTCTAAATGCTTCTGAAGAATAGTTCAAATTATGCCATTTCACTGTGTAAAGGATCACAGGGCTCCAATGTTCCCCATCGCCTCATACATCCTTGTCAACAAACCCTCGGGCCCTCTATCATGAATGTCAGTTACTTTTCTATCCTCGCCTGTAACTGTTTCTCGACACGCATGCTATTTCCACCAAACTTACCCTTACTCTTCATTGAAGACTCCCAACGTTCTCCTTCTGTGCAATGCTACCCTGCCTTATTTTGCTCCCGCCAACTCCCTCAGCGACGCCTGCTGCGTAACATCATGCCTTTGCTAAGATGAGCCCTTGCTCTCTCCTGTGGCCCTTTATGCCCCTGAGTTTACCCCACAACATTCGGCGATGCACTGCTTATGCTGGTTTGTGCTTAGTGTGGTAAGTACAACGGGATGAGAGCTGAAACTCAAGTTTCCTCAACACATACAATTAAAATTATAATATCTACTTCACAGATATTTTTTAATAAGGTAATGAATGAGTGTCATTTTGGTTGTATTTATTAACTTAATAGTATTATTCACTTGAATATAAGGACAGTGATATAAAAAGTTATTAAAATATTAATTATAAAAGTATTTATGACTACTTATTGTGTGCCAAGACCTAGTCCAAGTACTATGATGATTTTCAAGTAAGTTCTGTCTCTTGTGATTTATTTATTTATTCATGTTTTTTTTTAATTCATCTTCTACATGTTAAGACTTTCATTAGTGCAGAGGAAAGAACAAGTTGCTGATTTTGTGGGGTACTCACTAAAGAGGGAGCAACAATCAGTAGCAAGAAAATAAATAAAAGGAAAAATAACATGTGTATAGTAATAGCCATTATACAAAATAAACTGTGGCAAGACATGAAAAGGGACCGGTGGAGACGGGCTGTTACTTTAGATGAAGCAGCTAAAGGACGTGCTTAAGGATGTCAACAATTTCAGTAGAAACCTTAATGACAAGCAAGAGCCATCTCTCTGATAATCTGGTAAGAGACCCGGCAGGGACCAGACATTAAAACATGAAGAAAATTCCTGGCTGACCTGGTAGCTCAGTTGGTTAGAGCATCGTCCCGATGCACCGAGGCTGTGGGCTGGATCCCCGGTCAGGGCACATACAAGAAGCAACAAATGAACGCACAGGTACGTGAAACAACAAATCAATGTCTCCCTCTCTCCCTCCCTCTCTCTCTCTGTCTCTCTCTTTCCTCAATAAATATAAAGGAAGGAAGGGAGGGAAGGAAAGAAATGGAATAAAAGAAAAGGAAAGAGAATGAGAAACAGAGAAAAGAAAGAAAGAGAGAGAGAGAGAAAAGAAAGGAAATTCCCACAAAGATCAGGAAATCTTCTAAGGAAGTCTGCTTAACAAATGTTTCTGCCCAGCTGGGCAAGCTTTTAGATATTTTGGCTCAGTGTCCAAAGTTCCAAAGGCTTAAGCTAACCAACCCTCCCAGATTTGGGGTTTTGCTTGCCACATGTTAAAGGTCAGAGGATGTGAGTGTGGGAAAGTTTCTCTCCTGAGTAGGAACACTCTTGAGTGGTACCCGATGAATTCCTCCTCTGATGTGAGCAAATGCTTCCTTTACTTAGCGTGCTTTAAACTCTTGCCAGAGTCATCAAACTACGTGTGTTTCTTTCCATTTCTCCTGCGTTTCCCTTGTCTTCAAGTCTTGAGCATATTCACACACATCATTTAAACAAACAGGCACGACAGTAGCCTGCACCCGCTCTGTGTTGTTCCTGTGGCTGGACAATTTTCTTATTTGAGTTTCCTGACACACTTCCCAAAAGAAAGACATTATGTACTCTGAATACACGATCCTTTACAAAGGCGTTTTCATTTTTAACTCTCATAAATTTAATGAAGAAAATTACAACCTCCACTCTGTTTTACTTTGTTTATAAATAAGTTCAAGAAAGTGACATTTTACAAATAAATGTTGATCAATTAAAATGCAACTGAATCTTACAACTGTTTTGCCATTTTAAAGAACAGAAATATTGGTCAGATATCCACACTTAATATGTTGAAAGGAAAAAAAAACATCTTTTAATCCTACTCAATGTGTAAATGTACTGCATAAACAAGTCATATTTCAACATATTTACATATGTTTGTGCCCCAAAATGTTGACACATCTCTCCTTTGCTCTTGATTTATTTGTGGAGCAATGACATGGCTAAATAAATCGCGGCTGCCAATCCTGGCTCTCCACTCGGCTCTGTTGGCAAAACCTATGTCACACTTCAAAAGTAAGCAAAGAAGTAGCGAAAAGGAACTACCTGTAAAACACTCAATAAATAGTTGCTCAGAGAAGGACCGCCTGGCCAAAGCATTAATGCTGGATGTTGGACTTAGGTGTCGCTCCTCCAAAGCTGAGGCCTTGCGCAAGGCTGAGTAAACCTCTCCTGGCACCAAGCTCTGGATAAACTTTCTCCCATAAAATGCAGGAAAAGGAGGTTCTAGACCTGCCTCTGCTACTATAATCTGTGTGGTCTTGGATATGCTCAATCTTTTTTGAACTCCACTTCTCTATGGTTTTTTAACAGGGCAGTTTGAACTACATGACATCCAGGTTCTTTGCGGTTTTCAATTTCTGACCCTCGGGCTTCCCCAAGCCTGTTTGTTTGGCGTCAGCACCAGCCCAGGTCGCCCTAAAGGCTGAGTCTGAGCTACATTCACTGCTCAGACTCCTCCTGGGACCGTGAATACGGAGGAGGGCGCCCAGGGGGTGGGAAGCCAGGAGACCAGAGGAGGGAGGGGGCAGGCGGGGGAGGTCTGCACCTTTTGCTGCCCACTGCAGAGCCGGCCACCTGTGCCAGTTCCCCTGAGCGCGTGACTCCCAGACAGGAAAGCACCTGGGGGTATTTGAAGAGGAACTGCTGAGCTCGCGCTCTCCTCTGGTAGCATTTCTTCAGGCTTGCCGTGCAGGTCCAAGATGTGCGTTGGAAGATGTGCCCAAGAGCGGCGAGACGAATGTCCCTCATTCACAGCTGCAATACTGGGGACAACCCCTAGGTCCCGGCGTGACAGCACGACTCTCCAGCTGTGGGCGGGCTCACGTGCAGTATTTTATTTTTTTCGCGAGTACAACTAGACACCCTCCCACCGTCTGGAGTCTGGTGAGCAATAACTCTAGTTACGATCAGAATGGACAGCTTACAATTCTGAGTTATACTTACTGCATTTAATAAAGTAAATGTTACTCAACTGAGGCATCTGAGTAAAATTAGAAAATTTGGGGACTCATGAAATTTTTGGCCTATATTCTTTTCACATATTAAACATGTGCATTTGAAAAAAAACTTTTGCACACATATTTCAGAACACTTGGCACCTGTAAGGATGAAATACCTGCCATAGGTTGTGTTTGTATTCCCCCAAATTTACCTGTTGAAACTCTAATCCCTAACAGGATGGTGTGTGGAGGTGGGGTCTTGGGGGACGTAACTGAGGAGGGTGGGGCTCTCATGAAGACATTCGTCTCCTTACAAGACGACGAAGAGGCTAGCAGCCCCTCTCTCTCTGAGCCAGCGGAAGGCGCGACGAGAAGACAGCCACGGGCAAACAGAAGAGAGTTCTCGCAGGAACCACATCTGCCTGCACACTGTTCTCTTGGAGCTCCCACCTCCGGAGCTGTGGAAAATGGATGTTGTTAAGCCCCCCATTCCATGGCCATTATCTGTGATAACCCACGCCGACTGAGAGGGTGTGTGGTACGCATTTGATCTTCTTCATGGCAGCCTGTTCACTTCTGAGAGAAGACAGTGGTGGCAGAGTAGCTTTCTGTGCCTCGTCATGCGAATGATCTGCCATAAAGCACTTCTCTCTTCTTCTTAGGAAATTACTGTTCTGGTTTATGGGATATTTTGAAATTTTAAATATCAAGGTTTCCTAGTTGAAAAATCACACTGGAAGATACCTGCTTCTGAAAGGGACTGAAGTGTCTACATCACCTGGTTAAACAAGTCTTTTAAGTTTTCAAATGTTACTAATTTAAAAGCAAACTACATGGAACTTTAGACTGAGAAACTATCTCAGATGGAAAATATTCCATCTCTAAGTAATCAGTATTTCCTTGTTCTGCCCATTTTTCCACTACTTGAACTTTTTTCCTAATTCCTCTGGCTGCTATTACCGAATGAATGGAATGAATTATAGGTGCAACCACGGAATTGAGTAGGCAATCCCCTCACTTTGCCAGCAGTCAGCTACAGCAAGCTCGCCAGTCTGCTTCTCGACAGGTGATGCACCCGGGACATCAGACGGGACACTGTTTGTCACCTGAAGCCCCTTCCTACCACATTTTACCATCCTAACACATTTTTTGAGAATTTGCCAGCTCCCCTGCCCACGTTTCTTGTTCTGAATCCACATGGTAATTCCCGCAGCCGTACTGGCGCATTCAGACAGAATCTTTGTCCGGGGTGTTTCCCCCTTGCCCCCAGAGGGAAGGGCAGCTCTGATGGTGCAAGTAGTACTTAAATATCGCCAAGGAAGGCCATCTGACTAGCAACGTCAGACACCAAACATCCAGTGCATGATTATACCAGAATCATCCAGTACACGATTCTACCTAAGATATTGTTGAGGTAACCGGGATAAAGTAACCATGGTAAAATAACCTGTTTTTCTTATACTAATTCATTTTTTAATTAAGATCGAAAGAACAGCTCTTCATGCCTCATGAAGAGTTGGTTTCATAACTGAGTTTGTCAGAAACTCAATTCCTTTGGAGTAGAAATATATTAAAACATAAGTTAATTTTTGAAGAAACCTTTTTTGAGGGGGGGGATGTTACTCAAATCTGAACCTTAATATGGATCTATCTCCCCATTAGGTGTAACTTTCTAAAAACAAAAGAAAGTGTTGTCTTTGATTGTAGCTACACTTAATGAAATCCAGTGACAACAGACATCTCTCGCTTCTGGACAAAACCTCAGGTTTATCATGGTTTTATGTAAAACTATAAAATCTAACATAAAACAAGAACATTTGAACTATAAAATGCTCCCCTAACTTCATTTTCCATGCAAGTAAAACTAGATCTCACAGACATAGAGCCATACACACAAAGCGACACTAGAAACATCCTGCCGACTCAGGACGCAGGAGGGCCCCGGGAGTCGCAGCGTGCACGCTTACTCAAACCTCCACTTACCGCTCTGTCCGGTGCGTGAGGTCTACAGTTGGAAAACACACCTGTTTTATTATATTGTTCTGATGTGAGGTTTCATACCAATGGACTCCTTCCAACATCATACTAAGAAGCCCACACAGAGCCCCCACTCTGAGAAATGCAGAAATTTACTAGTGAAGGGGAAGTTAGAAATGATAGTATATGACCTTAGGAAAGTGAGCACCCAGAAAAGTGAATGAACTGCTCTTCATCACTCAAGTAATTCACTGATTTAACAAATATGTATTGAGGAGATAGCGTGTTTTAATAAAGCTCTGTGCCACAAGTTGCAAAGATGAGTAATATCCAAAGCAGAGACCCCTAAACTGTACATTAAACACACTGGGTTAAGAGCGAGGACAATAGCTTTGAGAAAACAGGGAGGACGTCTGACCCATCTCGAGGCCGTCCGCAAAGGCCGGGCCACCTGAGGCGAGCCTGGCGTATAAGCAGACACCTGCCTACTGAGCGCAGGACGAAGGCTACAGGTCAGAGGGACAGAGAACTGAATGGCGTGGTGGTGGTGGTTAGAGACAGCCTCTTCCCATGAATTTGAAGCATTAAATAGAACTCGGGAAGCTGCAGGAGATGCAGCTTCACAGGGAAGGATGATGTGATCATGAGGAATATTCTCAGCTATCGCGAACAGAAGCTAAACACTGTCTCGTTTTGGTGAATACACTTTTTCTTTTTTTCTCATAACACGTAAAAGGTTTTCAGAAAGCCACTCACCTTCACAAATGCGTTAGCCCTTTCACACACACCCCTTCTCGGGGGCGGCGGGTGGGCGGGGGGAGAAAGTTAACTTCCAATCTGCTTTTAACTCTTTCCTCTCGTCCACTTCCCCACTCCACAGAGACCGGAAACATCTTTTTAAAAAAAAAAAAAAAAATCTCAAATCCATTATTTCTGCTTAAAAGTTTACAACTAGTGGGAAGTGCTGTGTCAGCCCGAACGATCCAACCCAAACAACGTCAGCACTTCAGCGTTTGGAACATGTAACAACAGAGTCCAGCACTGCTTTGCCTCACACCAGTCGGACCAGAGGAGTGACTTGCCTCCCTGGAGAGACTAACCGTTGAGTGACCGGTGCACGTGAATGGGAGCTGGACATACGCAGAGAGGACAGTTTTCATCATAAATGATTCTTGCTGTTAATGCACCTAAGAGTTTTTGAGCAAAAGGGTGTGAAAGTAGTTTCCTTCCCATGACCCCCGCCCCCTAGACTTCAAGATTTCCCAGGTGTGTGGTTCCATTTTGACAGGGCTTTTAGTGCTGAGCTATTAACCTAGTCAGTTGGAAACACTGAAGCTGCTACTAGTACTTAAGCAGCACAAAGCTGCTCAGCCATTTCTGACTTCAGACAGTGAGCCATGAGGGGCTGAACACACGTAGATTCCATGATTAGGGCCTCTGTGGGGGGTTCCATGATGTTCTACAGCCCATTTTGAGGAGCCACTACAGTTAGGGGGGCCGGAAATCCATCAGTCTTCTATTCCTTTAACATAAGACTAAACTGGAGATAAGGTCACACTTAAAAGAGGGGCATCTGTATGTTTCTCCATGGAGCAACATGATATGGTCTATGAGAGACAGTATAGCAGAGATTCAGAGCTTTGAAACCAGAAAAACTTGAGATTGAATCCTTCCTTAGTAATTTACGAACTCTGTAACAACGTTTAAATTAATTCCACCATGTCGGGTTTGGCATCTAGATTATGCTAAACATACATAATTCTCTGGAAGAATGTGTATAAAATTAGCAATTCCTCTTAAATATTTAGGAGGGCTCCTTGGAAGACTACCTAGGCATGGAGGTTACCTATGGGAATATTTTAATTATAAATTTAGTCTTTTAGTAAGTTATAAGACTTCTTAGACTTTTTACTTCTATTTATGCTAGAAAATTAAATGAAATAGAAAATACTTCTCTAGGAACTTTTTCAAATCATTGCTACAAATGTATTTATAAAAACCTTATAATCATTTTCATCTCAAGGATTTAAAGAATTCTTCCTCTTTTTAAAAATTATAATGTTGGTGATTTGTGTTTATTCCTGTTTCTTAATTTGTATCATCAAGGATTTACCATTGTTATTACTTTATTCAAAGAAAATAACTGGATTTACTTATCTTCTCTATTGTATATATGTCGTTCAGTTGAATTTTTTCCTGCTTTTATTTTAATTATTTTCTTCTTTTTTCCTGAGTTCAATTTGCTATTATTTTTCTGAATCCTTGAGATAAATACTTAGATCATTAATTATCAGCCTTTCTTCTTTTCTAATACATGCAATTTAAGAATATATACTTTTACTAAAATCCTGGCTTTGGCTGTATCCCAGAAGTATTGACATATAATATTTAAATATCACTTTCAGTTTAAATTATTTTCTAATTTCCTTTGTTATTTCATTTTTGATTATGGGCCATCTTTAATACATTTCTTAATTTTTAAAAAATGTTGGAATTTCTAGTTATCTTCCTGTTACTGACTTTTGGCATACTATGATTGTAATCAGAGGACATATTTTACATGATCAACTTTAAAAACTTGAATGTGTTTTATGACCCCATATATGGTCAATTTCTCAATGTCTCCTGCGCACCTGAAAAATAGTGTCTTCTGTAGTCAAAGATATGTATTCATCACAGGCCTTGGTCCAAATGTGTGCATTGTGTTGCTCAAGTTTCTATAGCCTGTTATACTTTTTCTGATTGTTCCATCAGTTACTGAGTTTATTAAAATGGTCAGCTCTGATTGAAGATTTTGTCTAATCCTCCTTTTAGATCTACATGAGGTCATGTTGTAGGTGCAAGCAAAGTTCAAATAATTATATCTAATCACTCAATTCAATTTATTAGCACCATACAGTGATATTCTTTTCTTGTAATAATGATTTATGCCTTAATATCTATTTTGTCTTATATTAATATAGTTACTCTGATTTTCTTCTTTTTAGTGTGCCTAGTAAGTGCTTTCAACTTTTGATGTTCAGTCTCTCTCTGTCCTTCTAAGTGTTCTACATATTTTACATTCCTGTGTGAGAGGGCAAGACCAACCACCCACCTCATTAGGACTTTTTAATCCAATCAGGTTATTGTTGTCTTTTACCTGTAATTATTCCACTTTAATTTATTCTAAATCAATACATTTGGAAATATATTTTGAAATTATGGCTACATTTTACTATGTACTCTTTATGTTCTCTGATTTCTATTCTCAAATTGATAGAGTATTTGTGTCTTTCCATGTTTTCATGAAACTTTTATACCATATGTTTATTGATATAGTAGTTAACCAAGAAATGGCTATAGGTGTAACGTTAAACTTCTATACTTTTCCTTTTAAAGCTTGTGGAAGTTTTGGAATAGTAAGTCCAAAGTTCATGCTATTATTTTAATTTCAAATAGAGACATATTTTTAAATGTTCCAAGATATTGTTGTTATTACTTTATACATCAATATGCATTTATATTAACCCATATACCTAACACTTGTTTGTTCTTAATTCCTTCCTGCATTTGTTCTTAATTCCTTCCTGCATTTGTTCTTAATTCCATCCTGCATCTCCATATTTTTGTGTTTTTTAATTTGAAAAATGTCATTTGACGTATATCAGCTGCTCAAAACTCACTCAACTTTTGTTTGTCTGAAATACATTGATTTTGCCCTCATCTTGAAGAATATTTTTGTTGAATATAGATCCCAGAATGGCAATTCATCCTATTAGTATATTGAAAATGCTCTCCCAATATCTGCTGGGATATATTATTGAGATTATATTATTGCAATTAAGATAACAGCTATTTAACTTTGAAGAAAATATTCCTTTTTTCTTTCTTTTTAAGATGTTTCAGGGGAGGGAGTTTGGGGGACTAGGCAAAAAAGATAAAGGGATTGAGAAGTACAGGCTAAGAGTTACAAACTACTCATAGGGAATAGAGTCAGCAACACTGCGATAAATATGCATGTGCCTGGTGGGAACTGGAAATATCAGGAGGAACACTTTGTGAAAGACATGATTGTCTAACCACTATGCTGTACACCTGAAATCAATACAAAACAATACTGAAAGTAGACTGTAATTGACAAATAAAAATCAAAATTGAAAAAAAGATTTTTCTCACTGTAATTTTTTTTTCCTCAGCTGCATTATATGTGTCTCAGTGGAGGAATTTGTTATTTTTTTTTCAGGTTTTTTTATTCTTTTCTCTTTTCCTTTTGGAAAAAAAATGCATATTTTGGAAATTTCAAAATGTTAGCTCTATAATTCACCCTCATTTTGTTATTTTCCACTTTTTCTACTTCTATTGTAAATGCGAGATATTTACTTCTGATCTGCTTTTTAGATAATTAATTTGATTCATCCAAAGAGGAGCAAATGATCTGCTGTTAAACCTGTCCTGGTACTTTAAAAATGGTTGTTGAAACTTCAGTTCCAAAATCTGTGTTTGGTTCCATTTCCAATCTGCTATACTCCCTTTTATAGTTTCCAAATATCCGGTGAAATTTTCAAGCCTGAATTCTACTTCTCTAAACACATAAAGTATAGTTCTTACAGAGGGTGCATCGGATAGTGCCACTGTCTGTCTCTAGGGAGCTGTACTGAAAAAAGCATTCCCTAGCTGTGTCACCCAATATTGCCTCGGCAGAATTCCATGCTTCTGCTTATTCTTCTGGCTCTTGATTCATTTTCCCTGTCTCCTCATGTGTTTTTGTTATCTGTATGTGTATTGGATATCATTCAAAAATTATCAATAGAAACTCACGCCTAAAAGTTAAAAAACATATCTGAGAAAAATGAGGAAGCAGTAAATAAATGGAGAGATACATCATAACTTGTGGATCAAAAACACTGGATACTGTTAAGAAGGCAGCTCTTCCCCAAATGACCCGCACCCTTGCTTCCTAGTGCACAGTGAAAATGAACTCATCACAGGTCGCAGATCTAAACCCAACAAAATAAAACTATAAAACTTCTCTAAGAAAATCCAGGAGGAAATTTTTGAGGCTCTGGGTGGAGATAATCCCTTGAACAACAAAAAGCACAATTTAAAAAACTGCTCTTTTCAAAGACACGATTAAGAAAATGAAACACAAGCCACTGGTATGAAGATAATATTCACAACACACAGGTCTGATAAAGGAATACGTAAATAATTATTTCAAGATAAGAAGGAAATAAAAACTCCATTTTTAAAATGGGTAAATTTGTGAAACAGATTACAGAAAATGAGACTGAAAACAAAGTATAATAATAATTTTAATTGTCTAATAATAAGTCATAATTTTTTAATGTGGCGGTTCGCAATAAATGCTTAGGGGTAAGAAGGCATGATGAGTAAAGAACCAGGCTTGGCCGCCTGCGTTCTGACTTCAAGACCTGGACGCGTAACTAAGCGGAAGAGGCAGACAGCAATGCATTAGGCAGAATGCAGGGCAGGAAAGGAGATGAATTTTTGAAAATATTAGACTTTAGGTTCCAAATCCAACTTTTAACGGGTCTGCCCATTCAGTTGACTAACGGGTGATAACTTAAAGGGGGTTTTCAAAGAAACTGGAGAAAAAACCTGAGAAGTTGGTATCATGAGGTCAAAGGAAGAGGAAATGATATTTTGAGTAGCAATGTAATATCAAAAATGTTAAATATAAAAGAATGACCACTATACTTGACAATTAGGCTCTGGTGATTTTGTGGGAGGAATTTCAGTGGTGAGAAGAGGTAGAAATACTGTACGAGGCTGTGAATGAGATATGAAAAGATGGGAACAAAAAGTGTACATGAACTGCTTCTTTAGTGAGACTGATGAGAGGTAAGCTACAGCATGAATAAATGAAATACCTCTGTAAGAGGTTATGGAGAAGATATCACGAAGGCATGAGCATAAACAGTGCTCACAGAGACAAGCGGGTTGGGGGACAGGGCTGGCACAAAGGGAAGGGAGCTGATTAAGTAATTTTTAAATGAACTAAGTCTGAAGATGCCGCTGTGGGATGTGTCCCAGAGGTACACACTAGCAACGACAGCGCATGGAGACAAATGTTCAAAGTCCACCAGGAATTTCCAGGCTGTGGCTTCAGACCCTCCTTTCTTTGATTTCCAGTGAACTCTAGATGAAAAGGAGAGCTGATCTAGGCAGCTTTAAAGTGATGACTAGGGATTTACTTTTAAAACACTTGGGTATTAAATTGAAATAACTTGCTCAGGTGTTACTGCCTTCTGGGAATTTTCGAGATAACTATACATCTTTGTAATTTAATCACGTAAATAACAATGATAATTATTTGAAACAGGACTACTTTATTTTTAATTGGGGGAATAGTATTCACTCTTTTAGTAGGATTTAAATCCCATTGACATCTAGTTAGAATGGATTTAGTTAGAAAATGGTTTATGTTTGAGTAGTAAGATTCCATTCTAGAAGTCATTTAGAGGTGATATAAGAATATTTTAAATTTTTTTTATCGTTGTTCAATTACGTTGGCCCCACTTTTCCCCCACTACTCTCCTCTGCCCTACTCACCCCCACCTCCCACGTTCAGTCCTGCCCCCGCCCGTCGGCTCCGTCCGTGGGTCCTTCATACATGTTCCTTGACTTGACCCTTCCCCTTCTCTCCCCCTTTCTCCCCCGCCCCCTTCCCTCTGGTTCCTGTCAGTTTGATCTTTGTTTCCAAGTCTCTAGTTCTATTTTGCTCATTTGTTTGTTTTGTTGATTAGATTCTACTTATAGGTGCGATCATATGATATTTGTAGTTTTAAACATTGTGTAGTGGATACCTTATTATCCGTATTCTCTGTGCACAAGGAAATAATAATCTAGTCATATTTCATTTTAAAACTATATTTCTCCTGTTAGATAATTAAAAAATAACACCCCCCAAATTTAGTAAAATCATGTAGTAATTTCATATTTTTGAAGATTTTACTTATTTATGTTTAGAGAGAGGAGAAGGGAGGGGGAAAGAGGGAAACACACATGTGCAAGAGAAATGTCAACCACCTGCCTGTGGCGCTCCCCCAACTGGGGACCTGCTCTGCGACCCAGGCATGTGCCGTGACCAGGAATCTGAAGGGCGACCTTTCAGTTTGTGGGATGTTGCCCAACCCACTGAGCAACACCAGTCATGGAAAATCGTGTAGTAATTTTAGAGGTTTAAAATAAACCTCTAATCCAACCACTTCTGAAGAAATGTCAGGGAAGAAATTAAAATAGAGATCTTTAAAACTTTGTCCTGTTTTCTCCTCAAAGACAGATTATGCTAATAATTTATGATGAATTTACGTATTACTGAGAACAAAATTATGATTTTAATTCCTGCTCAGTAAATAGCATGTGTTCTCTGGACCTCACTAGATTTAGGCAAGAGTGCTAGAAGCAAACATATTGGAAGGATAAAATAATAGAGAAGTATACTTCTCTATGAATCACCTGAAGAGAATTATGTATCTATATTGGAAATTACTGAGCTAATCCCTCAACATTACAGTGAAGTGGAAATACGCCATCAGCAATGCCCTCAAGCGTCTGCTGAGGGCAAATCACAAACAAGACCACTAAGGTGATCACACTGGGATTAATTTCCCACATCCATCACACTTGCCCAGGTCTTCCTAGGAAGTCATGATAGTTCTTTAACAAATTGGATTATCTCCTAAATAAAGAGGTCAGTGCCCTGACTACATTATCAGGTCAGCATGTTTTAAAAATTCTCATGGCACATCAGTGTGCTCGCGGCTGCACGCAGGTTGAAAATCACTGCTCCGGATCAAAGTGAAAAAAAAAAAAAACCAACCCAGAAATTTACATTTTTTTTCTTTTAAGAGTGAATCACAGGAGGAGACTCTCACTCTCACTTATAATTGCTCTTTGAGGCCATCTTATCACCATGAGGTAGCAGAGCACTGGCACCTAATAATTGCATGCACAGTGGAGAAGACGGTACCTAGGTTCCAGATGGCGCTGTTGAGCAAACAAATCGCTCGACTCTGAACCCTGCCCTACCTTGGGTGTCAAACTGATGAGCGAATAGACTTCCTAAAGCATAGGCTGGTTTCATTCAGGCTGTCGCAACCAAGCTAGAAACATCAAAGTGATCTGACTCCCTTCTCTCTTAGCATCTTTATTCCACTGAATTGTAGTTTTAAAAATACATCAAGGAGAGACATAATGAGAAGTAAAAAGGAGTGGGTGTCACAGAATGTCAGATAAAAGATACGAGTCTGTTGTGAGAAGCAAGGCGGGCAATTGGAGGAGGAAAAGAAGGAAGGGGAAAAAGAGGATTATGTTCAGACAACCAAACCCAGTATACCTTGTTTAACAGATGGGTGCTGGCTGGGTTGAGATGAGCTTCCCAGATCGTTTTTAGCCCTGGCCCCTGGTGACATTTCTGGAAGCCCTGGACGGCCAGCAGCAATGCGAAACCGATCTCTGGATCCGTCAAGGCCCTCCCGTGAAAGGGATGGCGTACTCGGGGGCTTTAAAAAGAATTTAACGAAGTGACTATTTATGGAAGTTGGGCAGCATCAACAGAACCCACAAGGGACCGTGCTGTCACTAGAAACAAGCGACAGAGCACAAGAGAATATGAGCGTGGCCCTGAAATTTAACAGAAGCCGAGCGGTGGAACAGGGCTTCCCCATGAGAACCGTCAGTATGCACTGACGCAGCCAGAACTATAACCAGGGAGAAGCAAGCAAACAAAGTCTCTGAACCCCTCTCTCTGACGTTACGATGCCTGCCAGCGACACTCACAGGCCTAGACCACTCCAAGCCCACGGTCTCCGAGGGAGACAGCGCGAGGGCTCCGTTCCCGGGGGCAGAGCCGCGCGAGGGGCCGGACTGGGGTCGGCAGACACTCACCCACGCGTCTCCTCTGAACACGCGGGCAAGCGCGGCCTCTCTGATGGCCTGTTAGGGGGGATTCCGCTGCCCACGAGGGGCGAGCTGAGTTCAGAACTCTGAGTAGTTCGCAGGGCTGCTTAAGTGTCAGCGAGCAAGGGACGCAGTGGGCTTTTGAGAAGGACCAAGGGGCCTATCCAGCCTTTGCGTCCCAAGGCCCAGTGAGCGCGCCTCGTCCCGTAGTCAGGACACCGGCTGGTGCGCCGCGGGCGGGCCTCACCGGGCTCTTCCCGGCCGGTCCGCTTAGTCTGCGAGGGGTTTCTACCTTATCATCTGCTCTGTAGTAATTTTTATTTTGGCTATGCCTTTATATTTTAATTATTATCTATGGTAAAATGGGACAGAAAGATGAGGATTAAATAAAATTTGTAGATTCATTAGCAATTGATTTTTGAATTTATACTTTTTATACCTTTTTCATTGTTACCAGGAAGAATTTTTAAGACGGTAAGTTTTAAAGTGCTAGGGGGTGTATATAACTAAAAAGAGAAACTCTAATGAGGGAGTGAATTGGCGAAAGGAGGAGGAAATATTTAAGGAGGTCTAGCTCTACCTTGAGAAGGTAGAGCGTGTCAGTACGCTCTGATTGAAATATTTTTTTTTTTCTTACGTGTTTTGGTGTATTGACTTGGTTACACACTCTTCATTTAAAAGAAATTTTGCCCCATGGTTTTCCGTAAGTGATAATTATACAGGGAAGTAACACCAGCAATGCGGCCGAGTGCGAAGCAGTTTGGGGACTCGGGGGCGGAAGGGCCGGGCCGCTGGGCGCTCGTTCCAGCTTGAGGTAAAAACACAGGGTACATTAATGATGTTCAACAGTTAACCCTGAACATTTTCTTGCTGTCTACTATATGCTAGGCAACATACTCAGCATGTGTGCACATATTTAGCCAGTGAAATAATAGAGAAATTGGTCTACTTTAAATATTAAATAATTGGCCCTGGCTGGGGTGACTCAGTGGGTTGAGGGCCAGCTGTGAACCAAAGGGTCCCCGGTTCGATTCCCAGTCAGGGCACAGGCCTGGGTTGCGGGCCAGGTCCCCATTAGGGGGAGTGTGAAAGGCAACCACACACTGATGTTTCACTCCCTTTTTCCCTCCTTTCCCCATCTCTAAAAATAAATAAGTAAAATCTTAAAAAATTAAATAATTGTAAAATACTTGAATATTTATGTAAATAAAAATAAAACATTAATAAAATTTAAAAATATATAATGTATATCAAGTACTTGAATATTATTTAATACAATATTTAATAAGTATTATTTAATACATTTAATAAATTGTTTAAAGCAATTTATATATGAAGGTGCTTTTTCTGAGCAACAGAATTAAATACAATCTGTCCGTGGTTTCCTTACACATCACTGTTCTCAGACATTTTCAAATTGTTTATAACACTTTTAGTTCAAACTGTAACCTATGTTAAACAAGAAAAAAAAGCCAAAGCGCCATTCTCTTATTTCATAAAAAAATTATGTAAAATCCTGTTTTACCTATTCGAACTGTACAAGAAGTCAAAATTAAAGTTGACTATTTTTCCCTTAGGCAATACTTAAAATGCATTCTATACTTATGGTTAAAATAGTAATACTCCTTTCATATTTTTCTACATTTCTTTGTGATAGTTGGTACACAGATTTACCAAGCCCTGGGAATTTTTAAAACGGTATAAAATTTAGACAAATGCCGGTTTATTTTATCTGAAGTCTCAGTGAACTAAGACTTAGTTCTCTACCGAAGATGTAAAAACGTGGGACAGCTGTGCCGCTTCTGAACTTAAGAATATTACTGTGAAGTCAGGCGCTAATCGCATGCCTTTGACGGGTTATCGGAAACAAATCAAGCCTCTCGCAACAGCTTTTATCGCGAGCCTCACGCAGGAGGCTGAGGGGGGCACGCACCGCTTGCCTGGCACTGCCTGCCTGAGCTGAGTGAGCAACAGCACAAGGTGGTTTTATTTATTTTCAAAGGAATGGAGGTGGGGGAAGACACGCTGAAAATGTTCTCATCCTTCCTAAGTCCCCAGAGGAAAACCGGAGCTCCCTTCATTCCCTAGCCCAGGTATAAAAACACCTTCTTTTAGCCAAGCTGAAAGTAAGTTACAAGAGGTGCCTGCCGAGGCCAAGTTCGAACGCCAGCATTTAAGAGAATCTGCCTGCCAGTGCACCCACCTTCCACAGATTTGTTCAAGGAAGAAGTAGGTACAGCTTCCTGAAGTCTCAGAGAAGAAATGGAAAAGGCATTTCTCAGCTGTTTTAGATACCACGTGAAAGACCGACTAGTGTATGTGTGTATGCAACACCCTTTCTTTGTGGAGAACATGCTAATTCACCTAGATCAGCGATTTTCAACCGGTGCGCCACAAAATCTTTTATAACATGCAATGCCTGACTAGTCAGAGGCACTGACCTCTTTTTCCCTTAGATTGTCAGATTAAAAAATGGCAACAGCCAACACAACAATAGTTTCCTGGTGTGAATGAATCAAAATTACACCTATTTTTTGGTCAGATCAGCAAAAAATATATATATATATTTTTTTGGTGTGACGCAAAATTTTAGTACTTAGTTTGTATGTGCCATGAGATGAAAACAGTTGAAAATCACTGATGTAGAGCCTTTGGCGGTTCCCAAAGCCATATAAGCTGAAGAGCATGGATATTTGAACAGCCCTTTGCCACTGTCGTTGATTTACTCTCAAATTTCACATAATCAGAAGACCCTGATGTCAACAAGGCATTCAGTGGCCAGTGTTTCTTAATTCTTGCTGCACATAAGAACTTGGGTTTCCTTCAGAATACCCATATCAGAGCACCATCCTCAGAGTTTAATGTATTTGGCCCAGGATAGGATCCTGACATCAGTATTTTTTAAAACTCCCAGATGATTCTAATTCACACACAGGATTGAGGATGGCTAAATTAAACAATTTTTATGATTCTCTAGCATATGCTAAATGTTTTGCAAGGCTCTAGGAGTAAAAAGGAGAAAAAAATAGCAATATTACTTTATGAGACTCTCAGGACATGAGAAAAGGTAGGAACACTGAAGACAAGAGTGAATGTAAAGAATGGCTCCCCGAAAGGAATGACTGGGCCAGGCTGACTTAGATACTGGACGGATCAGCTCCGGTTTCAGACCATGCATTTGCAGTGGTAATTTTCACCTACTTGAAATAAGCAGTCCAAGCAGAAAAGAGAAGCTGAACTGTGGAATAAGCAAGTATCAAGTAACTTGCCAAGGGCATAAGCTTAACAGAGAAGAAAATATGTGTTCACATTTTTTTCTACCAAAATATTGAGAGTCTTTGTGAAGTTTTTAAAGCTCTGTAAATGAGATTCGGCGTTGATGAGCAAAGAGAATCTTACAGCAGGGCTTAAAATAAAGGAGACACGGAGACATTATAAATCAGAAGACTTAATGAGGTAAGTGTGAAATATCAGGAGGAATATAGAGATTTTAAAATTTAATGCATGAGAAAATTACACATGATAAAATTTTATGAAATAGCTAGGGATATAAGTTAGTAAATTGGAAAATCCATAATATTTATTAGAGTTCCTGAAGTCAAGAAGTATGAAAACAGTGTATGGAAAATCCACAAGGATACTGATATTTCCCAAGGAAAAAAAAAAAAAAAAAACAGAAAAATACCAAAAACAGCCAGTACCACAATTCTCAGTTAATATGGCAAAGTGATCCAGAAGGCTATGAATGCCCATAACGGGGAGATGCTGAGGATATGAAAGGCTGGTGATGGGAATTTCAAAAGAGTTCTGGTTGTAAACACTTTGTTCAAGACATGCTCTTAAAGCCTCATCACGCTCCTCCACCCCTAACTTACCCTTGAGTGGACAGGCAACCGTGTCAGAAGAGTCTACAGAGGCACTCGTGGGACAGAAGGCACAAGGAAAAAAATATTTTTCTTCTATTCTAGTGAAATGAGATGACACTCAAAATCTTTGAATAAGAGAGAAAAGCGATCCAAAAACATTTTAAAGATGCTCTGAAAACTGTGTATATATCAGATTGAGACTGGCAAAAATGAAAGCAGGAAGAATTTAGGAAGTTATTTCACTCACCCAGGGGAGAGGTAAAGCTTAGAATAAAATGGTGGCCATGAACAAGGGGAAAAGTGCAGATACGTGAGAAAGGCTTTGTAGGTAAAACGCGCAGGCTTTTAGAGGTGGCGTGGACGGGTGCGGGAGAGAGGCCAGTGTGGAGGACTGTTGGCAGACTTTTGGCCCATGTACCCAGGATCTCAGAGGAGCCATTCACTGAGAGAAATGAGGAACACACTGGACCAGCCGTGGGTGAGTAAGATTAAAAGTGCGGCTTGGAACACGTAACGCGGGAGACAAGGGGAGCTGTGAAGTAGGTGATCGCACACGTCAGCGAGAAGCTCAGGAGAAAAGCCTTTACAGTATCTTTCCAGGTTAGGAATGAATACCTTTTTTGAAAGCAAACTTTGAAGAAGTTGAAACATGTTCACATTTTCTTTGGTATTTAGGCAACAAATCTATTTCCCCAGTAGTTATCAGAAACTGAGATTTAATTATCATGTTAATGTTCCAAGTTGCATCTTTGAAGGCAATCAAACTGAACACAACTGTAGTTAATACGGTACATTAAAGAGCCAGGATCTTCTGGCTAACAATAAGCCAGTAACCACTTTGGCACCTCTTCCAAATCCCTCAGCCTGCCAGATGGGAAGGAACATATTACTCTGTGTACTTTTAAAACTTACCCCAGGATCTGGCCACCTGGCCTGTCATACTGGATATTAATGGACTACAGCCTGCCAATTAATGGTATTTTTCAATCTGAAGCAGAAGTCATGCTTCCTTCCAACATGAATCTCCTCTTCCTACTAATTAAGGAAAATGAATCATTACTATCATAAAACAAATTTTAAAAATGCATACATTAGTTGTCAGACAGTTCTGTAAGTAGTAACATGGTCAAACATCTAGGTGTTTTAAGGAAAAACCAGGGATACTTTTTTCTTTCTTCCTATACAATACGCCACCTAACAGCAAATAAAAAGCGGAGAGGACTAGGCCCTTGTAGACCTTCACACACAAACTGTATTCCCCTCCACCATCCCACGGGCACTGCGCTGCATACTAAGGAAGACCCTTCTGTTATGTCCGAGGCTTGTAAAGAGGTCTACGGGTAAAGATACATCGTGTGCATCGCTTAGAAGAGTCAAAGTCAGTAAGATGTCAGTTCTCCTCAAACTGATCTACAGATGAACCATATCTCAATTTAAATTCTACCGGGCATTTTTTTAAAAAACCTACAAGCTGATCTTAAATCCATAACGGAATGGAGTTTAACATAGCCAAAATAATTTTGAGAACCAATAAGGTGGGAGAACTCACACAACTGCTTTTCAGAATTCCTACAAAGAAGGGCTTCTCAGCCTGGGCACGTGCGAGGTTCTGGGCTGGATGATCCCCCCGTGAGGGACCTTCTGTGCCCGTTGGACGGAGCAGCATCCTGGCCTCTGCACCCCGGACCCCTGGCCCCTGCGGTCGGGACAACTGGACACGTCTCCAGACATTGCCAACTGTCCCCTGCCCTCTAAGTCAGCCCCAGCTGAGAACCACTGATGCAAAGTTACACAGTTCAGCCAACAGATGAAAACATTGCTAAGCGAAAGCAGCCCAAGTCTGGAAAGGCTATACACGGGATGTCCAAATACACATTCTGAACAAAGCCCAGCACGAGACAGTGAGAGGGTCAGGCGCTGCCCGGGGTGCGGGGGAAGGCTGAACACAGGAGACACAGGGGATCGGGGGTGGTGAAACGATTCTGCAGGACACCACAGTGCTGGGTGCGTGGCATCATGCATTTACCCAAACCCACGGAGCTTGCTTTACAGTGTAAAAATGGGACCTTAATGTCTGAAAGTTTTTTTAAAAAGTAATTATTGAGGAGGTTTGAAAAGCCCCACCAGGATCCAGACGGTGACACGGGGAGGTAACTATCACAAACGTGTGAAACGAACTCACTGATGGGAATGGAGGAAAAGATGCTGCCTGAGAAGCCTTGGAAATGAACGGAGCCTGTGAGACGGAAGGCAAAAGGGCGTGGACAGAAACACCACCCTCTATAGTCAGCTGGTAAAGCTCCCCACGGCAGGACAGGTTGACAAGTCTGGTACTGGTGTAAAAGCAGACTGGAAGCCAAGAGTGGAGTCAGTGAGGGCAGCTGGCGGGAGCCAGAGTTCTCACTGCCCAAGCGAGAGTTTACAGGGAAGCTGGGGCAGGGACTATGATGACCCGCGTGACCACGGATTAGAGTTTGAGACCTCAGTAGGAACTCCTGTTTAGAATAAGATAAAGATGGTGACCTATGTCGGTATTTATAGATATGAAGATACCAAGTTGGTGTACAACATAATTTTCCTTGCTATGTCAGGTGAAGTTCTTAGAAGCAAACTCCACCAGCAAAGAGCGCACCTACAGCCCAAGGTCTTGAAGTGAGCTGCGTGCTCATCAGCGTGATACAAGTGCCCCCTAATTCCACCGCCCCTCCCGGCCTTTCCTTCCTTAGTCTATTTGGTTCGGGTCTACCACACATGAATAGAGAATACTAGTTTTGTGCATTCCTTCTCCCAAACAAAAATTGGCATTAAAATGAAATTATCAGTATTTCACCCAAAGACACACTATGGCTTCCATCCTCTAGGACATGATGGATGGAAGCACTAATTTTAATCCACAGAAAGAGAAGTTCTCCGTATCTTTAAATCGTATCATTTACAAATTCCATAGACATCACTTTGGCTTTTGGAGGAAGTTCTGAAGTACACTAAATATCAGATGATAGGCCAGCCATAAAACATTAAAAAGTAAGTGTAGTATTTTGGAATAAAATTACAACATAGTATTAGGAGTAATGACATAATCTTTTTGAACTCTGTATATACAGAACATTTTCTAAGCCCTCAGTGTACATAACCACTTTAAGTTCTTGCACAAATTCAATTTTTAACATATTTATTTTTAAAAGAATGAAACTGAATGCTCACAATCTCATTTAATGCTCACAATCTCTGCATGGCATCAAGCCATTGTTTCCATCTCCAATTCACTGACGAAACCCCTGAAGTGTTGCTGCCTAAGAACATGTGTATTAGGATAGAAACGGGATGAAACCCCGCCCCGTGTGGCCCCCATCACTTATAGACCGTATTTTCAGTAATTAGCATTCTGACACTCAAAGAGGAGAAAAGGAAGGAAGCAAAGATGGGTAAGGAGGGAAGGAAGAACAACTCTGCATATGGTGTTAAGGGCACCTTAAAAATTGCTATATTCAAGTGTTTTTCATAATACTGCCTGCTATCTGGTTTTTACAAATAATTTGGACCATGTGTGATAATATGTTCAGCAGAAGCTTGGCTAAACTTTGTTTGAATAAAGGCAAGCTCTATATTCTATTTCTGGATTCACCACTGACTCATTGAATTTAATTAGGTAAACTCACTTCAATTTTGGGAGACTCAAATATGATTTCAATTAAGTGAAAAGGTATCTATCAATAATTTCTAAGGCCACCTCACGTTTTCACAGGCTACAGTTGATGCAATTTGAACTCTGCAGAGATTCATGTTTCTCTTTTAGTGGATATGATAAACCACAAAATGGAGATCAACTGATGGAGAAAATTTTGAAGTATTACTCTTTTTGTGCTCAGTGTTTTTGGATTTATTTGCAAGGATGGTCACATAGACCCTCCAGATCTCCTTTCCCCGTGAGCACAGAACGTGTTGACCAGCAGAGGGCAGCAGAGCGCCAGCAATGAAGGGAGTTCCGGTGCAAGCTCTGCGCAAGCAGCTTCGCGTGTTACTGCGCAGTTGTCTTAACTTGCTTAATTTTTATTTAAAAATTCATGTCTAAATATATTAACTTATTATGTGTGTATATGCACGTACATCCTTGGTAATTACGGTGGGTAATCATAAATTAGTTATGATTAGCATAAATATTTTGATGCACTATTTTTAAAAAGTTGACTAAAAACAAAAATTAAAAGAATGTTGTATATGCAACTTTCTATTGTGGAATTCAGTAAGGACTGAGTTTCTGTCTAAAGAAATCAAATTATTTACATTACAATGAGAACAATGAAATTGGTTCTTTTCATCAAATGAGAACATTCATATTATTAAAAGATATAAATACCCACTCAGTGTTTACAGCTCAAAAACGGCGTGCCTCTGGGTCAGATTTTTTTCTTTTTTTTTTTTTTCAATTTTGTGTAATCTGTGAAGAAACAGAAATGAGACTCCAAAACAACTGAAATTCATTCTGAGGCTACCTTCCAGAGTACTAAGTTCTATAAACGTTTTGCATATAAATTTTGGAAAAGGAGCTTATTTTTGTCCCCGATTAATTTTTCACACACCCCTCCCCCCACCGCAGGGGTGTCCAACCCACAGTTTGCAGGCCACCTGAGTCCCAGGGTGGCTATGAGTGCAGCCCAACACAAAACCATAAATTTACTTAAAATTTTTTTGTCATCAGCAGTGTTTATGTATTTAATGTGTGGGCCAAGACAACTCTTCCAGCATGGCCCAGAAAAAGTTGGCCATCCCTGGTACGGAGATATAATTTACATACAATAACATGTACACATTTAAAAAGAATTACTATTCAACAAATGTATTTGCTCAAGTAAGAAACATCCAAATAAAGTTGTAGAACATTTCTATCACCCCTAAATGTTCTTACATGCCCCTTTATGAATACATTTACGCCGTTGAAGTTCTTACTCAACATCGAGCATCCTTATAACCAGTGTTTTGAACTCTGCACCTAGCAGATTGCTTGTCTCCATTTTGTTTAGTTCTTTTGCTGGAGTTATAGTCCTGGACTTTCATATAAATGGAATCATGCAACAGACACACTTTTGTTGGTTTCTTTTGCTAAACGACGTTTTTGAGATTTACACATGGTGTATCATGTGTAAGAGTTTGTTCGTATCTATGGCTGAGGAATATTCCTTTATACGAACATACCACAATTTGTTTATCCAATTTACCTGTTATTGAACATTTGGGTCATTTCAGATTTGGCTATCATGTATCAAGCTACCTAAAACATTTATGTACAACTCTTTGGTTGGATATATATTTTCATATCTTGTAGGTAGATACCTATGATGCAATCATTGGGTCCTATGGAAGGTGTTTATTAACTTTGTTAGAAACTGGCCAATTGCTTTTCTAAGTATTTGTACTGCTTCTCATTTCCACCATTAAAATTCCAGTTGCCCCACTTAACCATAGACATTTGGTCTTATCAGTTATTTTGATTTCAGTCATTTTCATATGTGTGTAGTGGCATTTTATTATATTTAATTAGTCATTCTTTAATTATATTAAACATCTTTTTGTTTTGACCATTTGTTTAGCTGCTTTTGTGAAGTATAGTCAAGTCATTTGCTTTTAAAATTTGGGCTTTTTATTCAACTATAAGGATTCTTTCTATATTCTTTATGCATATCAATTCATAAGTAGTACGATTTTTAAAATATATTCTTGATACAAGTTCTAGTTGCTTGTCAGTATCAGGACTACACATGCTCCCAGTCTGCAGCATGGATTCTCGTTTTCTTCATTGTCTTTAAAGTAACAAAAATTATTAATTTTAATGGACTAAAATTATGTAATTTATGAAGTTTTTCTTATTTGGTATGCAGTGACATGCTCTAAAGAAATCTTTGCATACTCAATTGCCATGAATATTTTCTCCTATATTTTCTTCTTGAAGGCTTAGGTTTTAGGTATTACTTTTAGGAATGTGCTCTATTTTGAATTAAGCTTTGTGTAGGCTGTGAAGTAAAAGTAGAAGTGTATTTTCTCCATATGGATATCTAGTTATTTTGGAACCATTTGTTAAAAAGATTATCCTTTCCTCTTCAATTATTTTGGCACCTTGTAAAAATATTCAATAAACTCTGTAGGTCTACTTTCTGCGGTATCTATTTTGTTTCAATGTTCTTTATTTTTATGCTTTGGCTAATACCGCACGGTCTTAATTATGTAACTTTGCATCATCTGGGTTCTCAGCTGGGGCTGACTTAGAGGGCAGGGGACAGTTGGCAATGTCTGGAGACGTGTCCAGTTGTCCCGACCGCAGGGGCCAGGGGTCCGGGGTGCAGAGGCCAGGATGCTGCTCCGTCCAACGGGCACAGAAGGTCCCTCACGGGGGAATCTTCCAGCCCAGAACCTCGCACGTGCCCAGGCTGAGAAGCCCTTCTTTGTAGGAATTCTGAAAAGCAGTTGTGTGAGTTCTCCCACCTTATTGGTTCTCAAAATTATTTTGGCTATGTTAAACTCCATTCCGTTATGGATTTAAAATCAACTTTTTAAAAAAAAATGCCTGGTAGAATTTAAATTGAGATATTGCTCATCAGTTTGAGGAGAACTGACATCTTAATTAACACTGAATCTTCTCTAATCAATGAGCATGACACATCTCTTTCTACATATAGACATCTTTAGTTTATCTCAACTAAGGTATTTTAGCTTGTAATGCACAGGTCTTGAATGTATTTTATTAAATTATACTATGTATTTAGTATTTTTCACGCTACTAAAAGGGAATGTTTAACTTAGATTTCACTCTTGAATATTTAACAATATTCATACTTAAGATTTGTTCTGTATTGACCTTGTATTACTTGACTCTTCTAAATTGACTTATTTCTGAAAGACTTTAAATATATTTCTTAGGATTTTCAATGTCTAGATATCAAGAGATGTTATTTTTCCTTTTTAATTTCTTCATCTATTGTTTATTTTCCTTGCTACACCACTGGGCTAGGACCTCTAGTTCAATATTGAACAAAAGGGAGGAGGGTAAACATTTTCTTCTTATTCTTGAGCTAAAGAGAAAACTTCAGTACTTCTTCACAAAATGTTTTAGCTGTACATTTTTGGTAGATGATTTTTATTACATTTATTCCTAATTTGCTGAAAATTCTTATCATACTTGGTTTTGAGTGTTAGCCAATTTTTTTTTCCAACTACAGAAATGGTTTTTGTTTCTCCTTTATTCTGTAATGTGAAGAATTATATAGAGATTGATTTTGGAATGCTAAACCAAATATGCATCCTTGGGATAATCTTACTTCATCACAACATATTGTTCTTTTTAAATAGCATTTGATTTAATTTGCTAAAATATTGTTACTGATTTTGTTCTATGTTCATGAGATCTGCAATTTTTTCTTGTAACGTGTTAAGTCTGTTTCTGGCATCATGGGAATACTCGCCTCCCGAGTGGCAAGCATTTTCTTTTCCTTTGTTTCTAAACAAGCCTGCATAACATTGGCAGTATTTCTTCCTGAAATATCTGATACAATTCAACAGTGATGCTGTCGTTCTTGGTAAGGAGAATTTGAATGCCTGTATGTACATACACGAGAATATACAGTTATTCAGATTTATCTTGCTTCTTTTATAAGTTTTGATTACTTGAATTTTTCATTTGTCTACTCTAGGTATAAAGTTTACTGGCTTACATTTGCTCATCACATTCTGTAGTAAGAAGCCTGGCTGTTTCTTGATGTTTGAGGGCTGACAGCCTTCCAGCCTCAGCAAATCTAATGGAGAAATGAAATTTGGGTATAAGAGCATTGGGTGTATTTGTTGGTCTAAACATCCTAGGTTACCCTGTCGAGCAAGGTTCCTTGAAACTATTTTGGCTAAAACTATGTAATTATAAAAGAATGAGACTTCCATTCAAAACCCTAAACCAAAGAGCTGGATTTATTGCCAGTTTAAGTAAAAGAGAGCTATGTCGGTAAGATATAGCCTCACTGAGCAATGCAAACTGCTAATTTTATAGAGAGCTTTGGGGAGAAGGTTATTTCAGGTTGTTTGTGGACAGGAACAAGAGGAGTCGACAGCCGCCTTGGAATCACATTTGGCGCTGGCTGCAGGCACGCACGGGGTGAGTGCAGCGGCAGCATTGGTTCAGTGTATTCTTAGCAGCATGATCACTACGGTGAGCCGACTGCCAACTGGGTGACTTTCAAGGTATGAGGTTATTACTAATTGATTGACCTTCGGGGGTTGATACACTGAAGCTGGTCGCCATCGCTCAATTACGCTTAAGTGCTGTTCCCAGTTTCACTTGTTATCATGGCTATGGGAAGATCCTGGTGGTGAATCTCCTTCCCTATGGCAAGAGGCAATAAAACCAATCTGTCTTTTTCCAGAAGGGTGTTTTGTTTTTCTGTCTGTACGTTTTTTTTTTTTTTTTAATTCTCACAACATTCTACACCAAAGGCACCACACCATTTTTGTATTTTTCCAGGTCTCAGGTAGTAAACACTAAAAACAAGGCAGAGCGTAAATCTCAGAGGAGGAGAAACAAGAAGGCTGAGCACTTAGCGTAGACCAGGCACTAAGCCCTTTTACTTGTATTACAGAATTTAATTGTTTCACCATCCCTATGAGATAGGCGTTATTATCCTTTTTCTCCCTGTGGAGAACTACAACAAGAGCAGTTACATAATCTGAATGCATTCCCAGAGCTAGTCTATGGTATAAGCCAGGACTCAGACCTGGAGGGTCTGGGTTCAGAGCCTCTCCTATGCCCTGCACGTACTGATTCTGAGAACAGGAACTCATGACGGAGGAATATTTTTCTCTTTGTGACACCAACTGGGTAAGTTTTCCATCTTTTTCCCCCACACACTGACCTTACTAATTGCTAAGGGATGAAAAACATCAGAGACACTCAATATCATGACTTAAGTCAGTATACTTACTAAAGACATACGAAGCAAATATTTACTAGTAGTAACAGCAATTATAAAGGAAACATTTACTTAATGCATACTTTGCTTCGTATGATCTGTTAGATACTTTATGTATACTACCCCAGTTCTCTACCCTTCTGTGAGTTAAATATCATAATAACCATATTTATATACGAAGCCAATAGATAACTTATCTAAAGCCACACACAGCTTGCAAAAATAAAAAGTAGATGCGCCACGGTTCACAGGCATCCATTATGTGAAAATATGCTCACTGAGGACAAGGATGATTTCTGTACTGTTTAATGCTTTATGCCCAGAATCCAGCATAATCCATGTTGCCTAGCATGTTCTCCATTAATACAATAAATACTTGGTAAATGAAGGTGTCTAAAGCTCTTGTTTCTCAACTACCTAGTTACTGAATATATGAATAAAATACTGACTATGAAGAGAAATCCAAAAGTGCAAGTTCATGAGATAGAGAAAGAAAACAGAGTATGGTTTTCTTAACAATTCCATCAAAAAGGATGCATAACAAAGCTGTTTTGTTGTCTGGCTGTAGAAATACCAGTAGAGTTTATTTAAATTCTTCCACTATATTTTACTTACATGAAAAAATGACAATTCAATGGCTTTCTCTTGTATACAGAATCTAACCCGCCCTCTCAGCGTGACTTCTTAGCCCCGCCTTTCTAACCTCGCGCCTGAGGCCCTGCTGGCTTGTCGGCGGCTGGACTGCCCTGGGCTACGCCAGCACGGCTTTTTGCTGCTGTTCGGAACCACCGCCGTCCCCACTGCTCCCAGGGCTCGCTCTTTCCCACCCTGAGGTCCCACGGGAAAGGTTCCCTCAGTTATCTTCTAAGTCTATTTTTCTCTTCATATTATATCTAATTTTTTGTCTTTCAATTTTTTCTTCCACACTGTCTGCGGCATCTAGCATGAGACTGAACACCATGTAGGCACTTACTGAATAAATAAAGAGGACTAAACTAAGACACTACAAATTTGAGAGGTATCAATATCCTTAAGTGAATCTAGGTGACCTTAACTGAGTTGACTGGAAAAACGTAAGAAAGAGGAAGGCAGGAAGCCAGTCTAATCTTTTCATAGGATTGGAATGGAGAGTAAGAAATCAAGAAGCAAAGCAAAAAAAAAAAAAAAAAAAAAAACCCAAACAAAACAAAAAAAAACATTGCTATATTGGTAGTGCCCACCTTTAATCTCATTTCAATAGTCCTGCTTAGTTGTTTTTTTCCAGATGCAAATCTAATCATTTATTATTTCCTGGTCAAAATTTATTAGACACTCTTAGTTCTAGGACAGAGTTTTAATTTCTTAACCTATGTATAAGCTCTTCCTATTTGATCCTTATTTCCTCTTCTCGCCTCACACAGGCCTGTTTCCATTCACTCTTTGTGTTCCAACAACATAGTGCTGCACAGTTCTCTGCACGAAATCAATGTGCTCTTTCACTCTTCGGTACATTTGCATGTGGAGTTCATTTCGTCTCAGAACTCCTGTAACGCTTGCTCAGCTGCTAAACAGTTCATTCTATAAGTCGCTCCTAATAACGATGAATCTGCTCCTACTGTTACCTTATACATATCTTCAACATACTATAGTTGTTCACTTCCACATATAATGTCTTTCTTTTGCAAACCCTCTGAATCACCTAGAGATCTATGTACTTTAATATTTCTGCATTCTCAGCTCTTTCCACAATACTCTCGCACTCTGTAGGCAAATAAGTGAGTGAATTAAAGTATTTTATAGTGACGTATTTTCTTTGTTCTGATAGACTACCTTTGGCTAGCTGATTGATTTTAAGCTTCTAAAGCAATGCTTTTCAACCTTTTTCATCTCCTGGCACACAGAAACTAATGACTGGAATTCTCTGGCACATCAAAAATATATTTTTTGGGGATCCAACTGAAAATAGGTATAATTTTGATTCAGTCACACTGGATGACTTTTGTTGCATTGGCTGATGCCATTTTTTAATTTAACAATCTAAGGGAGAAAATGTTAAATGCCCCTGACTAAATAAGTAAATTTTTTTTTGAGGGAGCAAGGAAGGGGTCGGGGTGCTTGGGAGAGAGAGTGTCATTGATTTGTTGTTCCATTTATTTTTGCATTGACTGGTTGACCTTGTGTGTTCCCTGACTGGGGATGGAACCTGAAATCCTGGCATACTGGGACAACGCTCTAACCAACTGAGCTACCCAGCCAGGTGCTGCATGTTTTAAAAATTCTGGCGGCACACTGTTCGAAAACCGCTGTTCTACAGGTTCAGGGCTGGCAAATAACCTTGATTTAAAACAGCTTAAACATGTATAGAAATGACCTCGTTAGCTGTTTTCATTGTATATACTGTGTATCTACCTTTTAATTTGTCTATAAATCAACTGGTTGCAATCTTTCTGTAAATATTTATCTACAAGTACACCTCATGACTTCACATGTACATCCATATTAAATTCTGCCTATGGACTCAGGCACACGCTGCAGACCTTCTCACCATGCATTTGCACCTGCTCTTCCCACTTTTTGAAAAGCTTCTTCATCTCTAAGTTTGCTTATTAAAAGCTTTCTCATCGTTCAGTTGAAAGTTCAAGCTTTTCTTTTAATCTTTCCTTACTAGTCAACTCCTTTTATCTCAAGACACTTTATACCTCTTATCCATTGTGCTCTACCAGTTACACTTTTGCTTGTCTGTGTGCTTCTTGATTAATAACATTACCCCCACACTACATAAGCATTGCAGTGGCTTTGCGCTCTAGGGGGTTAACTAAGCTGGAACCACTTTCACGGAGTCACCTTCCCTGAATGCACCCAGAGTAAAGTTGGCCATCAGAAAAACTTGTGCAAGATTTGGAAGACAAAAGTTAAGCAGAAATCATTTTCTCTCTGAAAACCAGTGTTGGGCCAAGCACTGAATGTAGGTCATTCAAGCTGCTGCTCATCTGTTGGTTCATTTTGTTGACAGGAGGTTAACAGCCAGGCCCTCAACTCCTTCAGTTTCTCAAGTTTTGAACATGTACATGTGCCTCTCAGTGGCCAATGGCACCAGCATCACCTTCAGGTCACCGTAGTTAGAGGCAGTTTAGAGGCATCAAGAAACAGGTTAAGTGTCAGGATTTGTTAAGAAGTCCATGCAAGATCTAATCCTTAGAATTAGTCCCTTATTCTGTATCTTTCATAGTGATTCTTATTCTGTTCAATAAGCAGTGGAAATCTGATGCATCTGTTCAAAACAGAAATCGTTTCCCATTTCGATCACTGGTGATCTTCCACTAGTGAACGTGCACTGGTGAACTTGCAGGAACTTGAAAAATTTCCAGCATGTTCAATAAATATTTTTACTGGAATAAACAAATCCATACCCACTCATTCTCAGTATCCTTACGAGGCACTGAGTAAACACTACCATAATTCAATTTAAATGGCTCTATTTTTTAAAATTCTATTGATGGTGCTACTATAGTTGTCCCAGTTTTCCCCGCTTCGCCCCTTTTCCACCCAGCCCCCCACCCTCGTTCCTGGGCATGGGTCATGCGCATTGAGCTCTTTGGCTGCTCCATTTCCTATACTGTACATCCCCAAGGCTATTCTGTAACTACCTCTTTGTGCTTCCTAATCCCCTCACCTCCTGACTCGTTCCCCCACATCCCCCTCCAGTCTGGCAACCATCGAAATGCTCTCTGTACCCACGATTCTGTCTCTGCTCGTCTTGTAACCGGCTCTGTCTAAACCAAGATGATCTCACGCTCCTGAAGCCTGATATCCACAGCCACGGCACAGGGTCGGAGAGTGTCTGGAGGAAGGGCATGGTGAAGCCGCAAGACCAATGTCTCCTTCCTCCTTGATTCAATGGCTTCAATTTCCGTCTGCCTCTAGTGGCGTTTTAGTTATCCTCCTAAAATTAATTTATGTCAAAATGTAAATTGGTTAGACTATACAATGACTGTGTATGATAGATGGAGCATGCTGTTAAACAAGTTAATTTGTTCATGAAATGAGACTTTGAAAATGAGATGCATTTTTTAATGAATGACAGAGCTGAGGATGAACTTTATACTGAAGCTGTGACGTGGATCTGTGCCGTTTTTCTTTTAGGGAAACATGGGGAGAGCGTGAGGACTTATTTTCTTTGAAAGTAATGCCATGGTGAATATTATCACTATTATCCCTATAAACAGTTAAATCAAGTTAGAAATGAGAAATAAACTTTACCCATTGTGTTCCTAATGTAAAACATTAAAAATGGAAACAGTTTTAAACACATAAATGCAGATATCGAGTGGAATGTCTAACCATTCTCTGCCTTCAGCTGATGGAAGGATGCATTTCAGTATCTAAAAGAAAAAAATAGCAAATATTTGCCAGATTTAATAACCTTTTTCAGGACTATACGGAATGAGAATTCTACAGGGCCTCATCTTTGTAAATATAAATCCCCCTTCAATAAATGTACTCAGCTTACCTGGGGAAACGGATAGCTGGCCCTTAGCCATTTACCCAGAACATTCCAGCTCACCACCTCCGCAGCTCCATTAAGGAGTATGACAGAAAGCCAAATCTGGTCACATTTTAAAATTTCTTCTTCTATTAACTTTTTCTTAAATATAAAGAAGGGGCTTGTCATTTGGCCCCCTAGGGGAGACCGAGATAGAGAGGAGGAAAGGAATGACTCAGAGCACCCTTTATATTTTGGAGAATATTAAATATTTTGTTTTGCAGAGACCGCAGGCTAAAACAACAATGAATTGTTACTTCCTACCCCATTCCCAAGCGTAGTAAATAATTCTATAATTAGATTACAGGTGGGAATATTTACTCTTTTCAAAGTACTCTGACACATTTTTATGTTCAGAAACCTGAACATAAAATATCCCAAAACCTGAAATGTGCTTATTATCTTCCCAATTTTGCTCCTGAGGACATGAAGAGTTTGGGAAGGTCAAGTTTCCTGCCCAAGATCCCAATGCTGGCAAAGCACAAAGTTAAGTCACTAACACAGGGCTTCTGTCCCCAGAGCCCACATTCTTTCACGCTGGGGTAGCAGGCCTCTCATGTTCCCCAGATAAAAATACTGCAGTTTGGTGAAATCACATCTTGTAGTCTCTTGCATGAGATACATTTTACAGTACAATTGTAGCTCAACTAATAAAGTTACACTTTTGGGGAGATAAAGTTCTGTTACAAGTGAGACTTTTGTAATTGTCATAGTATGTTTTCTGGTTATTGTTTCAGGTTGATAAATTATTACATCTTGTATTTGGCAAAAAAAAAAAAAAATAGTGACAAAGTAGCAACTTGGAGAACAAGCCCACAGCTGTGCACCCAGTACAGCTGCCCGGAGGCCGTCAGTCAAAGCCACTGGAAAAACCGCCTCAGCCCCTGCAACAGATGCGGACTCATATTTACAGAACACGTGCAGTGACCTCGTCGTGACCGGATGTTTCTCTGTGGACCAGGGCTTTTTGATAAATGCAACCTATCGCTAATAATTCGTTTTCAAATGCATATTTATTTCCCCTGGGAGTTACAATGACACTGTGGAATGGTCCAAGGATTGTAAAGCAGAATTTTTACTTTTTAGATCTTTCAGTATTTCTGTGCTGTCTTAAGTGAATCACAAGAACTTATAACTTACTTGGTTTTGCAGTACTAGATTCAAATAGTTCTACGCTTTTTAAACGCCAAGAACTTGCCTTTCTGGATTTTTGGAATCCTTCTCCATTATCTTTTATTTTCCATAACTCTAGAGAAAGGTGCGATGTTCAAACTGAAATTAAACCAAGATAATGCTGACACCTGTGACTACCCCCGTCTTTCTAAGTGTTACCGGGGAGGCATTTCAGGGGAAGAAGGCGTTTCTCTCATCTCCCGCGCCCGCCGTGCGCCGAGCGCCACCCGTGGGCTTTGCGGTCATTTCACTGAATTCCTCCGACAAACCAGTGAGGACGGGGGACTGCAGCAAAAATCGCCCGGCTCAGAGGGCTCGTAGCTCATTACAGTTACACAGTTAGTAAATGAAGAGACTGGAATTCAAACACACAACAAAAATATTTCCCATTATCCGTTTCCAAATATCAAAGAGCTCAGTATTCCATGTCTTGGGCATCATTTGAAATAAAACCCAGCAGTGCATGTTGATGCTTTCAAGTGCTCTTTCTGTAATGCTCGGCTTCCCCTTTGAGAACGGACTCTGCCTTCTCTTTGGGGACAGGAAAACAGCGTCCCCCACGTCAAACCATGGCCGCCCCTCCTGCCCACGCGTCCTGCCGGCGCCCCCGGGCCGCACCCCTTTGCTCGGCCACGCAGGCCAGGCGCCTGCTGTGCCCCGCGCCCCGCGCGCGCCGCCGCTTTACTGCCTCTTCTCACGTCTCCCCGACACTAAAAACTCAGCAAAAGAAAAAATAAACATGAACCATAGAACGAGAAAAAACATTCTTGCGACAAATACTTTCCATTATTGCCTCCTTTACATCTCTGCTGAGCTGCTTTTTGATTAAAGCTACACTTCCTTCAGTGTGCTCTTCCGCGCGCCGCCCCGCGCGCCCCGGCGCTTCCTCGCTGAGCCACCCGCAGCCTCGTGGGCGCCCACGCCGGAGGGAGGCCGCGGCCTCCTCTTCTCGTGCGCTGCGCCCGCGGCGATTAATTAATGCTCCTCCTCGGATTTGTGCGGCAGCACAACTCTCTAGATTACCTACTATTCCTTGTTATTTGCTGACTCACAAATACTTAGAGCTTAGCATTATAGACTGAATTATAGCACATAAGACCTAACTGCTTCCCTCATGCCAATTTGAATCTAGTGGCAAATACAGGAAAGACAATTGCATGAAGCCAAGCCAGTTGTAACTGAGTGAAATTCGAAGCCGAGGGAAGCGGCAGGCGCTACGAGAGCGCGCAGGGGGCGCGCCTGGGCCAGGCTTTCCCCGCGGACGCACGTGCCCTTTCACCTTAAACTGCTTCAAAGGAGGAGGATTTCCAATCTTTTTCTTCAGCTCAGATCTGTCCCTGGAGTACACACCCATGTGCCCCGGTGTCCACTAGGAAGGTCCACCGTGATGTCCCATGGCCCCCAAGAGACCCCCTGTCAAAGCCAGCTATTCCCTATGTGCTCCTTGCACTGACTCATGACGCCACCGATCTTCCCAATTTTCCAAATAAAAGCGTGGCTGTTCTCCATGGCTCCTTTCCCTCCCTTTTAGCCCATATCAATACGCTACCCGCTCGCTGTGATGCGGCCACCTGCGTGTGCCCCTTCTCTTCCCTGGCACGGCTGTCCGTGCCTCCAGAATCTCTCCCCCGGGTCCATGTGCGAACTGCTGTCCCTTCTTCTAAACCAGCTTGTGGGCAAAATTCGGCCATGGCTTGCTTCCTGCCTACGTCAGCTTTCACCACACAACAACAGAAGCGAGTAGTTGTGAAAGCAACCTCATGCCACGCTGTCTGGCCCTTTACAGAAAAATTTTGTTGACTCTAACCTAAGCCGACCCTCTGCAGTCTCTTCCATAGTTCTGTTGAAACAGTTCACCTAAAAAGCAAATACGATCATTACACTCCTCCATTTAAAATAATGGAAGTTATTTCTATATCCCTCAAATGTCAGAAGTTTTCTTCCGCTTCAGGGTGATTGATCTGGTTGGTCTCGATTCAATGGGAGCCCTCTACAGCTGCTAGATCTGTAGAGGTGAAATTTTGGGGTCAAAGAGTAAAGGTATATGTAATTTTACTAGATATTTCCAAATTTCTCACTGCTGTTTTTGTTTCTAACTAAAATGTATGTGTTGTTTTCTCAACAGTGCAGAGGATCACCATCGGGAAACTCTGTCCTCCTCGGACACTTCTACTGCCACCAGAGTTCAAGTAAGGCAGACAAAAATGGGCCGTGTGTGGAATGCTTTTCCCCCTCCTCTTTGCGTGGCTAATTCCTTCATGCCCCTGAGAGCTTGGCAGCACACATCCACCCTCCTCACCCCCGCCAAACGGGGGAGCACGTTTCCTTTACTCTTTCCGGGCCCTCTGCACTTGCCTGGCATTTCCGATCACTTTAAATGCAGTGCACTCTGCAGCTGGTAAATTTTCATCTTAAACGATTATAAAACAAAGAGAAGGGAGAAATAATTTGATGCGCCTGTCTATAAGCCCAGTCTATGGATGGATTAGAAGGAGCCTCGGTGAAGGGCAAGTGTGGCAGGAGGTGCAGGAGACACAGTTGATAGGCTGTTGATCGACATACATCCCCCCCTGCTCGCACTATGGCTTACGTAGCACACACGTTTCACTCTTCCTGTGAGTCAGCATAGCACAGTCACCTCACAGAAGGACTCTGGAGGTAAGGAAGGCTCGGGTTCACCTCCTAGCTCTAAACCTTAACAGCTGCGTGGCAGCTGCCTGATGGCCGGAACTACAGGGCGAGGCACCTGTGTGGTTAGGTGATGAAGCTAATAAATAACTTTCACCCTAAGAGCCTAGACGCAGTATATAACAGGAAACCAAAGTTTCCTTTTTAAAAAGGACTGGGTCCATTTCTTTACGACAAAGAACAATTTTTCAATGCTGTATCCTGAATTGAACATATATATATATGTTCAAACTTCCGTCCTGAAATACATAGACTTGACATTTTAAATGTCAAGTAGTTAAGGGAACTTTAGATATTGTTAGGGACCCTTCACTTCACTTCACTCTTTGCGTCGGAGCCAAGTCAGTACCCTGGGCACCGGTGACGGCCAAGCGCCTGTTGTTCCTCGGTGCTGATTACTGTGGCGGCTCATTTTACAATCCTATCTTCTGCCACTGATCCCAGATTTCCTCATTTTTTTTTTTTAAAGTAAATATTTGGAAAGTACAGAGAGCAAGATTTTTTTTTTCTTTCTAAATTTGGCAAATGGAATACCAGGAAAGCCAAAGAAAAAGTCTGTCATAAATATTTTCTTCTCAGTTTCACGGATGACATTTCTGTCAGGATTTTGGATAGGCCCTAACATGCAGATGTTAACTGCCGAGTTGGCACTGAAAACGCACGTCCGTTTCTTGTGGTCAGGAGCGCATCAGGCAGTCTGTCTGCAGGTCTCGCTCTGATTTTTATGAAGCTGACTGTACTGACTTTTACATTAAGGTGGCTGAACAATAAATGAGGTCGACACCACCCCTGCCTTGCTGCAAAGCAACTCTCAACGTTGCTTTGTGTGTCATAACAATCCGTTTTTAATATCCAGCTCAGTTAGAGACTGATGTGGAAAAACAATCCATGGCTCTGTAATAGGAAATAAAAATGACTATTAGTTGTGTGAGCCAGCTTGCTGAAATCAGATGAGGACACTGTCTTAATACATGTCAAAAAGTAGCAAGTACACTGATTGGACACAGGAAACTCCTGAACAAAGCCCCGGAAAAGGAACGAATTACAGGATCCAAGTTGCACTGTAAGCACTACCCATCCTCCGCCCGGCCCCTTCCGCCCGTGCAGAGGGCAAGGAAAGTGCCTGTCTCACCACAACGCTCTCTCACGTTCTGCACGCGTTCAAACTTACGCACGGCCTTTATGCTCTTTGAAAAATCCTGCTTGGAGGCGTCGAGATTCCTCTTTTCCTGAACTTGTCCACAGTGCGTGAATCCATCCAGGCCGATTTTTCTATTAAAATTCAATTATTTAGAGCTACGAATTTTTTACTATGTAGCTGAGCATTTATAAAAAGTCAACCCCCATCAGTTCCCCTCAGAGCCTGGCTACCCCAGCGTGTGCGCTAGACACGGTGCCAATCCGTCCTACCCACTGCGGCCCCGGCCCACTCTGCTCACGCCCCTCCCCCATTTCCCTCCTTCCTCGGCACTGAGAAGCGATGCTGTGGTTCTCTGGCCTCGGCGGGCATTACGGATTCTGTTAAGGGGAGTTTTTCAGGAATATGAGTAGATTCTAGAGATTACCACATATCAGAACTTCATGAGTGTTCTCCTTTTTCAACTTCCCACACAAGAAGTAAAATGTGTAAAAATGGTGCTACTATGAACTTTAGTGGTGAAAGGAAAATGAAGACAGTTAATCCTACTGGCACGGACCAGGAAACTCTTCACTGAGAGAAAAATGGTATGAATCTTGACGATGAGAAGATGATTGTGAGTCACACACAGAGAAAAAAAGGCAAGAAGGGAGGAAAAAGTTGCTTGATCATTTACGCCTAACGTCTTCCCACAAATAACTTGGCTATTAGATGTCAATTAGTTGCTTTACTCCTGCCATCCTCATGGATAAAACTACCTTAAGATTAGAACACTGAAAATGAAGATACATAAAGCTAAGAAAATAAAGAGTAAAACATCCTCTTTCAGTAACACAGCAAAACAAACTACAAGATAGGAAATATATTTAAATTCTGTAACATGCACAATCACTCAGTAGTGCTGGGAGAAATGTCTCTGTAGGCTTTAACTGAGAGTCATATCAATGTAGCAGACACTGACTGAGTAGCACACAGATGTAAGGAAGGAAGCAAAAATTAAGTTCTAAAGAGTCAATACTTTTACAGGGGAAGCATTACCCTGGTTGCATCTATAAGACAACATTTTTTTCAAGTGTGCTTCCATTTTCAAATGTGCTAGGAAAGGTGGGTTTATGGATGTTTAAGGGTTAAATAATTAAAAAGTTTAATTCTGGAGAGTTAAAATGATAAGCATTGATCTAATTATAGTTATTTACCATAAAAATACACAATCTAGTAATATGACAAATGAGGAAACAGGGTTGATACTTGGCTCTTAAGCATTTATATTGAACATTTAAAAAACATACAATAAAAATATGTCGTAGCTTGCATGCAGCAACCGGAGAAATAAAAATGCAATGTATATATTTCCATTAAGTTCTTAAAAATAGATCATTTCTTATCCCTTGATGTGCAAATGAATGGGAGACAGAGTACGAAGATATTTCAGTTGATGAACGGTTCAGGTCAATTCCTTTTCTCATTTTCTCCAAGAAACTGTCCCTGATATAAAATATTTACGTTGAATAATTATGTAACTTCATTCAACTCATTCAGCAAATGCTACGGGTCAGTTATCTTGCGTATGAGTTAGAACTCCCCTGGCGGTGACGGAACTTCAGCCAGTCTTCTACCTCTCTCTCACTGAGAAGTCTGTGCAGGCGTTCCAGGCTTGCACAGCACTTCGATGTTACTGCTCCTCCAGGCATTGCCTCTGCTCTCAAATTCACCTCCTCTTGCACCAAAACAGATCTATTTCTCATGTAAGTTAGTGGCCCCTGCACATCCATTATGATGCTCCTCCCTGCCAAGGGCACATCCCTGCAGCCTTCACGCGAGCTCTTCTACTTGACACAAATAGCCCCAGGGCCACACCCAGCTCCAGGCAGACTGGAAAACATGGCCACTGTTTTCCGTGTTAGCCAGGTGCCTGGATACCCTCCCTCCTAGGTACTTGGCTTCACCGAGCTAGCTGGTCAAAACATAGCAATCAACAAAATCTTACTGGTCTCTTCCTTATGGAATTTGTATTTAAATGGGTTCGATGAACGCATATTTTATCACTGAGCTCATATGATGTATCCGTTTCCTGTGACTGCTGTTAACAACTAACCACATCAGGTGGCTTAACACAACAATTTACTGTCACATTTCTCAAGGTGAGAGCAGGGCTGCGCGCCCCCTGCAGGCTCCAGGGGAGTGTGTTTCTCATCGCTTCTGGCTTCTGCTGTCAGCTGGCGTCCCTTGGCTTGTGGCCACACGACCCTCTTTTCTGCCTCTGCCTTCCCATCGCTTCCCCTTGTCCATGTCTCCCTTTCCTATTACAGATCTTCCTCTGCTTTTTTCTTGTAAGTGCACTTGTCATGAGATTTAATCCAGGATGAGCTTCTCAGCTGCAGATCCTTAGTGTAGCCACATTTGCAGTAACACTTTTTCCAAATAAGGTAACACTCACAGGTTTCAGAGATGAGAATGTGAATATATCTTTTGGGGAGCCACTGTTCAACCGGCTACATATGGAAACACAATCACGTTCTGCGTTCATTTGCACTCCAGTAACCCCTTCTGTTAAAATCCTTTTCTACCAAGATATGTATACCTTTCCCATGTCTGATAACTTGTAAAAAGCAAACAATTTACAGCTGTTTCCCCTAAGATGTTATATGTACTAATAAATGAAAAATCATGGCAAAATGAATCTTAACTTTTAAAATATTTTACTTTCAATATATGTTCCTTTCAATTTTCTTCAATAATTTCAAATTAAAAGAGAGTTACAAAGGGAAGATGTTCCACAGTTGAAGTACAATGCAATCTGTATTTATTTCTTTTGTCCCAGTCAAGTAAAATCTCTGCGTTACTGGGCATTCATTTGGGCAAGTTTCTGGCTTGTTAAACCTATAAAATAAATAAAACGCGGCTCAGCTGGGTGGCTCAGTTGCTAAGAGTGTTGTCCTGACACAGCAGGGTGGCGGGTTCCACCCCTGGTCAGGGCACAGAAGAATCAACCAATGAATGCATGGGTGGGTGGAAGAGCAAGCCAGTGTTTCTGTTTCGTCGCTCATGCTCTCTCTCAAATCAATACATAAAAAAATAAAGATACACATACATCCAATGGCATCCAATTAGTGATTATTATTTTTGGCTGAGAAACAAATCCACTCATTAAAGGAAAATAAATTAAGTTTATCTGGTGTTGGAAATAGGGATATATGGGGAAGCAAGGAGGCATACTATACAGTCAAAATTCCAAATCTTCTTGCAGAATATTTGGTAAAGGTAAAGCAAAATTTGGAAATAATAAAAAATCTAAGCCAAACTTCTCATTTTATAAATAGACTGGAGACAAATGATTCATTAAACAGAATACTGACAAGGCATGTTTTAACCTCCAAGGGCCCCTGTGTGGTAGATACTATTATATGAATGTATAAAAATTACGTTTTATGAGGGCAAGAGAGCAAAAACATACAACTGTATTTCTGAATTCTAATTCTACAATTTTGTATAAATTCCTTTATTAGAATCATTTAATATTATAAATTTTATGTTATATAAAGTATGAGAAATACATTATACTTAACATTTTACATTATAATGTAAAAATAAAAGCTGTATCTAATTCAACCAATTACTAATATTTATTTTAACTAAGATTATAAATAAATATTCTTTAGACTTGTATACCATAAATCTAACCCAATGGGACAGCTGGTTCTGAGGTAAGTTATTTTTTTGCAGGAATGGTCAGGTTTCTGAGTTGGTGAACCTCCCCTCCCTGGAAAGAACAGAGATGGCTGATCACCTACCAGCAGAGCTGTAAGGGAGGAATATGACAAGTACAGGATCTTAGAATTCTCTGGAAATATATATGAATGTGTAAGGTAAACAGAATTTGCCTTGGACTGGAAATGGTATGCACTGAGGTTACCACTTCAGAGCAAAGTTGCTGAGGAGAAGCTTTGAGGACCCCTCCCGCCGCCACAGCTGCTGCCTTGCCTCTCCGCTGCTGTGTGTAGGGAACGTCGGCTACATTTAATTACCGAAGTGAAGCTCCCTCCAAGAGGTGCATCTTCCGTATGAAAATTTAGGTTTATGAATGTCAAACATTCAGAAATAGCCAGTGTTTCAGAATATCAGCCACCTTACGACTTTCACTGGGGAATTAAGGTCTGACCACAGTTTTGTAAGTCTTTATGTATAAAAAGGTTTTGCTTCTCGACAGGTCCTTTAATGATTACGTGGAATAAAACTGCTGATCACATAACTTAAACAGAGACGCGGGCTATAAATAACACAGGATAACATCCCAAATGCAAATCACTGATATTCTACCACTACCATGGAAGAAAACTCCTAGCAAGAAAGTTACACAGGAAGTTTCAGAAAGAAGATTAAAAAAACAGATTTGCTCCCTTTCTGTCTGTTTCTCTGATAGTGATTTTCCAGACACAATGTAGAGGTTCTGGTCTGAAAAGAGCCTTAGGTAGGGCTTCACAGGAGTTTTATCCATAAAAGCACACTATTTCCATTAAAGTCTATACTGAGGGTGGAAAGACACGCCATTCTTTCAGAGCAGCTACACTCATGAATCTGAGGAACACAAGCAATTGCAAAGTAAAATCAAACTGGCGTGCAGAACCATTTGGGGGCTTTTCACAAATTTTTTTGAGAAGTCAAAGATCTCCAAATAAATAGGACTGCGTTTTCAGCCTGCACACCTCTCACACCAGTAACACACGTTGTTCACTTTCTCACAGTGATGCGTGAGCATAAAGTCATCTGAGCAATGCATTAGGGCACCCCCAGTTTTGTGATAACATAAGACCAAGTAAACAAATGTCTATGTGAAAGTAATAAACATCTCTTTGTTAAGCGTCTTAATCTTCAGAATTTTTCAGACTCTGCAAATGGAATGTGATTTACATTTCTATAAATGTCATTGCTTCCAGTTTTCATTCTTCTATAATCATAGCTGTAAAAGGAGAACTGAGAGGTTCCTTCTAAGTTTTTTCTCGTAACCAAATAAAACACAGCTAAATCTTTCATTGGTCTGGCATCCCAAGAAAGCAAAACAGTTGACTAGGAAATAAAGGGAAATGTAATGTTTTTTGATATGTTGAAAGATAGATAATGAAAAGATAGTATAAAAGAGTGTGTGATATTGTGTGTGTGTGTGTGTGTGTGTGTGTGTGTGGACAAGAAGAGAGAGACCGGAAATTGAGCAGGGCTAATGCATAAACGTAGATGTGAAATGAAATAGAATGCCTGTGTGCAAAGGACTTAGAGATTAATCCTTCAGGAAGCAAGGTGAAACGCCCAAGGTTTCTAAGTGATAGGATAACAACAGAAACAGACTTACTGATACAGAAAGAGCGTGTTCAAGGCAGGTGTGGAAAAACCAATGGATGGACATGAGACCAATAACAGTGAGGTGCCGTGAGGGTCACCCCAGGCACAAGTCAGTGGAGGGTAAAATTAAGGACAAACCATGGAAATGGAAGATACAGATTTAAAAGAAGACCTGAGGTGGTTGTATTTGTCAGGATTTGTGTATTAGTTTGTATATCAGGCAGGATGCTCCAGAGAAACAGAACCAATTAGATATATATGGAGTTATTTTAAGGAATTGGCTCATGTGATTACAGAGGTTGGCAAGTCTAAAATCAGCAGAGTGGGTCAGTAGGCGAGGGACCCAGGGATGAGCCAATGTTGCAGTTCAAGGCCAAATGATGCCTACTGATAAAGTAGTCCCTTACTTAGGAGAAGGTCAGAAGGTCATTCTTTCTGTTCTTTTCAGGTCTTTAATTAATTGCATGAGGCCCACCCATATTTGGAGAGCAATCTGCTTTACTCAAAAGCCACCAATTTCGATGTTAATGTCTTCCAAAAACACTGTCACAAAAACATCCACAATAATGTTTGACCACATATCTGGGCACCGTGGCTCAGCCAAGTTGACACATGAAATGAACCGCTGCAGATACGTAATGAACATTGACTGGAAAGAACAAGAATGAAGAAAGCAAGCGTCTGAGGATGAATAAGGTTTTCTTCTTGGCCAGGGGCTGATCAAAAGTAAGATAAAAAGAAGAGATAAACAATGGAAGAGAGAGGGTTGGATAACGTTTGAGTATAGTAGATTTGAAATAACTGTAGATAACTTATGTTAAGATATTTTTTAGAAGATCTGAATGGTGAGTCTGAAGCCAGGGATCAGAATAAACACACTGAAATCATGGGCCTATTTAGCTGAAAATATAGGTATTAATAATTTATGAAGGTAGTGATTCTCAAACCTAACCCTCATAAAAATCATTTGTGAGGTATTTTTAAAACGGAGATGCTGGTCTACATTCCCACACTGACCAGAATTTTCAGAGCCGTAGCCCATAGTCCCAAAAATGATTCTTATACATGGCCATATTTGAAGGCCACTAGCTTAAGTTTTGAGAACCCCTGGCTTGAAGCATAGAGCACGAAGCCAAAGAAGAGACCAAAGAAGGACGATAAAAATGTAGAGAATAGCATATTTTAAAGAAAGCAGGTTAGGAAAACCCCCAAGAAAAACCATCAATAAATCAGGTAGGAGTAAAGTTATAAAATGCCAGAAAAAAAAATAATTTTAAAGAGAGCTGGGTCAACAGTATCAAATGAGGCAGCAATCTAAGTGCAGATTAGGAATGTAAATATAAAAGGCATCCACCTTGGTTTCCTCATTTAAAGCTCCTCTGACCGACTGATAGCAAAAGGAGTGTGCACACGTTAGGAGCAGTAAGCGCCATTCCTACTGCTCAGCCTCCCATACAGGTTCCCAGGGCCAAAAGCAGCTGTTTGACCAGATGGCAGTTGGCGAGGACATTTTTTGTTCCACTGATCTACGAAGCAAAACAGGCACAAAACAAGATAGGGATCCAAAGAAAAAGACTAAATAAACTATATCAGAGACATCGGCCTAACTATTATGTTTAGAAACCAGCAGAATGACATACAAAGTCACTGTGTGCATCTTCCAGCTGGAAGTGTTTCTGACTGAAGAAAGCAGGCCAGAGGATTTTCAAAAGGACTGTTGAGACTAGGACTTGTGAAGGGGAATATAACAAACCCTACCTCAATGTCACTACAACACGTGCCAAGTTTTATCTTGAAAAAGTCCTGGGCTCGTCCTAACGTACACTGAAACAGCATCAGAGCCAAGCCCTAGAAGAAGGTGCTGTAGAACCACAGTCAGGGTGGAATCCAAACACATCTCCTAAAGCTTATGTGCATGTTACTAAACCTCTCGAAACAGCTAACTCAGAAAGCAGACCCTCGTCCTCTCTGCAGGGGAACGACCACCCGTGGCGCGCCGCACTCATTCCCGAGGCCAGCGGTGCAGTCAGCGCTTCAGCCGAGCATTGAGTGAGAATCTCTGGGAACGAGGCACCTGGTTCTCACCGTCACTGGGACGTCTGGAAATCACTGGCGGCTAGGGACACCTGGGCTTCTGTAAACATTTTAATTTGCTAGTTTAGGTATTTACATGTACGCAGGTATCTATATTAAATAGTTGCGAACTCTCTTGCTTGGAAATGAGTGAGGATCACTAATCTTATTTCCACCTTTTGCGCTAATTGAGTATGTCATACATATTTCCTGACTTGAATGATCAATTGAAACAAAATGTCATAAATAATATATTAAGGAGAAAACTTAGCTGTTTTTAACTCAGAGGATTTTCGTAACTGCCAATTTTCATTTAATTACGTTGAATCAAATAGACCTGGAAGACTTTTTAAGCCCACAATTTCAGTATTTCCTTAACCCAATCCAAAGTATGCTTCTTTTTAATTCAGTTTTCTGTATGTTGGAGATCACAGCAGTGAAGCTAATGCTTTGTATACACCAGGAGTTTAACCAAATAAGCAGCATTCGGGTTCCTATTTGAAAGTCAGGATCTTGCCTCACATCCGGAGTCTCATCCTCAGAGTCCAGGGCTGCGCCAGTCACCGTCGATGTGCTCAGGAAATTGCTCAGACCCCTACTCACGGGTCTGCTCCAACACAAACGGTCTCTCCCAGCTGCAATCTGACAGGCTGGCCACCGGTTAAAATGGAAAACTAACGTGGGCTGAGATGTTCAATTCAAAATTTTCAATTTATACGTGTAGAATTAGAGGGTTGGAGCAGAGAAGTACTTAACCTAACATCCCTCAACAAGTGAGAGGCAGAGTCCGCACTTGAACTCAGGTCTCCCTGAGTACAGCATGTCATTCTTTCCCTTAGGTCAAGATGCTGCAATAATCCCTCCAAGCAACCGCAACGACAGAGCTCCTGCGTGTCTGACGGGCCCACCCTGCCCTGACTAGTCTGTATTTGTCTCCCACGGCACCTTCCTCAGCATCTGTCTTGACGTTTTGTCTCTCTGGCAGCTCCTTTTTTCCATCTCTTCAGTGTGATTTCTTTGTCCCTTAATGTATCTGAATAAATTTAATTTCTATCCTGAACTTCAACCTTGTGGTCAAGAAAAAGTATTTTGACTGGTTCTTGTCCTAAAGGGAGGTCAGATCTACAGGGGTTTGCACTAATCTGGGCTTAAACTCTGGGGTAACGCCCATCCCTGGGAGAAAAACCCACTTCCTATTTGGTCTTTGGGTCATGAAATTCTTAGTGGTACAATGAAAAGATTTGGGAGAACTGATAATTTATAATAGATTTTGTATCTATTCACCTTACTCCCATCTAGAGAGCCACGTTACAGTCAGACTGTTGTTAGTTCTTTGTATAAAGGTGTATGTTACGTCCTAGCACTTACTTGCATTGCTCTGTGGTATTCTTCCTGGAACTCCAAGAAAGTCAATATGAGATAATTGCTCACCTCATAAATCCCAGAAAATTTCCATATATAATCCTGGGTTTCTGTTGAGTTGTAAGTAACAATAGAAACCAATACACATTATGATTCTCCCAAAAGGAAAAAATAAGCAAACAATAATACATATAACTGATTCACTTATAGGAGCTTTTCTGTTAATTTTACATTGACTAGCCAGAAATGTCCAGTGTTTTTGCTAGAATCCTAATTCTAAGTATTGAATAATTAAGACAAAGCACACTGAGGTTCATGTCTTTCTACTACTTTCCTACTTCATTCCTATACCCATGCGGAAAAGGCTAAAGGACCGGTGGCTGAACGCGTGGGAAGCCCTGTGCAACCTACAGCTGGCCCGGGACAGCCAAACCAAGTAGGATGGCTGCAAGACCCGGGAGGTCTGCGGCTAAAATAAATAATTTTTTAAAAACAGAGGACAAGTCTTCACAGTCAAAAGAACCCCATTTCCAACACTCTTATTCACTCACTCGAGATTCGCTGTAGGACCGCTACATGTGTAAACCCTCTACACTGTGTCCCACTGGACACCTGATGAAAAGCAGGAAAACGGTGCAGCAGAGAGAGGCCCCCGTACCACCTGGAAACTGCTTCCCGCTGGCTTTGATGGACGGTGACAATTCAAATCTACCTCCATCTCTCTCATCACATTCTTAATGCCAAAGATCTCCTCCTCTGTTCCTTCAACCCAGCTGGGCGGGATTTACAGGTGCGACAGAGATCAGGCAGGAAAAACAGAGGGCTGCCGGCCCTGTATGAACGCAAAGGTACAGCCGCACACACCATGGCTGGCATCAGCAAGCACAGGAACGTATTTGTATTCTTTCGATAAGCAGAAGTCCAGACTGAGCAAGACAGACACGTAGGTAAAGAGCAGCCACAACAGACATGTGCCATGAAATGCATTAGGTGGCTGTCCAATGGCCTTTCATGGCCAAACATAAAAGTAAGCCCAAAACACATTCAACAGTGGCCTTCATCCCTGACATTCTCTGGTGTGGTTTTCATTGAAACATGAGTCCACTCCCCCCAGTAAAATATCTGCTTTTGAAACAAAGTTACCATTTAAATGAAAACATCAAAGACGACTTAGCATGAGAGAGGGAGAAGACCCATTACGCCATCCAGCTCACTTCATTGCCAGTAGTGAACTCTGCCTTCAATTCTCTTCTCTAAAAGTTGGTCTAGTCCTATTTTTTAAAGCCTGAGAGGTGGCCATCCATCCGTTCCCTGAGAGAATATTTATCCCACATTTTAATAGTCTACATGATTGGAAACTTTTCCTGAGACCCTGTACAATTTTTCTTTGCTTAATTTCTTTCCTTGGCATTTAGTAATGGCTCAGAATTCTGCAAATCATTCAAAGGCAGTTGATTTGAAAAAGTGTAGCTGCAAATGTTCATGATGCCTGTCAAGCCGTGGGAGCTACGCAGACTGCTGAAAGTGTGACTATCATGAGCATCTGAAATCACTTCGATTTCCCCTTTGAATTCTATTGATGCATTTGCTTTATGACATATGATTTATATTACCATGAACTTGAGACAGCAGAAATTATCTGAAACCTTCAATAGCATATTATTTCAGCTTAAAAAAAAATACAAAAATAACAGTGTAGGTCACCGAATACCACCAGAAAAAATACCAGTTATTTGTAGCAAACTTCACCAAGGTCCTGGTCCTAACTTTTTCCAGTATGGTCAACCAAGGCTAGTGAAACCATCAAAGGCATGAGTATCTCAAAGGAATAATTTCCTCCTCAAAACAATCTTAAATATACATTTCAAGAACATCAAAATTTGGTCATTGAATGAGAAAAAATATATATATATATGAAGAAATTAACTTATACTCTACATTCTTAGATTTTACCTCTTCAGGCCCTTCATTTCTCCTGTCTTATAACAAACTAAAGACAATAATAACAAAAAAAAACAGAAAGATCTTGATATGAATAAGCATTTCTAATAATTTCTAAAATAGTATAGAAATCTAAAGTACATTGCAAATCAAATTTTACATTTTGGGTGGCCTTATATTTAATTTTTAAAAAATTAACAGACAGCCAATAATAGGAAATATATTTAATATATTAAACTATAGAGCATCTTTATCCGGAGAGCTACCCTTATCTTTAATATTAGAATTTCTTCTCAAGTAGTAATATTTTATATGAATTGAGCATAAAGCTGTGGGTTGATTTCTGGCTCTATGTTCTGTTCTATTCATCGATATGCCCATTCTTATGCTAGTACCAGGCTGTTTTGCTTACAATGGCTTTGTAGTATAGTTTGATATGAGGTATTATAATACCTCCAAATTTATTCTTCTGTTTCAAGATTGTTGAGGCTATCTGGGGTCTTTTTTGGTTCCTTATAAGTTTTTGGAATATTTGTTCCAGATACAGACTGGTGCAGCCACTGCGGACAACTGTTTGGAGTTTCCTCAAAATATTAAAAATGGAACTGCCTTTTGACTCAGTGATTCCACTCTGGGAATATATCCTAATAATCCTGAAACACTAATCAGAAAGAATACATGCACCCCTATGTTCATAGCGTTATTTACATTAACCCAATTGCCCATCGCTAGATGAGTTGGGGAAAAAAAACTGTGGTACATTTACACAACAGAATTCTACATAGCTGCAAAAAAGAAGGAACTCTTACCCTTTGGTGCCTGCACAGATGGACCTGGAGAACATCACGCTAAGTGAAATAAGCCAGGCGGTGAAAGACAAGTACCATATGATCTTACTCATATGTGGAATCTAATGAACAAAATAAACTGGTGAACAAAATAAAACCAGAAGCATGGGCACATGGAACAGACTGACAGATCGCGGGGCGGGGCGGGGCGGGGCGGGGCTGGGAGAGGCGAGCCAAAGAACATCATGCATGCATGCAAAGCCCACGGACACAGGCAACACCGTGGGGCCGGCCAGGATGTGGGCAGTGGGCCAGGGGCTGGGTGGAGCGGAGAAACAAGGGGGGAGAAATGAAGGACATCTGTAATAGTGTCGAAAATAAAAAAATAAAATTAAAAAACAAAAAATATAATTCTAGTTTCACTGTGACTTGAAAAAATGTGATCTATAAAATAAGCAGGGGTTAGGCAAATCTGGAATCCAAAATTTAACATTTACTTTAGTGTCATGTTGATCAAACTACTTAAACTCTCTTGGTCTTTCTTGATGCATATAATGAAGGCAGTAATGGATAATGGAAGGGCTTAATGAAATAACATACAAAATGCTTATTTAATCGTCCATAGGCATAGTTCTTCCCAGTATCTGGCTTTAATTATACAAGGAAAGAAGATAGGGACACATAATAATCTGGCACAGCAAACTGACTGTTCCTTTCGTTAAAGACTGATTTTGTATATGAGTCATTTTGTGGTTGCTATGGAAATCACTGAATAGTAAAGGTGATTACTTTAACAAATTCTTTTGTAGCATATTCAGCGCAAAATACTTCTGTTTCTGAGTAGCCTGAGGTATGTGGTTTCTCTTGGAACGTTCTCTAAGAAGCTTGTCCCAAGTATTTGAATTCCTTTTCCCTTCTTCCCAACCCCCAAACGGGATATGATATTTATGAGCAAAAGAAAAAATGAATTAGATACCCACAGAGATTTACTGAAAAGACTAAACAAACTTTGTTTTTTTTATATGTATGTTTAACCCTAGACAGTCTAATACTTTGACTCTGCTTTTCACATATTCTGCAGTACAATTTGATACCCTATGACCTCCCAGGAAATTCTGAACAGAGAACCTTAAGAAAATGGTGCTGCCCTGGCTGGGTGGCTCAGTAGGCTGAGCGTCATCTGGTATACCAAAAGGTTGTGGGTTCAATCCCTGGTCAGGATGCCTGCAAGAGACAGTCTACCGATGTTTCTCTTTCACATCAATGTCTCTCTCTCTCTCTCCCTCCCTCCCCCGCCATGCCTCCTTTCCTCTCTTTCTAAAATCAATAAGGATGCCCTTGGGTGCAGATTTATTAGAAAAGAAAGAAAATGGAGTTGAGAAGGGTAAACATAGATCATTATTTTCTGGAGGAAACTTGGCTGAATATACAAGTGCTAGATAGGCATGAGTATCTTCTTATAAGTTGGTTTTTAATTGAATTCCTTGGGGTGAAATTGACTCACAAAATCATATAGGCTTCAAGTATACAGCGCAACAAAACATCACCTGCTCGCTGCATCACGCGCCCATTGCCCCAAGCACGGTCTCTCTCCGTTCCCCTTCTCTCTGCCTTTGCCCTCCTCTGCCTACTCCCCGCCCCGCTTTCCCTCTGGCCATTACCACATTGTTGTCTGTATCTGTGTGTATAAATTTTTCCCTTAATCCCCTTACCTTCTTTCATCCAGCCCCCCAAGTCCCCTCCCCTCTGACAGCTGTCTTTCTATCCCCTATATCCATGCCTTTGTTTCCATTTTGTTCGTCAGCTCATTTTGTTCATTAGATTCATACATAGGTGAGGTCATATGGTATTTGTCTTTCTCTGACTAGCTTATTTTACTCAGCATTACAATCTCCAGGTCTACCCACGCTGTCACAAAAGGTGAAATTTCCATTGTGTAAATGTACCGCAGTTTTTTTATCTACCCATCTATTGATGGGCATTTGGGCAGTTTCTACACCTTGGCTATCATAAATGACTCTGCAATGAACACACGGGTGCATATATTCTTTCAAATTACTGTTTCGGGTTTTTTCAGGTATGTTCCCAGAAGTGGGACTGCTGGGTCAAAAGGCAGTTCCATTTTTAGTTTTCTGAGGAAACTCCAAACAGTTCTCCACAGTGGCTGCACCAGTCTGCATTCCCACCATCAGTGCACAAGGGTTCCCATTTCTTCACATCCTTGCCAGCCCCTGTTGTTTGTTGAATTATTATGATAGCCATTCTGACCAGTGGGGGGGTGATGTCTCACTGAGGTTTTAATTTGCATCTCTCTGATGATTAATTACATTGACCGTTTTTTCATATGTCTATTGGCCACCTGTATGTTCTGCTTGGAGAAGTGTCTTTTCAAGTCCTCTGCCAATTTTCTAACTGGGTTGTTTATCTCCTTGATGTTAAGTAGTATAAATTCTTTACACATTTTGGAAATTAACCCCTTATCAGATATATTATTAGCAAATATGTTCTCCCATTCAGTGGGTTTCCCTTTTACTTTGCTGATGGTTTCTTTTGCTAGGCAAAAACTTTTTAGTTTGATGTAGAAAACCCTAAAGACGCTACCAAAAAACTTGTAGATCTAATAAATGAATTTAACAAAGTAGCAAGATAAAAAATTAATACTCAGCAGTTGGTGGTATTTTTATACACCAATAATAAACAATCAGAAAGAGAAATTAAGAAAACAATCCCATTTACCACTGCAACAAAAATAATAACATACCTAGGAATAAATTTAACCAAGAATGTAAAATACCTATATTCAAAAAATTATTAGTGGCTGGAGAAAGAAACTGAGGAAGATACAAATAAGTGGAAGCATATACCATGCTCATGAAGAGGAAAATTAACATCATCAAGATGTCCATATTACCCAAAGCAATCTACAGATTCAACACAACTGCTATTAAAATCCCAATGGCATATCTCGCAAATCTAGAACAAATATTTCAAAAATTTATATGGAACCACACAAGACCCAGACTAGCCTCAGCAATCTTAACAAAGAAAAACAAAGTTGGAGGTATCACACTACCTGATATCAAACTATACTACAAGGCCACTGTAATCAAAACAGCCTGGTCCTGGCACAAGAACAGGCACATAGATCAATAGGACGGAATAGAAAGCATAGAAACCCACACTTTCATGGTAAATTAATATTTGACAAAGGAGACAAGAGTATAAAATGGGTAAAAGCCATCTCTCCAATAAATGGCAGTGGGAAAACTGGACACATGCATGCAAAATAATGGAACTAGACCGCCAAGTTACACCACACACAAGAATAAACTCAAAATGGATTAAAGGCTTAAAGGTAAGGTCTGAAACTATAAGGACATTAGAAGAAAACATAGGCAGTAAAATTTCAGGCACTATCTTTGCCGATACATCTCCTCAGGCAAGGGAAACAAGAACAACTAAACAGATGGGACTAGGATTTATGATTACTTTTCTAGCAACACACTCCATTCTTTAAAATGGAAATCATTATATTATGAATACCTATGGAACTGAAAAGCTTTAAAGGGTTTTCATGTAAAAAGGGCTATATAAATCCAATTAATTATACTTAACAAATATGCACAGGGTCTATCCAGAAAGTATCCAGCCATGTACTATAAAAAAAATAGATTCATGGAAGATACCAGATACAAGAAACATTGTGCATAGGACAATAATGTCTCAGTCCCCTTCAAAGTAAGTACCTTGGGACTTGATACAGTTTCCTAGCATCTTTTCCACTGTTCAAAACACTCTGCAAAATCCTTTCTTGGACTCTCCATCAGCTGCCCCATTGTATTTTCTTGAATCTCATGGATGGTCTGAAATCTCTTCCCTTTCAAAGGTGATTTTAGTTTTGGGGAAAGCCAGAAGTCACAGGGCACCTCACCTGAGCTGTAGGGGGACTCAGTCACCTTGGTGATGTGATGTTTTGCCAAAAAAACTCTGCACAAGACATCATGTATGAGCAGGCACATAGTCATGATGAAGCTGCCAACCACCTTCTTTGTCGTTCTCTGCCTCCTTGGCTGGTTCTTCCTATCCCCCTGGCAAGATGCAGAATTCCAGGGCTGCTTCTCTCTCTGTGCTTCCTCCGCAGGTGACTCCATCTAATCTCATGACCTTAAATATATCTACATGCTGACAGCTTTTAAATCTATGCCTTCATTTCAACCTTATCCACTGAACTTCTGTTACACGTAGACCATGCCAGAATGGATTTTGAACCTGATCTCCATTGCGGACCCTCTATTCAAGGCCACCATCTTTCCATTGCAATGGCTTTCTATGTTGTCTCCTTGCTTTTGCCTTCTAAAATATAAATCAAATCATGTCACCATTTTGCTCAAAGCCTTCTAAAATCTTTTAGCCTTGAGAGTAAAGTCCAAAATTCCTCTCAGAGTCTATGGAGTCCCCATCATCTGCGATCTGCTCCCCCACACCCCTTTTAACCCTCTTCCTTGCCAGCTTCGTCCCAGCCACGCTGGCTTCCTTGCTGGTCCTGGAAAAGCGAAGCGAGCCAGAGATCTTGCATTTCCTGTTTCCCTACCTAGAAAGCCTCCACCCCTCAGTATCTCAAGGTCATTTCCCACAGATGCCTCATATCTTTCCTTATATATATCTCTATGTAAACTTCTTCACCACCCTCTGTAAAGTAATACCTCATCCAAATCTCTCCCCTTTACCCTGGCTGGTTTTATTTTTCTTCATGTACTTAATCCCATATGGAAGTTATAGCTCACATTTTAGTTATTTATTTAGTTATTTTAAACTCCCCCACAAAGATTCTGAGCTCTATGAGACCGGAACTGTGTTTTGCTTGTACCCTATGAGACAACATACATGGCAGACATCCAAGAAAATATCTGCTGAATAAAAGAACCTATAAAATCGGATTAAAAATAAATTGGCTGCTAAGAATTTAAACAGAAGTCGCTGACACATAGTAGACACTCAAAAATGAGTTACCAATAATTAAACATATATATTATTATATTTAGCTCAGAAATCCCCATGAAGTGAAAAATATTAGTCTTATTTTCCAGATAAGAAAATTGTGGCTCAAGAAAAAAATCTTAAATTTTCCCAAGACTCCACAATAGGCACACATTTGAGGAAGGAATCCAGCCTGGATCTTCTGAGTTCTTCCCACTGTCGCCTATAAACAACCTGGGCAGAGGTTAGCTGATGTTGTGTATTCAAGTAATTACATAAAAAAAAAAATCTTGGCACAAAAGTAAGATAGTGGCTTGTGGAATGTGACAGATATAAAGAGTCAGAAAAACTATATGTCAAATTCTGGCTCAAGCAATAACCCAAGTCGTGACCTTGAACACACTCTTCGCCTCTCCACTTCAGTATTTGCCTCTATAAGTTGATAATCTTAAAACTTGTGTAGCACACAATGGGACACCAATGAATGATGATTACTTCCTACAGAGAACTATCCAAGTCCTAAATCATATTATCATTGCTAACAGGCCTGGAATTCTGGCTCAGAGCATTTGGCCACTTATGCAAACCTTATCTAAACTATCTTAAAACCTTGGGTCTTCAAAACTGGCCTTACCAAAGCTTCCTCACTGCTCTGAGTCTAAAGGAATTTATTTAGGAGAGAGTTTATTCTGTCAAGCTTATGAGGTTTTTAAAATTCTGCTTTCAAAGCTACCCCTCAAAAGGAAAGGGAGAAGCATTCATTAGAAAAGCAAAAACGACCTTCTGGAGAAGGTTTTCGTTTCGAACTTGCTCTTTGGGGTCAGCATCCTGTGGCGGGCGCTGCCAATTTTCTGCACCTGTGGGTCGGCCAAATTTCACAATGGCCGAAATGACATTCCTAGGCACTTCCTGTCCAAAGGAATACAAATTCCGGGTACAACAAGCAAGAGGAGAACCACTAACTGGAAAATGGGTCATTTAAAAAAAAAATCTGATATAGCCATTCAGTAATTTTCCTTGCTAAGAATTTTAGATAATTCACTGAAGTACCAGTTTAAGAGCTATTTTTCTTAATGCATAAATATAAATATTTTGGCAATCTTATGTCACATATATCAGGTATACTGTTTACTTAAATATTTAATGCTTGCTTAATAGATGGCACTTTGTTAGATCTTCAAATATAGAAAAATATATAAAAATGCTAATGGTAGTAAACACAGGCATGAAAGGCCCTAATATGAACTGCGAATATAGTCCCTGCAGCTTCTGAGAAACATACAGCATAATGGGTAAAGCAGCAGACTCAAGCCGCATGCCTGGTTAAGGTCCAGCTTTGCCACTTATTCACTGTGTGCTTTGGGGCAAATTATTATATTTCCCTGTGCCTCATTTCTTCATTGTAAAATGGAGATATTAATAGAACTTACCTCACAGCATTGTGAAAACTAAATTAGTAATAGGTATAAAATACTTAGAAGGTACCTGGCAGAAAATATATAATTACTAGCTGTTGTTACTATTCCAAATAGAATGGTCTTTCTCTGTTACCAACACATTTAATCAAACCAAAATTGGAATAACTATAGAGTATCTCCAGTAGTTGACAGTGTTAACTTCTTAATGTGATTGAGCTCTAAAATAGAGTTTCATTCAGGGATTTAGCACTTTCTAGCTGAATGAACACAGTTACCAATTAAGAAATAATCAATTAAAAATAAATACTTTTAGGTCTACAGACCACACACACACACACACGCACGCACACATGCACACACACGACAGCTAATGAATAGGATGATCTTTTCAGAGTTAGTTGGACAAGCTTCTGTAGGTTAGATATCAATGTTTTAAACTTATAGAGCACCTACCAGCTAGCCCGAACCCCTTAACAAGCTCTGACATGGAGTGATTTAAAGCAGTAACAAGAAGAAGAAAATCAAAACATGAAGTGGAAGGAAAAAGTGCATGCTACTTTGCTGATTTTCACAACCTGGCCAATAGCCTACTTAAATCTTAAGAGCTACACTTGAAGTTGCTAAGTCTTGTTTAAATCGTTAGCTCTAAGTTCCAAGGAAGTGAGAGACCTAAGGTCTACCCTAACTTCTTATCATAACTCATGTAAGTCATGGATAACAAACATCAAATATGTTGCGGGAGATCATTCTGCTTACATACTACTGGCAAGGTGTAACAAAATCTCTCTCATCTTCTCACAAATGCAGTGATTCTCAGGGATAGCTTAGGAGGTTAAATAAAGTACCATCACTTCCTACACTGGTGTGTGTAAAAACAACGTTTACAGTCTTACCCTCCATCCAACTTTCCCGTTCTTTCTAAACTCACAAAGTTCTTATTTACAGCCTTCCCAGCCCCTAATGTACACTGGCCTATCTCCAGCTCATTCCAAAGGAGAGATAGGATTTCCAGGTCTGTGCACAGTGAATATATCCTGAGAAGATTTCACCCTTGTTAAGGCCAGAACGATGGGAAATTTCCTACTATTACAGCAAATAAACCGGCCTTTCTCTACTCGGCGCGCTGGATGACAGCTCTCTCAGGCTGGAACCACATTCTGGGGGTGGCCTGGCTCAGAATCGAAAAGCAGAATAGTTTCTGTGAGGCAGCGCAAATCCTGCAAAATGGTGTGTGGCTTCCCCTTAAAGACTGTTTATTAAAAGCCTTACCAGTAGTTGGGAGTATCCCAGAGATGTTGGCAAGGAAATTCTACTTGTACAAATCATGTAAATATGTGTCTAGGATTTTTTAAAATAATAAAATCAAACTGGTTTATATTCTGTTGCATTTACACTTGTTAAAAAATAAATAAGGTAATCGGGTCCCTTTTACTGTTACTCAGCCAACCAAGGTTATGACCAAGCTGGTTTTGATTCAGACAAAACAGAAACTGCATCTATCCCTATGTCTAGGATAAGCCTGTAAAAATTCACGACCAGAGCAGCAACTAATCCTTGATCTGCTTCTCTTCTCCACTTGGACTGCAACTGCTTGTTTGAAAAAAGAACAGCAGTTCAAGAATCTGCCTCCACACTGAAGAAAGCTAGGGGAGTTAACCCCCAAACTGCTAAAAAACATATATATGTGGTTTTAAAATATAAAATATATATATATATATATTTACTTACCTGATTCCTCAAATTCTAGAAACTCCCAATTTAAAGTAGAGCACCATCAACAACAACAAAAATGGTAACCCTGTACTCCTGGTTAAGTATTTATTTTCTCTAGTCCAAATACCATTTTATTAGTAACTCACATATTGCTGCGCGATAAAATAATCTATTCCAGACAGCCTCTTGGTGACTTCATGAAATCAGTTAGAAATAACCCAGTTAGAAATAACCTAATAGATATGTGGGGAAAATAGTCAAGATAGTGTTTAAAAAAGAATAATTAGTGTTTCCTAGTAACAGAAGAGTCGCTTTGAAAAAAAATAAAGCAATCCTTTGAAAATGTTCCTTTAAAATATCTAAGTACAAGCTACCATTATGGAAGAGAACCAGTTTAAAGGATTAAGGTTCACACTGAGCCACGTAAAAACCACCTTAGTAAACAAGTGCATATAAACTGAATTTCTGAATGTAGAATATTTGAATGCATAATATCTATTTAAAGAATGCTTTTACTGAAATAAAGATCTTTCCTTGTTGTTTTTTGTCATTTTCTGTGATAATTTTAAGTCAGAATTTTTAAAACAAGGCACATCCACAACATGAAAATAGGAAAAATGGGGGCTGAGGGGCCCCATGTTTTAATACCTGTGGCCTATCAATTAAGTGATTATAGGAAGGACTGTCTAAAACTGAAAATGGCTGGAAAAATTTCCATTAAGTTTTATCTCATAGAGTTTTCCCTTTTTTTTTTTTTTTTTTTTTTTACAAAAGACATTTTAAATTTAATGTGTTCTTGCTCCCAACAGACGGCTCCAAATCCCCCGACGGCACCCACGTTGCTCTCTCCCGAATGCCAGGCCTCACGGGAGGGCCTTAGGGAGTAACTGTGAACCCGCTAACGTTGGCTCTCCTGCCAGTCAGGGGCATAACAGTGTTTTTTCCTTCTTGCAAGAAGTTGCAGTAAAGTATTTTGAATAAGGACCTAATGTATTAAAAATATACCAGCTTCACGGTGAGTACATAGAACCCAACTCTAGCGCCTTTTCAACACCGGTAATATTTCTTAGATCTTTTTTTCAAATGGAGACAGAATGTACCTTCCTTTCAAGGGATCATAAAAGTGAAACAGGAACAAAGAAATGAGAGACACATCTTTCTCAGGGGACAGCTTTTTTAAGATTCTTTCTACTAGGTTATTTAATCACCTAGAGTGTCTATAGCAGCACTTCCTCCCCTCCCAGCAATTTGGACCAGAGAGGCTGCAACAGTAACTGGATCGTGAATCACACGATGTACTCCAGGTCAGGATGGCACCGAAGAGGGCCAAGTCGGTACCTTTCCAAACTGTGGAAGTTTGGGGGTTTTGCTCTCCCGCCCCTTTTTTTTTTGTTAGCCTTCATTTTTTTTAATATACTGATTTTATGTTTTGGCCTAAAGCCCTTCATGCTCTTAGAGTTTGGGCTAGCATATTTAAAAAATCATAGGGCTTTTTGTTTGTGTTACTGCAGTTGCTTTTAAATAATTTTAGAGAATTCCATTACACGTGTATGGATAATATTGCCTGGTCTTTTCCAACTCAAAGGCCCTGATCTAAAGTTATCCTGATCTGAAGTTGATGGTATAAAAATATTTCCCACTAAAGTACATTTAAGTAATTGTGGTCATAGCATACTTCATGGAATAAAACACATTCAGCAGTTTCAAGTTACTTAAATTTCTAGAGATCTTTTTACTGAAGTCTCTTTTTTAAGTAGTAAATTTATTTTACATTATTTTTTAATTGAAGTCTTACTTTGATATTCAGAATTCCTGCGGCGAGGATGCTCTTTTACTCATTCAACCGATGAGAGTCCATATGCAATGAGCATCCATGGTGGCATGCTATGCCTAGAGACAAGTACTGAAAAGATACATACTTGGCACTCCAGGCAATTGGAAGGGAGGAATAAACACTGTGCCTGGCAATGTCGCCTTTAATTCCAAGACATCTACCACCGTACCGATGAGATATGTAAACTACATACTAGCTTCAAATCGGTACAAAAATTGCTAAATTCTTTATTCACTTTGCTATTGGAGGCAGGGTCAGGGAGGGGAAAGGAAGAGAACACATCCCAGATCGAGGAAGTGTGACAAAGAGTAAGCCCTCTCCTCAGGCCAGGGTACACCGTGACGGCGTATTTTCTGGACAAGCTGATCTTGTTTCCTTTGAAGGGGTCAGTCCTGGCCAATGGGGCACAGCTGTAATCAGAGCACATAGGGACCACGGATCCTCCTGAGTGCACTTAGTAAGAGTGATGGCTCTTGGGAGAGATGGCCTATTTCTGTCTCTCAAAGCGCACTTGTGGCACACTTGTGGGCAAACTGGAATGCACAGAATGGTAAGTAAATTTACACTGATGCTTTTGGCTTCATTCAGCCCTCTTAAAGGCAGGGAAAACGGCTCTATTTTTTGTGTGTGTGTGTGTGATATTCATTTGTTTATACCTCTCATTCACAAAATCACTGAGGAAATCTGCTATCGTCCACAAAAGTCTAAAGTTAAAAGACATCCTATTTAGGGTTTTTCCAATCACCGTAATTTACTGATTATAAACCTTCCCTGAGCATCCTATCGTAGGAGTCTGCCTCGGTTCCTCTTGGGCGTGTAAAATGAGAAAAGCCTGTTCATAACATCGGCGTAACTACAGTATTGCTGACAGTTTACTCACTATTATGAATATTTCTATTTAATGTCTTAGAAAATGCCTTCTTCTCTAAGAAAGTTTCCTTTTTAACAAATAATGTAAACTTTCTTTTTTAAAATTAATACAAGTCACATTATAAAACTTGGTAAAGAATAGTAGAAAAAAATTTATAAAAACAAAGTACTCCACAGAGAAATAAACTTTTAGTTTGTGTATTTTATTGTATTTTTTGAAGAAAAATGAAACCAATACAAAATGCGCAATGTATGATTTTGCATCTTTCATTTTTAAGTTACTATATTTTATTTTGTTTTAAAATATTCTAAATATAAATTTAAATGACTATAAAGTCACATTGCTAAGATGCAACATACTTTTAATAAAAACTGATTTTATTTTCCCATTATTAAATAAATTTGAGATGTATGTTGTTGTGTAGTAAAGTGAGAATCTAACATGATCTTAAAAATATCAACATTTCTAACTATTTTGCTGTGAACAATATATTCTTTCTTACTGGTTTTCTCATTAGCCATGCCTATAATTTTTCCGTTGATTCCAGTCTCTTTCCCCACTCTCCATAAACTACCTTATTTTGCATCTTTTTCACTTCCCAATTAATTCAAGGAAAGCATCTTACGTTTGTTCCCCAACTTGCTAATTTCCTATGGTGCCATTTCTGTGTTTTTATTACCTCAAACGGAGATTTTAATTGTTGCTCCTAAAATGTTTACATTCATTAATCACCTTCATTTTCTTCACATTTTAATTTCAAATGACTTTCCGATGGTGATTTTCTACCCTTACTTTATGGAGTCCTGGCCCTTTTCTATTATCCTGAAAATGAAGACCAGCATCTGAAATACTGTTCTGGTCTCTGTCATAAACTCTTCTCCAGAGACAAGCTTCCCCTTGGAATCTCTGGTTGACGTTTCTTTTCCTTTCCCCTGTAGGACTTCTTCATAGACACAAGGTTTCTGTTTTTGTTTGTTTGTTTTTAAATCCATCACCTTGTCCTGACATGAGGACTGAGTTCCCCAGGTTTGGGCTCGCCAGCAGAACAGGTTTAAGAGTTATCACGGGCACTAGTTGGTGGCTACATAAAGCCGTTCCGTGGAATGTGATTTGAATCTCCTTCACTTCAGCTGGGCCAAAGGCTAGTATGTTTTGCTCCAATTGCTGGTTTAAGAAGTTTTCTTAATACATCAAAACATGCTCAATATCGTTAATCACTAGAGAAATTTTAAAAAATGAAGTATCACTCTTTATTCACTGGAATGGCTATAATAAAGGGGAGGAATAGTAACAAGAGAAGTGAGAACACGTACATTGCTGGCGGGAAAGTAAAATGATGCAGCCACTCTGGCTTTTGAACAATTTGCCTATCCTGTTTTCTTCGTATGATCATTGCTGGTTTGTTAGTTGCTTTAGTGGACGGGCCAAGCCCTGCGGCTCCCTAATCTGCCTCATCAGGGATGTCATCGGTAAAGCCACTTGTGCAACAGTGTGACCTTATTCAAAAAGCTTAACGTGTGACTGGATCACCCAGGATTTCTACTTCTAGGTGTAAACCTGAGATATTTAAAAACACCGACCCACACAAAAACTTGGACATGGGTATTCACAGCAACATTATTTCACACAGCTTCCCCCCCCCCGATAGAAACAACCCAAATGTCCATCAACTAATGAAATGGACAAAGTATGACACAGCTACACAATGAATACTCTTCGGCCACAAAAAGGAATGAAGTAGTAGTTTATGTAAAAACATAGGTGACTTCTAAAAATATTATGTTAAATGAAAGACGTTAGAACCGAAAGGACACATACTGTTTGCCTATATCCATACACAACGCCCTGAAAAGGCAAATCCACGCAGGCGGAGAGCCGCTCAGTGGCTGCCGGGGGCTCGGCAGGGGCGGGGGCTGGCGGTGACCGCCCACGGCGACGAGTCTCATTCCCGTCGGACAAGGACGTTCTGGAAACGGATGATGGAAATGGCTGCACAAGTGTGCGAATATACTGAAGTCTCTGAATTGTACACTTTAAAAGAGTGAGTTTTATGGTATCTGAATTGCACCTCAGCTAATTTTTTCATATAAAGTAGTAATGTTCTATAACAGTTATTTCTTCTAGATATATTATAGAGTTCTTAGATAGCATGAATAATTATGTTTCTAGCTATAGCAATCTCTGTATTTGTATAATCAGGTATTTCCTAATTTGTAGTATATTATTTATACTAATATATTCCAAGAATGTGCTTTCACAGTGGGGCTACTTTTTATGCATTATGTTTTCAGGAATCCACAACTTTTCTTATGCACAAGTTGGTGAGACCCCAAATATGTGCCATAGTTCAAATACACGGAATCATAAAACAAATCTGATTCTAATAATAAGCAATGTTTACGCAAAATAAGCCAGAGATCTATTGCTATGATAAGTCACACTATGGGAAGACACACGCTATTTTTACACTTTTAAGGTATTTTATTTGATAATGGACTTGACATAATATAATTTGACACAGGGTTTTTTTTAATGCCAGATAATAGCAAATCATCTTTATGTTTAACATTAAAAATATAGAAAACTTTCCCTCTCATATGAAGATGAAACTTTTTACAATATGGTTCACTAAATCACCAGAAAGCATCTTGACATATTAGAGTGCTCAATCTCTACATTTTTTACATACTAATTACACTGTGTGCCAAAGAATGCAGACTTTACACAGTATTTCTAGCAAAGGTTTCAACCCCTCTTCTAATCTCTTTTTCATAAGGAGTGAATGAAATGAAGATTAAAATATTATTTGCCATTCTTGAATAACAACACTTGGGTTTTTTTGAGTCTAGAAAGGAAACAAGGAAGAATAAACTATAAAAAAATACGTTTTAGAGTAAAATATTTCATTCTAGTTGGTAACTGGTTCATTCGCCTTACAAAACTCCTATACGTGTTTGTCAGTGACAGAATTCAGGAAGAAGGACAGTATTTACCGTAAAGAAAAATACTGGCCTATGGAATAAGAAATATGAACAGTATAAGAAAAATGCTCCAACACGAGATTTTTTTAACACTATGAAGATGTGTATATTTTGAATGCCTCTAGTTGCATTGCTAGATTAGCTATTATTAATCTCTGTATTTATATCAAATATATAATTATGCACTATTACGAACTGCATGTCTGTCCCCCAAGTTGTTAGGTTGAAGCACTAACCCCCAATGTGATGACATTTGAAATGGGTCCTTGGGGACATAAGCAGAGTTAGACGGGGTCATGGGGACACAGCCACCATGACGGCATCAGTACCCTTGTGAGAAGAGAGAGGAGCGAGCACGCACTGAGGAAAGGCTGATCTACTACATGAAACAGAAAAGCTACTTCCTGAACCTGCAAAATCCGTACATCCAAGTTGACTAACACTTTTTATACACAGTGACTGCACGTGTTATTTTTGTAGCCATAGTTACTCTAGAAGATTTTGAATCCCTTTTAAAAGATACTTTAGGAGACTCAGAACAATTAATACCATTTATTATGTATCTTACAATGTTAATGTTTAAAATCAAGTGATTACTTAGTCACTTGAAATTGGATAAAGCAGGGTTAATTTCCAAGCAAATACTCAATGGTAAAAAGAAAGCAGGCTTCTTTCAGAACAAACATTCTGCATTTTTGACAGTTCAGTCTGTCAGAGCTGCCAGATTTTGCATTCCATGCAGACAGACAACCCTAGCAGGCTTGAGCAGGTGCTATTTGTGAAATCTAGTGGGATTAATTCTTTGTAGTTTAACAAGCACAAGCTGTATTATGCACTAAATCATCTCAATGTCAGGCTCCTAAAGAATTCTTTAGCTTAAACAAACCATAATCTGTTGCTAAGAGAGATAAAATAATAATAATAATTACAGCAGGGAAATGCTGTAACCTTCTGACCAAGACCTTGTTGACATTTCAGCTTTTTCCATGAATTGAACTTGTCAAGTTTATATAGATGGGTATTTGCATTGATTTCATTTCAAATGTGCTATTGCAAAGCTTACTATAGTTTTCAAACAAAGTATAAAGAAGTCTGTTAAATAACACGGAAAATCCTAGAAGGAGGACATGTGTTAGATATCCATGATGGGTCAAACAACAGTTTTGATTCAGTGTCATTTTAGCACTATAAAACTCAGGACATAAAGGGAAAACATTTTATAAAAGAATTTTAAACTTTTTTTTTTTTACTTTTGACTGATGTTCAACATACTTAATTGAGAAACAAGCCACATAACATCCTGTAGCTTTACTGAGCCAGCGCTGTGCTTAGACTGCTTCTCCTATGGAAAAATGAAGGAAATACAGACATGGACCATGATTAAGTTGAAGACTGGCAGACCTGCAGCCTTCAGAACACGTGATTGACCGCCACTTACCTTTAGTGCATTACATACAGGATATGCTTCGAGTGTTGTTTAAACAAAGAGAAATTTCACAGTGCACAAAAGTGTTATATTTAATACAAATCCTCTAGGGTAGAGGTTGTGCAACTGGATCAGTACCAAGAACAGAATGTTTTTAGCTTTGATGAATGCTCTAGCCAAGCATAGGGTTTCAGATGAAACCCAAGATTACTGATAGGGCTGACCAGTGAAAGATGAAGTTTCTACCAGAACCAGGAACTGATTAAGTGACTGAATGAGCGATAGCTTTAAAGATTAAGTAATTTCATTTAAAAAGTCTTAGTAACAGGCACAATGCATTGATAGTTTCCATACATTAATCATTCTATTTATTTATGCCAAATAACTAAATGGTCTTATGATTTTAAAAATGCTACTGTTTATGATCTTGGCACAATCAGAGGCTGTGCTACAAGGCCTGTCCAGAAGGTATCCATCCACATAATATGAAAAACAGAGACATTCATCGAAGAAGACAAAAGATACAAGAAATGCTGTACACAGGGCAGTGACGCCTCGGTCCTCTTCAAAGCGGGCCCCGTGGGCCCTCACCCAGTTCTCTCAGTCGCCATCCGCTGCCCCGTCGTAATTTCCTGAATCTCATCGATGGTCTGAAATCTCTCCCCTTTCACAGGGGATTTTAGCTTTGGGGAAAGTCAGAAATTGCAGGGCACCAAATCTGGGCTGTTGGGGGGCTAGGTAACCTGGGTGATTTGATGTTTCGCAAAAAAAATTCTGCACGAGACGTGATGCGTGAGCAGGCGAGCGGTCACGATGAAGCTGCCAGTCACCCGCTGCCCAGAGCTGCGGTCTCTGAGTCCTATGAACAATTTCCATGGAGGAATGTTCCAGCTTAACACAAAATTTGATGCAGATTCGTTCCTCTACTCTCTCAATCACTGTGAATGTCACGGCCACACAGTACACATGCTCGCTCACCGGCATCTTCCGCCCCCACTGACCAGTACAATGAAGTTTTCATTGTTCACAGGTGCATTTCAGTCCACTCTCTTTGGCTGCCAGGTTACATCGATGTCGTGCGAACTATTCTCGTTATATTAACAATGGCTAGACTTTTTCTGGACAGACCTCACATTTTCCTGTTAATGCTATACAAATTTTGTTGGTAACCGCAATACCACGTGTGTTTGTCACTTATTTAAGTCATTGTTCTTCACTTTGATTTACCACCGTGTCTCATCTTTTCTGCTGATTTACAGTTGTCAGGATTTAACTACAAAGGGACCAAGAAACCATGATAAATGGAAATTCACATGCAATAAATAGCAAGCTGAAGTGATGCATCTGTTGGAGAGAGCTATCCTGCCACTTGGCTAGCTTCATTTCCTGAGTAAATAACTATAATTTTCTTATTATAAACCTTACCGAACTCATGTTCAGGCAGCTGTGAATTTCTATGGCTGCTCCACTGTGGGATGATTCATTAACCATTTAATATACTTCCTATCCTAATTTTCCCATCAGTTGAAAAGTTCCAAAAACACCCTTACCAGCATAATGTCCAAGTTTTGAAACTGAAGATGGTCACAACAGTCTGCGGCTCGAACATAGTAAAAGTTTGTCCTTAGCTTCTTAATTTTGAATTATAAATATCATCTTTAAAATCCAAGAAATGTGCTGAATAATTTTCTAGCCATTCCAATCTGTATATGATATTCTTAAAGACTCCCATTTGTTATGCAGAATTGAAAGGGAGGTAAATGAAGACAGGATTTTAAATGGCACATGCCCGTCTACCTCCTGTTTATGAACGCTGCCGGGAGACTGCAGGGAGTCGAGGTCAAAGCAGTGTTCCTTTTCCTACGAGTAATTTTTTTAATGTAAGAAAATATGTGTGAAGATATAAATCTATGCATTATTTTAGAGGGTTGTTTTGCTTGCACCTCAACTAGAAAACTGAACCTGAAAAAAGTTACTAAGTGCTTATAAAATATTTCTGTAATTATGACATTTTATGTACCATATCGATAGTACTTAAGCCTGGGGCATCTTTATTATGAACACCAGACTATTTCAAGAAGTATTTTATGTCTTCAGTTAATGAATTATGTCCATTAATAGTCCATCCTCCTTCCTTTCCACACGAACTTCCATCAACTATCACATTTCCTCCAAGACTTGTTCAGGGAGAGTCGAGGGAAGCTGGCACTTTCTGTTCTCCAAGCCGCATCACCGTCATTCTCTGGGCATCACGAGTTTACAAGGATCTTCCTCGACAATCTGAAGTAGAAGCAAGATGGGTGACAGCGGGACCCCCGGCCCAGAAGGACACCGGTCCCCTGCAGAGGCCCAGCGCAGGCGAGCAGCCTTACACGCTGGGCTGCTCACTGACGTTCCCTTCAGAAGCCGTGTGAGATGCCGCGGCAAAGAATCAAGGCTACGTGTTGCATGCAAAGACTGCTAATGTTTAACTAGCAATCAAATTAATATGTCAATGCTTCCAGATACAGAATATTGCCATTTCATTAGAGATTATATACCATCTAATATTTTACCTAATTTTAACTTTTTATGATTCTAAGAAAATTAATATGTTACATTGTATGATTGCTTTTATCAAAATTCAAACAGAATGATTTTACTCAATTTGAAATTTCTTTCTCTAAAAGCAATACACATATCAAAGTCACTTCCAGGAACAAAATAAGCCATAAACTGAAATTCTGTTCTAAAGTCTATTATGGAAAATGGTTTCTTCTAAACTAACTTTGTACACTAAATTTAATTATTCTAAAAAATGCACAGTTGCATAATTATTGCTTATATACTGATAGATTTAAGTGGAAATAAGTATATATGCTTGTGTTAGAAACAACTGTATATTAGAGCTGAAATTTAATGATTTATTCCCTCTTTTGAATCATCTTAAAATATCTCAAAATTCCATTTGCATTGTGTATCACAGTTCCTTATTTATTCCATCCTAAGACCAAATACTTAATAAATATACTTTATTTTTGAGGTTTCAAAAAATGTATCAGATAATTTAGAGGCTGAGAAACATCTGAAATTTTATGTTTTAAAGTCTAAGTAACTCAAGGGGTTGGAACCCCGTTTTCTGTTTTCGTTTTAAACCTTTTCACAGCTCCCTTCCTCCTCAGGGTCTGCCCCGCAGGCGCCCATTCACAGGACAGCAGGGTTTACTGCATCAAGAGCACAAGAGAGCACAAAAGGCGAGTCAGTAGGTGACATTCTCAAAGCCAAACCAAACAAACCACATGGATGCCTCTTACCCTTGAGCATGAGTTCAAAGTAAAAGAAGAAAGATGCCCCAAATCCAGCCTGGGAACTCCAGGACCACTGTGACTCTGAGGTGGCCTTCCCCCATCTGGGCTGGTCTGACTGACAATATGAAACCTTTGTCCACCTAGGAGGGTGGACTGTTCTTTGCCATAGCTACAAGTGACCACCAGAATCGAGTTTTTAACTATTCCAGCACACAAATGAAAACGCGTTTCTATAGCCACTTCTCTGAAAGCTGGCTCGTCAGTGACAACTGGCTGTTTCTAAAGTCAGCCAAATAATGACAGCTTCACTGACGCGAGTATATTTCCACAAGTCAACTTAATCAGCTGTAGTATCCCTAAAATAATCCGTTCTGTAGCTAAACAATTAACCAATCCCGAAATACTCCTGCTTCTGAAAGATGGGTCGTCCTCGAACACTATGCTTCCCAAGCCTCTAGGTAAGATCAGCTTTCTCCGAAAGACTGAGCCTTAAAGTAGAGCTTGTCCTGACTTAGCAAAAAATACATTCATATTTTGTTTTGGACACTGAGTGATTTATTTTTTACACCTGTAATTATGAAAGGTCAATGTAAGAAGCAGTATCATTAGCTCCCTTTGAAATGGATGTAAGAAAGTTCAGATAAGCAAAAGCATTTACTTTTCTTAGGTGACATGAAATCTCAAAGTAGGAAGAACTAGACTGGTCTAGAGAGCAATGAAGTAATCAAACAGCCAGGTTCCTTCTATTTTCCTGCTCAGCCATCGTTGCTGATATCTTAAAAAAAAAATAGGGGAGGACAGATTGGTGGTAGGCAGCTAGCAGAGACTGCCACAGTAGTACAGTGGTTAAGAGTTTGGTTTTGGTTGTTTTCTCTGGGTTAAACTTTCTGTTCTGCAATCTATAAGTGGCATGACATCAGGTAAATTATTTAACCTCTCTGCAGCTTCGTTTTGTCTGTAGAAGGGCCCACCACAGAGAGTTGTAGTAGGAATTAAATGATACAACACTTGGTAAGTCATTTTAAAAAGTAACTGAATAACAAATATTGATATCAATGCTATATAAATGCACCTATGTTCACGCCTATTGCATTTCACAATGGGCAACATCATAGGTAATAATAATAATTCTTGCAAATTTTCTATGCAGAAAGGACAGAATAGCAAACTACGGTATTTTGCTCTGGCAAAACTGACTTAAAAACTTTTTTAAAAGTGGGGAAAATTGCCCTAGATTATATTGGCAAAAGGTAAGTATGGCTATCACCTGCAAGTTTTCATTTCTAAAAAAATCTAGTCTGAAATCATGGTGACAATTATTGACTGGTCCAACTTGCAAAAGAACAAACCAAGCCCACAGGTGATGGAAGGTCACGACCCCAGTGACACTGCCGTCGGGCCTCCCTGAGCTGCAGGTTTGCTCTGAACCGGACCCAGGTGAGTCTCCTGTCAGGAGGTCTCGAAGAGTCCTGCAAATAAAACCCGAGTCACCGGCAGAATTTGATCCCTGCCTGCTGCTGTCGTCTTCAAAGTGTCTCGCTACTTATATCTGAATTTTCAGGCTTTATATAACTTTCAGGCTAAATTCTTCTTACATATTTTTAAAGTTTAGTATTTGAAGCAGAAATAGTACGTTATTCATTAAATATACTTTTGTGATAAGGTGAGTCACTGACAACTCCCAGAAATTCACCCTTTCCCCAGAAAGGGTCTAATCGCATAAGGATTTCTTCTTCTTAGATAAAGGGCAAATTTTACTTAATAACTTGCTTCAATTTTTACACTTCGAATTGCACATTCATGAATCTCATTTTCTACACACAATGACTAAATTTCCATATTCCTCACTGCTTGAAAATACTATACTGATTATTTATTGGCATATCATCTCCTATTTTAATACAAAAGAAGAGAAATAGTAACAAAAGTGCAATTATATATATTTTGATTAGCTCAGAAATATTGAGGCAAACGTAGGTTTACAGTTGTTTGTACGGAAAATACAGTGATTAATAATAATACGGGAATAAGCTGTGTTTCACGCACTCACATCTATAAACCCACTTTTGCCCCGCCCTGTATATGACCCAATCACAAGTATTCTTTTTTTAATTGTTGTACTTACTGACATTGTTTTTGTGTCAGTGAGAACAAATTCGTGACAAAACCCCTGTGAACACACATCTCATCCTTACATGAGGTGGGTGCCTAAATGTTGATGGGCTCCGAAACGCCCATCTCCTAGGCAGTACTGTTTAGGGAGGGAGCAGCGGCCGCTGCCGGCCACCCGGTGGGCGCTCCTTGCATCGTGCAAGGCCGGTGAAAGGCACAGGCGCCGGGCAGAGGCCCGTGAAGGGCCGGCAGTGCGGTGTGCACCAGGGAGAGAACCAGGGAGGGTAACACTGTGTAACGCACACTGAACAAGAATTGAGAAACTACTGTGTAAAAGCAAGAAAAAAATTGGTTTTGATTAGGTTCCTTGAAGTGTTCCCTTGAATTCTTCTATCTATACACCTTTCTGAAGTCAAAATTGACTGTTTCTCCAAAAGGATCCCTTGCTATTGCCCCCACCTGCTGTTTACAAACCCTGAAGCTGAGAATTTACCATCTTTAAAATGTAGATTACCTCCTTGGTTTGGACCCCTTAGGCATATTTGGTTTGCAACTCAATCCGAAGCAATACAAGAGAAAGTGAAGGAGGAACCAGGGCAGCCCACACCACACATTTAGAGACATCTGCCCTGCGGGGGCCTGAGTTGTTCAGTAACAAAGTTGATGTTGCTACATTGACCAAAGCTGGATTTCCTGACAAAGCCACACAGAGGAAGGAATGAGGTTCAGTTAGTCCTGGGAACATGGTCATTCTCAAGAAAGATACTGATTTCTCCCTGCAATAGAAATACACATCCTGACACTTGGAAAAGCACTAAGTAGAGGGAACAAAATGAGGGAATTAGAAGAATCTGAATATCCCTCTGTATGGATACTTTGGTGAAAAGTGTTTAGGGAAAATGATAGTTGCTTCCATATTACTGTCATGATACTTTGGCTAAGATGTTACATAGTAGGTATTTACCATCAAAACCTTGGACAAAACTCATATCCTAGATTCTCCCTGTTATTTCACGTACCACCTCATTTCAAGCCCCACTACACCCGGAGCAAAACACTTTCCTGTGATGTCAGTGCCACATAAGATACCAAGAGCGCGAAGCTAAGTGCCCAGGTGCCAGGCGGCTGCAGAGAGCTGTGTGGGTCCTGCGTACCTGCCCAACCCTAGAGGTGCCATCTGCCCCCTGGTGGGGGGGCGGTTGCTGACCAGCCAGCTCGGCAGCCTTGTTAGCGTGAATTAACCCACACTCTCAAGAAACAAAATCACACTCTGAAAGTCTTCTACCGGGCTCTGGTTTCTAGGCCGGAAGATAAAATCCGCCATTGACCGTAAAACAGGAGGAGACGCTGCAAACAAGAATCTAGGCCAGCTGGGCTGGTAATGCTCTTTCGTAATTTCCTACTCTCAACGTTTACTTTCTTAATTTCAGCATTTTTATTATTTACTCCTATGTTTCCATTAACAGTCGCAAGAGTTCTGAAACAGAAAAAGCCTTTTGCCTCTTCCTCTACCCCAGCTGACGAGCTCCCACTTTGTCTTCTTGGGAAACGGACGCTCCTTCTCCCAGAAAACCCTCCCAGCCAGCACTTCCAGGCAGCATCAGAGCCCCGGCTGCTGTGCTCTCAAGGGTTTTCAGCAGGTTCGGTCTGGTTGCCAGGCCTCGCCTGCCCTCTGACCTTCGTAGCGCACAGGCACGCAGGCTGGAGGGAGAAACAGAGCGCAGGCAGAGCGGAGGACTGGGTCAGGCGAAGGAAGAGGGAGAGACACAAACAGAGTCTGGGATCCAAAGAGTCCAAACGCTGTTTGGTTTGGCCTTCAGACAGGGCAGCTCAGCAGCAGGAAATGTCAGCTTATTAAAGACTTCACATGGCATCATCAGAGGACAGCCATCAGACCCCCTGGCACAGTTCCCAAGACAACACTGGGGGAGGAAAAACAATGTGAACCAATGTGAGTGTCTAGCTTTCCTTTCTAAGGCAGCAGAGTTTACTAGGCTGGCTGATTTGGCAAGCTGTTAACAACTAATTTGATTGCTTTGGCAACAAGAAGATGCACAAGGAGATCTGCCAGCTCTGAATTCCGACGGTTGTCCTGTATTGCTGTGGACCTGACGTCGTGGAGGACATGGAGCGGCTTGAGTTGGCGCCTGCAGAAACATCACCAAAGTCACCGCTGCTGACTGAAGCTAGCCGTTTGCAGGTGTGAGGGGAGAGCCCGTTCTGTCAGACGCAGGCAGGAGCCACCCCCAGGACCATGTACTTTGGGCTGAGTATTCGAAAAGACACATTTATCATGCTGGCCACACTTGTGGCCGTGCCATTTGTACTATCATCCTCGCGGTGTATCACTTGGTTGGCTAAAGCCCTTCCTGTTAAGGGACAGATGCTACCAATGCACAGCTCAGCGACTGCTCAAGCTCTTCTTGCATTAACAGAACTTCAGTCTCTTCTTGCTGAGGGGAAAGAAGGACACTCACCCCTGGAACTAGTTACATGGCCCCATGGTGTCTCATCCCCTGGGAAAGAAACAGGATGCTAAAGGAGCAACACATTTAGGGACGCCATGGAACTCTACCGACGAGGCCGTGTGCTTGTTTCCCCTGGCGCGGCACACCGCACCAGCAGCGTCCCTGACGCGTGTCCACAGCCTCGAAAGGTTTGCTTGTCACTGTAACCCGCTGCTGAACGTGAAGGAGCAAACAGAAACCAGTTATGGCCTGTCTTCACTAAGATTCTTCGAGCCCTCCCAGGCAAACTCCGCACTCGCTGAAGACGCCGCTCGCCGCCGCCACCACGCCGCAGGCACCGGGCTCCTTCACCACCACCGAGGTGGCCTTTGCCGCCAGCACCCCCGCCGGCGTCCTCGCTTCCTCTTGGCACCTATCTCTTGTCGCCGCACCGTCCTCAGGAAGCCAAGCCAGGCATATTTAATCACCAAGAAAGGCAGGGAGAAGGGAAGGGCGTCTCTCTGAGCAGGAGCTCGTCCCGGGTGCTTACAAAGCTGCCTCACACCTGGGGAACCTCAGTGACCGTGGGTAAATTGTGAATTTCTCAGAGGCTCAATACTGTCGAGCTTCAGTGACTGCTTCAAAAGATAGCCTAGGTTCCAGACTATACCTGAATATTTAATCTGTTCCTCCAAGGGAAATACATTTCTCTTATTTTATACATGCCCAGCTGTCTTGTGTGAGGTGGTTTCTTCCTCAGAGCTGGAACACCGCTACCATCCTAACTCCGCTCACATACTCACTCCCCCTTACTCCTTTATAGAAAATAGGTGGTAAGTTAAGGATCTAGGATATATTTTAAAAGGCGATTTTATTGAATGGCATGAGTCATTTTTGCTGTTCATTCAGCCAACAGTATTTTTGTGATTCACACTACAGGGCAAGTCACCCTGCACGGATAGAAGATAAGTTTGATGTGTAAGTTCCCAGACATCACTGAAGGAAAAAAATAAACATGGTTTCTTTTAATAGGCCGCACTACTTCAGCAAAGGTTAAAACTGACGCTCATTCTTTACCTGGCAGGATTCAATCAATGGTATGTAAGTCAGGGCTCTTAACTGTAACAGAAATAACCTCTTGATAATTTAATCCTATTCAAGAAATTGAAGTGCATAAGATAACTCATACCGCTCCCAGAAGAGCCAGAGAACCACATGTGGAGGTTATGCAGGTAGTCGGAATTACCACCACAGTCCAGGACTGCCCGCTGAAGTTGCTGAGCGGACCCTGGTATTATACTAGACCTTCAGCTACCACTGGCCCTGGAAACTAGACTGCCTCCTTCCCACAGCAAAACAAACTGTGTACAGCACCTACTTCTTTCAATTGCTAGATCCTATATCAAAGTCTGGGGTGAGAATACCTAACTGAGAGATCCTAATTCATGGGCACACATCCTAGCTTCAGGCAAGGCTGGAAAAGCCTGAATGTAGCATTTCCCTCTCTAAATTGGAAGATGGACATTGTCAAAATCCAGAGATAGAGACAATAATTATTTGACAAAAAAAATAATTAGTGGCTTTTGCTCTAAAAACGAGAGCCTCTGCTGCTATTCTTCCATCAGGATTTGTGGCAAACTCCACGCAGACCCTCCCTACCCAGACTCATTAGTAACACCAATGCCGAAGGACGAAAGCAGTATCAACAGCCAAGACCGGGTGGGGAAAACTTCTTTCTCTGCGCTTCACTGAACATTGGTAGCTTTGGCAGTAATCGAGTGAATGGGCAGGAGAAACCTACCTACGTGAGGTACGTGTCCCCTCCAAACTCCAAAGCTGCTGTGCGGACACTGTGCTTCTTTCTCAGTGCCAAGGGAAGGAGGTGCAGCGACTCACCCTCTACTGTGAAAATGCCAGAGTCACTGACTTTTCCTTTTTCCTCAGTTGCCAGTGTGCCTCAGTATGGTATTATTATGAATCCAGCCTTTATTTCAAATATTGACGTATTTTATTCATCATGGGTTATTTTTCATTAATGACACTTTTCAATTATTGCATTAAAATATTTTCTATCTTGACTACTGAACTATCAGTGCTCCCTGAAACGTAAACGGTGGGTCCTCGAAGAGCGCGTCCTGAATGCGGGCCACTTCCCTGCTTCCAGCACACGTATTAAAGGAGAGAGAGATAGCATGCACTTTGGGGAATAGAGAGCTCTGGGTAGGCGTATGGACCTATGAAATAGGATGGCAGCGATAGCTTCAGAGAGAAGCTGACATCTGAGGAAAGACATGCAAAAGGGGACAGAAGCCAAGGTTTGTGTTTATGCAGATCAGTGTGGACCTTAGAGGGCCACTCGTGGTTGTGGACTGAGGGACCTGGTTATTGAGTGACCAGAGCCAAATTTCTCTCAAGATGACACATTTGGATTATCATCCAGTCTTGCAGCCAATCAAGATAAGCTCTTTCTCCTTGCCTAAGTAAATACAGTCTCTGCTCCATTACTTGGCTTCTGACACTCCAGAATTCTGGTCTCCCCTTTGAAATCTGTTACCCAGTTTAACACATAAACTCCCACCAGCATCTCTGGACAAAATAAGACACCCCTGCCCATCCAGGTCTCTAACTATAGTCAATTTCCAGAGCGCCCTGAGGGCCAATTACAAAGTCAAATCTGAGAGGACTTATACATCTAAAAATAACTGCCAGAATCTGTAATTTTATATGTGCAACACAGAGGCACGCACACACATATAATCTGAAGGATTCCTATGGGAATAGACTCTCAGGGAAATAGACCAAATAGGGAAAAACAATTTTAGACTGAGCTCATTTATCAATGCACACGTGCATTTACCAAAGAGCCTGAATTCAATATGCAAGCTCAAGCAGCTGGAAGTGGTTCTGATTTGTCTGCCCTGCTGTTTTTAATAAAACCTAATCTCAATAGTGATCTGTACTAAAAAAAAAAAAAAAAAAAAAAAAAAAAAAAGTCAAAAATTCCTTGCAATAGTGCGAGGAAAAAATCTAAACACTTAAATACACTCCAATGGGTAGATTTTCTCTTACAGGTAATCCACCCGCCAACCCCCAAACCTTGTCTTCAAGAAGGCAATGAAGTCTGTCCTCAAGACACTGAGAAATAGGCTTTTGAGAGGCATGTTGTTATTTCATTATAGACGTATCTGTATTAACGTGGATAGTTTCAACACAAACTTGAACAGAATTACTTTTGCCTGAAGAATGTCATTGGTCCCAAAATCATATTCAATTTATACCAGAAACTAGACATAACTATCATATGGCAGGATTTGTCCCAGTTTACAATCGATGTATAAAATAAATAAAAATGAAAAATTAACTCTGTGGCTTTGAGAACTGGAAATGTTTCTCCTGACAACATTTTATGTCTCTTAATGCTTTCACTATAAAACAAAAATTTAATTTATCTTTACTTCGCAGGATATTATAAATTGACGAGATTCCCGTTGCAATGAGCCTGTTTTTCCAATACCATGGAAAGAGTATAAGAGCTCCCTAAATAACCAGCCTCAACGCTAAGAAAACGATCTGCTTTAGAGGGAAAAATTTAAACACTAAAATAAATTCTAAGTGAATGTGTCAGAACAGCAAGAACACCAAGTAAAAAAAAACAAAACAGAACACCCATTTTCTAATGGCCTGTGCCTTCAATCGGTCCTAACCGTCCAAGACTTGGCGCTTCTCCCCCAGGGCCGTCCGCAGTTCCCCGCCGGCCCCGCGGCCCTCCTTGCCCCTTGTGAGCCACGTGCCTCCTAAGTCCCCATCGCCTTAGAGACTCTCGCCCTGACTGTGAACTGTGGGCGTCTCGGGCGTACGCTGCTTTTTACCCTTCCCCTGTCTCTAATGCACCGCCCATCTCCCCTGCCGTTGGCGGTAACACTTTCTCAGACCGACACTGCGGCCTGAATCCTCGGGCGAAAGCGGCGCCCAGCGCGCCGTTGCCGCGCCTCTCCCTGGGCGAAGCGCGCGGTGGTCACTCTTTCCTTCGCTGCCGAATCACCGCGTCTAAACGCAGTTCCCACCCCGCGCCCTGGTCGGTTACCTTGCAGTTACCACTTGCACCGCAGAGCTGGGCAATTAGCAGTTACGCTAACGAACCCTCTGCAGGTCTTTAAGTTCAACAGCTGGTTTCTCTCTGCGCGATTTTGGTTTGACGGCGACCACGTGCCAGGCGGAGAAGGCCGCTGGCGAACCCGGCTCCGAGCGCGCGCAAGGACGGGCAGCCCGCCCGCAGCGGGTCCTCGGAGGGAGGAGGCCGATCGCCCGAATTCTCCGGCCCCAGGAGCGGCCTGGGAGCTGGAGTGTGGCTCCCCCAACGAGGCCGCCAGCATCGGGCCGCCCCTCCGAGGAAACGGGAAGACCTCGGCCTCCCCCAACGAGACCCCAGGTCCCCCTCGCCCACCCCAGGGCAGACCGCGGGGCCCGGCGGCGAGCAACCCACCTCCGAGCCGGCGGCCCTCCGGGGCTCCGAGGACACGCCCGGGGCGCGGCGCAGGGCCCTCCGGCCTCGCCCTGCGCGCCTCTCCTCCGGTGAGGGGCTCCGCCGCGGACCGCAGCGCGGGCGCTCCTCGGGGCGGCTGGGGCTCCAGCGCGGCCGAGCGGACCCTCTACAGCCGTTGGGGGCTTCCCGTGTGGGGGTCGCACAGGGGGCAGCCACGCCCGTCCAAGGGCCCCCCGCGCCTGACGCGCCGCCCACGGCCGGGGGCACGCAGCCCGGGCCCGGGCCCAGGCCCGGCCCAACCCCGGGGTCCGCGTGGGGCGCGGCGCACGCACGTGCTGTTCGACGCAGCTGGGCCCTGCGGGAGCCTCCCGCCGTCCTGTGCGGCCCGAGGCCCCGCGGAGGGCAACGTGCAGCCCGGGGGCAGGTGGGCGCGCTCGGCCGAAGGTCGTGGGACAGCGCGACCTGACGAAGCCGAGGTCCCGAAGGTCTTGAAAACAGAAGCGCAGCTCGCTGCACCCCTGAACTCAGCGCAGCAGGCTCTCTCCGGCCAGTGGAAGCGTTTGGGAAACGCAAGGAGACGGTGGGTCGAGGCCGCGACTCAGTGAAGGCTCGATGAAGCCGCGCGTTGAGGACCACGCGGCCGGAACTGGGCAGGGAGGCCTGTGCTGTGCCCGCGGGAGCCAAACCCTGCGGGGGCCGCTGAGGTCGCGAGCCAGGCCCCAGGGACGAGGAAGCGGATGCGACTCCACTCGCCGGAGTCAGCAAACTGGACGCCTTCCCCTGACCAGGATCTGCCTCTGTTTCCCAGACGGAGAAGAGCTGGCACGTAAGCTCCCAACCAGGGCCCAGCTTGCCTGTCTGTCCTTTCTTTTAACCTCAACTCTTTTTAAACTTGATTGCTTTAAAACAAAGACTAAAATTTCCATTAAGTTAAAAAAAGGAAAGAAAATGGGTCTGATGGGTCTGATAGTTCTTTGAGTGCGTGACTCGACCGTCCGCTTCTTCCCTGTCTCTGCCTGGGACAGTGTTTCCTTGGGTTGACGCGGCTTAGTTGCTTTCAGTCCGTCCCACTCCAAGGCTCCGGTCTCTCGGTCCTCAAAGGCACAGTGTGTGCCCTGAAGCCCGTGGTGGGCCTCCCGTGAAATCACTCCTTCTTTGCTATGGTTGCACCCTGGCTTCCACACGAGATGATCAACTCCTAAGAACCAAAGTCTAGGTAATGTTTTTAATGCCCTCAAAATGTTTAAAATATAGGAATCAAACTCTGGGATGCGGCCCTAAAAATTACCAATTTTAATATTTAAGGGAAGACCCATAGATGCCACAAGAGTCACGGGCGGGCTTCAGAAAGGTCACGAATCCCGTCCCCCACAGGATTATACAACAACAACAAAATGTTAAGAATCGCTGATCGACTCTGACACTAACTTTACAGATGAAGAAACACAAATCCAAGGTCAGAAAACTAACTTACCGAAAGGGAATAGACTTTTTGAATGCTTGTTCCTTTCAACTCTTCAACTCAATTGCACATGCCCTTGGGGGCATGAAATTCCACGAAAGGTCTTCCTAGTCCCGTCCCCCGCCTGCAGGCAGAGTTTGCCGTAAAGATCCCAGCAGTGGTACCCCCGGCGCTATTCAGGGTCTCCTGGGAAAGCAGTTTCATCATTTCCTTCCATTTACTTTCGCACAAATACAAAATCAACATCTTAGAGCAACCACTGCATCACATTACTTCTCGTTCTTCTAGCCTGAAAACAGACACACGCATGCCCACACCCCGAGGACCTTTTATTTAGGAGGGACTCAAGCGAAAGTGTCATTTACCTCACTGAGCTATTACATATTATTTCACCTTAAGCTTAAATTGAATTTGAACATTAAACGAAAACAATTTCAAATTAGTTTTTATGTTTTTGTTACATAAAAAGTCAGATCGATACACTCACAGTAGTCCACAAACCCTTCCACCAACAAAACAACTACTTGTGCTGTTAGTATGCCATGTTTATTCTGTCTTCATGGGATTGGAATGGAACATGGAAATCCCTGTCCCTGCCTGTGCTCGTGGAGGGGTAACATTTCTGGGCCAACTGCAGTAGCCCTACACCATCGAGGGGCTACAGAGGGCCTCTCATGGAGCGGGTGGGAATAGAACCCGATTTTTCTTCCTCTTAAATTCAGGTGCCTCCTCTGGAGTCCAGGAATCCTCACCCTTCTTTCACGGTCCTTCAGGCAGTTTGCCCTTACTCTGTAGCTGAGAGTAGAATTCTGAGTGCTTGGCACCTAAATTCAAGTGAATATTATTTCCAATCATGAGTGTTTCCATCTCCGACTGCCTGTGGCACAGGGAAACAATAGAAAAGATTGCGTCGGACGAATAGGAGTCAAACTAAATATCCCAACAGCCTAGTTCCTCAAAATAATGTTTTAGGTCAACTTATATACAGGATCAAAGGGACCGAGTCTAAAAGTAGCAAACCATTTTTAAATTCTTTTCCAGCATAAATTGTTATTGTCGAGGGGGAGAGTGAACTCATCGAGTATGATTCTCAATCCATAGAACCAAAGTGAAAGAAGAGACAATTTAACAATTGGAGAAATAAGAGCTGAGGGAGATGGATCAAACAGACCCTAGCTACTTCTAAAGAAGCATCCAGATGACGGTTTGAGAATTACAAAGTTCAAAAGGGGAATTCAAGCTTGACCTGTAACAAGTCTGAGAAAGGATGTAGAGGAAGCTGACAGAATCGTTGTCGGAGAGGATTGTGTGAATATGGATATGGGCCAAGACATTCAATGAGAGAGTTGGCATGGCTAGATGGCTAGAAATAAGATCGTGTTCCCCTTCAGCAGGTCTCTTATGCCGGGGACCAGGTGTGAGAAAAAATAAATCGCGCTGTTTCTTTCCCAAGGGAGACTTCTTTGAGAGTTCTGCCTCTCTGCCCTCCTGATGTCCTGACTTCCTGAAGAGACTGTGCAAGGTTCGCATTGTTGCGTTTTAGAAGATGGTCTGTACTCTGAAAACACCACAATCGACTGCTGTCCAAGCACTGAAGAGTGAGTAGTCAAATGTTGCTGCTTTCCCCGCCCCCACCAGGATTCTGTCTCTGTAGGGGGAGCAAACGTAGCCATTTTCCCCTCTTCATTGACACTGTGAGGGAGTGAAGTGGTTCACTGGGCGTTCGTGACATAAAAGATTGTACTTCTTGGCCAGTGCTATTCTGATCAATTCAAAGTGTCTTGTGAATGGGCCTTGGTCTGAAAAGGAAAATGGAGACATTTCATGTGAAGAGGGAGTCTCTGTGTAGATTACCTTTCTAGTTCTTGTTTTTCTAGCAAGAATGAAAGTCAAAAGACATTACTGTTTTTTCCTCAAGTATCAATGTCCTTCTAAATTGCACAGAAAATTAGTAGCACAAGAGGGAGTGTTGCAGGCAGTGGGGAGAAGGAGGGAACATTTTTAGTGTGTTGTCATAGACATGCATGCGCCCAAACAGGAGAACAGTGTTTTCAGCTTGAAAGATAAAAGTTGCTATTGATTTATTGATAGATTTTAGAGATAAAGGAAGGGAGAGCGAAAAACATCTTATTTGTTGTTCCACTTATTTATGCACTCATTGATTGCTTATTTTATGTGCCCTAACCAGGGATCGAACCTACAACCTTGGTGCCTCGGAACAATGTTCTAACCAGCTGAGCTACCCAGAGTGACATAGGCTGCTTTTTAACATTAACACATGACTTGTTATTGGAGTTTCTCAGAATATTCTTGTAGTATTTTTTTTCTATTGAGGTGTAATTGACATACAGCAGTACGTTAGTTTCACATGTCAACACGATGATTCAATATTTGTATATATCACAAAATAATTATCACAGTCTAGTTAAGATCCATCATCATAACGTAATTAGAATTCTTTTCTTGTGATGAGAACTTTTAAGATTTACTCTCAGCAACTTTCAAATACGCGATACAGTGGTGTTAATGACAGTCACCATGCTGTCTGTTACATCCCCATCACTTAACTGTTTTATACCGGAAGTTCACACCCTTTACCCATTTCACCCACCTCCATTCTCTGCCTCTGTTCTGTTTCTATGGCCTTGGTTTGTTGTTTTTTCCTCCTCCTCTTCTTCATTTTCTTAGATTCCACGTGTGAGATCATACAGTATCTTTCTCTGCCTGACTTATTTCACCTAATGTAAGAGCCTCAAGGTCTGTCCATGTTGTTTCAAATAGCAAGACTGCATTCTTTTTGTGGCTGAATAACATTCTGCTATATAAATATATATATTGCAATATTTTAATCCATCCATCCTTCAGTGGGCACTTAGGTTGTTTGTATGTCTTAGCTATTGTAAATAATGCTGCAGTGAACGTGTGTGCAGCTATCTCTTTAAAATAGTGATTTCATTTCCTTTGGATATATACCCAGGAGTGGGGTTGCTGGATTATGTGGTAGTTCTATTTCTAATTTCTTGAGGAACTTCTATATTGTTTTCCATACTGGCTGTACCAATTTATTTTCCCACCAACAGTGCAAAAAGGTTTCCATTTCTGCACATCCTTGCAACACTTGTTACCTCTTGGAATCTTTTTGATAACCACCATTCTAACAGGTGTCAGATGATATTTAACTGTGGTTTTGGTTTGCATTTCCCTGGTAATTAGTGATGTTGAACATCTTTTTTTAAGATTTTATGTATTTTTAGACAGAGGGAAAGGGAGGGAGAAAGAGAGGGAGAGAAACACCCAAGTGTGGTTGCCTGTCACGTGCCCCCTGCTGGGGACCTGGCCCACAACCCAGACACGTGCCCTGAATGGGCTCGGCGACACTTTGGTTCGCAGGCCGGCACTCAATCCACTGAGCCACACCAGCCAAGGCATGATGTTGAACATCTTTTCATGTATCCGTTGGCCATCTGTATGTCTTTGGAAAACTGTTTATTCAGATCATCTGACCATTTTTTAATCAGGTTTTTTTTTTTTTTTTTTTGCTATTGAGTTGTATGAGTTATTTATATATTTTGGCTAGTAGCCCCTTATCAAATATATGATCTGCAAATATTTTATCCCACTCGGTAGGTTGCTTTTTCATTGTGTTGATAGTTTCATTTTATAGTCTTTACTGCTCTATATGCATTCTTTTCTCTCATTGTTATATCCCAAGATTTTCTCATTGAATTGCAGTAGAATAGGAAGCCTGAAGTGGCTCGATAAAACCTTAAAACTTATGACCATAATATCTAATGAAATTGGCTTTCCTAAGACATTTACTAATTTGGCAGAAAGAAAATGATCGATCAAGTTTTATACACAGTTAAACTTTTATACTACATTAAAGTTCAGGTACTAATTTTGAAAATAAATTAAATATATATACTAGTGCTTTATTTTACTTTGTATGTAATGAAGAGAAATTATTATATAATAAAAATATACTTTCAAATGAAGCTTTACTTTCGACATTTACATTTCTAGATATGTTTTAGTTTTTGCCTTTAAAAATAAATGACTGATAGAAAAAAGATTGAAAATTTAATATCCATAAATTGAGTAAGAGCAAAATTTAAACTGTCAGTATGAAACAGTGGTCCAAATGTGAAATAAGGAAAGGTGAACAAGAATAATTTAGGATGATTCTTTTTTAAAAATGGTAAAAATATTTTAAAAAATGTTTATTGGCTTACTAAGCAAAATTCACAGTTCTATAATTATAATTATAGAAAAGAACTGTTACAAGAAAATAATAGGTATATACAAAAATATGAAACTATTAATTTCTCAGAACCATCTGAGTAATCTTACTATTGAAGAGTAATAAGTGTCCTTTTATATCTTAAAAGATATAAAAAGAAAAAGGATGAGATAAATGCCTCAGTCTTACTACCTTTTAGTTTAATGGTCTAGAGATGATGAGATGATGAAATATAATTTTAATAATCCTGAATTAAAGCTAAAGTAAAACCAAAGTCATTTTTTCTACATAGCTTTTTACTATTAAATTGGTATGTTGGCTGAAAAATCTATTTCAAGCTACAAGTGTATTTTCCCCTCATCGCATAAGTATGTATGTTAAAGCGACAGAGACAATTGCTTCAGCGTGCGGTAGACTGACATCCATATGTAGGGAAAGAATCTTAAAGGATATAAAAAAAATTACCACCAGCAGCTCCCATCAGGATCTTAATTTTTTTCAGCAAAGAAAGGATAAACATTTTCATTTAAATTGAAATTGGTGTGCCAATTGAAGTTTTAATGTAATTACATAGCTGTTATACTCTGAGAATCTCTGAGTATAGATGATTTACTGTCCAATTAACTCAAAAAAGCACAAGCCATAGAAGTTAATTATCTCCTAGTTAACACATTAAGTGTGGCAGGAACCTCTGCATGTTTTGTGCTACCGTGTGTCAAGATAACTCCTAAGAAATGATTCTAACAGACGTTGATTAATAGCCTTTTCAGCATCATCTTCAATGGAGCCATTCAGACATAAACCAATGACCTAACCATCGTCAACCTTTTTTAAAGTACTCTTTCTAAATTTAAAGGAAAAAAACAATATTCCTTTCATGAGTAACTAAAAATTATGTAAAGTTATGGTTATGATTTTTCTCTGAGGCTGTGTACTTTTCTTTATTTTTAACCCGCAAAATATGAAAATCTCTGTTCAAGAGAAAAATCAACAGCCGTTTCTTTTTGTCACAATCACCAGTTTTCATGACCCTCTTTTGAGGGACATCCGTGTGCCCCGAACCGGAATCGTGCTGAGTGAGCTGGCAGGCCACCCAGCACACCATCCCAACCAAGGACCTTAAAGTTTATTTAAGAAGATGAGCCTACTCATACGAAAATGTTTTATGCTAAAAAGTAAGAATTTCATAAATGATTGTAAAAACATTTCAAAATGTAAAACACAATAAAAGACAAAAGGAGGACTAAATCTCATGGCATTGGATACAAAGTTTTTCAAGAGACCTGGCAAGAAAGACAACTGATGCCATTAAGGAGAGAAGGGTAGGACATCTAAAAACTCAGTTGTGGGAGCGTTGTGATGGCGTCAGGGTTAGAGGGGATTATCAAAGTGATCTAACTGAGCCACCCACTCAATATCATGCTTAAAGGCTAAAGGACAAGTGCCGTTGTGTGTGTGTTGAGCGGCGGTGGGGTTGTATGGATAGCTAATGCTTAGTGAATGCTAGGTCTTTTTCATCCTCACGTGAGGACATTTTTTTCATTGCTCCTAGAAAGAAAGGAAAGGAGAGAGAGAGAAACATCCATGTGAGAGGGAAACAGCAATTGGTTGCCTCCTGGACACACCTGGGCAGGGCTGAACGCTAATTTAATATCAGGGACTATTCTAAGCACTTTAAGTTTATGCAATACCCAGGTGTCACCAGGGCGCTGGGTGAGAAGGAATTCCGGTGAGAGCTCAGTCTCGGCTGAAACCTGGCTCCTGTCTGACCACTAGGCCCGCCGGCTCCTGCGAGCCAGGCCTCTCTGCGTGAATGCTGGTTCTCCTTCAGTCTTTGGAAACGAGGCTTTCACGTTTATTTCACAGCAACTTTGATTTTCATAGACACACATTTAGATTCTTTTACTTGTTACAACCTTATATATTTTTTCTATTTGTGTCTTTCATATGTGTGAATATAAACATTCCATTTCTCCGTTAAAGATTCCTATTAAACACACACAAATAAGTTTCTCATCTAGACCTGTTAATTTTCAAATGTTAATAGTAAGTGAGAAGGTGATGAATATAGTAAATTGTCATATAAAAGTAGCTAATTGTGAATAAAAGTATAGTGAAAATCAGTAGGTTTTCAAACATAATTCTAATTAGTTGAAATGAAAATGTGCAAGCAGAACATGAATATAATATAAACATCTTTAAGTTCTCATATTCTGCCAGTATTAACTTTTTTCAAAATAAAAAACAGAACAAAAGTTGGTGAAATGGTCATGCTAACAAAGTATGTCTTCTAGAGAATTTGAAGGTAAACTACCAGTTATAAAGCTCATCCTTTTTGGACTAAGAGTTAGAGATGAAGGGTTGAGAAACTGTTGATACCTGGATATAACTTAGAGTTCTGCCGAAGAACAGTATTGAACAATTACTCGCAAGTTTTTGGAACTGTGGCAACCGGAATCTAATTTGGAGGATGGTGAGGATGATCGTGAGGATGATTTAAGAACACATAGAAGAGGTACCTATGTAGGAAAAAGAAAGGTCTTCGACATTAAAAGACTCACAAATGATGCCACATTTTATTCTTACAGTGAAGAGTAAAATTTTAGGACAGATATCTTTTTTAAATGATTACTCCATACAGTTGGCTGAATTTCTGTGAATCAACCAATGAAATCTAAAGTTTCTATGATTTATCACTGCTGATAATAAAAATAATGTGCAAGGGGTACATTGTTAGCACAATACTTTTATTGGGAAGATATGTGACTTCAAAGTGTGTTTTTTTAAATTAGGGTTTATGCTTTTCTTATTTTTTTTTGTCATAATCTAAAGTGAGTTTCTGACAAACTGACTACATTCCTTCCCCTCTACTGCTGCTAGCCAGTTCATTTTATCATCTTTTTTTCTTCATGTCAGGGAGGGGAAAAAACGATCACCAAATAGCCCTGGCTGGTGCGGCTCAGTGGAAAGGCCAAAGAGTCACCAGTTCAATTCCCAGTCAGGGCACATGCCTGGGTTGTGGGCCAGGTCCCCAGGAGGGGACACGTGAGAGGCAACCACACATTGATGTTTCTCTCCCTCTCTCCCTCCCTTCCCTTCTGTCTAAAAATAAATAAAATATTTTTTAAAAATCGCAGGCACACTTTGCCCTTTGTCCTTGCTCACTGCCTCAGTAAGCCCTTGCTGAAAAGTTACAAGGCCCTTGTTATCATCACTCCTCAACCCCTCTTTACTCTGCTGACACTCCAAACCGCACTATAAGCAATGGAGGTATATGTTGTAAAACTGTATTTTTATAACAGAGTACATTGAATTCTACCCAGGTTTTGAAAAAAGTATCCAAGTGTTCAGGGCCTTCTGTCTTCTCTATGCAAGAGGTGGTTTATGCCTCACATGCACTGAGGAGTTTGCACAGCAGAAAGAAAGATGAGAGTTTAGTAGATAACTGGCAACTCTTTGGACAGGGAGTAGAAAGGGCCGTGGTCTGCATGAGACGTCAGTAGCGTCAGTAGTGCCCTGAGAGTTCTGAGGCCTGTGAGCACTCCAGACAGGGCGTGGGGGCACTGCAAAGTCATCCGGAGAGTAGAGCGGCGTGGCTGCACCGGTCGTTACAGAATCTAGCTTTAGATTTTTAGGCTAAAATGGGTATTCCACATGACAGGGGCTTCCTCGAGGCTAGAAATCACCCGAAGAAAAGAGCAAGAAATGAGTATGACCTCCTGGGAGATAATGGTACATAACATTAGCCTTCCCGACTTCTCTTTTAGCAATATTTATTGTCGAGTAAGTTTCAGATATGCACTTACATTAAACCTAAAACTGAAGGAAATACAATTTCTGTCATCACTGTGTTATTTATGTCCATGTGGATGATGGCTGAAACGTTGGCCTTTAGGATAAACTTGACTCAGCCACAGGGAGCAATATGGAAACTGATCCACTGAGAAACATATTCCTATATAAATTGTTTTTGTTGTATTCATTTCCACTCTGGCTGCCATGACTTAATAGCTATAACAGACTCGTGATATCATGTTGTTTCCAAGAATTGCTTCACTTGAAGAACGATAGCATACAACTAAAATATTGAGTGTGTGAGAGTTCTGCATGAGCTATAAAAAGCAGAAGGGTATTAGCATCAACACAAGTATCTTGGCCAAGTGTCTAAATGTTATCCTTTGACAGTGGCAGGCTATTAAGCAATTTTTAAATAAGACATTTTCCCACCACAAGGAAAACATTCATTTATAGGGACTTTACAACCCGGGATTTAAGGCTTTCAAAGAAAGTATGCCGTCTGTACCATGGATTATCTGAAGGCATTGGAAAGACCTGCCAATACAGTTGGCTTGAGGTTGGATGGTTTGAAACTACTTTTAAATACAAAGTGATGTCTAAGAACAAACAAGTCCTAGGCAAAAGGCCAAACCATCTATGTCTGAAAGAAATTTAAATTAAAAGTGAAAGAAATATTACTTTATTCCCATTAACCTTTGCTCTCCTAGAATATATTCTTAGACACTTCAGATGTACTTTAGTGGGCAGTAAGATTCAAGCCTGTTGCAAGCCACACTAGTTTTCCATGGGTTCCCATTCTTCTATTGGATATATTTTGCAAAGGTAATATGTTAAAAAATGTTTTTCTATATCTAGATAACTGACAAAATGCTTCGTTTCTTTGTTTCCTACAACGGAGTTTCTCAACAGAAGCACCATCGACCTTTTGGGACAGATCGTTCTCGTTGTAGGGCATTGCTCGTGTTCACTGTAGGGTATTTAGCAGCATCCCTGCCGCTTACGTACTAGATGCCAATAGCATCTCCCCAGTCAGACAACCCAAAACGTCTCTAGAAATTGTCAAGTATCATTTCGGGGTAAATTCACCCCTACTTGGAAGCTACTGATCAAGAAGTTTTATAGTAAAAATTTTGTCATGTATCTATATAGTGTACATTCATTCAATTTACCTCTTCCACAAACTTTGTAAGACTTTAACAGCTTAACAGAATTCATTTATATTACACCAAGAACTAGTATCGTAAGTAAACTCTGTGTGTGAATCCTGCACTTAAATAAAGGAGCTTATCTGACCTGAGCTATACAAGCAGAGTCTAGTCCTTAAACTCGGATCATGTGCGCTCACACTCTGCTAATGGCTACCAAGTGTAGAGGTCGGGAAAGGAATTCTAGGAAAGCGGACTTAAGCTCTTAATTTAAAAGGAGGAAGGAGTGAAAACAGCAACTAAAAATAAAATGAAATGTGACCCTAGTCGGGTGGCCAAGGTTGCAGGTTCCATCCCCAGGCAGGGCACACACAGGAATCAAGCCGTGAATGCTTAAAGAAGTGGAACAGCAAATCTCAATCTCTCTCCTTTTTCCTCTCTTTCCAGCCCTCCCTCTCCCTCTTCCTCCCCTTCCTCCCTCTCTCAAATCAATAAATTACATAAACAAAAATGAAATGAAATGAAATGATAGACCTAAAACTAATTTAATATTGAATGTCAACTGTAATTGAAAATGGAATGAGAAGCCGAGTGAGAAAAGAATGATAGAACTGTTGAGTCACAGAGCTGATGGCAACCAGAGGGCGACGTCCGGCACCTCTGCCCAGGGACGTAAAGCTAAATATCAGGTTTATCACTACTTAGATATACTGTCCAAATCACAGGTACAGGTTGTCCAGTTCTCAAGATATTGTGATGAATGAAATAATGCAAAAATGTAACCGGAGTTTCTGCAAGAGAATATAGTGCTTATATACATGTATTGGCTTACAAAGCAAACTTCCAGGAAGTCTCTGGAGTGTAAGGATCTTCATCCTTTCCAGAGAGCTCTCCGTAGATAAAGAATCAGTGATATCATTTCAGTTTCAGAATAATTTGGATAATATTTTCAGAGTGTTAGGTAGGGGATAAATAAATTACATGTAAGATTTGCTTTCTGGTCTCATTCCCTCAAAGGCAAGGGTGTGAGGAACACACACACACTCTCCCCCCCCCCCCGCCCCGCTCACATGAGACAGAACCCATAGGAGCAACCTGGGCCATTGGACTTCAAAAGTGCCAGGGGGCTGTGGTACACTGTTTGTGACAGACACTGCTAATTCAGACCAAATACTGCCTTTAAGCAGGACTGGTTGAGATCTAATTATTAGATATGCTCTACCCCACCTCCTACCCCCAACCATTAATCTTTGATTTAGCTAAACTAAACCAAATGACATTCAAAAGGGATTCTATTTCTTAGATTCATAGAAGGCTTTTACAAATTAATTTTGTGGCTGGGTGCCAGATGGATGAATTTAGGAATAAATAAAAAGGCTTCTATCTACAGAGTAGAGAGCATCTATGTTTAGTTTAGAAATAGAGCATCAGGCAAAACCATTGAAATGTGATTTTCTAACCACTGTGAAAAGATAAGGAAAAATCGGGGGCGTGAGCAATTGTGGTTATAGCTGTGGAAGAACAGCGCCCGAACTGGCCCACCTACTCTACTCGGAGCTGCCAGTTAGGTTTCCAGCGGGGCGCTTGGAGGTTGGTTCTGATGTGGAGAGGAGAGGCGAAGTATAAGGGGAAATTTCATGCGTATCCGAATTAGAACTCCAGCTACTTTCAGGGTTACCTTTCTGGACCTCAGTTTCCTCATCTGAAAAAACAAGGATCGCAGATTGAGATAATTATTTCCCAAAGTTTGTTCCATGGAATATTTCCAGGAGGTTGTGAAAAAAGTATTCTAGGGCAAATTGGCGCACATTCTATTTCCTATAACACGGATATAGAATGCAGATAATATCATGTGCCAGCACACTGCACGCTTTTTGGTCACCCAAGTTAGTACAGGACTAGTACGCTAATTCACAGAAGCAGCTCGACCCACCTCACGTCATGTGCGAGTGAGAAGGGAACCCAGGGCTGTTCCCGCCTTGCAGATTTAGCAGGCACATTGGGGGAGTCCAGGTTTTTAAAAGCCTTTTACTACAGAAACTTGTTTAATTTATATATACCAATGTTTTCCAAATCATTTTGACCACAGAACCATTTTTTTCCCTCATACCATATATTTAGGTTCTGCAGTCTCAGTTAGGTCTAATAGCCTCTTAAAGTTTATCATGTTATAAGAGTTAAAAAAGTCTGTCAAGAGGCATTCTGAAATAATCTGTTCAGAGACAGCGAGTGTATCTTCCATTCTGGCCGTGAGATTGTGGTTCTTCAGTCTTGGAACTAGATACGGGGAGTGCAGTGAGCAAACTTCATGTCCAGCAGAATAATATTGAAAAAGGATCAGTTAACTAGCAATGCAGCATATATCCAAGGAAAGCCACACAAAAGACTGCGCCTGCAGCTGCCAGTAATTTTGTGGCCAGAAGGAAAACCCCGATTCCGCGGTCTGCAGCCCTTCCGCCTCGCTCACGGCCCTGCTGTTGCCAGGTTTTCACACTGCGTGACTGCAAGCACAGGAGTTCTACAGAGAACTGGACCGATTCTGCTTTTGCTAGCCTTGCTCATAGCTAACTCTTATCTAGCTTAAAAAGTATATGGTACACATAGGCATGCAATACACATAAGGTATGTAAAACACATAGGACTGCGTAAATGACACAGAGCACTTCAGATACTGCTGGTGCACAGCAAGAGCCAAGAATATGCAATTGTGCGGACAACGTGGTGCACCAGCATGTTAACACGTTTTTATCCATCCCATGTAGAAATGTCATTGTGCTCATTTACACAGAGTAACTTGCCCAAGATCACACTCTTGTGAGTGAGAAGGGGAGGGAGCGCTGCCCAAATACAGGTTTCTCGTTCTGCAGCGCTACCTTGTGCAGACGCCCAGCTCCGTTCCAGCCCCGAGGCCGGCAGCTGCTCCTCCCGCAGGCCAGGCTGGCGGCCAGGGAACGGCGGAGGAGCGGCCCGTCCTTCACAGGGCCTGCGTGGTTGGTCACCATTGTTCCTGTGTCCAGGTCCTCTGTGAGAAAATAAAGAGACTGTGTTTGCAACTTTTTACTCCTTTAAAAGCCTGTCTTCTCTGCAGGGTCAATTTTTAACACAAGGGAGTTTTGAAATAGGTAGGGCCAAAAAGCAACCAAAATTGCCACCATACTATTTCATATCACTTAGCATTTTGTAGTTTATAAAACAATCATATATCCATTTTGTCTTTTTTGATTCTAGAAATAATGTCATATAGACAAGAACTCTTACCATTCTAAATACAGAGAAATTAAAACTTCATAGATGAAGGAACTTCTAATGTACACAAATTATATTTAAGAAACAGGGATATAAACCTAGAGTACAATTGTCATGAAAATGAGCGTAGATCTTTGTAGATCTGCCATAGAAGTAAGCTTATATTTAGAACTCCTAATTGAGAAAACATACTTTGAGTGATCACTCTTCAACTTTCTTTATCATTGTTTAAAAAATTAGATTTCTACCCTGGCCAGCATGGGGTTGGGCATTGTGCCATAAACCAAAAGTTCACGGGTTTGATTCCCCGGTCCGGGCACGTACCTGGGTTGCAGGTTCCATCCCCGGTCGGGGCACATGCAAGAGGCAGCCAGTCAGCGTTGCTCTCTCACATCAGTGTTTTTTCTCCCTCTCCCCCTGCCTTCCACTCTTTCTAAAATTAATCATGTGCTCGGGTGAGGATTAAAAAACAAGCAACAAAAAACTTGATATCCAAGGAAACCCCAAGGCATTTGGTCAGAATTAAGTGTCTTGCAGGTTGGCCATTTCCACTATAGTTGCTGTCCAGGGGAATGAATCTTTTACTACAGTAATAGGATTTTGAGTGCCCTGAATTGGAAACTACAGCCACGAACTGGAGACAAAATTTTTTAAGTGTTCCGTAATCGAAAGAAAGCCGCTACACATATCCTCCTTCCAGGGCTGCCAGCGAAGCACACCGACCCCATGCCCCCCTTTCTTCATTTATATGACCGTCACTGTAAGGAGCTTTGGCAGAATGTGTCACCCTGTAGGGGGGATCACACCCCAAACTGAGGAGGTGCTCCAGGGGAGTCCCTGCCATCTTCTCTGCGCCTGGCCGAGGAGAGGGGTACAAAGAGTTGGCTGATCTCAGGATGGAGAGGGGAGGCGGGAGTAGGGTGCTGTGCACACCCACCAATTCTCCTGGCAAGAGGCACGAGTTTGCTGTAGATCGGCTGAACGCTATAGAAGGGGCGGGGGGCAAAGAATGTCATCGGTTTATCTGAGAGGGACTTCAGATCATGGGACGCTTAGAACTCTTTGTTTCTGGATGTGGGGGTGGACAGGGGAGGGGGGAGAAAATCAGTTTATCAAATAATACTTAAGTTATAAATCGGCGTAGGCAAAAATGTTTTATTATTGAAATGGCCTAAGTAGTAACCAAATTTGCCCAAACTGTTATCCATCAGAGAAGAGAAATTTTATTTCAAAACTTTGAAAGTGGTAATGGGTAAAACATAAAATAATTTCATGTTTATGTTTCTCCACCAAGCGGAGTCTTCTCAGTACACAGTTACACAACTTTTGGTTTTATACACTTTCTTAAGGGGTCAACTCCATTCTGTATTTATCAGAATGAGAGTTCTCTTTTTCTCCTGGAATTTCATCATCCTCGTCTCTCACCACAAAAATCAGAAAATAAACATCTAAAAATTGACATTTTGTCATCACTGATTTCTATGTTTCAGTGTATTTGAATTAAAAAATTCAAAACAATCTTAGTACAAATTCACTGATTAAATTCTAAACAGAGAGTCATTACAAGGGTGATTTTTAACCTCTTCTTTAGAGCTACTAGTGGGACTGGGTGGGACAATCCTGGAAATCGAAGGAGTGACAACGAAAACTACCTCATAGCCGGGAGAGACAGCATGTGACCCAGAACACATGCAGTACATATTTAAACATTTAGATGCCTGGAAAATAGGAATTGGGTTTTTCCTTGCCAAATCTGGTTCAGTTACAACTATGTAAGATTCAAATTTGCTATTGGGCAGATTTGAGGTCTGTTATAGGCTGAATTGTGCACCCTCCCAAATTCACATGTTGAAGTCCTAACTCCCAGTAGCTCAGAATGTGACTGTATTTGGAGACAGTGTCTTGAGCAAGAAGAAAACAAAAACCAAAAACCAGTGTTTTTCTTCTGAGGGGGGAAAAGCAGTTCTCCCTCGTCTCTGTGTTTCTCCTTTACTAAAATTTTTAACTAAATGCCAGGTAGCTGACGCCAGAATGTAGTTAACTAAACTCTGCCATGATGCTCCTGGAGAGATCATCCGATCCCAGAAGTTAAGGGCTCAATTTCACGATTATTCTCCCCACTTCAGATATCAATCACCATTACGAGGCCTGATGTGGCTACATCTGTCTGAGGTGGTGACTAATCAGAGGCTCCCATGACTGCCTCCTTGGGTTCAATTAATTTACTAAAATGACTCACAGAACTCAGGGAAATACTTAGATTTCCCAGTTTATTAAAGGATACGATAAAGGATGCAGACGAACAGACAGATGCAGAGGTACACAGGGTGAGGTCTGGGAGGGTTCTAGGGGCCGGAGCGCCTGTCCCTGCGGAGCTGGGATGTGTCGTGCCCCGCCCTGCCCACCGAGTACGTGAATGTGTTCGTCCACCTGGAAGCTCTGCTGTTGGGATTTTTATGGATTCTTCATCCCATAGGCATGAATGATCGTTAACTCCGTTTCCAGCCCTTAAGTGTTTTCAACAGAATGGGGGGCTGGGATGAAAACTCCCAGCTTCTAACCACGGCTTGGTCTTTCCGGTGACCAGCCCCACCCAGGAGGCCGCCCAGAGCCACCTCGTTAGAGCAAAACACACCCCCACCGCCCAGGAAACGCAAGGGTTTCAGGAGCCCTGTGCGTGGAACTGGGGCAGAAACGAGTATTTCCTGTTACCTCGTGTGTCTTCACAAAGGGAACTAAGTTAAGTGAGGTCCGCAGCGTGGACCCTGATCTGATACGTCTGGTGTCCTTATGAGAAGAGGTGTCCTTAGGGGACAACCGTGCACGGGAGGGAGACGCTGCGAAGACAAAAGGAGACGACCACCTGCAACCCAGGGAGAGAGGCCTCGGAGGGAACTAGGCCTGGTGGCACTTGACCTTGGACTTGGGAGAAAATAAACTCTTACCGTTTAAGTTGCCTGGTCTGCGACACTGTCGTGACAGCCCTGGCCACTTAACACGGGGCTACGTGGCAAAATTCTGAGCTCATAGCGGGTTCGCAGTTTTGACAAAACCAGATCATCCAACAGAACAGGAACATAGTACCTTGGAGATAGAACATATTTCACACAGAGTGTTAATAAAAATGAGTTTTCTGGCACTTGCATTTGATACATTTCAGAATTTAGAAATAAATTCTCTTAGTTTTTCAGTGTTACACTTTCTTCATGCACTTTCAGCTTTTACTGGTTTTTTCAAGAGTAGAACTCTTGAGACATAACTGATTTTCAAAAGCATTATTAATAGCCAACTCAAACAATTGCAAAATCATCAACCTTTTATGCAATCTGTGGGAAAATGAATCCAATTTTTTTATAAGAATTTCTTTCTTAAAAACAGACACCTACATATGACAGGTTTATGAATCTAAGATGAAATACAGGAAAATAGTTAAAACCAATGAGTACCCAACATATCAGTTGCTCGTTAGTAGTTTTGTTGTTTGTATTTCATAACAAAACTAATCTGAAAATAATTAATAACTTATTCTGCATTTCCTCCCACATGTTCGGCAGAGATCTCCTGCCACATGTTCAAGGAAATGCTGAGCTTGTTCTAGTGGTTGGGTTTTTGGTCTCTGGAATTACTTCTCTGAATATCACATGAAAGTCCCTTCTGCGTAGATTTGGAGGACCTAGATTTTATCTATTTTGATCCATTGATCCATAAACTAATATTAGCGGAGACATTTTTTCACATCTTTTCTTTCTCGTAACTCTCCTGATTTCAGCTTTACCTTCTAAGGGATATGGAATTGAAGGGTATCTCTTATGTTTAAGAATGATGAAGTCCACCCATTTTACCACTTGTGTCAAGAAAAGATAGCTAGCTAGCTAGATAAAACAATTAAAAAATGGGCAGAGGACTTGAATAGTCACTTCTCCAAAGAGGACACACAGACGGCCACGTGAAAAGATGCTCAACATAATTAATCATCAGAGAAATACAAATTAAAACCACAAGGAGATATCACCTCACACCTGCCGGAATGGCTGTCATCAATAAATCAACAAACAAGTGCTGGCAAGGCTGAGGAGAAAGGGGAACCTTTGTGCACTGTTGGTGGGAATGCAGATTGGTACAGCTACTGTGGAAAGTAGTATGGAGTTACCCCCAAAAATTAAAAACAGAACTGCCTTATGACCCAGTGATCCCAATTCTGGGCATCTATTCCAAGAAACCTGAAACACTAATTTGAAAGAATATATGCACCCCTACGTTTATTGCAGCATTACTTATAATCACCAAGATATGGAAGCAGCCCAAGTGTCCATCAGTAGATGAGTGGATAAAACAACTATGGGACATTTACACAATGGAGTTATACTCGGCCATAAAAAAGAAGGAAATTTTACCCTTTGCAACAGCATGGATGGACCTGGAGAACATTATGCTCAGTGAAATAAGCCAGTCAGAGAAAGACTAGTACCATATGATTTCACTCGTATGTGGAATCAAATGCACAAACTGAACTAACATGCAAAATAGAGTCAGACTCATAGATAGAGAGCGGGCCGACAGTTCTAAGAGGGGGGCTAGGAGGTGGAGGGATTGAGCAAAAAAATTTTTTAAAGAAAATACCTTACGGACACGGACAACAGTGTGGTGATTGTGGGGGCTGAGGGCGAGTGGAGGTGGAAGGAGGGGATAAGGGGGATGTACGGTGATGGGAAAAAAATAAAGTAGCTTTTACAAAGAAAAAGGGACTTCCGGCTCTTCACTGCCTGTAACTAAAATTCCATTCCGACATGGTGGCCCTTTTTCCCTTGATCTGTATCATAGCTCTTTCTAAGACTAGGTGGGGCAGGTGACTTCCGGTGCATGCACACTTACTGCAGTTGTATCCAAGATCCAATTGTAACTCTGTGGCTAATAAAAGGACATACCGATGCTTCGGAACGTGTTTGCTGTGGATGCCATTTGCCTCATGGAATGTGGTCCCGGGATGTCATGGGGCGCCTCTGTGGGAGAAGTACCAACAGGGTTCAGTGAACGACCTGAGTGAGAATAGAGAATTACGATATGGCTAGCCGTGGGAAATTGCAGTTTTATTTCGTAAAAAATATATATCTAAAAGTTGAAAGTGAAAAAAGAAAGCAGTATGTCTTTTCATTGGCAGATGAGAGTAGCCTCTCCAACCAAGAATTACTTAATTACTTAGGAGAATATAGTTTTTTTTTTTCAATGCCCAGTTTCTAACTGATTAAAGTCTGAGCCTTAGTGAAGTTGCATGTTAACTTGTAGATTTTTGCCTTTGTAGATATGCAAATAATTTCTGTACAAGATAAAAATAACTCCAAAGATTTGTTTTGGGGGTGTTTTTTGGAGGGGGGTGCCTCCCAGGCGTTTCGCCGTGCTCTGGGTAACTGGGAAATCTTATTCAGACTGTCCTGTATTAAGTCGTTTTAGATACTCAAATTCTCAAAAGCTCTTTCTGCTAGTTTTAGCATCAGACTGGTTCCCTTGGTAATTAACAAGTTGAATACAATTGTTGATAGGTGGTCATTTTATGTTTGTATGAGAGTCATGTTTTAAATTTTGGAAAATTGTCCTTTACCAACTTATTAAAGAATGGTTTTGTTACAAAGATGGAATAGTTCCTACAGTAAGATTTCACCATTAAATATTTTGCATATGAGATGGTGAAAATGTCTTTCTTTGAACCAAAAGTCTTCATCATGACAATTCTCTTTTGTTTAAAGCATGCTTACCTACAAAACAACAGACTTTAAAGTGGTAGCTAAATTTCTTAGAGAATTTTAACCATTCACAGAGAGAATTGCTATGGCCTCTTCTGCAGCTCCACTGTTCCATATCTTCCACATACACTGGAGCCTGTAACTCTATACCAGTCCAGAAACGTCAGTACTTACATAGTGAAGCCTCGCAGACCACTAGATAAATACTCCTTGGGCTTGTCTGCTATCTAAAAATATATTATAAAACTCATTACCACTCAACTTCTCATTGCAAGGGGGTGGAAACAAAACATATATCTCATCCTCTCACACTGGGATGAATAAGAACACAAAAATAATAATGACCAGAAGTCACTTCATTTTCTGCAAATTAATTTTAGTGGCAGATGCCAGTCCAGGGATTTGATTTTTTTTTAAGTATCTACAGAAAACAGGATCTTTCAAAGGCAAAAGGCAACAAGATGGTTCTCTAGAAGCAAGTTGTTGTTTTAAGAATTTGTTGCCTTAATAAATGAAGCAACCTAAGGCTGAACACATGCCATAATGATTACATTTTGCTGGAAAAGTTGGTGCCTGTGGCTTTTTTGTTGTAGAGCCAAAAATAGTCCTCTTTCTGGGCTGTGGTTGCAGCTCTGAGCCATTCTTCCTACCGGAGATAAGAAAATAACAGGCATATTAAAATAACTAACTGAAACAACATGAAACTGACCCAGTCAAGTAATAGAAACAGCCTATGGTTGACAAAACCTATATTTTTTATAATATAGTGAAGATTGGTAAATAGTTCCTATGCCTAAAGCTGTTGCCTAATTGAATAAAGCCAGTCAGAATAGTTTGGCAGTGCTCCTGGGCTAGACCGGGGCTCAGTGAGGAAAGCGGCCGTGGACGCCTTCCAGATGCCCTTGGTATTGTCCTCAGAGGCTAAGGTGCGTACACAGCCGCCCACACACGCATGCTCACTGAGTAAAACATTTTAGGTGTTCAAATATGAATGCAAAAAACTAAAAGACAAGCAGAGCATATGCTCTTTGCTTGGTTCTAGTTATTTCTACCCCACTTTGTTTAGTTAAAAAATCTTAAGCATAAACCACAAATAGGGATCTAAATGAAAATTTTGATTCTATTTTAAAACACTTAAGAGCAAGGCCAAGCAATGGCATCAGGTCCAGTTTACAAACCATTTGGCCTCGATGACCAAAGGTGGCGAAGTCCTACCTCATAAGTATGTCACTTGAATATATTATTTTCTCCGGTACTTCTGGAGACTAATAAATATATACCTTAGATTACGGTTATAATTATTAACACTTTTAATGCTTATAGAGTGCTTATAGTGCGTGTAACTTGGTTAAACACTTTATACCATTACCTTCTTTGATCTTCACACTAACTGTGGATACTGTTATTTTATTCTAGTTTGTAAATAAAGATATTGAAGCTGAGAGAGATTAAGTAATTGGCCTAAAGTCACACACATCCACTAAGGTAAAAATGGGATAGGAACTCAGGAAATTAGAGTTCAAAAGTAGACCTATAAACACTAGACTACATGGCCTCTTTTTAAATCATTTGGTATCTGTGTAAATTTATGTCAGTTAAGAAATGCAGTTAACAGTTACTTTGTTTTTGTATCATCTCTCACTGCAACGCTAGTGATGATTATAATTAACCAAGATGCTGTTCAAACCATCAGTAAATCACAGTAAGAGAAAAAAAAATCTAAACATTACCATAATTAATTAATTTACAACTAGTCATTTCTTACGGGCATCTGTTTTATTTCAGTTTTTATTTTCACAAGTAAATAATGTTTAAAAAAAAACTCATAATTCATGACTTCATGATTTTACCCCACCCTACTCTTAACACACTCCCATTCTCATAGGAAATTAGTGGGGGTTTTTTTTTAATCAAAGCAAATGTGTTTTAAATACCAAGAATAGATCTATGTTCCCAATCCTGTTTTATTTTCATTCACCCAAGTTCCACTGTTCTACTTTTTAATGGAAGACAATTAAATTCCCAGCTTCCTTTTACTACGCGTATTCTCTTAACGATACATTTCTCCCTTTAGATATATAGAAAGTATGTTAAACATAATCAGCATTTTGATATATTTCTGCCTCAGCATCACAGAAACTCCCCATGAGCTGAGCCAACTCCGAGCTTTTGTCGTCGCTTCTTTGTGAAGTTTTGAAGTTACGACGTCCCGCACCTCGCGGTGCTGGGAGAGCCCCCGCCAGCGGGCCCCCCGCGGTCGTTGCGCGTGGGTGATGGGCTCCCCGCTTGCGGCTCTCCAAGGACCCGTGACTGCGCTGAATGAAACCTTTGCTGCCTGGCAGGAGGAGTAAGAACACATAAAACCTGCCAGCTGTCAAGGATGTAAATGGTGATTTTGTTTCACTTTTTAATGAATTAAAGCAAGATTGAAATCTATCCAAAGACAGCATGTTTGACCTTTTAAAGGAAGAAAAATGAAAGGCAGGGGTGTTTTTCTCCCCGGGCAGTGGTGTGGAGTGAGGGGCTGACGATCAACATGGGTAGGCAACGCTCGGGGCAAGCTATCGAAAGGCTGTTTTGTTTTTGGGTTCTTTCCCCCCTAATCAAATGCTCTGTATTGGCCTGAGGCACATAGATCTGCTCATTCTTTCAAAAAAAATTTCTATACTTTTGACCTTTCTCAAAGGCAAAAACTAGAATGTTTCCTTAAATGTGATCATCTCTCAAATCTTTCAGCAGCTGTTGGGTGAAGGAGAGAATACCCTAAAAACTTTACATTTTTAATTTGGGGGAGGGTTTGCTTTCTTCTTCCAAAGCCAGCAATGAGATTCATTGAGCCACGGCAAAGACTAATAGTAACTAACAAAACATAATTCCACAAAGCTCAAAAAGGCACTCAGAATTATATTATTCTGTTAATACTTATAGGACATTTTTTGCACAACCATTTAAGTTTTACCTAATCATGTATTCACCTATAAAAGATGTACGGATTTGTTCGTGTTGTTTGTGCCAAAATAGTAGGAACTTTAGTCTCTATACTCAGCCTTTTCTTCTTTAATATGAAAACAATCTGGTGGCAACTTGCCCAAAAAGCACAAGAAAACTGGTCATGGTATTGCCATCCAATCTTCATCTGCATTTTTTCACAAGGATGTAGTAACATGGACTTGGCATAGCCTCATCTTCTTCCCTCAAAAAAACATAAATACTTCTAAGTCCTATAGGGTTTGCTTGCCCTGTTTCTCTGGAATTGTCAACTCTCACTGTTGAAGAAGGTGTCCTTGTCTCTACATTTGTGATTCGCCTTATAAACCATTAAGGTGAACCCAACTCTTGCCACGAGCAGGTCATCATCTGTGGTCCAGCATCACCATCCTATGTTTTATTTGACAGAGAGCAGATGAACAGAGATTCGGAGGATTTTACTCTCATTGATAAAGGACATTTCCACTGAGCCTTGAGCACGTGTAGCCTTTTGAAATGCCTTTCGCCTAAAGGGTGTAGAAATCAAGTAGTTAGGGCTCTCCGTGAAGGATCCAGAGCTACTGCTTCCTGTTGATGATAATCAACAAAAAATATCTGATGGCAAAACTGAGACTATCTTCCGAAGGCAACAGTCGACCCAGGGCTCAGCAGCGCACCTAGCCATGCTCGCCTGTAACGAACCACTTCTGAGCTCAAATCGCCTTCGCCTGCAACACGCGGTGACTTTTGCCTTCAGAGCCTCATTCCTGTCCTTGGCTGGAGAGACGGTCTCTCCAGGCTCCGCCTTCGCGAAGGTGCCTGTAGAGGAGTAAATCCTCAAGCTTGACACTGACCTCCTCCAAGGCGCCTGCCACAGCTGGAAAATATTTTCCTTTCATCATCATGTATTGCAGTGAGCGAGACATTGCTTAGATTATTTTCAAATTAAAAGACAATCTCCTCTCTGACTTAATGGTTGATCATTCTCCAGGAAGAATGAAAGACTTATATTCTCAAAGTCCAGAAGCCCATGATTCCAAACATAATAAATAGAGTGCATCACATAGGATAATCAAGTATCAGAAGGAAAACAGAGCCGGATGTAAAGGCATCTGGGGCGAAAAAGCAAGGTCAGCTGCTAAGGTGCGTCTGACTCACCGGATGCTCCTCAACAAGCAGCGGTAAAAGCCTCCATGGGACATTTTAAATGTACAAGGCAGAATAACTGTGAAACAGGAATTCTGTGTATAGTGGGATTATTTGTTAAGATAAAAGTGATATAAATACATACTTAAACAAGAACTGTGTGCATTTATCACCACAGAACTTCTCCAAAGGAATGTCTGGACTCCGGAATGCAAAGAATGTGCTTGAGGAAGCAGGAGAACAATGCTAGAAGACTAAGATTTAGTACAAAGCAACAATGAGAAGATAAAATATTAAGTATGTAGGTCAATCTAAACAAATACTGATGATATAAAATAATCATTTCTCTTGAGGATCCAAAAAAAGATTGAACTAAAGTAAAAGTCAAAAGCAGCATATCAATTATTCTAAGATTCTTGTATTATCTGGGAGAATGGTACCCATGTTGAGCAGCTTTAGGTTTTGTTAAGAATATGTGTTAAATTTTATAAACTGGATCAGTCAGGTTACATGAAAATAAACAGCAGTAACAAATGATAACAAAGGATTACATCTCTTGCATTTATCTCTTTCATGGGTTGAATATGGCTTTGCTCCACATCCTCTTCTTTCCAGATCTAGGCAGAAGGAACAACCCCTTCCTTGATAGGCCAGAAGGAAAGACAAATTGTCACTGCTGTTTAGCAAGTCACACATTGAAGACTGGTGTCCGTGGAGGGAATAATATCCAACCGCAAACATTCCGCAAGAACTGATAGAGAGTGACGAGAATCATTTAAAAATAATACAGTCTGCCACAAGGGGTGTAACTAAAAGAGGAAGAAAGGGTACGACTTCTAAGCATATGAGGAAGTAAAATTAAAACGAGAAAAACTAAATACATTTCTCTACTCCAGAGCCTGAGAGGAGGAAAGCAATGACGGACATAGTGAGGCACCTGGAAACTGCGGATGGGATAACACGTTCAACTCTGTAAATAATCACACTGAACGGAAACAAGCTAAGCTTTTCAACGAAAAGACAAAATGTCTTTCCGAATAATCCCTTTTTAAAAATTAGATTATATATCCTTTTCAATACAACTTAAAGAAGTTTGAAAGATTTAAAATATATGCTCCTAAAACATGGAAAGTAAAAGAAGGAGAAAACATGGGCAAATATTAACAACAGAGAATCTGTGTAGCTATTCAATGAAATAAAATTTAGGACAAAAACTTCAAGGAAAAAAAAAAACATAACAGTAAAGTTCATTACATAATAAAAGAAGGTTTAATTCATCAAGAAGGTAAACGCCCCTAAATTTTATTCCCTCAATCAAGTAGCTTCAGGACGTGTGTAAATTTATATATAATCTTCATATTAATATATTTATATATAAATATACAATGTATTTATACATTGTGAAGGCAGAACTTGGAGAAGTTAATGGATCTCCCACATTACCAAGAGAGTTTAACACAATTCTGTCAGTGTCTATACAGAGCACCCTCCCCCTGAAGAAGACTCCTTTAGAAAAGTGAATGTAATGTTTTGATTAGGAAATTAATTTGGCCTGAGTAAAAGAGATCCCGGAAATATAGGCTGAAACACATGAAGATTCCAAAAATTAATTCTTGCCTATCTTTTAAAAATTTTGCCTCTCCGTTTAAAGACTGCTGAGACTTTATACATGTTCCTTGACTTGACCCTTCCCTTTCCCCGCCCACCCCTCCCGCCTTCCCTCTTACTCTGTTGGTTTCTTTTTTCTTTCAATGTTGCTGGTCATATTTTCCTTGCTTATTTTGTTGGTTAAGTTCCACTTGTAGTGGGATCATATGGTGTTTGTCTTTCACGCCCTGGCTTATTTTGCTTAGCATAATCCTCTCTAGCTAGATATTTTAAATAATAAAAATATAGCAAATACAAATCAGATCAATTATGTAGTATCTATATTTTCTTTTGACTTTAGAGAATTCATTGTTTCCGACCCTTTACTGCATTGCTTTTGACATTTATTTATTCTAGTGTACATTATGGGATAAGCATCTATTTTCCCCCAAACTGTTGACCAGTTTTCTCATCAAAATATATTGAGTAACCCATTTTCCCTCGGTGGTTTTTATCATATTGCAACTTTTGTATGCATTTAATTTTGTTTCAGAATAATCTATTCTTTTCCATTGGTTTACTGCATCCACTTTTTGTAAATTTTAATTTTGTAGTATTTTAATAAATCCAAGGGAATGGCCCTTTTGTGTTTTCTTTTTATTGAAAAATGGTTACTCTCATCAGCAGTGTGCAACTGTTGACACAGTATCTTTATAAGATACTCCATCTGTGACTTAGTTCACTCATTTTCTAAACTGAATGTTAGATGCACCCGGGCCGGTGTTTCCCCTCAGACTCCTCAAGTCGTATCGTCCCTGCCGCTCTCACTGGGCAGCCTTTGCTGTGGCCTCAACCCCGGGGCTCCGGGGCCGCGCCCTGTCCTCGGCCCCCAGGTGCTGGACAGCGGTGGCCTTCGGCAGGTGTCAGGCTGGGCTCCTCACTCCCGCGCCGGCTTCCCCTCAACCGCATCCCCGAGTTCCTTCGCTAAACCCTCTGCCATCGTCTCCACGGAGTGCGCCACCCTTTTCCTCCCAGACCTCTGAAGTGGATGCGTGTTATATTATAAGCCCTACTTCTTTTAAAGGAAGTGGCGCTCACAAAGGGGAAGTCATTTTTCTAAGGCTGCACAGCAAGCAAGTTAAAATCCAGATTTGAAGCCAAGATTTCAAATGCCAATATTCATAGGTCTCACCGTGTTAGGTGTTAAAGACTGGCCTATAGATGATACTTGATCTATGAAAAAATTTCAATGGAACAACACATACTTTTGCACTATTTTAGAACAAGTAGTGACTGTCTGGACAGTATTAATCTGTATTGAGCGCCCTGGCTCTCTGGCAAGGGCGGCGTTTTTCTGAGAACTAGCCGTACCACAGCAAGATCTGGGGCGGTGGAAGGCTGAGGCCTGGTGCGAGAGACAGCTATCGGGAAGGGCCTGTTTCAAAGCGTGACCTCCGCTGGGAATGGCTCTCCACAAAGACAGCCTGAGCGTTTACTGCCGATTAGCTTTCTTTCCCATTCCCACACATCCAGAGCAAAACTGCCAAAATCTCAATGTCACAATAGACGCGAAGGGAAACATGTGGTGGTAGAGGGGGAGAAGATGGGTATTCTCCCACGTAATACTTGGCTAGTTTTCTGGAAAATAACAATAAATTTGCCAAACTTAATCTGAACTTGCGAGGCTCCACTGAGCCTTTCATCTGTAATTAATGTGAAGTTTTCACCATTACTGCGTGGCCTGCATGTGTTAATCCCACTTTTTTGTGTGTGTGGTTTGATGATAAAAACCACAGAACTTCACAAGTGCATAGAAAATTCAATAAAGCCTTTTAAAAGGTTCTGGTTTTGTTTGGCATATAGATTTTGCAGTCAGGACAAAACTGAAATTTCAAAGGAAGCTTAATAAGTTAAATCCACAAGAACCCAAAATCACTGAATCAATTCAACCAACTTCGTCCAACTTGAAACTACCAAACACACAATCCTTGTAATTATCCTACTGAAATTTAAGATCATCTCCCCCCGCACCACCACAGCTTTATTGAGATATAATTAACATATAACATTGTGTAAGTTTAAAATGTACCACGTGATGGTTTGATACACAGATATATTACAAACTGATGAACACAATAAGGCTAGCTAACACATCCATCACCTCACATCTTTTTGTATTGTTGCTGTTGTGAGAACATTTAAAAGGTACTCTCTTCGTGACTTTCAAGTATACAGTATGGTAGTAACGACAGTCATCATGCTCTATACTAGATTTCCAGCGCTTACTCATCCTACAAAAAAGTCTGTACCCTTTGACCAACATCTCCTTATTTCTCCCAACCCCCCACCCCTAGAACCACCCTTTTGCTCTCTTTCTGTGAATTTGGAGTTTTTAGACTCAACGCGTAAGTGAAATCATATAGTATTTGTCTTTGTCTAACTTATTTCACTTAGCATAACGCCCTCAAGTTTCATCCATATTATCATGAATGGCAGGATTTCCTTATTTTTTATGCCTGAATAATATTACATTGTGTGTGTGTATGTTTGCGTGTGTGTGTGTGTGACCTATTGTTCTTTATCCAGTCATCCATTGATGGACCCTTAGGTTGTTTCTGTGTCTTGGCTATTGTAAATAATGCTGCAGTGAACTTACGGGTGCATCTATCTCTTCAAAATAGTGCTTTCATGTCCTTACCGTTTTCCTCCATACCGTTTTCCATATACGTGTATCAATTTATAATCCCACCAATACTGCACAAGCATTCCTTTTTCTCCATATCCTCACCAACACTTGTTACTGCTTATCTTTTTAAAAATAGCTATTCTAACAAGTGATATATCATTGTGCTTTTCCTTTGCTCCTCCCTGATGTTTAAGATATATATCTGAAATTTTATATAGCCAATTTAAAACTCTACATTATTAAATATGACGTGTTTTAAAATAACAGTCTATTTTAACATAAATCTCAACATATAATTGATTTTTTTTCCCCTCACAAGCACATTTTTACTTTAGGTATAGTTTTTGAACTTTCTGAAGAATTTAGTACAGTCAGTCGCATAATACGATGTTCAAAGGTCACCAAAGAGTTTAGGAAGAAAGGCGCGTTTTCTTCCCGCCCCCCCCCACCCCGCACCCCGTTCCCAGCCCCAGCTCCCCTCCAAGGGGACGCCGTGAGGGGCTGTGCTTGGGTCTCCTTCTCGAGACAAGCGAGAAACACCCATCTGGGTCTGTGGTCCTGTAGGTGTACCCATGTATTTGTGTATTTTCACTTTATACAAATGATAACATGCTCTATACTGCTTTGCACTTTGCTTTTTTTCCCCACTTAAAGGATATCTTGGATATCATTCCATAGCACTTGCAATGGACGGAGAGACTTCAGGTGCATGAGTATCACAATGGCCCTATAGCTACTATATGTAAGACATTGGGTCTGATTCTGGCGCTGTTCCAGTGCTTTGACCCATTCAGTTATTAATAGTGCTCTTGTTCTTCACATAAGGAGACTGAGGGGCAGGGAGAGTCTTCAACCGAGGCGAGCGCAAAGCGAGGAGAGGGGCCGAGGCCACAGGGCCCGGCGCGCGTCCCGGGCTGGGGTGGCCGGTCCCCACGCTCCCGCGCGGCTGCACCGCTCGTGCACGGAGCCTCTGGCTGCTTCTGGCCCTGACCATCGTTTCTAGAATGTTCGCACAGGCAGCAGCTTTGGAAGTGAAGCCTGTGAATCTTTCCCAAGTGGAGGGAAGAGCGTTTACCATCCCGTGTAATAAAAATAGCATCTTCCTTCATAGAAAAGAGCAGATGTTTCCTACAGCTAATGTTCAAAGACTTGCGTCCCCTAAGCTCGGGGTGCACAGGCTGCGATGCGGGTCCGCTGTGCGTGCAGCGCCCGTTCCGACCCGCGCCAGTGCCTCTCTGGCGCTCTGGCTGCATTCCGCTCGCTCGGAGCGCTGGTTGCTCGCTTTTCTCAAAACGCCTCGGGGCTTGCTCTTCTCGCTGCACGTCAGGGAGCCATCTCCCTGGCCTTTAGGGCCCCACCTGACCCTTCACGGGGCTCCTCCTCGCACCTCCTCTCTTCCCCGCGCTCCTTCTCTGACCCAGCACCAGCTGCGCCAAGCTCAATGTGTCTCGGATGTACCGGCTTCTCCCCACTTCAGCGCTTTTGAAACCTTTTTTCCTGTACTTAGATTTCTCTTCCTTTAAATATTCTAACAGCTCCTTCCTTCATGCATGTCTCTCCTGCAATACTCCTTTTCCAGGGAGGCCTCGCCTGCCCTAGCCATCTCAAATATTCCCTTCCAGCATCACTCTCTACCCCTGAGCACGCTTGATTATTCCTTTTTTAGGTTAAAGTCGTCATCGGGCTGGTTCACTCGGTTGGTTAGACTGTCATCCTCAAACACCAAGGTCCTGGGTTCAGTCCCCAGTCAGGGCACACGCAAGAAGCAACCAATGAGTACATATAACTGGAACAATCAATCAATCTCTCTCTCTCTCTCTCTCATACACATCAATAAAAAAAATTAAATTTATTGGTAGTTAATAAAACTGTGTAGGTTTCAAGTGTACAATTCTATGATAAATCATCTGTATATTGCATTGTGTGCTTGTCACCCAAAGTCAGATCTTCTTCCGTTGCCATGTATTTGACCCCTTTCTTAATAGCATTGATCATTACATGATATCATAAGTTCATATTTGCTTATTACCTGTCTCTTCTGCTAGAATATATGCTCTATTAGAACAAACTCCTCTTTCATTTTGGTGAACTAGATAATTACCTAAAGCATAGTTTGTGTCCCAATAATGCTTGCTGAAGAAATGAATGAATGAGTGACTGAAATAAACTTCTCAAATAAGACCATTTCTCCCAATTCAATTTAGTTGATCCTATATTGTATATAAATAAAATGGATAAGAAATTATATGTGTATACTTATAACCCCTTACTTTCCCAAAACATCCATCTAAATTATAAAAAGAAACAAAATTTACCTAATCTGAATTTTTTCTCAAAGTGTATTCTGTAATTCATACTCCCATTGCATTTGTTTCTCTTATTTTTTTTTTATGTTTTAATACATCAGTTAGAGTGAAGACTTTTGAAGCAGTGCAGAAAAGAGGTATCAGACAATAAAGATATAATTCATAAAAATAACCTTTCCCTTCAGGAAATCAACAGAAAAGAGAAAATAACGTTATGGGTCATGTGGAGAGTGGAAATTTGTATATGGAATGGAAGTGAAAGCAGATCATTTTAAGGACTCTGTTTTGAGTATATCCACGAGGATCTGATATAAACATAAGGGCAGAATTTTACTGAGAAGTGCCTTGCCCTCCACCCCAAGAAAGTCCAGGTTATTTCTGGCATAAAGGATATAGTAGCTGCTACTCTTCACATGGAATTAGTAAGCCCTTGTATCTCTCCTCTGTCCTCGCCTCCCACATCCAGTTTGTCTATATTGTCAGTAAATGAAATATTGTTTCTCAAACCAAAGGTGTTATACCTCTAGTCCCGACAACATGTTGACCTTCATGAATCCTGTCTGGATACCCAAACAGCAGAGCATTCTCAGACGACTCCCGCATTCTGTCTTCTTCCTGTGCTGTCACAATAGCCTATTGAACTGTTAAATACTTCACTTCTATTAGAATCTGCCAGCTTTGTTTTATACAAAGTATAGTTCAAAATTAGAAGTCTGAAAAGCAGGAGTGTATTTATATTTAGTGTGTTTGTGTGTGTGTTGCCTTCAAGTGATCTCATAAGTAGTAATGTTGATGTCTTAAAAGCTTGACTGAAGTAAGTTTTTTATGAAAACAAAATATCTCTCTTTTTACCATCACTTACTTTAAATCTTTAGTGTTCCTTTCCTTTTTGTTAAAGATGAATCCTAAAGACAGAAAAGATTCTTCCTTCATATCTAGGTAAATTCAAATATTTTCATGGGAAATAATAAGAATGAATGAAAGTTTACAAATGTAAACGAAAGGTCACTATGTATATGTGAATGTGTGTATGTACTATATGTATTCAAGCACTTTAGTCAAAGATAGCTAAGGAAGAAAAGAAAGGGAGGCATTGTTTTGTTGAGCCACAAAACCAGACTTTGAAACGTTCTCTTTGAATCATTTTCCAAATATCATGAACGATTGTTAAGAGCTAGAAGAGCGTGGGAAGATAAATGAAGCACTAAAACAATATTAAGGTAGTCATGGTTTGTATGTCTGAGTATATATTTTTAAAACATGTTTTAAAAAGAATGATCTAGTGCTTACACAGAATTGGAGTCAGAGTCCTCAGGCTGAATTCCTGTCTGACTTGCCAATGAACTTGGAAGGTGAGTTTAGCAAGCGACACCTCTATGGCTTTTGCCCCTTCTACCCTGAGCAAGTAATGTTGATAGAATCCATTGGACTAAGTCAGGGTAGAAAAGAAAGACTTCACAGAACTATATCTTGCAACTGTAACAGAAATAAATCAAGAAGGCATTTGCTAAACTGGATAAGAAACTATCTCATTAAGTTACCTATAATAAAAAAGCTTTATTTTTCATGTTTTCCTACAAGTAATTTAAAGAAGAACTTCAATAATGGAACCTTAGGTGGATTAAATGTCTTATAAATCAGTCTATTATATTATTACTCTCATTTTTATTCCTATTTTCATTTTATCACAATGTCCTTTTGTCATTTACAGACTCTGAACCCTGTATATATCTCCTACAATCTCAAGAGATTTTTAGAATTTGCCAAGTTAATATATTTTCTAAGACTTTGACATAGAATATTTAAGACTTTGGGTTAGATTTTTGGATGCCTTTTTTGAAGATAATGTCACATTTTATGAAAATACTGAATATGATTAAATATTTTGTTTAACAGCTACAAGTCATGCAAACACTTAGTCATATGAAAAGTTTCTCAAACCGTCTAAAGTGAACTCCCCTGTGGAAATTTATGTCCCACCTTCTGAAATGTCCTCTAGAGGGTCCCAGTCAGAATAAACGTATAGGCACCAGTCGTAACCCGCCAGACCGACTGTGCCAGGAGGAGGTTCAAAATGGGGGCGTGTTTGGACTCGAGAGGCACCTTCTGAACGGGCCAAGACAACGCTGTTCTGCACACTGACCTGCAGCTCTGAAGGAACAGTGGCCACTTCTGTGGAGCGCTGACTGTCCCTGAAACAAGAACCACGTGTCGCCACGGTCATTTTGTCCTAAGAGCAAGCAAAAAATTTTAATTACATTCATAACTGCAAAAATAAAAAGATAATGAACATGTATTAGGCATTTTTGTAGATCATTTATATGCAGTAAACAAACATTTAAGCTATTAAAACATTTGTTCCAAAAACACTCATTGAGAGTCTTCTCTGAGCCATCACAACTCAATGAGGCAGCCGCTGTTGTTTTTCCATTTTATGGATGGAGAGGCTGAGTTTTAAAGAGTTTACTATTTTGCACAAGGTCACATGCTGTATAGATGAGCTGGGTTTTGATCTCAGGTGTCCCTGATGCCTAAACCCAAAGGCAGAGCTCCTCATGGCTCCCGCGATGTGAACTCTGGCTGCTAAGCGTGTTTCCCAACCTCACCTGGCTCTCAGCTACCCGGCCTGTGTTCTTTTGGCGGCAAGCCCATCCAAACACTCACGGTGACAATGTAGAAAGGTCAAGGTTTGGGATGTATGTTTTTGCATACCATTTCGCTCAAGCCACTGTTTGCAGATCATTGCACAAGGTGCCAGGGTCCTCCCGGCCTGCACCAGAGGCAATTTCTTCATAGATCCCGTTCCTACAATAACAGCCATGGGTCAGAAGAGGAGGGGCTGTGGAATGAGTGGTTTGGGGCCTGTGTGTTTTGGCTTGGCACTGGTGAGAGTGTATAATCTGGAGAGATGTTAGCTTTCTAAACAAACATAACCTCTGGTTGCGTTAAAGGAGGAAATAAAATTTAAACTTGTTCTCCTTATTAAACAGCTTTACAAAACTAGCATTTGTTGAGCTCAAAACAGGCGTTAGTTCTCATGAGCAGAAATGATCGCAGGAACAATGGCGCTACCAGAGCAACTTTCAGCCTTTACTTGTCTTAAATAACCCGGTGGGCATCACATTAAAAATGTGTCTCAGGCGGCTCGTTTAAATAGTAAACCCAAAGTAGCACACTGGGCTGCGTTGGCAAGAAGGTCGTGGAGCAGAGCTGAGACTGGGTTTTGTCGGAGTTCTTCTCTGGGGAGGCCTTTCTGGCGAGATGCTACCAGTGGGATGGGTCCTTTGCATGCCTCACCTGTCTAGACGAAAGTTCAAAAATTTGTAGAGAAAAATAAAACAATAGCTGAAGTAAGGAAGAAACACCGTTGGATGGATGGTGAACAGCGTTACAAAGGAGCGTGTAAAGCAGAGGAGGTCCAATCTGTGAGCTGCGCGAAGGGCAAGAGTGCACTGCGGGAAGGAGGCGGCCGGGGATGCACTGGTGTCCGTCGGCATCACAGGCCAGGCCCTGGTGCTGTGAGGGAACGTGAGGGAGCAGAATTGTGTCCGGGCATAAAACTACCTTCCACTTGCCAGTGAATGACGCATTCTATAACTGGTAAGAAACAGGCCTATGAGATAAAGTCAAGTGATTTATCTATGAAAAGAGTTTAGCAAAGCTTAACCGTGGCTCTTTAAATTTAGTCTTATTTGCTGAAAGACACTGTTAATTAAGTAAAATGAGGATGTAACTATACGACGTTCTTTACTCATTGTATTAAAGGATACTTAGTTTTCGGCACTTTGAAAATGCCAGATTCTAAAATCATAATGTTGCTATGAAGGCAAGAGCCTAATAAAAAGACGAAATGTAGAAAAACACATGAGTAATTTTGATGCATCAGACAGTGGCGATGTTCTGCACTAACACTGAGCAAAGAAATCCGAAGTCTTGTGTCAACACTTCAGGGTTCCTTTTCTTTGCTACTAGGAACGAAGGACATCTGATCTCCAGATACTGAGGAAGACTTAGATTTTCTCAGCTCATTTATTACTGAAACATTTATTAGAGCTTGTAAAGATATGTCTGTGATTTTATAGGTAACTTACTAATATAAAACTAAAACAAAGCATTAGTAAAGAACTTATTATTGCCAAAAAATTTTTTAAAAAAGTGATGAAAGAGCTTAAAACCAATCTTTAGGCTACAAATCCTGTACACATTCTTTTAAAGATTTTGCATGACACAAAATCCTGCACTAAAATTAACAGGGTTTATGTGTGCGATAGAGTTCAAAGCAAACCATGCAAATCTCTGTAACTTTTGTGATCATTAAACAGCGATCTCAGTAATAATACTAGCATAGACAGATCTCCGCAGGCATTTGCAACCAGAATCAAAGTCCACAGTTGATTAAACCTGGGCTTGTGTTTTTTTCTTTTTAGATGTGGATACTGGAGAGCATTTCATTGAGACCAGTCTTACTAACACTAAAAATCTGATCAGAAAGGTAAATTTGTATATCATTTGATGTCTCTTAAGGCTGGGGAAGAGCTGCCCCACATACCTTAAGTCTGCAAAGCGTAGCAGGTTTTGAAGCACAAGGAGCACGCACTGTAGCAGAACAGAAGAGTGAGCCGTGACGTGTTGGAGAGGGAGGGGCTACCTCACACACTGCCCAAAGTAGACAGAGTTAGTTTTGGTTTGGTTTGGTTTAAAATCAACGTTATTAATGTACGTTTGACATAATGAAAGAGATGCATTTTAAGTCAGTGAGACCTGACAGATGTGTCACACTTGAGCCATCCCCAACCCGAATGAAGATCCTTTACATCCCACGACTTGTGTGTCTTTTCAGTTTCGGAAGGCGGTACCCATCTCTGGCTCTCTCTCCAGGAGTGAGCTATTGGTTTTTATTTATCATTTTGGTGAGGGAAGAGGAGATCCTTCAAAGGCTTTTCTTTGGCCTCTTCTATTACAATAACTTACTATTCAGGTCAGGGGACTCACGAAAGGGATCTGCCAACTGAGTGCATCTATTCCGATTACACATCCAAAACCCAGGGAGTGCACAGCTGATGGGGCTGCGAAGCCACCATTTCAGGGGGGGATGGGCCTGAATAAGGAGTCCCTCAGTTGCCTGACTCTCGTATTCTCTAATAGGACTTCCATGAAAGCACCTCGGGCCAGTACAGGGTGTCCTCAGACCCAGTGTCCGTCAGCCCCCCCAAAAAATCTGGGCATTCACCTTCAACCGGTGTACATTCCCTAGGGAAACTGGCCGTAGGTCACTTTGTAGTCCCTTTGAAGTCCCTACTGTATAGATTTGCCGTGGCGTGGCAGGGTCGTTCCTCATGGACGTCCGGCTTCTCTTTCAGTTGGAAGGTCCCGTGTCCAAGAACTAGCCCAAGTCTGGAAACTGAACAAGAACTTTCCATTTGGGTGGATGACGTCAGTCCCCTGCCTTTCTGTTCTCGATCTTTCAGGTACCCCTGTGGGGTAGCCACCCCCGCGTCGCCTTGCGACCCCCCTTTCTGGGCTTTAAGGTTGCTTCTGACAGCTTCGTGCTGCCACGCGACTTCTGTGGCCCCTCCATCCCGCTGGGGCGAGGGAGCATGGTTTCGTTACAGTGCATCCTGCTCTCAGTCCTGGAGAACCAGCTGATTAGCGAGCTGATGACCTCCTCACTAATGTGTCGCATTGTCAGCTCTGTGAGCAGAGTCCCCGGTGGCATCCGGGCAGCCTGGCCAGCTAACAGACAGGCTGGCCTTTTATAACAGGCACGTTCGTAATTCTGTAACATAACAATATCATACTCAAGCACACCATGTGACATTTTAGGTGAAATGTTCAAATTAAAACTATACATTGTTACACCCATATGATTACCCTACCCGCCACACTCAAGCAGGCCTTCCTTGTGCTGGCCAAATGTGCCCATGTGCCTGCCTGCGTTATTATTTGTCTCATTAATAACCTAAAGCTATTGCAAAATTCTGCAAGTTAGGAGAAAAGATGTGAAGCCAAAAGGATACCACCAAAAAGTTATTACCTCCCAGAGAAATATACTGAATTAATTATCTTCTTAGCATGGTCCAAGCTGAAAGTCTGCCTTTCAAAACAAAGCAACATCAGAAAACTCTGGCCACAGTTACTTCATTTTCTGATGCAAGTTCTTTCTCTCAAACGGACTTTCACTATTGCACTTATGAATCTCTGAATCACTTCTAATAACCGCATATTCTGGAGGTAGGATTTGCAAAATAAAATAGTGTTCATTATTCTTTGGCATTTCTCTAAAATTTTATGATATAAATATTTTCAGCAGATGATTATATTATCCACATCCACATGAAGAGCTGCACGTAAAATCATTTATCCAAGTCTTGGAATTAGTTCGTCAGATTAGCTGATACTTAGAATAGTGGTCTTCAAAGTGAGGCGTGCACAGATATGACCTGGTGGGGTGCCGGAATTATAAGAAAGTGCCTGACAGTTACTGGGTGACTGACGCGGTGCCCTCACCGTCAGCACGCCTGGTACGTGTGTGTCTCACATGAGGACGGCGTGGGGGACCATAACCTACCCAGGGGACAGTGGGCCTTTCCTCCATTATTCGCTTTCAGAGCCTTGTAGCTTAGGAGACTCCTGTTAACGGATTTTCAGATTCACTTATTCAAAGTAATAGAGCTCCAGATGTATCATATGGAAAAGTAGAAGAAAAATCTCTTCTCGTCTAACCATGTAGAGAGGTGCACTGCTTATCTAAAGTCTTTTCATTCCCTTAGCCCTCAAGTGCCTATGTGGCTTTCAGGTAGTCACTCTCCTCCGTGACACAGTTGTAAGTGGTCCATGGCCGTCCCCCCTTGGGTCTTACTCACTTACCTGCTTATCTTCATGCCCTGCCATCTACCATAAGCAACTATTCCAACACTTTTAATGTACTAGATTTTTTGTAAGTACTCTGGTAAAATATGTATTACTACTTTGTGTCCATGTACTTTAACTTAAATAAATAATAATATACATATATTTTATTTTTCGTACTTACTTTACTTGTCATGGTGCTTTTAAGATCTACGCACGTTTCTGTCTAGTTGTACACGTAGCCTCTGGCCTCTCGGCGCTGCTAACAGGGTTCTGGAGTGCGCACCCCCTGTTTTCCTTAGCCGTCAGACCAGTGCAGGACATCTGACCTACTTCCAACAATTCCAGAAATTTTTGTGTGTATCACCATCCGTATACGTTACCTTCATATTCTCTAAACTATAAATTTGGAAGCAAGACTCCTGGGTCCTAGATGGTGCATTTGCTCTACTTGCCTACCTGTTGCCAGGTTATCCTCCAGAACGGCTCCCGGGGAGATGGGGGTCCGTACCCCTACCCAGCGCATGGAGGGCGCGTGCAACCCCAGTAGCTCCTGGTTTTGCGATTGTCGTTTTCAAAATTTTTGCTGAACTGATGGTATAGATAGATATAATCTGTAAGTAGGATTTTATATTGATAATTATTTTAATTTGCATTTTGTTATTTACTACTGGGTTTGAGTATATGCTTCATTTGCTTTTCAACCATTTCGTAGTCTTCATCTAGATATTACCTCGTAAACCCTTTGCCCAGGATTCTATTTAAATTTAAATATTTTTCTTCATAGAATTCTTGTATGTCCTTTATCAGGTAAATTCCTAGACACTTGATTTTTCCCAGTTGCCTATTGCTGGAATAGATAAATACTGCTGGGTTTTTTCCTAAGTCTGTCTTTTGCCCATAAACTTTACTGAATTCTTGTGTTCTAATTTTTTTCTAATGATTCTTTGGGGTTTTTAAAAAGTAGATGTTTATATGTATGAATATGATACAGTTCTCTTTCCCTGTAAGGCATACATCTCTTATTTTTTCTTTTTTTTTTTCCTCTAAGTGCTGACCAAAAGTTAATTCTAAGTTAAACAGACCGATAATAGAGGACACTGTTGTGTAACCCAAATGGTAAAATAAGTACATCTGTAGTTTCCCACTAAGTGTAATATTTACTGAGGCTTTGGTATATGAATCCTTTAAAAAAAAAAAAAAGAGGATGATTTCCTTTCATTCCTAGATTCTCCAATTATTGTTGTAAATATATGTTAAACTTTATCAAATTAGTCTTTCTGTCTTTTAAGAAACCCCTAAAGTTTTTCTCCCTTTGTTTATTAAACGGTATTTACACTGAAGGGGTTTCTGCTATTCATCATCTTTTTATTTCCAGGATGAAAAATGCCACTTAATTACGGTATATTTTGTGATATAGTGCCAGATTTACGTAGTTAATATTTTGTTTTGGGTCGTTGCCTCAGTGTTTCTAAAGCAGATTATGCCCTTACCCTCCTCAGCTGCTTGCTGAGTTGTGGGGTCAAGATGAGACTCACCCCAGAGAGTGAGTGAGGCAGCTGTGGCAGTTTTCTCGTTTCTAGAGACACATATGTAACATAGAAAATAACTGTTCCTTAAACGTTTGAAAAATACCGAACTATTTTGAGAAAAAGTTTGAGAAATTAGTTAACAGTCTGGATTTTGAGAAGTTTGTGGAGGCCAAGACAATGTTTACCACCGCTACTTTATTAACACTTGCTTTTCTAGTTAAGCTTTTGTACTTAATTTATTTAATTTTATTGTTGTTCAATTACAGTTGTCCCCATTTTTCCCCCATTTTCCCCCCGACCTACCCACATGCACCCCCCACCCTCAATCCTCCCCGCCCCCCGTCCCGTTGGCTCTGTCCATGGGTCCTTCATACATGTTCCTTGACTTGACCCTTCCCTTCCCTTCCCTTCCCCCATTATCCCCCTCCCTCTCCCCTCTGGTCACTCTCTGTTTGTTCTTTATTTCCATGTCTCTGGTTCTGTTTTGCTCACTTGTTTGTTCTGTTGATTAGGTTCCACTTATAGGTGAGATCATACGGTCTTTGTCTTCCACCGACTGGCTTATTTCACTTAGCATAATGCTCTCCAGTTCCATCCAAGCAGTCCTGATAGGTAGGAGTTCCTTCTTTCTTTCTGCTGTGTAGTATTTAAGATTTTATTCCAGCTTGTGCCTTTCAAGTATTTTATATCTTTCCTCATAATTTATCCTCTTTAATTAAGTACTCAAATTTACTAATAAGTTCTTGTTCATAGTACTCTTTATTATTCCCTTTTACTTATTTGAGTTACTTAACCGATTGAAAAAATGTTTATGAAGTTACAATTTTTCTTCTAAGTACCATTTAGCTGACATACACATTTTATCTTTTAGGTCTAAATATTTCACAATTTTCCATATTGTTTCCCTTTTGATGAAAAGGACATATGATTTTTGTTTTCATAAGTGTGAAATTTTGTTAGAGAGCTTTGTGTTATTAAATTCTACTTTTATTATACTATGGCCAAAAAACATAGTCTGTATGCTATTTATGTTTTGGAATTCATTCAAGATTGCTTTGAGCAGTAGTGGAGGTTAATTTTTATAAATTATCCATGTATGATAAAAAAAGTACATTCTCTCTTCATTATATCTAATAGTTTGAACTTGTGCATTATATGATATGTATCTGCTGTGTTTGCCATTTTTCTTTTTTTGTTTTTTGGTTCTGCTTGATTATGTTAGTTTCTGAAAAGCTATACTAAAAATCTCTAACCACAATAATTAACATATCTATTTCTCCATGCATTTCTGTTAGTTGTATCTTTATATATTTGAGGCTATGTTATGGAATATGTCTTCATGATGAACCATTATATCTTCCTCCTTTATTGTTGATTCTACCAGTTCATAAGATCACCTTTGTCTCTTTTGATCATTTTTTTCATGAATTCTATTTTATGAGATATTAGTATAGAGATAATTATACAGTTTTCATTTTAAAAAAGACCTGTGTCCAAATTTTCTGACTTCTGCCATAAAGTCTTTTTGGGTATACATTCCATTTTATCAGTAAGACAATAATTGCTTTTTAAAACAAATGTGCACTATGAAGGGAGAACTTTGAAAATGGATCCTTGGAAAGTTTGTTGTTTTAGAGTTAGGTGGCCAAGAATAACATAGAAGGACACTGTTTCCCAGAATCGCCCTTGTGACACCAGACATCACTGCTGTGCTTCACCTGCAGTCCTCACCGCAGAACTCGGGTGCAGTAGCGTAGCTGTTGTTTTATGTTGCTGTTTGGGGAAGATTTATTTCATAGTAGTAGCTAATGAAATAAATAATCATTGAGTCATAATTTGTATATACATACAGGGGTGGGCCAAGTTAATAATAATACAGTAATTATTAAATAACAATACAAGAACAAACTCTTTTACATACTCACAACTATAAACCCACTTTTGCCCACACTTGTATATGCATATATCTGTGTGTGTGTGTGTATATATATATATATGTGTATGTGTCTTACTATAAATATGTAAAATAGATTTCAATTATCCATTCAATTTTTGAGTTATAATCATCTGAAACTTATATCATACATGTATATAACATTATAGTAATTCTCAAAAATCAACTTGTCATTTAAATAAATTAGTATCCTCATTTATCAAAAACCTGGAAGCAAACTGGTATGTCAAACAAAACTAACAAAAAAAATGAGCTAATTAATTCTCCTCTGATGGCTTTTCCATCAAACCACATTGCTTTACCCACCTTTTGTGTTTTAGAAATGCCATGCATTTTTAGAATGGGCCAGTCCAAAGACATTGATTCAGAAAACTTGATTTTTGTCTTAAAGTTTTTACCTAGTTATAATCCTCCTTTTTTATAAAAATCTATCATACACAGCAAAAAAACATTTTTTGAAAAAAGCACTTTTAATAACATGAGTAAAATTACAATTTATTAAAACAAAGCACAGTGTTTTGAAAAGCGTTTATATGAATGTGCAGATTATTTATAGTGCTGAAAGTCCTCATTTTAAAAAAAAGGTACAACATGATTTTAATAAACTATCACAGGAATTTGTTTATCTTTTGACATATTTTTGACTAGACAGTACTTTATTGGAGAGAAAACTAAGTCATTAAGAAAGTAGCACCTAGATATAAAGTAGGTAAAATGTCTTTATTATGGAGATGTTCTATTTTAAGATGGAATTATATAACTATACACAGATATTCCTTAACAAAAAGCAAAAAGAAACATTTTGAGCCTTAAATTCTCATCAATAAGTGACTTTAATTCTAAGTGGGAGAGAATTAAATCATTAATTATAATGAATTATAATAAATTAATCATAATTAATTCATTAGCTCTTTTCCAAGCTAATGAATAACTCTTCCTCCTGCTACTTACTTCTGAGGTTCATTGGTAATCTTTTGAACCAATCTATGGAAAGCCAAGGATTTTTGCCTCAATTAAATGGTACTTTTCCAATCTATTTGTATAGGGGATTTAGGCATTGAACTTCCTAACTCAGATTAATAGGTGTGACTAGATTTCCATTTACCAATGAAAAATGCACCTTCTCAGCTGTCTCAGTGGTGAGCCCCAGGGTTTTGATCTGTTAGACTACAATGACATAGGAAGTGTCATGGTTAGCGAGTGGTAATGTACTGTGTTTCTGCTTCCAGTAGCCCTGCAAATACGGAATTGTCCATCTATCCCCCTTGAGACGATTGCATCCCTTTGTGATTACTCAGAGTGGCCACTAAAGGTCACTCTTACTCTATTTTCTCAGCCCAGTTTTGAAACCTGAGCCCAGGTATTACAGTCTGGCAAAACCCATCTTTGCACTTGCAAAGGATGCACTTGGGATGGACTCTTTCGGAGGCCAGGAAGCGCTAGCTAGCCTACCTGTCCAGTTAAGGAGGAAACAAAACCCACCTGTGTGAGTCAGGGGTTTGAGACAGAAGGTTTCTGTTACATCCCCACAGTCATGCAATACTAGGAAAGCTATCAAGGTTCATAAAAAGTTCATTCTAAAGTGAATACAGGGCAGATGTGAAAGTCAATGATTATATTCTGGCCCAGAATGAAGATGTTCTATTTAAAAGAGAAATAGGTCATTTTTAGGAAATGCATTTAGGACCTCAAATGCTTATTGAATTAATAAATTATAACTGATCCTATTTGAAGAGGAAGGAGGGACGTTTGGAAACTGCACTTGCCAAGAATTCCACAACTTAAATCATCTGTAAAAGCAAAGGCATTACATATAAGAGCCGTTTCCTTTTTACACATAAAAAGGGTATTTAGGAAACACTCATATTTAAAAGTCTTTGATTTCTTAGGTAAGGGAAAGACCATATCATTTTGTATAATTTACAGGAGATACTTCAAATAACCAGGATAGGTGCTTAATCTCACTAATGAAAGGGGGAACGTAAATTAAAACGATTAAAAAACTGTTTAAAAATGACAAAAAAAATTAAATGGGAAAATATTAAGTGTTAATATTGTGAAAAATCAAATACATTTTTTTCTGGGATTGTAAAAAAAAAAAAAGCACTCACACTTGGCAAAAATAAAAAAGAATGTAAAATTTGGGGACCTAACAATTTACTTCTAGGGAAACACTTACCTGAGGGAAACACCTGTTCGAAGTGCGCGCAGTCAGTTAACAGTGAGAAGGGGGTCCTGGTGAGAGCGTTTACTGGCTTGTTTGCTAAGGAGCAATGTTACGAAACTTCGCGCTGGGGATAAGATATGTTAGAGCAGAAATTAATTTACAAAGAATATAGAGTCATTTTCTTATTCATGCTTATTCTAATGGTACTAATTGAGTATTGCTATTAATCACAAACGGAAAATACTAATGAACATATCAATAATTGCATATCCACCTAATTCCTAGAAAGTACATTGTTGCCATTTCTACATTACACCCCAATTACGTATAAGATCTGGTTCATAAACTTTTCTTACACCGGTGCCCTGTCTGTCCCTAAAGGGAAATCAGCCAGTTGAAAATAAGAGTTCTTTCTGAAGAGGCATTTATGTCAGAAAACAATCTAATTCCTCACATATCTCTCCTAAAGAAAATAACCAACAACCAAAATGGCATTAGATTCGCCAGAGTCCAGAACATCAATAACTTGGACCTTGACTACTAGGATTTTCACTTGCCTTCTTTGTGCACTTAAGCTTAATAGCACAAAGAGTATCGTTTCAAATTTTCCTTTGTACAGAGGATTTAAAATTTTAAAGATCTTTTATTTTCCTAATAGGTGATGTTACAACTAAATGCCTTCAAAGCAACCAATCCAATATTAAGGAAATGATACCCTGTTTAATAAGTGATAGCACCTACATTATCCATATCAAATTCAAGAAGGGTTCTAAGGTCACCAAAACTCCCAAAAACTCCTGGTCTTGACTCTTTACTAATAATGACGTTCCCTGCCCACTTTTATATCTCTTCTCCCCATAGCACAATAGTTTTATGGTCTTGAGTAAAGGATATCATTCCATTAATGACATTACTAATTGCATTAATGATATTTTATTAATGATGCCACCTTTATCTGAGATTTCCTATTATTTCTATCCTACTGATAGAAACGTTGAAGGAAACATTGAAAATATAATATAAAAGTGTTTGAACCAATCAGAAATAAGGTAAAATGGAATGTTCTCTGGTGAAAACGGACTTTTTAGAATACACTACTGTGAAATTTAGCTTTGTAAAATCCTTACCCATTATACAAAGGGCCACCAGTGTTAGTAGAAACAGAATAGAGAACGTGTAAAGACCCACATATGAAGGTCCTCTGCTTTATAATGAAGGCAGCTCTGCAGTGAAGTGGGGAAAAGTGGTCTTACACAAAAAATATGTGCTTCAGCCATTGTTATTTGTATCAAGAAAAGTATCTTAACTTTTACCTGATGTTTTACAATGAGGTGAATTCCAGATGTACTATTCCAGATGTACAGATGTAAATGTGAAAAAAAACAACAATAAACCGTTAGAGTGCTGCTGTCTAGTACAATAGCCACTGGCCATCAACTGCTAAAAGCAATTTAAGAAGTCAGCTCCTTAGTCACACCAATCACATTGCAAGCGCTCAGTACGTGTGTGTGGGTAATGACTACTAGAAACTGCTAGGACAGCGCAGTCTAACACGTTCTAATCGTCACAGAAGTAGCTTGTAGTAGGCAACAATTTGTTTAACAAGAAACAAAAAGCACTGACATAAAGGGAAAAATTACATACAAATTGCAAATTGAAATTAGGAACTTATGTTCACATACTTTACTTTCATAAACTGTAAGAATGAAAAGAATTTTAGTGCTACAAAAGTAGAAAACCATGTATAAATGGGCACCACCAATGTAACAGCTGGGGTGTTTTACATAAATTAATTCGCTATCACCCGATTTAAGAATGGAAGGCTGTGCATGCAGGCCCAGCTCTGTTTTCAATAGGTCTTGATTTGGACCCACTGATACCGACACCAGCTGGTTCCCCCCGAGATCTCCACCGTCCCATGAGGCGGCGCGAGCATCCCTTTCCTGGGGTTGCTGCGGTAAAAGGCTGGTGGCCGTACACGGTTCTTCTTGCCCTCATGCACCTTGACTCCTGTTCTGGGTGTCTTAAGAGAGCCATCCCCATTTTCTAGCAGGTTTCTCCATCCAAAGGACACTTTCTGGAGCAACAGTCCAGACCAAAGGACTTAGCAGAATGTCATTTCCCTCGGGCGCTCCCCTCATAGTTCTCTAATGAAAAACAAGCAAAGATGGTCAGAAGCCAAAATTTCGAACAGGCATTTCAAAGTTCAGTTTCAGCCCTGTTGTTCTTCCCATGCTAAATCCTTTATTACCACTCACTTGGAAGTGAGTTTGCGATGTTAAGGGAGGTTGCTCAGATGCCTGTTCTGCTGGTTTTCAGCAGCACAGAGGGGCAGAGAGGAGCCACCGCAGGAGAGACAGCGCATGGGAGGAGGCCTCCAGCGGGCAGCCTGCGGAAGCTCGCACCCTGGGCCGTGCGGGCAGCGGGGAGAGCCAAGGTGAACGAGAGTCACATGCGCTCCCTGACGGAGCCCAGGAACGACCGAGTGGGTGGAGGTGAGGCTGTAGCTGCAGCCGGACATAACTGCTGCTGGCCAGGACTGCCACTGCCTGTCCTGTGTCCCTGTTTGCCTTCAGGACAAAAGCCTTTGACTCTTTAGTGTGCCGTTGTTTCTCCGTAGTCGCAACTTACAGCAAATTATTCTTCACCTAATTGTTTGATATCAATAACAATAGTAATGGTGGCCAATATCTACTGCTTATTACATGTCAGGTGCTGTTTAATGTGCTTCACAGGCATTGAACACCACCCTCTCCTCCCAGCAACTCTAGGAAGTAGGTACAATAGTTGTCCCATTTCATAGATATAGAAACTGAAGCATTGGTAATAAGTAATTTACCCAAAATTACACACCCAGCGAGCAGCAGAGATGACTCACACACCTGACTTCAGAATCAGTGATCTTAGTCATTAGAGGGTTTAAATGTAAGTGACTATCGGTCAGGCAGGCAGTAACAGGCTTAAGGATCGAACTGGCCAGTCCTAAAGTCTACAGTGGGGAGCCGTGGAAATCTCTCCCAGATTGGGGAAGGTCTGGCCAATGCACCGAGTCATATTAGTAGATGAATATATTTATTAAAGCAAAAACCACCACAACCAGAGTGACTCAGTTGGTTGGGCATCATCCTGCAAAGCAAAGGTCAGTAGCTGAACTCCTGGCCAGGCCACATGCTCGAGTTGCGGGTCTGGTCCAGGTAGGGGCGCGCCCGTTGGTGCTTCTCCCTCGTGTGGATGTTTCTCTCCTCTCTTTCTCCCTTGCTTCCTCTCTCTCTAAAAAATAAATAAGTATCTTTTTTAAAAAAGTGAAAACAATCTCAAGGGCTTAGAGTTCATCTAGGTCTCTTAGTAATCAGATGTGGATTAAGTTCCAACTTCCTTAAGGAGCTTAGTCCCTCCCCTTCTTTGCCCATACCGAGGCGCTGAACTCCTCAGAAGACGCCGAGGTAAGGTTTCTGCAGGCTCTGAGCCTTCTGGGTTTAGCCTCAACTACGTTCTAGCTCCTCTGTACATGCTGTGTTCTCTCTTTTAAGCTTCTGGAATGTTAATGAACAAACACTTAATTGAGTAAATTTAAAGATCTAATGGGTGTTATTGAGTGATTCATGAATCAAGCAGCATCCCATCTAGTCAATAGATAGATGCTCTGAGAAGCTGTACAGACCGGAAGGTCTTTATAGGCAGAAAGGTGGCAGGACAGAAGCCTTATTAGCAAAAGAAAAGAAAGGGTTGTTCAGGCAAGGACACCGTTGAGGGGGGCAAGGGTCTCAAGGCGTCTCAGCAGGCAGGATACCTCACCGGTGTCGGTCAGGAAATTCCAGCCTGAGGGGTAAGGTCCATCCCTGGCAGGGACGGAAGCTGCCAGTAAGTCTCGGTGCCTTGTCCTGGGGACAAGGGACTCCACGTGGGGCCTGTTTTGTTTGTTTGTTTAACAGGAATTTTCTTGTTTTCTTTGATATTTTAAAATTTCACTCTCGTGTTTCAGTCTATCGTGTCCTTTTTTTCCCTTATTTTCTTCTCTGGCAGGTTAAAGGCCCTTCCCGTTTGAGACTTTTACGCTTGTTCTCTGAGGGGTGCTCCTTTATTGTTCCTCCAAGAACTCCACCCTCTCAATTTTATTTGTATTCCTTTCCAAGAATATTTGTTAGGATGTTTTATTTATGTTTTTCTCCCATATCTTAAGTCTTAAAATTTTCTATTTATTTATCCTCCTTCTGGGTCCCTCTGGAATGCTCCTGGGAGGAGGAAAAAGTAACTTTTCCTCTACCCTTCTAAGTTCCCTGGCTTGTCTATAATCAAATTGACATGAGATGAATTAACCAAGGAGAAAATAACCAAATTTATGATGTATGTTCATATGGGCCTCTCCTAAGAACAGGAGGCTCTAGGACAGATTGGGCAGGTGAGGCTTATATGCCATCTTGCGTTTAGAAGGAGGGGGCTGTGGTTTGGGACTTCAAAGCAGAGGAAAGCCACTCACAGGAAGATGAAAAGCAAGTGTTTGGTAAACACATGTTTGCTGGACCATCTAACGGTGGGACCCAGGGAGGACTTTGATCAAAAGGGCCTCGCGAGGTTCCTTGCTGTCTATCGCGCGTTAGTTTGTATTAAACTGTAATTACCTTTAATAATATCTCCCTTCCTGACATGGGTCCTCTATCTAAGTTATTTTAGACAGTTAGGGGAAGGTCAAAGGTTTTTCCTGAGTCTTTTTTTCCTAAAAAAAAACAAAAACCAAAAAACACAACAACTTTAAATAATCAGTATCCCAAAAGGCATATTTTGAGGTGGCAAACTCTTCTTCCCCTCCTCATTCCTTGAATTAAACTTCCAATTCTGTACTCCATGGATTATTTATTCATATCACCTGTTATATTCTTTATTTAATCTATTACACCTTTCACACATAATACCTCTCTGCTTGGTTCTTCTTATGTTTTCTTATTCTTGTTGCATATTTTAAGTAACTTTTATCTCTTCTAGTTAGTATGCTAAATTATATTATTTGGTCATTTATTCTACTCTACTTTCCCTGGAATGTGAATTCTAATTTATCTACAGTTTTGACATCGTTGTTTCCCTCATCTCTCCTTTTCTCTCCATCCCTTTCCCTGTGCCTGTGAGGCCGTATTTTCCCGAGACGACTGGGTAATCGGTGTGGAAATGCATAAAGGGGAAGGGACGCGGAGCTTGTAGTCCCTGCTGGCTCAGCACTTTGGTAGAAATTGTAACTAAAACCTCTCTTCTACTCTTTCTATTCTATTTTCCAGATATGATAGAGAACATATGCTCTGACCACAAAGCAATACATTTAGAAGTTAATAATAAAAAATATAAATAAAATTAACTTGGAAATTTTTTAAAATTGCCAAATAACTCAAGGGTTAGAATGAAATCAAAATGGAAAATTTAAAAGATACAAGTATATGCTAATAAAACACTACACATCAGAATGGATAGGGCTGTATAAGCCATGCAATAGGGAATTTTGTTCCCTGAAATATATATTAGGAAGGAAGAAGGCTGTAAGTTAATAACTAAATGTCTAACTTAGGAATTTAGCAAATGAGTAACAAAATATTCCTTAGTATAAAGAAAAAGAAATAAAAGCACTGGCATAGCCATATAACAGCAAAGATACAATAGAGTATCCAAAATGTAATAGGATAAGGTGGGAACAGCGGCAGAATAAGAAGCCCCAGACCCTCCATTCTCCTGCAGAGAAATCAACTCAACAACAATACGTGGACCTCCACAAATTGCTCAACAAGTAAAGGATATCGATTTTGAAAAAATATTTAAAATGGACAAATACTTTGAGACCTGCAACTCACCAGTTCAGAATCAAAAAGAAATTAAAAGCCTGAAGAGTTCTGGAACTACTACAGAATTAAAGGAGCATCCCCAAAATAAAACATCAGGCACAGGTAGTTTCACTGACTGGTTTGTTAAACTAACAAAGAACAGATGACCCCTAATATAAAAATTGACTCTCCACATTCCCTGGATACAAGTGACTACGCTATTGCCATGATAAACAAGTAAGCACTAGAAGTGGCTTTAATAATATTTAGTAGATCAATCACAACTCACTTCAGCCAACCAGTGTCTGAAAACCAAGCGAAAAGTGACAGCCTCACACCTAAAACATCAGTCACTTGGCAACACACTCACTACAAATCATGCTCCTAAAAGTGACATTAACCTACAACAACAAAACACACTTCAAATATTTATAGCAACCCACTCCTGCCTCTGTAACCACTGCAAACCGCGCTCTAAAAATGACAGCAGCCCACTTCTGCCTGTATGTTCCACACGACACCAAAGCACTCTAGGCCAAAATCCTGTATAAGAACAGCAGTGTTCTTTTTTTCTGTTTAAAAACTTCATTCTTTTCTATTTTTCATTTTTGTTCAAGGACTGTTGTCTCCACCCCCCCCTCGCCACTTCCGCCCACCCCACCCTAGATCCTACCCCTCTTTGGCTTCGTACGTGGGTCCTTTATACATTTTCCTAAACGACCCTTCTCCCCTTCTTTCCCCCGGTTATTCCCCTCCCGCCTCCCCTCTGGTTACTGTCAGTTTGTTCTTTATTTCAATGCCTTTGGTTATATTTTGTTTTCTTGTTTGTTTTGTTGATTAGGTTCCTTATAGGTGAGATCATATGATATTTGTCTTTCACCCCTTGGCTTATTTCACTGAGCATAATGCTCTCCAGTTCCATCCATGCTGTTGAGAAGGGCGGGAGCTCCTTTCTTCCTGCTGCGTAGTATTCCATTGAGAACAGCAGTTTTCTTTTCTCAACCAGACCATGCATGACTCCCATAGCCTTTCATTTTGTGGCCTTCAGACCAATAAGCATGTTAAGAAGATGCCTTGTCCTTCTCATTTGTCCTTCAAGTTTTCTGCCAGCTAAGCCTGTTAAAAATGAGTACTCACTGGATTTGTAGCATTGTTGTTAACTTCTTTGTTTTCTTTTTTTAAACACTAGATTTATAACCAGTAGGTTTATAGGATCTGTTTTCTTAAAGGCCTAATTGACTTAAGAGTCAATTAGGCCTAAAGCATAGTATGACAATAAGACCTTTTGGTTTGGAGGGGAATTTTATGGTAAAGAAAAGTAAATATAGGCCTCTGTATATAGACTTTTGTTGCAACATTTGATAATTTTTTCAGTTAATCTCCTTGTTCTTTGATTTCCCTTTTGCTCGATTGTGTGTACAGTCCAGTCTCATATGTTTTTGTTTTGCCCTGGAGTGTCTTGTGTTGAACATATAAGAGAGAGCTTCATAGGAAAGCTAGAAAAAAACATGTTAGCAGGTCATTACTCTTAACAGGCTATAATGACTACAGTCTTTAAGAAAACAGATCCATGGAGACATTCCAGATTTCGGCCCCAAATTCTGAAAAGAGACAGTGGGAACAACCAGGTTGTAAAATACAGGAGATGAAGGTGACACTAGGTAGTTTCACCTCGGTGCCTGACAAACTCTTCCATGAGGCAACCCGTCACCTTCGGGACGCATTGGCCTTCTCTGTGAACAAACCCGAGGAAGGACGCATTGGCCTTCTCTGTAAACAAACCCGAGGAAGGACTCTTCTCTAGCATAGCAAAGGATGTGGCCAATTAATGCCTAATCTGTAACTTTATTTCCTTGACCAGGCCTAGGAAATCTTCCAGAGAACCTTCCAATCCTTTTCTATAATATTTTAATTTTATTTGTTTCCTCATAGTCATTTCATGTTATCTAATAACTATTGTCCAGAGTATTAAATTATTCTGCATAAACCTTGTCCCAATAGATGATACAATAAATGACTCAAAGCCAAAAACAGGATAAAATCACACCGACTGAAACTCAATAGAAAATCCGACTGCCTTTTCAAGGGGAATCAGCGGCAGAGATGGAAAGCTGGACAGTCCCTGATGGTCTCATGTGCAGCTTTGGTTGATGGAAAGCAAAAAGCGGACCTGCGACTTTTATAAGCTCCCACGCCACTGAGGAGCGGTTGATTCCTGCGTAGTCATGTGTGGTGTAATGAAGAAGATACATCTGGTCTTTGCCCTATGTTGTTGGCTTCAAAAGCCTTTGGAATTTCCTGAGTGATGGAAGTGCCTTTGGTTACTCATAACAAGCCCATTCTGACGAGGAGCTTATGCTCATGACGTGGCTCTTGGTGGGCCCACAGAGAGTTCCTTTTTTAAAAAAATAATCTTTATTATATTTTTTCCATTACCATTTAGTCCCCTTACACCCCCTTCCCCTCAGTAATCACACCGTTGTCCGTGTCCATGAGTCCTTTTTCCTTTTTGTTCAACCCCTCCAGCCCCTCACCTCACCCCCCACTTGCTGTCATCTGTTCTCCATCTATGGGTCTGTCTCTGTTTTGCTTTTTAGTTCAGTTTGTTCATTAGATTCCACATACGAGTGAAATCATATGGTATGTGTCTTTCTCTGACTGGCTTATTTCACTTAGCATAATGTTCTCCAGGTCCATCCATACTGTTGCAAAGGGTAGAATTTTCTCCTTTTTTATGACTGAGTAGAGTTCCATTATGTAAATGTCCCATAGATGTTTTACCCAGTCATCTGTTGATGGACACTTGGGCTGCCTCCATATCTTGGCAATTGTAAATAACGCTGCAGTGAACACAGGGGTGCTTATGTTCTTTCAAATTAGTGTTTTGGGTTCGTTCGGATACATTCCCAGAAGTGGGATTGCTGGGTCAAAAGGCAGATCCATTTTTAATTTTTTTGAGGTTTCTCCTTACTGTTCTTCACAGTGGCTGCACCCGTCTGCCTTCCAAACAGCAGTGCAGAAGGGCCCCTTTCTCCACACCCTCGCCAGCCCTTGTTGTGTTTTGATTTATTGATGTTAGCCGTTCTGACAGCTGTGCGATGGTTGGAACTTTTAGTCCCACCTCTGGGCAGACAAAAGGAGCTGGAGATTTAATTTAATCATGTAATTAATAACTTAATCAACTATGCCTACGCAATGAGCCCACAGTAAAAACCCTCACACGAGGAGGTTCAGGGGACTTCCGGGTCGGTGAGCACACGGGGGTTTGAGAGTGTGGCGTGCCCGGCTTCCGGGAGCGAAGAGCATGAAACGTCACCCCCCAGCCATCTAACCTTGTCCTGTGCCTCTCTCCCAGTTGGTTTTTCCTGAATTGCGTGTATATTTTTTATAATAAAGGTGTGATTTTAGTTCTAGAACTTTGCTGAGTGCTATGAGTTTTTGTAGAAATTTTATCAGGCCTAAAAGGGAAGGTGTTGTGGGAACTCCCCAACTTCAGCTCATCAGACAGCAGTGCAGGCGGCCAGAGCGCCCAGGACTTGTGACGGGCATCTAAGTGGGGCGGGCTCGTGGAACTTGGCTCTTCGACCTGTGGCATCTGAGCGGACTCCAGCTAGTTAGTGCCAGAACTTAATGGAAGTGTAGGTGACTGAGTCGGTGTCGGTCTAAGTCACCTACTAAGAATAGTGGGTCTAAGAAGTGGTTTTAACCCTGTTTATTTCATCAGTGATAAGTTCAGTGAACATGCCTTTGGAGGCCAAGCAAGCAATGCCAGTCTCCTGTTATGAAGTCAGCCAGTTTTCAGTGTGCGCGCCCCGAGCTATATCCCTAAGAAAATGACCCCACCCCCACTCTGTAACCAACGTAAGCCATGCTTCTGGGACATTGGTAGCAACACACTCGTATCCCTATATCCATCGTAGCCCAAAACAAATATCCTCCCAAAATCATGTCATCAGCCATTTGTTTTGTCCAAAGTGACTTTACCTGACAACTGTAGCTCTCTTTTAGTTGAGTAAGCCATCGATAAAGCCTTTTGGATACAGATATTGAGCTGTTGTTTGATGCTTTGACAGTGAAATAAACTCATAGTGAAAGAAGGAATACTCTTCAGCATATTCTAAGAGGTCAGTATACTCTTTAAAATGGTCAGGAAATGATAATTCAAGAAAGAAACTTTACCCAACTGTTTACTTAATGACTTATAGATGCAAATTTTCTAAACAGATTATTAGTAAATACAATATAACAACATGGTAAAAAAATATATAATGACATTCAGTACATTCCAAGTATGAAAATATATCTCCATATTAATGCTAATAGATTATATCATAGCAATAGAGTAAAAACATTTGAAAATAATTTAAAATCGTGTTTAAATTTAAAATAAATATTTATAAATTATGAATAGTCTTCAACTTGATAAAAAGCATTTATGGAAAACCTGTAGCAAATATAATCTCAAATGGTAAAATTTTAGGGCATTTCACTTAAAATTAGGACAAGTGAGGTATTCCTCTCATCACTTGTATTTAATATTGTATTTGAGCTCAAAATGCAATACTATCTAAGGAATGAAAAAGAGAAGATACAGTTGTTGCAGCTGGCAGATGAAATAAGTGTTTACACAGAAAACCCAAAGAAACTACAGATAAATTGTTAGCTATAAGAGGATATTTAGAAAGGTGGATGAACACAAGATTAATATATAAAAATCAATTGTATTTGCACCCACTAGTTATCAGCTAAGGGGTCATTAATAAATGTTTTTATGACATATCAAGATGTGACTTCTAGAACGTGGGTCAAAATGAGTGGCATTGAAGTTTATTTTTAAAAAGACTCCCAGTTTTATATACTTACTTGTTTAAATTAGGGTTTTTAATTACTTTTTTGCTTATCAGCTTAAAACTAAGAAGAGAGATGATCACATAAACAGGTGACATTCATCAATAGGTAAATAAAAAATTGTTAAAAAGTAAATTACCTCATTTAGGATGCATTTAAATATTTTACTGATTTAACACATATAAAATCATGTAAGACACTAATGCTGTTATGTTTGACTTTATAAGCGTTTATAAGTCTAATGATAACTTTGGCCACTTTGGTAAACGCAAACGCCATCCGCCCTTTTCTTCGCCCAAAGAGAGCCCTGCCCCCCCATTAGTGCCCCAGCCCCCTCCGCTGGAGCTGGGCAGAGCCACAAGCCAGAAAGCCAGGGTGAGCTTGGAGGCCACTTTATGCGTTGCCTTCCTTTCAAGGGTCACAGCTCTGAATTGTTTGGGGCCCAGAGCTTAAAAACAGCTGCTTCACACAGTACTTTGTCCAGGTTTGTAGTTATTTGCTCGAGAGTAAGCCGATACCTGTCACTCCCAATGGCTGCAAACAAAGCAACAGGGATGTCTTCTCACGTCGCTCTTTGTAGAATTCTAAAAAGTGCATCCTTTGCAAATATGCAATTGATGATGAAATATTTTAGATGCAGACTTTAAAATGGGCCAGTGTTTGAGTGAGTTTGCAGAGGTTAAGATGGGGGATGATGAGATCTATTGGTACATTTTTGTTTGTGATGCTCAGAGATAAAATCAGTAGGCTCCAGGATATGAGAACTGGAAAAGTTCCACACTAGAAATTGAGATTTTGGTGGTGTTGGTGCAGAGGTTTATCTTGGAGTTCTCAGAGAGGACGGTACCACCTAAGTAGAGACACTCTACTTAGGAAAAAGAAAAGTACCAGAAATCAGTCCCAAGGTACTCCAGTATTTGTTATTTGAGGAGAAAAAGACAAAGAATAAGTAAAAAAAGGGAGACAATGTGAATGTAATTTATAAAAGTCAAGAAAAGTTATTTAAGAAAGGTGAGGGTGGGTTAAAAGGGCGATGAGGTCCCCTAAGACACACTAGAAAGGAGGCCCCTGGATCTAACAGTAGCAGTGGCCTTGAGTCGAGTCCTGCCTTGGAGATTGGCAGGTTCAGGTCCAGACCACCATATTAAAGCAAGTATTGCAATGAAGTGAGTAGTGCAATAAAGCAAGTTATAATCCTCTTTGCTGGTAGAGAGTCTTGCCTTCAATTTCTAAAAAATGCAACGCCTGTGAAGCACCGTAAAGTGAAGCACAATAAAATGAGGTCTGCCTGTATATTTAAACTGTGATGCTAAATTTTCAGAGGCAGTGTGGAGATTCAGCAAGGGTAGTGCCACACGCGAGACCACTTGGTGGCACAGCAGGAAGTGGTCCACAGCGCACATGGCAAGACAAGCCTGAGGTGGGAGCTTTTTGGCAAAAACATTTCCAGAGGAAATGTTTCTTTCACCCTCTCTAATCCACTCATGTGTCTGGATATAATCAAGAGCACTCCTAACATCAATACATTCTTTTTAACAAAGGGGGAACTAACTTCTTTTTTTTAATTGAAAAAATAAGTGACACCGCGACCCTTGCCTCCTGTTTTCTCACCCTGCCTCCCGCGCAGGTAGTATCAACAGCCCAGCCATCCTTTCCTTGGCTGCTTGGCCTGAAGTGAGATGCTATCTTAGTAATTTATCTTCAACCTTGACTTCACTGCACTGTTTTGTATTCTTTCCAACCTTCTATTCAGAGAAATTCACAAGGGTAAGGTTGGATCAAAGGCATTGTTCAAATAAAGAGAAAGTGCCAACTACAACAGTCTCCTCCCTACGGTTGTTTCCTAAAGTTCCTGCCCCGCCTTCCTCCTGCCAGCCCGGGGGGTGGGGGGGGGAGAGCAGGGCGAGCCTCCCAATGGCTCGCTTCTCCCCTGACTGCTGTGTCAGGGGCGGGGGCTCATTCCTCGTTGGCTCAGCGCCCGCTCAAGGAGGCAGAGAAAACAGTCGTCACTGGTTGACAGGTTTCTCCCCCTTAAAGAGACAAAATTTAATAAGCACCAGAAATAAAACCATCATACTAGATATGTTTAGGATTCATTGATTAATTCCAATATAATTAATTTCTTTTTCTGTGGATTTTTAGTTGTATTTTTTCCATTGTCATTTATATCCCCCTTATACCCTCATACACTTGCACCTCCACCCACCACCTCAATGTAATTAATTTCAATTAATGTAAAAGTAATTTCAATTTTAAATCAGATATGTGACTTTTATGTTTTCTTACAGGAGAAAGAGTCATAAATAATGTTTGATGTAAAAAGAGCATAGATTAATACTTTAGGCAATGGAAAGTTTGAGTGGGTCCCATTTTATGGCTACCCTCATCGTTAGGAAGTAGAAAGCAAGATAATTTGCCAAAAACTAAGAAAGTTGAGGCATAGGGCTGAAGTTGAAGAGAATGGGATGAGTTTCAAAGGTACTCCCCTACGTGGAGAGAGACAGGACTAGAAAAACAGTGAGGAACTAGTTGGCATTGTTGATTGTTAAGTTATAGCGATGCCAGTCTGCTGTTTTATTTCTCCCCGGGGTGCCCAACAGGCTGCATTTAGGAAGAGAGAAAGCAGGTAGTTGGACTCATAGAAACTAGGATTTTCCCAGGTGGAGAGATTGGAAGAATATACTGGCAATGTGGTTGAGGGTATTCACTAGAAATTTATAAAGACAAGGGAGGTCATCTGAACTGGAGGCAAGCTGGGTGGCCAAGAAGAGAATAAGATTAGCGGGAAAAGTGAAAGAGCTTCCAAGAGAAGACATGGATGTCAAGAACTGTGAAGGGTTCAAGATTTTACCCCATTTGCAAGATAATCAATTAGCTTGCCACATGTCCATGAATGTGAGTAGAAGACACAGACTCTCAGTTTAGAGATGAACAATGATTGCTTACTCACAGGAATAAAATTAACCAGCATATAATCAATTTTGTACTGGTTCTCCAGGACCCCAGCCCCACAGGGTCACACAAAGGTCCAGGCAACACCTGTACATGCAGTGGTTTGGTTACAGGAGAGGAAACTTGAGTTCAGGGCACCCAGACGTTGGTCAGTGAGCATGCCCGACTCTGCTCTGCTGGAAGACATTGTATTCATTACACCGGACGGTAAGCACAGCCGCCCTTCACTCTGGAGGGAGACACTCTCTCCCTCTTAAGGTTATAAGCCAACATGCCCCTTGTTCTGGAGGGCGACTCTCATTCTTCGAGTCAATATTTTATCCACCCATTCTTTCAAAGACAGTTCAGAACAAAGGGTTCAAGTACCTCACTTTCAAGATGGGCAGAAATGTGAGACAACCAGGGACGCTTGTCTTCTGACAGTGGTCATCCGATTTATGGAGTTTGTGAAAAACTAATTTCAGCTGATGACAGTTTCCTGGCTTTTGTTTTGAGAGTTCACGGCTGAGACAATACATGAACCAAGAGTTGGATGTGCTGTTTCTTCAAGTCGAGGTTCGTTAGGATGATTGCAAAGTTTCAAGGTGAAAGGAAAACACGAGTTAAAGTCTTCAATAGGAAGTACAGGACATTCGTGTGATAACGTAGTACACACTACAAGTGTGTACATAAGTGCAGGATATACAGGACATGAACAGCAGGGGCTACAGAGGGCAGAACGTCTTAGGGCTCGATGCTATAACCTCCAGCAAGCAGGGATGTAAGACAATGAATATCATTGACAGCTGCAGAAAACTGCTTTTATGTTAAGCAAGTTGAAAGATGCAGGCAAAGAAAAATACATTTTTGAAATGTCACCATTGGTCCTAATTCTCAAGATTTAGTAAGTGTTTCTAATGAAACCCATTGAAGATAGTCATTTGGGAACCTGATACCACTTAGCACACTGTCTTTTGTCTAAGACTGAAACAGATTCAGCTGCAATGCCCGTGCAACAACGGTTAGAAGACAGTCCAAAACTACTCAACTCCAAAATGCTTCTACAGGGTTTCCATGCTGCAGTTACTCTCTGTATACCATTTGAAAGAAGAATAATTCATTCATTTATTCCCTCATAGAAGCAGTAGAGTTGGATCAAAGTAAAGGACCAGTATATTTTAGTTAAGAACTCAGGCTACAGGGTAAGGCAGAACTAATTTTAAATCCCTGGTCTGCTGCTTAATCCTTGTTTAACCTAGAGGAAATCAATTAGTTTCTATTTTTTTTATCTTTAAAGATGAGGCAATGAGAGGAGGAATAGAAAGAGGAGGATGATAATAATAATGATTGTTTTAGAATTAAATAAGATGAAATATAAAGATTCTGATAACTAGAAAATACTTCACTAATGGTAATTATTATCACTGTTACATTTTATTACTATGCTGACATAAAGTTCATTTTGTCATCAGACAGACATACCCTCACCACACGAATCAAAAGATTAGGTATTTGTCTTTAAGTAACCTTCAATCATACCTGAAATTATAGTGACTCCTCCTTAAGAGCAAACTTGGAATACCGAGTTAGCATTTCCATTTCGGTTTCAATCAGCTCAGATCAACTCAGCAGGTGAAATGGTTTTTAAAAGTCTATTACTATTCTAGGTTCTTATAATAAATGTTTAAAGAAGTCTCATGAAGAGCTGTCTCATGAAGAATGCAAAGTTTATCACATATGACACAGATGTGATCTCTCAGAACATCTTTTGTTGGTTCATAGTGGGTGCTTTAAAGGACTCTTAAGACTGCATGTAGATTCAACAGGAAAAATTGCCCTGTTTATTTTGAGAGTTTACTCAAGATAGAGGAAAGTTGAAAGCATCTTAAGCCAAATAAGAGCAGAATGAGGTAACATTTAATTTTGCCTGATAACTTCCATTAAAATGTAACAGCTTTATTGCTTTACTAAGAATTTGACATTTGAGTTCAGCCTAAAAAAAAAAAAGTGGAGTAGAATTAAAGAAGAGAAATTGAGAGAGCATTTCAAGCAGAGAAGCAATAATAAACAAAGACCTCATGAGATATAAGGGAGATCAAGTGGTTGGGAAATAGTGTCTGAAAACAGAGTACCCGTAGCAGTAACAGATGTGAATGTAGAGTAAGTGGACTTGAACATCCTGCTAAGGATTTGGACTTGACTAGGACATACCCATGAAATTTAAACAATAAATGCACAGACAGGGGTAGGTAAGATTACTGGCAACAGAGTAGGTGATCCATTTTGAGGAATAAATGCTGGAAATGAGATTTGATACTAAAATATTCAAATAAGAGATGGAGAAGATCAATGAGTAGCACAGGGAGTAAGAGTTCAGCCTTGAGAAAGGTTAGCATCGTTGCGACCAGTTAGATGGGGGAACTGTGAGGGAAAGGAGAGATACAGACACTTTTTAAGTATGTAATGAAACAAAATAAGTAGGTAACGATGGTGTTAAGTAAAGTTGGTTTGACCATGTGGAATTTCTCATTCCCTGCTGCAGCCATGTGGAGTCAGCCACGTGCTATCAAGGTGAGGCGTCGGCAAGCCTTTTGTTGAGGACCACTCCGTAAATGTCTTGGGCTTGGGGACCCACACATCCTCTGTCACAGCGACTTGGCTCTGCCATTGCAGTGGGAAAGTAGCCGTATCAATGAATGACAGTGGCCGTATCCTAACTAAACTTAATATGCAAAAGCAGGCCTGGGGACCTGTGCTGGAGGTGATGCTTGAAGATGCGGATGCAGCAAAGTTCACCCAGAAAAAAAATATTTAAGGAAGGAAACACGAGGGGTTATTTTTGTAGAAAGCTGAACAAGAGGAGATAATCAAAGAGCCAGAGAGTAGTCAGACAGGTGGGAAATTAACCAGCAAAATGCCAGGTCATTAAAAAGGAAGGATAACATTTCCAGGAGAAAGGAGTGGTCACTAGTGCCCTGTGTTTTAAGATTATCAAAGTAACTCCATCAAGCAGCGAATGGTTCAGTCCAGCTGAACTTGTTATATTTTCTAAGATAATCCCAAACAGAAGAAAGGGTTAAGGCAATATTCTTATTAGCGTTCAATGAATGCATCTCAGTAATGATTTCTTTCCAGTGTCGACAATGTGACATCAAAAGGAGGAGGAGGGAGGGAGGGAGCGGTGAGCGAGTGTTCAGCGTCGCGGGCTGCCGTGGGGATCACGATGCAGGGGCGGGACGGTGCCCCGGTGCTGGCGGTGCGGTTCCAGGGCACCCGGGTCCTAGCGCCGCCTTGAGAGAACACCCCCCACACACAGCGCCACTAATTATCCGGTGTAAACTCTCGTAAAATTAGTTGGGAACTATGGCATCTTTTTCTTACATATTCCCTAAATGAGAATGCTTTTGTTTTGAAACTACGCTTTCTTCACTTCTCATTTTTCAGGGTGGAACAAGACTCAGAACATTTGTTAGGAGTTGGAAATGAATGAAAAAAAAAATGATTCCTTTACTGGAAACAATATACTATAAAAATACTTTGCAAGTATTAAACCAAACTGGACAAAGAGAATTTATAAATCAATATTCAAGAGCTGGTTAAAATCACATGTATTTCCTTCCTAAAGAATGTATGGTTTCTATTCAAGATTTGTGTTGTGAACCTAAAGGAAGACATAATCCTACATCCTATTTGTGGTAATGCTTTCATGGGAACCAAAGGAAACAAATAATAAGGAAATAACAATTCTGATTGCTTCATATTCCAACCTTATAAAAAGTGAATATTATTCACTAAGGTTTACTTAGCCGCAGCTCCTGTTGGCTTTAATGGGACTTCTGCCATGGCTGGAGACCACAAATAAGGTCCGTGTTTCTGGTAACAGAAAGACTGCCCTGTTACTGTGGAGAAACTGTTAAACCACAGAGTGAAAGAAAACAGTTTCATGTCACTGGAGAAGTCTCCAAGTTGACTTCCATTAAAATGTAACCTTATAGTAGGATGTGGATGATTAGAAAGTACTTAGGATAAAGGACAAATGTTACTTTCCCGAAAGAGAAATTGTGTTCCCGTGAAGGAAGGTTGTGGATGGGACGCCTAAGGATACTGGCTCCGTTCCCATTCTGACACTTACTTGACTTGTCTCCCTTGGCAGGTTACAAGCCGGTCCTCGTGTCCCCTCCCTCCCCATGCCAAACCCGGGCCCTGGTTCCCCGAGTGGGACCACCCTCACCTTCCTTTCCTGCAGTCCCTGCCTCCCGCCCCCTCCAGGCAGCCGGCCACTCCTTCCCTGCTCACACTGTCTGCGTCCTTCTCACGCAGTCCACGTCACGGCAGTCTCTCCGCGTTTCCCATCACTTTCTCATGTTTGGCTTTAAGTTCCTCAATGACTAAAATCTGCTGTCTGTTCATCCTTACAAACTGGTCTATTTAGATGGGAATACTGACAAATCCACAGAGAACATGTGCTGAGAAAAATCAGCTCTTCGGAATTCCAAGGGCAGAAATGTAAGTGTCTAAACCAGTTTGGGATCCTGTCCAGTGGGAAAATGAGTATCCTAAAGCAATTTGTTAGATTTTTCTTGAAATGTCAAAGAAAAAGAGTTTCATCTAGGCTTGATTATCCAAAGCCTTTCTTTGTTTTTCTTCATAATTAAAACCATAGAATTTTTTTTTTAACTGGAATGTACTTTTGGTGATTATCTAGTCTGTGGTTGGACACTGTTACTGTTTTCACAATAGATTATTTATTAAAGATACATCTTATACAAAAAAGTGTTTACGGAAGTGATGCCTTGAACAGGGGTGGGAGTCCCTGAGCCCTGCTGACCTAACACGGTGCAGTTCTTAAGAGGTTACTTGGAGTCAGAAGGACTCCACCAGAATATTCTTTCTCAATTTACAACTGAGACGACAGGCTCAGAATGTACAAATTGTTCAGAACCCTAGAGTAACTAAGATTTAGTGTCCGATTCTGAGCGTAGGGCCTCTTCTACTATGGTCTTCGTAACCACTCTTCTTTATTGCTTATTGGAAAAACATCCTTTTAGGTCAAAGGAGCCTCTGCTGTATTTCAGCACAGACAGCGGGCCTCCCTCCCTTGCCTTCGATGGAGTTGCCTGATCTCCGTACGGAATGACTCAGACTTTCCCTGACCTCCAGCCAGTAACACCAGTTCAGGAGCTTTTTCAGTCTTATTTGTTTTAGCTAATCCAATGATTGGCTTGGCAGTTACTGTCCTTCATTTAAAAAAAAAATCATGAATAAATATGCTTCCTATAAAGTATATGACTAATATATTGAATTCATGATATACGAAGTCTGTCCGGAAAAAGTCCAGCCAGTGTTACTATAACGAGAACAGTTTGTACAACATCGATGTGAGCGGGCAGCCAGGGAGGGGGGACTGGAATGCGCATGCACATACGATGACCTCACTGTACTGGTGAGTGAGGTGATAGATGCCGTTGAGCGAGCATGTGTACTGGGTGGCCGTCACATTCAAAATGACTGAGTGAGTAGAGCAACGAATCTGCATCAAATTTTGTGTTAAGCTTGAACATTCCTCCATGGAAACCATTTAGATGATTCAGAAGGACGAAGCTATAGGCAACTGGTCACTGACAGCTTCATCACGACAATGTGCCTGCTCACACGTCACAGCGTGTGCAGAGTTTGCTGGTGAAACATCAAATCACCCAGGTGACTCAGCCCCCCACAGCCCAGATTTGCTACCCTGCAACTTCTGGCTTGTCCCAAAACTATCAGCTTTGAAAGGCAAGAGATTTCAGACCATTGACAAGATTCAGGAGCATACGACAGAGCAGCTGATGGCGACTGGGAGAACGGTGTGAGGTCCCAAGGCACCTACTTTGAAGGGGACCGAGGTATCGTTGTCCTGTGTACAATGTTTCTTGTATCTTGTGTCTTCTTCAGTGAATGTCTCTATTTTTCATACTACATGGCTGGATACCTTCTGGACCAACCTCATAGGGCTATTTGAAAATGATATACATGGATGGGAAAAAGAAGTACGTGGGTAGGAAGAGTCTCCCGTCAGGACCGCCCTTAACTTGGAGGGCACAAGCGTGCGGAAGACTTATATGGAAGCTGATATATTGTGTATCTAAATATTTGAAGGCTGTCGGTCAAGCTACGCCCATGGCCCTGCCCACGTTTCTGTCCTCCCACCCGGCTTACCCTGCTCTGTGAGGACTGTCCTTGCAGCCCTGAGACCTCAGGAGTCCCAGGCTCTGTCCTGGACAGACTCTCACTTCACGGTGGGATCTTCTGTGGACAGCGCAGCGTGGAAACTGGGTGGCGTTTAGCTCTGTTTTTAACCCCCCGGGACCGGGCTGGCTGGGCTCCCCCGTGATTGGGAACAGACGAGTCTCTCCGCAGCCCCTTGCTCCTCTGACTCAGCACCTCCAGGTTAAGCATCGCCCTAAACTGTTTCTTGTCCTGCAATTCTTGGTTTTTACATTTTTCCTGGGCAGAACTCTGTCAAAATAATCCACTTGATGCACTGTGTAGCCATTCCTGGACAAGAAAAATGCTAGAGGTTTCTGTAGTTTAATTGATGCTGATACCAATGCATTTTACCTTGAAATACACTTAATGAGCCGTGTGTGAAGCAGAAGAGGAATCCTTTCACTCCCTGTCTCTAAGAATGAACAAACAAATACACATGTTGTTGAGTGGAAACCTTCTAATGATGTGATTTCTAGGCCAGAATATTGGGGATTTTTCAGCTTTGGCTTACAAAGCATTATAGAAGCAACATGTTAAATATTTCTACACAGTTGGGGTAGGAATTGTTTTTAAAATTTTTGAGTGTATAAAACAAATGATATTATTTATTTCTTCTGACTAAATGACATATGAGACATTGTCTAAAGTTAGTCAGAGGAGAATGACTAAAATACACATTTCATATAAACCGTTCACTCCTGAAATCACTTTATTGAGTCAAAAAATAACGCCCTCCACCATCAGCTAAATGCAGCAGCTGACACGAACACGTAAAAAAGTTTAGACACCCTGAACCCCCGGTCCTTGAACGTAAGAAAGAGTACTGTTTCTGTAATGTTTCCGCTCCTGCTGTTATTTTCCACTGACAGGTAAGAGTGAGGTTTTGACACTCTTAATATAACATAGGGTGTTAATCTTATAATCACCCTGTCAGCGCTTTCTGTTGGAGTGTTAATGGCCACCTTTCAGCCACTCAGAAACTCGTGCCAATGAAAATAATACCGGCATCTAGCCAACCAGAAGTTATTCGGCTACTTTTTTCTTCATTTTTTTAAAGCAATGAATAAATTAAAAAAGAAAAAGTACCAGCCTTCAAGGCAGACGCCTGCCTCTACGCCCTTCTTCCTCATTTCCGCAGTCAGCTCTGTTTGGTCACACGGTCAGACCTTTCCCCTTGGTCCGAGTCTTTGCATGACCTTTGAGCTATCCTAAGTACTTCGTAGTTATCACAAAAATATTCCCAGAAAAAGACCTATCTTGCCTGAACTAATATAGTATTGAATGCAAATGTACAGCCTTCTTTCAACCAAATTGAAAGGGGCAACTAGTGATATACAATTAAGAATCGCCAAAGAACCTGTGCATTTGAAAGGGACAACTAATGTTTATATAGGTATGTTTATTATACAGTAGAAGCTTCTAGAGTCCATTTAATACAGAACTTTGAAAGAGAACAAAGTAAGGAAATTATTATAACCTAAATGTTAAGGTTCTGCATTTGGCTCTTTATTCATGGCCTGCAACTTTTGTCTTTTTAATCAACGATTAATCAGCAATCAAATTAAAGATTAGGAGGAAAAAAGGGAGTTGATGGTATAGTAAAAATTATCTCACCAGCTGATAGCTCCTTTTTCTGATGTTCATTTCTCTCCTTTGATTTTTCTTTTCTCTCTTACCTTCTAAAGACATTCATTTGGGTTTGAGGACTTCCATTTCATGTTTACTGCTGTCTTCAAGCTTGTCTTAAGTTATACTCAGCCATTCTATTTAGACGTTCAGAATTAGTGCTGTGTGTGTGTGTGTGTGTGTGTGTGTGTGTGTGGCTATATGTTTTTGTAACATCTTTGGCAAGAAAATAGCTCCATGATATATAATTTCTTGTTGAAATATCAGGATATTAAACATTACAAATACACTTTTCCCAGTGGAATGCCTATTCCTCCATCTATGACTATCATAACCACCAAGATCAGAATGAAAATAAACACATAGTGAGCTCAGTTTCTCACTTTTTATTCCACCTTAGCTGCTGTGCCTCTTATATCTCTTATGCGGTATTTAAAAAGAAGTGATATAAACAATAACACTAAGAGTAGTATTGATTGAAATGAAGAGTTTCTGCAATCATTTGCCTGATTTATTTGATGTTAAAGATAAATCTGTCATCCTTTTCTTTGCAATCGTAACACTTAGATGGGGTTTTATTTTTCCTAATGGCAGACTGCACATGGAAAATGTATTTCCAAGAAATAAAATCCAAAGACATTGACAATATTCTCTTTTCATTGAAAAACTAAGAGAAATGTATCAGCAGATCTTTTACTGGCTTTGGCTGTAAAACAGAGAAAACAATGAAGTACCAAGTTTAGAAACAATTTTATGAATACATGGCTCACATACTTTTCTGAAAGAAATTCCCTTTCCAAAATGCGGGTGAAAAAAAAAAAACTCAAACTCAAATTGAAAGCTAAGAATCTCAAGTTCAGTTAAAAATATGAACGGCAATACCATACGGTTTGTATTATATATTATATTTTTTTTCCAGAGACAAAAAGTAGGAGTAGGAGGAAGTCAGTGAGTAGAAAACTTAATAATGAGAGTTCAACTGACTGTCTCACTTGAAGCCGTGATAGTTGACTCCAAGAAAATGTATTGATTCTACATCAGTTCTGTCTCAGATGTTTCGTGTGGTAGAACTTCAGTGAAATTATGGCATATGTAAATAACCTGGCCTCTAAGACATTTTAATAGATTAATTTGTTTAGCAAAAAAGATGCTAATGTAGTTTCAAGTCCTTAATTTCATCTGTGAAAAGAAATCTAGTTAGATGAAGGTTATCCTACTTTTTCCAGAGGAGAGTCTGTTTTTAACTTCTTAAAATTTTTCGTGTCTACGCGAGAAGAGAAGGGGTTAGAGAGTAGTAGGCAGACATTTGGGTGCAAAGTGATGACATATCTTCTTTGTTTGCTGAGGAGGTAGGGAGCGGTCAAGGCTTGGGTTAGGCATGGTAGAAACTGGTTACCCAGACCGCTGGGGTCAGCATGTCACACTGTTTGTTGACTCAGCAATCAACTCTCCTAAACTTAAAGCATCATAAAGTACTATTGAACATGGTCAACGACTTGGAAACATTCTAGTCAATGACTCTGAGGTCCCTTAACATTGTACAGCCTGTCTCAGACTATAATTTGTTTCACTCATCAAAGATATTTTATAACCCCATCAAATATAGACCACTTTTCTAAAGATAGGGAGAAAATTTTTGCTTTTTTTTCTGTTGTGTCATGTTTAAATTGCATGAATTAAGTGGTATTTTTATTTACATTTCTATTCACTATTCCAAATAAGTAACCAATCATTAATTAGATTCTTATCAAAGCAGTATCCTTTAATTAAAAAATAAAGCACCTTCATATTCTTTCTCTTTCTCACGATTCCATAACTTTGTAGAGACTCAATTTTCACAGCCACTCATATCTTTCTTGCTCCTGGATATTCCAGTGTTGAGTGTCTCACATTCGCCTGAGCTCCGTTTTCCAGTTACTAAAAAATATGGCATAATATCAGAGGGCTGTGTGTGTGTGTGTGTGTGTGTGTGTGTGGAGGTTTGTTTTTTTACATGCTAAGTAACAAAAAGAAAAATTCTAATGAATAATAAAAGGCATCACATAGCTTTGTTCTGTAGCTCTATATGAACATATAAAAAGACAGCAACAATAATGGTGAGTAAAGACCGCAGTTTGCAAACAACACAAAGCCGCCTCTCGGATGGCCTCCCAGAGAGCGATTCCATTTCAAGGGCAGGAGGGGGCTCTCGGGGTTAGAGGGAGGGCTGGACATGGACGGCTTCGGAGCTGTCCCGAGCGGGCCTCCGTGGGTTGGCTTGACAGCCTTCCCCGGGGGTGGGTGGAGCCCAGCTCGCCGGTTCAGCCTCGCTGCCCCCGCCGGCCCGGGGGCGAGGCTGGCCAGCGCGAGGGGCGCAGCCGGCCCGGCCATCTGCGGGCAGCTGCGGCGAGGAGGGCAGCGCCTGGACTTCCTGTTCCACCGAGGCGACTTTCAACAAGGAGAGGCACATCTGCGCATTAAATTGTGGTTCGGGGTGGCCAAAATATTAAACTCCATTCCAGTAATATTTATCTTTATAAGTGAAGCACTATGGTTTCCCACCAGCAGCCAGGAAACTCATATAAAAATGTGATGGTTAGGTAATGAGAAGAGAAGAGAGGAAAGTAACTTACTTTTATAGATACTCTAAAACCGACCAAATGAAGTCTTATGTTAACATACTCTAATAACAGCAAAACATTAATGACTTTGACGTTATAGGTCCAAGTCACTGGGGACTGACTGAAAGAAACAAGTGTTAAGACATTTACTTCAGCTGATGACAGTTTGCTACTAATTAAATCATTAACTGAGGATTCTGCAACATTTTGGCAGTACTCAACCTGCTTGAATCCGTTTCTCACACCTAGTTTAAAGGAGTGCTCTTGCTTTCTTTCTATCATTAAATAAACTGCTTAATTAGCAGTTACCTTCTAAAGTGTGCCAAGCATAGCTTGGCATTTAGTCTAACTAAACACAGGATACACTAAGAACAAACTTTTAGAAAATTACTTTGTGGCCTTTTATTAAATGTACCAGATGGAAATGCAACATAACACAATAAAACAAATCAAAAAATAAATTTTCTACAAAGGTATGAAAAAATAATGTTTAAACCTTGGGAATGCTCGGGAGAAAAATGAAAGGAGAAATTGAGAACTTTTATGTAAATGAAGATTTAAAAATAGGGTAGATGATATCAGTAGCTACTTTATCCTCCTGCAAATAAACTTGAAAAATTGAATAAGCAATAGTCAATCCATCTCATTTTTAGTTACACTCCAAATTATACCACCGTAATGTATCACAGAGAACCAGACTTCCCTCCCTCACCCAGTCGATCCAACTAAGAAACTTTTAACCTTCTCAATCTCAGAATCTACTTTACACAAAAGATCATCAGGAAGAAAAACGGACGTGTGAAACCACTGGCTGAAAAGCAGCAGATAAAAGACAAGCGTTTGAGATGGGCCAGTCAGTGTGGACTTCAAAAGAGGATTCCCGTCTGAGGCTTGCGGAGAAATGAAGCATGGCCGGTGTGGTCCAAGTTCAGAATCCATTCGTGGAAACGAGAATCACTTTGGAGGAAACAATGAACTAAACGTGACAAAACCCAGGAAGTGCTTATGTGGCGCAAGAGAACAGGGAATTGAATTGAAGCTTGAGGGTGAGAAGGGGGTTGGGGGGCGGGGTGGCAGTAGAGGGAACGTCCCAGGGAAGGCAGCGGTGGCCCCCAGTGCAGACCCGGGCGGGCGGGCGGGCGAGCGGGCGCGCGCACGAGTTGCGTTTGGGCGCAGGAATCTGGAGAAGCAGCTGAGGATCGCTCGGCGTGGGACAGGGTCGCTCGAGTCTTGATGGACGTGCAGAAGATTCACCTGGACAGACCAAGCGTCTGGAACGACAGGGAAAGATGTTGGTTAGTTGGAGGCATCGCACACTAGAAGCCTTGAAAAGCACAGGGAAGGAATGCAGAAATATTTGTACTTGAAGCAGCGGGACGGAGCAGGATGAGTCTCTGATATAAACCAGAAAAAAAGGCTGGAAGGGATTTGCAGCAAGGATCTATCCCCCTCTCTGTTTCTCTGACATGATAAATACCAGTAGGTTTAAAATAGAAGCCGAAATCAACGGAATCACAGAGACCAGAAAATGTCCTGCCAGGGAAGTGGAAAACCCACAGCTCCATCAATGATATGACTCAAACAAAAAAGAAAAAAGCTTTTAAATAAAAGGGCAGCATTTAATCAAGCAATTGAGAGGAAATGTCAGCCCCTACTGGTCTCACGCTGCTCAGCCACAATTATTCAGGCCTTAACCTCCAGTGCGAGGGCTGCCTAGTCTGAAGCCAATTGCCCTGCACGGAGCAGGGAGGGAGTTCGCTGGGTCCTCAGCCTGCACTTACCGCTTCTTCCTGGTCAAACCCTGCGAAGTTAGCAGAGAGGGGGAGAGGGGAAGGGAAGAGGAACAGGCAGGGAAGGTGGAGCAAGAAAGGATGAGAGAGAAAGAATGAGAAAGAGTGGAAGAAGAAAGCAAGAGTAGGGCCACACGTAGACGAGCAATTTCAACTACTTAACTCTTTTTCTGAAAGATGGAAACCACATGGATGGGTAAGTGTCTTGGCAGAGGAGAACTTGCAAGCTAAGTGCCTGCAGAGAGGAAAATCAAAGAGAAAGGAGATAATTTTCTCCTAAAGGACTCTGGGCTCGGAGGTAATAAACTGCCCAAACCCACAAGATACAGCGCAGACCCGAAAACAGAGACACTGTTTGGAAAAGCTGTGTGTGGAACAGTTGCCACCCCAGCCCCGCGACCCCTCCAGCCTGTCACGTCTCCCAAGGTGTGGAGCCCAGTGGCCACCCTGTCTCAGGGACCATCCCTGTCCCGGGCGCAAACACACCCTCCACTCCTCCTCTGGACAGGACCTCGGGGGCCACGAGTCTGTGAGATGGAGAACTTGAGCCGGGGGTTTCCAGACTCAGGGACGGCAGGCCCAGGAGCCGAGGGCGACGAGGAGCCATGGGGACAAACGGGAAATTGCGCGTTAAAACTGACGCTCGGTTACCTCCCTCGGCCCTTCCCTCAGAACCTGAATTGCTGAGGAAAGTAACTCCACACAGAAGAAGGGAGGATTCTTCTCTGGAGAAACGTCAGTGTCTCAGAAAAATGACGTCTAGAAATCCACATTTGGAAATCTCCCAAGGAAAGTCCGTTTTTTAATCTAATCATGCTATTAAAAAGGACCTCCATTCACAGATCCCCCCGCCCCAGACAGACACACAGTCTCTAATTAACCCCTTCCTGGAGTTCTCGCTTTAATATCAACGAAGAACAAATATCATTTGGGAAAAGCCTGCAACATTAAAAAATAAATAAATAAATAAATAAATAAATGAATTAGACAAAAGGGAAAAAGGGAAAACTTGAAGAAGCAGGAAGAATACCCTGAAACACCGACAACAAGTGTCAGCTATGTAATAGGAAAAGCTCTGTGGTCTGTGCCACACCAACAGAGAGGCAAATAGAAAACATTCAGAGATCAACAAAGAACTCCTGAAAATTAAATCCGTGGTGCTGGAAATGACATGCTTTCAGGAGATGGAAGGTGGATGTCCCCAGCCACGGAGGTCCTTCCTGAGGGAAGACACACGTCCCAGCCAGAGCGGAGCCTCCCTGCCCTCGGCTCGCATCGGTCCTGCTGTTCCCAGACTCCCGGGGATGGAGCAGAGGTGACGTCTCAGCTGCCCTCCTCAGCCCCTTTCTGTCCCTTGACTCCGAGACATGGAAACTTCATTAGGAAATAACTGGATGATTCACAGAGTTGCACTGTGACCACTTGTCACTTTCTTCAGTCTGCGGGCAGGTGGCTTCCAAGAAGATGCCGTGTGCAAGCGCGGACACCATCAGCGAGTCTCCGCAAGGAACTGGGCTGGAAGGGCTCAGTCCTTCAGGATGTGTTCTCCAAAAGCCCTTGAAACATTTGAAGCTTGACAATTGAGTCACTGTGTGGAACCTATAAGGTTTCCACTTACTTTCAGTGGACTATAATATTTTGTTTACAAACCTGTATAAAATATAAGGTTCATGTAGAGAGACACTAACAAGATATACATCGTATTGATTGAAATTGGTAACCTAAACATCATTAAATATTTAATAACTTTTCACAATGAAGTCTTCACATTACCCTCTTGCCCTAGTGTTTCAGTCTTGGGAAAAGTTTAATATTAGCTCTTTATTACTTTTTAAAGAATAACAGTAGTTACATTTATTTAGTACAGGAACCATGTTAATGTGTGATGTTCAATCATGTCTTGTTCAGTCTTCATCTTAGAAGTTTTAGTATTTAAATCTGTTTACATGAGACTCCACCCATCCAATCTATTTGCCTTTATAGACAAGTTATATCACTATGAGCATTTCCTGAAATACAGTAGCTGAAATTATGCCCCAAATACTCCAAGCAAAATAAGACTAGAATTTTGTACAAACCAAAACTATCATATTAAGGTTTCTGATAGTCTTCTTGACTGTTACAAAATATAAGCCAGCATCTTCAGGAAATAAAGGAGTACAAGTTATAAACTATTGTTTTCCTTCCATAATTTGTCATGAATGAAATTTATTAATTAACATGATGAATTGCAAGTTTGGGACTAAGAAAGCCACTAGCTTCTCTACCTAATTGATCTTCTGTTCTTCTAGGGTTTTTTCCTTCCCATTTCCTCAATTAGTATTCTGAGGATAGATATTTATAAGTGAAATATAATACTTTCACTTACCTCTGGTCATATTACCTTACCTGCTTACATAGTCTTGTTAAACTATTCTGAAATTTAGCCACAAAAATCTGCTTCTCTGAAGAACTTACTTTTTGCTACTTCCTTCATCCTTCATTTCCAAACCATTATAATAATGGTTAAATTACATATGTTTGGTACCAATCCAATAAAAGCCCATCAGCAGTATTTATCTATCAAAAAAAATCAGTCATGCTTCACCTGCCCAGTGTTTACCAGCACATTTCTTCTAGCCAACACTGCAACAGGTTATAAGAAGTACAATATTGGGCATCAACTGAGGGATATATTATTTCTGCCTAACAGTTGAGGGAGAATTGACAAGTTCCAATCTATTGGACATGGGACACGATATCTAAGAGAGATTCTTTTTTTTCTCAACAGATATTGCTGATTTAGATATTTAATAATTCATCCTCCATTATAATTCTGTTGGGCTTTGTTCATGATTGTTTTTCAGAGGTATCTATGCTGCGATGTCATTCTTTGTGTGGATTCTGTAACATGATTCACCTAGCCTACTCCACTGGGGGTTTCCAGAGTTAATGCTTTCAGAGCTGCTTAGAGGTTAAGGTCCCCTATTCCCACCCCCACCAGCAGCTATTCACCCAAGCCCAGCGCAGAGGGAGCTGGTAAAAATGCCCGCCGCTCCACTTCCCCCAGGCAGGGACTCAGCCACCTGCCTTCCCAGCACTGCCTGGGGGCCCAGCCTCTGGTCAGCCTGCATCTAGGTGCCGACTGCAATCCCCTGCACTGGGACACAGACACCCTCAGCTAGTGGGAGCAAGAACAAGAGATAAGTGACTTACCCCATAGAGAGTTCAAACTAACAGCTGTGAGTATTCTCACCAGCGTCAGGAGAGCAATGTGTGAACAAAGTGAGAATTTCAACTCAAAGATAGGAAATATGAAGTACTCTCTGGCCCTGGCCAGGTAGCTCAGGTGGTTAGAGTGTCCTCTTGATACGCCAAGGTTGTGGGTTTGATCCCCCAGGCAGGGCGGGGCACGTATAAGAATCGAGCAACGAATGCACAAATAAGTGGAACAACAAATCAATGTTTCTTTCTCTCTTCTTCTCCTCCCCTCCCTCCCCCCACTCCACCTCCTACTCCTCCTCCTCCTTCTTCTACATCTTCTGTCTCTCTCTCTTTTTCCCTCTCTCTGTCTCTCCCTTCCTCTCCCTTCCTCTCTATAAAATCAATAAATAAAAAATTTAAAAAGGAAATATAAAGTATTATCAACGTTTCCTTCTTGAAATCAGAACAGCAATATTCATTGCTTTTTAAAGGAGTCAAATCTGTCTTCAAACATATTTGTGAATGTTTAAGGAAAATACATGTCGTTTTACATTCATCCAATTTGCAGGTATATAGATAACTCTTATATCTGAAATACAGCTACCACATGTCACTCGTACAGATCAGATATTGCTCAGCATATTTTTAAGTTCTGGGAAGCTCACTGCAGTTCAAATAAAGAAGCCTAAGGGTCTTGTCCAAGCAGCTGTGGTGCCTATTTGAATTTTAGCCTCGATTATTAAAACCTCAAACCACAAAATCCCCCTAGGAAATCTTGCATAAGCATTGTTCCCATTGCAAAGGGCTGGGATCAGAAAGGAAGCAAGAGGTCCATGCTTTAGTTGGCTTCAGAACATCAAAAACCAAATGGTCAATTCTTCAGATGTGTGTTCATAACCCCTTTTAAAGGCAAGGGAAATTATCTGTGTGGATTTGGAGAGAACATACCCCCAAGTAAGCAAATTAAGAAATGCCAAAAACAACCAAATTTCTTTGCTTAAAAAAAATTTGGCTTAAACAATCGTTATTTTAAAAAATAATTTCATGCAATAGGTCAAGTAAATCTATTCATCAGTGATAGAATTTCTATGACAAATTTGAAGGAAAGATTTAAAAAATATTTTAACTATATTTCTTTTCTGGCTTAACCAGAAAAATACAGTTGCTAAACTATTTTTGAAAAAGCAGTTATTTATACTTCTCTAAATCAAGTATCTCATAATTCAAAAATTGGTTATTTTTCTACCAGGGTCTGATGGGAACATTTTCATATTTGCTAATGACACAGCACGTAAAACAGACTTCTTGTGGAAAGCGCTTCTGGAATAGCAACCCTTCGGAGAGACAAGGTAATTTTCTTCAATATCCTAAAGAATGTATCTGATAGACAATATTAATTTGGCGAAGGAGAGGTGAGTAAGGGAGGAGCGGATAGGGGAGTTATTATTTTTGAGGATGTGGGTAGGGAGTCTTGCCGAAAATACTGAGTACTACATCCAAACCACAAAGGTTTACTAAACAGAAATTTAAATCAAAAGGCAAACAGGATGTTCATCTGGGACACATTTTTGAACACATACTTCTAATACCACATGAAAGCTGCACCATCCAGATGTGAAAGCAATAAACTTTAAACAAAAAAACAAACAATGAAATAAGAAGTGCAGTTGGACAATAGCCTTTACTCCAGAGCACTTGCCCCGTGAGGTGACTGGGTCACAGACGCAGCGAGCGGTCGGTTGTCTCAGGGAGAAGCGGGAGCGGGTCCTGCAGGCCTGGGTTTCCTCCCACTGGAAGGAGTGAAACGGCGGTCTGATTTTAGGAAACGCTGTGCTTTGGCAGCCTCTGCTTTCTGGATTTCTTAAGTTATCTACTTTAGACTGAAGTGGAAACTTATTAAAGCCAGCACTTGAGTATCAGATCAACTTCAGGAAGGAAAACAGAGGAAAAAAAATTGTTGGTACATACTGTACCCAGAATGTTATGAAGCAAGAAGCGAGTAACAATTTCCGTGAGTTACCTAAGGCCAGTCATCTTATCGCAAATACAAAATGATAATGTCATTAAAACTCAGAGCACTTTGGGATTTGCAAATAAGAAAGTCTTTGCTAAGACTTAAGGAAATAGCACATGCTGTGGTAACATAAAACTTTTATTTTTCAAAAAGTTGGAAGGGAAATTTTTAGGGTATCATTTAATTATTTTTCAGGTTCTTAATTTTGATATCTTAGATTACAAATGAAAGGTAGCTAGGCAGCCTGAAACTCATGACTGGAGTTTTGTGTGTTGTAAAATAACAAATTTTAAGCATTTACATTCTCTATGTTTCTTAAAATAAAGAGAATTCTCAAAGTCTAAAGCCTGTATCCATGTCTAGCTAGGTCTTCCGTCCAGGCTGTAATAAGCACTGGCAGATGCCGTCTACCAAAGGTCCAGATGAAGCTTTTGTCAGCTGCTGAAAATTTTAATTGAATATAAGAGTCTGAAATAAGCATTTGGATTCCCGCCCCACCCCCACATAAATTTTGAAGATCAGAAATGAAAACTTCCAAAGTTCAGTTGCTTAAATACTTGTTTTCTTTAAGCTTTATCTGCAATCGTCTTGATACTTAAAGTAAAAGTGTTTGAAGTTATTTCTGATGATGACAAAGTTGCATGTTTTATAACCTGTGCCGGAAGGAAATGAGCTCAGGGAAAGGACCAACTTATAAGACACACTTATTTCAGAGAAGTAGATTATTGTTATTTAATGATTATCTTAGAAGTATTTGAAATTTGCATTATTTCACTAAAAATATTTCTTACTTTGTATAACTTTAAGTGTTTTTGACAATTTTGCTTTCCTAAATAGGACAGAGATTGAGCTACCATAGTTTGCAAAATAATAATAGCCACAGAATATTTTAAACAAGAAAGTGGTGGATAAATACAGGGGTAGGTGGAAGTAGGTTTGCAGTTGTAATAGAAATAAATAATACAATAATTAATAATGCAAGAAAAAACCCTAGGTTTCATGTACTCACAACTGTAAGCCTACGTTTGCCAGCCCTCTATTGATTTAAACCCAAGAGAAGCATATGGTTGGGTTTTCCTTTCTCTTCTATTTCATTGCAATGGATGCATATGACTTTACTCTTCATTCTCAATTTGCTTATCATGTAGTTTTCTCATAATAGCTTATCATATTTTGAAACATGAATTATTTACTTAAGATATCATTAGATTTTCTTCTTTAATGTTTTTAAACTTTGCTTTTCATTAACGTATTTGCTCTTGAAATTTTTGAGGTTATATAACAAGTGCTGTTTTACTAAACATGTTGAGGAGTAACCTGTAGTATACTGTTAGTGGTAGACTGATACATAACAAATCACCACAAATTTAGCAGCTTAAAAAAGCCCATTGATTGTCTCACAGCTACCACAGGTGGGAAGGTCAGGCACGCCCTCACTGGGTCCCCTCACAGATGAGGGCCGGTCGGGACGCAGGCTGGGCTCAGGGCTGATCCCCGCTTAGATGACTCCTGGGCCGCAGGCAGGCCTTCGTGGTTGTCGAGCTCAGTTTGCTGTTTCCTCGCTGGCTGGGGGCTTTCTCTCAGCGCCCAGAAGCCACCATGGCTCCATCAGGTGACTCTCTCACAATTTAGCATCTCATTTCTTCAAAGCTAGTCAGGGAGACTCTCCCTTTAGTCTATTAACGGAAGTCTTATAAAACATGGTCCAGTCCTGGGAACGATGTCCCCTCCCCCTCCCACATTCTGCCGGCTGAGAGCAAATGGCAGTCCTTGCATGCGTGCACAGGTGGGGGGATTCCCCAGGCAGGGGTGTCCAACCCACAGCCCGCGGGCCACGTGCGGCCCAGGGTGGCTATGAATGTGGACCAACACAAAATCGTAAATGTACTTCTTATGAGATATTTTGTGATTATGAGTCGTAAAGTATTTCCTGTGTGGCCCAAGACAACTCTTCTTCTTCCAGTGTGGCCCAGGGGCGCCAAAAGGCTGGATGCCCTGCTAGGGCTTCGCACCAGAGAACTGAGTTCACGTGCGCAGGCTTTGAATTCTGCCTCCCGCGTGATGAAATTTCTATTATTTTACTAATTTAGAAGGATACCCTATCTGAAACTATTTCAAGCATTCAAAACATTACTATAAAAGTGGGAGATGCTTATGTTCTTTTTCACATGAAATTAAATTTCTAGTCAACGTAACTAACTACATGCAGAGAGTAAAAGGTACAGATATAGTTTGGCTCCCTATAAAAGAGGAAACCACACAAAATATTTTTTTCAAATAATACCACTTAATAAGAATGCTTTTAATACAAAAGTAATATATTTTGGCATCTCTGTCTACACTATTTTGAAATTCACTTCTTTTGAACATCTGTTATAGAAAAATTTTTTTTCTTTTCCTTTTTATTCACTTATTTGACAAATATATATTGAATTTCTTCTTTATTTCAGGCTTTTTGTTAAATTCCAAGAATGTAAATTAAAGAATAATGAAAAGTTACGTCTTTGTCTATTACTAGCAGTTCAACATTGGACAAATCACTTCACCTCTCATGCCTCAGTTTACTCAAGTTTCAAAGAAATATGTATAATTTTGATACCATTTCATTTGCAAAGTATTCTTAAGGAAAAGACATAGCAAATGCCCTTTGAAAGTTCAGTCTAGTGATGCGGAGAACATCACAGAGTTAGCCCTGTTATCATTAAGCAGAGCACACAGAAACATATGCGGAGTGTAAAATCTGAGATGAGTTTTGATGGATGAGTGGGAGTAAGCCAACTGTGTCAGATGAGTTTAATAGCAAATGCAAACAGGTGCATGAGAGAGCCTGTGTATTAGAAAAACGGCAAATAAATCAGTTAAATGGAATGTGCTATGTACACAGAGAGTTGTATGATACTAAAGTGTCCAGATAAGGACAGGCCAGATCAAATAAGTACAGGCTGAAAAGCTCAGACTGGGTCCTGAGTAATGGGGAGCAACTGAAAGAGAAGTCAAACGATCACCCGTATGCGTTTTAGAACTTATTCTGCAGGAGGTGAAAAATATGGAGAGGAAATCCCATACAGACAGCTGCCGGAGGCTGTTACGTGAGCAAGGCAAAGGGTAAGAACGCTGGTCGAGGCGGTAATGGTGAGACGGACGTAGCTGTTAAGGGAGGGGTGTATCTAGTGCCTGATGGCTCATTGGAGATGCAACAGGAAGACGAAAGAGAAGGAACAGATGACTCGTGGAGTGTTTGATTAGGTCGATGGTCGTCTCATTATCTGACAGTGGGAATGGAGGAGGAGGACAAATCTGGGGAGGGGAGGAAGATGAGTTGAGTTGCGGAATGTTAAGGTTGAGCTTGAGATTCTTCGACATATACTAGGAAAGATGTCCAGCACGTTATATGATATATGTAGTGATAGAGCTTAAGAAAAATATGTTTGCTAAAGTATATATTAGCGATTCATCAACATTTCTATAGAATATTTGTGAGTTCATCCAGGTAAAGTGAAATACGACCAAGATTTTAAAGTGGTATTTAAAGTGGCGTTAGAGGAAATAAAGCCTGGGAAGCACTGGCCAGAGCTCTAGGATTAAAACCTGGCCACAGAGTAATCACAGAAACCAGCTGGTGTAAAAGAATCAAGATAGAAGTAAAGAATCACATACCAAATGCTACGGAGAGAGAGAGAGAAAGAACAAAGACCAGAAAAGACTATTGGTAATGCTTTTGGTGACCTTGACAAGTGGCAGTTTCAGGCAGCAATAGGAGAGGAAGCTGAAGTTCAGTGGGTAGATGAGTGGACGACAGGGCATAAAGTGCTAAAAGCCAACGTCAGCTGTGCTCGCAACGCATCTGGTGATGACGAGGCCAGCAACCAGAGCCGTGTTTAGGAACAGAAACGATGCTGGAGTTTTTCTCAAAGTGCATACGTAGCTAGTGATTCCCTCATGTGCTCCATATAAATAGGCCTGTCTATATATCCTTCTATTCATATAGAGAGAGAGAAGGGTAGAGGAAGATCTGTAGATGTTTATGATATATAAAGATGTACACGTATATATCTTCATGGTAGTCATGCTTCATGACATGTTCTGACTTTTCTTTATCCTTGGTAAATATAAAATATCTATGAACTAGGATGACGAGCAAATACTTAATACATTAGCCCCTCAGTGGAAACGAAAGGGTTTAAGAAGAAAAAAGTTTTCTCCCCACCAAGCCTAGCCTTCAAAACTTTGGCGTTGCCATTAACGCCCGTCCTTGATTCCAGTGTCCCTGCTGCGCCCCAGTGACGGCCTGCGACCCCGCACAGTCCGGCTCCCACACCTCCAGTTCCCCCAGGCCAGCGGACAGTCTGGCAGAACTGAGGCCAAGGCCTCCTCCGGAAACATAAAGGAGGAAAGAATGTTCATCTATTTAAAAAATATTACTATCTTTCTATGTGACATAGACTTGGCAGGTTTATAGACCCAGAGTAAAAGGCAAGTAGACAGGAGGAAGATGGAGGCCCGACTCGAGGGAGCCCATTGGTAGGCGGAACTGCCGAAGGCGGAGGGCGCAGTGTCAGAGCACAATTAAAGGGATTTGCCTTAAAGGACGGCCCAGGACGGCCCTGCCCTTGCCGGGGAAGAGAAGGGCTGGAGGCCTGTCACAATGGGCCGTCGCTACACTGCCACTCTGCTGTCAAAACTGCCTGAGTCCGTCATGCACAGTGGTTTTGTAAGTGAGTGCTGTCACTGCGAGAGAAGTTCCCATCCTCCTGTGATCCTAACTTCAAATAAATCCGAGTCATTTTATTAGGAAAATAATAACCCTGTCCATTTACAGCACCAGCACAAATGTCTTATTGTTTTTGCTCAGATGAGAACATTAGCAAGAACCAAAGTCACAAAGTGGCCTATTCTCCACATCAGCTGGTTTGGGTTTTAACCAGGACAGATGCCTTGTCTTGTATTTTCTTTCACTGTTTCCTTTTATTATGTTTCCTTAAATGACTTTCTTTTATTCAACTGTGGATATGAAATATGGCCACCAGATTTTAGATGATTAGTTCATTCAATGAGGAATATATATTCCTGTTTCAAACAGTGCATCTGTCTGCTCTCGGGAATGTTAAATAATAACAATAGCACAACAACCGAGCAGCTTAGGATAGGAAATGAAAACCACCGTGAGCTCTGGAACACTTGGAAAGACACTCTGGGCGGAATGTAATTAAGTAGTTGGAATTTGTGGTTTAGGCCACCAGGGTTAAAACTATGCCTCCTGAGCAAAGTGCCTTCGATTTTTCAAAGATCAGGAACATTGGCCCATGTAAAAGGACGATCAGAGCCTCCCCTTTCCAGGCATCTCCACCGTGAATATTGATTCTATGTGCCTCGCAGGGCTGCTTCCGCAGCGAGAGCCAGGAGGAGAGGGGGCGCGTCTTCTTGGGAAAGGAGGGGAAGGAGTCTTTGAGGGACATGTGCTCCAGTGACCAGGGGCCGTCGTTCAGCCTCATCTGCTCAGCTGAGAAAAACAAACCCACCGTGACTGTACGTGTCTTTAGCAGGAAGATGCAGAAGTGAGGACACCGACACCAGAAGGACTCTTGCTGGAGAGCCATTTCTCTGCGTTACTGCCTGCTTCCTCTCTCCAGAGTCGCAGCTCCAAAACCGCACCACGTGCAAGGGATCCAGGCAGTGCATGCGCACCAAAAACTACCGCATAACATGAAGTAGAGCCCCTCTCTTACTCTGCCTCTACCGTGGAGAAAGGGGGACAATGAATGCTGATATTGGGTAATACAATGTGCTGTCGGCTTAATGAGGGCTCCCAGAGGCCCCCCAGTCTTAGTCTCTGGAAATAGCCAATGGTAGTTTATGTAGCCAATGAGACTTTAGAAACTTGATTAAGTGGAGGAGCTGGAAATGGGGAGATTTCCCGAATCATCCAGAAAAGAATCCTTGTAAGTGCCCTTACAAAAGCAGGCCAGAGGGCACTTTGACCACAGAGAGGAGAAGAGGGCCATGTGAGGAAAGCCAAGGTCAGCAGAGTCGGAGAGAGAAGAACCTTTGCCACTGGCTTGGAGATCGAAAAAGAGGCTCTGATCCAAGGAATACAGGGTCCTGGAGGAGCTGGAAGGGCCTGCGAGCGGTTTTCCCCCCAGAGCCTCTGGAGGGAGCCTTGCACTGTGGCACCTTGATCTCAGTCAAGTGAATCCAGTTAGGACTCCGTGCTGCCGCCCTGTAAGAGGATGGAGTGTTGATTCTGCGCAGGTGACAGCGGCTCAGCGCGTAGTAATGTGTCCCAGCAAGCACCGGAAACTACGGTACTGTACGTGGCTGTGATCGATAGGTAGCTGAATAAGCATCCTGACAGTTCCATAACTTACTTAACCGAAGTCTGACTTTCACTCTCGTATTCTGAGAAAATCTTGTCCCAGTTTCTGCCACGATGCCTTGGAAAAGAAGAAGAAAATGTAGATGACTCTTACTTAATATAAATTATCATTGCCTTCAGAATCTCTTAATCTAGAAAATGAGAATAACATAACATGACAAAATCTTTCTCTGCCAGGTAATCGTAAAGAAGCCAAAAAAACTGTTTTCCTAATGTAAAACTGACAATAAAAACTAATGTAAATAGCAGCCCTGTGAGCCTTCTGCACCCCACCGTCTCCTAGTGGGACACACGAGGGGGTGTGTACAAACTTAAAATAATGAAGCAAAGCTGGTTGATAATTTTTCAATATACTCTTAAATAAATGAAAATGTTTATTGGGAAACAATTCGTTTAATTATCATTAAGATAATTAAAAATGCCATCCAAACTCATTTTAAAAATAAGAATAACAGATTTAAACTCAACTTCAATTATTTTACTCAGAAAACAATCTTTTTGGGGTTTCGCTTTTTTAATTTTACTTGTTTTCCAAATTTCTTAAATTATCAATCAGTTGTGTAGGGATCAAGTAAAGCCTTCAGAATTAATGAATTTGACATGTTTTACAACTGATAAATTTCAGTAATGTCTATCCACTTAAAATATTTTCCTGGCCACATTCCCCAAATACAGTTTTGAGGCACTCTACTAATATTACTTTAATGTGAAAGAAGTTTATTTCATATCAACTGAAATATCTCTAGTACTTTCCCACTAAAAGATTCTATATTTTAGTAAACACTCATTGAGTGTTTCTCTCCATTTATATTATCTTATTTTAGACACTCATAAATTCTCACCTGTGTTACTCTAAGTGTGACAATTGGTTACTTTTCGCTGCCTTTTCTTCAACCACCAGTTTTCTAGTCTATCACCAGTATTATCTTTCTAATCACAGTTATTCCCATAATTAGAAATTTTCGATTGTTCTATAGTGCTCTTAAAACCCACACTCCTTAGTGTATTTTATATAAACCTCCATAAATATCTACCATTCTCTCCAATCTCATGTTTTGCCATTCTCCATTTTAACTCAGAAAGAAACATCTGAAGATCCTCTAAGTTCACTGTTGCTTCTGGCCTTCATGCAGGTTCTTTCTGTCTGAAAATACTTCTCTGAAATACAATATCTAGACGTGATTAGACATACGCTTCTCCAGAGACTCCAAGAGAAAAATATAAGCTGTGAAGATCCAGAAAAGAGTAGACCTAAAATCATGGATAAAGATAAGTTACTCATAGAATGTACTTACAGTGAGAGGAGGTTGTGGATGAAAATCTGAATATTGGCATTAGAATAATAGAGAGGAAAACAAACTCTTGAAGGGGATTTAAAAACGAGCACTCAGAAAGGTTAAAGGAAAAAAGATCAAAACAGTGTGGTATCATAGAAATGTATGAAAAGGAGCATTTGACATATCACAGTGTTGCTGAACGAGGCGACTGAGAACAGACCATGCCTGCTGGCTTCGCGATAGAGGGCCCTCGGTTGTCAGTGGAAAGGGGAGGCTGGGAATTTGGAGATGTGAGTCCAGATTTCAAGGTCGGAGTGTGCGAGATAACAGAAGAAGAAAAGCTAGACCATTGGCTGATTTAATACATGATGGAGCCACCTTGATAATGTCAGAAATTTGGGGCAAAGGGGAAAGTCATGTCGTCAGTGAAGCCTCACTGATTGATGACAGGGGTCAGTAAGTCATAGATCCCAGAAGGATGCTGTTTGATAACCGCATAGCAGATGTTTGAGCCTGGGTGGGATGGAGGGGTTCACACACCTATGAAAGAAAACGATCTGGCCTGGTAACCTGGGGAAAGGAGGGCGCAGCCCACGGAAGTGCCCTCTGGTCCCCCCTCTGAAGTCTCACTTAAACACTTCCTTCTGGTGTAGAGCATATTTCATCTTAAAGCTCAATTTGAAGAAAACACTTTCAAATTTTGACCAATAAACGAGCCATGGATGTTATTAACTCTCCTTTACGTCCTCAAGAAAACACCCGGAAGCGTGCTTCCAGGTGGAGACGTTGTTGCCTGCTGGTCCTTTCCCCGTCTACATACACTACGCTGCACTTGGTTCTGTGCTGTTAATAAGGGTTTTCCACTCCTCCTTGTAAGCTGAGTTTATGAGAAAAGGGTTTCTGAACCATAAAAGACTGCATAGCAGAGTCCTCAGAAGCCAAGCTGTTCAACCTATCAAAGCCTTAGCTCTTCTCACCAGTAAAATGGGGTGAAACAAATCCTATAGTTATGAAGGTTATTTTAAATAAGCAGAGTTTTAAAAACACTTAGCAAAGTGTGTGGCACATAAATATAGCTGTTATCTTTAGACTTGTTGACCTCCCATGCCCCTGTCTACCTCATTTTTTAATTTATGGAGAACTCAAAAGAATAGTAATCAAGAAAAGGCAGAGTTTTATCTCTGACACACAACACGAGGATGTTACCTAGAGAACAATGTTTTACAACATCTTTGAAAGGTAGGTCCAGTTCACATGCCATCTTCCTTGCTCATGGCTGTGTGCACCGGTTGCTTCCTTGCCAGAAAATAAAGTTAGCTCTCACACAGACCCAGGCATTGACTTGGATCCGAAATTCTTGTTGATGTGTTTTTTTCTAAGGACACTATGTTGATTGGTCAACATAGGTCTAGTTTTTTTCTTGCCACGTTTCCAGAAGGCATTGCCAAGTCATGCTGTCCTTACTGATTGCCTTTCATCTGTTCCTAAACACGCCTATATGCCTTCTCATCTACTGTTTCTCTCACTCCAATAATCTCTTTCCATGTTCTCTGTCCAGTAAACGTGCACAGAATTCTCCAGACCCAGGCCAACAGGTGCCCTAGACCAGGTGCTGCCTCCCTTCGCAAGTCAGTCGTTCCCACTTCCGAACGCGAGCAGCCTCTTTACACGACTCTGATGCACGTGCATGTCGGAGTCAAAGAAAAGCTTTTTAAAACTCACATAACTGAAGGGCTTATCAAGCATGTATGTTTTGAAAAAGAAAACAATGATAAAAGAAACTCCCATATGTTTCTGTTGGACATCCGTGGGTAAAAATAACCATTCTCATATAATATTTATAAATAGAACTACTGGTTTTTATGTTTTTTTTTTCTCTGCTGTACTCTTAGATCTCTGAAGGGAAAGGCTTGGTTCTGCTTGTTTGTATCCCCCAAACCCAGCATGACGTTTTATAAAATGCACTGAAACTTTCAGTTAATAAATTAATAAGTAGAAGCCAATGCACCTCTATTAGAGCAATTGCATGGATATTCAGTTATTATTACAGCTAAGAGGAAAAGCTGTAGTCCTTCCATTGTTGCATATTCAGTTCAAGAATGTTTCTGCCCCAATTTGACAACTAAAACCTGAGAAGTGCAAATAACTTTACAAAAGCAACTTTGGCTCTAAGTAATATAATGGCTTATAGCTGCCTAGCCCTGTGTTTAATACTGCTGTGGACAGATATTGCAGGCCCTGTGTCACGGTGATAAAGTGACAGAGAGCAACCCTTCAGGCCACACAGTGTGAGGGTGAAATCAGATGGTATGATTCAAGAAGTTATCACATTTTGAAATTTTGTGAACTCACAAGCTAAGGAATTTTTTCTCCCCTTCCACTGGCTTCTATCATGGAGACAGGATTGATTCCTGAGTAGCTGAGCAACGTTGCAGGGTCCACGTTCTGAGGGGCTGGCCCAACTCAACCCGCAGGCTGTGTTCAGTGGGCAGAGAAGAAATAGAAACATGAATTAAAGTACAGTTACTGTCACCTCTGTATCTTAAAGACTGAGATCTGAGCAACTGCTTGTGGCCTGAGAAATTCTTATCGTATTTGTTGGTATTCATGTTTCATATAAGAATGTAACCAGCTCCACAGGAATCAGCATGGGATTCCTGACACAAGAGAATTGGTAGCTATCAGAATATAAAAGAAACAAAATATTGAGGCAGAACCAAGACAAAGACCTCTGTTAAACATCTGGACAAAGATTTCAACAAACAGGAACTTTGATTTTTTTTTTTTTAATGGAAACTAAACAAAGCCTGCTCAAACCAGGCTATGCCACATGGAGGGTTATTGTCCTAAGCTAACAGGAAGATTGTAGGTGATGAGAAAGCGGAAGCAAGGCAGGGCACAGCGCCTGACACTGGCAAACGCCAGTCCCTCCGCAGCATCCTTGGATGTGTCTTCAGAGACAGTGGTGAAGCAAAATAAAGCGCTGAATAACCAACCAGTAGAACTTTGATTTTCTTTTTTTCTTTTTTCTTTTTTTACCCAAGAGTGTGAATGGAATGAATTGTATCAGAACAATTTGCTTTGTTTTCTTAACCATTGTCTATACAGTTTTATAACTAATTCTTCCTGTGTTATTAGTAACTTGTTTTACCATCATAACAAATTATGAGTTCTTCAAAGTGCAGCTCAGCCGCAGCACCTCTGTGTGTCTGTTTAACCCCAATGTACTGTAAGTGGTCAAGGATTTTCCATTTATCAAGTCCTACCTCTAACTGGCGTCATAGCTCAGCCACCTGGCAATAGTTTGTCATCTTTAGAAGCATATGGGTCCTACATGACAAAATCAACAAAAAAAGAAATACTGTATTTTGCTGTGTATAATGCTCACTTTTTGTCCAATTTTTTGAGGAAAAATTAGGATGCACATTATACATGGATATAATGCTTACATGTCACAGGTATAATAATCCCCTGTTTAATGCACACAAAACGTGGGTGCCCATGATACACGGCGAAGCAGATCAGGAAGGTCGCTGTGTTTCCGCTGGAGAGCAAAGGGCTATGCGGTGACCTGGATCTCTTAGAATATTCATGTTAAAAAATCACTTTCGGGTCTTACTAAAGGCATACATTTGTTTGAAAGCACAAAAAGGTTTGTTTAAGAATAGCATGTTCTCCCAGACCCTCTGTCTCAGCAATACTGTGTACCCTGAACAGGTTGCCTGGCGCCCCCGAGCTCAGATATGCAGAGGGTGGCTTACGTCACCTCACTTGCCAAACTGCATTTTTAAGAAGTCTAAGTTTGCTTAATATTTCAAGAAAATTGCCTTCATTTTATTGTTCTTATTTTATTTGGCAAGTTAAACACGAGTTACCAACGGCATAGACCTCTTACATGTCCATATTGTTAAAGCAAAGAAATGAACACAGACACAACCCAAAAATTCTCTGAAGACGTTTTCTCAGGGGGAGGACAGCACACAGAAAATGAATAAGCAAGCGCTGGGGACAGTAGGGCGAAGGTGGGCGGGCTCCCAAGGCGACTGGGCATGGCGCCGAATGGCAGCGTCGCGTGGACGTGGGCCTCGTGGGGCGGAGGGGGAAGGAAGGGGGACCAGGACGAGAGAATGTCCCTGATGGAACTGGCAAGGTTTTAGCAGTGAATCAGAGTTGCCAACAAAATGAAAGGAAGAGTAACCCCGTGAACAACAAGACATTTAGGCAGGACTACGCTGCAAACGCCTGGAGCAAAGACTCCCTTCTCTGGGCTGCGCTTCCCAACAGCACAATCGTGCCTCTGCTTCACCATCGTTAAAGGGACAGACTTCATCAAATTCGTCCAGCGTTGACAATGCGGGGTCGGGGCGGGGGGTGGGGGGTGAGGGAAAGGAATTTGCCTAGTCCCAAATCAAAGCTGCTGTATACCGATTTAATATACTTAACAAATCTCAGAGCAAAGAATGGGTCATGTGTCAGTCCCTTCAACTGAATAGCTTGGGGAAAATCAAACTAGTATACATTTGTTGAAAAATGGTGTAGCCTCCATGAAAAACAGTACTGTGGGTGTTTCAAAAAAATGAAAAGTAAAACTGCGGTCTGATCTGGCAATCCTGGTTCTGCCTACGTTTATCTATCCAAAAGAATTTAAATCAGGATCTTGAAGAAGTATCTGCACTCCCATATTCATTTCATTTTGAAACTACAATGCTGTATGTTGCTGGATAGATTAGCTAATTCAGGGATAATGTTGAAACCAAGAGCCCCACAGAATATCCATCTCCATGGGAAATAAATAGATTTCAAAGGGAGATTAAATAGACATAACAAAGATTTGCTTTCAGCCCGGCTCATGAAAAATTTATTAGAAATCATCATTCCCAAAGTTATTCTGAAAATGACTTTTAAAAATCCCTAAATTGAGTAATTCAGTCAGGCCTCAAAATTTAAAGTTTAAGAAACTGCTGACCACTCTGTTATCTTAAACAGTGTTACCATAGTGCTTTATCTTTATTTTTATTGGGAAAACAATAAATATTAAGGCAAAGTATTCTGTGTATACATACAATGTTGTTCCTTCTTATTTTAACTCTGAAAAATAATACATCTGTTTAACATCATGACTGCTCTGGAATTCTCATCAAAAACTTTTTTCACAGAGTATTCCAAGAATATCCTTTTGTTTCCTTTTAATGGGTAGTTTTAAACCCACTGTAAACAATGGGAGCTTAGCCTTTCCCTCCGCTCCTTATACCCTTTCTGATAAATCAGAGAGCAGAAACATTTTAAATGATGTGTTTATGTATTAGATATTTAGTTTATCAATTATTTCTTCCCCTAGTCATTCTCCCAGAAACAAGCTGGATGTAGGCAGAGACACAACAGGCCCTTTTTGTCAGCAGTTCACTGTTCGTCTGCATACGCGCTGACTCGCACAGGACGTGCCCGGTGGTGTTGCTATTCTGGTCCTGGTTTCTCTGCTGGAAAAATAGAGCTGCTTCTCTGTGAAGCCCGGCCATTCCTATTTGATTGCCTGAAGAAACCTATTTACCTGGACTCCACTATTTTAGCGCCTTCACATTGCCTTAACTGCCACGTTGTCCCACCAGGTTGTCACTCATTCAAAAAGAAAAAATGGGATCACAGTACTGGGTGCCACATTTTAGCATGGTCATATGAGAATCAAGGTGGTCTACAAAGTCATATTCATTCACATCATTTATTTTTGCATAACCTACAAAGTAAATAAAACATGATTTTGTTCTAACCTTTCCTGTTCGATTTCACAACTGCTTACATCTTATTTCTCCCTGAAGGTTTAGTGTATCCCTTTTTTTCATGCCAAATCTAAATTCTGCATGTTTTAACCATTACATGGCTGGTACACATTCATATATAGATTTTGGCACTACCTAGTTTAACATAAAAGACAATTCTATTAAAAGTCCTCTTCAAAATTATTAAACTGTTACATGATGTTTAAAACTCATTAAAACTAAGATCAGTGTGGCTTTAGGCTGCTGACATTGATACCATGTTTTTGTGCAGTCTTTTCAGGTGTTGATGGCTGTGCAATTAATCTAATATATTTTGAATGAATCGCTTCGTATCAAATATGAAGATGCCAATTTCTAAGCTTTATAATCAGTCACGGGAGGCCTGGAAGCCTGTGCTTTGCACCCCGCAGCTGCTGGGTCAGTGCTCCCTTGGCGTCCGCGAGGCCGTGAGCAGGGCCTGGACGCTGCAGGCAGAACAGCAGGCAGTGAGTGGGGGCGGGGGGTGCAGCTGCTCCATTGCCCGTCAGGGCCTCGCGCGGGTGGGTGGCTTCTCTCAATGGCAATGAGGGGGAAACTTACGTTCTTTTTCAAAAAAGAAATGGTATCTCTCCACGATAAAAATAGTATAATAAAATAATAAAAATTTGAAGTGTCTTTAAGTAAATGCTAAACTGGAGGAATCAAAATCAAAATCCAAAATACTGCAGATAAAAGGGAAAACGCAGATCAGTGTTTTCCGAGTAAAGCACAGTAACAAGGCCTTACTAAGGCTGCTACCGTTCAAGGAAGATGTCTCAGAGAGGCAGCGGAATCATTCTTCTTTGTGGGGAACAGGTAATAATACATCCCTGAGAGTTAGGGAGAGGCAGGACCCAAGAAATAAAGGTTAGCTTAAACACTTCTCTTCAAGAAAATAAAGGGAGGATATTTGACTATTAAACAAAGAGATTTGATTTGGCAATCAGGCTCTGAACCGAAGTATCTTTCCTCTAAACAACAACAACGATTCATGAAATAACTGTATCTTGAAACTTTCTCAATATTTTTTCCATTTGTTTTAGAAAATAAAACCAGATTTTTGTTGCAAAGTTCACATAGTGTTTACACCCAAAAAAGGATGTGTTGGAAATTTAACAAAATATGCATTATACCTTTATTTATAAAATAATATTGTGAATAGGTACATGTTGCAATTTATTATTGCAATGTAATGCTCGTAGTATAACATTCTAATTTATTTTACATTTTAAGTATATGATTTTTATTAGAACAATTTTTCTCTTTTATAGTTAGCGATCTTGAAAATACAATATATAACACTCCAACGAAGAAGAATAATAAGATACAGAGTTCATACAATCTGATCATAATAAGCAACTTTTGGCCTACTTGAAAGTACAATTTTATTGCATAGACATGAAACAATCAAGACTTTTGATTTCATAAAATATTTTAAACTAACATTATTGAGCTATTTATTACAGTTAGAACTATATAAGCAATTTACAAAATAATTTTGTTAAAAATAAACTTAAAGTTAGGTAGAAAGGCCTATTTTGTTTAAACTCAGCACAGACTTAGTCTGGATAGTGCTTGATATATAAGAGTTTTTATGTTAATGTTATGAGAATAATATTTACACAATTAAGTGTGATTATTAACAATTATTAGTAAGTGGTGTAATTTAAAGCATTTCCGGTGAACAAAGAAGTTATTTATTATTCCCCACAAAGTGTTTCTGTTTTCCACTTTTAACATTTTTTGTTTTCATGTTTGTTTTAACGTTTTAATGTTTTCTCCTTTGGATCTTAAATATATCCTGAGATCACAGATAATTACTTAAGTGCATATTTCTGTTTTGACTCATACTCTGGCCAAGAATTGAAGCAAAGGATGAAGACTGGCTTGACTGACTTCCCTCCAGAAAGAAAAGGAAAAGGAAAATTCAGTATAAACATAGCCATTCAGAACGCCGTGGATTTATGTCCTTTTGAAACCCTGGAGAGCGATGCGCTCCAGGCCGCGTCCCGGGACAGTGTTTGCCTGCGCCGTGCGCGCGGTGCGGAGGAGAAACACTCCGCCCGCCGGAGAGCGTTCCCTGGAAACACTCCGTCTGCCAGCTCTCGGTGATCCACAGGCTGTTATTAAATTTGAAAATTAAACAGGACCCTGCCTTCTCTTCCTTCATACTTTGTTTTTTCCTGCTAAATTTTTGGCAATTACACTGACATTGTAGTTTTCCACCAAAAGATCTACCTGGGAAGAAACAAAAAAGAATCAGTCACTTCGAATCCCTTTAGTGGACCATGTAAAAAGAATTTGGTTAGAGAAAAAACAATTAGCTCACATAACACCCCACCCATTTTCATGGGAAATCTTGTCATATCCTGGGTAGTGCACAGTTTAGGGGGGAAAAATCTATCACTTGAGGCTCTGAAATTAATAGTCGAAACACCAGCCAATAGCAAGTAAGGGACGGTGCATAATACCCGTTGGCCAGTGTAAGTGTACTCTTGCAAGAGCAGGCCATTTTTGTTTTTGGGTTGGCCAAAAAGTCTGAATGGTTTTTTCCATAAAATAAAAGATACGTTTCTCATTTTCACCAGTAACTCTTGATTTGGCTATTGGCTTCTAGTGCGTGGAGGCCAGGGGTGCTTCTAGATGTCTTCCAATGCGTAAGGCAGGCCCACAGCAAAGGGTTATTTGGCCAAACTGTCAATAGTACCAAGAAGCTTTGCAAGGCACTTTTGACACATTCAGTCACAGCACTTTCTCCACATACTACACAAATCTTGTTTTGTGTTTCAGTTGTGTTTTTACCTTTCTTGAAATAACAAAGCATAATACACTGAAAATGTTGTATATTTTCTTTCATCCTCACCTTAAAATAGCTGCACAAGAATTCACCCATTTTGGTAAGTTTTTTAAATGCATGCTGCTATGACAGCTGTCACAATACAGTCCAAAAAATTGGTTCAAATGGAGTTAAAGACAACGAAGCGCTACTAGAGCCATCGTACAGAATAAACGTAACAGTCTTTTTGGCCACCTCAATATAATCAAGCAGACATTTTGCTTGCAGAGTGAATTTGGCAGCAATAATGGTTTTTATGTGTATGTTACTTTCCAGAAGTTTGGCAAGGGTACTATCACAATGAAATTCATTGCATAGAAATTTCAAAGCATATTTTCCAAAAGAACAGAATGTTTAGAAACAAATTATATGGCTAACAAGTCTTATTAAAGTGACTCAAGTGAAATTTAGTTTTCTTTTATTGTCTGAAGGGCTATATATAAAGAAACTAGATAATATATTCATGAATTATTTTTTCTGACTGAAAAGAACTCTTGTTACTCTTCTAAAAGAGCTCAATAGGGGTGATTCTGAGGGTATATACATGGGAAGTCCCTCCAATCCCTACCCATCCCAGGGTATTTTCAGGTTGGTTCTAACCTGGGGCTTAACACCCGAAGGAAAAACCTTGTCTGTGATCTGAGCATACCAATGACCCAGTTGTTTAATCAAGAGACCTGTGCAATTTCTCACTTTTTAATCCAAATGTTTGGTACTATAAAAACACAGACATTATCTTAGAATGGGTGATAAAACTCCCCAAGGAAAGAAAGCCCTTGACCGATTTCTGTTAATGAAGCAAATGCAACAAAAGGTAACAACAACTTCTACCAGTTCTCTACATCCGACTTCCACAGTCGTGATCGTTCTATCTGCTCAACTGTAAAACAATACCTGAAATATTGATAAAATAGATTTGGGCTCAAAACTAGACATATGTAATACAACATTTTTTAATTTTCTTTTTTCATGTTTAAACTTTTTGTGCAAACTTATTTGCAAGGAAGGTACTTAATTGAGAACTTTTCTCTCTTTAATAGGTTTTGTCCAATATTTCCTATATGTCTAATAAGATGTTAAGCATTGTGCGAATATTAAAAACTAGGTTCGAGGCAAACAAGTTATATATTGCATATGAATTATCTGAAATAATATAAAACATACATAATCTATTTAGAATGCACAGGAATTTGAAAAAAGAGAGATTTTATAGGAGTCACAAAGAGAAAAGGAGTAATCTACTAAGGACCATCCTTAGGAGATGCTATTCCCACATAGCACCTAACACTTGGTAGGTATTCAAGAAATACTTATTAAATGAGTAAAGGAGTTTGAGGACTGAGTAATCTATTCTGTATAATACATCCTGTAAATTGGAACATGAGTATAATATATAACCTGATGAGTTGTATAATCCTCAGTTATGTGGCAGTTGTCCAGTTTTGATAAAAACGAGAGAATTCTGACCAATATCAGAGGCATCTCTGGGGCAGGGCTGATGAGGCATCGTGGACAAGAGTCTGAGGAAGCCCAGCGAGGCGAGCACAGGGTTACGGAATCCAACACCGCGTCTCAGCCCTCACTGCCCCGTTGGACCCCGGGCGGAGCTCTAAGCATGGCACGGGCAGGCTGACTCAAGGGCAGAACGAAAGGAGCGCGTCTGACACTCGCTGTCAGAAGTTCTCTGACATTTAAAATATGTAATTTTAACACTTTTCCTTTTTAGTGCCTTCTCATCTTTATTTTTGTTTCCTCCCCGGATTCCTTCTTTTGCCCCCCTCCCCTATCACACTCATGTAAGTAAACGCAATCTCTGAAATTATACAACTTGAAAACAGCTTCTTCTGACAGTAATGCTTAAGTGAGTGCTACTGAACAAACTACGGTCAAGCCTCTTTTGTTCTTGCCTAACTCCAGATAAGAAAAACATTCCATGCCATAAAAGTAGTTTAGTCTGCTCGATGTTCTGGGAATGATATTTATCCAAAGGCCAAATGTCCCATCTACAGAACAGAGGCGTCATGTAGTCATGGTGTCACTACAGGACGCAGACCATCTGCGAGAGCAGCCACTCGCCACACCTGTGGGAGACGCGGCAGACAGAGAGGGCACGGGACAGGGGACCGCCATTCCACAGCTGCGGGCCCCGAGGATCTCCCAGGAGCACTCTCCAGGGGCTCGTTCTAGCCCCTTCCCCACCGAGGATGCCTCAGGCTCGCCCCTGCTCGGGTCCAGTGCCCAAGGAAGGAAGCATCGGCCTGGGGAAGCTCTCAGGGCACGTGGGGAGGAAACAAAGCAGCCAGAGGCTGAACAGAGAGTCTGCCAAGAGGCCTAAGTTTTTGGGCAGCTAAACTCACCAAAAGGAAAGAAATAAAAAGTGCGGTTCACTGTCACTCTAAGGCTGACCTGACGCACAGACAACACTGAGTCCTGCTGGGAAGGAGCGCAGTCGAAGTCTGCTGGGTTGCGGTGGGTGACTGTCCTTCTCTCGTCAACTGTCCACAGGCAAGGGACTCTTTCTACTAAGAGTAAACTGAATTCATAATTCCTGGTTGGACCTCATGTTTATCTTTATGGTCAACACATTACCAGAAAACTGTTATACTCTCAGGATCTTTTAATAAAACTGTATCTAATCTCAACATATGAAACATTTTATTTATTTAAAATAGAAGTTAAACTTTTATAAGCATGTTAAGATAATTTCCGCTGGCTCAAACGTACCAAGTATCCATCTCTAAAGAGGGTGATTTGAAAATCCCTCCTGGAGACAGGGCATCACAAAAGAAACATTTATCTGTCATAAAAAAATGTCAAATATAAAACCATACTCTGGGGAAAAGGAGCATAATTTTTTACACTAATAACATCTAGAGATTAATCTGTTTGAGTCTCTTAGAGTAAAAAACTTCGAACAATTCAATTTCCCCTCAAATAAGCACATGTTCCTCACCCTCCACCCATGGCTCTTTGTTTGTATATTTATTTTTAATTTGCATTTTAAAAATCATAGTTTAGAAAAATATGTTCTCAGTGTAAAAATGTATACAACATACACAAGCTAAAAGAAAATAAAAATACTTAAAAACCCTATCACTCAGAAATGAACACGAATAAATTTGAAAAACAAATCTACCTAGACTTCTATATATTCCTGATCCAGGAATATTTATCCCTCTCAATCTTTGTTATAGGTGCATGGACAGACATACAAAGCCTGGCAATCTATATTGTACAGTCTATTTTAGTACTTGTTTCATTCAATATTTTTGTATGTCTATAATTTTGTATGTCACATTATTTACTTTGATATTTGGATCATAACATGACAATTTATTTACAATTTTCCCATCAGCACATACTAATTTTTCCAATCTGGTGGGTAAAAAATGATATTTCATTGTTTAATTTAATTGCATTTCTTTGCCATTTAGACAAATTGGAACATTTCCAAAATATTAATGACTATTTGTATTTAATTATTTGGGAAAGTACCTGTTCAAGCTCTATGACATTTTATTCTATTTAGTTTACTTCTGTTATTAATAATTTCTTAAGGCTGTTTGCATGTTATCGATATTAAGCTCTTCATACGCTACATGTTATAAATAATATTCCCAGCTTGTCATTCACTGTGGGGAAATAAATGTACCCATTCCCCTTGATGGGCAGGGGATGTTTCGAGACCCCCCATGGATGCCTGAAGCCTCATCTATACCATGTTTTTTCCGATACGAACATACTTATACTAATTTTATCTATAAATTAAACATAGTAAGAAATCAATCCCTAATAATATAATAGCACAATTATAACAATATGCTGTAGTAACAGTTAACGTGAATGTGCTCACTCTGAAAGCCTCCTGCAGCCCTGCGCCCTCCCCCGTCCTGGGGGCGCCGTGAGACGGCACGGTGGCTGCGTGGAGAGAGGCAGGGAGGTGCCCAGAGAAGATGCGATGTAAAGCGTATGGGTCGTTTATTTCTGAAGTCGCCCAGTTCCTGTTGTTGAGCCAAGGCTGGCTGCGGGACTCAAGCCGCGGGAAGTGACTGGCATGTGTGGGGTATGAAGGACAGTGTTTGTTACTTTCATAAACGGACTTTTCGCCTCGGATCCTCTGCTCCTTTACGGAAGACTGCCCGTGGTACATGTTGCACACAGACTGCACCGTATCTTAACTTCTGGTAGGCGAGCAACAGGTCTATTGAAGTAATTCGTTACAGAATGCGCTGTGGATACAAGAGATGGCGGGCGGGAGGCCGGGAAAAGAGAGTGAGAGGGGAGCGGAAAGAGAAAGAGCTGCCTACAGGAACGTTTCCCCACTGAGCTGTTACTGTCATGAACGCAAAAGGCCTGTGAGTGAGTACCGAGCTTAGAATTAGAGAGTGTCATCACTTGTTACCAACCTTCTTTTCCCAACAGTGTGCAAACTCACTGTCCCAATTTGTTGATCTCAGTCATTATTTGCATCCCAACAGCCACAGGCTGAGCTTCAGCTGTCGCTGCACAATGTTTAGTCCTCGCAGGACATTTTCAGAAGTAGGAGTCATCCTCGTACGATGAGAAATGTCACCATCCAGCGACCAGGCTCTCTCACCGCTTTCCCAAAGTCGTTGGGCCATAGGGTGGGCAGAAGTCTCGGAACCGGATGAGGGAGCAGGGGGCGGTGGCGGGGCGGGTCGAGTCCCTCGATTGCATCGTACAGTGAGAGGCTTCACTGTGCAGCTGACGCCAGACCAGTCCATGCCGACGGGTCTCCCAGGCGTCGCTGCTGTCAGAGGGCACCGCCACCTCTGGGCCACGGCTCCGTGGCTTCCGCCAGGCCTCCCTGGCCGGCCAGACCCGCTCGGACTGGCGCGCCCTTGTTAGACACATCAGGTCACTGTCCACCTCTCTGCCTGCGAGACCATTCTTCTCGTTCTCCTTTTTTTAAGCAAATGACTTTACGTAGTTCTGTTCTAATCCATCATGTAAAGTTTAATTATCATAGTACCGCGTCCTTGCCTAATTAGATTGCCTAAAGTTATCTCCCAAATAGCATTTAAAATAAATTCTAAAGTATAACCTTTATTAGTAGTAGTGACAGAGAAATCTTAAAATTCCTGTTGTGGAGGTGGAAGCGAGGATAAGGGCGATAAATGGTAGTGGAAAAAATACAATAAAAATAAACCTGATCACTACTTTATATATTAGTAATAATACAGTAGGATAGTATAGTATAGTATTATATAGTATAGTATTGTATAGTACATTATAGTATAGGTATATATTATTTTAAATGAGGTATATTCAGAGTGAAAAAACAATTTCTGCATAGAAGTATTGAAATAAATATAAACTCAGAGAAAAGACTGCAATTTTAAAAAGCCTGATCAAAATTTCACAGCTTTTTAAACTTTATGAATAGTATTATTTTTACTTATACTTATTCCAATTATGTCAAAATTTGTGTTTTATTTCTATGAATACTGGCTGGCGAATCATTTGGTGACATGCTAAGGTTTAATATTACTTTATTTTTCTGCATTCTTCTGATAGAGGCTGTAGCAAAGCAGCAAGTGCTCAAAAGTAAAACACCTAGACATAGAAAAAATTCTTTAAAAAAAGAGAATCCTGGGTCACCTATTTCTGAGTAGCTGAGGGCCAGCACATGTGCACAGTATTTTCTGAGTGACCTACGGGGACTCCTTTGCCTTTGCTCACTCTAAGCACCCCTCTTTCTAATCGGTCTTGTGCTTCAGGGAAACCTAGACTACGCTGGTTAAATAAAAACTCAAGCTGATTTCTCCATTCATATAATAAAAGTTACGTGTGCTGTGCCAGGTTCAGGTGTTCTGGGTTTTTCAAAATACGCAGTAAATTTGATAATTAACTTTTGGATAAGAAAGCCTGCAGGGTATAGAACGCACTTCAGAAAGAAAAGATTCGTGTGGTGCTAGCCGAATGGGAAGGCTGCCCAGAACTTGTCCCCTGCTCGAAGATTGGTTTGGGAATTAGGGATTTACAGTGCTCGCCCCCTTCGAGAGGGGACTTGGCAGGGTTCCCTGGAACTGCGACGATAAATAGGTGGGAGGGAAAGAATGAGGGAAAGGCCACGGGCCGCTGGCACACAGGTGCCCTGCCGCTGCAGGCGATGTTGGGAAGAGCTCGGAAATCAGCCCGGGTCCCAGCCTGGCAGGAAAAGGCCCTGTCTGTGTGGTGGCAGTAACGGCTGGCCCACTCAGTGTCGGAACATAACAGAAAGGTCCGCGGTGGCGGGGGCGGGGGGGGGAGCGGCTGTGGGGGTCGTTACTCAGCCCAGAGCTCCTTCACTGTCAGGCACCCGGGGAGGTCTTGAGAGTAAGGCTGGGCGGTGGAGATGGGATGATGGCCATACTGAATGGCGACGGCGGTGACAGTGGAAACTATATGAAGACTATGGCAGGAAGCAGGAAATAGTAGTAGTATTTTTTTAAAAAAGCACCTAAATTCGTGAATGTAAATGGGATAGAGAGGAGGCACTGGCAAAGAATTCCTTTCAAAAGGAAATCCGTCAGTAGTCATTTCTATTCAAACAAAGTAAAACAAAAAGGACTCTAACTCAGGAAAGTCGTTTCTAAAAGCTGCTGTAAAATAAAATGCTTGAATTATGTATACGAGGCCTGTCCAGAAGGTATCCACCCGTGTAACATGAAAAAGAGAGACATTTATTGAAGAAGATACAGGATACAAGAAACACTGTACATAGGACAGTGACACCTCAGTTCCCTTCAAAGTAGGCACCTTGGGACCTCACACAGTTCTCCTAGTCACCATCAGCTGCCCCGTCATATTTTCCTGAATCTCATCGACAGTCTGAAATCTCTTCTGTTTCAAAAGTGATTTTAGTTTCATAAAAAGCCAGAAGTTGCAAGGCACCAAGATTGTAGGGAGGCTGAGTCACCTGGGTGATTTTATGTTTCGCCAAAATACTCTGCTCCAGATGTGATGCATGAGCAGGCGCATTGTCACGATGATGCTGCCAATCACCAGTTGCCCATAGTTGCAGCCTTCTGAATCCTCCGAATAGTCTCCGTGGAGGAATGTTCAAGCTTAACACAAAATTTGATGCAGATGCATTGCTCTACTTGCTCAGTCATTGTGAATGCAACGGCCACACTGTACGTATGCTCATTCAACAGCATCCACCACCCCTACTGACTAGTACAGTGAAGTCGTCATTGTTCACGCATGTGCATTCCAGTCCACTGTCCTTGGCTGCCAGGTTACATGGACATCATGCAAACCGTTCTTGTTATATTAACTATAGCTGGAGTTTTTCTGCACAGACCTAGACCTGTATTAAGCAACATAAAGCCTTACTTGAAGTCTGCCTGGCACACCCCCTTTGTGTTTCTAGACACCACTTTTGGTTTCTTGTTTTGCTCTCCGTTGTCCTTCTGTCCCCTAAATATGAGAGAAAATTCCAACTTCATATACATCATTAATGGTCTTATTTTCAGTATCCTGATGTAGCAGAAAAATGCAATTTACTATTATTCCCGTTTATGTCTTCTTTCCTTCCTTCTCTCCACTGTTTCTATTTCTCTTCTTTCACTCCTTCTTTTCCTCCCTCCCAACCTCCCTTTCTGCTACCTGTCTCCTTTCTTCTCCTCTCTACCTTCCAGGCCCTAGAAGAGGTCCAGCAGGTCAAAACAGCCTGCATTCCCTCCAGTCAAAGAAGTATTTCTCTTGGAAACTTAAAGTAGGAGGGGAGGGGGGGAAACCCCAGCCTTCTAACATGCCGACTGCGCGGGTGCGCGTCTGGAGCCAGCTCCGGGCCGCAGACGACCTCGGTCGGCCTTTTCTCCGCACTCGGAACCGCTTGCAGACGGGATCACGCGGGGCAGGTTCCGCTCCAGGTACGCGCGCGGCCAGCCCCAGCTTCTCCGCTTTTCCGAACCTGCGGACTCAGTCCCCGCTGGCGCTGTGGGCCTTGCGCTGTAAGCTAGTTCAATGCCTAAGCCAGAGAAACTGCTGGCTCAAACACAGAAAAGATTATACCTCTGACACTCCGTTGTGACTAGCAGTGACTTCTAGTATGACTACTCTAGAAAATGATGTCACGCCCTATCATAAAATCTTCATAGAAATCGTTTGCACTAAACTTTTAAAAAGCAGGTAATAGATGTTTCCTTCAGTAGCATGCTGTCTTTTTCCTTAAAGGCGGACATGGCCCCTCTGTTTATTGCCTAACAATATAGCAATTTTCTTCACACTTCAGCTATGCTGTGAGTGTAAGATAGGACGGGACCTGTGTGATCACAGCGCAGGGCGGGATTCCTCGTCTGTGAGCCGGGGCGGAGCGTAAGGGCTGACGCGCACCTTTCAACCCGGACACCGCAACAGGGTAGGAGGCGCGTCTGCGTTAAAAGATCTGCAGACTCGCTTATAGGATGAGTAAGTTCTGAAGATCTAATGTAAAGCATGGTGACCAGAGTTAATAATACTGTACTGTATACTGGAACGTTGCCGAGAAAGTAAACATAATGTTCCTACACACAAAAAAGAATAATTACTATGTGAGGTAGTAGAGTTAATTAGCATAGTGGGAATCATTTCGCAAGGTATATACATATCAAATCATCACATTGTATCCTCTACATATATTATAATTTTATTTGTCACAGATGCTTAAATAAAGCTGTAAAAAAGTAAAAATAAGTCTCACCTTCCCAGCCTCACCCTTCTCTAGGGCTGGCAGATGAAATAGGATGCCATTTAAATTTGAATTTCACATAAACAGGAAAAACTCTTTAGTATAATATGACATGTTTATACTAAAAATATTAGTTGTTTACTTGAAAATCAAATTTAACTCCCATTCCTGAATTTTTTTCTCTCTGAAATCTGGCTATCCCACAACATACCACGCTCCTCCCAACTATTCCTCTGTTCTCCTTTTCTCTTCTTTGCACTTATCGTACCATCTGACAGTGCATTGTTCATTTTCTGCACTGGGCCATTGTCTGTATCCCAGCACTGGAACGTTAGCTCTGTGGAAGTGGAGATGTTTCCACTTTGCTTTCATTGAAACTCAGGCGTCTAGAACAACACTTAGCAAATGAATTAATGAATGGAACAGCTAGCTCAAAAACCTGTTGCTCATTCCTCACATGTACAAACAATTCATGTGGATAACTAAATCTATAACATTTGCTGCTGTCTTTAGAGTTCTTCCCTAGTTAGTAGGTTGAAACTGCTCAAAGATATGAATGATGCAAATTATTTGGTGAGTACTTACTATGTTTCTGGACACTAAGTTGTGTGTACATAATACCCACAAAAACCTTTATGGAATTTGTACAATTTTTACTCTTAGTTTGGCAATTAGAGATCTTAATAAATAATCATGTCCAAATTGATGTAATCTAATTATCAAGCAAGACTTGAGACCTCATTTATAACTTCCCATGGGTAAAATACTTTCTTAATGTTTATTCTATGTTTTTATTATCTTATAGTAATGGAAACTTTAAAGACGCATGAAAAACATTCTTGCATTTTTAATAAAAATTTATTTTTACAAATCCTTGTCCAATATACTGGCAAAAAGCAAGCAAGAAAAATCACTGGTGAACAACTAATTTAAATGAATGTTAATTTAAATGATAATCTCTTTGCTAACAGATTAACATCAATTTAGCACTTCATTTTATATGGTCCTTTAATTAATTGTTCTGCAAAAACTATGAATAATTATGGTATTAAACAATACAATTTCACAAGAGTTTCCATTTGGGGTTTCACTAATGCAGCTCTACATACGTTCAGAGAAAATGAGGAGAGAGGGCAGCGGTATGTTTTCTTATGTTATTTAACCTTCCACAGGCTTCCATCCAAACCAAGCAACCGAAATGAAACACAGCTTCCCTTCCCGAGGGGGTTTCACTTGTTCCTTTCCTTGCCTCCATTCCCTCTGCCCCCTTGCCTCTCTTCCTGTGCTTTTGACTTTCTTTCTCTTTCCTTCTGCCCACAGGCACTTCTGAAATGGCCTCAGATGGGAGTGTGAGATCAGAAATATGCCTATAGGACTCTCCACACACAGATCTGGCGGTCATTCAACACAAACGCAATTAGAAGGCTTACCCTTGCGTGAAATACTTGCTTTCCCGATAGCCCCCAGCTTCCAGCTTTCGGAATGCCAGGGCGCAGGGTTTCGGTGTCAGAGCTAGGACCCTCCGCTTCTCTTTCCTCAAAGTTATTGCTTTTAAACGTTGGATGTAGTATCAAAGGCTCACCAAGCAATAAATAGGAAAGCACAGATTTTATTAAAATCCACTTGTACAACTGCATCTGTCATTGGTGTTCCTTGGCCAGAGCCTTGAAAGTTGTGCCCCGCCCCCCCACCCAGAAGCACGGCCAAGCACTGTCCTGGAGGAGACAGGGAACGCCGGAGCACCGCGCATGGGGCTGAGAGCCGCATGAGGCCCGAGGCTCACGCCCATGATGGACACGGGCAACTAACCAGGACGTTATAGAGTCATAGATAAGTCACAGATAGCTACTGTACAATAGCTACAAATACAGGAACACTGAATACTGTGTTTTGCCGTGTATAGTGCACTCCCATGTATAATACGTACCCACGTTTTTGGCCCAAGCTTTCAGGAAAAAAATCTTTTGTTTTAATTTTTAAATTCAATTTGCTATTTATTTTTACTTAGAAACAAAGCTGATTATTGTATCCCAGGGTAGTATTTTGCATACAGATATCATAACTGCTTTCTAGAGTTACACTTTTAATGCCTAAGCATAAGTTAAAGAATGAAAACCATGTATATAGATATGGAATTAGCACTGCCCATGTATGATGGCATCCTTATTTTTCCCTCAAAAATTTGGGCAAAAAAGGGCACATTATACACAGTAAAATACTTGTTTAGTATGTTTATTTTGTTTTGGACAAGGAGGAAAATATTTCAAATGTACAGATTTGGTCAATTAATTGATGCTCCAAGAGAATATATACACACACACAAACACACATATACCATGTGTCAGTTAAGTATTTAAGTTCTGAAATCTGGGGGGGAAATTTATTTCATTCTAAATCAGTTAAAATACTTTTAGTATTTCAGAGTCCTTAACTTCAGTTATCATATTTTACTCTATATTATATCCTGAGGACCCAATTTTACAAATAGATGTTGTTCAATAAATATTGTTAAGTTGAAATATAATCATAATGTATATGATACTAAGAAATGTTATGCAGTATTAAAGTATATTTAAAAGTCTTTAATCTTCTTCAAAACAGAGAATAAAGTGAATAGACAAACAGTAAAAGTATTCTAAAAATACAAGTGAGATTTATTGTGTGTTCAGGCTGTGACAGACACTCTGCTAAGGACTTTGAAAGCACTGGGTTGTTCAGTCTTCAAACAACCTCGAGAGGATCGATTTTATAGAAGAGAAAACTGAGGCAAAGAGAGTTTAAAGAAGTTACCCAATATCACATGCAGTAGCTCCCTGTAGCTACTGTAAAAAAATTGTCTCCAACTTGGTGGCTTAAAATGAGAGAAATTTATTTTCTCAGAAGTCTGAAATAAGTATCACTGGACTGAAATCAAGATCTCTGCTGGGCCGTGACCCCTCTGGAGGCTCTGGGAAAGAAGTTCTTCCTTGATCCTTCTAATTTCTGGTGGCGGCTCACATTCCTTGGCTCGTGGACGTATCACTCCAGCCTTCAAGCAGCATCTTCAAATCTCACGTTGGTCTGTCTTCACAAACCCATAGCCTCTGAGTGTAGCTCTAACCTCCCTCTGCTTCTCTCTTGTCAGGGCATTTGTGATGGCATATAGGATGCATCCACATAATCCAGTAACTTCCTCGTCTCAAGATCCTTAATTTTTTTTTTAAAGATTTTATTTATTTATTTTTAGAGAGAGGGGAAGGGAGGGACACAGAGAGGGGGAGAAACGTCAATGTGTGGTCGCCTCTCGGGCGTCCCCTCCTGGGGACCTGGCCCGCAACCCAGGCGACCCTTTGGTTCACAGGCCGGCACTTAATCCACTGAGCCACATCAGCCTGGGCTCGAGATCCTTAACTTAATCATCTCTGCAGAAGCTGTTACCATCCAACATTCACAGAATGTTATCTAAGCTTAGATAACATTCACAGGCTGCGCTGGCTGGAACCTGACGTGTTTTAGGGCTGTGATCCGGTCCTCCGGGCAGTCTGCCTCCAGGGCCTTTGCTCTTAACCATTGGCATGTTGTGCATCTCCAGTGTGTACCTTTTCTCCAGATGGAAGGAAGTGCAATGGATGACAACCTTAGCAAGATGCTAGACTGAGATAAAACGCCGGCAGGACTACCAGGTGTTTCACAGGGGGAGGGACAAAATAAAGCGGGCCTTTCAGACACATGGTTGTACTTCGGTTTGGAGTGTGAAATAGAGAGACCTGCCCTTGGGGTCTAGGGAGAGCAGGTGAGAAACTATTGGAATCATTTATGCCCAAGTGATAAGGACCTGAGCCAGGGCAACGGGGAAGGAAGAGAGAAGCTTGGGCAGGAGATGTGAAAGAAGTGCCAAGCCTGGCGGCTGACTGGCTCTGAAGGACAACAGAGATGGAAGAATGTCCCGCTCGTTCAACAGCACGAATGAGCGCCATCGGTGTGCCAGGCACAGCTTGGATCCAAGTATGGAGAGTTAAGTCGCAGCTGGTATTTTCAACGAGCGCGGTGAAAGAGAACCAGTAAACGAATGATTAAAATAGTGTGTGGTGGACATGACCTCACAGGGCACGTGGGAACACAATGAAAAAGCAATGCACGGACCGGGCGTACATGTTCGGGAAGGTGTCACATTGTAGCTTCTTCCAGAATCGGGCTTAACACAAAGATCAAGTCCAAGTAGGATGAAGGTCAGGAAACACAAGTAGGGGAATGATCGGTTGAGCCAGGGAAGAGAGGAAGTCATCGTTTTAAGCCAGTTATTAGTCGGGTGACCGGAGCTCAGTCCTGCTGGGCCTCTGAGAGTTGGTGTAGAAAGGATGCTGCCCTGTTACCCGCCCCCCCCCACCGGGGGCCGGGGCTGCTGAGAGCTTCACACACCAAATACCCATGAAAAGCTAGAAAACCGAGGTGTTGTAGTTGTCATGGAGGTTCCACCCTAGCACCTGGCTAAAAATAAACACTCATTGTTTTACATTTAAGTCTTACTCTAATAGCCCTTAAAATAAGGCTTCAGTAATGGTGAAATGTTCTTATTTCACATCACCAGGGAGGAGGGAGACTCAGGAATCCTGAGACGGCATCAGCACCAGCCAGTCCAATCACTGCAGATCCCTGCAATGCAGGGTCTCCACCTCTCAGGCCTGGGCGTATCTGTCTGTTTCTGCTCCCCGAGAGGCCCCACCTGGGCCGGGCTTGCTGCCTGCAGCGGGCCGGCCTTCTCATGCTACATGCTGGTTCCTCCACGGACTGTGCAAAGGAGACACCATGGATCTGCGTGGGCATTCATTTCTATTTCACCTCATCTCGGCAAGACTCCATAGCCATCTTTTACTTCTGTTTTGGAGGGAGGACCATTCCATGACATCACACACACTTAAGCTGGATTTCTGGAACAGCCAGAGGAAGGAGAAGCCCTGGTGGGCATGTGGAGGTGGGGCTCGTTTGTTCCGCGCACGGGCCTGGCTGTCCTGCAGCCGCGCGTGACTCCCTCAGGACTTCCCTGCATGGACGCCTGCTGTCACCTGGGACTTCACCCATCCTTATGCCATGTGCACTTCAGCCTAGCAGCAGGGTGGGCCATCAGGGACCGTGTCACCTGCAGCTCTCCTGGGCTGTTCGGTAATGAAAACAGAGTGGAGCTTGAATTCCTTGACATGAAAACCTTCAGGAAGCTATGGAATGTGGTCCCTGCTATTGCCAGTATCTTTTCAATGTCAAGAGAGCAGAGTTTCTCTTGTCAGTTGTCATGGCCAGGCGAACAATTATAGCCATCTGCTCTTCATTTCTCTCCCCAAGGGCATCTTTCATTTTTCACCCACTTCCTGTGGCTGACAGCACAGTGCCTCCCACCTTCTCTCTGGGACTGTGAGGTCACCGCCAGGCTCAGGCCGTGCAGCGAGCTGCTGCGGTGGCCCCACCTGCAGAGCGCCCCTCGCCCCAGGAGCCCCCGGCGACTGGCCCCCCGCAGCAGAGCCAGGTCGTGAACGTGGGCTCCGGCCCAAGCGCACGAGGGCCAGCATCTCAGCGCACGCAGCTCATTTAGGGAGCGGGGCAGAGAAACAGGGGCGGGGGGCAGAGAGGGACAAGGAAAGAAGGATGGAAAGGAGGGAGGGAGGGAGAGAGAAAAAGAAAAGAGAAGAAAAAAGAAAAGGTGAAGGAAGGGAAAGAAGAAAAGTGAGTCTATTCATTTTGAATTCAGGCTCCTTTAATGTCTCTGATGGTGCTAAAATGTCTGTGAATCACGCATTCTATTTGTCTTTGTTGTGGTCTTTATCTTAAAAGAAGGGAGAAAAGAAGGATGATGGCAAGTGGAAAAGAGCCAAAAGTATATAGAGCAAGTTGATAGATTCCATAGACTGTAACAAACCTAAAGGTGAACTCACTGCAGTGATTCAACCCAGTGCTTTTGCTGATGAAATGTACTCGAGGGTATTCGTTTTGTTTTGTTTTGTTTTGTTTTGTTTTTTGTTTTCTGCTTTTGGTTTTGTGATAGTGCCACAAAACAATTAGGAAAGTAATCCAGTCGCTGAGAAGAAAATTGCCTTGCAGTTCTGGGGATAGATTTTGTTTCCTGTCTGATAGCCAAGGACATCAGATATTATATACTTATGAACATTGTGAATTCATAATGCAAAATTGGAATGAACTTACTTATCAACTCAATCCAGACAAAAGCAAAGTTTCTAGAATGTCTGTCATCATGAAGATCATGTATAAGTTAGGGAAATACACAGTTGTTTCTTCAAGAAGAAATTTTAAAATAGCTAGTCAGGCTTGTTAAAAGGCTTTTTAGTTTGAGATGCTCATTTCTAACCAAAGCTAATGAACAAATTTTAAGGGATAATTCCCTTTGGCTCTATAGGCACCAGAATCAAACAAGTCACTTCAGGGCTCCAGACATGTAGGACTGGCCTGGCACCCACAGAGTTTGGTTTATTTTGGATTAGCAAATTAGTCACTTGGAGGTTCATTAACTTAGGTCCCTCGGGTGCTGTTCAGTAAATTGCAGCTCTAGCCTTTGCTATGGTAGTGCCTCATGCGAAGGCCTCTGTAGTGAGCCTGTTTGGCTCATTAAAACCAGAGTATAGTAAACATCCTTCTTGGGACTGTCTCTGGATATTTCTGAGCTCATAAAACACCAAGTGCCAGTGCCCCACGTGAGGTTTAAATTTGCGTCAAACCATGTCTACCTTACCCAGTTTGTGAAAACACAAAGCCAAAATCGCAAAAGTCAACAAGAATCCCCAACAGCTTCTGTTCTACATGCATCCAGAGGGCGAGAGGCTCGGACGATGTTTTTTCCTAATAATTATCAAGTTGTCATTTCTATAAATCTTTTATAAGCTAGATTAAAGTCATTACAGCTTGCTTCTAGATCCTTCTTCAGAACATATCAAACACACGACCCTCAGTCTGAAGACACACTTTTGAATAAACTGTATCTTTGGGGAAGCAACACTGCTGCAAACTTGAGGTCAAAATAATTAAGCTACACTGTCATAGAGCTGTTTGTATTGATACAAATGTTTTTCCCACCGTCTCTCACTGACAAAATGACAGAATACCATGGCGTCTTCCCTAAGGCCCCATCCAGCAAGAGTCAGAAACGCGAGAGAAGCATTAATGAATCATGAAAGCTAAAAACAGGAAAAAAGAAAGAAAGGAAAACTGATGGGTGGCAGCAACGAGGGAGGTATAAAGTGGGAGTGAGCATCTGCATGAACGGGAAAAATGATGCGCATATATACCTAACTTCCCCCAAAATGAAAGGGGCCTTACGCAGGAAATGATGATAGTTGGCCTTACACTGAGGTATTTGATGAACCTCTGCTGCACTTGATATCCAAAAAAAGTAAAGAATTAAAGAGTCCAAGATGAAAGACTCGGTCCATATGTTGACCTAACTTCTCTCTTGATAACAAATGAAAACAGAAAAATAAGAGTAAATTAATATTAGTTCTTGAAAACAGAAGTGAGCCATCAGTGGAATTTCTGAAAGATAAAAAACAGATGGGGTCAAATTCATGACAAAACAAACAAAAAACAACTGGAATAAAAATCTTGTGATCATCATCAGATGAGTCAAAAGCATAGACTATCATAAAATGTTTTTGTATGCGAGTCCTGTAAAAATATCCACGTGTGAGCACGAGAGGCCGGACGTGCACGCAGGCCACGGGGCGGTCGGCGTCACACTGCCACTCGCCCCCCGTGGTCAACAAAAGTGAGACCCTCAGCCGCAGTGTCGCCAGCTCGCACCCACCCGGAAGAAGGGCACGCCTGGGCCTTCGTGCACCAAGACACAGCCGGTGGCAATGCGTGAGGAGAGCTGGCCTAGCGCAGAAACCCCTATGGGTGGACGCCCAGGGGGCAGTAAAATGCACTATTTGTCCTTCACAACAGAGCCAGCAAGTTAGGGGATACAAATAAACTCTTCTCAGAGAACCCATTTTACCCGTGAAGTAAGGATAGGCCTTTGCAGGAGGCGAATCCGTTCTTCTAGGTGGAGCTCCCTTCAGAAACACTCGTTTAAAGCCCCCGGTGTGGCTCGCACCCAGTGAGAACAGAAAGCTTAGTATTTCTCAGCCCATTTCAGAGGCCACATTAGGACTCTCCACCAGAGAAGCCTGTCACATAACGTCCTCTCCGGATGGGCTGCCTCCCCTCCAAATCACACTGGGGAGCTTATTGGAATGCTATTAAATTATAGGTTAATTTGAGCAGAAATGGCACCCTGACAGCATACAGTTTTTGAATTCAGGAACATTATATGTGCTTCCATTTAATCAGCAAAGCCAGATGGACACAGTTAAAGGAATGTCTCTAACGTTCACCCTTAAGTATCGTATTCCCTGCTGGTTTGGGGTAAACGTTTATTTGCAAGGCTGACCATTAAAACCTCCATGTCTCCCTCGGACTCCTCATTCCATGGCAACCTCGAAGCCCAGTGTTTGAGGTGGCAGCACTTCAAGACAGAAGCCTGGGGTCACTGCTTGGCGGCGAATTACCAAAAAGAACCTCCCAATTCGCCACAAACGGTGAAGTGAGCCAGCAATAAAAGATTGGGGGTTGGTTTGTTACTGCAGCATGGCCCGCTCTAGAATCCCTTTCGACACCCTGAAGTCCAGCGCTGCTCTAACGACCCGACAGTCCAGGGCGCCGGCTTAGCCCTCGGGGGAGAAGCGAGGGACTGATGCGAGAGGCTTGCAGTCAACGGGCTGTGCTCCCGGCGGCGAAATATCTGGGTGGCTCTCGGATGCAGCAGCTGGAGAGGCAGACCGTGCGCCTGCCGAGTGAGAAGCTCGAGGGGAAAGGGCAGGAGAGACCGTGTTAGTGGGTTTAGACTGTTACTAGTCGTGTCTAACAAGTTGTTACAGGAAAAAAACATGAGTTCAGAAAAGAATTGTCTGGTGTGCAAGTGATCGTCTTAGGGAAAACGGACCTGGGGCTTTGCACGTTTGGAGAGCCGAGCTGCTTCTGAGCTCTCTGGGGCGGGGCGCGGAGTTTCAGGAGGCTGTCGGCGACCCAGTCCGGTAAAGCCCTTCTCGACGGACCCGGGCGATCAGGGAAAAGGTGGGATTTGGGGGATCCCTCCTCAGCGAGTTTGTTTCCAGGGAGGCTGAAGTAACCGCTCTTAAATGGAAAAAGAGGGGCTCGGAGGCAAAAAAGCAAGGCAATGAACAGAATAGCCCATCTTTTAACTCGCACGCGAGCGCCCTGGGAGGGACCGCTTCTCCACCCGACGGAGGGTGGCTGAGTGCCTCATAGGCTGCTGGGCTTTAAATGTCAGCTTGGTGGGACCACAGCGCCTAGCTCTTTGGTCAGACCTTTTTCTGGATGAGTCTGTGCAGGTGTTTTTGAATGAAATTAACATTTAAACCAGCAGATTTTGAATAAAGCAGATTACCCACCATAATGTGGGGCGAGGGAGCCTCATCCAATCAGCATAAGGCCTTCATAGAACAAAGCTTGAGCTCCCCAGATCAAGAAGAAATTTTAAATATAAGTATTTAAAAGGATCGAATGAATGAACATGCTCCTTAGTGTGACCTCCACAAGATTCTTTAAACACAAGACAAACTTTGGTCTAAACCAACCGTGGAAAACCTAAGGGACCATTCCTAGGTATCTATGACTTTTAAGATCTCCCTTATCTGCTTCCAGCCAGAGAGGCAAGTACACCATGTTGTTAAATCCATTTCTCCCCTTATGCTCAAGTTAGTTTGCTGAATAAGAATGGAAAAACCCAAGCCCTGCCTGGTGTGGGTCAGTGGGTTGGGCATCGTCCTGCAAATGGAACGGTTGCTGGTTCGAGTCCTAGTCGGGGCACATGCCTGGGTTGGTAGGCCAGGTCCTGGTTGAGGGCATTTGAGAGGAAACCAATTGATGTTTCTCTTTCTCCCTGTCCTCCTCTCTCTCTAAAAATAAATAAAATCATTACAAAAATTTTTTTTAAAGAATGAAAAAACCCAAGAGAAACTCCTAGAAGCTGGACTTGCTAAAAACCCCGAGTGCTCACACTGAGGTAACAGTTGCCACATTGCAAAGCCTCTGTGTCACGTATCCCCCAAGAGCTGTTTGGGTCTCAAAAGCAATAGGGCCTCTGGGACGCAGTGCCACACAGGCCCCTCTCTGGGACGCAGAACTCCCCCGCCAGGCCAAAGGTAGGCTACGAGATGTGACACGCTGTTTTCCTTCCCCGCTGCTCGCGTTTGAAATATCTTAGTTCTCTTCACCCCCCGTTACAAACTTTTTTTGTTCTCATGAAATATTTTTCACTCAGCAAAACTTCTTGGGTTTTTGCGGTTGAGGCGAGGCTCATCCCCAAGACAGAGTTTTAGAAAAGTGAGGGCCGAGAGGATAGGGACCCAAAACTGGGAGAGGAAAAGGAAAGAAGACAAAGTGTCTCCCCTTGAAGATGAGGGTCTGATTCTCATTAGAACCCTCCTTTTATTTCTTTCAGTCCCTGGAAACATAAGACCAGCAGTTATTTTACTGGGTGATCTAATTCATGCTGGTGCCTCCAAGAAGAATAAAATATAAACCATACAAGATAAATAATAGCCTAGCTTATTCTTAAAATTGTCCAAAGGGAGAGATTCCACAATTTTCTGTCTCCATAGTCATATAAAAAACTTGTTTCTTGCTAGTAACTTAAATTCGATTTTTTTCATTTTCTTCTCTCCCCTTCTTTCTTCCTTCTTCCCTCCCTCCCTCCTGTTTCTCCTTCTCTTCATCCCTACTTCTGTGCCTCTTTTACTAATCCTTCCTTCCCTTTCCTTTCCTTTCCTTTCCTTTCTTTTCCTTTCCTTTCCTTTCCTTTTTTTCCTTTCTCTCTTTATTTTTCTCTATGTGTATTGGTCTGCTTAGGCCGGCATAATACAATACCAGAGGCTGGGCAGCCTCAATAACAGAAATATGTTTTCTCACAGTTCTGGAGGCTGAAAGTCAGAGATCAAGGTGTGATTACAGACAGTTTCTGGTGAGGCCTCTCTTCCTGGGCTTGTAGACGACCGCCTTCTTGCTGTGTCCTCACATGACCTCTGATGTGTGTGCACGTGTGTGTGAGACAGTGCGAGCGCGCGCTCTGGTATCTCTTCCTCTTCCTGTGAGAACATGGGTCCTATCAGATTAGGGCCCTACCCTTATGACCTCAGTCCACTTTAATTACCTCCTTAAGTCAGCATCTCCAAGCCCATCGTGGGTTATGCCTTAACATATAAATTTTGGGAGACACAGTTCAGTCCTCAACACCACTGTGGTCAGACACGCCTGGATCCACATCCCTGCCAGCTCCACCTCAGGCAAGTTATTACTCCATCGGCTTTAGTTTCCTCCTCTGTGAAGTGAGAACAATAAAACTGAACACGGAGGGGCCTTTGTGAGAATTAAATGAACAAATGCTAACACACTTTTACCCTTCGTTTACTTTAAACTTATTATAATGACTTCCTTCAGCCTTTTCTTTTCCAGTCTACATAACCAAAACATGTTTCCGTTTCTTTAAAAAGATGCTTGCCTGCTATTTTTATATTTTCTTTCACTAACCTAGCACACATGGCGCTCTTCTTGCGGGACGCACGCTGTGCAAGGCACAGGCTGCCCGGCGGCGCCTGACGCCGTCCCCGCCCGCACGCAGCTTGCAGTCCAGGCGCGAGGCCTGCCCTCGGCTGGGGAGACCCCGGCGGCGCTCGGTCCAGCCCAGCCGATGGGCAGCTTTTCGAAAGGGTAGTTTATTGCCGCAAGAAGGATGGGTTTTCATTGGAGGAGGGGCAGGGAAAATCTCACATTCAAGGTTTTTATTTTCGCTCCTAGATCTTAAAGTCTTTACTAGTCAACTAGTTTTTAGAAAATAAAACCAATCCCTAAGGCTGAAATACTTCAGGTGAATTAAAATAAGTTAAAAAATTTTTAAAAGTCCCAGGATGTCTAGAGCATATAAATTAAACTAAAGCAGGAGAGCCTCATTGACCACTGAGTGATTCACCCCCAGACTGGTCAGACGTTCAAAGAGACGGTTAAAATTTAATGGTTTAACTCAATGCACACTAAGCAAAAAATAGGTACCTTATTGGAAATATCTTGTCATGTTGGAGAACAAGCTGCAATGATTTACTAGCACGACTGCTATAATGAATAAGAATACAAATATTTAAATCATACATACATGATTTTAACTTGTAAACTTTTTTAAAATTTAAACTTTATTATTTTTTTCCATTACCATTTATTCCCCTATACCCCCTCCCCCCAGCAGTCCCCACACTGTTGTCCTTGTCCACGAGGCCTTTTTCCTTTTTGCTCAGCCCCTCCACCCCGAGGCCCCCCACACTACCCCCTCCCTCTAGTTGCCATCTGTCTCTGTTTTGCTTGTTAGTTCAGTTCGTTCATTGGATTCCACATATGAGTGAAATCATATGTTATCTGTCTTTCTCTGACTGGCTTATATCACTTAGCATAATGCTCTCCAGGTCCATCCATACTACTGCAAAGGGTAAAATTTTCTTCTTTTTTACGGCCAAGTAGAATTCCACTGCGTGAATGTCCCCTGCTTGGTTTATCCACTCATCGACTGATGGGCGTTTGGGCTGCTCCCATATCTTGGTGATTGTAAACAGTGCTGCAATGAACATACAGGTGCTTGTGGTCTTTCAAATTAGTTTAACTAGTTAACTTCTGTATTCATAGGAGAATTGTCAGTCTGGAAACAAGTGACATGTGCACCATATATTTACTAAGGGTATTTTTAAAGTCCATACAAATATTCTCTGTACAGGAAACTTGACATCTTATAGATGACCTAACTAATGGACCCAGTAGACGAACTAACCGAAAGGCAGTCTAAAGTAAGATGGGAGGATGTCTAAAAAAGAGAGAAAGAAAGGGAAGAGAGAAATGTAATATCCAAAAATGTCAGTGTAATGGCCCATTCAATATGATAAGGCTGTTTTTGACTTCTTGGTCATGTCCATACTGTTTATGCTTCTTGATGAAAACAGAGCTAATCGTTATAGAAATCTGTAATGATTGTACACACGATGTGGTTCTATGTTTTTATTCATTTACTGTCAAACTGTATAGTAAAATCTTGGAAAGTTTAAAGAGATAGAGGTGTTATAGATTATTTTATATGGTCCCTTGCACTTATAGTTGAGGACATGGAATCCTAGGGGTGGAAATAACCCTTGTGCCTTAGAGTTCTCGGCTGTCATACCCCAGGCTAACTTCCTCCCTCCCTCAGTTCAACGGTCCCCAGCTCCCTACCCAAGGGTTAGAATTGTACGAGGGTGATCATCAGTGAAATATTTATTATTTTTCTCAGCAGTCCTGACAATCAAATAATACATAATGGAATATTAGTAATATATCTCCCAAGTTCTAGACCATTCAGTTTTATCTTTATATTCCTTGCATAGCAATATAAATGAACACTGTGTAATAGAATCATACACTTGTAAAATCTAAGTAAATTTTGAACAGTTGCTGGAGAGTCTTATGTAAGTAGGAAGATGACTTTTTCCTGAGAAAATAAGAAAAATATGTGAGGTTAATACAAAGTTATATTTCTAAAATAAACCTTCAGAAACAATAAAAGTCACTGTAAGTAAAATATTTATGCACATTCTCAATAATGCACATAATTGAAGGTAATTCAAACAGAATTTTTATAAAATTAAACTCATGAAATATTACAATGGTTTATTCATTTTCATATAAAAGTATGCATAGCATTTTAATTATTATGTTAATGATTGAACAAAGTTTAACAAAATTTTACCAAAATCTATTGGATTTTTAAGATTATTTCCCAAAGTTTTTCTTAAATAGATTTCTCTACTTGAATAAAATTGCAAAAATATAGCTTTTTTGCTTTGACTGGTTTTAATCAACTAAGTTTTTCTTTTTTAATTACAAAAGAAAAACACATGCTGAATAAAAATTAAAAGGCATATATAAAAATGTTTAAATTATACATATTCCCACAATCCACACTAACTACTATATTTTGCCAAAGGACTTTCCATTAGCATGTGCATGCACATGTATGTACACACATGCACTCATATGTACATGTTACCTGGGCTTGTGTGTATGCAGGCCATGTAACATATAAGAAACTTTAGGGGGGGTTGGAGGAAGCCTGTGCTATAAACAGGTATTTCCAAGTTAAAAATATAATCCTAATAAATGGATTTTGCTCTTCTCACTTATTTCCAGACCTAAGACTTCTGCCATGAACACAGGCTTTTAAAAACAACAAACAGAAAACTTTGTAACATTAGGTCTTTATAGTCTATCTTCTGACTTGACAATAGTCTTACAGAGGATGCGTATTTTTTGCTAGTCTTTAAACTGAAGAATAAAAGTGTGAGCATCTGTATAACATAAAGATGTAAAAATGATACACACTATCTTCTCCCTTTCTACGTAGTTCTTTACGCTGGATATTTTCTATATTACCTCTACAAGCAATTTTATTACTATCCAACAGCTATGTGATAATCTCTCAAAGAGAGCCCTAAATTAGGTCTTTAGACACTATGTGCCATTACGAATAATCCTGAATGGGCTTCCTTCAGTCAAACATTTGTCCATATTCTTGAGGGAATTATCAGCGTCTGAGTAGGTTTCTGTGCATTGGTACCTTCTTTATTTAATGCATGGTACATTTATTTTATCAATTGAATGTTATCATTTGTTTGACATTAAATGCAAAATAGCAGAAAACAAATGGAGCTATGGAGTTTTGAGAAAAAAAACAAGAACTAATGTGCTCTTTGTATATGAAGGCAACATATATGCGAAGAGTCATAAAATATATGACAGATGACTTCTTAAAAATGAGGACCTAGAGGTGAATACAAATTAAAAACTGAAGAATATGGATGCTATGATTAAAAACAGCCATATGCATAAATCTAAACATGTAGGATTCCTCTAAATAATTTAACAATGATTTTAATGATTTAACAAGTTTCCTCATTGCCCACAAAACTAGTTAATCAAATTCTTCAAAAACTCAGTTAAAACTTTAAATCTAGCACACCCATTTCTTTTAAATGCTTTAAGCACCATAAGTAAAAGAAAAACACATCAAAATATTAACATTGAAAGAGGTTACAAACTTACAGATTTAAATTTTCATTTCATCATTTTAATTCTTCTTGCTCGCTTTTGCTTTTTATATTTCTCTGGAGTTACCTTCCTAATCATGCAGTAATTCAATCAGATTCAAAAAACAAGCAAATAAACGAACGTACACCCTGACACCCCCTCTCTCTGCAAGCGCGCCCGGCAGTTCCCGGTGGCGGCAGGAAGGTGGCAGCGCGGTCCCAGGCCGTTCACGTCCTGAGCCTCTGGCTCTTGAGCCACAGCCTGTTTGATAGGCAAGTCTCTACTGCTGCCCCAGGAGACTTCGGAGTAGCCCCCCCAGGTAGCAGGCCTTTCGCAGACATATTCGTGTTGCCAAGCTTCGGGCTTCGGAAGCGCAGCTGCAACTTGTGGCTTCGGCGCGGCCGCCCAGGCCGCCTCTGCGCTCGGCACGACGCCCCGCGGCCCGCCCGTCGGTTGGTCTGACTGCAAACTCGCCGGCCTCAATTTTCCTCGCCGGCTGCAGCGTTCGCAGCAGGGCTTCTGTAGAGGCCGTCTATCAAAGCGAGGAGGTAGCCAGCGAGGTTCATAAAGGATGAGTATCAAATGTGTTTTTGGAGATGGCTGTGTGGTTTTTAACCCCGTTAATCCTGCGCAGCGCCCTGCTCCTTTCGAGACGGTGCACGGGCCCCACATTCGCGGGGTCAAACCAGTGTCGCGCCGGAGTCGGCCTGTTCCATGTTCGGGGACTCCGGCTGCCAGTGGCAACGGGAAATTGTCAGGCTCTTCTCAGGGTGTCCTGCCCAATGAGCGGCCCGGCCTGAAGCCTCCTGTCTTACAGCCATTCTGTGTTGGAAGAAAGCAACCTTCTTTTGCAAAAGGCCCCAAACCGGCAGAATTAGGCCCCTTTGATTGCACCCACATTCCATGGGTTGTATTTACCTAAAAAAAAAATTTTATGCGCGGAAAAGAAAGAATGAAAAGGATGTCCGGCTGCAAGACAAGAATGAAATCTGTGTTGTCACTTCCTTTGACGCATCTTAAACCACAGCCGGGTGGAGGATTAGGGGGCAGTGAAATGCTGCTTAAAACACTCCGTGAATGAGCAGCGGGAGACAGTCATCGCAACAATAACCCTGAGCCAAAGGAACAGTTTCTCTACTGAACGCAAGCAACTGCGTTTACCCTGAACACTGCTGTGAGCCATCTGCCAATAAAGGGGGTTGTACTGATCATAAACCTTTTTACTCTTTTGAATTTTAAAAGACGCTGAGAACGTAAGAGCAGTCGTCATTTGTAACAAGGGTTTTATTGTTCACGCTTGTAGCAATTTTTAAGAAGTAAGTCATTGTAGTTTAATCATCCAACTTGAAGTTTTCTTATGGTTAATGTCGTTTTGAAGTCTAAACCCTGAATGTGTTGATTTTATTCATTCGGTCTAGAAAAGGGTATTGCTTTTGTTACACTATTCTAGTTTTCGGAGTCATGTCTGGGGAAGGTATGGGTGTTATTTAGATTGGGTAGACTATTGCCTACATAAAAGAAGAAAAGAAGCAGTATTGTCCACATTTTTTTTTTTTTTTTTAAATTGAGATCTAGTGGTACAAACCTTGGGTTCTGGTCCCAAAGCAGGTACTGTTGACTAAGTGGCATTCGCACAGTCACCTCACTCCTTTATCCTTTTTTTGGTCCACATGAAGGTTTCTAGGGTTGCCGCGTTAATCCGCTGTGGAAACTCGGTCTCAGTGTTTTCCGCCCTGGAGAAGGCCTCCTCGCTCGCTTGTTGGAGGAGCGAAGCGCAGGCTGAGGAGCAAGGGCCGGGAGGATGCACTCCAGTCAACGGGATGGGCCGCCTGGGAGGTGGCAGAGGCAAGGCCAGCGGGGCCGCTGCGGGCCGGTCCAGGACTCCTGGCAGAAAGAAGGGCTCTCAAGAGATGAGAAAAGCCGGTTGGAGGCAGCGTGGCCGATCTCTCGCTGTCCGCGGAGGTCCGGTCTGATGGCCTCCTGCTGTCGCGTGAACGGACCTCTCCGTCAGCTAAAGCCAGGCTACGTGGAGACAGAGACAGAAGCATGATGGTGCCTCGGAAACCCTGTGAAGTGTTCGTGGGGTAAGTGATGCTCGTATGGAAGAGGCATGATAGGTACACTTCCAGTGCTGGAGAAAGAGGGGTTTCCCTGGCCTGCGCGTGGGAAACAGCAAGGCTTCCGCGCACCCAGGGCCCAGGCCCGTCTGGAGAGGAGGAAGCGGGACCTAAAGATCGTTGAGTAGTTACTCACTGATCTGCTTAACAGAGAAGACGATGTTATTAGTGTGTTTATATACTGTTTTCTTTTTTTATACGTGTGTAGTTAAAGATCCTACTGTGGAGTCCAGGAGAAAACATTCATAACAATATCTAGCTCAGTCACATTTTTGTATGACTAAGCATAAAAATATAAAAAGCCTCCAGGAAAAATAGTGGGCTGTTCAGACATCTTATGTAAATGCAAAATAGCAGAAAACAAATGGAGCAATGACTATGGAGTTTTGAGAGAAAAAGACAAGAACTAATGTGCTCTTTGTATATGAAGGCAACATATATGCGAAGAGTCATAAAATATATGACACAGATGGCTTTTTAAAAATGAGGACCTAGAGGTGAATACAAATTAAAAACTGAAGAATATGTATGATATGATTAAAAACAGTTAGCCATATGCATAAATCTAAACAATTATAAATCAAACTACAAAATTAAAGGGGCAGTTTTAAAAACCATCTTTTAAAAAATAAAATACATAATTTCTAATTTAATAATTTAGTGTATCAATTTAGATTTAAAATAATAAAGTTTCTCACCTCATGTGGAAAAAGTCTAACCTTAATTTTTTTACAGCACAAATTCCTTAAAAGTTATAGAGTGAAAGTACAAGGCAGAGAAAGGTTTATTAGGAAAAGGCAAAGATTATGAAATCAATGCAGGCAAAAGAGATTTCAAGGTAAAAAAATATATGTGTACATATATTAAACAAGAGGGTTATCTTATACTGACAGGAAGAGATAACTGCTATGAAAGTTCACAGGCAGAACCATATTTTATAGAGCTATACAAAATCATAGCCTACAAAATGAAGTAAAACAAACTGACAAATACTGTAGTTGAGACTTTACCATATATTTATATCTTGTATGGTTTAAGCAGGCCCAAAATGATGAAAATAGAGATCTGTATATAAACTGAGTAATATTGCCTAATAATAACTATATATAGGACTTAGTACGCGTCACACTGAATAAGCTGTTTACTGTACACAGTCCCACGGTACATTGGCAAATGTTGTTTTGTCACAAGAGAAAAAGAAAACCTCGGATCCAAAAAGGCTGAAAATATATATATTTTAAATAATACAAGAAAAATTTAAGTTACATATAAAATACTAACAACAACAACAACAAAGCCGACATATATAGACTTGAAAATAGTTCCTAAGTAACCGTAGTGCCAAGGAGGTCTATAAAATTGCACTAAATAGACTTAGGGGCATGAGCACTGCACTTCAGACTGCGCTTACCCAGGGCTCTGCAGAGCTGACAGCAGATCTGCAGCTACGAGGGCTGTTAAGGGACCCTCAGAACAAACCGATTCCCAGTCGGCAGTTCCACCTCTGCCCTGCTCTTCCTCCCACCTCCCCCGCGACCAGGTATCCTTCTTGCCCCAAGGAATTTCTTAGCATCACCTAGATTCCCACACAAACGTCCTTTTTCCAAGGAAGGCCTACCCTACCTCCCAAACCATTTCAGTTCTTGACTTTATATATTTTCATAACATTAGATGGAACACATTTTATTTATTTTGATTACCGATTCATAAAACAAGAACAGGTTGCTAGGAAAAAGGAGCAGGAAAAAAAGGAGGAGTTAATAGAAATTAAAACGGCAGTTGCCAAAATGTAAAAGTAAACAGAAGAGCTAGAAGATATGTTTGAGGAACCTCCTCACAACAAAGAGCAACATGAGGAAGCAAAAAAGCAAACATAAGAGAATCAGTCAGGAGATCCAAAATCTAACAATTAAGAGTTCCTGAAAGAGGGAAAAAAGAAAAAGAAGAAAAGGGAGGGGGGAGGGAGCTAATCAAAGGAATAAAAAACATGAAAATATCCAAAACTGAAGAGAGTAATTAATTTCACACTAAAGCTGTTAGATGTTTACCTCTGAGGAAGGAAGCTTGAGTGAGGAAAAATAATTATAATTTTAGTTCCTTCGTATGGTTTGATTTTTCCCCCCACACACAGGATTAATTTTTAAAGTTAATTTTCTATACATGTGAAAACAACATAAATGGAAACATTAAAGATGAGATAAAAATTATGTATAGATTCATTTCTTCCCATTTGTCTTCTTAAAGACTTCCCACTGTTTTCAGAGGTGGTACTTGGAGACGCCTTCCTTTCTCTTCCTGCCCCAGTGCAGACAGCGGCCCGGCACCGGGAGGGGCGGCCAGCGGGGCAGGGCGGGGCCTGGGCCACCCGAGGCCAGAGGGGCCCTGGCTCAGGTGGAAAAGCGAAGTGAATGCCAAAACGCTCAGTGTCCAAGATAAATAGTATTTAATGCAACTATTTAAAAAGACATCAATTAATATGAAAAATCCATGACGAACAAAATATCAGACATTTTAATAAAGCCACGACAGAAGGAAAAAGATGTGCTCAACTTCTGTGTTCCGTTTTTAGAGAAAGGCATGGGCCCGAGCCCCTGTCCTTCACTCCGCTTGACGGCTGGGGCACCGGGAAGATCAGAGCGGACTTGAAGGACACAGGCCGAGGATGAGAGTCACGGCGCCAGCCGCAAGCTGGCCACATCTGGACTGCGAAACAATGGTGTTTGATCCCCTGCATTTAAGGTCCCTTTGAAACAGCAGCTTAGCTCAACGAATACATTAGTTTGAACCATATGAAATTGCTGTTGTTCATTTAATAGTTCTGTTTATTAGATCGGACAAATGTCTGTACTGTAATCACGAAAGGCTCCCAGGATCAGTTCTCATCTCACTCTTTTCCTCAGGGAAGAAATAATGAGACCCTAAGTCAATAGTGTTCTTTCAGGACACAGGATTTCTTTGCAAACAAAGAAATTAGTGAACAAAGAAAGTGATGGGAAGGAAAAATGCTATGATTACATCCTGTCATAGGGTAGAAAGAAAGGTTAGAAGATTCTTTTCTTTCTCATATTTGTTTCCAGAGCAGGAGAGGTTTCTTTGGTGGGTGTCTTTGTGTTGTCTGTTCTTTCTCTTCGTTCTGCTGATGTGATTTTTTTCCCACATATGCTCCTTTTTGCTTACGTAACATACCCTCTAAAAAAAAAATGTGACAACTTCATTTTGACAGGTCCTGCTTCAGGTTTATTTGCACAAATCACCCAGGAGGACCCCAGCCCCATGCAGACAGCAGCCAAGGGGTCCCACCTGTCCTTCCGTCCTCACATCGGCAGACAGGGGCCTCGACTATGGAGGCTTTGTGGGGGCCTGGGCACCTTTGGGAGCTTGAGCTAGAGCTCCAGCAGCAGCCACAGCTGCAGCCACAGTCTGGAGCTTGGCTTGAGCCTTGGCCTTGGCCTTGGCCTTTGGCCGGCAGAGTCTGAGACCCTTGGCCATGTGGACGTGAGCACTTTTCCCAAGCTCCCAAGCTTGAGGTAAGTGATGTAGGCAAGTTGATTAAGCGTGTGGCTGCTGCCCTGTGGGATCTGGGGCCCGACCTCCTTGGGCTCTATGAGGGGCCTGGACAGCCCACACATACACTCTCGTGGCCTTGGCATTGCCAGCCTGCATCATCTTCAGGTCCTTCTTTTTGTGCCTCTTGGCGAAGCGCACGTTCCTTGGGACCCCCTTAAGACATCCATATCTTTGTGATCAATGGTCCTGGATGCCATTTCTGTGCCATTCAAGACGGGTGTGTGTGGTGTGCTTCTTGGACTTGGTGATAACCGCCCTGAAGCGCATGGCTCCCGAAGCGCCTGGGACCAGAAGAGAATGTTTTCGTAAAGCCTACGATGAAGAAGGTAGATTGCTCCAGACAGCATTCACATTTGTTGCTGCCAGGTCCTTGGGAACGCTACCAATCATTTCAACGATTAAAGAATCATTTAAAGTTAAATCCAGAGTTTCAGCTGTGTCTGAAGAGACAGGGAATGTTAACCGGGGCCCCACACCCCCCGAGGGCTCGCCGGTGCCTCCTGCTCAGGAAGTTGTTCTTCCCTCCAGCTTGCCTCGGTGTTCAGGCAGATTTCATTGCATTCTTCTGGGGGTAAAGAGGAAAGGGGACAGTTTAATTACCCTTCACCCTTATCCTGAGGATGTAGCTTTTGGCGGCTCCCAGCTTCCAGGGCAGAGCTTGCCTGCCCCTGACTCCCCACTCTGGGTGACTCTGAGCCTTGAATTCAGCCTTTTATGCCCCGGAGCGGACTGCAGAAAGTGAAGGTGGGGTTCATCCCACTCAACGGAGGCCTTCAAAAATAGAAGCGGCTTCAGTCACGGCCTTCCGGCTCTGGTTTCCTGCTTTGGGTTAGAAGTTGTCCTGAGAAGCCTTCTTATTTTATTTGGTTATTTGATGCTTTTAGGAATTTTTAAATAAATACTTTACCAAGCATTTTTATTCTTTTCAGTGGGACTGATGGTTCAAATAACTTAGTCACTTGTAATATAAGTGACTAAGGTCACTTATATTAAGGTCATCAATAAATGTAAAATAATATTTTTAATATTAAATCAGCAAAAATGTTGAAGTAGACACATCAATACTTACGCACTTCACCTGCCTCCACCCCCTCCCATTATTTGATTTATATTCTCTGATTTACACCAGTACTGATGAGCCAACTTGAACCATGTACACAAAGTTCAAATACTGCCTTTGGAATTAAAATTCCTATATAAAGTGTTACAAACGGAATGGCTCTTGATTTCCAGACATTTTAGTTGATATTTGACTATCTCTGCTCCATTGCAAGACATTCCTTAACTTGATATTAAAATAAATCTCCAAAAATATGTCCCAAATACATTTTGCTTGATGATTAAAATCTTTCCAAGCCAGGAATTTGACAAAATATATGAGGTAATTATAACAGGAAGGATAATAAAATGAGAACATATCTCAAGCCATAAATATCAAAGAAAATGAGGATCCTCTTCTCAAAAATATGAAGTACAAAGCCAAATATTAGTCAACAATCAGGAATGCAAAACAGCCCCCGTCCTTCTACGAATACAATGTGAGGTTGTAGTGTTTGCATGCCCTGTTCCTTTCCCTTCTCATTAGTTCTTCCTTTGAGAGAATTTACAAAAGACATTCTTTGTACATGATGTCTCCTTCATGGACTCTTAAAAGTCCTGGCACCTTACATGCCGAATGTACCATGAAGCATTCCTTTGTATTGTACACAGTTCCATGGGAAGGAACTTATGCAAATTATAGTCACAGACAAAACATATCCCGGTGACATCATGATTCCACTGAAAACTTTCCAACCCTAAAAAAAAAAAAAATGTTTCTTCCATCCCCCCGCCCCCTCCCCCCCAGCAGCAACAGGCACATCCAGCTGCTGTTTTCCCACCAGGGAGTCTGGCAAAGCACCACCCTCTCTTTGCTGGTCTCATTCCCCAGCATGTTTTCCGAGCACTAAAATCAGTTCCTCCTGTTCGGGTCCAGGCTGCAGTTCTTTGTTCTATCACTCCTTTCTGATTAAGATTTTTGAGAAGTTATTAAAAATAATAAACAAAGAATTCAGAGCAAATGTTATTAAGGAATACACATATTCTTGCTTGCCATCCTGACAAAATACTGAACAGTTGCAAGCTGTTACAAAGATGAATATATAATTAAAATCATAAGCCAAATAAAACCATTAAGAATTTCATCATAATAAGATATATCAAATTCAAAACAAGATTTTAAGCTGATTTTGGTGGGGAAATTGAAAATGTCATACTTCCCAGCTTTGTCATGTTGTCTGAAGCAGGAATTACTTTGGCCGATGCAGATGAAAAACAATGAATGCAATTACTGTCTTCTTAGAGGAAACTACCCCCACAGTGCCATCACTATTATTGTAGTGCCCAGGAACCAAATCTTCACCGCTTAGGCCCAAAATCCCGAAGAAAATTAGAAGAAATGCAGGGAGATGTCTTCTGATTATATGTGACAGGCTATTTGGATCCGTACCCTCCCAGGCAGAAAAGACATTCCTGAGCTCCCCAGAGCAGACGCCACCAGTGCCTCACACAGTGTCTGGTAGTTCTAGTTTGCACTCTATGTTGTTACGTGATACATCATACACCCTGTTGTGAATGTGTAGGATTCTTGGAGAAATAGGTAAAATATAGGTACGGGTTTTTTTCTCAGCAATCTTTTTGCATAAACCAAACTTCAGTCTGAAACAATGTCTGTTGTGAAAAGACATTTTTTTGCTAAACATTGATCATGATTAATTGGACTGAAATTCAGGCGGTGAATTTCCATCCCAAGCCCCTTAGTAGGCCCATTAAAAAGAAACAACAAAAAACCAGTCACAATGTTAATTTATGAACAACCTGCTGAAGATGAGTTAGATGCTGACTAGTGGAAATGCTAAGAAAAACGAACATAAACGAGGCCTAGCCTCTGATGTTGCTTTAGGTCTTTAGTCAATTTGCTTAACATTTGCTTGGTTTCTTTTTCTGCACAATTAGGGCGTTAGACTTGAATTGGTGGTTTTCCAGTTCTTCCAGCCATAGGACCATTGTTCAAAGTGCCAAACAGAACTGCTCAAACGGTGGCGCCTTCTGGCGGAAGCAGGCGTCGCGGCGGGAGGCCCGGCCGTGGCCGGCTTCGCTCCGGCCGGCGGAGGCGGCCCGAACCGCTGAACCAACAGGCGCCGGGCCGGCCATTTTCAACCGCTGTGCCTGGCTGGCCCGGGGCCGCCAGAATTTTTAAGACATGCAGTTCCTGACCTTTTAGGCAGGGGCACTGACCTCTTTTCCCTTAATTGTCAAATTAAAAATGACAACAGCCAAGCACAACAGTAGCCGTCCGGTGTGAATGAATCAAAATTATACTGGTGTTTCTTGGTCCGATGGGGAAGAAATACAATAAGTGTGCCGGTGTGCCGCAGAATTTTAGTCATTAGTGTATGTGTTCCACGAGGTGAAAGAGGCTGAAAACCACTGCGCTAGGCGGTCGAAAGGAGACGGTAAACATTCCCGTTCTGGAAGAAAAGATCCTCCGGTGCACAGAGGTGGCACCATTGAAACCAGTGGCTGACAACCTCTGGTGCCAGCAGCAGAGCAGGTAACTGGAAGGGGACAGCCACACTGGGCCTTCCGCAGAAGGAAGTCAAAGCTGAGCGGCACAGAGAGTCACAAAGACAAAGGGAGCGGGGGACGCGGTGGGGCACAGCCGCGGGAGTGGCTGTGAGCACACCTGCCGGCGGGGGGCAGGGGGGCTCCCACGAGCACGCGTGGGTCTGGGTGGAGCGGGCTGCCCGAGGAATGACCGGAAAGCAGTAATGGACACACTTTCGGTAGCTGGGGAGTCAGGGAAACGCGGGAGCCTGCAACCATTACCCATTCAGACCTACTCCTGGGCTCTTAATAATATAAGTTCAAGACTCTCATATGATTATGGAAATTGAGTTTTAAATTAGAAAAGGGGGGGGGGTCACAGAGAAGACTAAATTTGACTTATCAAATTAAAGAAATGTGATACGTCCTTCAGCCTAGAGGAGAGTGTGATACCTTAGCCTCACAGATGTAACAGATAATTACTTCTATTTGCAAAGGAAATGTAGCTTTCTTATTTCCTCTTTAACTAATCTAATCATCATCTCAGCTGTCCCATGCAACCTCACTGGGCAGTCAATTTTAGCATCAATGTTAATTATCTAGACTATGTTACTTCATGGAATCAGCTTCAGTCACTGCATGACTGTTTCAGCTTCCCTAGTGCCTGGGCATGTGCCTGGCACAGCTTTGCCACTGCCGGTAATTCACGGTGTTATTCTTCGCTCTTTTTTATCCTTTTTCGATCCATGGTAAAATGTCTGCTTTTTGTGTGTGAGGTCAAATTCAGGGCAAATAAAAACATTCACTAGCCTCATTTCTTTTTCTATTCAGAATAGACATAGCTTTAAAAAAAAAAAATTCACTCTAGGAAAATGTCTCATCTTCCACCATGTAGACTGTTTACTTTGTTCAATTGAAAAATTCCATAGATAAAAGTGGCTGGGCTTTCAACATCATAATGCATTTTGGCATTTTATTTGAGAATAAAAAACATTAATACAATTATGGAATGTATGTATATGTATATAGTTACATGGCAGATATGTAGAGGAAATATATATACTGGTATTTATATTCCCATGATTACAATTATATAACAATACTCCTAAATATAGCCATAGAAAAAAACTGAAAATAAATTCAGTAGATTTTTTTCTGATGTATATAAGGTATTTATTTTTCATATTTAACCTGATATCAGATTTGTTCATTTGTATGTTTTAAGGGAAATCTTTTAAAAATCCTTTTGATTTCTGTAGGATCTGCAGTAATATCCCACTTTTCAACCCTGACATTAGAATTTCCTGATTTCTCTCTTTTACCGTCAGCTATCTTGCTAGGATTTATTAATGATTTCAAAAAACCACCTCATGGTTTTGCAACATTGTTCAATTCTGTCTCTTCTCTATTTCTTTGATTTCTATTATTATTTCTTCTACCTAAGCTTAATTTTATCATATTTTTCTAACTACTTACAACACTTTTATGATAAATTTAAGGTAACTACAATGGTTTCTTCATGTAGAAACTTGGGTCATTAATCTTAATTCATTGTCCCTTTATAAGACAAGCATTTAGGGATATAAATTTCCCTCTAAGTATTATAGTAGCCGCATGCCACAAATTTTGATATGTTGTATTTTTACCAGCATTCAATTCAAAACATTTTCTAATTTCTTAGTGATTTCTTCCTTGATCCAGGGGATATTCAGAAGTTGATTGTTTCATTTTCAGGTATTAGAACTTTCCTAGATAGCCTATTGATCTGTAACATAACTCCACAAGTTCACAGGACGTAATTACTCGCAGGACCAGCCCTCTGAAGTTCCCTGAGGCTTGTCTTCCGGCTTGACGTAACCTGCCTCGGCTCAGAGGGAGCCTGCTAGCGCGGCTTCTCTGGGGACCCCGCGGAACCTGACCGCAACGACTGTGAGAGGTGGTTCAAAACCTTCCAGCATCATTGGGAACTTGCCTGTTCTCCCCTTTTCGTCTGCCAGCCGTCACTCCATGTGTGTCAGAACTCTGTTCTGGGCACACACACATTCACTTAGTTCTCCCTAATGTATTCGTCCCCGGGACTGATGTCACCTAGTCATTCAGCTTTATGATTAATGGTATTCACAGGGTCTATAATTTTCCATCCTTTTATTTTTCAATTATATCTCATTGATTCTGCTATAACAGTTGTCCCGATTTTTTTCTTTTGCCCCCTCCACCCAGCGCCCCCCACGCCCTCAGGCAACCCCCCCCCCCCCGCATTGTCCATGTCCATGGGTCATGCATGTAAGCTCTTTGGCTGCTCCGTTTCCTACATGGCACTTCCCATTCCCATGGCTGTTCTGTAACACCTATTTGTACTTCTTAATCCCCTCATCTCTTCACCCATTCTCCTCCTCTTTCCTCCCATCTGGCAACCTTCTAGTAACGAACTTCTTTTCTCTTGCTTTTAAGAGTCTCTTTTTGACTTTAACCTTTGGCATTTTAATAATGATGTGTCTTGGAGTGGCCTCTTTGCAGCCATCATAATTGGGACTCTGTGCGCTTCCTGGACTTGCATGTCAATTTCCGTCACCAAATTAGGGACGTTTTCTTCTACTATTTTTTTGGATAGGTTTGCAATTTCTTGCTCTTTCTCTTCTCCTTCGGGCACCCCTATGAGGCAAATGTTGAACCTCTTACAGTTGTCCCAGAAGCTGTTTATACTATCCTCAGTTTGTTGGATTCTATGTCTTCTTGTTGCTCTGCGTGGTTATTTTTTGGTTCCTTATGCTCCAAATCATTGATTTGATTCTCGGCTTCATCCACTTTCCTGCTGTTTCCCTGTAAATTGTTCTTTATTTCAATTAGTGTAGCCTTCATTTCTGATGGGTCTTTTTTATGCTGCTGAGGTTCTCACTAAGTTTCTTGAGCCTCCTTATAAACAGTGTTTTGAACTCTGCATCTGATAGATTGCTCATCTCCATTTCATTTAGCTCCTTTTTTGGAGTTTTGATCTGTTCTTTCATTTGGGCCATGTCTCTGTGTCTCCTCGTTTTGGCAGCCTCCTTGTGTTTGTTTCCATGTATTAGGTAGAGCTGCTTTGACTCCCTGCCTTGGTGGCGTGGCCTAATGTAGCAGGTCTCCTGTAGGGTCCAGTGGCACAGCCTCCCCATCACCCAAGCTGGGTACTCGAGGTGCGCCCTTTGTGTGGGCTGAGTACACCCTCCTCTTATAGTTGAGCCTTGGTTGCTGTTGGCAGATCAATGGGAGGGATTTACCCAGGCCAGTCAGCTGCAAGGACTGGCTGTGACCACTGACCCCCAACCTCCACCCTCTGTGGAGGCTCAGCTGTGCAGGGGCAGGGTGGCGGTGCTCCGACGTGGTCTGTAGGTGTCCACTGGGTGCGTTGGCTCTGGGACTTCCCAGGCAGTGCAGGCCAAGTCCAGCCCCCACCTGTGTTTTGCCCGGGGCTCCCTGCCTGAGCTGTAAAGCAATCTGACGTGGCTGCTGCCTGTGCTGGGCTTGGAGACTCCCAGGTGGAGCCAAGCTGTGACTCCGATCTGGCGGCTGCTGGGGCTCACCGCAGCCAGCTGCTGCTCGTTTGATAGGATTTGGGAGCCAAGACCAGCCATTCTTATGGAAAAGCAGCTTGTGTGGGCCTGTAATTTGGGTGGGGCGGAGCCTCTGGGGATCTCCAAGGAGGGTCAAACCATGTTGGCCAGGTTGATGGGGTCTCAGATATGGCACCAGGCTACTGGCTCTGTGAGGGGAGGGCTCAGCTAAGGGACAATGGCTTCTGCTCACCCCAATGCCAGACACCTCAGTCCCTCCCTGTACACCACTGGTGCCCTGTAAGTTGCCACCCCGGTGCTGGAGCTCAGAGGGAGTGAGTCTGAGTAGGTGAGCCCCTGTGTCGCTTCTTTAAGAGGAACTGCTTGGGGCTGCAGAAGTGTCTTCCGCCTATTTAAGCCCTGCTGATTTTTGCAGCCAGAAGTTGTGGGGACTTGGCTTCTTGGCACTGGAAGCCTGGGCGGGGGGCCTGGTGTGGGTCTGGGACTCCTCGCTCCCAAGATATTCCTCCTGAATTTTTATCCACTTGGGTGTGGAACCAGCAGGTTCTGCATCAGCACCCCTCCTACCTTTTAAATTATTTGTGCCTCTGTTGTTAAAATGCAGATTTCGGAGACGGCACATCGTTGGATCTTTCTGCTTTACACAGATTCACACCATTTGCCTTTTAGTAGGGAAATAGTTCATTTGCCCTTAAGGCCACTATTGGTATGGTTAGATCCAGGTCTGCCATTTTGTGCCTATTTTTTTCTTTTCCTCATGTTTCTGTTGTTGTTGCTTACTTATTTCTTCTTTCCTGCCTTCTTTTAAGTTAGTCATTTCGAGTATTCCATCTTTGTTTCTCTATTGACTTTTCAGGATATCTCTTTACATTTTTTTTAACAGTTGATCTAAGAATTACCACATGTATCTTTAAGTTATTACAAACTAAGTAGAGTCAATACTGAACTACTTCATATGTAACACATAGGGTTCTTGTAACAATGAGATTTAATTTACCACTGATCTTCTCTGTGTTTTATTGACTTAATTTTTGCTCTACATGGTCATACATCTTTTAAAGCAGTTGTGCTCTACCAAGGGCTATTTTGCCTCCCAGGAGGCATTTTGCAACATCTAGAGGCAGTTTTGATTTTCGCCACTGTGACAGGGATGCTGCTGACAGCTAATGGACAGAGGCCAAAGATGCTGCTAGAAGTCTTGCCATGGACCAGACCGTCCCCCAAAGAACGAATTACCCATTGCGAAGTGTCTGTAGAGCCAGGACCGTGAAGTTTAAACACACAGGGCTTAGGTTCACTCACTTAGTGTTTCAGCTAACAAAGGACATTTCTTTGCCGCCTTCAGAGGTCCTCTAAACACAACATTTATATGCAAACCTAGAGTGTTACACTCTCTAGGTTCATACATACTAGGAACTTATTAGCCGGTGATCAATCACCGAGTTTATTGAGTGAATTAATCATGTCGTGGTTCCATGTGAGGAATTTAAAGGCCTTTGGAAAGGAGCCAGAGTTCTAAACAAGGGGGTCTCTCCCGCCAGTTGTCTTCTTCCTTCCTCTCCTGGTGTGCAAATACTATCCAAGCAATCACTGTTGAGCTATCTTCCATGGAGGATAGAAGAGGAAGACATTAAAAAAAATTCTAGCAAATTATGCTTGCGTGTTGCATAAATCTTAATAATTCAAACCCTTCTGCATGCAATTATTACACATTTCTTAAAGTATAGTATGTGGGTTCCTTTTTTCAAAGATTTTGGTTATCTTTATTAGGTACATTGATAAAATAACCAAAAAAGCCAACTTTGGCAAAGAGCAGAGGATTTTGTGTCAGAGCTGGGTGTGAATCTCTAGATCTTCCTAAAGGCACAATCCTGTCTTCCCAACCCTCCACCAAGCCTCATTTTATTATCATTTTAAAAAATCTGTTAAGTGGAGATAATACCTGTCTTATAAGATGGTTGAGAAGCTGCCTGCCCTAGCGCACAGAAAGAACTCAGCCAGCGCAAGGCTTTGCTCTGTCTTGGGAAAGTGGTTGGTTGGCCCAGTGACCCGGACCCCGGCGGAAGAATAAATAATATCCGTAGTAAATGGGAGCCTGTGCTGAGCTAGGGCCCCAGAGACACGGGCCGGCACTGCTCAGGGAAGGCCCAGGTGCCTGTCCCAGGTGCCTGTTACCCTCGCAGGGAGCCCGGGAGCGGTGACGGGCTGGCCGCTCCTTCACCGTCTTCCCAGGGAAAAGCTAGGAGTTCATTCTTGGAAGAGGCCCGTGAGCTCAGGCAGCTGCCAGTCAGCGCCTTCCTCGAGGCCCCCGCCGCTCCCGGGCCTTCGGCGGCTCTGTCGCCCGGCGCCCCCGAGTCCGTTCGCGGGCGTGGCCTTGAGGCCCGGCGGTAGGCCCTCTGCCCTACCGGGTAGCCTGCACAGCGGCGGCAGCGCTCAAGCCACTTATTTTCCTACCAGCCCCCGAGGTCGACCGGAGGGGCCTTCTCTGGTCCCGGGAGGACCCGCAAATCAAAACACTTGCGCGCGCGCCCGCGCGCGCCCTCCACCAAACGGCGCACCTCCACCTTGCGCGCCGCAGCGGCGGCCCGGCAGGGTCCTCAGTCACGCTGACGCCCGCTGTTTGAAGGCTGTTTCCACCTCCGGTCCGGCAGGTTGTTTTCAGCACATCTGACAAAATAGGCCAGATCTGCGCAGCAGCCTCGGAGCGGAAGTGCAACAAAAGACATCCAGCTGTGCCGAATCAAAGGTCTTCATTCACCACCTTCCCCGGCCAGGGCGCAGCAGCGGGCTGACGTGATTTGTAAGAAATGTAAGGGTGTTATTATTCACCTGTAATTAAAAAGAATGGTTTGATTTGGCTTACAGCCTGGAGGAGAATGAAGGCTTTTATTTTGCCAGGTTATGAATTTTTCCACGTACTGAATAGCTCGGGGATGGAGGGACTTTAAAGCAGAACTCTCCTCAACCTGTGTTCACTTGCTTTAAAAATAAAAAAAATCTGGTTTCTTTCTTTTTTCTTTCTTTTTTTTTTTACCTTTGTTCTTCTGCTCTCTATATGTGCTCCCGGGAAATCAAAATCATGTTGGTGGATTTTGAATCCATCAATGTGAAGACGTCCACGTAAAAGATTTTCATTGTCCCGGGAAGACCAGATCTGAGGAAATTTATTACAAATGCCCAACGTTGCTTTTCCCGGATCCACTACACATTCAGAAAGTAAAGAAATAAGGGTTTCTGTGGTGCAGAGTAAAAAAATATTCATGGCAAGGAAACTAGAGACAGTCTTTAAATACTGTTATGCATCCGGAGGCCTGGAGGGTGGATAGGAGGATTTGCCAAGCAGTTTTGTTTTTTTTTAAATAAATTATTCTTCTGCCTTGTTTTTTATTCTAGGAAGAGTTTAAGGCAACTTGAAGATACATTAAGACACGAAGTTAATATTAATTGGATGAGGAAAACAGAACAAAAGGAAAAACAAAGTAAGCAATAGGAGGTGATGCTAGCATTTGACCAGACAGATAAGCCACCTAAACGCACCCCCAGTTTAAAGGCACCCCCCAGTTTACCGTGCGGCCTAGAGGGAGGCGGGGCGGAAGGCCAGCCATTTGATTTGCCGTAGCCACAAAGGTAAACCAGGGCTGCCACGCGTATTTCTCAGAAATGCTAGGCCTGCCGTGGCCTAGGCTTTGAGGGAGGGGGATTATTGCCCCAAATTATGTTCTTGGGAAGTGAAAAATTTTAAGTCACAATTACAAGTCTTTGCCTTTTCAGAGTATTCCTCCATTTTCATTCTGCTCTCAATAAGGAGGAGGGCGAAATTCCCTCCGGAGGGCCGAAGTCATCGCCGGAGGTTCGGAGGGAGCACGCCGTCGGCAGGCAGGCCTCGGCCGGCCGCAGCCACTGCGGGGAGGCCCGCACCGCGCGAGGCCCCGGGGCGGCGCACGGGGGCTCCCCTCCCGCCCAGCACGTGGAGCAGGGCGCACCGATGTGCAGGAGGGAAAGGAGGCGGCCTCTGAAATTCTAGCCGCTTGGATGCTCGATATAATATTTGGTATTTTGAAAACACTTTACACTTGCCAGTAAGTAAATCCAGATGGGATTTGAGTAAGTTTCGCCAATATCATTACCCCGGCTTGCTGATGTGGAGAGTCAGGTCTGACGGATTTGCCCAAGGCCTTTCGATCCCAGTGGGGCCACCAAACAGCATTTGACCACTTCCCATACCAGCGGGCCAGCGTGGCCGGAGGAAAACAGACGCTTTCGTGTTTCCTGTCCTTGGCTCCCTCCAACAGGTCTCAGAGACTTCCAAACAAAGGAGGAACGTCTAGCCTTATAACTTGGCGTCTTGCTTCTTTAGCGATTGCTTACAAAGCAGCCCACGGCCAGCTTTCTCAGACCCCCTGCCCAATTTCTATTAGGCCATTTTTACTGGCCTCCAGTTCTTCTCCCAAACAGTGATGAAGAGCAGCTTTTCCCAACCTCCTCACCAGAAAGAGAGCTGCGTGGGAACCTGGACCCCAGGACAGAACATACACGGGTTTACGTCTGCATAGATGCATCCTCTTTTCAAAGTAAAACCGAAGTTAGTAATAAATTCTTTTGCTGTTTCTAGGACAAACACTGTACATGTGGTTTGGGAAACGAACCTTCCTGATGAGGAACATCGTTTGATTTGGGCTGTTTCCCGAACTTCCCTGATGAGGAAACTCACTTCATTTGGGCTGTTTGTTAAAAGAGTCAGATTCCCCGGCTACGCTCGGACTTGCTGAATCAGAATCTCTCAGGAGGGTGGAGACTCCTGTGTGTGCAATTGCAACATCGAAGACTCCGAGACCTCACGAAGCCTCAGTTTAAAGCTCACTCTGCCGCTTAATAGTGGTGTGACTTTGGGCAGGTAGTTTACCCTCCCTGTGTCTTTCTTTCTTATGTGGAAAAAGGGCCTGCCCCTTGAGAACTCCTAAATTTAAAAGCAGTTTAGTAAAGAAGGACCCAGCAAAGAAAAAACTAGGAAGAGCCAAAGAGAGTCTTTGGGTCCGTTGATGTCTTAAATTAAAAAACAAAAACAAAAACAAAAAAAAACTATGCTTAGAAAAATTGCCTACCTTTCAAATATATAGATGCAGGCTCTAAAGTTGCTGAGAATGGGACTATAATTTTCAAAACAAGGATGCATTCTCAGACTACTTTTAGATATCTGAAAGGAAACAATCATCACTCCTAATCACACAACAATGGAGTCAATTTAGAAAGAAGGGATTATAAATATGTCACTCTAGCATTCTATACCATCCACGCTTCCAAATATTTCCAATTTTAAATCTAAATACTAACCTAATGACACTGGGACTTTACGAAATGTTTTAATTTGTTCGTTTTTAAACAGCTTACCCAATGACAGAAAAGATATCCATGTGTTCCATATGAAAAGAACCTACTCAAATGGACACTTGAATTGTCTTAGGTGAAAACCTGCACAGAAACAACAGGCTCCGGAAGACGCGGGCAGGGGCTTGCTCTTGACTGATCGGTGGAAACAATGGGAAAATCTATCAGAAATGAACAATAAAGCCAAACTCTGTAAATAATGACTACGTTTCTTAACTAGTTCACTGCAACTGGCTGCTGACAAGCCAGATGGCACAGATCATTTGTGCCTTCAGCTGGGTTCCTGCTAAGGACACTCAGGAGGCGAAGTCTGGCCTGAGAGACAGTGCCGTTGTCAGGGACCCCCCATGCAGGGTGCACTAGGCCACCCTCCTGCAGCCAGGACAATGCCTTCAAATTCTTTTGTTATTTTGCAAGGCCTCAAAATGCGTTAAATCTTGTCCTCCGTCACCCTAAGGCACTTTGGAGACTTAAGTTATTGTTTGCAGACCTGGGATAAACTCTGTCACATTACAAAGGAAACAAACTCAGTTCTAAATATCAATACTCACATCCCTCTAAATTGTAAAAGCAATATGCCAGTTGTTCCTGGAAATAGTAATTTAATTGTGGGATCTCTTTCCAAATAAAGGAGCCAAACTAATATTTAAAAAAAAAAAAAAGAAAAGCATGAATCTATAAGTTGTTAATTTTATTATTTACTATGCAACTAGTTTACTAAACTCTGGTGATTTTTGTTAAAAGTATATAAATAATTGATACTCTCACATAATTATTGACAAAATATAAGGCACTTTAGGTGGAAGATAGTTAAATCCTAAAGATAAATATTGGGATTGTTACCATAGGTTATTAACTAGTTATTAATAAGAAAGAGAGCAAAGGGAATTAGATATCGAGCTTAATAAACTGGGCAGCAGGAGCCTGTTTGCTTCCCCGGGAAGCTACAGTTCCACACCCTCACAGGGTGTCCAGCCTGCAGCCCGCGGGCCGCATGCATACGCACATCGCTGCGAATGTAAATTTACTTAAAACATGAGATATTTTTTGTGATTACATGTTGCAGTATATTTAATGTGTGGCCTGAGACAACTCTTCTTCTTCCAGTGTGGCCCAGAGACGCCAAACGTTTGGACACCCTTGGCCTAGGGGATCATAGCATTGCCCCGCCATGGATTTGCACCCCTTCCTTCCCCCTCTGGTGTGGGATTGTTGCGGGGAGTGGGGGTGGGGAGGCGCATATGCCCTTAGAGACCTGTCAGTCGAGCCTGGAAAAGGGGTCGTTGGCTAGGAAGGGGACCCATAGAAGCCCACAAAAGCTTGGGAATTGATTGGTTATTTTGAAAAAGCTCCTGGTCTTTCCTGAGCCTGAGATATATAATCCCAGGGGAACAAAGAAGAGTTTCTCTCTCTCTCTTTCTCTCTCTCTCACCTGCACGTGTCCTAGTCATTCACACATTCTCTCTTTCTCCTGGGAACACACGGCCGTGAGGGTCTAGCAGCTACCCGGGCCCACAGCATGGGCTCTGGAGGACTAAGCTTTAATTTAAAACAGAAGCTCTGGACACTGGCCTTTGCTTTGGCCTTGCTGGAGGCACAGCTGGACTTTTTCCACGGTGGGCTGGACAGAGATGGGACAGTGGAAACCCGGGGGCAGATTTCCACCGGAATCCATCTTGCCGCACCACAGTCTCCTGTGCCTGGGTCCCTGAAGTGCTTTTCTCACAGCCCCGTGGATGAGCCCCACTGCCCCCAGCAACAGCATCAGGGCGTCCCTGTCCCTGTCTTTGCCAAGGCTCTGCCCTCTTGCCAAGCCCTGCTGCCTTAGATGTCCTCTGGGACCTCAGGCGGCACTGGAGACTTTGCTGCTGGGAAGCTCTAAAAATATTTCAAATCACTGCACTATGATCAAGGCTTCAGTTCCTTTTATTGAGTTACTAATAAAATCTACCTCTTATTTGAGAGAGGTCAGGATTTGTATCTTGAAAACCTTCATGCCTTGGTTAGATCTGGTAGGATAAACAAATCTGTAGCAACGTGAAGCTGCCGTGGGAAGTGATGCTTGGGTCAGTGCTGGCCTCGCGAATCCCGGGGTGCTCCCTCTCTCGGCTGCAAAGGCAGGTCAAAGCCAGAGGAGAATGTGCGTCCTACTAACAGTGTCCTGCAGACTTGACCTGAAGAACATGGCCAACACAGCCGACAGCGGCTGAGCCCCTGCTGCCAGGGATGGAAGGCTCTCTCCGTGCGTCCACGCCTGCGCATGCGTGGTCATGTGGAGACCACTTGAAAGTAAGGTTACATCCTGGCGAGGGTCTGCCTGGTCCTGGCACATGTTCTCAGGCTGCCCCCCACCCCCAGCTGCTGTCTCCTGTGCCGACGCTCTTAAGGCCCACCTGTGTTTGCATAGGCGCGTCCCTTTACAGAGACCTGTCCTTTGCTTAAGGCCCGCCCCCTCTGGAGAAGCTGACATCTGCCTGTAAGAAAACTGTCACTTACCCTAAGCCGTGGTGATCTCTCAAGATGGAAATCTCACAGGGCTTGCGCCTAAATCCTAAAGCCGCCTGAAAGCCCAGCCACACTCCGCAACGCAGGCCAAGGCACGCTGTCCCAGTCAGAGGCACCGGAGTCTCTTACGAAAATGCAAGGCTCGAAGCCGCGAGCCGACCCACATCCCTCTGTCTGTCCTTTTGTATCTACAAGTTAAATATCTCATCTCTGCTTTCACAAGGTTCCCAATGACTGGCTCAAATATGCCAAGGCGGGGGCAAGGGTGGCCTGATAAAAAGCGTCCTTCTCACCTACCCGGGTCCTGTACCCGTTGCGAAATACGACCCTAGCTCTTGTCTTATGAAGGTCAAGCAGGAGGAGGTTGCTCGGTGAAGCAAAGCTAGCTGCCAATTTGACGACTTTGGCCGTGGCAAACTTACCCAAAGGGGTTTTTAACTTTGCAGAACAAGCACGTACGCCCTGGTCATTCCCTTTCTCTGGATCTGGTGGAGGGAGGAGAAAGAAGAGACCATCCCCCACTCACAGGAAGCTAGGAGATCGGCCCCAAATAACCGAGCAGCAGCGCAGCAACAGCCAATGCCCGACTCTCAGATCTGCCTTTGGCCCCCTGAGCCGGGGGGGGGGGTCTGGGAGTGGGAACTAACAGATGTCCCTCCACGTGAATAGAAACAATAAATGTCAGAGTTAAGTATTTATGTCCAAATACTTAAGACCCATAAAAAAAAAAGTGTTTTTTTGCTTCTGATAATCAAAGAACTATTTCTGTAAGGGGTTATATTTTTGTATTTTCCAGAGCTCCTTAGAAGCTTAACGTAAGTGTATTTGCTCGATTATAATAGGTGTCTCCACTATAGCTATTTATACTTCAATATCAGTAATGCATCAAAGAATTCAGACTCATTCCTTTACTTTATAAAATGTAACCCTTCCCCATATCAAGGACTTGGTCTGCTCCGAGTCATCCATCGATCATGATGTACCATGATGGCGCATGGCAGGGCAGCCCTCGAGGGACATCGGCATTGCATCGATCCAAACAGAGCCCGTTGACTTCACGGAAGTACTGTTGACACGGCCTACAGATGCAGAGGTACGCATATGTGTTTGAAATTTAGACTTTGTGTTGTCATGAATCAGGGCTACATCTGAAGGGGAAGTTGGGAGGCATGCTCAATAGCAGTAAGATAAAAGCTCTATCAGTTTCAGAAGTGTTTTCTGAAGTCAAACATCAGCCAAGTTTCTCTGGAGATGAGCGGTGAAACACAGGTAAATGAAAGATGCGCAGCTCCTCTTTCATGGCAGGTCAGGTTGTTTACACAGCACTGAGCTCATTTCTTTCTGAGAATAGCTCAGGTTATTTTATTAAAATCAGTGCTAGAAATAGGATAAAAAGGAAATTGTCTTGAAGTTAGTATATTTTATTGAAGTCCTTTATTGCTGGTCAAATGTCAGTGTGGACAGCAGTATTTAGTCTTTCTCAACTTCTTCCCAGTTTGATGCATCAACACCACAGTTTTCTTCATTTCCTGGCTGACGGCGCTGCAGGGACCGCTCCGCGCGGTGGCAGCTGGTGCCCTTAACCCAGCAGATGTTGGTGCGTCTCCGTTGAAATCATCTCACAGGGAGAGGCCAGGGTTTTGTTTTCCTTCCCACCCTTCTCCCACACGCAGGAACTTCTTTCAGAAGACAAAGGGAGCGTGCGCTAAAAACACCACAGGGTGTGGATGAGTTTAATCAAGCCAGTCTCTCCTAGGGCACTGGGGTTACTCCCCGCCTTCTGAAGTCATTTGAAATGGCTCCTGTAAGACCGAACCCACAGCCAACAGAATCACATAATCACAGAATATTGAACTTGGATGAGACGAGAACAGTGTGTGGGAACTTTTAAAGGAAAAACTTATTTAAGCTCACTTCCCCCCACCTTGTTGATTTAAACTGTTTTTGTCATGATGTTACTTAAATAGGTGCGACCACAGAGCAAAGAATAAGCTTCACGTGCCCCCCCCAGCTTCTCAAAAGCCCTGATTGGACAGAGAGCATAGTAGGTGTCACTTACCATAAGTCGCAATGACCTTTCAAGATGAAAAGCATGCAAGGCGGCAGCATGCCCTGGTGCGGTCCCCTCCCCTGCCCTGGCTGTGTCACTGTGGTTATGTGGCCCGCATGGCTGTATCTATGAGAGTAACATCCACCTGATGGCTTGTGAAATAAAATAAAGCCACATGTAAGTAACAGCACACAGCACACAGTTAGTACCCAGTCAACGACAGCAATTGCTCATTCTCATTTGTTTTCAAAACTACATAATCACCAAAATTCAGGATTTATTTAATTTAATGTGATGCATAATGTGATTTTTTATGAAAGTATATGTAGAGAAGGTGGGTTCGCATGCCATTTTTTGAACAGAATGACATTAAGAAATTCGAGAACATGTTCTTGAGTTCAGAATTACCAGACTCATATATAATTGGAGACTCTGCTAGTTAGCAATTTAAAAACCACTTTTAATAAAGTGACACTCTCAAGTTGTTATGTCCCTTCAGGGTCGGGTAAACATTGTCATATTATTGAACTCTGAATTAAATGCATAGCTTAGTTTAATCCTTTCTGGAGTTCATAGGAAAATTTTCTATGTTTAGAGCCAGAGAAAATAAAAAATCTGACAGATTTTTCAATTAGATTTAGTAGCATGAGACTATCAATCATGTCAATATCTGAGACCTTGTAAAATCACAAAGAAGTCAAGGCATATCTGATCCCTATTCCTTTCCAACGTTCTTTTTCTTTTTCTATGAAAGCCTGAAAAATCTACATCACAAAAATAAATAGCAATTTGATAACTTTGTCATATGCCCCAAAATAATCAGTTTGGCTTTCTAAGGTGGTGAGGAAAACTTGTCTCCCTGCCGCAATGCAGGGAACATCTTTATAAACTTATGCTGATTTCTGTGTCTAATATTTTCTGCTGCTAAGTCTTATTCTCCATGAAAACAAACTCTTCACTTATCTCAGGCATAACAACTGACCAATATTATCCCAAATCTGCAAGGACTGTATCTCAGACAACAGAATTGTCTCTATACTTAGTGTAGGATCTAATCTGAAAGCTAATACAAACACAATGCCTTTTCTATATTCTGATACAGATGCATCCCTCGCATTTTCACACATTTCCATTATGGCAAGCAGTTGTATTACAATGTTGAGATTTGCGAATAGATGTTTTTAATTAGCAATACCCCTCAGCAATTCCCACATCAAAGCTTTTCAATAATGAAATCTTTCCCTAGCTACTTGGACATTATCTATTGTTTAGATTTTGAATGCATTTTCCATATTTCCAATCACTGATATTTACATCTGATTATTTTTTTTTAAATGCGCTTTAAGCACTGCTAAGAATCCCAAAAAATATATATATACACATTCAGAGGGGAAATGCAATAACGCTATGTTCTGCCTGCCGTCCTTCCAGCGGGGCCCAGGTTGACTCTGCCCAGCCGAGCTCCCTCGGGGTGCCCGCGGCACAGCGCCCTGGCGGGGAGCCTCTGGCTCCGCACTTCCTGTCCTCCCGCGCACCCCCCCGGCCCCCCACCCCGCCATTGCTCCCTCTGTGCAGCTTCGGGCTCAGTGAGAGAGATGCCCAACATGCAAACGTTTCCTCAACCTCTCACTGGGGCTGTCCCATGGCCCCAATCTGGCCCCCGGCCGGTCACATTCAACAGAATGAAGTAAAGCTCCTTTTCTAATTCTGAAGACCTGCAAACACCGTCACTGCTCTGCCATTTTTCACACCCCCAGTGTTTCTCTGCTCATGTCCCTTCATTGATTCCCTGAGTAGCTCTCCAATTCGTCCATTTCTCCCTTCAGGGCGATGCCTTAGAATAAGCTGCCATTGCCTCCGGCTGGCCTGCTTCAGTAGCCCCCGGGCTGGCCTCCCCTCAGCCATGCTTGCTGCTGTGTGAGGAGATGCTCATGCAATCTTTTTAAAAATAGAGATATTATTAAGGCCTCCCGTAGGCGTGGAGAAAAGCCCAAGCCATCCCCGTGTCCTGTCAGGCCCTCCGAGGCCCAGGGCCCGCACCCCACATCTGGGTGGCCTCCTACAATAATGAGTATACTCATGTCCCGGAACGGAGGGTGGGGGCTGGAGACCTGGGCTCGTCTGAAAGGACATCCAGAAAGGGAATCCAGACTGAGGTTTGAAGGATCTGTAAGAGGCGCCTGGGACGAGTGGGGAAAGAGGGCGAGTATTTACGTCATTTGTAATTTCACATTTCTCTGTATGATTTGTTGCGTGTGGAAGGCTGAGATCCCATCTGTTTTTCTCACTGTTAAATTCCTGGCGGCTAACAAAGCGACTGGCAAGGGGTTAGCCCCAAAAAGAAATTCTAAGGAGACAACAAGAGTACCTTTCAGATACCTAAGCAAAGGCTAACATTTGCGACTTCTTATGAGCATTGCAACATTTCAGAATCACAGTTCACTAACGCTGGAAACCATTGTGTTTAAGATACGTGACATACAGGCTCGGACTTCATCTCAGGAATGAAGAGGTTAGGGTTCCAGGACTCCTTTGCCCCTCACTCATCTGTAAAATGTGGTGGTCTCCGTTGCCTCAGCAGCAGAGTGAGAATGTCCACTGATGTGGTACCTAGCTTTCTCTCCAATTTCTTAACATTATGGATATTGCGATTCTGAGGCTTGAAATAAGCAGAAAACTTTAGATAGGGATAATCTCCAGTCAGCAGTGAACACATCACACATGTATCTTCACTTGCTTTATATTTATAATGTGTCTTTAATTTAACCAGCCAAAGGATATAATTATATATTAAAATCAAATTGCTCAAAATGTTAAATATAGAGACTTTTGGAAAAACCCAGGCAAAATAAAAATAAATCATAGAAGAATAAAACACATAAAATGTAAACAATAGAATGAAATGAAATTAAATAGCAATCTCTTCATCCTTAAATTTGTGAACTCCTTCAATGCCTCACATTGAGAAACATGCTGAATTTCCACAGATTTTAACACAGGGGACCTGCTTTATAAAGCATCGGCAAAATCCCAAAATCAAAACATGCACTTCAGGAAAATTTCAAAAGAGTGTAACCCTGAGGCTATGTCCCCCAAGCTGAGTGTGTCAGGAAATAAGCCGAACCCCTGCATGTCAAGACACAATTTCTGCAACACTTCTCAATAGGACATTTAAAAAGAGAAAAGCAAATAGGCAACACAGCAGTAGGTATTTTTTAATATATTTCAGATTTTACTCAAACAAAAACAACATATGGGATTCTGAAGTAATTCTATAATGAATAAAATAAGAGATTTTGAAACCCTTTATACACAAAGTAGTGGATTTTATTCTCACGATTTTATGAGGCCTCTGAGGTAAGTTCCAGTTTGTTCAGGAATGTACCTGACCTGGGGCATCAGAAAAGCAGAGTTCCAGGGTCAGTTATGTGGTGTGGCCTTAATTTCTCAGTCTTCACTGCAAGTGGAAGTAGGTGTAAAAGAACAGACTCTGGAGGCTGACGTTCTGGTTTTCAATCCCAACTGCCCCTCAGGTAAAAAATGAATTGAATAACTTTATATTTGATAAATGAAGTGTTGCGTGTTTTCTAGAGTAGCCACTAAAGAATTAAAAGTTATAAATTCCAACTAGAGGGCGGAAAAATGCAATGGCAAACAATAACACAATCCCAAGAGAAGCAGAAAAGTAAAAAGGAGCAACATAAAACAGGCTGTGCAAGTAGCACATGCACACACACACAGATGGTAGAATGTAAGCCAAAATATATCAGTAATTACACTAAATGTAAACGAGCCATATGTTATCGTTAAAAGGCAAAGATAGATTAAAAGTGTAAAAACCAAACACTTTTTATTGAAGATGCATATTAAAAACAATACAGAAAGAATAAATATTTTAAAGTTGGAAATAGATATACCTTTTAAATATTACTCCCTCCCCCTCGCCAAAAAATGAAGTTTTAGTTATAACAATACCAGAAAAGAAGAGATGTTAGGGCAAAAGACTGCTGTATTCCACCAGGGTCAAGCCACAGTGAGTAAAGGTGCAGTAGACCTCAGGTCAGCAAGGGCCTACAACACTTTAAACTGCAGTGCATCTAATAAAAGCGACTGGGGTGCATTGTGGAGGCACGACACTGGAAAGGCTAGAGAGAGAAAGGTGTCCCGTGCTCGGTGTGGACGAAGGAGCGGAGGTGGGCCGGCAGGCTGGACTCTGCCGCCGTGAAAGGTCGATGCCCTTTCACGTACTCTTACTTTGGCCTTAACTTCAGGAATTGGGGCCTCCTGATAACAGTGGTTTTGTTTATGTTGCCTATGAACGTGCGCGTCAGTTTCAACCAACGCCTCCCACCAGCGTCCTCATCTCGCCCATCTCCCCTGGCCTGTCTGACTGACCTCCTCCTCCCAGGGAGGTCTCACCCTTTAAGTCAGGGCACCCGGGTAAGACCTGTGAGTTCCTCCTGCAAACACAGGGCCCAGCTTAGTGCACTTATTTTTTTTATTGTAAAGGAGAAAATAAATGTTCACTATAACGAGTTTGACTAACTGGCTTAGAGCAGAACCAAGGGAAAGACAGCCCAGAGTGCTGGGGAATAGCCCCGGCCGGGACCGCGATGCCCCAGCCTCAGAAGGACAGTCCCCTCCGGGAGGGCCGGCCCTGGACAGGCCTCCGGCCTCGGCGCTCTCGTCTGCCAGAGGCGCCAATGGCACCTCACGGTGTAGCTCGGAGCATTAAATTAGTTAATTCTTCGACAGCACTTTGAGCAGGGCGATATATAAGCAGTTACACGAGTACTATTAATAATAACATTAGTTTCGTTACTGGGAGAGCTGAAGAGAAGTCACAGGGCTTATTCAAAAACACACAGATCTCATTCCACAAGAAATTCTTCGGTTTTTACAATTTAAGATGTTAGTTTTGTTTATCAAGAGTGATTAACATAAATCTTCAGCACATGGCAGCAAATAGCTAGAACTTGGGGAGACTGTGAGGCCACCAAAAAGCCCAAAAGAACTCCCGCGCTGCGGGCGGGCCCCTCGCAGGCAGGGACTGGGCTCGTTGCTGCGAAGGTCCAGTCGGCGCCGAGGGCAGAGCACGCTCAGGGGCTGGTGGGGTCTTAAGGCCATTGGCCAACTGGGGACTTAAAGGTTTTCTTTTCATTGTAGAAACACTGGGAGCGGGAGAGAAATATCCTGGATTTTTTCTGGCTAGCCACACAGAAGGTCCACTGCATGGTGGAGGTGGCTCTCCGAGGCGGCTGGTCATTCAAACGTCACAGCAGCAGCCCACAGGCCCGCGTAGAGGGTGCGGGGAGGCGGCCAGCTGCCCGCCAAGAGCTGGCTTTTCTCCCCTCGTGAGTAGCTGTTGCTGGAGCAGCCTTGCAGCAAGCAGAGACATTTTCCAACACCTTGGACATTGGGTGAGGCCTTGAGATTCAGTCCAGTGAGTGCAGAGTGGGCTCAGTGGTTCTTTTGTTGTTAGTTTTTGGTCTGTTGGTTTTAATTCCTTCATGAGCTTCGCCAGTCTCTCCTGCCTGAAGGCTGGATTTCGAGGCCAAGCCTTCCCTTGGACAGAGCATTTCCTAAGCCAGGTCTGTGCTTGGGGAGATGGGCCCTTCCCGCTGCCGTGACCTGCTGAGGTGAAAAGTAAGTTTCCATTGTGTTCAGCCACAAAGAATCTGGGCTTTCCCCATTTCAGCAGCTAGCATTACATTGCTAATAAGGGGGTATAAATTAGAGAGCAGCCTTGCCCGGGAGCGATGATGGTCAAGCCACAAGGCCCAGCTCACACTTGACCGCAGCCTTAAACAAACAATGGACATGTCAATGTCTCATTAGATGCTTGATGAGAAAGCACCAGACTTCTGTGGAAGTTACCAAGCCTGGTTTCATCGTCTTCCAAAGCGATCCAAGGCTGCCAGTCCTTCAGGAAGCAACCAAACCTTCATGAATTTAAGCATTTTCCAGACCAGTGAGGTTCAGATAAACTTTGACTAAACATCCAAATGTCTGGGGGCTTATTTAAAAACAAAATAAATCCCTGATCCTTTGGAGGCCTTCATATTAATAACAACTATTATTCTAGTGGTTATGGGGTGAAGTGACTTATAACTAGAGGAACGGAAAGGCAGTAGGAGCTGCCCCGTTTCTGAGCAGAGGGGGCGTTGCTGGGCCCTCCTCAGGCGGCTGTTTCTTTGTCGTTCCGTCTGAGTCACTACCTCATGCCAACGTCCACAACAACAGAAACCCAAGTTTGCATGACTTTTAAAAGAGATAGACTACCTGTCAGAAACAATCGTTGGGGTTGAGAGAGAGTGAAGAGCTGATCTTAGCGAGGGAAAATGTTTATGTAAAGGGAAGAAAGGCCACAAGCTTTTAGTAGATTTAGTGCTATAATAAAGAATGATTACACAAGACTGATGTCTGCAAAATCGAGTGAAAACACGCCGTCCACCTTCCTTCGCAGACCCTGTCTCTGTGTAAATGCTCAGGAAAAAAATCAAATCAGTTGAAAGGACGAGTTTTACCGTCCTGCTAATACAGCTTTACGAGCTGTTTGCTCGGCTAGTCCTGTGACTTGTCAGGTGCGCATAATGTTTACCACGCCTGTCCGCATTTCCTCTCACCTTTCACTCAGTTGTACCTTTTGAGGCACGGACAGCTTCCTTCATCAGAGTTCATGGCCTCTTTCAGACGCAGGGATAATTGACCAAATAAATCTTCTTATTTGCAATGACCCCAAGGAACCAACTTCTTCGCAGTCGCCTGGGCCGTTAGAAGCGTGGCCCGGGCCTCGGAACGATGGCAGCGCCAAAACCGCCCGGCACTTGCCTTGTCCTCAGAGCAGAGACCTGCACGCAGTGGCGAACCTTGGTTGAAAAATTCCACCCCAAACTCTTCCTCTCTTTATCTTTGCCTTCTTTTCAGGTGATACAAACGGCTTATTCTATCGCGAGTTAATAACTGGTCTTTTTCTTGGCGACTATCCTAAGATTTAATTATTATAATATATAAGGGCACCATCCTGACACAAATTTTGTCAATGTATGCTCTGAGGGACATTTCAAACTTAAGCTCTATGACATTTTATTGCTAGAACAAAAGAATATCCCAATTTTCTGATAGTGAAAAATAGAATCAGACCTCTACCACCTCCCTGGCGGATGTGGCTCAGTTGGCTGGAGTTCCGTCCAATACACCGAAAGGTAGAGGATTTGATTGCAGCTCAAGGCACAAGTACCTGGGTTGCAGGTTCGATCCTCCGTCTGGGTGCATGCGATCCCCAGTCCAGGTGCATATGGGAGACAACCAATTGATGTTTCTATCTCTCATCAATGTTTCTCTGTCTCTCCTTTTCCTTCCTCTCTCTCAAAAAGCAATGAAAACAAAATGTCCTCAGATGAGAATGTTAAAAAAAGAAAGAAAACCTCTCCCACGACACTGAATGGCCACCTGTTGTTTCACGCTCCCAGGTCCGCTAACGACGTCCCGATGTGTCCTAGAGCACAGGCCCCCTACACCTGGGCCATGGACCGGTACTGGTCCCTGGAAAAGCTGTCTTCCACGAAACCGGTCCCTGGTGCCCAAATGCTGGGGACTGCTGTCCTAGAAGAATCACTCCTCCCTCCTCCGTCGGCCCATGGAGGTAGCACAGCAAATTGACGCCATCCAGTTTCAAGAACGGGCTGAGCAAAATGCTGTATCTCTGTAGGGATAAAAATTGGTTAAGGCAGCCCGTCCCAAACTTTGTCACAGTGTTGTTCACCAAAATAATAACGATAGTAATTAAAAATAATAATAGAATGCCACACAGAGATAAAAGAATGAAGCTGCTCACAGCCGTGAAAGATGGAGAAAGGCACTTAAGGGATCGTTAGAATCCCTGCAGCCCAAGGTGCTCTCCCTTCTCCCTGCCTGTGGGCGCCGGCTCCTTCTGCACCCTGAACGCAGCCTAGGTTTTAATGTCTAAAGAAGGTAAAATGGAAATGACCTGAATATAAGGAACCCAGGCAGAGTTAAACACCTGAGCACCTCCTGCGGATGCGGAATTATGTGACACGACTGTCGTTAGTCCTCCCGGACCACTCTGCAATGACAGGTGAAGCTGGCAATCTCGTCCACACGCTGGTGCTTCCTCTCTGCTTTACTCCTCCATTTGTAGCCAGGACCAGGGACCCTAGAATTGCCATCTGAGATGGAGACCAAACCTACCAAAAGAAAGAAACAAAATTTTAAAGGAATGGAAACTGTGAAGCAATATTTTTAAAAGATAATTCTTTTTTTAAAAAAAAACAACTATCATTGGTATCAGCAAAGAGATAAGACAATGAATTATAGCCATGAAGCAAGATAAATGTCCGCCAAGAAAAGAAATATTTAGGGAACAAAAACAAGCTCTTAAAATGTAAAACACTATAGAAAATATTTTATAATAAAATATATAAACAAAAGAATAAAATAGATAATATTTTTAAATTTAAAAATAAATAACATAAAGTGAAGGAAATTATCCCAGAATGCAGGTCACATACAAAGAATCAGGAAACAGAATGGTTTCTAGTCTCTAACATCTCCACCAGGAACCAACAGCGATACAGTTCTGCTTTCAAAATGCTGTAGGAAGTGTTTTCAACCTAGGTTCTTATTCTCATCCAAAATAGCAATCAAATGGAGGAAGATTAGAATAAAGACATTTGAAAACATAAATTATCTTTTTTTTCCCTTTGCTACAGGATCTGTGCTTTGTTCTACAGGAGGTAGGGAGCATTATAAAAGGATGTGATAACAATCGGAATTGCATTTTGAAAAACCATTCCAGATGCTCTTTGCTGAGGGAGGAAAAGAGGCCAGGTGGGACCCTCCTGTCCAGGCAGGAGGTGCCGGTGGCCTGAGCCGGGGGCGCGGTGTGGGGCCAGCTGGGGGTGCTCTCCGGGGAGTGGCTTTGGCTTGAGGGGAGGGAGGGACCTAGGGAGGATGTAAGACAAAGTCAGGGGTCTAATGCTGGGGCCACCTGGAGACCTGGAAAAAGGGGTACAGGCACGGGAGGCGTGGGTGCAGATGCAGATAATGGGGAGCGGCGAATAGTGTTCAGTGTCACAGGTGTGCACGGTGTTCAGGTGGAGAGGTGCCACACGGAGCTGGAAACATGTCTGATGCTCAGGGGGCTGCCTGGAGCTGCAGAGACCTGGAGGCACCGGGCAGGAGAGATGCAGAGGTGACAGAGGCAGAGACATGGATGTGTTGGAGGGAGAAACATGAAGGAGGTGAGAAGTAGACACGTAGAGGCAACTGGCAGCAGCCATGGAAATTCTTTGGATGCCCTTGGTGAGGTTCTAGCTTATTAATTCCTATGTCTTTTTAAAATTTTTCTTTATTTATTGAATTTCCTGGGGTGACACGGGTTAATAGAATTACATAGGTTTCGGGGGTACAGTTCTATAATACCTCACCTAGATCGCACTGTGAGTGTGTGCACCACCCCACGGCAAGTCGCCTCCCATCGCCATCTATGCCCCTTTTACCCTCCTCTGCCTCCCCACCCCGCTTTCCCTCTGGTATTCACCACACTGCCGTCTGTCTGTAAGGGGGGGTCTGGGGTGTTTTTGTTTGTTTGTTTGTTTGTTGCTTAGTTTCTTCACCTCTTTCCATCTATCTTCTCTCTTTTTTTCTATGAAGCTTCCTATTTTTAAGGTATTTATATTTCCATTCTCTAAGCTTTGATTTGGGTCCTTGGTCTCTTCAGAAGAGCCCTACTGCTTCCCTCAGCTATTACTAAGATTTAGTTCCTGCTAAAAAAGCAGAGAAAGATGCCAAAGGGCTTCTGTGTTGTGCACCAACTACTTCTGGAGGCAAAAAACAGCGAGCACCTTGTGACGCATTTCCCATCTGTTTATAAAAAGTGGTGTTGCAGTAATTTTTGTTTTTAATGGGCTTTCTTTCAACAAATGATGTGTTTTATTCTGTTTTCTTTTTCCTGAGTTTTAATGGCCACATCCTTCCACGGACCCAGGGTAGAGTCATGTTCCAAACTCCGTTTCTCAGTCTAACGTCCATCTTCCTGCCTTTTTTTCAGCTCTGCAGAAAATGTGATGTGTTCTCTGTACATCCTCACAGCCTCAGATATCTTTGCACAGAGAATATCCAGAATGAAGGATGCCTGAAAGATGGACAGGATGGATGGACGGATGGGCCTGGTACACATTCACACACTAGTGCAGATCATTCTCAAAAATGAGATGAATAATAATCCAACAGCTACAAACATTGAGTACCAATACAAAAATAATATAAATTAAATTTTCTTTTCCTTGAAGTATAGGAAACATATGAACTCATGAATATATATATATATTTTTTAATTGATTTTTAGAGAAAGAGAAAAGAAGTGGGGGAGAGAGAGAGAACCATCAATTTGTTGTTCCACGAATGCATTCATTGGTTGCTCCTTGTCTGTGCCCCGAATGGGGATCCCACTCACAACTTTAGTGCAGCAGAAGAACACTTTAACCAGCTGAGCTATCCAGCCAGGGCTGAACTCATGAATATATTTTGATAAATGGCATGGAAATGAATTGTATTAACCATGGGTTCAACTTTCAGTGTGCTACACAGAGGAAAAATGTTCCCTATCATTAAATAATGTTACTAATATAACTAAAGTTGAATATGTACATGAGACTATGAGTAAGTTTGGCTTTTTAAGCAGCATCTTTCACGTTTCAGTGAAATATTCTCTCCATTAGGGTAGAGACAAGAGTCTCTTGCTCAAGGATTGCTTTGAAAACTGCTTCCTCAACAGCTTGGTACAGGTGTTAACAGGAAAGAGAACATAGCTGGAAGCAATTCGCCACTGAACAAGGGAAGGTGTAACAGGATTCCTGGTAAAATATAGTCTTGATCCAGAGTCAGGAAGGAGCCTATGAATCGTCAAAACCGCAGGTGAGAAGACTGGATTCTGCTCGTTAAGTTGCTGAAAATCTTAGTCTATGACACTAAAGTCTCCCAGTTATCTCGTTGTAAACTATGGACACATTTTTTCTGGAGTTTTTTTGGTACTAAGCTTCAGTTAAAACCAGCCAGCGATGTTATGAATTTCCATCCATTTAGGGTAACAACTGAAAGCAATTGAAGTTTTAGAAAAACCATATGCAATTGTGAAATGGTGCATCAGGGAATTAAACATCTAAAACAATGTTAATTATATTTAGTGTGGTTTTCTCAGGAAGCTGGGATGGGAAAGACATTAAGTACATTTGTTTCAAAATAGATGTTTACATTTTTTGGTTTTATTGAAGTGAAAAACAATGGAAATCAATATAGCATCCCGAATTCTAGTACATGCAGGTGAGACATTTTAATTAATGAATCTGGTGAAATGGGAAATACTTGACCCTTTTTTACTGACAAAAAAAGACAATTTATGTAGAAGACTAATATACTACAGTAGATTTTATGAATTCAGAAAATGACATGCATGCACACTTCTGGAAAAAAAAATTAGTTCTTTCCATTTGGGGTGGAAATTGTATCTTCAGTATCTTCTTTCCTGTACCCAGCAACCCAGAAGCCCTAGATGGGGGTATTCTGTGCTAGACAGGACAAGAACTGGGGACATTACTAGCTCCACGAGAAAGAAACAGGGATAAAAATTGAGGAAGGGGATTGGAGGGGCAAAGGAAAGTCAGAGGAAAAGAGCTTCTAGAAAATAACTTTATCTTAAATGATATCTAAGTTTTTATAAATGCAAGAAAGGAGAGCTCATGAAGGGTCTCGATACTAGGACTTGAAGGAAGTCAGGCCTTGGAAACCATTGGGCAATAGTCAGGCTCACACCTGGACCCTGGGGCGGTGACTCTTTTCAAAGTGGTCCCCGCAGGTCCATAGGGGATTTGGGGGTTTGTGACTTAAGGCTATGGTTTCTTCACCAGCCCCAGGGCAGTAAAGTATAACCGAGCCCAAGAGAGAGCCCTGGAGGCGGGCATCTTCGCTCACCTCCCAGGGCGTTAGGGACGACGGGGCACCACTGCTCGACAGAACGGAATTATCGCCGAACAGGCGTTAGACCTACACTCAGCCGCGCTCCATCAAATGGCACGTTAGATTTGCATGTAGGGAAGGTGGAAAGGTAATTACCGAAAGGAAACTTGAAAAATAAAACTATATTTTTGGTATTTCCTCTTCAAAAATTGCCCTGTACTTGACGTTCACAGTACAATTATTTGACCTGGTTCATGAAATACTGTGTCCTGTGGCATCTGAATTCTGTGGCATCTGAGGTTCAGGACAACTATCCCGAAACACCTCCTTCGAAATAGTGTGTGAATTTATAAAATAATAATGTGTAAAAAGTGCTTTCCTGTCTTTAATTTCTTGTCATACATTTTATTTAGGGTTTTGCAATTTTTGTTTTAATTGGAAAGAATATTCTTCTCCAAAAATATCCCCCTTTTAATAAGGTTCTGAGTTCTAAACAAATGTTAATCACAGAGGTATTGTGATAGTTAATCACATATAAGACCAAAAAAAAAAAAGCCTCCCTTATGAGGTACCCCTCCACTTTATGAACTTTAAATTGGATAAGAGAGTTTATTTAACTTAGAGGTTGCATGTCATTCTCTTCTCTCTTCTCTTCCTAATTTATAGCCTGACTCCGAAGCGCTGGCAGCTCAACTTGCTATTTTTAATGTGAAGGAAACTAAACAAAAGCGCTTACAGTCCCGCTCAGATATCTAAAATATTAAACAAAAGCCTATTGACACAGAAAAATAACCAAACAACTGCTAATGATTTTCCTATAATTTCCGTATTTTTATCCTCTTTTTCCTAAAGCGCCAGCCAAATCCCAGAGCCTGCTTTGGTTTTCTCGCTCTGGCCGTTAGAAGCTGCCCTAGTGGGGGTGTCCGCACAGCTGGACGGGCCCTGGGAGGGGTCCCCTCCCTTCTGTGACGTTTCTGGAACTGGTTTAATCAGCCTGTGAAAAGGAAACCCTCCCGTGGTGGCTGTAAGGGGACAGAGAGGTGGCAGTTGGAAATGGAAGACAAATCCCATTCAAGTGGGTGATGATACGAGACAAGGTGACAATTAAAATGAGCTCCTTCTGTCCAACAGGTGTTCGCTGTTGGTTGAAAAAGAGAGCCGTCTGTCCTGGGAGCCCAGTCAAATCTGTAACAAAGGGAAATATTCCCAAAGGCAGGGTCCAAGGCAATTAATGTTGAAGTGTCTTGAAGGGGCACCAAGGAATTTGGCAGATAGATATACAATCACTGCTATTTCTGATTAAAAATTTTTGCGAGGATCTAGGCTCTCGTCTGAAAGCAAACTCTCTTCTTTCCTTCCTTCAAGTATCCCACATGCCAGGCCTAAGGGCTTTTCTGCTATTTCACGTTGGAAGCTTATGTGCTTCCCCGTGTAGGTAAGGGCTGCATTTCAGTGTGTCGTACACAAAACCCCAACGATCTCCCCGTTGCCACCTGGGTGTAGACCTTCTCTGTACTTTGTTTTGACCGTATTGCTCTTAGGCCCAGCCTCTATTTTCAGTACATCGGACCGCAATGGAGAAGGGCAGTGCAGGGGAGCCCGGGCCGTGGGCACACCACTCCCTGCTCCCGGGGCCCAGCCCTTGGAATCCGGCAGCAGGCGGCGCATTCCCAGTGCCTTTGGGCCACAGCATCACAGGCCTTGGTGGAGTTTTTACGACCGCTGTTTGCAAGGCTGTGCGTGGTAGTCATGTTAATGGCAAACACTTGGTGCCCTCAGAGAAATTTTGCATTAATAAAACCTACAAAGCACAGTTCTGTCCCTTTGAAGTTGCTACTAAACATGTAATATTAGCTCGTGAAGCATTAGATGAGGAAATGAGCTCGATAAGACCTCTTGCAGTAATAGCTCTAAATTGATTATTTCCTTCCCAAAATAAACTTGCCAGGCAGCCCTGTGGGCTCACTTCCGAATACTTGCTCTGCCCAGGAATCTTATCTCAAGGAAGCGAGCAGCAAAAACGCAGACAAGCTGTGATAAGGCACATTCGCCAGATACTAATACAGTTATGAGATTCAGTCTTTCCTAAATGAACGTAAGATCTCTTGAGCAGGGCCATGAATTAAATATTCATTAATTGCATTTGAAACCTGGGGAGAAGAAAGAACAATGTCTTTTAATGTTATTATGTTAAATAGTTCAGCACAACAAAAGTCTACTGAAGTATGAAGGAAGGCAAATTCAAGCCTGCGTGTATTGTGTTGCAAAAAACCTTACATTTAGGAGTCATAGAAAAAGAAATTTATACAACAATCTTTCAAAAGGTATGCACAGAACATAGCCTTGAATTTACAATACTTTATTTGGATGCCATTCATCCGGATCTTCTGCTTGAAAGTCGAGGCCAAAAATTACATTTGCTGTTAATAATCCTTTTTTTAAACTCTTTATTATATAACTACATAAAAAAAAGAAATATTCCTTTAAAATAAAAAAGAAATAAGCCTATTCAGAAAACAGCATTTTCTGCATTCCTTGGACTTCTTCAATCAGTATTAGCCACAAAAGAAAAAGAAAGAATTTGGAACTGGGAATTCTTGTGGTTTTGGTTTCTATAAAGAAAAGGCCCTTTCTTACCCAGAATTACTATGGGACAAGGTTTGATCTGTTTAAGTACATTGTTGCTACAATTGTTTTCAGATTAATGGATAAATATTGACTTCTAGAATTCAGATTGCCTGATTTTCTCTCTATATTTGTAGTTTTTCCCACATTTATTTTGGTCCAATATTTAATCCAATTTGCTAGGACATTTAAAGAGAATGGTTACTCTAATAAAAGAACAGAGTTGTGACCACTGCAACAATCATCGCTCTTTTTTTCAGAAATGTATTTGTAGCCGCCTAGAAGTATAATAGCAAAAAAACGTTCAGCTAAAGTAAACGTAGAGATTAACCCCCACAATCCCCGTGTGAAAGACTGACAATTTCCGTGGCTTGCTTTTCTGCACTGCAGCCTTTGAAGAGGAATTGGGAAGCCAAAGCCCTGGTTTTCTTGCACTGTATAATTTTGTAATTCTTTGTGTAGATCTTAGAACACACTGTTGGCCAAATTAGCAGTTACTGAATACTTTTTATTCTATTAACCTGCATTTCAGTAAAGAGACAGCAGACCCAGAGGTTCTTGTCTGTCTCTTACGTGCTGGTACCTAGGTGCCCCTCGGCCCCTCCCGCTTCCCAAAGGCTCCCACACCCGCCACTGCCAGATCTTTCCGTCCAGCGACTCATGGGCAGCAGTCCAGGCAGATGATTCTCCAGCTCCAGGGGCCTTTCGGCGCACGGGTGTCCAGCACCGGCGGAGGGTGGCTAGAAATGCGGCCCGGTCCAAAATCGTAAATCTGCTTAAAACATGGTTTTTGCTCCTCAGTTTTCGTTAGTGTTTGTGTACTTAATGTGTGGCCCAAAACAACTTTTTCTTCCAGTGTGGCCCAGGTATGCTAAAAGGGTGGATACCCCTGCAGGAGATTTTGAACAAAATAATTATTTCTTGTGGGGGCTGTCCTGTGCATGGCAAATTGTTCAGCAGTGTCTCTGGCCTCTGTCCACGAGCGGCCACCAGCTCCTCCCACCGCGCGCCCCTCGCCCGCCATCCCGAACCCAGCCATGGCAGTCAGACTTGTCGGAAGATGCTACCGAACAGGAGGCAAGTCACCCAGGTGAAGGCGCTGCTGCAGGAGGAACTGTGGTCCCGGCTCCCCGGCGAAGGAAGAGTTGAACCTGCTGGCTGATCTTGGAGACGCCTCCAGGATGGAAAAACATGTCCCTGAACTAGGAATCCTTCACCAACCATTGACATTTTGAGGACCTACGTATAAGTTTCCGGAGCAAAATAATATGCAAACCCATGCTATAATCTGCTATGTAAGTCCAATAGCTGTCAGCTAAGAATTGCTAGTAATGGAAGTTCTTCACCGAGACCTCCGCCCCTCCTAATGTCGTAGATAAAACGTCATCCTTATATGATAGATGTGGAACATGAAGTGCTTGCCCCAGAGCAACATAGCCAGTAAATGAAAAACCAGGAATCAAAACCCAAAATTTCTTTTTTAAAAGGTTTTTATTTTTTATTTTATTGTATTTTTTCTATTATCATGTATCCCCCGTATCCTCTTCCACCCTCGCCCATGCCCGTCCCCCGCCAATTACCACTGTTGTCCAAGTCCATGAGGCACCCAGAGTCTCTAACAACCAGTTAAACCCTTTCTATAGTGTTCTACCCATCACAGATTAAATGTATCTTGATAAGATTAACTTATTTATTTCACAAATATTAACTAAACAGCTTATCACGTGTCAAGCAGTCAGGATATAGCAGTGGAAAAAAAAAAAAGACTAGGACTTCCAGCCAAGATGGAGATGCAGGTAGATACTCTTTGCCTCCTCACACAACCAAAAGGATAAAAACAAATGAAAAACAAAAAACAACTAGATCTGCCAGAAAATTGAACTGTATGGAAGGAAGTCCAACAACCAAGGAGCTAAAGAAGAGACATTCATCCAGACTGGTGGGAGGGGCGGAGAGCGGCCACCAGGCAGAAAGGACCACGGTGGCGGTCCCATATTTGCATGCGGATAAACCACGAGGAACAGCCGGGGAGCGAGACAGACCGCATAATCCAGGATTCCAGTGCAGGAAAAGAAAGCCTCAAAGCCTCTAGCTTTAAAAACCTGTGGGGGTTGTGGCAGCAGGAGAAACTCTCAGCCTCACAAAACAGTTAATTGAAGGGGCCCCCGGGGTCCTAGAACATACACAAACCCACCCAACCAGAAATCAGCACCAGAAGGGACCAGTTTGCTTGTGGGTAGTGGGGGAAGTGACTGAAAGCCAGCAGAGAGCCAAGCAAGCAGCATTGTTTTCCCTCTCTGACCCCTCCCCCACACACAGCATCACAGGACGTGACCTGGGTTACCTCGCCCTGGCAAATACCTAAGACTCCACCCTTCCAACATAACAGGCATGTTGAGACAAAGAAATATGGCCCAAATGAAAGAATACATCAAAACTCTAGAAAAAATACAACTAAGTGATGAGGCGATAGCCAACCTATCAGATGCAGAGTTCAAAACACTGGTAAATAGGATGCTCACAGACGGTTGAGTATGGTCACAAAATAGAGGAAAAAGTGAAGGCTATGCAAGGTACAGGGAGCCAACAGTGAAGGGAAGGAAATCGGGACTCAAATCAATGATTTGGAACAACAAAAGGAAGAAATAAACATCAAACCAGAACAGAATGAAGAAACACCAATTCAAAAAATGAAGAGAGGCTTAGGAACCTCCAGGACAACTTTAAATGTTCCAACATCCAAATCCTAGGAGTGCCAGAAGGAGAAGACAACAAGCAGGAAATTTAAAACTTATTTGAAAAAATAATGAAGGTGAACTTCCCCAAACTGGTGAAGGAAATAGACTTCTAGGAGATCCAGGTAGCTCAGAAGGTCCCAAAGAAGTTGGACCCAAGGAAGCACACACCAAGGCGCATCATAATTACATTACCCAAGATTAAAAAGAAAGAGAGAATCTTAAAAGCAGCAAGGGAAAAAGAGAGTTACCTACAAAGGACTTCCCATAAGATTATCATCTGATTTCTCAAAAGAAATCTTCTTTTGAAATCCTGTAAGGAGCTAGAAGGAGCTAGAAAGAAATATTTGAAGTCATGAAAGGCAAGGACCTACATCCAGGATTGCTCTATCCAGCAAAGCTATCATTTAGAATGGAAGGGCAGATAGAGTGCTTCCCAGATAAGGTCAAGTTAAAGGAGTTCATCATCACCAAGCCCTTATTATATGAAATGTTAAAGGGTCTGATCTAAGAAAAAGAAGATCAAAACTATGAACAGTAAAATGACAACAAACTCACAACTATCAACAACTGAACCTAAAAAACAAACTAAGCAAACAGCTAAAACAGGAACAGAATCACAGAAACGAAGACCACAGAAATGGAGGGTTATCAACACATGGGGGAAAGGGGAGGGGGAACAATAGGGGTAAAGGTACAGGGAGTAAGAAGCATAATTGGTAGGTACAAAATAGACAGGAAGAGGTTAACAATAGTATAGGAAATGGAGAAGCCAAAGAACTTACATGCGTGACCCATGGACAGGAACTAAGCAGGCGGGGGGGGGTCGGTGCCAGTGGGAGGTGGGGTGCAAGGCAGAGGGGAATAAAGAGGAGGAAGAAATGGGACAACTGTAACAGCATAATCAATAAAATATAATTTAAAAAAGAAAAAAGACTAAATTGTTACTTTCAAGAAGCTTTCATTTGAATGTATAAACAAAATAAATAAAATGTATAGGACGTTAGGTTGTGATAAGGACCCAGGAGAAAAATGAATCAGGAGGAGGGGTTTCTGGTCTGGAATTTTAGACAAGGTGGTCAGGAAGGGTGTGTCACAGAGAGAGTACCATTTGAACATCCACGGAAGGGACTTTCCAAGGAAAAGCAGCTGCAAATGTGAAGAGCGTTCCTGGCCCAGAGAGAAAGGAATGAAGCCACGAGGCGCCGGGCCTGGCGGCCGGGGGAACCGCGGGGCCGGCGTGGCGGAGCCGGCCTGAGGGCAGAACGGACGGCGCTGGGATGAGCCAGAGACACGCAGAAAAACGGGGACATGGCCTGAAGGTAACGCAGTCTCCAGCTCTTCAGCCACGGAGGTTCTGTTATTTCCACGCTTTCCTCGACTGGCGTGGATGCCGTGCCGTGAGAAGTGTTTTCGCCAGACGCAGTCTCTGGGCAGAGCTGCCCTTTCCCCGCCGTACAGAGCACTTTCACTGAAAATTCATTTCTTTGCCATCATGCTATTGTCATTGTTAAGAATCCCCTGGAATATTTTTATGAACTGATTTTTGAACACACGCCGTTTCTATCCCTTTACCCTGCTAGTCGAGCCTGCTTTTGCCCACGCTGAGCTGTCGCTGTGCCGTCTGCGTTCTAGTCCTAAACGCTGGCACGGCCGCTCCTGCCAGTCACTGTGTCCGCGGGAAAACAACCTCCATAAACTTTGCAAATTCCTCCTGGGGAGACCATTCCTCCAGGTAAGACCCGTTGGCCTGCAGGAGATTAATGCCGTCTTTATTACTGGAGCTGAAGTTCTGATTCTAACTTTTAGGCAGCGTTCTTAACTTTGGGGGTAGGGGGAAGGCGAGGGAGTGTTAAAGACGACTTTAAGAAACTGAGAAAAGCATTAGAGTCCTCTCTCAACCACCACCACCCCTCCACCCCAGGGGGGGAAAATAAACAGAAAAAAGCCACCCAATGTTTACAGGAAGCTGTGGGGGGCACCGGGCTCCAGAAGGACCCCTGGGAGTCCTCAGCAGGACACACTGCTGACCCCAAGGGTGGAGCTTTCAGAGATGGAATAGGAAGAAGATAAGGCAACAACAAATTGGCTGGGGACTTTTCTTTGAAAATGAAGGATTTAGAGTCTGTGTTTTTCAAACAACTCCCTCCAGACAGAGCCCAGGCCGCTCCTAATCAGCCGGCCAGCCCCCAGCTGATGAAGCTTCCTCCGCCTTGGGCCTTCGCTGCCCGCGGAGGATCAGAGAAACTGAGGAAGCTCCAGAAGATCCTTAAAGATAATGGAAGGGTAATTGCAATCATCTCTGTTTTAACCAAAGTCTAATTAAAAACAGTTACAGGGGAAACATGTGTTTCTTATTCTTCAGTTGTCTTATAATCAGCAACAAAAATGAGAAAGTAGCAACTCAAAAAAAAAACGAAGGGAGGAGGGACACTGAAGAAGGAGATCTGAGGGGCCGCGGAAACGCCTCGGTGCGCCATCTGGGACGTGAGGGCAAAAATGGTAACGATGAACATTCGCGTTTTGGGAGACCTTCTCTTTTTTATGGTCCGTGATTATTTTGTTAAATAAACACCTTTAATTCACTCCTTATTTAAGTGACCTCATTTTGACCGCAGTGATGATGTTCGTTTGAGGTCTTTATAAACCAAGGGACGTCGTTGGCGATTCGAACTCAGGAGCCCCCGGCCTCGGGGCGTCCCAGCTGCACTTCCTCCTCCGCGCACCCTGCTTCCCAGCCGCCCCGCACCCAGGCCTCCGGAGGCCCCGGGCCTGCACCGACGGGGTGGGGCGGCGCGGGTAAGGGCGAGCGTTGCACAGAGGTCGCAGGACACTGCCGGAGGCAGACGTCAGCAGGAAATGACCTCTGTTTCAATTCAAGGATGCTGACGTTGAAATGCCCGGTGCCCAGCTGGTATGTGACACGTCCTTGCTGCCATAACCAGGGGCCTGCTGGGCCTCCCTTCCTGTCCCCCTTACAGCAGGGAGAGTCACTTGGTTTAACTGAAAGAGAAAAAAAAATCGTACTGAATCTCTGTCTTTCAACCATTTTTGAAGTTTATTTCTTACTGCAATGGGTCAGAAGCCACCCTTGAACACTGGACCTTCTCCATTTTCTTTCCATTTGAAAACGAGACAGTTCTTTCTTACCATGAATCGCCCAAGGCGGCTAGCACAGCCCGCCCGCACCAGAACAGAACCGTAACGACGGCAACTGACGTCTCCGAAGAGAGGCCTGCGGGGGGTCCGCGGAGCCGAGGGCAGGCCGCGTCTTACCGGAGGCCCGGTGTGGCCTCCGTGCGTGCTCCCGCAGTCCTTGGAACCTGGCCGCTGACAGCCAGGGCTACCGATTTCTGAACTAGTCGAGGGAAGCGGCACTCGCTGCTGGTGCAGGTGGCCTCCCAAAGCGCCACTGTGCGTGATTGTTTATGCTTCCAAACACGCAGCCAGACTGGGTGCTCCTGGCCAGTGGGCAGCCTTGCCCGTGGCCAGAAAGAGACGGAGACTCGGTCCATCTGGGGTCCCACACTCACTGAGGCCCCTGGGACCCTCTGCACCCAGCTGGTGGGAGGGGGGTGGAAATGAGAGATTGTTGGTGGAAAGGTCTTGGAAGCCAGACCCGGAATGACAACATCACTTCTCTTCCCATTCTGTTCCCAAGAGAAAACTGAGAAGTCGGGGTAAGGCGGTCATCCCAGAGGGAAGCAGAGAGGGACTAGAGAGCAGAGCCGGAGCGAAGACGCTGGCCGGCGGCAGCGAGGCTGCGGGCTGTCCCCCAGCTGCGGGAGCTGCTCCAGCGCAGCGGACGCCGGGCCCGGTCGCGCGGCCCGTTGCAATCAGGGCGCCCGCGCTGGAGTCCGAGCGCGAAACGAGGCCTAAGCAGCGTCTTCCGCGAGGGCGTGAACAGGGGGCACCACGAGAGGGCGCTGCCACACGGGCCCTGCCCGCGGGCGAAGCGGGTTTGCTCAGCAGGCGGAGCGGCCCGGCAGTGCGGGCCGGGTTCTCGGGCGGGCTCCGCGGCGCTCCCTGCCGGCTGCCGGGAGCAGCTCATCTCACTCCAAGTCTGGGCGCAGGAGCCTCGTCGGTATTTAAAGAGCTACCATTTAGGAAAACTCCATTAATGGTTTCAATAAGAATTTTAAGACAATAAGGAACAATGGTTTAAAGTGAGATTTATTAATAATAATAATAAGTATGAATCACAGAAAGAATTACTTTTAAAAACGATTTATTGGGGACCATAGAAGGAAAGGTGGTGTGCTGGTTGGCTCTTGCTATTGGCCCAGTCGCCCGGCGGGAGTCCCGTTTGCTCCCTGTCCAGCGCCGGCGGGTCTGCTGGAGCCCGGAGGCCTGGGCGGGCCGCTGGGAAGCCTTGCTGTCCCTGCGCGTCTGTTATTAGCTGGGGTGGCTCCGCTCCACGTCTTCCTTTTATCCTCCTCGGGGGACTGGCAGGCTGTCCAAGAGCATCCATGGTGTGTCCTTCCCATGGCACTGCAGAAACACAAGAGAAAACGCAACACGCGTGAGGGCTTCAAGGCCTGGTCTTGGCATGGACATTGCGACCCTGACCCATTTGTCATGGGCCAAAGCAGGCCACACGTGGCGGGGGGCGGTACACTCCATCCGAGGGAAGAGGGCAGGAAGGAGTAAAGGGCTGAGAACAATCACTCAACGTATCAGATTCCACAACAAAACTCAAGGAGCTTCATCCGCAAACAGAAGACAGGAAAGATGAAGACATTGTCTTTTTTCTCCTTTCACCGGCTTGTAGACACATGTTGGTGTCTTTTTCTCTATGGAGCCCCTTTACATCTTTGGGTTATTTCAAAAACTTTTCTCTCCTAATGTTTCTTTTCAGTATGCGGTCAGTATACTTAACGGAGGAAGACAAAGCAGGGATGGCAGGCAGGAGAAAAATAAAAAACGAACCAAGGAAAATATGCCATAATTATACATTTTATAAAACCAACTTAAAACTAATTATACATTAAAACAACGCAGAGAAAACTCATTAATTGTCATTAACGTGGGACACTCAGTCAGCCCTCTGGCGAGCCGCTTGGAGGGTCTCTGCGAGACCACAGAAGAAAGGAAGTGGGCATGAAGCTGCGGAGAAGGTGTGAAACCAGAGGACGGCAGACTGAGGTCCAAATTTGATCAACGATCCTGAAAAAGAGAACAGAAAAAGAAAACTTAATTTAAAAAAAATTTAATGGAGTGTAACAAGGTAACATCTGTGGGGAAACAAGCAGCACTTGGATGTACCCTGGGGAAAGAGAAGGCAGGCGGCAGAGGAGGCCGAGCTACGTGGCCTGCAGTGAGAGGCCCATTAAGCTGAGCCAGGACCTCTTCTCACCACACGAGAAGCAGGAGGAAATGGGAAAACATGTCTACAGATGCATCGGGGGAGCAAATTTTAAGCTACATGTTCTGTGTCATCCCTGTTTTGCTCCATGTCTAAAAGTGATTGAAAAGATATCATCCATATATTTGTCCTGGACAAGTACAACCAAAAGCTACTCAAGAAAGTTTTCTACCAAAGTATACCGGTACCCAGGAAAGGGGGAGTGACGGCGTAAGAACAGAAGTGAGTGTTAGAAAGCAGTAAAACTGTATTAGTAAGCAGAGAAACAACTGTGTGTGCATTCTAACAGTAGTTGAAAGAAAAGTAAAAGAGCCATCACATAATATGGAAATAGTGCTTTAAAATAAAAACCTGTGTACAAAATCATAGATTAGATTTTTAAAAAGATATGGATTGTAAGGAGAGAACAATATATGCACATGTCATGAAATCATAATGCTTACACCTTCAAGCTTAATGATAAAATACAGGGTTGTAAAAATCAAAAACTGGTTTAAAAAGAAAAGGGGCAAGTAACAGCAGCAGCAGGACATTTCCTCATTGCTCTCAGTGTTGGTTAAATCAAGCACAACAAAAATGAATGACGATATGGGGAGGAAATCAGCTAGGATTCTTTGCTCAGTAACAGAAAGCAGAACTCAAAACAGTGTAAAAATCAAGGAAAACATGCCTTTCTTTTTTCTTGGTCTTTAATAAAAGGAAGCTTGAATCACAGCGACTCTGGTATCAGAAGAGACCAAGGTATCTTTCATCTTCTCTGCCACAACTCTCCCTGTGGCTAACTCCCTCCCGGCTCCAAGATTAAAATCACACTTCTCATCCACACTTGCAGACGTGGCAATGTCCTGGAAGGAGAGGGATAATTAATTCCTTACTCCTCTCGCCCTCTCCCTCTTTTTTTCTTTTTTTGAACGAAAATATCTTTCATAATCAAAATCCCTCCGGCAGATTTCCCTTCAATTTGATCACTCCATCAGCAGAGATGATTTACTATTATACAATAAAAATAAATTGAGAGCATTCTGCTGGTGAAGGTAGGGAGAAAAAACAAACTAAACTTAAGAAGAGGGAGACTAAGAATTAATGAAGATGAAAGCAAATGTTGATTTTTTTTTAAACTGCAAATCAATGGAATCGATAAATAATCTGCATAGATAGTTTGCTAAAAAATCAAACCAATAAAACTATTGGTGCAATAAAAGTGTATAAATTCAAAAAATTAGACATCAAAATGGAGCTATAACCAGAGAGTAGAGTATTTTTTTAAAAAAAGTATAAGAGGTGCTTAGCAGAACACATACAGGGTGGGGCAAAAGTAGGTTTACAGTTGTTCATATGGAAAATAATACAGTAATTAATAAATAATAACACAAGAGTAAACTCTGTTTCATACTCACAGCTGTAAACCTACTTTTGCTTCACCCTGTACAATGATCAAATACAGGGGGAAAGTTTTCTATTCTATGAGTATTGTTGGATTAAAATGCCAGAGCAGAAGTGCCGGAGCAGCAGGAACTCTCTCAAACTGCCGCGAAACGTGGAACATGGTGCGATGGCTGGGAATCGGGGCGGGGGCTAAGGCTGAAGGTGCACCTTCCCGGCGGCTCCACGCCTAAGTGCCCCGCTAACGGAAGCCTACACACCAAGAGGCGAATCACGGAATGTTTATAACCACATCGCAATAGCCCCAAACTGAAAACGGCCCAAATGCCACCTATTGTAGAGAGGAAAGCTGTGGTTTAGACATGAAGTGGAATTCTGCACACCAACTGATAGGAACAAACCAGAGCTAAACCCAACAGCAAACCAGAAATACAGCGCGGAGCAAAAGAAGCCAGACACAGAAGAGCGCACACTCCGTGATTTCAGCCGCATGCCCTTCAATATCGGCACTCTAGTTTATGGTGCCAAAGTTAGACTCGTGGGTTCCCCAGATCAAGTCAAGACTGGAAGGGGGCCTGGGACAGGCCTCGGGGGTGCTGGTAACGTTCTCTTGTCTTAATCTGGATCAACATCATCTGAAGATATTTATTTTGTAGAAATCCATTGATTCTTCATTTATTATTTTTGTACATTCCTCTATATGCATTCTAATATTCAATTTTAAAAATTGCTTAAAAATTTCCAAATGGTTTGGTTTCAAAAATCTTCCACCACTTACTAGATGTATTGTCCTGAGAAAGATCTATAACCTCTTCAAGCCTCAGTTTCCCCGTCTCTAATATCAGGGATAAAAATGGTTTCCTTTTTATATGGTTGTTGTGAAGCTTAGACAGGATCGTTCATGTAAGATGCTCAGTTGTTTGGCATTGAGTAAGCACTGAGTAATTGATAGTATAATTGGGAATTTTTAACAACTTATTTACAGGGCCTATAAAAGGAAATAACATTTTGCTAAAGGACTTTCATGACTTAAATACATTTAGAAATGACATGTTAATAGATAAAATGTAGATGGGTTTTTAGATGATATGTATTATGCTTATAATTAGGCTGAGCCATAGGTAGGAAGGCTTGGTATTTTGTAGGTGTCAATATTTCTTCTTATTAAATATCACATTAAATATAAATTTAATAAAAATTCCAAATGGTCATTTGGGGGGGGCAAAATTATTCTCAAGTTTATTGAAATGGGTGGAAATAACCATTTAATGGTTGGGAATAACCCTTACTAAAATAGAGGTACGTTAGTAATTATTTCCCTACGTTGCAGTGCCTAGCCCAGCATCTCCATAAGTAATTGTCCAAGAGGGAAAGAAAAACCAACATGAAGATGTAGCTGTGACCTGTGAGATCATGTGATCATGGCTCACACCCAAGTCTGGATCAACCAGGTGATGCTGAGAGAAGCATTTGGAAATCTGCCTTCCAAAAAGAAAAATCAGATTTTGGCAATATACAAAAGTTGAAGGGGGACCCTTGGTATATCTCTAATATGTATATCTACAAATCATTACCAAGATTTTAAAATAATCTCTTATATGAAGGAAATTGGATTCCAAATACAGTAATAATTTATAATGATGAAGACTGAAAGGCAACCTAACTGTTCAAAAGTAGGGAGTCTACGTAATTGAATTGCTGTCTTTATCATTTATGATAATTAAATATTAATTAAATTATTGAATATATGCATCATGTACTAAGCTTTAATTATTTAATGACATGAAAACATTGCTGATATATTGCTAAATAAACAAAAACAGAAAATCCTATGTATAAAATATATACAGGGTAGGGCAAGTGTAGGTTTACAATTGTTTGTATAGAAAAATAATACAATAATAATAAATAATAACACAATAATAAACTGTGTTTTGTGTACTTACAGCTTTAAACCTACTCTTGCCCCATTCTGTGTTCTATAAATACCAATAGATGCAAAAAACAACAACGAAAAAGGCCAAGAAAAGGTACAGTAAAATCCTTAAAAGTAGTTCTTGGTGCATAGTGGGAAAATGAGAACATTTGTATTTGTGTTTTTCTGTTTTCTATGTTTTCTGAACTGATTATGTATCACCTGATTAATTGGAAACTAATGAAATGCTGTTCTCCTGAAAAGTGAGCCGACGCTGGGGAACCGCAGAGCAGCGCCGCGCGCTTGTCAGGCGCGCCCGCGGCGGAGTCCGGTCCTGCGGTCCCCCCAGGCTCACCTGCTCAGGCCGCTCTGCTTCCCCGTGTTGTGAGCACGAGGTGCCAAGACCCTTAGACTCGTTCCTACCTACCTAAGGACAGAATTCACGAGCCTTCACAGCTATGCACACTGAAATCTCCCAAAAGAGGCCAAACGAGGCAAGAGTTACTAAATTATAGAACTGCAAGGAAGAAAGAAGATAGTTATCAAAAAAAACAAAACCACCAAACCTACTGCAGCTCATTGGCCTGCCTGAGTTCCACGTCGTGCGTGAGATGACACTGTAGGCCAGTGGGAAAACTGCGGCAAAGCTCTCCCAGCATCAGCCATGACCAGAATTTAAACAACTTTTTAAATAGCAATGTATAACTTCTTTTCAAAAGTCACTACCTTTTAGTATTATTTATTAATATGCATTTTTTCAATAGGTATTTATTAAGTGCCTGCTGCGTGTCCGGCTCAAGGACGTATCATGGAGCACGTGGAGGCCGCGGTGAGGAGCGTGCCCATGCTCCGAGCGCACGGCGCGGGTGAGCGAGCGATGCTGCGATCGGCGCACAAAGTGCCGGCTCCTTCAGGCTCCCGACGGCAGGGTCGGTCACAGACGCCGGTGCAGGAGCCGCGTGCAACAGCGCAGGGAACCAAGCAGAAGGGGCTGCGGGGCTGGAGTGCGGCCGGCTCTCGGCCTTGCCTGGCTTCCATTGAGGACTGAAACGAAAACATGCATGACGAATTCATCCTGCCTCAAACTTAAAGATCTCCCCAGCTCGGGGACTTGATTTATTTGGCTTCCACTTGGACATTCCTGGTTTCTGAAATGAGTCAAGTCCACACTGAACCCAAGACATGTCTTCAGTATAAAATATTACAGCTCTTGCCGTCCAATTCAGTTCATCATTTTAAAGCCGTCTTCCTCACCTCTTTTCCCTTTGTACTTCACCAACTAAGTTTTCGAAAGAACCAAAGAATGTTATTCCTTGGCTTTTTAACTTAGGGCATGTTATGACATGATCTTTTGTTTTGACTATTAATTCTTATTTTGTAAATAATAGGAAAATGTAAATTTATTCAGCTATAATAATTGTTAATTTATCTACTTCCAAAAGCTTTTACAGAAGAAACTACTTAAAATTATAAAATTGTATTAACATGACAATATTCTACTGAAAATATTTATCTGTCCTTTCATCGTCTTCCCCAACACGCCACCCTCAGAGAGCGAAGCAACCACAATAAAACTGCCGTGTGGTTTTCTCAAACCTACCATCCATCTCAAGTTTTCTCAATATCTGTCATTCTCTGGAGAATTTAAGAATTAATAAATCAAAAATTAGGCTATGGAATGTTTTATGTGAATTACTATTTTATTATAGTTAATGAACCTCTTTTTATATGTTAACAATGCCTTTTATTTGTCCAATAGTAATATTGCTGCATCAGCTTTTTTGGGGAAATATTTGGTATGAGTTTTTTAATTTTAAAAAAATTGTTCCCTTTTTATTGTGAATTTATATATAAAGGGGCCTATATCATATAAATGTATAGTTTAAAGAATAATGCGATGCTCACTTGTACGGTCACCACCCAGGTCAAGGAGCGGAACATCACCAGGGCCGGAGAGAGCCCCATGCCCCGCCCCCCCCACCCCCAATCCCACCCCAATCAGATTGTCTTCAGTTGCCACCAATATTGAATTCTGGGTAAATCCTTCTCATATTTCTCTTCACAGCATTATAAAACACATGCAAGTATCCCCATACAACATATAACTTCATTATATCAAAACATCCATCCTGATGTTTTCAAGGAGCGCTTTCTTTTTCTCATAGTAATGCTGTAGATGTTTGCTTAATGTTCACTGAAAATACATGATCATCGTATGAATAGTCCTGATTCTACTAACAAAGAGTACATAGGGTGTTCTCCTTCATAATCTGCCACCATGAACAATGCTGCTAGATCATTTGATTACATCTTCCAGTGCCTAAGGCCTAACGTCTAAGATGGATCCACAGTAGGCGGCCTTCAGATGAGGGGTCTCTAGGTGAGTTAAGGGTGTTGTCCACATGCAGGCTAATGCATTATTTTCCCATTGCTGCTGTAACAAATTACCACTCAGTGGGTTAAAACAACACAATTTATTACAGTTCTGGAGGTCAGAAGTCCAAAATTGCCATTTTAAACAACTGTCTTGGGTTAGTTTGTGATACAGCAATAGACAACTGTAAGGTATACACTTGCAATTAGGATGTGACTTTTAAAAAAATTGATCACCCTTTCTTCACAATTTATTCAATGGGTTGCATTCCTTGTGTCCAGGTGAAAATTCCACTGAACCCATAGCTTTTCTCCTTTTTCTTAGATAATAAACAGTCACACAGTGTCCATTCAGAAGTTGACATTGTACTCCAAAATTTTCATCAAACTTGGGAACTTCATTTAATGCACCTAGTGATTTAATCCTCCCTATTCACCACTGAGACTTGCTTTCTCACTGGAAGTTCAGAAGACCGAAGTGGGGAGAGGAGATGGGGACGCTTCGCCAAATGTGGTGAAGCCACTCCAATAAAATGACCTGCACACGGCCATTTTACACGGGGATTCTGTGGGGCTAGCCTCTGACTGTAAAACTACGAGGTGTTTAGGTAACAGGAGCCTAGGTTAGACACAAAGGAGAAAGACAACAGAAGGAGCGGGGAGTGAGGAGGGGGCGGAGAGAGGACAGAAGGACACAGAAATCTCTTCATGCCCACCTACTCTGCGTGAGCCCACCTCTTGTTTATCAATGTTTCCCCGTGGGTGTTTTTTTTCCTGTATTTTTCCCTAAATGAATGCCAGCCTAGATATTTCAGAATGAATTATGACTTTTTCTGCATCTAAGTCCACAACCCTGCCCTTTCCATTTATGAGTGAGGAATATAGACCTGTTCAGAATGACACAGCATGATGGCTCTGCCTAAGGTCATTGTTCTCTTTTGAAGAGGCTGCCTTTGATATAAACAAATTTGTAAAGCAAAACACAGACACTTTCATCTGCCAGATCCAATGTAGTAATGCAATAGACACGAGACAATATAAATAAGTAAAGTTTGTAAAAATATCATTATAAAGCCATTAGTTTCCTCATTTACTTAGAAAGTCACATTGACTCTGACAGAAACTGTGATCTGGGATTTGTTTGACAATTATGTTCTCATTCATGGGAGAACGTCTTGCCTGGTGCCTATTAGAAGCAAAGGAAAGGCACGAGAATCAACGCTGACTTACTAGTCAATATTACAAATATTCCACAAGTATATATGCTATCCTTATTTCTGTGTAAATGTTTATTGTTATATTTTCCTCCTGCACTAGATGGTCCCTTTTCTTTAAGGGAAAACTCGCACTCCAAATGAAGATCTTCGTGAGTTTTTCAACCTCATTTTTGCCTTTTTTCCCTTCTTAACACCACACAATCCTTACACCACAATAGAGGATTTAATTACAGAGTCTTTCAAATCGTGTTTATCATTCATATGCGTTTGTTAGGTTCCCCCCACCCCCGGCGTCATTAAAGGTTCCCTGACTGTGATGCCCGGATGGGACCAGGATTTATTAACTGTGCAGAGCGCGGGCCTATATGCAATTATAAAAATTAAATATGATTTTTTAAGGATTTCTTTTTAAAAATCCAGAACACCAGTAAATATAGTTCCTTTCATTTTTTTAAAAAAAGTTGTCCTAGGCACTAACACACTCAGAGTCATTTGACCAGTCCCTCTCCCCAAAACGACAACGACACTAACAACAACGACACTAACGACACCTACCACTTACTGAGTGCTAACTGTGCCACACCGGTCAGCACGTAAGAGTAGCTCAGTCAGCCCTTACGACAGACCACAAGCAGGTTCCTATCATAATTTTTGTTATTAGGCTCACCTGCTTGGGAATTCCAGCAACATTTATATTAATTTATAATGATAAGTAACTGTGGCATGAACTATGATGTCCTGAGGTCAGTACGGCACCCTCCTTCCCCAAGCAGCGATCAGCACAACCTGACCTGACCTTCCTAAACAGAAAGCCAGAAAAGAGCAAGAGATGACACAGCAGGTTAGGGAAAAGATGCCCTGGTACAGCTAACTCGCAGTAGGGAAAGTCTCACCAACGAGAGTAGGCTATTGAGCCTGCTTCTCCTCCCTCCTGTGTATTTCCCCCTTAGAGACAGCTTTGCCTTTCAATACTTATTGTCCATAATTTATGAGAAGTGAGCGACTAACAAAAAAAGAATGAAATGGTATCATATCTAAAATGTAAAAATAACAAAAGCAATATTTTTAAAGAAATTAAAGTAGCATAATAAGATAGCATCAACATGCTGATGCCAAACAGAGCATTCAGAAAAAAATATAAAAAATTACCATAAGTGTTTCTCATGTGGCTGAGCACATAGCACAGCACAGAAAAAAAGGCAAATAAACAAAAGATAGAGGATTGGATAAAGAAGATCTGGTACACATACACAGTGAAGTATATTCACCCATAAGGAAAGATGAAATACGGCCATTTTCAACAACATGGGTAGATCTTGGGACTATCATGCTAAGCAAAATAAGTCAGACTCAAAAATGTAAGAAGCATACGATTTTTCATTCAAATGTGGGATATAAAACTGAAAACAACAAATGAACAAACAAGGAAAGCAAATGACAAAAACTCAGACACAGACAACAGCACGGTTGTGAGCAAAGGGAAGGGAGGGGCGGTAAAGGATAAAGGGGGTCAAATACACGGTGCGGGAGGAGATCTGACTGTGGGCGCTGGGCCCGCAACGTGATCTACAGATGATGTATCGCTGAATCGTACACTTGAAACCTGTATCATTTTGTTAACCGGTGTCACCCCTATAAATTTAATTTTAAAAAAAGATAGAGATGTGCATAGAGTTCAAAGCAGAGTCTAAAGCCTCATGGCCCAGGTTCAAATTGCAGCCGCACCACTGGCTGTCAACACAACCTTGAACAAGCGACTTCCTGGGCTTTTGCCTCCTTATTTGTAAAATGGGACTAATAATATCTACCTCTTAGGGTTTCTTTGAGAAGTAACTCTGTATACATTTCTAGAATAATACCTGGAACAGAGTAAGCACTGCATGAGTGTTACCTGGTATTTAATTTTAAAAATTCAGCCACATTTTTATTTTTAAAAAATGTTTAAGGATATATCAAGACTCTTTCCATACACTAAGTGATACAGGAATCTAATTTGGTCTTTGCCTAACATCCCCAAGTCATTAAACTATACTCCTCTCAAAAATAATACAAAAAATAAAGTCTTTTCACTATTTTTAAGATTCTCTTTAAACAAAGCTTCTCCTTTCCCTTCCTAATTAATAGATTTGGGAAAGTTGAAGGACTGGGTTTGAAGCAGGTTTGCTGAACAACTGCCCCATGTCAGGGGAACACAGCCTCAGGAAGCTCGCTAACATGCCCGCTCTTAGTTGCCACGAGGGTCTGAAGGTGCCCCTTTGCTTGCTTGCTTTTTAAAAATTTTTTTATTTTTTTGTAATTTATTCTATAACAGTTGTCCCAATTTTTTTCCCTTTTGCACCCCTACCCCCAGCTCACCCCTCTCACCCACAGTCACTCCCTCTCCATTGTCCATGTCCCAGGTCCTTCCTACGTGTCCTTTGACTGGTTGCTTCCCCTTCCTTCCACCGCTCCTCCCCTCTTTCTTCCCCTCCTACAGCTATCAACCTGTTCCATGTTTCCATGTCTCTGGGTCTATTTTTCTCGTTAGTTTATTCCGTTCATTAGATTCCAGTTATAAGTGAGATCATATGGTATTTGTCTTTCACTGACTGGCTTATTTCACTTAGCATAATAGTCTCCAGTTCCATCCGTGCTGTCACAAAAGGCAGGAATCCCTTCTTTCTTTCTGCTGCGTAGTGTTCCGTGTATAGATGAACCAGGTTTTTTAACCCATTCATCTACTGATGGGCACTTGGGCTGTTTCCAGCACTTGGCTGTTGTAAATAGTGCTGCTATGAACATTGGGGTGCATAGGTTCTTCTGAATTGGTGTTTCAGGATTCTTAGGGTATATTCCCAGCAGTGGGATTGCTGGGTCAAGAGGCAATTTCTTTTCTTTCTTTCTTTTTTTTTTTTTTGAGGAAATTCCATACCATTTTCCACAGTGGCTGCACCAGTCTGCATTCCCACCAACACAGCACTAGGGTTCCCTTTTCCCCACATCTTTGCCAGCACCTGTTGTTTGTTGATTATTAATGATGGCCGTTCTGACAGGTGTGAGGTGATAGCTCATTGTGTTTTTAATTTGCACCTCTCTGATGGCTAGTGATATTGAGCATTTTTTCATATGCCTATGGGCCATCTGTATGTCCTCCTTGGAGAAATGTCTATTCAGGTACTTTGCCCATTTTTTAATTGCTTTCTTAAGACTTTTTCCTGACAGTGTTTACTTTAATGCTTTTTATTCCCAAATTTAGGCTCATTTAAGATTAATGAACATTCAAGTGCTAGAAGCAGCGGCCAGATTTTAGCAGTTACTTAGTCAGCCCAGGCTGCTGTTAAAAAATAGCACAGGCTGGGGGATTTAAACAACGGAAATTCATTTTCTAGCAGTTTTGGAGGCTGGAAGTAGGAGATCAGGGTGCCCGCATGGTCAGCTTCCGGTGAGGGCTCTCACTACGGGGGGTTGTCTCTTTCTATAAGGGCACTAATCTCATGACCTCATCTAACCCTAATTGCCTCCCAAAGGCCCCATCTCCAAACACCTTCACCTCAGGGGTTAGGAATTTAGCAGATGTAGAGCTGGGGGTGGGGACAGCCACACAGCCCACACACGGGGTGAAGTAAGGGAGGGCAGTATTTAAGTTATGCATGATATTTACCTTCAGCCGGTAGACACAGCTTAGTCCTTTTTCTCCTCTATTCTGAGAAAGACCAAATAGCTGACTCCATGTAGTACTATTTGATGGCAGAAGAAACATGGAAACCCTGTACTGAAAATCCAGGAACAGGTCAGAAAAGTTCATAGAAATGAACTAGGCTCTGTCTATACAGAGAACACTTAGGAAAACACTTCATTTACATATGAAATGATGTGCACTTATGTGTTCAATTTTAGAATTAAAAAATTCAAATGTTGTCTATATATGTCCTTTGAAAAACTATAAAGAAATGTAAGGAATTTACAAAATATGTACTATTATTCCAAGTTACAAATTCAAGTTACACAAAGTTAAATAAGACTTGTTTAAAACAAAAAAAAAAATTAAACATTTAAAATGTTTATATTTAAAATAGTTTCATTAAAAGGAGCGTGCACGATGCCAATGCAGGAAAGAGTTTTTAGCAATATGTGTACAAATAAGAAACACAGACAATGTATTATCATAAGGTTAAATATATTCAATTATATAAATGTATGAGTATAAATGAAAGGTATTCAGTTTATTCTGAGGTTATAATTGGTGATTTTTAAAATATATCCTGACCCAGGCCTATAAAGAACTCTAAAATTGCTTTGAAATTTTAAAGATAAAATTATGGGAACTTATGGTACCATAGAAAAATCATGTCGCTTGGTAGTCAGGGGTTCAAATCCTGATTCTATTACTATTTGGATGACTTCAGATTAATGACTTCGTGGCTCTAATCCTTAATTTTATTGCAAAAAGAACAAACAAGTGGGGAGGGGGGAAGGCTTGCTAGTGCCTGCCCCAGAGAGTTCCTGTAAGGATTATGTGAAGTTATATTTCAAATGCATTTACCACGGGCCTATCACAGTAGCCACTTAACCAAGGCTATTGTTGCTAGAGTGCTGGTGGGTGGAAGTAATAGTAGCAAAATAACATTAACAGCCATGACTTTTCTACTACTGTAGAGAAGTGGAAAACTTTCGAGTCACTGGAGACACGGAGAAGTCCAGAAACAAAAACCGCATGTTGCATTCTTTGTCAAAAATCCACTTCTTTTTGTCAGTTAATGCTACGGCTCATCACTGCTGCACACATGAATGCATCGTGACTTCTGATTAACTCTTTCCAAAGAAGTTCAGCTCCTATCAAGAGAGTAAGCTAACTCACATGTGATTAAGCTGAAACATGTGCGACGTTGGTTTCTTCTCTCAGCGCCGATTCAAACGGCTAAACCCACACCAGCTGCTCCCACAGCCCAGAAGCTCTCACCGCCCAGGACCCTCCTCAGGCGCGTCAGCTGACGGAAGGGGCTCGGGGCGCCGGCGGGGATTTTAGCTTTCCGTTCTTAATCAAACTTATTCCCAGCATTTTCCCGGACCACTCGGGCAAAGAGCTTTAAAGTAAAGAAAACTGAGTTCAGAGACTTTAACAGATGAAGACTTTTATAATGACGATCCCAAACCATCTCCTTTTGTTTCTAAGTATGTACATGACTCCTCAAAATGATTATCCCATCATCTCCGTAGTTTAAATAATTTTAAAAACCACCTGTCCCTCCGTTCAGTACAGAAACATGGAAAAAAGATCAAGGAAATACCTTAATACTTGTAAATTTCTTGAGATTCCTTTGGAAGGAAAAACATGTATTCAATTCTAGAGAAAGGGACAATAATGTACATTGTATTTTAAGACCTCATCCAAAAAGATAGGATGACTTAGACACTGTATCATACACAGTGTTTTCCATGAGCTGACATGTACTAACGCATTGAAAGTACACAGTAAGTCAGAGAGGCAGGTGACACCGGCATACCCCATTTGGCAAATGAGCAAACTGAGTCATGGAAGTTGTCACGAGGCGGTGAATGGCAAAGTCCATTCCCCATCTCCAACAGTTTCAGGTCCAACCGTTGGTCTCCTTGACGGCTCTCTCTTAATGTTTATTTTTATAATGGTTTTTAAAAGATAAAAATCAAGATAATGAGGTAATTATAAATCTCATTTCATTTTTTGTTTATTGACAAGGTACTAAAAATTTCACAAGGTTATCAGTCCCACACACAGATGTTCTAAATAAAGCCACTCCTTAATCAAATGACTTGGGCCGATCCTAAAATTTCAGCTTTTTTTGTTTTATTCCTTCTCTTGTCCTCACCCTTTTCTTTACTGTCTTTTCAAAGGGGGTTTTGAGTGTCTGTTTCAAATTTCTTCTGTGTTCCTACTCTTAATAGTCTTCTTGTGTTTGCTGGTTTTCAACTGTTATTAATATTTCTGTTGTGTTATTATCTCCTGGAAATTGATTGACTATTTAACCATTGAAAACCATAAACTCCTCTAGGTTTCTTAGTCCTTTCTACAGTTTGTTCCAATTATCTTCCTTTCAGTAAGTGTGCTTGTTCAGCTAGTTTAGGTTTACTGGTGAATTTTATCATTCCAGAAAAAACTAAAAAAAGAAAAGGTCCTCTATTTGGTGCCTTCCTTACTCCCTCTTATCTGAACCTTAAACTCAAGGTTTAGGGTTTAGGGTCAGCAAGTGTACTAATTAGAACCTCATCTATCTTTTAAAGTGCAAATACAGGAAAAAAAGAAATAATTTCTATACTTGCATTGCCATTTTAGTCTAAATACTTAAAGATACCAGGCTAAGACATACACTTAACTCAGGTTAAAAAAATACTCTGATTAGATACATACCATATTCGAGGGAAACACTTAATCAAGAGATGTTTTCAGTCCAAAAGAAGAGTCACATCTCTAATACGTAGATCACATGAGGATGGACATGCCCAAGGGAGAAAAAGCCCACTGTTCCTTTATAATACAAAGTGACAGTGTGCAAAAGCATTTACTGGTTTTCATCTGTTAAATTCATTATCTTACATAATGGCCTTTCCAGGTAAATCAGCAGAGGACCCCGAATTGCATAAATTTGTTCACCAGGTTGTAAATGTGCCAGAGGGGCCGTTTTTCAGGTACCTGAGTTGACTCAAAAGCTCAATGCTCACTTCTGTTGGTACGTAATAAAATACTCACGCCTGGACCGCTCTCCGGTCGGATGCCAAACTAATTATCTATCACCTGATACTGTCCAGGAGCTCTCCCTATGCACTTCTGATGCAAGCAGGTAAAATACTTAATCCTTCCCCCAAATACACTAATCCACCATCAGCCTAGATAAAAATAAAACTGAATAATAACCATAACTTGAAACCAAATCACCAAGTGCGTTCACTGACATAAATCCTCCGGCATTGCTAGTGACCCCGCAGAATGCAGAGTCTGCCCTTTCTTCTGCGGAAAGAGAGGAGGGACGCAACAATGGGGTTAATTGATCCGGCAACGTGATCGCTGACAGGAGAAGAAAACAAGTCTTATGCTGTGTTCTTGCTCTATTATTTAAAAAAAAGGGGGGGGGGGTCCAAGATTACAAACTTGGGGGTGAGGGAACCAGGAAGAGATGTGAATCTGTGACATATTACATTGCTTTTATTCAACCCTTATTCCACTAAATAGTTGTTTCTTTTTAGACCTCGCGGAGTACTGCTGTGTTTAAGCCATTGTAAGATCACAATGTTGAAAATGGCTATAAACAGAAATTGTGAGCTGGATACCTATTTATTGCAAATACCACTTATGCAAAAGGAAGAAATTCTAAAGAGACTCCAATAAGCCTGTTATTCACTTGCTTACTTATCAAGGAACAAACAGGAGCGCTGTCTCTTTTTTTCCTTAAGTGTGATCGATCTGGAGGAACGTGTGAATCCTGAAAGTCTACCCCGCGTCACACTTAAAACAGAGGACTTCGAGGCAGCTCGCCGAGCGCCTTCGCGGTGCTTAGATGGTAGAACGAGCCACGCGCAGACCCCAGCACGGTCCTTCCCGGGCGCGGCGCCCTGGCCGGCTCCTCGTGGACTGCAGGGCATGCCTGTAGCCCCTGAACTTCACTTCTTCCTGAATTAAACATCCTATTCTATTTTAGATACCAATTGTTTTGCATTGTTTATATTGTACAAGGATTACCTGATTTTTTTTTATTTCTTAATCTCTTAAACATGTATTGATTTAATCCTGAACACCAAGTGATATTACACAATAGTGTACAACTCTAGACTTACCAGTAATGCCTCTAAGGACTCAGTTAAACTGAAGATTTAAAAATAAAAACGGACTTAAAGGCATTAAGAGATCGATGGAATGATCATGTAATCTCGTAAGAGGGCACCAAATTAACCAACTTACTTAGTGAGGTGATATCTAGGGATGGAAAATAATATTTAAGATTGATTTTATGTGTTTGTGTCATTTTATTGTAGTTTTATCAATACCAATTTTCCTTTTGAATGACACTAATAATGCATATTATCCAAGTAAATCCTAGTTAATCACTTTTAAAGTTGTCGTATTTAAATTTAATTAATATAGAGAGAGACTGAAGATTCATGCTAGGGAGTTAGTTTATGAAAAGAGGAGTCAGAATAATCCACTCTAAAAAACTAGAGAATCATGCACGTCTATGATGAAGTTTCAGGATGCCAACTTCAATTGTACACTCGTCCATCCATCCAGCGGTTACTGGCCACCACCCATCCTTCAGACACCGCGCGAGGCACCGATGTCTGCAGCGGGGAGCCGAAACCAGAGTAGTTCGCTACACAAGTCCAGTTAGGTCTGCGCACAGCGGAGAAATGCCGGAAGGAACAATCAGAAGGAAGGGCAAGAAAGGTGGGGTCGGGAAAGGACCCACGAGATGGCAGGACTCTAACAGACGCGCTTGGGTTTTGTCCGGCGCGACAGGCTGGCAGGAACCCTGGACGCCGAACCTCCGCTTCTTTTTGGCAGACGCCCCCCGCCCCCGCGCTGACTCCGTTCCGAGCTGCTCTGAGCCCACCTGCCCAGCGGGCCCCCACCGCTCCCCGATTGGAACTGTGACCGAGCGGGACCGCCGGGCCCTGTGTCCCGGTCAGCCTTGGAGCCAGCTGCTTTGCCTCGTTGGATTGCTTGATGTGGTGACCTGCCCACCTAGGAATAAAAGAACATCATTTTGTCCCTTTAGTAGCAGATCTGCTTCCCGTCACTCGATAGGTTTCATCTGTGCATGAAAGTACAGGACTAGAAGCCATGGTTCCTCTTTCTGTCTGACGAACCCCCCACCCCACCCCGCCCCTGGGTTCTGGGCTCAGGGCTTGGGAGAGCGGGCAGCACCGAGGGCTTGACTCCGCCCCCCACGGCTGGGCCTCCGCGGGGAAGCCCCAAAGGCTGCGGCGCCTGGAGGGGTCGGAACTGGGATTGCACCGAGGCTCCTTCATGCAAACGCCTGTCCCTCCGCAGGGAGGGCTGCCGACAGGGCGCCCGGCCTGGGCTCTGCCCGTGGTTTGGCCTCTTCCGAGCACGGCAGCCTCAGGGCACGTGCTGGCTCGGGCCGCCCGGCGCACGGTCCCGCGGGTGTCGCCTCCCCGGCTGCCCTGGGCCTGCTCCGAGCTCCCTGACCCGCGCAGCAACGGCCGTGCCCCCGCGAAGGGGGCGCCCAGCCCACCGCCCTGGAGGCCTGGCCGAAGGAGCAGAAGTGCTTTCCAGGAAGACGCGATCGAGTCTGGATATTTCTAAAAGAACCTGGTTGCGGGGGGGCAGGGAGGGGGCCGAGGATAGTTCTAACATTCATGTTTATCTCTTATTTCTGTGCCTTTGACTTCCAGTCATGGCTTTACTGAAGTCCTTCTGGGCGCATAACTGTGCGCTGCGTGCGGGGTACATGAGACCCTTGCCCTAAGGAAACCTAGTTGGTAAATGAGAAAAATACTATGAGCAGAAGCATAAACATAGAAAGACGAGCGCTTAGCCGTCCTTTTTCTACAAGGGGCAGGCAAGGGACGACTAAGCCCCGGCGCTGCCTCCGCGCAGCGGGGCGCAAGACAGACACCGACGGCGGCGGAGCGGGAAGGAGGAAACGGGCCGCCGTGCAGGATCCGGCCTCCCCCTTCTCCTTGGTGGCAGAGTCCTCGGAGTCCCTGGCTGGGTTGGCGGTCCCCTGGGACAAAGACCACACTTCCCAGCCTCTGCTGCAGCTGGGTGTGGGCCTGCGGTTAGGTTGTCGCCAATGAACAGCCATGAAAGCACTGCGTGTGATCTCCTGGGAATGTGTGCGTGGTTGGGGGGTCCTCTCCTCAGCACCCCCTCTCCTGCCCTCTGGGTGCTGACAAGATGCAGCAGCGGGCCCAGCCCTCTTGACACGCGAGGAGGACACCCTGGAGGGTGCGGCGCAGTGGGCCCCGAGGAGCCTGCGTCCCTGTCCCCACACAGGGCCGCACTGCCGCTCCCCCGAAGTCCCCCGGTTTCATTTCTGTCTGTCCTGCTGCAGCCCCGCTGTGGGGATTTCCTACAAAATAAAATGGAATCTACTCATCACAGACATGTGACTTAACAGCAAAACCGACTTCTTCCTAGGACATTAAATCTGCGGGCACCAGAATATGCTTCCACAAAGGAGCTATCTCGTAATGTAGTTAGAAGTGTGTTATCGCCCAGGCCACTCAGGCAGGTTTCCAACTGAAGACCAAGGCAAAGGGGAAACTATCTGAGACCAGCTCTAAATGAGCCTGTCATTGAAGAGATTTATGTTCAAGAAGAGATCATGGGGTCAGAAAAGAAAAATAAGGATTGTTTGCATTGACATGGCTCCAGCCAGTTCCGACCAGGTCACACCACAAATAAGGACAAGTCAAAGCTGCGGTGAAATCACACAGGCCTTCTGGGCCGTCTCTCCCAGCCCTGGAAGACGGCTGGGACTGAGCTGTCAAGCGGCCCGTGAGACATCTTACATGGCAGACACACCGTTTTCTTGGAAAGATAATTAAATCATGGTACTTTCCACAAAACGTAATTTTATGAAAATGTAACTAGTTCTTTTTCTCCCAGCTGACAAAGCCTAAAATTTGTAAAATTGAACATTACTTAGCAATTTGGAAAAATACGAGTATTTATTTTAAACACAATGAATTTGTAGATATTTTTATTACCATTATCAAGCCATTGATTGGAGCCTCCCACCTAATAATTCTATAAGAGTACGGAATAAATATTCTTTACTTAATCTTAATCATTATATTATTTTGATTTCTTATTTTTCTTTAAAGTTGCATTAATATACTAGTCTGGTATTTTAAAATTCTTAGATGGTAACTTTTTTTTCCCTTTAATGTCTACCTATATCTTTCTGCCAAGACTTTTACAGGCAGTTGGAAACTTCCGCCCTCATAACACACTTTATGGTACGGTTTTCATGTTCAGGAAAGGCAGATATTTCTGTGGCTCACACTGGGAGCCCTTTCAAGCAGGAGGGGGCCCGCCACGGCAGAGCGTGGCTGAGAGTAGCCTTCACACTTGCTCCCACATGCAGTGAGCGAGGTGGGTCCCAGGGACGCAATTGCATCAGGAATGGTTGGGAAATCTCACTTAGTTCCACAGAATCAATGGATACAGAGGTTAAAAAACAGACGCATGAAATAAACCCTGCTGTAGGTCTATAATTTAAATATTCCTATCTTAATATGAAGACTGGTATTAAAATACGTTCAGCCTAACATTATTTTCAAAAGGTGAGGAGGCAAAACTGTTAGCCAAATAGACAAATGGAGACCCCTAAGAAGCTGATATACTTATATATTCTTTATATGTGCATTGAGGGGACACCAAGCCAAGCCACTGGCTAGAATACAGCATCTCTGCTTTTTCCCCCATTGCAGCTTGCTCAGATCATTTCTGAGAAGGGTCATCAACATGGATGACTCAAGAAAACAAAAGGTTTATCAGTCCTTGTTCAACATGATCTTTTGGTGGCCTGTGACAATGATGAATGCATCCTCCTACCAGAAAAAAAAAAAATCTCTTCTCTCTTGGCTTCTGCAGCATGATTCTCTCTTGCCCGACCTCTCACCTCTCTGAGCAACCATTCTCGGTCTGCTTTGCTGGTTTTCCCTAAAGTGGTCATGTCCCCAGCATCCTGGTCGGGGCATTTTCTTGCCCTGCACATTCTCATGGTTGAAGTACAATACTATTTGTCTGTTTAAGAAGCCTAATTCTATAATATCATCAGTCTCAGAACACTCTCCCAAGAGTCACTGATATAATATCTGCTGTATTCTGGATTTTTTTCACTGGAACACACCAAAGAAACCAAATCCATTCAAAGCTAGACTTACCTTGCTCCCTAAATCTCTTCCCCTCCTCGCCCCAGTTCATCCAGCCACAAAATCCTAGTTATTTGATAGGTTAAGCCCCTTCCTGCCCATCATTTTAGTCTCCATTCCCACTCACTCTCATTCAGCAGAATGGTCAGCTAGACCATTGCAAAACTCAAAAGGGAAACGAACAAAAACCTTCTAAATGGGCTTCCTGCTTTTCATTTCATCCCATTTGCATGATACAGTGGCTTAATTCTTCTAAAATATCTAACATAGCCCCACTTTCCTGTTCAAAATCTTACAGTGGCTCTCTTTCACCCAAAGATCAACATCCATACCCTTAGCAGAGGGTAAGAAGCCATTCCTACTCCTCTGGAAAGCCAAGAGGACTTTTCCTCTCTGTGTGAAGACTAAACGAAGAACAGGGAAGAAGAGTTCTAGTCCAGTTGCGAGAGTTACGTCACCCATCAGGGGCCACTTGGTCGACGACTGGCTTTACATAGTAGAAATCACACTCCCCACTTGTTTGGTATTTCGCAAGAATAAAGAGTTAGCAGCCGTACAGGATACTAAGCTCCTGCTTCAGAGTGCCTTGTTTTCCTGTCCACTCGTGCACCCGTGCATCTCACAAACCTTTAGTAAATGCTCCTGTTTCTTTTGCATCAGTGATCACAGACAAATAAGCCTCTGTGTCCTTAAAGAGCTCTAGCTGGAGAAGTGACCTATTAAACAATAATAGGAATAATGTGATACATGGGGTAAATATTACGCTCTGACCCCAAAGGGGAAGGAGCCGTTAATTAGTGAAAGGAGGAAAGGAACAAGCATTGAACAAGTCAAGCTGCAGCGGGGTCCGGATGCGGGCTGGGAGAGAGGAACAGGCGTTCACGAGGAGAAAATGGGTGGAGCAAGGACATCTCTACAAAGAAGATATTATCCGTGGGCAAAGAGGCAAACATCTGCATCTGCAGCGCTTCCAAAAGAATTAAACTTAAAGGCATGGCACATGTGATATATGTAAAAGACTTTTGCATTTAAGTTTCTTTTTTAACTTGGTTTATAACATGAAATTGCCATCAACTACCTTAGAGCAGCAGAAATTTTAAAAAATTTAGAGAAATCAAAGTGCACCCTAGGGCTACGACTCATATGCAGTCAGGTGTCAGGGTCCCTTTTAAAATAAGCCTCTGTGTATGACCTGTTCATTCCATTCTAAGTTTATTTATTAGATGATTTTTGAAATTGCTGGTTCGGTGATGCATCTGATTGGTCAAGTATATATTTAATCCTCGGAATTTCTTCTTGAATGGGAAGCATGCAGGCTCTTGCTTACAATAGCAAGTTGAGTTTTTCAGGGATTTCCTATGTACACTTCATAGTTACTTCTTACAGCTCAGCATGGCCGGACACAAATGAGGTGGGTACAGCGCCTGGGCTCTGCATTCGCCCAGTGTCCTTGTCATGCAGTCAGAAAAGAAGGCCACCCGCCGTAGCTCTCCCTCTCAACAGCTGCGTACTCTGGTTGAAGAGAGTCACCCTCTCTGAGTGTTTTCTTTATTAACCTCTCTTTTGGATAGACAAATGTGTGGTAGAAGTTTGCATACAGCCTTCCTTTGCACTTAACGCAGTTCCTCTTTCAATTTACGTTCCTTAACAAATTTTTTTAAATGTGCTTTTCGGTACCATGTGATCTGTGAGAGACTAAATTAACCTCAGCGCTACAGTGCCCTGACATCCCAATAGCCCTTCTTTGAGTTTTAATCACTACTTTTGTTTATTTATTTCTTACCTTTTATTCCCGACCCCCTCCTCTTTGGCAACCATCAGCTTGTTATCTATAGCTATGGGTCTTTTTCTGTTTTCTTTGTTTATTTTGTTTGTTTTAGATTCCACATAGACATGAACTCATATAGCATTTGTCTTTCTCTGTCTGACTTATTTCATTTAGCATAATACCCTCTGTATCCATCCATGTTGTTGTAATGACAAGATTTCATTTTTTTTATTGCTTAATAGTCTATTTTGTATATATATATCACATCTTTATTCATTCATCTATTGATTGACGCCTAGGTTGCTTTCATATCTTGGTTATCACTTCTAATGCTACAATGAACATAGGGATGCATATATATTTTCAAATTAGTGTTTTTGTTTTCTTTGGCTACATACCCAGAAGTGGAATTGCTGGATTCTCTGGTGGCTTTATTTTTAATTTTTTGAGAAACCTCCATCCTGTTTTTCATAAGTGGCTGCACTAATTCACAGTCCCACCAACAGTGTACAAGGGTTCCCTTTAATAAAGTTTATTAAACCAAGAAACTTTTGCATAGTTTAATGTGGTTACAAGGACCTAGAGGTGAGGCATTTTGAACAGGTTAATAATAGCCAAATTACTTGGGGAATTACTCATTAACCATTAACAAATACACCTGGATCCCTCATCTTTGCTTGATTTCTAGCAAAGAGGTCTTGGCACTTGATAGCATAATTTAAGCATTTATTCTATAATATAAGGACCAAAAATATTCTACTTCTGGGTCATTAGAATTTTTAGAAGAGTAAACCATTCCCTCTCAGCCTCTCTGTTTGGTAGAATGTTGAACAGAAATGTGTTCATGGGGGGGAAATAAGATGGTGCTCTTATTAAGGAAATCCATTTCCTTGAAAAAGATAAAGTATGACAAGGACTGTTTTTCCAGCTTCGTGTAAACTTCGTAAGATTGGCACGCTGTTCATTGTCAGATAGAAGAGTGCCCACGGGCTACGTCTGCAGAACACAGGTTCCGAAAGGACAGCGGCCATACTCACCTGGGCCAGGCACGGCCCCCATGTGGCCCCTTGAGGGCTATACTGCTGGTCTGCTCCTGCCTCTTGACATTTAGTCTGTGTTAGACACCTTCCTTCAGGACAGCTAACATGAGAGATTCCCCCCGGCCCTTTTTCTGTCTCTTTCTCTTCACAGATCCAGCACTAGGGATTGGAAATCCTGACCTGCAAATCCACGGCTCAGCTTACCCGGGACTATCTCTACGTACAAGGTCGACATTATCTCAGCCCACATCCTGTGTAATTATAGCACTTGGCTGGCATTGCTGAACAGGGGCTGAAATCCATCAGGTTCTAGTTAATCTGCCTTGAGTAACCACAGCTGGTTGGCTGGAATAAAATGATTATGAAATAAAGTTGTTATGTCTTAGTAATAAAGATTACTGATATGCAGGGCAAGATGGATCTCAGGTTAACATTTTCCTATGAGTAAAGGCTCCATATGATGTGAGGGAAAAGGAATTATTTCTGTAAAGTCTTCTTTATCTCATATTTTGTGTCTTGTCCTTGCTTTTCACCCTTACCTAATTTCCCACTGGTTCTGAATTTTTATTACTCTTCAGTGAAACACATATATTAATCCCTTGGATGTTTTCCAAATGAACAAACTAGAAATTTAATGGACATGAGATCAGCTTCCTTTTTGGTCTTCAAACTTAATCTTGTCTTGTTTTATTAAGAATCAGTTTATCTAGCTAATGGGGAGGCTCTGAGTTATCCACACCGCAGACAGGATGATACGAATTTACGTGGTGACCTAGGTAGTATGTACAGCGACTCACAGCACGGTGCAAGCTTTTGTTCAACACATAAACCAGACTCAGAGAGCTGCGGAAAACTCCCCATCACTATCTGTATGACACGAACAACTCAGCGCCCTTCCAATCCAATAATGTTGACTCCTTCCAACAATAAAAGATGACTGCAGCGTGATTTATCTAGCAGCTTGGAGAAGGCACAGCCCATGGCGTGGGGCTGAAGGGCACGGATTGAGCGTGGAGTCTCATCCAGCTCTGCCACTCGCTAGCTGTGCAACCCCTCCGGTCCCAGGCTTTCTCACGTTAAAATGGAGGTGGTAATAATAGCCGTCTCGTGTGGTTACCCCAAGAATTAAATAAGTTAATGTGCATAAAGCACTTAGTTCCAGGCATGCAGTGAGCAGGGTGAAGTATTCACTGTTGATAAGGTTACAGCAGCTGATGAAACGGGACTGACCAGACCTGATCCTGTGGGATAGTCAGCAAGCACTTACTTAGATCTTGAGCTCTAAATTCTTGTGTTTGATAGTCGACTTCAGGCTGTTAACATTTAACCAGAGGCTCATAAATAAGATGGATCCCAGTCAAACCCACCACATTAATGTGTCTTCTCATCAGAAAATAAGAATGTGCATAAAAACGGCATGCCATGGTTTTGTTTGGCAGGGTAGGGTGAGAGCAAGAGAGAACAAAGGGAAATGATTTGCTAGGGGCCGAAGAGTCTGGACAGGGAGACTTCCTGTTTCTTCCCCTTCCCACTGTTGTCCCCGCCCTCAGCGCACAAGTCCGGCGGAAGAGCCTCCTATGTTTCCAAGTCCACGTTGGCCTACGTGCCTTGACTGCTGAGGTGACTCTTCATTCTTCATAATTATGTCTTTAATGTAAGTGCATCCAACAATGATCCTTAATTGCATCTTCTTAATTACACACCTACTCTGGACATGTGCCAGCTCCCCTTTGTCAACGTGTAAGCCAGTTGGTCATCACTAAACCAAACAAATACATAAAGACATAAAAATTAGCAGGGTCCTTTGGTTCAAAAGGCATGCTGAGGAATATGTATTTTTAATAATATTGTAAATTTTTTTTGTGGCTTTAAATTTGGGGAATTGCTTTTTAACCAAGTTACAACACCTCTTTTTTGTTTTTATGAAGCTTATCTGACTTTCTAACAGATGACAAAGGAAAAGTTTCAGGACAGACACTAGATGTCTTTTGTGTGTTTGCTTATCAAATTTCAAGACATCACACGTACATTTGGTGTATTTTTGTTGATCTTGCAAATCTTCCTTTATTTCAGCTGAATATAATATATAAAAATAAAACATGTCAAAACACATAGATTCCCTTAAATACAAAAAAGTCAACAAACCAATTGAGAGTCATTATGATGTATTTTATAATCTAACATAAATTTTTGCCTAAGTATCTTTTTCTTACTACAGTAAATGTGCATAGCAATTATTAAACTTACTCAAGGGTCCTAATGGAAAGATAATTTGAGCATAAATGTATTTTGGAAAAGAAACAACCGCTGTCAATTGAAAAAAAAGGAAAGTTGTTTTGCTAAAGTTTTATAGGTGGGGGTGGGGAAGCGCCTCTATTTTCGGTTGTTGAGAAGAGACGGTTTTCCAGGCATCTCTTTAGATGTACTTTATAATGGGCAGATTTTAAGATCATCATTTGCCCCCAAATTACATCTCTAGATGTAAGGAAGAGAATATATGGAATTAAATCACTTCAGTAAAATATAAAAAGTCAAACTATTTTAAACCTATCATTATGAAAATACAACTTTCATAAGATCCTCACTTTCTGGGTTTGTTTTTCGTTTTTTTTTTTTAAGCAGCGGTCCTTTTTTTCTTTAATAATATTCAGTGCTGCTTGTGTTTCCATTTCTATCGCGAGCTTCCTAACATCTGCTTTCCATTTTTCTTTAATTTCCACTCATGACCTTTGGCCTATTCCCTGTGTTTGGAAAAACACAGGAATTAAAGTTGACATTATCTCCATGTCTTCTCCAAACTGCACAAATTCATATCTTTAGCCTGCCTTATGCCTAAGTACAGGCTTTCTGACCACAAAATCAATTTTTCTATTTTGTTTCATAGTGTCCGAAGAGAGACCCGCAACTCCGAAGTCTGGGGATCTGACTGCTGCCAGGCTTCAGAGCCCCAGAACATTTGTTCTAGAGCTGCGGCCACTCTGGAAAATTGTGCTGACCAGGTCCAGTGTTCTAGAAAGTCCCCAAAGCATGATATGACACAAAGTTCTTATAATTATAGCATTTCGTCTCTTGCTTGAGACTGAATAACGTGATAGTAATATGGTGTGAGAATGATATTATTATACACATTTTTGAAATCATTAAGTAAGTGAGCAGTTACTTAATAATGGTGCTTAAGAATCTAAATTATTCACCAAAAGTAACGATGAAATAAACAAAGAGAAATTTAATAGTATCTAATGCAGGTTCTGCATTGGAACATAGAGACAGAACCCAGGGAACAAATATTCTGAATAAGTGGACAAGTAGATGAGGGGTTACCCAAAGAAGCTGCACATTTTTTAATGATGCCAGATGTAATGTAATACACACTTTTATACTTCTGTCTGTTAACTGAGTTATAATTTACATTAAAAACGTGTACAGATCTTCCATATACAATTTGGTGGACCTGCCATAGACATGCAAGTACCTATGTTCCATGCTTCCTAAAATAGAATGTGCCTGGAAGAGATTACAGTTTTATTAGTAGCCCAGGCTCAGAAACTATTGTTTAAAATATGATGATGTCACCAAGGTCTAATAATATGACTAGACCTCTCGGCCCCTACATTAAAAGATGGTTGTGCTTTATCTTATTTGATTCTTTTTGTTTCCTGTAGATTTCCTGCCTCCTTTTTTGTTTTAACTTAATTTTCTTTACACAACTGAACCTAACATGGGGTCAAATAAAATGTTCAACCATGTTTATAGTGACAGATGGAGTATCAAGTGCCCAGGCTTGCGGGCATTATGTGTATAGTGAAAGTGAGTAACACTGAGTATTTTTGTCCTAAAGAAATAAATATTAGTAATGTTAATGAGTTTTTAGAGATTGTAGAGTATCTTGCTTATCCAGACTGGGGTAGGCTTGCTACCTAGTCTTGGGGGGTCCTAGTTACCCACGCTTTGGACACGCCCGCCTGCCCTGAAGGGCCTGGTCCTTCAGCCTGATAGAGACAGGCCATGGCTGGGGGGCCTGAATAGGACTCCCCGGCAGAGCGAGAGGAGCCCTATTCAGCGAGCCTGCTTCTCCATACAGGCTTTGCTTTACATCTTTCGAAGCACGGAGACATTGAACTTTCATGCCCAGACCCAGCGCAATTACTCCGCACAGTCATGAAGCCTCTTTGGGGTTTTACAACCAACGGGCTCGGTCGGCTTGGACTGACAGCAAGGCACCACAACCGGGAGGCAGGCTTCTCCGGAAGGGCCTGCAGGCGCAAGACTGAGTGGCTCCCCGCAAGGGGCCAGTCCCCCTCCCTTCCCCCCAGGGCATGGTTCACACGAATGACCTGAGGGCACAGAAGAAAAGACCCCTTGACCTTCAGTGTCCATTTTGGTAAAGAGGGTCTATACGGAGTCCAGAAAAACCAGAATTACCCGAGAGGCTGAACTACAGATAATTATATCAATAATTATCGCCCAAAACTCCCTGCAGAGACAGGACTATGCTATTACCCAAGACAGAATCCGTGAGGCTGCGGCGCACGTCCACCCCCACACAACTGCCTCGGCGTGCAGGGCTGCTTCGCTGGAGGCAGAAACTCACCGAAATCTCAGCTTTCCCACTCCTTTTGGCACTAGCAACTAGTCTTACAAGTTTTCTTTAAAGAGTGAATTACTTCCTATTTATCTGCTCCAAACGCTTTTTACGCAGACTTCGGTACATATGTCAACACGAAGCCACGTGCTCACCCCTGAAAAGGCACTCTCTACAGGGCAAAGTACAAAATATGCCGGGGAGGCAAAGATGATCCTAAAACAAAAAGATGAGCCTTATGATTTCACTTATTTTTATAATTTAGGATCATTTTTATTGATTGTCTACTTGGGTTTTCTTCATCTTATTTCTGATTTTTGATTCTAGAGAGAGGGGAAGGGAAGGAGGAAGAGAGCGAGAGAAACACGGATGTGAGAAACATCAGTCGGTTGTCTTCCCGCTGTGCCCCAGCTGGGGACCAAACCCGCAGGCCAGGCATGTGCCCTGACTGGGGACCAAACCCGCAGCCTCTCTGCCTGCAGGCCCAGGCCCAGGCCCAGGCCCAAGCCCCACCAACAGAGCCACACTGGCGAGGATTAGTTATGTCTTATAATAATGCCTAGGTTTCTGGATCTTTTTCCTCAAATGCCCTCATACACAGTTCTTTGAAGTTATAATTTTTAAAAAATATTAATGCTTTTCTATCCTTACCAAACAGCAATTTCCAGACTTTTTCATCGCATGGACCACATAAACTAATTACTAAATTCCACAGCTCACCAAAAAATACAGGGTGGGGCGAAAGTAGGTTTATGGTTGTGAGTACGTGAAACACAGAGTTTACTCTTGTATTATGACTTAGTGAGTATTGTATTATTTTCTATATGAACAACAGCGACCCTCATTTTGCCCCGCACCGTGCTGACCGTGGGATGGCCAAAAAATTGAGATTGATAGAAAAACGAAAGTGTCTTCGCTCTTCGGAGAATCGAGGAACGGGGGATACTTTTGGTTTAGAAAGTACCTTTATTTTAGAGAAGTGGAGGAAGCAAACTTTGGAAGCGGGCCTGTGCTAGGCCAAGACTCGTTTTTTTAAAAAAGGACGTGGGAACCGCGCTGTATGCACGAACCTTGTCATGGCAAGTAAGACTTTCAAAAAGAACCTAAGAAACTGGGACAGGAATTGGGAAGGGTCATCGGCACAGAACACTGAAATTGACTTAATCATGTTTAAATAAAGATTTGTACAACAGGTTAGCCAGATAGAATAATTTATGTCTCCTATTTCACAGTTCTGGTGTCAGGAAAAGATCGTTTTGTGTTGCTTGGACAATCACACTTATGACCGATGAGAGAAAAACGTAGTGCCAACCAAAAATAAATTTCTACTTTTGAAACCTGAGGGTGAACAGAAATAGCTAGTCTTGTAAAGATTTCTGATTTATTTATATACTTCTCTGCATCATGGAAAAAATTTTGGTCACTTTCTTATTGTTTTATAACAGCGATTTTCAACCAGCGTGCCCCAAAAACTTTTAAAACGTGCAGTACCTGACTACTTAGGGGCACTGACCTCTCTTCCCTTAGATTGTCCAATAAAAAAATGAGAACAGCCAACACAACAATAACTGTCTGGTAAATAAATCAAAATTATACCTATTTTTTAGTCAGATCAGCAAAAAATATATAAGGTAGGGCAAATGTCAGTTTACAGTCATATGTGAAACAGCTTATTCTTGCATTATTATTTATTAATTATTGTATTATATCCCATAAGAACAACTGTAGAGCTACTTTTGCCCCACCCTGTACTTTACTGGCCGACTTAGTCCTTGATATTTCTTATGAGTTTTACCCATTTCATTTTTTCCTGACTTCTAGAGCAGAAATGAATGCTCCCAAACGAAGCAGTAAACACGCGTTAAGAATCACCCAAAAGGCAGCCTCTCCCCCAGGTGTGAATAAGTTGAGTGTTCAGCTGGGTGCTTTCCGCTCTGTTCAAGGCTGACTTGCCACCTTGGGGAGCGTCACCCTCGCCTCGAGCCCCGCCGTGGACGGAGCAGAATGCCTGGAGAATTTCCCAGCAATCCCGGCTCGCTAAACGCAGAAGAGACGTGCTGTCTCTTCCCACTGAGAATTTGTAAATTCTCTGCTTACAGTCTGGAAGTGAAGTAAATAGTTCGTTACACCAGTGTGTGGGAGGGGGCTGTGTGCGCAAGGACAAAGTCTGTCTGTAACATGCGCTGCACGTGTAACGCACAGACGGAAGAAATCCATTTGCACGCTGGAGGGATCATGTGCCATGAAAATGGCCAGAGAAGTAAAAGCCGTTTAAAAACAACATTTGACTTTTGTTTCAAGTTTGAAATATTAAAAAATAAACAACAGGTTGTTATGTTTTCAAAGTAATAATAAACCAAGGAGGCTATTGTCCGCTGCACTGGTTCACATAAATGTGGTTTTGATCCAAGTCAAACTCAAAATTAGAGACCGGCTGCTCTGACTGTGTTTTCACAAACACTGCTACTGAGGGAGGGGTTTGTCTTCAGTTCTCCTCATCGGAAGGTGTTTATAGTGGTGGAAGGTGGTCAGAAGGATGAAGTTTGCTTTCCTGGTATGAAAAATCAGTTCATGTTTTCTGGAATCAAAACGTCCGTGGTAGCACAGGGGAAGCCAGGCTTCTTGTTTCAGGAATCCTCGGTTAGCGGGAAGTACAGCCCATTTCCGAAGGGTAAGAGCCCCTTGTGTTAGTTGAATTTAGTTCATTGATTCCATGTTTTCATTTTGAAGTTCTTTTACTTCTCAGTTTGTATTTGAAGAATGAGAAGGCATTATTAACAATCATTTATCTTAACAAGGTTTCCTATGCTAATATGCTATGCTCTCTTTAATTATATAAGAACTATTAATAAGCCAATGTCAGGACTATACTTTCAGGGATCATGTCTGTAGTTGATTAAATAAGTCAATGTTTTCTGGAAAAAACAGTCTCCACCCAGTAGTTTTCTTAAAGAATTGATTAGTGGCCAATAGAATAATATTATTTTCTTTGAGCTAGAAAAATTCAGTTAAACTATTAAATTTCATAAGAAGAAAGCAGATTTTAGGCAAATGTGATGATAATTAATCTGGGTAAGTATTAATTTGATTCATATTTACCAGGATCAGTCAAGTAGCCACTATCTGCTAGTCTGTTACAATGAAGGCTTAACATTCACTTTTCTGTTCCTGTTGTTACGAGGTTATAATTTCCTTGGAGATCAATCCTTGGAGAATTAAATAAAGGCCAATTTTAATAATTAACCCATGAAGGTGTTAAAATTGTCTTATGGCCCATTAGTTATGCTTTGAAGTTGCCAGCATCTACTAAATAAATCAAGGTTTAGACAGCCTGGGAAAAAAGATCATCGTACTGGAGATTTATTTATTGCAACTGAGAATTACAAAAGATGACAAAAGGTCATAATAAGCTTATTTAATAATGGTAATAAGTGTCATTTATGCATTTTTCATTAAGAGATGGTATGGAAACCAGAAACGGACTGAATTTTAGCAGATGGTAAAAATCAGGGAGGCGGCACACACGTGCGCGCACCACTCCGGGAAACCGATGCACAGAGCTCAACTACACTGTGCACTAACAGACGTCACTATGTTAGAGACTAAAGGGTTTTTTGCTGGTGGTGGTGGTGGTGTTTGTTTTTGGCTTATGAGAGCTGTAGTATCAGGCCTCGAATTTAGAATTCTAAAAGCTAGAATTTACAGCTAGCTCTTTCATTTAAAAGAATAGTCAGAATGCTTGCCTAGAGCAACTGTGGCTGAGACCGCATGGAGTAGAACTGCACGTAAGGAGCTGCAGGTGCAGCTCTTACCTTGGAATAGCGGGACCATTGCCAGCTGTTTACCTGGCTTCATCTCCTCACCGTAGTGTGGGAGGAGGGGGTAAGTGGGCGCCAGCTGGGACTCTGGAGCCCAGCTGGAGAGTGGAAAGAGAGAGGAATCAAGCCATTGAACTTCTGTACTCTGCCCTTTCTCGCATCTGTCCCATGCTTCTAGTTCAAGGTGTATAGACCAATTCAGTAACATCCGAAGTCATCCTCTCACTCCTACTCATAACAGACACAACACCACAGTCTTTTCCTAAATGATACTCCAATATTACTTTTCTTCTGTTCCAAGCTATCTTCAATGACTCTTCACAATGTACTGAACTGATATAAATATTGATTCCTGGCATTTCAGGCTCTCGGTACTAAGAATTTCCCCCTAATTTCCAGTCACCATTGTTATCATATGGGACAGCCGCCGGGACATCCTCTGTAAGAAAAGCAGGAAACTCAAGCCCTCTTTCTCCCTTGGGTAGTGAACGGCCCCTTTCTTTACAATCTAAGGCTCTCAGAGTGTCTTTACTCTGTAGAGACAGTTGGAACTTACACTGTACAGAGAGGAGAGCTGGCTGGCCAGAGCTGCACCCTGCAGTTTTACTTTTCCTGAATGAGCCACCAAGTGTCTCAATGGGCTTTTCCCATCTGAGAAAAAGGCCACTTTCAGAATTTAAACTTCTTATGCCCCTCTGTGCTCTGTGGCTTTGAGCAACCTGTGATTCTCAGTTCCTGTCTTTGAAAAAATAAAATAAAAACCAAGATTAAAGACATATATAAATAAAAATATTTGGATACTGAAACAAATTGTCCTTTTTATTTACTTATTTGTTTGTTTGTTTATTTTTTGGGGGAGCTAGCATAAGCCCAGTCCAGAGAATGAGCAGTAGCACGGGCTGAAGGAATGAGCATTGGCACATAGAGAGACAGACGTTGGTGACTGAGCAATGGGTAAAACCAAAACAGAACAAAACCTCTGTAAAAGATATTTTATGTAGATTCACAAATGCCTTGTACTCATTTAATTCTAGTTCAACATTTTCATAGCCTGGGGGAGGCAGCATGAAAAATTTAGCAACAACCAAGAGTTAAGAATGGAGGTTAAAGAAGTGGATAGTTCTGCTTTTCAACTACAAATAGTACTTCTCTCCTTCTGAAAATAGGTCAAAGATAGCTTTTAAATGCTATCTTCCTGATGCAGACTGTCTGATAAATAATGCTCAAATGTAAATAGTTATACTTTTTATAAAGATAAATGATAAAAGACAAGCTTCTGTTTTGAGATAGCCATTAGGTATTCAGACCCATTTCACTTCCTCTTGTTTTTAAACTAGCTGATCTTCCAGCAGAAATGTATTTATTTGGCACTTACTAAGTATTTGGTACCATACTGGGTGCTGTGAAGGATACAGAGACGCTGAAATCATAACAAATGTAATATGGTAAAAATGGCATCGAACCCCAGTTCCCCAGAAAACAGAGCCTGCGGTAAACTTATGTGCAAGTGTTTGCTTGGAGGAATACAGCCCCGGGGGGGAGCAGGAGAAGGAAAGAATGGACGTGAACGGGGGAGGGTGAGCAGCACAGATGTCACATCCTGTGCTTGACCAGAGCGCAGCCGCGAGAAAGGCCTGTGCACACTGGGGGTCTCTGCAGAAAGAACAAGGGTCGTTGTGCACTGACATAGTTGCGAGGGGCTGTGGAACGAGAGAACTTACTTCCCAGCCCCTCTTCTGCCTCCCTTTTCTCTTTTGAATTCCTTGCACTTCTGGGTTCGGCCCCACTGTCCCTTCCACACAGTCGCCAGACTGGTGGCGTCTCCAGGAGCTCACCGGCGGGACTGAGGTGATAGAGACTGTTTGCTCCTATGGTCCAGGTGCAAAGCAGACCAGGCAGCTGGACGATGAGGTGACGCTGGGGCGAGGTGACCAAGCTTCCAACTATGGGAGCACAGGGCCAGTGGCCGCAGCAGGGAGGGGGCAGATGCGGATGGTCCAAACTAGGGAGATGTGTAAACAGGGCCAGTGCAAATCGTACCATATTAAAGATGGATTGAATGAGAGGAATAAATGGTGTTTAATGTAGGTAAGAACAATGACACAAATGAGAGCTTAATTTTTACATAGAAAGGGATGGAAAGACCAAGCAAGCCTTAAATATTCATTAGGTACAGCTCATACCACTTCAAATTGACAGCATCTCTTGGGTGCAGCCGCCAGCTCATCCTCCAGGTACGCTCTGCCTGCAGAATGCAGGTAAACGCTGCAGCTGTTCGTGGAGCTACAGCTGCGGCCAGATGCCGCCAGGGCCCTGGCTCCCGCGTCTCTGATAGAAAAGTGCGTGCTGTCTTAAGGCACCTCCCACCTGCGGAGCTCCTTGCTTCACTTCTTGTATCAGTTCCTATCACTGCCATAACAAATCGCCACAAACTTGGCGGCTTTATCATCTCACAGTACCGGAGGGTAGAAGTCTGACATGAATTCCACGGGGCCAATATCAAGGTGTCCCCTGGCTCCCGTTCCTTCCTGAAGCTCTGGAGGAGAATCAGGTTCCTTGCCTTGTCTGGCCTCTAGAGGCCACATGCATTCCTTAGCTGGTGGTCCCTTCCTTCGTCCTCAGAGTCAGCAACAAACATCACTCTGTGACCCTACATCCATCCTCACATCTCTCTCTCTCTCTCTCTCTCTCTCTCTCTCTCTCTCTCTGACTGCAGCCAGGACATATTTCCCAATGTTTAAGGACACATGTGATTAGATGAGGTTTATCTAGATAATCCAGAGTAATCTACCATCTCAAAGTCCCTGACACAGTCACCATCTGCAAAATCCCTTTTGCTGTGTAAGGCAGCATACAGGTTCTGGGGATAAGAGCATGAACATCTTTGGGGGGCTGTTCTGGCCACCACACTTGGTTCTTGTTAAGACACTGTCAGCAGGGAAGGCAGATCACGCGACCACGCATAGGCCCTGGGTGCCGCGCACTTCCATCTGTTTGCCCCCGACGCCTGCCTGGGAGTGTCCCCGGAGGCGGCCAGAGGCGAGGCAGCGCCCCACGGCAGGATCCGCCTTAGCCGGCCCCAGCTGCAGGTGCCACGGCCACAACCTCAGATGTGGGGACCATCGTGAATAGCGAGTGAGAAAATAAGCAACTGGTCATTTATCAAACAAGTCTATTACTAAAAGAATAAAAAATCAAATTAAAAAGTAATTTATCTGAGTAGGAAGAAGTGGCTAGAACAAAGGAAGCTTTTTTTTTTTTTAATCCTCTCTCAAAGAAATGATTTTATTGATTTTAGAGGGAGGAAGAGAAAGAGAAACAGCGATGTGCAAGAGAAACATGGAGTGGTTGCCACCGCACCCAGGAAGCAGTTTTAGTTTCACAGAAATGAGCCACCAGGAGCGCCTACCGCTTGGATCGCCAGGAGCGACGGCTCCAAGGTCAGCCTGGAGTGGAAACTGCAAGTCCAAGAGGAAAGTGATTTGTGGTAGATGAGAAAGGCCAGCCTCCAAGCAAGGAGAGTTCTGAGCTAGAAAAATAACTGACTTTTTAGTAGTGCAAGCCAAAAAAACACACAGAAAAACACATATAGGCCTATTCTGGCCTGCATGAGGAGATAACGTTCTTTGTGTTCCAGGTTTTTTAGTCTATTTTTTAAGCTTCTTGCTGTATCCATATTAGGCACCGATTATTGTCCTTCTGCATTAGACAACAAGCACTTACTTGGCCTGTGAACTGTAGCACAGTCGCGCATGCTCTGGCTCTGGCCAACCCCTCGCGCTCCTCACAGCACCCCCCACTCCCAGCCACCACGTGCCCTCCCTGCCCTCACTGCGCCCCAGCACAACCCCCCGCCCCCCGCCCCTGCCCCGCAGCTCCCCGCTCTCTTCTCTCCCAGGCCCTGCCTGCTGCTTCCTCCAGGACGCTTTTTCCACATTCCTTTCTAGGCGGGACATCCTCCGGCAAGGGGCCTGTTCAAACGTCACCGAAGAGCCATGTCCTCTGGTCACCCCACCTAAAGGGCCATCCCCAGGCCCCGCCCAGCAG